>NC_136468.1:110087563-112487563 GCF_902686455.1 Sciurus vulgaris
AGCTGAGACTCAGTGACTGACCAGAAGTCCTACATCCCTATGGGACTCTGAGGTGTGATAGCTCTGGGGCATGATCCCCATCCAGGCCCCAGAGCACAATGGCCTCTACTCATCTATAAAACTGAGGTTCTATTTTCTGAGCTTTTATTTACTCCAGGGTTTATATTCCTTTGAGTAATTGTATATTTTAAAAACTCTGTGGGACTGGGGTTGTGGCTCAGTGGCAGAGCATGCCCTTGCCTAGCATGTGTGAGGAACTGACCCATTGACATCTAAAAAAAAATATTTAAAAAAAACTTGTATATCTGGGAGTGGAGGGGAGTTCTCAGAATTTTGCTGTGTAAATTATAATTTGATAAATCATTACTTGCAGCTTATAAGCAAATGATACAATTTCTCATCTAATTTGCCTACAAAAACATCTCATAGGCAATGCTTCATTTGAAACATAGGCAGTACATAAACTAAATATATGTCCACATATTTGTAATTTAGCTAGAAGCTTCTTTCCTTTTTCCAAATGAAATTTTATCACCTTTTATAAATTATTATGACTGTTAATACTTGCTCTCTTGCCTCTGCATCTTTGTGGTTGCCTGTCAGTGTGCGTGTACTGAGGGAAAAGAGGGGAGCTGGTTACTGTACCGGTGGTGTGTTTCTATAGAATGTCAGAGGTTACCAAATAATATCATAAGCTTATTTAGCATAGTAGAATTCACACCCAGTATTTTCATTTTTATCTTCACTACAACCCTATGAACTAGGCCAAAATCATGTTTTTAACTTCCTTTTACACTTAGGGTTAGATTTTTTAAGGCGTGGCCCATCTCATGTTCCCATGAGTCTTTCAAACTGCTGAAACCAGAATTGTATTCTGGGTCCACAGCCTCCTTGTCACCACGTGCTCATGTTTAGTGATGCGTTGATTTGATTTAACATCTGATTTTCTAAATGTTTTGTCATCTTTATATGATCTTGTATGTGAATGGCAAGTGTGTTGAAAGTCAACATGGAAAATGAATTTGCCATCATGAAGGTTTTCATGAAGCCATAAATTTTCCTCCTGGAGATCTTCCAGCCATAAAAGAATCCAAGGGTTCCTGGGTACAGAGGCTCACCTGAGGGATTAATGTCTCAGCAATGGTGACTCACACTGGGGGGCTTTTAGGCAAATCAGATGATCTCTTAAAAACCATCCCTGAGTTAAGTGGAGGCAAGGCTGAATTAAGACAGAGCTCTTGGAGGGATGTGAATATATCCAACTTTGCTCCTTCCAGTTCTGCCTTTTTGCTTGATGCCCCTGGCACACCGAGACAGGTTTTTTATCCTCCCGTTTCTCCATGTGGTTTCTTCTGCATAGGGAGTTCCTATTGATCATTCTAACTCATGGTATTTTAGAATCATGACCCCTACTGTTTTCATTACTCCTTTTTACCCTCATGGAGGAAAAAATAAAAGTACTAAGATCACAAGGTCAGGGATACTGGAGAGCTGGCATTTCAGTGCAGAAACTCAAGACAGATATAAGTTTTAAGAAGCACGTTTATTATTATGAGCATTCTCCACAGGCTGTAGTTGTTATTGTTCCCTAACAGGTGGATTACTTAAATTTTTAAATGAGTAACTGAGCGATTTTAGCATGAATTGGTCAAAAAGTGTGACATTCCTTCATTGGCTAAGTCATGATCCTTTATCATCATCCCTTGTCTCTTGTGTTCTACAGCACCTACATGGGCCTAGAGGGTCATGAAAGACACCAAGTTTGTAGGGAAGATAATATAAAAAGTCCAAAAGATTGTTTCTCAGCCTCCATCCCCATTCCATAGTAATGACACGTGGTAACCCAGAGATATAAGTGCATGCCTGGCTGGCCTTGTACAGTTTAAGTCATGGGCCAGCCTCTTAGGCCAGGGACTCCACTGTCATTATTGTGGAGATCCTTTAGGGGGTCTTTGAAAAGGAAAGCAGCTGGGGACTATGAGGGTCTACCTGCCCTACCCTGCAGTGTCCCTACTTTATATACACCTGTTTTATATATCAAAGTTCTGTATGAGATTATGGTGCTATTCTTACCAAAAAAAAAAAAAAAAAAAAAAAAGAAAGAAAGTCCTTTTACCACCTCCCTAAAGTCCTCAGAGTTTGAAAACCATTATTCTAGGCCACCATCTTATGAAAGTAAAAGTAGTCAGATGGTTCATGTACCTCCCACATTCTCCTGTTCAGAGTTTTTTCTCATTTATGAAAGAGGTGAAGAAAACAACACCAGGACATTGAGCTTTGTTTACTTTTAAGGTCTTCTGTTTAGGGCAAAGAAAATAGTACTGACTCAGTGCACATGTCCAGGGCTTTCACGTAACATGAGTGCTTCCAATCAATTTATCTCTGGCCTTTTGTTTTGCCTTGGGAAATTCTTCTAATTCTACTCCATCTTTAACTATTCATCTTGTATTGGCTATCCAAATATACCCAATAATGCTCTTTCTGAAAATATGCCAGTTGCACTAATTACAGCTAAGCTGGAGTATTAAATTGTAATGTCTGTTTCCTAGAGAATGCAGTACTATTCCCCAAAGCATATCCTTGGTGCCTGTGCAGGTTCTATTTTAAAGATTCCAGTAAAGGTCATTTCATATATTGGGGATGATTTTATTGGTCTTGTCAGTCCCCTAAAATTAATTCTTATGGGAGTTTTACTCAAACCTACAAAGAAATACCTAGTCTTGTTTTCTAGACATTTTAACATTCAATTTGTCATTTACATGCTCTTATGAAAGTCTGGGTTTGTCTATGTGAGAAGTTTCTATTGTCTATAAAGCCTGGTGGCCAGCTCAGCCGGCACACAACCCTGATCTATTGTTCTTCTATTGGACGTCCTTTAGGATCTTTGTCCAAACTGGTCTTCTACAAGCAGCTGTAATAGGTTAGTTTGCATCCTCTTTGGTCTTTGCCTGCTATATCTTGTGTATAATCTATGCCTTATAACTTCAGTTTAAGTTAGTTCTGAAATGAATTTTCAACCCTCATGGGAAGAGAGCTTTTTTTTTTTTTTTTTTTTTTTTTTTTTTTTACCAGTTATGGCTTCCCAATATTGGCTTCCTCAGAATGGGAAAGAGTTCCTCATTTCTAGAGGCTCTGGCTAAACTTAATTCTAATCAAAATAAAGAAGCCATCCTATAAAACCCAATTTCACTTGGCAAATCATACTTTGTGAAGTCTTTATATTTGTGTGGATTATATTTTATTCCTATTTCGAAGTGAAGTTTTATTGACAGACTGTTTTTGTATGCAGGGGGGGATTTGTTTCTCCAGTAGGCATAGAACCCTCCCATCCCTCTCTGGGCATCTCCTGCCCACCAGGTTAAGTTGAGTTGGGCAGCTGACAAAAGAGTTCCTAGCTCTTAAGAAGAATAACAAGTCCAGCATGCATAGGTCTAAGCAGAATGCCCAGCGTGAGGGTGGGTGGGAACCACTTTATGGGGGAAAGCTTTGTCAAAACATGCAAAGACCTTTAAAAAAATGTAGATGCCTTTGGACTCAGTCAGAAAACCTCTGGAGATTTATACAGTGGAGATCATAAAAGAACATACAAAACCTGGTTAGTAGGGTATTCATCAGTGTTGTTTAATAATCAAAAGAATGGGAAGCAATAGAGCAATAAGTTAGAAAAAGGATTTAAATAAATCCTCAAGTACCCATTATATACAAGACTATAGAACTATGGCCCTGTAATGGAAATATGTCTAAGAGCTAATTCATTTTGAAGAAACAAAATATATCACCTCATATGTGTATTTATATATACATACATACCCATTCTGTAACTTTAATAGTGAAAATCTCAGGGGATTCTATTTTTTTTTCCTTTTTTCATCTTTGTTCTGTCCTGTTTGTTTTGTGTTTTAGTTGGGGGGGGGGTGGAAAAAATAATATTTTTTTTTTTTTTTTTTTTTTTTTTTGTGCAGTACTGGGGATCAAATTCAGGGCCTTGTGCTTGCGAGGCAAGCACTCTACTGGCTGAGCTATCTCCCCAGCCCAACATTCTTGTTTTGAAAGAAAAAATTATAAAGAAACAGTAGATCCAGTTACCACCTCCTTAGCCAATGCCTTAAGCCACCACAGGGAAGCCCAGGCACACTGCTGGTAACAACAACTGCCAGAAACTCAAGCTCCTACTTATTTCCTCAGGGAAGGAGAGTCCCCCAGTAAGTGACACTCCAGATGATAGTGACGAGCCCATGCCTGTCCCTGAAGACCTTTCTACCACCTCTGGAGGACAGCAGAATTCCAAGAATGAAAGAGGAGTGGGTAAGTCGGGTCCTTCTGGCATCCTGCTGTTGCCTGCTCTGCTTCTGTGAAACCTCTGTCTCTCTATGTCCTTCTAAGACAGTGATTAGGAGACATGAGTCTTTTTCTCCACTGTTTTCCCTCAGCCATTATGTTAAATGTATATGGTGCAAAGATTGGCAGGATAGGATCCTTTGGTATGGACGAGGATAAACCCTCACAGGCCAGCATGGCTAGCAAAGTAGCAGAGGTAAGGGTCATTCACCCTGCCATGGGGTGCATCTCCATCATGCTCCTGTTCTTGAGGCACTTTCAGGAATATCAAATTTTATGGGTATAGATAGTGAAAATTACAGATTTTATTTGTTATGACAATAAGGCTATTTTTTTTTCCCCAGACCTTTGGATTAGAAGGAGCCTCCTCTCCATTTTATTTTATCCTTCTAATCTCCAGTTCTTGAGGTGGCATATTTAACCAGAAATAGAAAGTGACAATTGAGAATATTTTAATATTAAAGGAAAAATCTAGATTATCTAAGTTAGAAAACATTTACATACTTTTTCCATAAAGGGATGGGTATGGAATCATCTGAAATCACTCCACTGGTTAACTTATACATACTACTATTCATGTTAGTAAACTTTGTCCCCCTTTCTTATTATAAGAAGCCAGAGGCCCAGAGAAATTCGGTGAACTCACCAACATCAAATGGTGGAGTCAGAATTAAACTCAATATCTGACTCAAAGACTAGTTTTCACTCTATTGTACTGTGTTCTCATGAGCTAATGAGTCATTAGTTCCTTGGAGTGGTAATTTTTCTTTTTTTAAAGAAGATAAGACTGTGATATAAGAACACCTATTTATACAAAAGGATATCATGAAGGTACAATGGTATAGAAGTCAGGGAGACAGATGAATGTGTCTCAGCTCCATAAGCCCTCACTGTCTTCCTATAGGACATCCTGATGCAACAACTGAGAAACTTCATGTATGTTTTTATGTGTCCTAGAAACAAAGTTGACTTTGTGTATAATGATTTTCTTTTAATTTAACTGTCTATTCTGTCACAGACAAATAAGGATAGTGGCTAAAATCATTTGGAGTAGATGAATACAGATAATGAGACTTTTATAAATTCTTTTTTCCCCATCAGTAAATGGCTACTCTATGTGGGAAGGTAGGTGGGAAGAGAAATTTAACACTTATCATTCCTTCGTTCTGTGCAAAACAGCTACATACATCATTTCAGAGTTGCCCCAAATTGAGACTCAGATGATCACACTATATTTTAATGGATGTACTTATTTTTAAGATTGCCGTTGGTTTACTGTAAGTGATGCTGGTGTGACCGTAGACTTTCAAAACACATTTACATAAGTTGAAAGGTTAATTTAAATAAAAACATTAAGACAGTGATGGTACATATACATGGTAAAAATTTGCATAAGTGACACACGAATAAGTAATGTGGGGGTGTCCCAGGGTTCCCTCATTTGTTTAGTCCCTGAAGCACCAGTGCAATAGTGTTGTTCTTCCCACTTAATATGGGCACAAACCGAGATGCTCATAACCTGCTGGAGATGCTCATATAGCAAAGCAAGGGCCTCAGGGACCAGGAACCAAAGTTATCCATTGACCATGTAATGCACTGTGAGTCCAGGCACTGGATTAGGATCTGGCTCTGGGTCCTTGTGGAGAAAGCGGTAGACTCACCCTGAAATCCCTGTAGCTATTGTGGAGCCTCGGTGATTGCCCTCTGAGCCCTCATGGCACGGGCATCCATTGGGGAACTGAAAGTCAGGCTAATTCCTGGAGAGTAGAGAAGAGCATGCAGGTCACTTGGTATAGATAAATAAGTCATTGTTACAAATGCCTGCAAAATAGCCTGGTGATGTCTTCCCTTATGAACTTTCAACTGTGGGGAATTTCTTCTGGATGAGGATCTCCCAGCCTTGGTCGGTACTGCTGGCTGGCTGCCAGGAGGGTGTTCTCTTCATTCAGAGTCCAGTACTCAGTCCTAGGTGTACCTAGTGCAAGCATTTTCTTGGACTTAGGGTGGGCTCCTCATTACCTGGGGGCTCATCTTGCTACCTCTTGTCATGTGCGACTTGATTTTTAGGCCACTTTTCCTTTCAGGCTGAAATTTAGAAAGCAGGAATTTCAGAGTTGTGAGATTTTAAAACCCTCGAAAACCTCTTTGTTGGGTGAGACAGTAGCAGTTGATATCCCTCTATGGACAGGCAGGAAGAGGTGTTTGATGTGGTCCCAGGAACACCTGGAGAGTGAAGGTTCTCTTGGGCCACTGTAGGTCAAGGAGTGATTGTTGGGAGCCTGGAAGCAAAGGCAGCAAAAGCCCAGATGTCACATCAAGCACTGGACAGGAGAGGTGTGAGGGCAGGAAGTCGGAGTGAGAGGACCCAGAAGATCCACCCTAGATACAGACGTCAGGAGAAGCCACTCTATAGGTGACCACAGTTAGAGGCCGTCCTGTGTGATTCTTGAAGGAAATGAGCTAGCTTTAGTACATGGTGCTAAGTTGTTTGTTAAGGTAATTTGTAGTGTGTAGCATTAAACAAAAGGTGTATGTAGGTAGCATTTGGAAACAATATGAAAAGTTAGAGAAAATTCAGATTAAAGGAAATATATTTGAGGCTATATTTTATCAAATTATTCCATGGGAGTGAGTCATTAGAACAAAGGCATATAAAAGCAGACCCAGGAAACTAGAAGGAACCCCTCACTGAGACAAAAGTGTAAGGTAGGCAATAGAAAGGGTTATATAAAAGGAGTGCTGGCCTGACGGGGGATGTATCTTAGAGGGGACAAGTCCAAAACCCTTCTCCCTGACCTTGTCCCTCAGGACAGAGTTTTTCCTCTCTGAGCCTCAGTTTTGGTTGTTTTTTGTTTGTTTGTTTTTGTTTTTTGGTACCTGGGATTGAACCCAGGGATTCTCAGCCACTGAGCCACATCCTCAGCCCTTTTTATGTATTTTCTATTTTGAGACAGTTCTCCATAAGTTGCTGAGGCTGACTTTGAACTTGAAATCCTTCTGCCTCAGCCTCCTGAGCTGCTGAGATTACAGGTGTGTACCACCACTCCCGGCTCAATTTCTTTATTTTCAGGAGCAATGACAACTAAACATGTGTCCCAGAATGATTTCATAGGTTAAATGAAAAATCTGTAGACAAGCTTTGCCAAAGGCAGTATAGCAAGGACATTAAGTTAAAAGAACAGAAAAAAGTCAGAAAGGATGCAGCTTGTGCAGAGCAGAAATCTTATAGATTTATAAGAAGGGTGGAGGGGCCTGTTGTAGCTTCAGTTGAGAAAAGGGAAAGAGAACTGATAACTTTGCAGCACTAAGGAGAGAAGAGAAATTTATTAGTTTAGAAAATTGATCCATGACATATGCAAAGTGAAAACAACCAGAAGAGAAAGGAGGAATGAATTAAGGAAGGAGTACAGGATAGATGAAGGGTGCTGGCCATGAGATCCAGGCTAACATCAAGGAGGATCAGTGAGATGCTAAAAGATGGGAATACACTTTGTCCTAGTGGATGGCAAGGGTGTCTCTTTTTAGGAAGAGGCAAGGAATGCTTTTGAAAAGCTATGAGTCTTTATTGCCAGAAGCTTCATTCAGTTTTATAAGAGTCTAATCTCAACAAGAATAGACCCTAATGATAAAGAAATTGGTGGGAAATGGTAGAAATCAACCTTCTGCTGAGGAGGTGGGAGGTTATACTGGTTGGTGGTTGTTCCCAGGACAAGAAGAAAAGAGCATCACACCTCATTGCTTCACCCAGGAGTGCAGTGACACTCCAGGTCTGTGTATAAATATGGGAAACCAGGTGATGGCCATAAGTCAGAGCAAGATGCAAGCCCTTAGTTGGCCACCATTTTCTTCCAGGTCTGAATAAGAGGAAATAACGGATTTGAAGTGCAACTTGAAGAATTTGAGTTAGACTCAAAAAAGAACTTCTGGCAAGGACAGATTTAGTCATCAGAACATCTACTTAATGAGACTAGCTTTTTCTTCTGAAGTGGTCTCTTTAAAAATGAGAAAACTCTCAGCTCTCTGAAGTGGTTGTGTCTGAAACAGTTTGAAGCCGAGGAAGCACTCAGTGACCTCTTAAGGCAACCCCAAATTTACTCAATCAACCAGAGCACCAATGTTAGAGAAGTGAGAAACAGATTGAGATTTACTCTGAGAGCAACAAGGAGCTCTTAAGAAACTTTTCTTTAGGACTTATGTCAGGATTGATATCTAGAGAGCAGATGGGCATTTTGTATTTAAAAAACTAAAGACGTGATTTTCTTCATTTACTCAATCATATTTCCATGTCTTCGTTACACCTTGAATTTTTGCCTTTTTCTTCCTTCTCCATGTTTCCATGTCCTTGAATTCTCTTGACAAGTACCCAGGATACCCTTCTGACTGGGAGAACTGGGAACTGTGCCACAGGACTGACCATGCAGAAGGAGAACCCCCGAGCCCCACTCTCCCTGCCCCTGAGTGCAGAGTGGGGGCGAGAGGTTTGGTAGGCTGCAGCTAAGGGAAAAGGAAAGGTCAGAGGACAGAGAACAGAGATTTGAGGCTAAAAATAGGATGACCACCCCTGAGGAGGATGGCATGCAAATTTAGGGTTTAGAGTAGAATCCAAGGAAAAAATTTAGGGGCAGAAGCACAGCAATGCTCTAAGACTGAATTAAAACCATGATTTAAGGGTGATGGGCATGGAGCTCAGTTAGCCAAAGAATTCAGACAATATAGCTTCAGTGCAGCTTACTAGATGCTTGGCACATGGACTGATCATCTGGATAGTTTTGTGCAGGACTTGCTCCTAGGCAGAAGGAAATATGAGACAGAATGTAGAGAGAGAATATATTTCTGCATATTTCCTTCACGTTCTAGAATGTGCATCTTTGGTTCTCTGCACCTGAGTGGCCTCCCAGAGTGGTGAGGAGTTGACCCTTATTTCCTCAGTGGTTCATGGCAGGACAGGTTCACTGCAGGACAGGTTCATGGCACTGTAGCTCACATCTCACAGCCTGATGTTCAGAGGCGTGTGGCTCTGAGACAGAAGCTGTATCAGCAGAACTTTGATTCATCATGTTAAATACTCGGACCAGGGTTTGATTCATCCTAGCAAAACTGAAAAACAAAAACATAAACAAAAGTGGGGGAAAAATCCAGATCTACCCCCCAAGAATCCAAGAAAAAATGAGTGTGTATGAAATCATAAATCTTCCTTTTTAAAAATCCTCTCTTGAAGTCAAAAAGCCCTCAACTAAGCCAGATCTCAATTTCAGGTCTGAAGTGGGAACTGGAGGATTTCTATGTTTTTAATTCATTGTTCTGGTACCAAATCTGTCCTTCATTTAAAGTTTAAGGCAGGAAACCGGAGCAGTGCTAGAGGTGACACTCCTCTCCAGGATGGCAGAGGGAAGAGGGGCTGGAGACAGTTTTTCATCATGGGAAGAGAGCAGCAGGCTCTGGTCTCACTGGAGATTGGGCAGCAGGGTTTTGAGTACGGATGTGAGCCTGCTTATCTAATCGACAGCTAGAGGAAGTTGTTTTTATCTGTGAAATGCATCTCTTCTGAACCGATAAACCCAATTTTAGCTAGGGAGAAATATTATCTAGCAGAATCTGAGCAGTAGCAGCAGCAGAGCTCAAGCATGTTCAAACAAGTGGCAAGCAGGGGACTGTTTGCCCACCCCATGTGGTTGTTTGGTAGATGTTTTTTTTTCTTTCTTCTTTTAGGGATAACTAAAAGCAAGATGCCCATTCACCTTCCTTGTGTTAGTTCCTTGCCCCTCTTCAGAGTTGAGTGATTGTGCTGTGGTTCTGATGGGGCAAATTTAAAAACCTGTATTATTCAGCTTGCAATTTACTACCTCTGTCTTGGGCATACCTTGTGAAGACATCAAGTATTGCTGCCGTGGACATTTCCACCCAGTTGGCACATCTTCCTTATTCATAAATTGCCCAAAACTTTAAATAACAGCTATAGGAAAATTATCTTCCCACCCTCTAGGTCTTTCCATATCTGGCCAGAGAGGCTATTCTGTGAGAGATGCTTTCCTTCCCACTTCAAAATAAATTTTAAATCACAAACTTTCTGTCTTGCCTTTTGGTTTTTTATTACTCCTAATTTTTCAGTCAGTGCAAAAGGTTTGGGAGGATCTTCACAGAACTCACTAATAGTTTTGGTACATTAAAACTTAGATTTTTATACTGCATCAGTTACCATCTTATGCTAGGTTTTGGTGTAGACAGGTGAGACCAGGCAGCAGAGGTTTAAGAATGTTCCTTGGCGAAAACTAAAACTAATGTGTGTGTGTACATCTCCATGTATATTTATATTAATGTATGCATGGGGTACATGTGTTCATGTGTGTATATGTGATGGATATATGTGGATATCCATATTAGTATTTGGTATGTGTCTGTAGCATGTGTAGTATATAGTGTATATAGGTTGTGTATATGCGGTATGTTGTGGTCTGTGTGTGGTGTGTATGCATGGGTAGTGTTTGGAGTGTGTGCATATGGCATATGTGTGTATATGGTGTGTAGTATGTATGTAGTGTGTTGTACGTGTATGTGGCATGTATGTAAATATCTGGTATGTGTAGTGTGTGGTGTGTATGTATATGTGGGCTGTGTGCTGTGTATGTATATGTGGGGGTGTGGCATGTGTGTGTGGTGTGTATGTGTGTATGTATGTGTGGTGCGTGTAGTGCGTGGTGTGTATGTGTATATGGTGTGTGATGTGTGTGTATATATTTGTGGGGGGTGTAGCATGCATATGTGTGTGGTATGTATGTGTGTATGGTGTATGCAGTGTGTGGTGTGCATGTATATGGGAAGGATGTGGTATATATATATTTGGTGTGTGTGTGTGTTTGTATGTGCATATTGTACTTGTTAAGAGACCATAGCTCTTCTCTTGAAGGAGCTCACTCTCTGCCTGGGAGCTTTGCAGATAGTCAGGTCCCCTGGCTTTGGCTATCCTAGCTCATTAGTCCTGGCAGTGACTTTGTGTCCTTTTTGTACCTGTGAGGGCTGGGGAGTCACCTTGACTCTGGCCATGATATGTGTAAGGTATGCCCTGGGATGTAGGGTGTAGCACAATGTAGCTGGTCATTCTGGCTGCCAATGTTGACCTTGTTCCTGTTTTTGTCATGGTGTGCTCCCTGTCTTCTGGAACTGGATGGATGTGTGCCCAAGAGACCCCGTTAGCAGGTGACTTGGGGAAGAAATACTGACACTGAGCTTTATGTGAAACCTGAGGTCCCTAGTCAGAGTACACAGAGGGCAGCAGCGCTCAGACTGGTAGGACCCTGAGGTTTCTTGAAAAAACTCTATAAGCTTCACATCTGGACCTGCTCCTGGAACCACTGGGATACAAAGAGTCCAACCAGGCCCTGCCTGGCCCTGGCAGGGAAGGGGGCAGGGTGAGTGTGCTGATGGAGGGACATGCAGAGAACACAGGCTCACACTTTGAGCTAGCCCTTTCCTGCACATAAAAGGCCAACTGTGTCCCCACTTCCTTGTATTAGAGTTTAGTGACCACAAAGCCCTGAAAGTTCTCCAGTGTTTGACTCAAAGCAGAGTTCCTGCTGAGTGAGGTGCTGCCCTTGCCCCCTTCCACTCTCTTCCCTGCTGAATTCACTTTAGGATTTATGGAGATACTGTTTAGGTCAGCTTTGTGCTCTGAATATTAGTTTTCTTTGACCCTCAAGAAATGAGTGAATTCCAGTCTATCACAGAATATTTTATGAGCCTTTTGCTGTGCCAGACAGATGAACACGTCCTTTAGACCAGCAATTAAAGACTGGAGACTGCAGCTGTGCAACCATAATGCAAAACCAAACTCAAGAATTTTAGAGTGTTTTCTTCAGCAATGTGGCCTGGGAGGTGGGCAGAATGTGGGATGAAGGAGTGGAGAAAACTGAAGTTCAAACAGGGGCATGAAAGTGAATTATATCTTGACTTCAGGAAGATTGGGGGAAAGGTGGAAGGAACCAAAGTGGACAAAGGAGTAGAGGTGCAAAAGGGTTCTGTAGCTTGCACTGGGTGTGAGGAATGGTGTGCAGACAGGGACCCTCCAAATATTTTGATATGGGAAATAACCCCAGCAGATCTCTGTGTTGGAAAGATCCCTCTTGTGATAGGCAACAGTGTGAGACCAGTAAGGTCTTCAGTCCCAAGGAGCAGTGATTTTACCCTGCACCAGAAGATAGTGATGGGAGAGAAAGAGGGCATGGGTAGAGCTGTTTTCTCTCAAACGTGGCCCTGGTATTGGTCCCCTCACTGGATGTGGGTCCATGGGCAGAGTGGACATAACTTCTACCGTGTCGACTTGGGCAACAGTGGTTCTACTGAGCAAAATAGAGAGTAATTGTGGAGTGGGGATGAAGGTAAGATCCAGCAATGGTTCCTAGCCAAGGAACTGTGTGGAATGCAGGGAGATAAAGGTGAAGGTAGCTCCAGAGGGATAGTGGAGCCATCAGGAACACCAAAGGCCTTGGGGAAGGCTTATCTTTAACTGCCTAGAAGAGAAAGCAAACAAGGAGACAGAAAAAGTTATTTGATTCAGGGTAATTTTATAGAAAGAATTATGGCATGAAATCCACAGTAAAGAGATTTCAAGGAAGGTGAGAAGAATCAAAAGGTGAGCAGCAGTTGCCCTCTAACGAGGTCTTGGGAGGTTGTCATTGGTGCATTTCCTAAAAGTAGCTCGTCAGGGTGCAGACAGAAGCCAAGCTGCCAAGGAGAGTGGACAGGTGAGTAGGTAAGGAATGGGAGGGCAACATCTGTGGGTCATGGAGAGAAGAGAAACAGAGGGAGGAAAAGAAGGAAGATTGTAGGGGATTGCAGGATAGAGGAGATTATAGGACTGGGGGTGGTATTTATAGGTTGATGTTTTGAGAGGAAAATATTTAAATCTATTTGAAGCCCAATAGGAAAGAACTAACAAGAGAAGACAAGATTAGTGTCTTAAGAACCCAAGAAGAGTCCCAGGTCAGGCAGAGATTTGTCACTGAAGAGCTAGGAGCAATGATGTCTGGGTCCACCATGTTTCTCTGGGTTCCCATGGCACCCTCCTCTCTTCATTCAGATCTTGATTCAGGAACCCCACACGAGAGATGTTGTCCTTCCAGGCCACATCATCTGAAAGCACGCTTGTCACTTCTAAACTTACCCAGTCTTACATTTCTATTTAGCATCACATATCCTCACTTTCAGATGAAGGACTTGGCTCTGATTTGCTCTCTGTGGTGTCCTCAGCACCTGGATCCTCTAGAGTAAGGAGGTGTCCTATAAATGTGCAGTGAGGGAATAGATGGAATGATTTTGTTGCTTCCTCAAGAAAAGAATGGCAAAAGAAGAGCAGAGGGTGGAAGAGAGAACACCAACCAGAGAAGGAGGAAGCTTAGGGGTGGTATCTGATGTCCCTCATCTTGGTTATTTCAGGTCACTGTTTCTCAATGAGCACAGCTAGTATTGGGGGCAGAGGGGCTTCTCTATTGGTGAGACTATTCCTCCCATTACAGGGTATTTAGCAACTCACAGGTTATTTTGAGACCAGATAATTCTACGTATCTCCCAGGTGAGAACCTGATTTAAATACCACCATTCAGTCTGCATATATTCTTCTTCTTGTCCCGTGGCACCTCCCATGCATGAAAGTTGCAAATGCAGAGGGGCAATCTTATAGCTGATTTTTTTTTTTTTACTATTATCAATGTCCCTAAAAAGGAATGCCTATAGAAAAATTGGACCAGAAGAGATTTTTAAAAATCCCATCCTCCCATCCCCTCATTTCTAACCGTGCCTTCAGTTTTCATTTTGTGACTACAAAGGAGCATAACTCTAGAAAGTGGTTTATGTTTTTTATTAACAAAACCAATACTAATCTTATCTTCATTTTATTCTGACAATTTAAATTCTGTATCACCTTATACTTCATTGGTTTACGTGGAGGAATAAATAAGATTCTAAGGTTAAAAGTGCTATCAGAGAAGATAGATAAATACCATTGTCTGTTTACAGTTTTTGGTCCCAATTTTATGTGCTTTGTTTTCTCTGTGTAGAAAGACTTGTTAGCTCTGTGTATGAAACAACCAACTGACATTTCGTTAACTTTCCTTCTACATGGGGTTTCAGAAAGAAATGGAAAAAAAAAAAAAAAAAAAAAAAAAAAAAAAAAAAAAAAAAAAAAAAAAAAACAAGAAAAGGTTTTGAGCTGTGGTTGCCAGTTGCCACCTGTCCTCCTATCTGGTTAGGACATTTTCTGATTTGGGAAGTGTAAATATAACCCAGAAAGAAAAAGAAAAAGAAAAAAAAGCTTCCCCTCCTTTTATGCAAAAGTAGAAAGGTTTAAGCAGAGACACAGAGCAGAGCCCTAACCATCGCCCTGTAAAATTTCTGCAGAAGCAGTTGAATGAAATGCTGAATGCTGTAGGGCTGTGGGCCACCTCAGGAAGCCACCTTCTCTTTGCCTTCTCTGGCCAGTAGTGTATGGTTGAGTCTGTGCTACGGTACCCCATGAGATAAGTCCAGTTTTCTTCAAGGTCTTAACAGGAAGTATGTATCACAAATTACTACAGATCTTTCTAGAATTTTAAGCCCTTTACCTGTTAGGATTTGTGGGATAAAAGAAATGCATAGGGAACTGAAAAAGTGTGCTCCAGTTTGCAGGGAGCCATCATAGCTGCTAGGTTGTTGTTAATCGGTTGAAGTCAACTGTGGTTGGAAGCATTTATACCACATACTCCAGCAGATGCTATAAACTGGGGCTCTTTTGTTTTGTTTTGGTTTGGTTTGGGTTTTGAAAGTCACTATATCTGCACTGGCTTAATACAATTTTAGTGTCTTCACAGCTACAGTGAAATTTGAAAGAAGGACTTATTTTGTGGACAGCTGTGTATCTGTGTGATCCGTGAAAGAGTCAAGGCTTGGGAAGACCCGTGGGGTAGTAAGGGGACAATAAAATTTGTCCAACAAGAATTGACTCCTTGTTGTTGATATCACAAATTGGAGATATTGAAGCAACTGGATTCTTCATATTAATATGTAGAATACTTCTGTAGCATTTAATTTGGTTGCTGGGGGGAATGATTAGAAAAGAATTTTGTGTCTTATTATGAGCTATCATTATGACTATAGCTGTTGTATTTGTTTTAAGAACTTTAAAATGCAAATCAAGACATAGTCTAAATTGCATTAGCAAGTTACTAAATTACAATGATTTTTCTAAAAAATTCTTGGCCTCACAGTATTCTTTAAATCATGGGATTCCCTTGGTCCTTTCCAGAGAATTTTTTGGTGAGTCCCGTCTATAATATGTAACCCTGAAGCGTGTGAATAGATCTAAGAGGTGATCGCTTCAGTTGTTCTTGTAAAGTGGTGGCACCCTGAGGACACTTTCTCAGTAAGGGCTTAGCAATATGCAAATGTCTAAGGGATTGATCAAAAAACTAAACCTACTGCAGAAGGCCTGGAGATGCTCTTGTCACATTTGGACTTTGATGCACCTGACGCTTGCTGGAACTCACTCCATTAACTGAAGAGCTGTTTATGCCCTACTTTCAGGAGTGAGCTCAAGGCAGGCATCTTTGGTGGCAGGTCTGGGGTGTGTCTCTGCAAGGCCAGCTGCCAGGAGAGTACTTCCCCTGCAGGGGATGTGGCTGCAGGCTGTCGATTTCCACTGAAGTCACTGGGCAATGATTCCGGTGAAGCCCTGAACATCCGGTGTCTTTCCCCAGCAGGCAGGGTGTGATCGATGGAAGGCCTCCAAACTGGCTGCAATGGCTGGGCCCAATGGCATTCTCTTTTTTCAGAATGAAAGACTGTTACCTTAGAAGTGAAATCCTGCTGAAATGAGAAAAGGACTTTTATTATAGCCCTGCAGGCAGCCATATGATTATTTTTATTATTATTCTTGGAACCTGGCAGAATGTTGACTGCTTTCGCAATATCTCTATGCTCTCTGCTTGAACTTGGTTGCAATAAAAATAAGAATCTGCCAGTGACCCCAGAGCACATCTCTAGGCTTCTGTCCCCACCATAATGTTGAATAATGACAATTAAATATTACCTGGTGTAGTTACCACTTATTTAATCTTAACATTATGTTTGAAGCAGTCTTTAGTGAAATTAGTGTTTGATAGAGAAGATGAGGTTTAACGAAGAGGCTTTAATCCTAAGAAAACAATAGAGTTATTTTTGTCATTTGAAAGACCACATTTACTCTTGATTTTAAAGGAATATTACTTCTCCTATATGGTCTCCACATTGGTTTTTATATTTGACTTTATAGTTGTGAGTATGAGAATTTATGTTAAGGTTCATTTTGTTATTTTTTTCCATTTCTATAACTACTTTTTTTTTTAATTGATGAAATATCTCTATAAGACCTGTCCTTAAAATCGGCCTATTTTGTGCATATGCTGCACATGCTCATACACACACAAGCTAAAGGTTAGGTAGGGGGTCTTTGTAATCAGATCCCAGACAGACAGCTCCAGTCTGCCTTATGAAAGACAGCAACCAGAACAGTTCTTGTATGGGAGACTGCAACTTCCTGGATGAATGATAACCAGCATTTCTGAAACATTTTTGTACAATAGGTGAATTACATATTCTAGGGTATCACTGTCCAGTGGAAATATATTGAGACCTGCATTAGGACTTTCTCAATTTTCTAACAGAAAAGAACAAAAAAAAAGAAAAATGACAGGTGAAATTAATTTTAATATATTTTACTTAACTCGGTATACCCAAATATTGATATTTTAAACATGTACTCATGATAAGCAGTTTTTAAAGAGAGATTTTACTCTTTTATTGAACAGTCTCTGAAACCCAGTGTATATTTTATGGTTGCGGCACATCTCAGTTTGGATTGACCGCATTTATTATGCCCAGGAGTCTCAGATAGGACAGATCTCAAGAGCTCCTGAAAAAATGTATCATTACATTACAGAAAACTTTTTAAAGTTAATCTTTGTGGAATTTTACCCAGAGACTAGTTATTTATCAACTCTCTAAAAAGTAGTTTTAAATCAATTTACTTTTTAAAATGTTTTCTCAATGGCTATCATAAATGCATGTGAAATTTTGCTTTTTAGTTCATCTATTTTTTTGCCCACATTTGATTTATAGAAAGCCTAGGTCCAGTTCAATTTTAACTTCAGTTAAAATTAACTTCAGCTATAGATTTTGTTGGCATTTGCTTAAGTATAAATTAAGAAGAATATAGCAAAATGGAAACATGTAAAACCAATCAATTTCCCAAAGCATAACAGCTGAATTAAAAAATAAAAGATTTTTAGTTTTCGTTTTAATCTCTTCATTTTTAGTTGCATAATCTGTGGTCACTTTTCTATGTTAAGGTACTTCATTTCTTCCACAAAAGTCCCTTGAAACAAGGTAATTGCTACTTATAAATAAAGCACATTCCATGAGCATGCAGGGAAGGCTCCAGAGTAAATTAAACTTCAGAGACAAGTACCACCACATCTGTGAAATTGTTTTGCAAAGATGGTGGCTACTAGAGCCGCTAGCTTCCTAACAGATGTTGCTGCAAGCTTTGAAGCAATGGAGCAGAGTGAAGGAAAGGCTGGCTTTTAAAGGAGAAAAAGAAGAGGCCAGCTGCTATTTGCAGCGTCCGAAGCCAGCCTGCTATTTCACCTCAGCACATGCATGAGTGACCCTGGCATTTGGCCCCACTTGCTGGGTGTAGTTCAGAACCCAACCTTCCTGTGTAAGGGACACCTCCCGCTGCCACTGTGGCTCTTTTTGCAGATCAGGAGACAGGGTGTGCTTGCTGCTCCTGCTCTTGTGGCCACTGTGTTTCCTGAGCACACCATGATCCAGAAAACACTCAGACTCATTGTGGCTTTGATTGTGCTGTTATTGTCTTTTGATCTTTCTCTCTCTCTCTTCCTCCTTCCCTCCTTCCGTTTTCTTTCACCATTTCTCCTTCCTTCTCCCTTCTTCCCTCTCTCCCTCCCTCCCTTCCTGTCTTCCTCTCTACTTACTTCCCTTTGTCCCTCCCTTTCCTTTATCCCCTCTTTCCCCTCCCTTCCTCTCTACTTACTTCCTTCTCTCCTTTCTTCCTATCCTCCCTCTCCTTCCCTTTTTTTTCTTTCCTCCTTCCTCCCTCTCTCCCTTCCTCTCTACTTTCTCTTTTCTCCTTCTTTCTTTCCTCTTCCCTTCCTTTATTTTACCCACTGCTTGCTTCCTTCCAACAATTTGATCATATTTCCATTTTCATTGGGTTTCTGTTATGTGGATGCAAGGACCGGTTGATTGAATTGCTTTGCCCAGCAGTCAACTTTTTTTCCCCCTGAATCAGAGAGAACAGGCTGCTGAGGACAGTCAGGTGCAGCTCCCTGGGGGATAAGTATCCTAAACTAGTGGTACAGTTGGCAGCAACTGGAAGAATCAAAGCCACACAAGCCTCACATTTGTTAGCTCTTACTTTTCACTGCTTGTTAAATGAGTTATTCAGGGATTACCTGGTTCAGGATTTATTGACAATGAAAAAAATGTTGTGTGAGTTAAAAGGTACTGAGTCTAACTACGGTAATCACACACATCTTAGCTGAGAGTACCAAGAGGTGTTGTTGTATAGCAGGCATGGACATATACCCAGTGGACTTGACCTTGGGGCATCCAGATTTTTTTCATTGCTCACACTTATTTTGCATCTCCCTCCTAGATTACCCTCAGAGACCCAGGCACATGCTTTTGGATATTTCAGGCTGGGGTGTTCTATTTTTTTTTTTAAGAAATAGTAAAAAGTCCTTTTAGAACCTAAACCTTTGAATAAATGTTTAATTAAGCTGGGGGATATAGTTTTTTTTTTTATTCAAAAACAAGCTTTAGTTATGAAGTACTAAGAATTATGTTCTGGACTGACATAAATTCATCCTAAAAACAAAACAAAATCTTAAAGCTTCCGAAGATGAGCCCAGTTTATTGTAGCAGATTTCAAAGAAATTGTGGCATTCAGTCTCAGCTCTCCACCCTACTAGAGTTGTGATATGTGGAGCAAGCCTACCTAAGAGCCCCTCTTTCTTCACTTAAAAATCCATTGAATGAAATCATTTTTTTACTAAATATATAATGTGTGAAGTGGTATTTCAAAAACGTGTTGGTTTATGTCACCGGGGTGGAAAGGATGAACCTTTTGACTGTGTTGGCTGCATGCATTTTCCCATACATGGATGCCCAGGCCACATCCTCTGCTGACCTCCACCTTCACTTCTCTGTCTTTCGTAAAGAATCTCCTCTGACTTTGGTCAGCAGCGTTCTTAAGATCCTTTTCTTCAAACATCACCAACCCTTTGGGCAATCACCCGCATCTTACCTTTACATCCTTGGCACTCTTGGAAATGGATTTTACAACTTTCAGACTGTTTACCTGAGTCCATCTGAGCTCAATTACAGCTCTTGCACTCCTTCCTCCCAATAATAAACAGCATAGACAGGGAGATCTGTGAAACCCACAGCCTGTCCTTTGAACGTAAGCTACTACAGGTCGTGCCCCACTTGCTTTGTACCGTATGTGCAGGTGGATGGCAAGATCCTTCCAGGCAGGTAAGCACCTTGTATTGTTTCTCAGCCACATAACACAACTCAGGTTAAAAAGTAGAAATGGAATGAACATGTTGACATATAGAGGCATCAACTTCAATGCATTGTGGAAATTCTTTTCATAGGAACTGTGAGATTGGTTATAGAAATAGAAACTCATCTTTGTAAGGAATTGAAAGTTAGGATTCAACATTTGAGCCATCAGGATGAAATTATTTAAATCAAAAGAGAAGGGAACTGTGCTGAAACAATTGAGTAAAAAATAAAATGTGTCATCTCAAATTTTAAATTAAATATAGGTGGGAAAAAATAAAAGGAATGAATATTTTAAGTTTTGCTATATAATGAGAAATTACTTTGCAGTTTGGAGTCTGTGAAGGTCACACCCTCTGGCCTTCTCCCAGCCCTTATGGATATAAATAAATCCAAATTGATAGCATTCTTGGATGTCAGAAATGATTTGTGTTCTCCTACACTGTTTTTTTTTTTTATCTTATTAAAATTTTCATAGTTATATACTATACTTTGTTTTATTCTTTTTAGTCCTGAAAACTGAAAAGAAATCTGAATTATTGACATATTACTCAGCCTCATATGATTCTCTAAAGTACAGCTATTAAATCCATAGCAAGCCATTGAACTAAAGGTTATGGAAAGTCAAAGATATATTACAATTCATTCCTTTATGGAGTTAAATAAACTGCGGAGACCTAATTCCAGAATGCAAGGGACTAAACAGGAGGTTGGGTGAGCCTCTGTGCCATTTCACAGTGAGAGAGATGCTCGTTAAGTACCTTTGCACAGGGGTCAACAAGGAAGATAGTTACATGAAGAGTTTACCTTCTGTTGGGAGAGAGGAAAAATGTAACTGGGCAGATAGGGAGAAAAATGTTAAAACAAAAAGCTAGAAATAAAATATGGAATAAACCATCTCCTTATCCCACCAACCATTCTGCTTGGTTTTGAACATCTGCTTCAATTCAGATATTTAATGAAATATTTAGCCTGATGCATTGAAGTTCATGACTACTTTTATTGAATGTATTGATTGTAGTATGGCCATTCTCATAGAAAGTCATACACTCTGTAATGTCATTTCAAACAACAGATTGCCCATGTGACAGTGGTCCCATAAGATTATATTGTCTGACAATGTCATAGCCGTCTTAGTCTGTTAAGTCTCCTCTGTGATGTTTGCACAAGGACCAAATCACTTAATGATGCATTTTTCAGAAAATATTCCCATTGTTAACTGACATATGTATGACTCTAGTAGCTTCTGTCTTCACATGAATGAAAGACAGAAATACCAAAGGGCCTCTAACACTGATACCTTCTTCCCACCCCAGTGCCCACAGAGCTGGCAACGTGTACATTTTGAGCAGTGATATGTTGTTGTGTAGAAAGACTCAATTCCCATGGAACGTATTAAATAAAATGCCACAAATGCCACCAAGAGATCTTTAGGCATTTGTATAAATTCTTCTTCAGCATTTTTAACAAGTGATCACCCACCTGTTGGCACGAATCAAGAGGCAGCCTGCTGGGATGGGAATAGGAAGGACAGTAGAATGAATTGGACATAACTTCTTGTGCTTATAAATGAATATATAGCCAGTTTAATGCCACGTTATGTACAACCACAAGAATGGGGTCAAAATTAGAATGGGTTGCATTCCATGTATGTATAATATGTGAAAATATGCCCTATTGTCATGTATATCTAAAAACAACAAATAAAAAAAGAGGCAACCTGCTGTAGATTAGGGAAACTGAGGATTAGAGTACAGATATAGAGTACTATATCTGTACCTATCTGCAGCCACCCCTGCATTCATCTGCAACACAATTATTTTCTCATCTCTCAACTATTGGAGCCCTTCTAATTGTTGCAAACAGCCATAGTAGGCCCTGTAAATAGTTCCCTTTCCTGGATAATGTTCATTAGTTTCCTCAGGATACAATGAAATATCCACTACAATACCATGTGCCTTGTTTCTTCTCACTGTTCTCGCACTACCTTGGCATTCTTCAGTGTTTCCAAGTCCCTCCCAGAACATAGCACCCATCAGACCTTAGCAGTCTTGGGAAGGAATGCAGAATGAAAGAGATAGCACAGATCCTGCCTGGGAAGAGCTCTGTGCCCACATCTGCCTTCACCCTCAGGGTGTGCTGGAAGACAGCACATTGACTTAGGCTGTATAGTTCCACAGGACTCACTATTGCTGATCAATAAACACATGGGATCTTAAATACATTTTCAGTGCTTTCCAAATTTATAGAATATTCCAGTTCTGAAGGGCAGACCTGCTTTGCTCCTCCTGATGCAGCACAGGTATGCCCACAGGGTTGTGTGAGAGGTTTTCAGCCACATCCTGTGTCACCCTTTCAACCAAGAGCTCATGAGTCAATTTCTCAGGAAGAGCTCTGGGAAACCACCGTCACCTTGTATTAAAGCCTTTCATATTTGGATGGATGAATGGAATCTTCCAATTATTGTTGTCTCATTTGATTCAGTATGTTTCATTTCAGTCTATAAAAATATCCTGGAAATGTTAGATACAGGAACAGCTTGATGGATACTACAGAATTCTTGCCCTTGTAGACTCATTTCCACAACTTCATAAGAGGCCTGACTGAAAACACCCTGTTTTTAGCAGTCTAAAAATATGATAAAATTGATAATAATGATGATGACTCTGTTAAAATTGATGATGATGGTGGTGGTGATGGTGACAGTGATGAAATTAGCATACCTGACCTGCTCTGATCCCCAGCTTCCCCACCAGCACAAATACCTGCAAGAGGAAGTAGTAGTTCCTGCTCGTTTTTCAGTGAATCAAGCTTAAGGTCAAAGCCATGCCTTATAAATCATTAAAAATTAAGTTTTTGCAAGTGCTTTTAAGGAGCAAAAAAAATCATATCATGTGCCTAAGCAAGAGGAGAAATACTTGCCACCGTCCCTATGGAAATACTCTGTCAATTACCAAATTATTCCAGTGAAACGAGTCTTATTGTTAGCTCTATCAGATTTCTAACTGATTTTAATTTTTACTTTGGTAACTGAAAATATCATCTTTAAGAAAATTCCCCCTCTCCTAAGAGCCAGAATTTCTGGGGTGCAGTCACTTAAATCACACAAGGGCAGGTAGACAAGGAAAGATTTCTTAGAAAGTTCAAGTGAAAGGGGAACCAGGTAGAAGGTGAGCTTCAGAGTAGTAGTGTGTGAATAGCTTTCTTTTCATTGTTTATGCTGTTCTGTGTATCATGGGACTGCTGATGGAGACCCTTTCCTGTTCACCTCTTTTGGCCAGGAAGGCTCACATTCCAAGGCTCATAAAGAAACAGGGGCCTGGCAGGGAGAAGGAATATCCTACTATAATCAGAGTACATTGTATGTACTTTTCTTCATTTAGAAATAATAATAAAAAGCCAAGTTTCTTCTAAGATAGTCCAGGGGCTTTTCTAAGAGAATTCCCTTATTTGATTTCCTATCAATAAGCCATACCTTCACATTTTTTAAATAGTGATAGAGATTCATTATTTAAGTTTGTCAGAATAATAAAATTTTTGAAATCTTAAATGGCTGCCTCTGAAAACAGCATGTCTAACATTTTTCAAAATCCCTGTAAGTCAAACCAAAGGAGAAGGAAGAGAAGGTTTGCTAATTAGTGATTTTATGAGATGGTCCATAAATGGGCCATTAGCAAAATTCTTACCTCAAAAGAAAAATAAATGGGATGTCTACATCAAGAAACAGTTATTTTTTGGCACATTCCTGAAGTAAAACACTTCTTTGAGTGCTGCCTCCTTATTGCTATGGTGCCAAGATTAGAACACAAACCCAGTGATTTGAGTACCATGGACCTCATCCACAGCAGTACAGAGGCCCTACCCACTAAAGACATAAGATGGGCCTCCATTTTGTTTCAAGAATGAACCAACTGGGCCACTGGGCCAGAAGTGGTCGCAGTCACTAACATTCCTGAAGACAGATGTGGGGAAAAGTCAACCAGACAGGACTTGAGATAGGATGAAACAATTTCAGTAAGTGATTTGTTATGTCGTATAGTAATAGTACCCACTCATTTAATAAAAGGCACCAGAAGCATGCGTAGAAGATACTGAAAGTTGCTGCCTTTGAGTAACATACAACTGAAAGAAAAGAAGTGGTATACAGCTTGAATAAGTTAGTCCTTGCCATGGGTAGATACTTCTCTCTCACTACTGCACAGATGAGGCACATCCCCTGCACACGCCCAAGGCCTTGGCTTGGCCTGGAAATGGTGTTCATCTCTTAGAGTTGCGAGACTTCCTACTTGGCCACTGCTTGGTCAGTTTATAAAATTAGGGAGGTTTAATTAAAATTTTTCAAATCCCAGAGCTTATATCAATCCAAGTTTTCTGATTCTAAATTTTTGGCTCTTTGGAATCTTTCATTGTTACTATTTTTAAAAATTTAAGCCTGGATGTTTATGACCTTTATTACCATTAAAAGAACAAACATTGACTGAATTACATACTGAGACATATTATTATCGTGTTCTAAATATCGCTAGTAAACCTATAGGAAAATTTGGCCATGGTTTTTATGATCCAATCTAGTTCCTTTCATAAAGTATTTGTTGAGCATATAATGAAGAATAAAGAGGATGAATAAGATATGACTTGAGGTTCTTGAAGGAGGGCAGAATATACAAAATGGAGGAATTAGAAACGCACAAAATAATCAAGGAGAGAATTCAGTTTTGATGAGACCATGTGTAGACTCTTTAAAAGATAATGAGTTATATTTCGTACCTTCAAGATTGACTAGAATTTTAAAAGAGATTGATGGAAGAAGGTGACAGCTGAGACTAGGGACTCCAGGTATGCCTTAGTGACTTGCCTACCAGTTGTGGTTTGTGTGGGCCAAGGGGCAGACCCTGGAAGGAGGGCTGGCACCTAAGGTGGTCTCCCATAAACTTGCCCCCATAAACATGAGTAAGCTTGGCCAGACATGGAGGAGATGGGGAGTCACTGGGGGGTGGCTTTTCTACCCTAAAACATTTCCTAGTTCACATCATTTCTTCCCTTATTGCCTATTACCAAGAAAGCTTATGGCATATCTCACCCTAATTAAAACGCTTTTGCACTGAGAGCGTTAATTCAACATTTTAAAACATGTTACAGGGACTGGAAGAATAACTCAGTGTAGAACACGTGCTTAGCATGCTTAAGACCCTGGGTTCAATCCACATACTACAAAAAATGCATGTCAGAAACAAACGAAAACAAAAAAACAAGTATGTTATAGGATCTGTGAGAAATAGGTTTGGGACATATAGCAACCTTCCATGCATAGTTCAGGTCAAAGCTCTGGAAATAACACAGTTCACCTGTCTTATTTTATAAATTCAGAAATCTGTAGGGTTGAAAATACCAAAGTTAGCTCTGAGAAATCAGGTGAGAAACATGAAATGATCCCCAGGTTGGGAAAGGGGTTTCAGTAGAGCCAGGAGGATGAGGGCAGTAAGAAGGATGGAGGGGTGGGCCAGAATGGGGTCTGGGATTCACCCATATTCACCCTTGACCACCATGTGACTTTGAGTAGCTTCCTCTTCTCTAAGCAGCTACAGGCTGGTGGCATCCTTTGTGGAAGACTGTCGTCTGAAATTCTGGGATACACACCCAGCTGGAGCACCCAAAAGTTCTATGCATTGGCTCTTTGATCAGAGGCCAGCTGTTGAGCCAGTTCCTAAGTCCATTTCTCAAGAATAAGTGCAAACCTTCTCTCCACTTTTCCTCCCCACCTTCTGTTTTCATGGTGTAGATGCCAGGTTTGGTTTGCAAGGCCCATGGGAATGTAGTACACTGAACAAGTAGCGATTCTGAGCCACCAGCAACTCCTTCCTGCCCCTCACCCCCAATTCTGAAAGAGAGTTTGCGTTGGGGGGCTTGCAGCTGCCTGGGGAATCCTCAGGCAGGATACACAGGCAGGCGGGGGAGGGTAAATTGGGTGCTGATAACTCATTATGCCAAGAGACGCTAACCTTGCACACAGATAACTCTGCCTCGCTCCTGACCGTTAGAAATGTGTCATTCAAGTGTGAAAATATTTATGCTGTTAGATTTCCCATCATTTCTGTTCTTTCATTCCCTCTCATTTGCATTGGTTACTCATAAATGTAGATCTTTGGTATGATTTATACAACTGCCCCAGGTGTCAATCTGTGAACAGGATCACTGTGCAAGCCGGGTTCTTGGTGCCCCTCATTCTTACATGCTGGGTGTCAATGACTGAGCCACAGGTGGTGACACAGGCATACATGCTAGCACCAAGGAGCAAGCTAAAGTATGCTTTTGTTTGACACATTTACCAGTTTCAAACATGCTTTTAAAACGTGAGCTGTGCTTTCTAGCATAAGGGATTTATGCTTTAACACAATAATTCCAGTTTCATTCAATTCATGCATTCCATCTCTGAATAAAATTGTGGAAACCCACTAATCATGAACTTCGTAAATTTTGACTTGAGGTTACTGAAACATTTAGCACATGTACATTAGATACCCCCCATTTTATGTAGTTTTTATATATGAAGAGTGGTATGTAGACATGATCACTATATATTTATGATACCAGAGGGATAGACTTTATCTTAGTTGGGTTTTTAAATTTAAAAGTCATTTATCTTGATGAGAAGTCATATGTCTTAATAACCTTGATAAACTAAGTTTTGCATGATTACACCTTAAGGTTGAAACACATTTCATTTCATCATTTCCCAGAAGGGGCACTGAATTCACCCATTTCCTGTTTTTAATCTCAGAATGTTCTGTATTTCCTCCATGTCTACTTTCCCGGCAACAGAACCCTGGAAGCAATCGACACCAAACCCTTTTGCCCCTACCTGAGATTTATGCACTCTGCAGACCTTTGCAATCCCATCTACAATGTTTGTACCAAAATGGATCTATGAGGCAAAACTCGCTGTCCCAATCATGTGTGAAATCACTCAGCCAGCGACTGGCAAGCACTTCATTGCAGCAGAAGCCTCAGGAGCCATTCTCATGTTTGGGGCTGTGCCAGGTCTGACATGCAAGTCCTCCTGCTCGCAGGCCACCTCAGCCAGCATCTCTTCTTTAATCTAGTACTTTGGAGGCAGGGAGCATTGCTTAAATCTAAAATTTCTAAACTACTTAAGCCCACCCTTCTTTGTCTGCTTTGTTTCCAATGTACTTTAACCCTTTGAATAGGAAACCTTCCTTAGCCAAGATTTTTTAAAGACTACTCTTTTTTTTTTTTGGGGGGGGGGGGATTTGGTGGTGGTGCTAGGGATTGAATGTAGCCCTGTGCATGCTCAGTAAATGCTTTACCAGTGAGCTACACCCCAGTGCTTTAAAACTGTCTTCAAAATGCTTTATCCTTTTCTTCTTCATTCATGTTTGCTATCGTGAATACTAACTTTGGTGTTACAGGGAGATTATTTGTAGGCACATACTCTATTTTTTTTTTTTTTTTTTTTTCTTTTGGCAGGAGGTGGTAGTCCCGGGATTCAACCCAGGGCCTCCCACATGCTAGGCAAGTGCTCTGCCACCGAGCTACACACTCCCTGCCCTCATTATTCATTTCTTTCTCTTGCCTCCCATGTAGTAGGGCTGTTGGTTTTAGATTTTCCACAGCAGTCCAGTTCTCAAACGTGTTTCTGAGGCCAGGAAATGTACTTGTGTTTGTTAACCCAAAGGTTCTGAGCTGAGGAGGAAAACGTCATTTTGCCTGTGGAAATGACTATACCCTGAACCTCGCTGGCTTTGGGTTTGCATGGCACTTTCGGTCTCTTCCTCTACTTTCTGAGTTGTAACTTCTTACCTGTTGAAAATTAAAATGAGACTCGTTTAGTCAACTTTTCATAACATAAGGGAATATAAACTGGGAATGAGAGCCTCGGGGACTCACCCATGAGTAAGCGTATGAATTGTAGTTCAGGGTTTTTTTTAACTTCTCTTTTGGTCCTTGGCTCAGAGGTCAGTTTTACTTTCTTTCTCATTCTGGACCTGTTGCACTGTTGGACACAGATGGAGGTTTTTAACTTCTGAGTAAGAATAATGTCAGTGGGAGGGGATGACATCAGCTAGTGACAGTGTTGATCTTTTCAAGTATATATGCTTTAAATTTAGCAATTTAAAAGGAGGCCAAAGGACTGACTTCCTCATCCTCTTTGGTCTTTATTCAAATCTTTCCAGTTTAAGCTTTTGTTGTACTCCAGTCACTTACTTGAAACCTCTGAGCTGAAATAGAATATGAACATTTCTTTATCTAAAGTACAAATATGTTTTTATTATTTTTTAGGATTTTATTTTGCTTGGTTCTCCACCTTAACCTATGTTGGCATAATCGGTAACCTAGATTTGAATATTTTGTCATGTCAGAGAGTAAAACTTTCTGTGAATTACATGTAATATATATTTTCCCATCTTGCATATTTTTAAATGTTTTTATATTTTGTTGCCTAAAAATGAAGTATTGTTCATAAGCAAGGTTGTGGCTTCCCACATGGTTATGGCTTAGCTTTTGTGGTAGAATCTCTTCAAGGAAAGTGCTGGAAGCTCCTGGGGCTGCAGGGTGCTCAGTAGGGATGCAGTGCCCAAAGTCCAGGCACAGGACACATTGAGAACATGCACTCCTGCATTAAAAACTTTTGCATTTCTATTTTCAAGGTTTTCAAGGTTTTTAGGATCCTGTTCATTTAAAGGAGATTGAGAGGAAAACAGAGATCTGCCCCTTTCTTGCCATAATGAGCCCTGAGGGAGTGCAGAAAAAGGAGTGGCCCTTTTCCTTCTTGTCTCATCTCCAGCTTGATATCAGGGGTACTTTGATGTTAGCACATGGACTAGCTAACCATCTAGGCAAATATCAAGTGACATAGGTGACCCTAGCTACATAATCTGTGACACCACCATCCAGGTGCAGGTGATGGGTATTACAGGTGAGTGTATTACAGGTGAGGGTATTACCAGGTGACAGGTAATACAGGTAAGGACATCCAAGTGACACAGATGATGCATATAAGGATATCTTGGTGACATCGGAGAGAACATTCAAGTGATACAGGTGACACAGATGAGGACATCCAGGTGACAGAGGGAAGAGCATTTATGCCACAACAGTTAGCTCCCAGGTGAACTCAGGAGGTCTCTTGGACCCCCAGAGACTATGAGGGGCATCCCAATGGCCAGCGGCCTAGTGGATACTGCTTTTGCTTCAGGGTAAATTTTTATCTATTTTCTTTTTATTTAAGGGAATCCCTTTTCCATGAATCTCTAAATTTACTGTGAGTCACTTTTATTTATTAAACTGTATCAACAAGCCTCTTACATACTTCTCCCCAAGAATATTACATTTCCCAGAGCCTCAGGCCTGTTTCTGCAGAGCAGACTCTGTTGTCCCAGAAGCTTCCCACTACCAGCACCTCTGTTAACAGGAAGGAGACCCCCGCCTGCTGGGTCCCAGCATGCCGAGACCCTTGCTACAGAGAAGGCAGAATCTGCCTGACATCTGTCTATAGGCACTGACTTGTGGGTTCTGTTGTGTTCATAACTAACATGGGATTTATGAAACTCACATTTGCAAAAAGAAAAAAAAATACACCAACATTTGCCTTGTGTGTTTCTAGTGTATCTTAAGCAATTCTCCCTGGCATGGAAGGAATCAGTGATTCTCCCAGCCTGACATGGAACCATGCAGAGCTAGTTCATTTGAAAGATGATTCTGAGGTACAAGGGAAGAGAATAAAGAGAGAGCCACTGCAAAGGTTGTCCATTGGTTATTGCTGCCAGTGCCAGGCGTCTGTCCCACCAGGATCCTCTGCACAGTGCCATGGTATCTTGGAATCAGTGGCATGGTGAAGGTGCATCTGTGTGAACTGAGCCCTCCTGGCAGCCTCAGAACCTCAGGGAAAAAAAGCAAATGACATCTGGGTGAGAGCACTAGGTTTCCTCTCCTGAGTATGGGCTAAGAAGTGCCAGAAAAGCTGGGGACACAACACTCCAGTAGCTGTCTTTTTACAGTATACTCTTCTTAGCTAGAGGAAAAAAAAAAAAAAAAAAAGTTTGGAGATGAGAAACTTTTGGGCCAAAACTGAGGGGGGAAAAGAATAGGCCAAAATTTTAGAGACTTGGATCTTTCCTTACCCTCTGTAGCATTGCCACTAGTATTGATAAAGAATTTGAAGAGTGCTCTAGCTTGCAGACCCTGCAGTCACAGTGTTTCCCTGAGAGTGGGACAGAGACTCCTTAGGAACTGGCACAGAGTCAGCATCCCCCTGGGTTTAATAGGTGCCTCTAGAGTGCATTTAAATTTATCTCAGCAGGAAAATTGATGTTTAGGGTTTTAGTGGCATGCATGGCCTGCTGCAGCATTTCACTTCAATGTCAAAAATGTTGTGATGAGTAAGAACAATATGTGATCCAACAATATGTGACGTCAAACATGACGTCCAGAGCATCTGCGCCAGGAGCACTCCCATCAGGAGTAATCCAGTGGGGAGGATGTCCCTCTGGGCAACCCCATTCCATCAGGTTCCATAGGAGAATCTTAACTAGCCTCCTCCAGTCTCCAGGGAAAGGACAGAATCCAGACTCTTCTCACTCACAGGGACAGGGACCTGTATGGTGACAGACTCAGTGACCTAGTGAAGGATTGCGATAGGGGAGTGTCCTGTATAAGGAGCATTCAGGGCACCAGTGAGCACAGGAGAGTCCTCTCCTCCAAGAGCGTGCCCACCCCGCAGGCCCAGATGTCCACTGAACACTGTGTGCATTGGTGGCAAACTGAGGGGCCATGGTCAAAGCTTCTGTCCAAATCAGTTCACAGTCTCTCTTGGTTTTAAATTCATTGCAAAGTTTGAAGTGATGGTTTGCAAAAACATGTATAGTAAATAGAAAGAAACAATCCTCAGAAAGTACTCCTTGCATTTTAAGTCCCCACAACTCATCAGCAGTTTCCTATCAGAACAATAGTAGTCCTTGGGGTGGCTCCTGTTTCTCTCGGAAAGTAAGAAAGAGGGACGTCGGTGCCTCAACTTCAAAATCTGCACTGCTAGGGGAACCTTCCGTCCACATCCAGGGGCCTCCCTGGCGGGCCTCTGCCTGCTCCTGCCATGTGCCCGTGAAAACCCTAGATAAGGATTTTTTTCTAAACAACCTCCAAGCTCCTCTGGTGGGGGGCTTTGACTCAGAGCTCTGTGCCGGTTATCTCCACAAACAGAAAATGCCACAGACAAACGGGTTCATTTGCTATTTTGTTCTTATTTTTCCAGGCTTTTCTCTCCTTTTCTGTTCCCTTCCTTTAAAAAAATGATATTTAGAGGTCCCTAAATGTGTTTTATCTACCTAAATATACTTAAGCTTTCTGTTCTATTAGTCCATTTTCTTAATCTCAGCCCCCAAATTTGATTTTTTATTATGATGTTAAGAAAGTTTTTCTATGTTTTTACTCTGGCTTTTTGAAATATAAGAGAGGAAGAAAAGAAAAACCAGAATGGCCTCTATTAGAATTATCAGGAATTTTGAACTTTCAGGATCTAGTATCGTTTAGGGGCAGATGTTGTAAGTCACACTTGGGTCAGACCGCCCAGCTAGCTGGATTAAAGCAGGCTCACTACTCTCCCTGTGAGACTAAGAACTAAGAGCTCAGTCTTAAACGTTTGATTTAGGTACAAGAAAGATTCTGTGTTTGTATGAGTACATGTCTCTGTGTATCTGCATGTCTAAGTGAGAGCATGTTTGTTGTGGTATGAAAGAATGCATGTATCCTTGTAGCTGAATGAGTGGGGGTGTGTGCCTCTGTGTGTTTGTGCATCAGTGTGTGATTGAGTACATGTGTTTCTGTATTTGTGTGTGTCTGTGAGTCTGTGGTTGAGAATGTGTATGCCTCTGTGTGAGTTAGTATGTGTGTGTTAGTGTGTATCTGTTTCATCTAAGTGTATGAGAGTGTATCCATATATAATTGACTATGTGTATGTGTATGTCTTTGAAGAGTGAGTGAAGATATGTGCATCTGTGTGTTTGTATCTGTATGTATGCCCACGTGTGTTTCTGTGTTCACATGTATCTGTGTGTTTGCATGTCTGTGCATGTCTCTGTGATTGTGAGTGAAGATGTGTGTGTCTTTGTGGTTACATCTGTCTTTATGTGTGTCTGTTTGTGTTTCTCACAGTCTGTGTTTGTGTCTGTGTGATTGAATGTATCTGTATATAATTGTATGTCTGTGAGTGCCTGTGTCTGTATGTATTTGTGTGTGTTCATGTGTATCTGTGTGTTGTGTGTGTCTGTGTGTGCACACTCACTGCTGAGCCACTGAATGCAATTCCTTGCTCTTACTTCCCTTTCTGTCACTTCTCCATAATTCTTCACATTTCGGTTGGGCTGGTGTCTTGGGTGGCTTCCTCTTTTCCTGCATTCCTATATTTCATTATTCGCCCTTGTTCCTCTTCTTGGGCTCTTACAATACAGCCAGGAGGATGTGGAAACCCAGTTACAATATGACACACGGCACAGTGTCACAATCGCTGTCCATGGGCCTACCTCCCGGGGACGATGCATCTGGATGAGGCGGGAGAGGTGGGGAGGCAGGACAGAATGGAGAAGTGGGGCTCTGGAAGCTCAGGGTCTCCTGCTGGCTGGTGGCATTTCTCTGAAGCAGAGTGACCCTTGAGTGGGTGGAATGTGTGCTTTTGCCTTAGAGGATGGGGCCCTTTCTCTTGGCACCTCATGATCCTGCTTTTCCCTCAAACCACTTGCTGGCTCCTAACTTCCCTCTTTCTGTTTGTAGGGTGTCACCATTGGTCATAGTGTCCCCTCCCCTCAGGCTTCTCCATCCATAAGACTAATCCCTAAGCCAGTTACCACATGACCGCTGGGCAGTCACCTCAGATGGTCCCCCTTGCCTGGGATGTCATGTCAGCTCCAGAGGTTCTAGGATCAGACCCAGCCTGCCATCTTTCCTACATCCCAGATCACTGTCCCCACAACTCTCCGAGCTGGTGAAGGACCACCCCACCATGTCTGTGGTTGGCCCTGCCCTGGCCTGCATTTTGGCTTTCTGGAATTCCCTCTTCCTGCTCTACATGTTGAATGTCCTCCTTCTGGGAAGCTAAACACTATGTGACTTCTAACACCCCTCCCACCACCTGTGGGCACACATTGACCTCTAAAGAATCTGGGCCCATAATGTTCTGGTACATTCTTCTCCTTGTGTTCCTAGACTGAAAACTCCCTGGTGCAGGGACTATGTTTTCCCTTTATGATTTCTCTGGTGACTCCTTTGGGGCTTTATGTGTGCACATGTGGAGTACCTGAGGTGGACATGGCTCCTCCAGCAGTACCTTAAATGACCTCTTCAAAGGCCTTCATTTCATAATGCATGAGCTGCTAAGAGGGCAAGGTTTATGAGTCAGTTCAGGGCTTAGAAGAGAGGGAGTAAATGAGGGAAGAAGAAGTGGCCTATGGAGCCCTGTCAACTTGGGCTCTGATCCTTTCTTGTCGTTTCTTACCTGGTCACTTTGGGCAGCTCAACCACCTCTGTGAGTCTTATTTCTCCCATTGATAAAGTGGGAGGAATATTTCCTTACAGGGATGTTTCAAGGATTAGAAAAAAGAGAATGTACAGGACATATTTAACGGAGGACCTTCACACAGAAAGCTCACAGGCTCCTATGGGGACAGCTGGGTGAAAGCCAGCAGCCTTCACTTAGACATTACATGCCTAATGCTTCCCATTTTAAAATGGGAAGAATATATGATGTAAATTGGTCATTTCCATACATTTCCCAATAAAGTGTTATTGAATCATGAGACTAGAAAGATGGGAAAGAAAGGGAGAAACTACCTACTTCAAAGAAATGCTACTGATATGAAGGACAGGGCATTTTGAGGCACTGTAATCCTAAGAAACAGCTGGTACCTACTGGGGAAAATAATGTGGCATTTGAAGGTTTTTCCCAAGAGATGTGATATTTTGACAGAAGTGCCAGGAAGCCAGAGGTTTCTGAGTAATAAGCTAAGCTCAGAAGAAGGTGGTGGGTGGGGCTCGGTCAGGAGAAAGGGTGGCAGAGGCAGATGTCTTTGTGTCCCTATAGTTGTATGGAGTCGTGAGACTGGCTTTTCATGGGGTTTCACATGTGAGGAAGCTGAGGCTTGGTGATGTCATGTGACTCTCTCAGGTCCAAGAGCCACTGGGAAGCAGAGGAAGGGCCTGGAACAAATCCATTTCAACAGTACTGCCAGTGGCTAGAGGAGTCCAGTCAAGCCAGTGCTAATCAGTGACACCTGGAGGCTTTATTCTCATGGTCAAATGCAAGAACATATGCTCAGCATTTGTAAAACACAATGCTAAAATTGAGAAACAATGGGGAGAGGGGGAAGAAAGGTGAAGAAAGAGAGAAGGAAAAGGAAAAAGAAATGAAGAAAAAGGGAGAAAAGAGAAAAGCTTTAAACAGTTCCTTATGAGAAGAGCTATGAAATGCAAAGTCTTTTGAGTTTATTTTACCAAAATTAGCAGTAAGTTAACACTGAAGGCTGAATGGCTTGAAGTCCCCACATCCTTTGCCTTAGGTCTTCTCGCTCTGACTTGATTGTCACAGTACAGAATTCTGCCCCAAGTCGCAGTCCCTTGACCAGAAATCTCCACCTGAATGTGTCCTGATTAAGAAATGGAAGGAGCTGGTTGTCGTGGCACATGCCTATCATCGCAGCAGCTCAGGAGGCTGAGGCAGGAGGATCACAAGTTCAAATCCAGCCTCAACCTCTAGATAAAATACAGATAGGGCTGGGGATGTGGCTTAGTGGCTGAGTGCCCTTGAGTTCAATCCCTGATACCCTAATACCAAAAAAAAAAAAAAAAAAAAAAAAAGAAAAGGAAGGAGTACAAACTTTACTGCACTTTCATAGTAAGATAGAGGGCCAGTTTGACTCCTGAGCATTTTCTGTTACTTCCTGTCCCCAGAGCTGGGATTCAGGGAAATGTGTCCCATAGTGATGTGGAGTTGACCTGGTGCTCGGAACATCAGGGTTCACATAACTTGTCTGCATTGCTGCCTTCCTTAATGGAAAATCCCTGTAATGGGCCCTCCACCACTGATGCTACTTTACTGAATTACCTTGGTAAATTTATGTGGAGGGAGAGCAATCTCAGTGTGCCACACACCAGCTCACATGCACACCCTGCATAAACACATATGGCCACTCCTGTACACATGCCTGTGTGTGCTAGTTTACCAGACCATATGCATCCACCCCAACCTTTGTGTGATAGTCCCAGCCACAACTCCCAGACTTGCTCCCCTCCAAAGATAACCAGCTCAGTCACAGACATGCCAAACTGTCTTATACTGTCCACTCCACTCTACCCACGGGCTCACAACCTAAGCTGGAGCCTGAGAAACAGGCCTCATGGGAGGAGCAGAGGAAGAAGTGGCTAAGACCCGAATGAGTCTTCATCGCCCTCTGCAGTGTGTTAAAGCCATTGGAGGCCAGCCTTATTCACAAGGGCTCCTTTTCCTTAAAGACCATCACTCACCCGAAAACCCACACTGTGCAGTACCACACCTGTGGGCATGGGCCATGCAGCCATTGAGCCATCCTTCCTCTCCCTCCTCCTCCTCTGCTGAGTCACCCTTTGCTTGGAATTCTGACAGGGACCCGTTGGGCTTCTGGAAGGGAGGGACGGCAGAGGATCCACCCTCTGTGTGTCCTGGGGGAGATTACTTTATCTCTGGCCTCCCTGAAGCAGAGCCTGGGCTTCTGGAATCTTAGGCTGACACAGAGCCAGTGCTGGGTATGGGAGGGAATGGCTGTGAGTGTTGGCAGAGGCTTCAGAGGAGCCGGGCCACTTGATGTCCTTGTCACTTGACTGCTTCAGGGGCCAAAGGCAACAAAATTGGGTTTATTCCTCAGCCTTCTCTTTGCATGTGTGCACTCATTTTAGATCAGGAGTGATATATCCTATAACTCATTGATGTGTTGATCATATTTCAGGAAGTCAGGTCAAGTTTAACAGTCAACTTATTTCTTTCTGCCTTCAGTCCTTGGTTTTGCCAAACTAAGAGCCACATCTAACCCATGTAAGCAGATGTATCAGCCAAAGCACATCCCAGGCAGTGGATGAAGGTCTCACTCTGTGGCCCATGCCACAGTTTCCCTGACTGACAGATGAGCTCTGCAACTCATGTTCCTGTCTCGTGTCTGTCTTCTCCTGTGGCTCCACATCACACATGAACACCACCATCCATTGGCCATGCAGAGGGAACCTCTGCTGTCTGTGGTCTGACCTTCTAGGGCTCAAATATTGGAAAGAGAAGCACAGAGTTCTGCTGGCCACAGAAACATTCTAGCAGTTTCTGTTGCCTGTCCTCACAGTCTGGGCTATGGTGTGCAACTGTTATTTACTAGGATCTCCCTACTTTATCATGTTGGCCTGTGTGATCAGTGGAAATGTCCCTCACTGGGATAAAATTTGAAATGAAAAATTAGTTCAAATATAATTTTTTTACTTAGATCTGGGACCTCACTTTTTCTCCCTCCTGGAAGTGTGTGAGGGGGTGTCTTATGAGTATTCCTCTCCCCATCTTCCAGTAAGCCAGAACGTTCCATTTCCTTCTCAGTTTTTAGAGCTTGACCAAAGTTCCCTCACTGTTTTTGTTATTCTTTTCCCCTTTTCTCTTTTTTCACATGGTTCTCCTGAAATGACGGGACTTGGAGGTGGTGTTTAGAAACTTCATTGATGTAACTCAAATGAAAACAAGTAAATATGATTTTTACTAAAAAGGTAATAGTTCTTTTAGAAAATAGCAAGAATATAATATTCAAAAATATCCCCAAGGTTTCTTTTAAACCTGTTGAATTCACCCCGCTGTAGGGTGATTCTAAGGTGGTCTGAGACACAGACTTGGCTGACATGAACTATACATAAGACGTTGAGAGGGCACACCACACTCTAAGAACCTACAAAGAAACCAAATGGCCCCAAAATGACTATTAATATCTCATCCAATAATTGGAACCAAAATTTTTGCACCTGCTCTTACCTTAATTGTACTCTCTAGAAAAGTCTTTGTGCACATCTCCCTTTCTAACCCAAGAGTTTACCAATCAGAGCTTTTTCTAGCCAAATTAGTTTACTATGACAACCTAATATTGTGTTAATTAAATGTAAACAACAGTAGGACAGGTGGACTCAGTTAAGCCACTTTGAGAGTCATCTTCCATTGACTTCTGTATGTGATCTGCTCTGGAAGACAGATCTGTCACCTGATTCTAGGAATAAAGCAAAATGACTTTGACCATCATTGGCAGATCCTACTTGGAGCAACCACAGCTGTCTTTCAACCTGACTGTCAGCTTGAAACACCATCAGAGCAAGTGAGGTGCTTAGGAAAGTGAAATTGGCCACATCCCAGATAGAGCGGGTCAGTGCCAGGGGCAATGGGAGTCAAAGGGGTAGCTGAACATACTTAGCATTGAAAGAGACATGAAGTGTCCCCCGAGGTCCTTGGTCTTCACTCCTTCACTTTTGGTGGACTGCAGAACATGCTCCCTACTGTTGTTCCCACTTGAGAAACTTGTTGAATGTTAGTTGGGTGTAGCTAATGACGTGGAGACTTTGTTAAGAAGAAGATAAGGTGTTATCTGTTCACGGCTTTCTACTAAGCAGGTAGTTACAGTGCCATTGTCCCTATGGTGCCTGCTGAAGAGCAGGGACCTTATGAATGTTACCATGAATCTTCCCACAGACCTGCCAAACCAGATATGATTATTTCCATTTGGTGAATGAGGAAAGTGAGGCTCTGAGTAGTTACCACTTGACCAAGTTCACACAGCAAATGGGAGGCAGTGTCAGTGTCAAGCTGTCCTCTGACCCTGACTGACACTCATGCCTCTTCCATTGCCCAGCCACCTTTCTTCCATGTGTTGATGGGCACTGTTGTTACCTAGTAATTTTTGACTGTCCAGATTCAGAATTAGAAATAATATGTGGACACATACCAAAGGATGCCAGAGGACCTATTCAAACAGAGAGCCAGTCCACATGGGCTGCAATAACATACAACATCAAATAATGGCAAGAATGATTATCCTTGTTGATAACTTGGTCTAAGGGCACCATGTTTCCTGGGAACTGCACTAAGTAACCACCATGAGAAATCAAATGCTTTCTGCCATATATTTCTGAAAATGTTCAATTTCTATAGTTTTTATCAGAAAGTAATAGAAGTTTGTTAACAGCCTGTATAGAGCAGCCTGTCTGTGCTGGGCCTTCTGCCCGAAAGCAAGTGGGAAGAGAAGAGGCCATATACTATGTTCATAACCATTATCTGGGCACAGAATTAGGCTGGGGACATCTAACTTCCAGAGCTAGGCATTCATCCCAGAGAGGCTCAAATGGAGACAGCAAGGCCATAGCAGGTCCAGTTTCTGAAGAGGCTTCCCAAGGTTAGAGCATGAGGCAGGCCCCGTAGAGTTCACCTTCCTGTGAGGGTGGCAGATATGAGGAGCCAGGCAAGAGGGCAAACAAGATTTGAAGGAGCGAAGATCTGAACATCATTGTCCAGGACCCAGAGAGTTGCTCAGACCAAGAAGACACATTCAAATTATGGCTCAAGGTTAGCTTTGAAATAAGTGTGTGTATAGTCATGGACAAATGGAAACTGCAGGGTATTTGCAGAGAAGATGCAGTGTGTGAGGAGACTTTTCTCTAAGAGAGATTCATTGTCATTGCTTGCCAGCTGGGGAGGGATTTTCAACCTAGGGCTAGAGATTTTGTCTCATCATAACAGTGGAAATAATGGGAGTTAGATATGACTCCGTAAGTGCATGTTAAGGATGATTATCTTAGTCCACTGGGCAGGATAGATGGCAGAGGAACCTGAAAGCAAGAGCCTGGGCAGGATAGATGGCAGAGGAACCTGAAAGCAAGAGCCCCATGATGCACACATGTACCAGCCACATGCTGAATGGTGGGCAGGAAACACAGGCAGGAGATGATGTGGGGGCTGCAGTCTTGACTGAGCAATGTCAGTGGCTTTGTGGATATGCTGGAATGGGATGGAATTGGAGAATAGTAAGGGAGACATCTTCAAAGAACTGAGATAATTTGACTATGGAAGGTGAGGGTGGAGGTGAAACCCATGTGTGTAAGAATAGAAAGAATCCAGATCAAACTCACTAGCTCATGTGGGGATGTAGGAAGGAAGCTGGGTCTGGGAAGAGGATGCATTTGGAGTGGGGTGTTGCCGTTCTGGAGCCTGGAGGGATGAAAGAGCAATAAACAAGATGAAGCCCAGGTGGCTTCCGCCATCAGAGCCCCTGGGCATCGTTCTTCTTGCCTTCTGTTTCAAACTTCTGCCTACCTCTGACTGGAAGGTACTTCGCTGGGGACATGCAGATCATAGGACCCCATGACCCATCTGCAGAGCACATCCTTAAAGTTTGATCAGAAGGAGCTAGTGGATTGGCAAGAAGAGAAGAGAGTAGTTATAACTGCTTCACCCTGCAGCTAGGAGAGTGGTGGAGAAAGGGCAGCAGAAAAGTCAGTCATTATAGGTGTGAGATCTCACATCAATACCTCACAGCTCTTTGTCAATAAACTTGACATTGATATTGTTTGTATGTTAGCTGCCTCTTCTACAAAGCTGAAAGGGCAATACCTTCCATGAGTGAGCAGTGAGCAGATGTTAGCTAGCTAGGAGAAAACCCACCCATTTGTGAGATGTCTAGGTATGGAAGAATTTTAATAGCCTCTGGCTTTGGCCCCTACTCAGGATATAACCAGTACTCAAGCATCAACATTCCCAAGCATTCTGTGGGGCACCTGATTCCCTTCTTGCCTTTCCTATGCTGCCCCACTCCTGTGGCTCTCTTGGTAGTTGAGCCACAGGGTTAGGCTGTCCTTCCTTAAGTGCTAGAGCTATAGGCATTGCCAAGGTCATTGCAAACAATATGTAGGCAAGTTCACGAAAGACTAATGACTTGCTTATAACTGACAGGTTAATGCAAGTTAAAGAATACACATAAACATAAAGCTAAAGCATAGTTCTAAATTCTCCTAAAAACAAACCTAAATAATTTACCTTCACTAGAAAATTGTCACTGTCCTTAAACTTGAAAGTGGAGCAGCTTTCCTTCCTCTTGTTTTGAAAATCTCAAGTATGTTTTAGCATCTCTAGGTGAAACAGTAGGGGGAGTTTATAATAATATACACAGGTAAATGCAAACTGAAATGTTGTGGGCATGTCCTCTCTTTTATTTTTTCTGTACTGTTAATCAATTTGGCAATCTGAATAGGATTCGGAATCCAAGATGTTCACAGCATTCTATATGAAAATCTTCACAAGACTTTTGGGAATAGAAATTCCCACCAAATGAGTTAAATTTGTTCTTGATAAGAAAAATGTATTTCATGAAATGTAGAAGGCTTGGGAAAAGCTCTCAATGCATTTTGTTATCTGTACCCTTTTATAAAACAATGGCTTGGAATTCAGGGTGGAATTTACTAAAGAAATGAGAAACAGGCTGAGAGTGAATCACCGAATGACTTCCAGGATCCCACCCCCAGTGATCGATTCTCCGATGAGCCAGAGGTTGGACTGTATGATGAACCCTAGACTTAGGGGTAGAGCGAAGCCACCTCTGCAGAGCTCTCCAAAGGAGCAATGAGCAGATTCTTATGACCTGTTTCACAGCTTGCCAGAAGCAACATGGGAATATTGCCAGAGAGTGCAGCCAGCTCATGGAACATGGGGCACTCTTAGTGATCGCTGGGTATGTGCCTCTTGTGTCTTTGTTCTGGCCCCTTCCTGAATGAGCAGTGAGGAATACAGCCTTAGTTTTGAGGTCCACCCAGTAAGTAGAGCAGGGGAGGCCATTTTGGCCACACCCTTTACGTTATTGGTTGGCAGTCTCTTCCTTGTTTGAGAGACTATTGGTAAGTGCACTGTTCCTCCTGTATGCCCGTGTACAGATGAGTGTACTTGCACGCTCCTGGGTGCACACTTGTGTGTATTTAGTAACTTACATACTTTCCAGTGCCTCTTGAGCATCACAGACACAGCTTCCCCAAAAGCTCTGCCACCCAAGGAAGAATGTGATTTGGATGCTGATTGTCAGATACTAACTAGGTATGGTCTTAAATTTGCATGTTTACATGTGAACCACCGGGATGGAAAATTCTAGAAACTTACTTTGACCCCTCCCCCAGATTCCTTGCCAGCAAAACAGTGATGGTACCTATCTTATGGCACAATGGACAGGATTCAAGATCGTTTATGGAATATGCTTTATAAGCATCTGACATTCATAAAGCTCTGATTGATTGGCCACCACAAGACACTGGAGTTAGCTTAGAGTTTTGCTGTTTGCATCATTACCCGTCCATGTAGAATAGCATGCACTTCTTTTTCTGAATACAGAAGGTTGTATGCATGAACGTGGCTGGTGCTTGAGCAGGAGTGCATTCTTCTCAATTCACCTTTATTGTGCAGAAGTAGAAAAACTTGATAGTTATATTTTAGTTTTAAGGAATTAAATATTTAAGATAAAAATTAGCAGGCTAGGCAAAGAACAGATTCTTTTGGAAAGTGATTAACACTTAATGTCTAGCGATGCTTTGTCATACTCTTTATATTAAATGATAATGTACATAATGGAAAGCATTCTGACAAGATTGTATATTTCCAGGCTTATATTTGGATTACCCAATACTGCACAAGTCTACATTTTCTAATGATAAGGCAAATGCTGGACAAATTGTATGTAGTTCTAATCTCTTAGTTCCCTTACTCCTTTTACCAGTGAACATGAATAATACTTCCCCACTGCAGTTACTATCAGTATACATACAGCAGGTGGCTGAGGTATAGCTGTATATAGCCAGAGAACTAGGTTAGGAAGTTAACTTTCCATATATAAGCACCATATCTGAACTGTCTTCAGTACCGGAAGCATGTCTGTGTCATGTCATTAAAGCAGAGTTTTATACTGTTTTGCCTGTTATCATATCTCTGTCTTAAAAAGGTAACACCCTTTAAAACACATTTGCCTTCTCTCCCATTATTTAAGATGACAGATGTCCCCACTCCCCAGACACAGAATAACTGAAATTGAAGAGTTTACATAAACATTTGGAGCTCAGTGAAAATGACAAGAATAGCAAAGGTGATAATAAAATTGGCATTATAGTATTTGCTATTTGAAGGCATCAGTACATCCATATCTGGCAAATCAATTTAGGAGACCTCTGTTTGATGGAATGCATGATGCTGATGTCATCCATAAGATTTAGACAATCAGGGAACAAAATAAATAGATGATGAGCAAGGGTTTAAAAGTAATTAAGCCGGGCACTCCAAGAAGGTTTGAAAGTGTCTCTCCAACTGCAATTGCCCATGATCTCCATATTTTATAAAGTTTTTCATGGGGTAAAAGGAAGGGTCTGTGTTCAGGTAAGTTTAGAAAACACTAGAGTTTGATAAATAGGTTTATTTTCCTGAAGGTCACTTTGGAATTCTCTCTGCTTATTCAACACTTTATTGAACAGAGTTAATCTAGCAGCTGCATTGTGCACAAACTCTGGTAATCACTGGAATATGACTCTTGGAGAGAAAACCTTGTGTGCATGTGTAGTTGTGCATGTGTACACACACCCGCATGCCCATGTGCAGAACCTGCCAAGTCTTAGGAAATAGGAACCCGCTGGAAACAGCCTTGTGATGCAGTTAGAACCTGAACGTTTGAGGTGGTGATACCATGAGAGCAGCCGCTAAGGAATACCCACAGAAATTTGTAGCTCATTTTGGAAGTAGGGAAAAACAACAGTTTTTCCCCACCCAATGTATTACATGGAAATTTTTTTTTTTATTTTCTATGAATACTTTCTAAAAGAAAGCTGAATAAAGAACATATGTAATGAAATTCACCCATGAAGAAAGCATACAGCTTTTGTGAAGGTACATGGTCTCCCAGGAGATGCTGGGATGAGGCGGAGATCTTGGACCAACACTGCTGAAAGTTTGCTCACAGTTCTGGAATGTTTTAGGTTCTGCCTCTAAGATGTTGAACTCCTCAGAACTTGCTCCAAAGCACCCTTTGTGCTGTAATGCCGTGAGTTCAGACTCTTAGGGAGTGATGTCCCATCTGAGTGATGCTTTTCTGTTACTGGAGGGTCAACAATAGATTTTTTAGGTACCCAGTTGTCTGAGCATGCTTTTTAAAATAATGCTATCTTGAACTCTTACTGTATCACTAACAGTATTACAATCCTGCTTCTTTTTGCCTTTTTTTTTTTTTTTTTTATTGCAGTTCCATATGGGGCTGATGGCTTTAGGGATTTTCATGCAATAATTCCCAAATCTTTCTCTCGTAAGTATATGTTTTGCTTCTAGAAATGGAAACATACTCATTTCATACTCAGTTTCCATCATGTAAATACCATGAATTGCATGTTATATCATCAACATTTTCCTTTACATTTGAAAAAAGATGAGATATGTTAAATGTTTACTATTCTATCCATTAAACATCTACCATCAAGGACATCACTTAAACAATGAAATGCATGAGTGGGATGTAGATAGTTGAGATATGTGCTATTGAGCATGCTAGTGAGCCAAAGTAAGGAGAGGATAAGGATAATACTGATGGGATTGTTGCTCATCAATACCATTGAACAGTTTTGTGGTTAATTTTGTGATTATCTCCTTTCTATCAGGGGCAATGATAAAATGGTCATTCTTTTTCTTTCACTATCAAATGTTTTCAAGATAATTTTTACAATTTTGTGGGACAGGAGAAACCTACTCTTCTCCTCTTGCTGTGGAGTATTAATTTCAGAACTGAGAAAGAAGAAATCACAGGCTTCCAGGCCATTCTCTGAGGTGCCTCACCGTGTAAACCAGCACAGGGTTTGCACGTGGTATGGGTGGGACATTCTCTGATCAAAGCTGTTAAACCAGAAGCAGATGTTAATTTCATTTTTCTTTTCTGATAAATGATAAATGTATTTGGCCCTTGCCTTACAGGAGTATTTTAAAGAATAGAGAATGTTTATTTTAAAACATGCACAGTGATCTTAATATGAAAGTATTACCAGTTGGTAACCCTCTTAGGACGTCAATCTTTAGATTCCATATTAGTAAATAGTATAAAACAACATTAGAAAACAGGTTGTGCTTGTTAATATTGTTTGGTGGTTTTATGTTTTGTTTTTTGATTTTTATTTTTTCAGTGCTTAGGATTATACATAGGGACTTGAGTGTGCTGGGTAAACACTATACCAATCCAGGCCCATCTGGTTGATGTAGTAATAGTTATAAAAATAGTCTCATATAGAAGAGGTGTCAGTAACAGTTAAAGAAATGTTTTCGACACTCTGGTTAACAAAGCTATTTGGTACCCAAAGAGATATAGCAGTATCAATCTAAGTATACTTTTGCTCACAAACTAGATTGACAACTTTTACAATGTATAAAAGTTTATAGAAATCTTTCTCTGATATTCCTTTGATTCAACTTCAGAACAGTAGCTTGATATTTATTTCTGAGATATATGTGTATATATGCCTGTTTGTATATGTGAATATCTGTATGTACTTATATGAACATCTAAAAATTAAGGTTCCAGGACATGAAAATCATATTAATTTGAGATGAACAATATTGTTGAAATGTTTCAAGACATCTCATGCACTGAAGAATAGGGTAATGCCAGGTGTGGTGACACATGTCTGTAATGCCAGCAGCTCAGGAGGCTGACACAGGAGAATCGTGAGTTCAAAGCCAGTCTCAGTAACTTAGAGAGGTCCTAAGCAACTCAGTGAGACCCTATCTCTAAATAAAATACAAAAAAGGACTGGGGATGTAGCTGAGCGATTGTCACTGAGTTCAATTCCTGGTACAAAAAAAAAGTAAGATAACACATTCTAACACGTTTTCATTAAGTCTGAGAAAGGGTAGTCCCCAGAATATTGTAACATTACAGTAGATCTTTTGACAAACTTTCAGGATGCAAAAATTGCTGCATGTGAATATATATGATTTACAAAGCTTTCATGAGTCATGATATGTATTTTGATACTTTCTGTCTATATATTTATGCAAATGTGTTCATAATGTATTAGTATGAATTCCCTTCTCCCCCTAACATCTCCAAATTGCAAATATCCTCCTTTGCACCATTGGCTGGTTAACCTTGATGAGGCCCCCACCCAACAGCAACCAAACTGTTCTGGGTCAATATCGCCACCTTGTGGTCATAATGGAGAATTGTCCTCCTTTTCCTTCAGCACCTAATTTCTTCTTTCTTGAAATGAAAATACCATCTCTGACCTCCTCCACTATGTTATTCCAGTTTATGTCCTAAATTCTTGAGGTGTACATATATATGCTTGAAACTCATTCTTTTTTGTATTCTTTTCCAATTTTCTCTCTTTTTTCTGTTTTCTCTCTCCCTGACTTTATTCTATTTGAAGGCCTAAAACATCAAGTAAAGAAGAGTAGTTCAAATAATGCACCTTGACAAGATAAAAATCTTACATTTTAAATAATGTTATAATAAATTGTTCTGTTAACGTTTAAAATACTTAAAAATTTCATAAATCTTTAGGGTAACACAAAAACATATGTATGTATATACATGAGTATATTCTTCATCTCAAATTTCATTCAATTACCATGGATAATTTCAAGGTAAACCTTAAATATTTTTATTCCATTTGATTTTTACTTGGTAGTCACTAGTGGAGCAAGGATAGTTTTCTCTCCCATTTTTTTTATTTAAAATTTTGTACATTTCAAGCTCCTTGACTGAACTTACATTGGAGTGATGATTTCAGAATGTCTTTCCAATGGCAAAATTCTTTCTTAGTAGCAAAATATACTTTTCCAGTAAATATAAAGACACATTCTAAAAAGGAAAGGAGAACGAAGAAGAAATACAACCTCTTTGTGAGGTGGGGCTGCCCAGTGTACATTACACCTATGCATTAAAAAATGTTTAATTATTCACAAGTGAACATAATGCTTGGCAGTGGATCCAGGCCCCTGGGCTTCTATTGACCTCAGAGTTCCTTGGAGTCTCCAGATTCCTCAGTGCAGCTTGCTATCTGCTAAGGACCATGTCACATGCAGCACTGAGAGCCTCTCTTACAACTGTGGGGTTACCAATAACATAGAAGGCCTCTAAAATACATGACAATAGGATTTTAATTTTTTCTAATTTTAAAGAGTATCTGGGAAGTCAAAATAGCTTTTGACTAAGAGCTTGCAAATACTGTTAATATAAGCCATGTTTGTTGAATAATAAAATTGGGCCCATGCCCATTATTCCCTCAGTCAGTGTAAGAGCTCAAGCTGGCTCAAGCCAGAGCATTCAGGGAAAGAAATGCACAAGTCCCTATTTCATGTTCTATATTTAATCAACTCAATTGATATTCTAAGTGTGGAGTAGGGTTGGAGTTTACAAAATATTTATAAGGATATTCCCTATATTCAGAGAGAGTGTAGCACTATGTTGAAACAGTACCACCCTAAGCAGTTCTACACAGAGGCCTTCACTTTCACGAAGGCCTCTTTAAGTGAACAGAAATCTCTTGATCTCGTCATCATAGCAAACATGCTGTTTACATTTATCCACAATGATGTGAGGGCCTGTCCCACCTATTTAGAGAAAATTCACACACAGCTTAGATCTGGTATGCCCTGTGCCGAGAGTGTTATCTGGTGGCTTCTCACAGATCCCCCTGTCCCCTGCTCATCCCTCTCTCTCAGACCATACAGACTTTCCAGTCCTAGCATGACCCAGAACTTGTCCTCATCGCTATGACACCCTTGCTCTAGAACTCCTGGCAGCTGCCTTCAAGCTCCTATGTAAAAGCGTGTTCAGTCTGCTGTTGGGGAGCCCTCTACCATGCCTCCATTATTTAACATTCGTTAACCTTGCCCACGAGGATCTTGGGCTATTGTCTGGTCCTTTCTCTCAGAGACCTAGAAAAATCACAGCAACTTTAATTTTCTTCTCAGAACTACCTGTTCCCATGCTGAAAATTCTTACTGCTGATCATACAGGGATCTCTTTGTACAAATATGTTCTTACATATATCTGTCGGGTATCCATTATTGATCTCAGGATAATTTGTGATAGACAGTCATAACTTTGGAGCCTCTTTTCCCTTTTTTTTTTTTTGGTCTTCAGTTATAGCTGTCAGTGACACTGTCATGTAACATAGCAATGACATGACAGTCTTGCCTTCAGTGAGCCCTATGCAGGTTAGTGGTTGATATCAAGTCTCCAGGCATTGAGGATGTCTGTGGTATTCACAGCAATATCCATTGCATGCTGACCCCCATGCTTCCTCATCTGCTTTCTTCCTTACATTTACCTTTCCCTCCTTATGCAAGCAACCTGCTGTGGCAGAACTTCTGTTCCTGCTTCCAGAAACCCAGAGGTCACTGCTGATGCTTCCCTGCTGTCCAGCTCCTCTGCAGAAAATGCCCACACAGATTTCAGTGATACAAGCCACAGATCACCCAAAGACTCACACCAGTGCACATCATTATTTTTGATGCAAAAGAGCAAGGGTCACTTCTGGAAGGTGCTCAGGTGCCATATGTACACATGTGCTCTTGGGAAAACCAGAGGAAATTTCCTATAACTAGTTGCCTCTAAAATTAATGAAATACAGCCAAGTGGGGAAAAGTTGATCATCCTGACACAAATTCTTCTGTGTGGTGTCCCTTTTTCCAACCACAGGAGCTCCTAGCTCACATGCTTTGCTGCAGCCCTGTGTCTTAGTTCTTAAAGTGGAAGAACTTGTAAACCAACTGTAATGTGGTTCACTGAGCTGTAGAGTGCTCCAGTCTCACCTTTAAAAGCCCACAAGATAGGTAATTAAGAATAAGCCTAGATTTAAGGAGCACACAGATCTTTACAGCTTTATCATGTTTCTAGTGCAGATTTGACTCGGTCCATTATCTGTTGCTATAACAAAATTCCAGACACTGGGTGAGTTATAAAAATAGAAGTTCATGTAGCTTGTGGTTCTGAAGGCTGACAAGTTAAAGAGTATGGTTTAAGTATTGGCTTTGGCATCTGGTGAGGGAATTGGCATTGCATCTCAGAATGGCAAGACAGAGCAGGTGTACTAGCTTAGGTCTTTCTTCCTCTTGAAGTCACTGCATTAGTCAGCTTTGCATTACTAAAATGAAATACCTGAGACAATTAACTTCTGAAGACAAAAGGTTTATTTAGCTCATGATTCTGGAGATTCTTAGTCCATGATCACTGCTTGGTGAGGGTGTCAGATGGCAGCAGCAGTGAGCAGACATTGGAGCAGATCATTCACATCATGAATCAGGAAGTGGAGAGGGACGGGGTCCCACAGTCCCTTATGGTATGCCTTCATTACCTAAGAGTGGTACTTGCCACCACCTCTCACAGGTTCCATCACCTCCCAACAGCATCATCCTAGGAACCACACCTTTAAACTATGGGACTCTAGAACACACTTAAACCATGGCAAGACTAATGCTGACACTGTTGAGTGATGAGGGCCTAGTGAATTAGATTTTGCCCCAAAAGACACCAGCACCTTCTAGAGAATACTGATTCTGGACAACTCATCAGTTGGGAAACATCTTTGCCTGGTTGGCAGACAGTCCTCACATGCCTGCCTCATCTCCCAGTCTCATCTCCCTTAGTGACCAGATCCTACTGATTTGGTCTTTTGTCTCTGGCACAGTGCTTAGTAGGAGGCTGCTGAGATGTGAGCTACTCTAAGTCTCTGGTCTCCAGAACCATGTGGGAAACAGCATTTGAAGAAGCCCTCTCAGGATGGTTGTACATAATGCCAGGTCTAACAGTAAGGGACAGGAGCACATCGTCATTTCTGGGGCCTCTCAAGTCCACCGTGGAGCCTGTGACCCATGTTCTAGTTAATTCCTTTCACTCCCTTATCTGTCTGTCTTTTCTCCAAAGAGCTAATGAGGAAACCTTGGCAATAGAGTGATTAGAGATGTAGACCCTGGAGCCAGGTAGCCTTGCAGTTAGCTCCCGGCTCTTCCACTTACAACTTGTTGTTCCACCTTTCTGCACCTTAGCTCCTTCAGCTTTAAAATAGGATAATCATGGTGGTTGGCTTGTGGAGTTCTTGTAAGGGTTAAATAGTAGAGAGCAGCTAAAGCACTGTGGGCTTGGTGCCAGGTTAAGCACTGTAAACTTACTGGGGTTAGGCAGACCCTTGCTCTGTGAGGGGAGCATGCATCCACTTGCCATGTCCCTGTCCCCATCCTGAGCTAACCTCTTATGGGTTAGCCTACTTAATCCTTCCAGCTACCCTTCAGTGCTGTGATAGTTCCCATTTTCAGTGGGTGAAGAAATCAAGGCATGGAGAAATTACATGACTTGCCTAAGATCTCTGAGCTTTTAACAGAGGAGCTGCAATTCCAGACCAGGACTTTTGCTTTCAGTGTCTAGTCTCTAAATCTCCAGACCAAAAAATTTTGGTGAACAAAGGTGGAGCATTAGGAACTAGGTTGATTATAGAAAGCATTTGTTCTCAGTCTTGAGTGTGCCTTAGAGTCCCCTGGAAGGTTCATCAACATACAGATTTCAGCGCCCACCCAACCCTCTGAATTAGCAGGTCTGGGGTGACCCAGGAATCTACATTTGTAACTTGTGATACTGAGGTTACTTCTCCAGAGATCCAACTCTGACAACCGTTAATGGAAAACATTAGTCCAAAATTATGTAGTCTTGATTGTCATCTATCTCATTAGTGGTTTTATTTGGCAAAATGTACCTACCCACTCTTAGGAGTCTGTAAAAATCATGAGAAACATGATGGCTTTCAGGGTAACTGCAATTTTTCCTCTCATTACAGTGCTGGAACTATCAGTGTGTTGTCAGTGTTTTAGAAGAATGCAAACAGTGTCTCATATTTTCTTTTGAAAGAAAAATATGCAAATGATAGAATTACCCTCTGATTATTGAAATAGTCATGCAGAGTAAGCAGTGGCTCTTGTATTCACTCACCCCAACAGTTCATTGCCCAGCAAAAATACTTGCCTTTGGAAAACTCTCACCTCTTACATGCAGAGATATTTTATGTGCCTTCAGCACAAGTGTCAGAGGCCACCTCTACCTTAGGACTTCAGATGGTCTTACATCACTGTAAGATAAAAAGGAAGTTGAACACTCATGAACCAGAGAAACAAAATGATCTTTCAGAAACTTAAAAGGATCTGGGGGTCATAACTCCATGCATGGATTTTCTACGTTTTGCCCCCAAATTATGAATTATTACATCAAACAAGGAAAGGTAGCATTATGTGTAAGAGAAGTTCTTCAGGCTTGATAATCTCCTCTTAGGGACTCCACCCAGTAAGTATACATGTCCTAAGGAGTTGGATCATGTGACTAAATATTCACCTTCTAGGTGCTAGGTGCTTGTCTGGCAAAAGGTATATAGAATTCAGCCCAGGTTCCTCCTGAGAGTCCACAGGATTGTGGATCCAATGAACTTAACCTGCTTAAAATGAGGGCCCAATCTTAAAGTGCAAACTTTATAAGTAGATTTTCATGCATTTTCGGACACTCTCTATTTGGACCTTTGAGGGAGGCTGCAGGTCCTTCCTGTATGCCTCTACCCTTGGTGCATCCTACGGGCCATCCAAGCCCTCTGTGGAGGGAAGACAAGGAAAGCTGAGACCGCCCTTCCCTTGGTACATGCTGAGAACTCTGTCCAGTTGCTCTCTGCGTCTATTTGATTGTCTTTTTGCTGTGTTGTGTTGTTTTTTGTTGTTTTTTTTCAGTGACACTGAGTGGCTTCCTGTGTTGTTTCTTTCAGCCAGTAATGTTAAAGTAGAGACTCAGAGTGATGAAGAGAATGGGCGTGCCTGTGAAATGAATGGGGAAGAATGTGCGGAGGATTTACGAATGCTTGATGCCTCGGGAGAGAAAATGAATGGCTCTCACAGGGACCAAGGCAGCTCGGCTTTGTCGGGAGTTGGAGGCATTCGACTTCCTAACGGAAAACTAAAGTGTGATATCTGTGGGATCATTTGCATCGGGCCCAATGTGCTCATGGTTCACAAAAGAAGCCACACTGGTAAGGCCTGGCATAGTTTTTCCTTTAGTGGCCTGAGAAGGTCCCATGGGGTGGTGAAGAGCAAATATCCTATGTGGAGTGTTTTGAGCATGTTGCAAATTGACTGGCAGCACAGCTGTTGCAAACAATTGGCTCCAACTTGTGCTGATGCATATCATCATCATGGAGCAGTATTTAAAATGATTTCTCAACATGTGCCTATTTGACCCTATAAATAAAAAGGGAAAAGTTAATAGCATACATATGAAGTCTGCCCAGGGCCTCGTATTACACACGCTAGTCCCAGTTATGCTCTTAGGTTGCCATGTTAAGTGGTCCGTGCTTATGGAACAAGTCAGAAAGATGTGAATGCACCAAAACGGACTCTTCAGTTTTTCTACTTAGAAACTATGTGTTTTCATTTCTTTCAAAGTAATAGGACTTGTTCAGAAAAGTCAGTTAATGATGTACGAGTGCCAAAATGTAGTTAACCGGAAAGAGTTTGGATCAGTTTTCAAATGGGTCATTCTGTAACAGGAGAGACATTGAATCAGATTGTTATATTGCTACTAGTTTTCATCTCAAATTGATAAATAATTTTGTGCCAAATTCCTGTCATACTGAAAGCTTTCCTGGAGACCTTGGAAGTAGAAAATAATGTAATATTCTATGTTCCGATATGAAGAAACGCAGAGAAACCAGCATCTGAGAGCTGTACCCAGGTTCATAAGATGTCCTGTCTCAGGGGCATGGGCCTCAGTTGGCCATGATGACCCTGTCCACACATCTCATAGTGATTCCTGTTTATTGAACAGCTACATAATTGTGAACAGAACTGTCACAGCACCACCACCATTGACAGTACTGGACTCTTAGAAGTAAAATATTAATGGCACACATTTTGCATGAAGTTTCTTTTGAACTGAACAGAAACTCTTTTTTCCATAGGAAGCTTCCTTAAAGGTAGGTAAATCACATAAATTCACCAACTCTAGTAGTCTTGGAAAGCTTGAGCATACAATGTAGACCCCCTGAGCTCTCATGCCTGTGGAATGGCATTCTTAGGTCATCAGAAAATAGCATCTGCCATTGCAGTCCGGGAGGAAAAAAGCTACTATGGAGACAGCAGATTGTATATCTCAAGAAAGTGGGGAAGATGACTTGAAAATTCTAGGCTGGTGTGCTTGTTACATGGAGCCAAATAAAAATCAAAAAGTAAGCAGGAATTCAGGAAATGCATTGAGAAAAAAAGGCAGGAACTACAGATATTCGTGGGATTGTGATTTTTATATGTGCATCAAGGTAGTTTCCAGAATGATGTGTTCCATTTGTAACACATCTGAAAAATCAAAAATAAGTTGATTTTCAATGGACATTCATATTCAATAAAAATTTAGTTTCTAAAATTAAGAAAATTTTGCTTTTGAGTAGGCCCCTTAATCTTCAAATTACTGAGTGAAATAGACCCATCACATTCAACCCTAAGAAAAGCCTGTGTGAGAGTAATCCTGCTTTCCCCCTTTGTAATGAGGTGGAAATTAACATGAAGGAGGCTACCCTGTGACAGACACTTAACAGTGCACTCTAGGACCTGTGGTGATACATTCCTGATGAGGAAGCAACCTCACCAAATGAATTACTTTTCTGCTAATTCATGTAAAGTCCAATGGAATAGTGAAAATTCTCTTAAATAAATATTTGATAAGTGAATCAAATTCAGGCATACTAAATTGCCAAAATATAATGGCTGCCACCTTGATAAAAAGAATAATTACATTTAATGAATAAACCTGCCAAGGACTGATATGCAGAGTGGCACCTGCTGTTTGCTGCTGGCTTCTCCCCACAAATAATGACTAAATGTCACATACACCCCAATGTGCTGAGTTCTTCACTTACAGAGCACATCACTTCCAGAAAGAGGGACATACCATGAATTTTATAGTCCCTGCCTAGCATTTTATTAAAAAATAATAAGAAGAGATACCTGAAACAGTGAGCTCATGGATTTTCTTCACAGTACATTTCCACTTGCATAAATGCAGACAGTCACAGGTAGCTATAGAAACACCCAGTTTGGCTAAACTAGGTTTGAACAACGACACATGCTAGAAAGGTTTTCATTTTCCTGGGATCTGGGTGGAATATGTCTGAAAAGCCAGACTGCCTACATTCCCTACATTTAGGGTGGTTACAGAGCACCAGGCTTGAAAGGACCTGTGAATCACTCTGGATCCTGTGAAAATGCAGACTGATTCACACTCCATGGAGAAGCTGACAGTGGTCATTCCTAACAAACCCCAGGGAGACACAGGGCAGGGACCACAGAGCATAATAAGAGGGCAGGGACATGCCATTGAGGAGCAGTCAGTAAGCAGGGCCATTCGAACAGTTGTTCACGTGGGAGCTTAGTATTCATGACCCACACGGAAAACTAGGACCTGCACCCTAGTCCCATGCCATGTTCCTCCCCCTCTCCCCGACCCAGTCAGTGGGGTTCCTGGGCTTCCCAGTCTCTCCCCTAATAAGCAGGGGATTTCAGAACAGTTTCCAGAGTAGGGCCCTTGCCTCTGCCTATGTCACCTCCTTGGTGAAGTCTCGCTGGTACCACTTTCTAAATGGTTCATTGGTGCTGGGTGCTTCAGTTCCCCTGTTTGCTGCTCCATTTCACATCTGTGATTCAGGAGTAACAGCAATGCCTTCCCTACTCCCCACCCCTGCATCTTAGAGTGAGTGTAAGAATCAGATGAGCAGTGGTAGGAAAGAAGCAGGAAATGGAGAGGGGAGATCCTCCATGCACATGTGTGGCTTTATTAATATAAACGATAAAGTGCAAGGAGATTGCCATGCACAGACTCTGTTCCCATCTGTCACATCAAAAAATACATGCACCATGCTCCCTGAGTATAACCCTCTGACTGCAATGCTGCTCCTTAGTGCAGGGGCAACAGGAACAGGCCCAGGTTCTTTCTTTGATACAAACATTTTTTAATTCATTTTCTTTGGATAGGCCCTCCGAAATCTCTGTGGTACACATCCATAAAGACTTTCTCTTTTACCCAAATAAGTTATTTAAAGGGTCTCCAAAATTCTTACAGACAGCCTGTACAATGGAAAGTGTATAGTCTCTGGGATAAAAACATACTAAATTTGTAATTTGTAATTATCAAAGTCCTCATCCCAGTTAAATGAATATAAATAAAAATACAAGTTTGGAGAAACTTAATCTCACTTAGATGCAGGAACAAGCCAGGCAACTGCCACTGGCAAGGGAAGGAGAGCACAGAAGCTGGGCCCTGTTATGTATCCCCATTTCACAGATGTGTCTCCTTATGTTTAAACCTCCAAGAACAAGATCCCTTGAGTGGAACACTGTGTTGTCACTTTGAGGAATGCTATCTTCAAAACCCCTTTCCCTGGCCTTGGGCTACATATGTATCTACATATGTATGCCCCCACACAGGCTGCCAGAAGCAAAGAGATTTCCAGCAGAACCCACAAGGCTGTTGACTCAAATTAGAAGACTGCAGGAAATGACTGCCTTGCTTCCCTGCAAAAGGGTGACTTGCCTGTAATCATCTGAGCACTAGCTCCACCTGCGTTTCCTGCAGCAGCTCAGACCTAGGGGAGACCTGGCACTTCTGCAACTCCCCAGCACAGCAAGGATCCTTCCTACGGGAGGCACTTTGGGTCATATCACAGACATACTTACGTCACCAGGAGTGTCCTCACATCCTCACTGTGAACATTTTTGTGACATGGACTTTCCCCACTGGCTTTCCCATTCAACCTGAGGGACCCCCCTCCAAATGAGAGTACCCTGTGGTTGGAGGCACATTCTGATTCATCATGTCTGGGTCTCTCTGCACACAGCGGCAGGCTTCTTTCTCTTTTTGTCCACTTGGAGTTAAACCCATATATTCATGAACCGGTACAATGAAGGCCCAGAAATGTATCTAATCGATAATTAACTGACCTCTCCTTGGGAAGCTATGCAGAGCTACCTGGCTCCCAGCTATTTCAACCTCCCCCTCCCCATCCAATATCAGCTCCATGGGTGGACTTGAAATTCAGGGAGGTAGGTAGTTAGTGAGTTAGTTTTATTATTACCTTCCAACCTGCTTGACTTTCTCTCTGCTCAGTCAAGTTCAATTTGGGCAGGAATTTGGGAGAAATATTGAATACCTTCTGGTTAGAGCCAGGCCCCTCCAACTGACCTATAATTGAATAGCACTGTAAATTAGTTTTAACGTTTCATAGTAGCACATCTCCCCTGCACACTGAAAAAGAATGATGATCAAGAAATCCAAGTGCCAATATAGACTTTAAAATTTAATCTGGTATGGACTTTAATAGTACCAGACAGGCTTTACTTAATTGTTTTTGATAAGTGCTACCTCCTTCATCACAGTCAGATCAATCATTTGGGAACACAATTGAAAAGACATTTTCACACATTCTTTATCCCTAAGAGAAACTTTTACCTGGGGTATACATTTTTGTGGTATCTCTCTACCAGGAATTGTGGTCACATAGCTCCCTTCTTGTAAATGAAGCATTTATTTTTTCAAAAGAACTTTAATATGTTCTTACTTAATGATAAATGTATCACTCCTTAAAGTGGGAGTCAAATGCAGTGTTCATCTAGTTAGATTCCAAGATCTGTGACTCCCGAGTAGGACAACAGCCTGCTTCTGTCTTGCAAAAACCTGTTCATCCCTTCATCGGATCCTGAGTTTAAGCAGAGGTCCAGGTTCTTAGTCACAAATGCAGTGGTACCACCCTGGAAGAATCCCTCAGTGACAACTATGTGGCATCTTGCACAGTGTCTATAGTTGAAATATGATTTGTTTTCTACAAATATAGACAAGTAAGTGCTTAAAGGGCTTAGAAGTTGTAAAGAAAAAGACAAGGAATCTCAATGAACGCTGACCTTGACTACCATAGGGAGATCTGGGACTTTTCTTTGGAAGATGGGTCCTCACTCCTCACTTCACTGTTTCTTAACTTCTCATTTTATTCAATCTTTCTTTTCTCTGGCTCGCTCTCTCTCTCTCTCTCTCTCTCTCTCTCTCTCTCTCTCTCTCTCTCTCCCTCTCTTCCTCTCTTACCCTCACTTTCTCTGTCTGTCTCTCTCCTGATTTGCCTGCTTAGGGACAGACAGGTAATGGAGAAGAAATTGAAAGGGAAAATACAGGGAAAATGTAAATGAAAAGAAGTTATTATAACTGTTATAATGAAGTGCCTTTCATTTAAATATAAGAATGTAACGCTGAAATGAACTTGTGATCCTGAAATGCATTTTTAATGAGTTTCCTTTTTATTTTGCTGCTTCAGTGGCATATTTTAAAGACCCTTTGAAAAAAGCCACATTAAAAACCCCACCAAATGCCACAACACGCAAAATTGGATATTGGTTTATTCCAAAACTGCTGATCAGGAAGAGTGGCTCTTCATCACAAAATGTTGCAGTCACTTTATTTAAATGAGTTTGAATTTGCATTGTGATGTGCCATTCTGATTTAGGGAAAAAAAATTAGATTTTCAGATCAAATTGACCCAGCCAGTGAAGCGTTAAGGAGCTGGCAGGTTTAGTCTGAAAGCCTCATGTTCTATCAAACCTGCAGCCGGTGGAAGTCACCGAGCCCCTGTGGGAAACAACTTTCTCGCTGCTGTCGTCCTCCTCCTGTCCTCGCTCTGAGTTTTGTTCTCACCAGCTCTCCTCTGCTCATCCCAGGGGAACGGCCTTTCCAGTGCAACCAGTGCGGGGCCTCCTTCACCCAGAAAGGCAACCTGCTGCGGCACATCAAGCTGCACTCCGGGGAGAAGCCCTTCAAGTGCCACCTCTGTAACTACGCCTGCCGCCGGAGGGATGCCCTCACCGGTCACCTGAGGACGCATTCTGGTAGGTCTCCTGAGCGCAGGCCAGGCATGTCTGGTTCCCCAGGCAAGGGGAGCCTCCACTGCAGTGGTGTGGGGCCCTGGGTCATGCGTTGTGTACTCGGGAGTTGTCCTTACTGGCTGCCTTCCCGCCTGGCCCTATACACAGTCCTCTGTGGTTATTGGACGCCATGACTTCAGCATGGGCCTCAGTACCTCACCTTCCACCTCCCCATTGAAACAGAGGAAACAGGCAGGGAAAACCATAAACGCATGCACAGGCCACACGCCAGGAAGTGTCACCTCAGTTAGCAGGTTTCAGAAGAGGCCTGCTCACTCCATTTTGTCAGGTAAGTGGGATTTTTACAGAGAATTTTGCCAGCTGTATCTTCAACAGGCGTACTGGTCATGCCTTAGAAGTTTCTAAATATACTTCTTTATGGTCGTGGCTAAGCCACACTTATTTCATTCTTACGTAGAGTATTTTTAATAGCAGTAGGGACAGTTTTCTTTGCAGAGGTGACACATCAAAGTGGCTTAGAACATAACCCCATCAGCCAAGGACACACCCACCCAGGTCCAAGAGTGACTCTCATGGCAGAGACCAGTCAGGACCTCAGCAGGAGAGGGCAGTTTGGGACTTTTGCTAGATTTTAGATAGCAGTATTTGTCTTTAAGTACATCTCAAATTATCTGGCATCTCAGCTCAATCATCATTAGCATAAATGTGTGATAGTTGTTCAAACACTCCCAACCAGTATCACACATGAAAGTCTTTAGTCAGATTAGATCTGCCTCCTGAGAAATCTTCCTGTTTCATTGCCCAGTAGCTCCATCCTCTTAAAGGTCAGAGAAACAAAGGTTGTATGTTGCTTGCCTACAGTGTGTCTCCACATGACACGCGTGGGTTTCTTCCACTGTCCAGTAGGGGTGTGCGATGTAGGCTTTGTGAACTGGAGGTTGATGGACCTTGTCCCTGCCCTTGGTTGGGAGTGTATGGTCCCAACAACCACTGCTTAGGCCATTTGCAGCAACAGCCACTCTGGGCAGGTGCTGTCAGAGAGGGATATGCCTCAGACCAGCTCTTCTCTGCTGTCCCAAGTAGCGGGATAAGGAGGATCCTCTCCCAAAGAAGGCAAGATCTGTGTTCTTTGCAAAAGACTTATAGGGTTAAGGCCAACTCTTTCCAAATGTGACAAGTGCATTTCATGGTGCAGGTTTTAGACTCCTTTCCTGTGTTCATCTCTTTGTCTCACATTCACTGAGCCCCTCAGGGTGCTCAGTCTCCAAGGGGCCAAAGGTCCACACAAGTAAAACACCAGCATCTCCCAGGGGACATGGCAGAGCATCCACCGGCCCAGTGGGAACAGAAAGCAGAAGGCGAACAGTAGGTTTGGGTAGAAGGGAGATTCCAATAGGAGGAGGGCTTGAATACATGCACAAGGCCCAGTTCTCAGTTTCTTTAGGGAGTTCTAAATGAGTGTGATTCTGCAGTGATCCTAGAAAGGAGTGGGCCCATGTTTTTGCAAGGACTGGCAATAGCCTAGTCCTTCTGATGAGTTGTCCCTGTGGGAAGGGCATTCACTGAGATAGCTGGAGAATAGGGTGAGGAGTCCCAGGCTGTGAGCCATCTTCTCTCAGTTCCAGCCTCCTTCCTGTTAATAAGTGTGCGGGAGGTTCCCAAAAAACTTGTAATCAGAAAATTGTGATGATTCGGGTGAGCTGCTTAAACCTGACGGGAAAGAAGCAGTCCCCATCAGAGGAGTTTCCCCTCTCCCAAAGTGGGCAGGTCAGGAGGGGTTACCAATGGGGCCATTACCTCCTCACCTGGGAGGGAATGTACTCAGTCTGGGGAGTCGTTTGGTGCAGGGGGATAGGGAGAACAGAAGGCTTCCCTGGGACAGGGACAGGACATGACAGTGAGCACTTACAGGTGCTTACATGCGTCAGTGACGAGCATGTGTGGAACCTCATGGAGGTGAAGTGATGCCAGGGCACACTGACAGACAAGGCCCATGTAGGATTCATCTGTGTGTCACACAGTAGTGCATGCTGTGCTACCAAGTGACCTAGGAGAAGGTCACTTCACACCTATCATTTGTAAAGGGTCTTACAGGCATAGACACAGTCGACAACACCATCGTACTCAGGTTTGTAGGAGGCACACCTTCCCAAGTCTATGGAAAACACGGACTCACTCTGAGGCTGACACCAACTATATCCTCAGCATCCTGGGGTCACTCTCATTTGCAATACAAATATCTCCTGCATATCAGTCCTTAAAAATTAAAATGATGACTCTCTCTTTCCTCTCCTGTGAAATGAAGAAAATCTAGTGCAGTCTTGCAGTGTTGTGTGCTATTCTGGCTCCATGTCTGCGTATTTCATTTAGTAATTTTCTGAGTAAGTACATATAACAAGTGGCAGATTTTGGACAGTTAATTCTGTTATGAATCCACCAATGAGTTAATGGAGAAAGCTATCCTAGATCTGCCACTGGTGATTCTACTGTCTGAAAGTGACGTTGGCACACAGTTCTTGAAGGGAAAAGAAAAGCAGTAATTTAGATTCTTCACAAAGATTTCACAGAACAAAATAAAGGTAAAGCCTTTATCTGGCAAACTCAAAAGCAGCCGCGTTCTGTTGCCTTTTGGAATGGCCATGCCCCTCATTCTATTAAAAGCCAGGATCATCCACATAGTTTCCCCTAGCAACCAGTGGTAACCAGAGGTTCCAGATGCCAACATGATAGCTATAGAATTTGCAGACCGATAGAATTTGTCCCATGCTCATATCAAAAGGAGTTTGGGGGATCAGGAGGTATAGGGGTACAGTCCCCTTCACTCCTTCTTTGAAAGTTTCAGGCTTTATTCGAAGACTTTGTTGTTCCTGAAGAACTCCTTCAGTTTAGTTGCTTACAGTGATCATATTTTTTTATATTCCAGAGTTAAAATCACTCATATACACAGAAAAGTGGCTATCTAAACAACATGCCTTTTATAAGGTGATTTTGATAATGTAATTCACCAATGGTATAGATTTTCCAGGAAAGGACATGGATTGGTTATTTGTATTCTAATAATTTCTAAGATGGTACTCAATAAAATGTGCTATTTTAAGCAATATTCCATATTTCGTCATTATTTCCTAGTATTGGGGGCTACATCACTTTCTATAGATAAAGAAAGATTCCTTTTATCTCAACTAAATGTTCCCAAAGTCAAATTTTGGTTTTCATATTTCTCTTCTTAAATCATAGTATCTTTTTATGTAGGAAAAAGATTTAATTAATATATACATTGGTTAAACCAGGTATCAAACAAGTATTCCTGAATATTTCAAAATACGGTAAATTAAACAGCATGAAAAAGAAGATCCTATCCTGGTCTTACCGTGGAAATTTATATTCCTTAAGATTAAAGAAATTTTAGCTATTTTTTAAAAATGTTATCTATTGAAGTCTTTAAATAGGCATGATGTGGTTTCCTTGCTAGTCTTCTTTTCCTAAAATAAATCACTCAATAAAATCCAGGAAGGCTAAACTCATTTCATAACAGCACTGCCCAACACGATAGCTATTAACCATATGTGGTCTTCTAATTTTAGCAATATTAAATTAAACAAAATTGAAACTTCTGTCCTCTATGTCACAAGCCAAACTTCAAACCTTCAATAGCCACATGGGCTGTGGTTACTATGCTGAGCAGTTCAGTGGCCACCATGTTTGACAGCCATGTAGTGAACATTTCCATAATCATGGATATGATGAACAGGGCTGGTCTAGAATCTACATTATCCTAATGCTCTTTGATGAGAAAACTATCAATTCATGGAAAATATAGTATGTATTATATATCCTTATATAAAATGTAATGCAAGTTAAAATATATTTGCATTATATAAGAAAATGCACTCTAGAAATAAAATTATCATTTCATTGAAGCATAAATTTATCTGGTTTAGCCTCCTAAATTAAGTTCATCCTGGTCACATTAGATGTAGCCCCTTTGTTGCACCAGATCTGGCCCACAGCATAGAATGGGACAGGAGGCTCTTCTCTGGGGGTGAATCTGTAGATTATCCAGCCTTCCTCATATTTTTGTCCTGTTACTTGGCACCCATTACAACATTCCAGTGGGGTTCTTTTCCAGTTAAAAGGCAGATGTCAGTGATTCAAGGAGGAATCTGATAATTAATACAATAGACAAATTAAGAAGAAACTTGAGTCACATGTGTCCTTGGTATAGTCAAGTAGTTCCCTGCACATTAACATTTTTAAGTTCAGTAATTTTTGACCAAGTCCATAATGCGTTTACCTCTCAAGAGTAGAAAATTTTTCTTTTTTACTTTTTTTGGTAATAATTGTATTGCATGCATTGCCATGACACCGAAGGCCAGCATTTAATTGGGGTCTTGAACTCAATTGTGTTTTCTGCAGTTGGTAAGCCTCACAAATGTGGATATTGTGGCCGAAGCTATAAACAGCGAAGCTCTTTAGAGGAACATAAAGAGCGCTGCCACAACTACTTGGAAAGCATGGGCCTTCCAGGCACGCTGTACCCAGGTAAGCGCTGAAGCTCCAAGGCTGGGCGTGATCTCTCTCCCTCCCAGCACTGTGCACGAACAGCCTTAGGAGCAGAGCTGTGGGCCACTCCCCACACTTCCCACCACAGCTGGGAGGGAACTTTTTGACCAATAACATTGCAGTTTCACTAGGAACGACATGTTCTTCACTTCTCAGGTCTGACCAGATAAAGCTTGTCTTAAAGCACCCCCTTCTTTCAAATCTGTAAAAACACCTAAAACAGTAGGGGGCCCATTAAAGTTTTTGATTTTTGGGGGTGTTGATTTGTGTTGTTACGTTTTTTGTTTTTTGTATTTTTGACTTCCTTTTTCAAATCTAGAGTTGTGGGTAGGGGCTGTAGGTCAGTGAAGAAGTTCTTATCTAGCATGCCATGAGGTCCTGGGGTCGATCCTCAGCACTGCAGAAAATAAAAGCACAGAACAGTCTAGAGTAATAATTGTTTCTTTGTACTTAGTAATTAAAACAAGAAATGAAACCTGGTTTAAAATCTATTTTTTCATGAAGTTGATCAAATACGGACTTCCAGGCTGTGATTTCAATCATCGGTTCAGATCAAGGGCAGAGTATCCACACCTGTCAGGAATGTGAGGGCAAAGCTTGTTGGAAGACCCTGATAGTCAGTAATATTGAGACTTGTCAAGGGAGTGGAGGAAGTTGAATTTGTCTCCTGAATTGTGTTATGTATCTTGCATAACGAGATAGCATTTGATTCCAGTCTTTAGATAATGCAAAGTGAAAGATGTAAGGAAAGTACTGAAGAAGCCTGATTTACTCAGAGGAGTGGCAGTGTTATGAAAGGTTCTCTTCTGACTTCATAAGAGATTAGAGATTTATAAATAGATCAAATGAAGTTAACCTCTTTCAAAACACTATTCATTTAGTAATCATTGGATTATAGGGTAGAAATCAAATTAATGGTTGAGAATTTTCTAAGCCTCACTCAATGTTATGACAATGAGTTTATAGAGGAAAATTCATCAGAGTACACTCAGATTATTAGTGACAGATGAGAGCAGGAGAAAAGAATGGTCAGAAGTCCTAATAATCAATTCAGATTACTTTTGGCATCAATAGGCAATATCACATGGCAGGTGCCCTGGCCTCTAGTATGGCTTCTCTCCTGTTGATCATCTGTGGACCTGGGGCCCAGGGTTGATTTCACTGGGCCTCAGTCTTCTTACCTGTGAAATGGAGAAATTCTATGATGTTATCTTTTATCTTTATTCAAAATCTAAGGCCCAGATTGGAAAGGCATTGAGAGTAAATGGAAAAGGAGACACTGAATGTAAAAATAATAATAATTTAATAGTAACTTAACAGCTATAAATTTGTGGCTGGCCCCAAGGTAGAAGACTAGGGGAGGAAAGACTAGGGGAGGAGAATATAATTTTTTTTTCTTTAAAGTAAAATGTGAACACTCAGATACTTTATTTTTCTGTTAAAAAAAATTAGTTAATGGGTCCTGGAAGCGAGTGGTTCTGATGATATAATTTATACATTTATGTTTAGTAAGCCATTTTATATATACTCAACAAATATCTACTGAGGAGTTGTTAACTGCAATACCAAGTCCTATGGAATAAAATGCATGACATGGAGATGAGAAGACAAAACCAATCAAAGAAACAGACCCAGTGCATAGTTTTGTCTGTTTTCTCCACCCTTTTCTTTGCTAAAGAAACAAGCTGTCACCTACAGCAGCCTGTGAGCTTTTCTCAGGAGAGAAGCAATAGTCATTTCATGAGACCCAGGACTGAGTTTCATCTCTGAATCTGTTTCTTAATGCAATCCGGATATGTTAGTCAACTTTCCGTTGCTGTGGCAAAACACTTAAGAAAATCAGCTGAGAGGAGGAAAGATTTATTTTGGCTCACTGTTTCAGAGGTTTGAGTCCATGGTTATTTTTGCCCCCATTGCTTAGGGCCCATGATGAGGCAGAATGTCATGGTGGAGAGCACATGGTAGAGGTGCCCGCGTCATGTCAACCGGGGAACTAGAAGAGAAAGGAAGGGTCTGGGGACAAGATATAGCTTTCAAAGACACACCCCACCACCCCCAGGGACCTACTCCCTCCACTAGGCCCCAACTTTTAGTTTTCACCATCTCCCAATAGCTTCAACAGCTGGGGACCAAGCCTTCAACACACGAGCCTTTGAGAAACACTCCAAACGACAACACCAGGCCTCATCTTTTAAACGTGAGCGATAGTGCCTGCCTGGTCATCCTCAGGAGGAAGGCACGAGAGAACAAGTAGACATGAGAACAGGCAGCCTAGATGTACACCCTGCACTTATTACAACAGAGAAGTTGGGGTCTCTGTTGGATGGACACCTGCAACTTCACTCTCCATTGATGTCTTGGTCAGTGTGTGCCAGTGATAGCAATTTCTTGTTTCCATGTGGTAAGAATCAGTTTTACCTTAAAATGCTAATCTGTTCCCATTGGTGGCTAGGTGATTGGGAACACTACAGCAATGTCTTCATGTCCCTATTCTCAATAAGTGTGAAGGCTTCTCTAGCAAGATGCAGTCATTTGACCTCAGCGTGGCCACAGACAGAGCTCGGTGTGATAACTTTTAAGGACATTCAGTTCTTCCTGCCTCTTGTTAAAGATGTACATCATGATTTAAATCCCTTTAGCCAGTGTGTGTGTTAACTTTCTGACACTATATCAGATACCTGAGGTAATCAATGTACAAAGAGAAAATTTGGGGTCTCACATTTTTGGAGGTTCCAGTCAGTGATTGGTTGGTCCCATGCTTTGGGCCTGTAGCAAGGTAGCACATCATGACAGGAGCATGTGGTGGAGTGAAACTGCTTCCATCCTGAGCCAGGGAGCAGGGAAGTAAGGGGCTGGAACTCTTTACCCTTTGAGGGCATGTCCCCAGTGACCTAAGTCTCACCCAAGACCCCAACTCTCAAAAGTTCTACCGCCTCCCACCAGTGTCACCCTGGGACTAAGCCTTTAACAATGTGCCTTTGGGCAGCCAGAGATAGCTTTATTTGACCATTGTGGACACCCAGCCCTTGTAGGTATACAGTAAGTGCTGGTTTAAGGAACTTTCAGCATTGAGAAGATCCATAAAAGGACTTTAATGAAAGTTAAATGCTAGACACATGTGGGGCTGGAAGGGCAGGCTAGTCCCGGGTCTTGGTTATGTCAGCTCTGCTGTGCCAGGGCTGATTGAACCTGCACCTTCTTTGGACTCTCCCCACATCCCCCAGAGACCAGCCCTCATCAGTGCTCAGAGGGACCGTTGAGTAATCTCTTGGCTCCCCAGTCCCTCATTGGTTGGGTCCATTAAATAAATGCAATGCCTAGTTTAAAGAATGTACAAAGAGATTTATTTTTCTGATTATTATTTTCCTTAGTAAATGATTTTGTTACCTGTTGCAGTTTCCTAATATCCATATGAAAAATATGTTTCCCTTGAGCTTCAAGTACACAAATTGAGGAGTAAATAGGATGGTGTAGCCAGAGATTCTGGAGCTTTGGGTTTACATTTCCCTTACTGTCATCAACTCTGGGGGTCAAAGCTTATGGTATGGTGGGGAGAAGTCCCATGTGAAATGTGAGGACAGTAAGACAGGCCAATGGGCCCTGTTTTACAGAGGAGGGTCCAGTAAATGAGCATGTCATTCAGATAGGTCAAGTGTACAACCAGCAGCATTGGGTTTTATAGATTTATGTATACCCTTCCTATAAATTGGGGTGTGGGTTACATACCTTGTCCTATTTGATTAGAAACACAGATTTCCACTGTTAGAAAATAAAATATCAGCAATAGCATCCAGAATATGGATTTTTGAAGTAGTGTTCATAATATTAGTAAAGACATAAAATACTTAGGAATACTTGTAGTGGGCATAGTAAAGAAAGTGACCAAATCACACCAAGGCAAGAAGATTGAAGAGGGAAAGCAGTTTGGTCACTATCCATGGACATCCTCCCAAATAAAGTCATGGTTTTAATATAAAATTGCTTTTTAAATCTTGCCAGAACTAGGTAACCACATACAAATCTAAACAAATCAATGAGACATTATATGAAAATGTGGTTATAATATGTGGAACCCTTAAAAAATATACAGATAAATCAATAATAGAAATGGATATACCTAAAAACCTTGTGATAATTAGCACAAAGTATCTGAGAAGAAGGAGCATAAAGCAGAACGTGTGTTAGAGGAATTGATTAGATACGTGGAAGATGGTCAATTTACACTTTCACTCCTTAAACATTGGGATAAATTTCAGGGACATGAAGAAAGAGTTTTATTTAAAAAATCCCAGCCATAAAAACTATAAGTCAATATTGATGTGATTATGCAGGATGCAAAGCTGTATCATCGATTATGAAAAGAGGTAATATAGAAATATAGAGATCAACTAAAAAAAGCCTTCTTTTGCATTTGCCTTCTCGTGTGCCTTTCACAGTGTGCAGGTGTTATTTGACTATCAGGAGTCTGCTCTGTGTTCAGGGATAAGGAGCTCGGGGTTCTGCCCCCACCTTGCCAGGATGTGCTATAGGATCCCAGATGGCCATGTTCCTATATCTCAGTTCTTTGTGCCAGTCATAGGAGTCAGAGTCCTAGGTCTTTTCTAGATCTGAAAGTTCTTTGATCCTCAGAGGGCTGTTGTTAGGATGGATTGAAGTTGTGTATTTGTATTTTGAAAAGTTAGAAGGACTCTTCAAAGGGACACAGTTACCTAATCTGGGCCCAGCATCAGGTGATGGTGGTGGCACTTGTTCTTATGGTCTTGGGGATAAGGTGTGGTTCACAGGCATCATAGGAAGGAGCATGAGCAGGTGGCTGGTTGTTGACATTGCTATAACCCAGTCTCTGTCTGTCTGGCAGGGTTTCTGGGAAGATCAGACATAATCTCGAGAAATGGCCTTGCTCTCCTAGGTGCTTAACAAATGTCAGCTGTAACACTGGACACGATAGACTCCTTTAAACCTAAGCCTTTCTAAACTGGCCTCTCTAACTGTCTTTGACTTTAGTCATTAAAGAAGAAACTAATCACAGTGAGATGGCAGAAGACCTGTGCAAGATAGGATCAGAGAGATCCCTCGTGCTGGACAGACTAGCAAGTAACGTCGCCAGACGTAAGAGCTCTATGCCTCAGAAATTCCTTGGTAAGAGTTAAAACATTTGCTGTCTCTTAAAAAACAACTATGTGGGTATTATAGACTCAAGAGAAAATTAGTTGAGGGTAGAGGAAAGGAAAAATCTTATTTTTTGAAAAGCAAAAGTGGTAAGCTTAATATGTCTTAAATATCTTAGCATCTTTTCCAATAAGTTTCTTTATATTGACCTCCCTTCTCCCACCAGTTTTTCTTTGATGCAATTTTGCAAGCATCTGGGGCCCTCCTTGGTGTGATCTGCCTGTGGTCACTGTTTCCCATGGGTGGCCAGGTTAGCATGCCCAGGATTGAGAGCCTGGAGGCCCATCACAGTGAGACATCCTCATGCCTGACCACTGTCTCTGAGCTTCAGATTCCCATTTTTCACAAGAATCCCATAATACTCCCCTTTTGGGGGACCAGGAGAGTTAATAAAGAGGAATCACACAGCACCTGGCCCCTGAGAAGTGCCAAGGAAAGGGGAGACACGGCTAGGACTATTTTGACCATTCAGTCCTTAATGAGGAATAAATATGCAGAGTGAGGCCCCTCTCTCTTCAAAAGCTGTTCCCTAGTGTAGACATTAGAAAGACACATCTGTCATCCAGGCCAGATGCTGGAAAGGCAAGGAGGACATTGAGGCAGGTGCCTAAATGGCATTCATTAAGATCAGGCCTGAGGTCAGTGAAGGGCCACTCATTAACCCTGTGACCTCAGAAAATGACTCAGCCTCCCCAAACCTTGGTTCTATCTTTATGGGTCTCATAGAGACATAACATGACCCCAAGGATGTGAGAAGGTTTAGAAGTCCTCAGTGTATGAAGGTTAACTATTATCACAGGAAGAATCTTGTCCAGGAAGGAGGACCAGTTGAAACTTCATGAAGCTGAGAGGGATTTGTGAGAGGAGTAGGATTTCAGCACATTCAAGAAGTTGGAGGAGTCAGGCAGGATTCTAGAAGACAGACAGATAAAAATAAGGAAATGGCAATGGTGGAGGGGGCAGGAGTTGGGTACGTGGGTCATGAAGGAGGAGTAGGCTTGTTTCTGCCTTAGCTCATGTGCCCACCAGGAAGCAATGGAAGTGAAGTTGTCCTAGAAAGCTCTGACCATGGGATGAATGTCCTTTGCATGACAATGTGAGAGATGGGTTCTCCTTTAGAAGGCAAGAAAAAGCATGGGCATGTTTTTAATGGGAGCAACCACTTGAGAAGGAGAGAGAGCAAGGGCCAGAAATAGACTGGAAAAGGGAAAATGAGGGAGTGATGTCACCAACAGAGAAAGGAGGGAGGTTTGGTGAAAGAGGAGTGGAGGGTAAGGGCAGAGATTTGGTGAAAGAAATAATGGGTTTCACCGTCTAGAGTAGAATACCACTTGCAGAAAAGATAAATCCAGATTATAGAACAAGAGGGAATTCTGGTTTTGATATACTGATTTTCAAGGACCTTGTGCTATACATGGCCCATGGGAAATTGGTGCTGGGAGAGGGGATGGAGGTAGAAGAGTAGTTAATGAGGCCCCAGGCCTCAGAGGAGGGGACCCAGAGGAGGTCAAATTCTTGGGCATGCCCCCCTCTTGCAGCTTTAAATAGGGTTCCATTTTGATCTGTTGATTAAATAGAGGTTTGTCATAAATTGGTGGTTGGGAGAACACAGCAAGAAAGTATTTGGTTTAAAATAAGTAAATGAATAAAGCTACTTACTGGAGACACCCTGTGGGCTGATATAATTGTGAGCTTTATGATCATGAGAGCAAGGGAGACTCCATTTCTTGAGCAGAGTAGGAGCAAGGTCCAGGGTTGAGGTAACTGTTAGGGTGAATAAGATTTCCAGTAGCACCAATCACAGGGTCCTCAGATCCTTCCCTGGGAGGCAGCATCCATTGGGGAGCTCCTGACATGGGCAGTGAGCATGAGTTTGATGGAGCAACCCAGGAAATGACAAGAGAGGAAGCAGCGAGTGTGTCTGAGGGTTGTGAAGATTTACTGACCCTGGGAAACAGGATATGACTTTCTTTCTAGAATTAGGGACCTGGAGAATGCCATATGCTCTGATAAGGGCACATCTGCAGTCCCCTTTAGCTTTTGGAGATATCAAACCAGTTGGAATATCTGTGAAACTCTACCATAGTCACCCCAGTGAGACCACAGTGTGGATGTTGTCTTGATTCACATGCATCTTTGTTAAAAAGAGAAAACAAAACAAGACCAAAAAGAAGAAGAAAAAGTATTCCAAGGGAGCAAAGCTCAGATGAGAGTGAAGTCTTCAGGGAAGAGGTTACCACAGGAAGAAGCATCATAGAAATAGTCAGACCAGGATAGCACAAACAGAGCCTGGAAGGAAGGCCTCAAAGTAACTCTGGGTTCTCTTGTTTTCCTGGGACTTGGTGATTGGCAGTTCAAGTCAGAAACAGTGCTTCTTGCTACCTTACAATGCCTAGCTTACTTTTACTTAAATTTGATGGTATTACAATCAACTATTCCTAACTTTTCCCAGATTTTCCATCTCTAACATCTCTAAATTTAAAGGGAGATGGATATGAAAGTCCCCTTCTTCACCTCTAGAATCCTGTTTATCCTTCAGGTAAACTGAGGAGGAGGATAGGAATATAGCTATGCTGGTCCAGTAGTGGTGCAGTTGAAAGAGCTCTGGTCCAGCTGCTCCTAGGTGCAGCTCCAGCCGTGGCTCTCAGGTGACCGTAAGCTGGTCTTGAGCAGCCCTCAACTTGGTGTCACCATGTCTAAAATAGGTTGGGTCTGTACACCTTCCTTCTTCCTGGAGCTGTTCTGAGGATCAGAAGGGATACTAGATGTGGTGGTGCTTTCAACACTAGAAAGCACATTAAAAATGTTAAGATGGTATTATTTTCATGTTGCTCAGAATGGGAAAGTTTAACTTATTGATACAGGAGCTATGACTAAAAATTTTAAATCAAATCTTGACAGAGTATGGAGAAGTATTTGTTTTGCCAGCAACAGTCCTCACTTTACATCTATGATATATATATATATATATATACACTGTAATAATATACTTCAAAGATCTCACTCTCCAAGATCATCTGAAATGGTCAATAGTTACAATGAATCCAGAGAGGAAGGGCTTATATTAAATAATTATGTTCATTCTTTTTTTTTTTTTTTTTTTGTCTGTATGGTGATTAGGATGAGGACATTTTTTAAAATGCAAAAATCACAAAGAGGAAAATAACAATGATCAATACTCCTGCTAACCTTCATAACTATCTTGGTATATTTTCTTTTTTATAAGAAGTCATCCTGTTGTATTATTAAAATGATACATGGTTAAAGTAAAAAATGTTTTCAATGCAAAGATTAATGTATTTAAATCACCACAAAACCCAACATCCATAAATTACCAATATTAAATATTTTTCTATCACCTGTATATGAGTCAATAAAGTGATGAAGAGATGGATCAAGATAGGTGTGAAATAAAGATTCCATCATGTTAAACACATTTTAAATTTAAGAGATAATAAAGAACCCAAATAAAAGTGGAGGACTGACTGATCTTCAATTAAATAGTCAGATGGGAATATCATTTTTTAAAGGATTACTCTAAGATTAAAATATTTATTATGCCTGGGCACAGTGGTGCACACCTCTAATCCCAGTACCTTGGGGGACTGAAGCAAGAGGATCACAGGTTTGCACCTAGCCTGGGCAACTTAACAAGATGCTGTCTTAGAATAAAAAAATAGAAAAGGGGTCTGGGGTTTTGGCTCAATGGTAGAGTGCTCACCTAGCACATATGAGACACTGGGTTTGATCCTCAGCACCACATACAAATAAATAAAATAAAGGTATTGTGTCCACCTACAACTAAAAAAAATAAAAAAAAAAAAAAATAGAAAAGGGCAGGGGATGTGGCTCAGTAGAGTGTTCTTGGGTTCAGTATCCAGTTCTGTGTGTGTGTATGTGTGTATACACATACATGGGATCATTTTTCAATCCACTTGTATCAATGGAGGCAGTATCTACTGGCTCATCTCTTCGAAAAATGATATTATCCCAGTTTCTAATGTTCACAGTTAGATTATTGTTTTTTACATTGTCCAAAACATTCATATTCTGCTCTGTAGTCAGTATTGACACAGTAATTTAGCTATTTATTACCATCTGTATATTTAAATAGATTCAAGAATCAGATCCAGTCCTTTTTACCACTATTTATCTTTATTTTGGTTAATCCCTTCATGGAGCTGACTTGACATTGGAAAGTTTCTACAGCTGTTCCATTCCCTCCTTCACTGTGTGTGTGAGGATGTCCGCCTGTCACCTCTGCACCAGGAGAGCATCCTGACAGACCTTGGTGGCTTCCTTTTTTCTTGGGTGACTCTTCCTCTTTTCTCTGAGAATTCTAGATCCTGCCATGTTGACATTATTTGTTGAACGTTGCTATGGAGATATCTAAGTCCTGTGTAATTTTTTTTTTCTTTATGGTCATTTCCATTTTCTCCCTGAATGACTTAAGAGTTTCTTTGTTTAATCCTAAAGTCACATGCCTTAACTGGGATGCATCTTGGTGTTTTGCATCCAAGTAAAAATTTTCTACCATTTTAATTTGAAGTTTCCCTTTTTCTCTATTTCTTGACAATACACTTGTATGTATTTTTTATGTTTATTTGTTATCATCTGTAGTCAGAGATACCAGTTATCCATATGTTGGATAATTTGTCTTCCATATCTGTTAGCATGTCTTTAAGTTTTAGTTTTATTTCTTTGTCTTTTAAATATTTATTCACTGTTATTACTTTGTGTTTTCCCTCTAAGATAATAACTCAATTTTTAGTACATTTTGTGCTATTACTTGCTGTTTCTTATTCATATAATAATTATATAATAATATTGTTTTGGATCTCACTGTCCAAATTTGAAATCCCTTTGTTTTTTCCCCCTTTATCCTTTCATTCTTCCCCCTTTTTCTTTTATTTTGTTCATTTTGAATGTTAAATCTGAACTTTTAAAAATTGACTCCATGTCATGAAGCAATTATGAGGTCTTTTATCTCCTTGAATTAGGTTTTTATTCCCTAGGATGGACTTAATTAGTTTGTTTTCCTTTCTTTCTTACCTTGTATTGCTAGAAAATATTTTTATAGTAACCCTGACACTTCTTTTCATCCTGCTTATTCTACTTGGTCTGATATAGCTTGATTGATGTTTTAACATTCTTTCCATTGTATCTGAGACATTTTTTTTTTCCTTTGAGAGCTATCGACGTTTTTAAATCCTGAAAAAATGCCAAGGATGGGGTTGGGGGAGTTCAGGTGAGGCAAAATGCTGCCTTTGTTAGAAGATGTTCCCTTTGCTCACTCTCCTGTTTTGAAATCTGGTTAAATTCTCTAAACCAGCAGCACTGCTGTGCTTCCTGTCCCCCAGGGGACACTTTGAGGGCTTTGGGACAGCTCCTCCAGCTGCCCAAATCATTAATGCCCTCCTTCTGTCCAAGGGAACCAGCCTGTCAACTTACTTCTCCAGTGCCATCTGGTTCTTGATAACAGAGGATTCAAATGCTCTTGATCAGAAGAGGAAAGGGATGCTTATTTTAATTATTTCTGTGTAAATATGAGGATATTAGGGAATATGAGGAACATGTGGTTTGATTCATACCTAAGGGTTTTGGAAATGAGATTGGCAGCCAAGGTTTTCCTCTATCTCATGCAAAAAAATTTTGTTTCTTTCCTTGGAGAGAGAGAGAGAGAGAGGAAGAGAGATATCTCATTAGGATATACTTTTCTTTAGCTGATTGTTGTTGATAAATTTCATTGGTTTTTCTTTTTCTCATTTTGTTGGATATTAAGGAAGAGTAATTCCATGGGTAGCTTCAGTATGCCATGATATCTGGAATATAGTTTTGTTTTTATTCCTATACCCATTTGTTGCTGATACCAAGTTTTAAAACAACAGATTTCGGTGGTCTCGGGAAACAACAGAACCATGACTTCAGGGAGAAACAGGATGTTTCCCTGAGAAAGCACCAATTTTGGTGCAGCTACACACTTATATTTAGCAGGATCTTGAGTACCAAGCTCACTTCCCTCCTCTCTTTGCCAAGATTTGATAGAGAGACTTGGGTACAAACCAGAGTAAGTTTGTTCTGTTCTGGAGTTAGTGGAACAACACATCTAGAACCTCAACACAAAAACAAGACATGCACATGGTTTCAGGACTGCTATGCAATTACATCTAACCTTGGGTGGAGGGAAATACCACTTATTTGGTCCCTACCATTAGCTGCACAAAAAATTCAGTCTTTCCAGTTTCTGAGAGAGTTTCACTGACCACAGACAAGTTTTCTATAGGATCACATTGTATATTATCAGGGCATGTATCACTCCTGACCACCAACAGATGATAACAAAAGAAACCAAGTTGTTATGTGATACATGTCCATTAATAATAAGGAACACAACTCAAAGGACTTTTTAGTATGATGGAGCATATATTCCTGGTCAGTCATTAATGGGCACAGACTGTTTAAAGGACTATTCATAAATTTACAAGCTAGTAAGGAGTAGCTCAGGTGAAGGAGAAGACCACAGATAAAGTGGGTGGGCATATTGGGATCCCACTCTGCCACCACCCTCGCTGGCTACCATCACCCATAACTCAGACTTTGAAGAGAGTCCTGATCCTTACCTCACTTGTACCTATTCAGTCTGTTCTCTCCACAGTGACTGGAAAGGTCTCTTCTTCCTTCAGACCCTTCGGTGGCTTCTGTTTTTCTTTGGATGGTCTCTATTTTGTCTAGCAGAGCCTGTCCCTGCTGTCTACCACTCTGGCACCACCCCTGCATCCAGGACTCTGGCCCTCAGACTTTCACAGAGTCTCATCAAAGCTCTGGGCCCCTTCTTTCTTCCCTTCCCTCTGGCTGTCCCATTGCCAAGACACAAAAGCTTACTCAGCTAGCTACCTCTTACCAGGTTAGAATCCTGAGTCACGCTTCCATGCAAGCCTTCCTTTGCAGATGAATTATTTGGACCATCATGCTTTAATGTGCATGCTACCTGCTCCCTGTGTGCTGTTGAGTACAGGGAACATTTTCACTTGCTCACCTTGGGCAATCAGTAGGAATGTGTTGAAGGAAGGGAAAAAAGTAGAATGGAAAATGAAGTGCAACGAGCTCAGACATTGCCACAGGTGGCCTCATGTGCTGTGACTTACTTATTTACCATCACTGGAAGTAACCCAAGTCAGTGGTTCTGGCAATAAGAGTGAAAAATTGTTGCTTTAATCAGTGAATTGGCTAATTAAGCCATGATTTCATACTAGAATTACAAGCAATGTATTGAAAAGGCATATCTTTAATTTTATTTCATTATTAAAATGTATACTCCAAACTTTTTACATAAAACCAAATCTAGTCTCAGATTTCATAGTTACCAGGGGAAGTGAACTTGCATTAGTCAGTTCTCCATCATTGAAATGAAATACCTGAGATAATCAAGTTATAATGAAAAAAGGTTTATTTTGACCCACAGTTTTGGAGGTTCTATTTCATGACTGATTGGTCCTGCTGCTTTGGGATTGCGGTGAGGTCAATCATGACATCCTGACAGGAGCATGTGGCAGAGCAAATCCACTCACCTCTTGGCCAGGAAGCAAAAATAGAAGGAGAGGAGAGGGCTGGGGTCCCTCTATTCCTTTCAAGGGTGTACCCACCCCCCAGTGGTCTGTGGTTCTCCTATGAGACTTACCTCTTTAAAGGTACACCCACCTCCTAATAATGCCACACTTAACAGGTGGACCTTTGGAGACGTTCAAGATTCAAGCTATAGGGGAGCTCATCTACTCCTACAAACTAATGATATGAGATCATAAGTTCCTAGAGGTCAAGGCCCAATGACCACTGAGTTCTCAGCAGTAGTTCCCTGTACATCTGGAGTGCTCAGTACATTTTTAAAGAATAAATGAAAGACATGCCATTCTCCCCTTCAACTTCCTCAGTTCACCTCTTACTTTGTAGCACGTTTCTGCTGAGCACTATTTCAGTGCTGCTGACTATGAAAGAGGAAGGATGCAGAGAATGATTAGTCTAAAGTATCCTTTCTACTCTCATCACAGGTTGTTATTTATAAGACATATATAGCTTTACTATAAATAATATACAATCACTGTGTATTTGACTACATTTTATTCTAGATTGTTAGTTTTGAATTTAATATAAACTAAATAATACTATTCTAAATAAACATTGCATATTATGAATATATCATAATTATGTATTTTAAACAATTTGTGATAAAATTAGATTATAAATCTAATTATAAATTAGAATACTAAAGGTACATTGTTTAAAAGATCGATTTTAAATTAAACATAATGTTTCATCATTTTAGGTTTAATGAAAGACACAAGTATTAGTTTAGTCTATTGAAATGTGCAGTATAAATTGACACAGATAATCTTTGGTACCTTTATTCATTTATGAATTCATCCAGCCAGATTTCTTTAAGTGCCTCGTATGGTAGGACCCTGTGGGAGATGTCCACAGGCAGATGCTTCAGTCTCCCCTCCTTTGCTGCTGCTAGTGTGTTTTGCCTGACCTAGCCAGGTGATCCACCCTCCCTGCACTCAGGAGCAGTTTTCACTCACTGTCACCTACTTCCCACAGGGGAAAAGTGCCTGTCAGAGATGCCCTACGACAGCAGCGCCAGCTACGAGAAGGAGAACGAGATGATGACCTCCCATGTGATGGACCAGGCCATCAACAATGCCATCAACTATCTGGGGGCCGAGTCCCTGCGTCCCCTGGTGCAGACGCCCCCTGGGGGCTCTGAGGTGGTCCCGGTCATCAGCCCCATGTACCAGCTGCACAAGCCCCCTTCAGAGGGCCCCCCGAGGTCTAACCACTCTGCTCAGGACAGTGCCGTGGAGAACTTGCTGCTGCTGTCCAAGGCCAAGTCGGCATCCTCGGAGCGGGAGGCCTCCCCGAGCAACAGCTGCCAAGACTCAACAGACACCGAGAGCAACACGGAGGAGCAGCGCAGCGGCCTCATCTACCTGACCAACCACATCAACCCGCACGCCCGCAACGGCCTGGCCCTCAAGGAGGAGCAGCGGGCCTACGAGGTGCTGCGGGCGGCCTCCGAGAACTCGCAGGACGCCTTCCGCGTGGTCAGCACCAGCGGCGAGCAGGTGAAGGTGTACAAGTGCGAACACTGCAGGGTGCTCTTCCTGGATCACGTCATGTACACCATCCACATGGGCTGCCATGGCTTTCGCGATCCCTTCGAGTGCAACATGTGCGGCTACCACAGCCAGGACAGGTACGAGTTCTCCTCCCACATCACGCGGGGGGAGCACCGTTTCCACATGAGCTAAAGCCGCCGCCCGCCAGATCGCAGAAGCCCAAGGACTGCCGCCTCACCCACCCTCCTGCTGGCCGCGTGGACCTCACGGACCCTGTAATGTTGGGTGCGAATTTTTAGGTGGCTTTTTTTTTTTTTTTTTTTTTTTTTCTTTTTCAGTTGGTTTATTGGGATTTGATTTGCTTTTGAAAACAAGATTTTTATTGTTAGAGGCAGGACTGCATCAGGAGCATTCAGAATGTTCTGTTCCTAGAAGTTGTGTACACTGCTAGCTAAAATTCCTTCACCTGTGGCTTCCTAGCATCCCCTTCTCCAATTAGTCTGGATTTTCAGAGGGAGTTAAGTAAAGCACGCCAGTGCTTGGGAAGGAGCACGGCAGTCCCTGTACTAAGCATGGAGTTCAAGCTCCCAGGTGTAATCCAAGTCCCCCAGAGTACAGGGAGGGTAGATCACCTGGAGAGGTGTGGCCATCCCAGGAAGCTCTGCAAGGTGAGCAGCAGGACCAGCCACCCATGGTGAGGCCGAAGACGTGGGCCACCAGCATCCAAAGGAGAAAGACTGTACTTTGTAAAAAATAATATTGTCATATTTCACATAGAAAAATAAATCAGGAAAGGTGGTGGTGCTGGGCTTCTCTGACCAAAGGGAGGAGGGAAGGATTGGAGAGCCTTTTAGACTGCTTCTCACCTTCTGAGGTTTGAAATGTTGCCCAGATGACAGGGAATCTCCTGAGGCTTGGTGCCAGGTGGGATGAACTCAGTGACCCTTGTGGGTAAATCTGGGGAATCACTAACCTCTGCTGTATCATTCTCCATACCTGAAATGACCCCAAGCCCTATCACTACATTTTTAAACACCTGTCCTGAAATTTGGACCTTAATTCTTTTTTAACTACCCAAACAGTTAAATTCCTCAGAAACCAAAGCTTTCTTCCCAATTCCACACTTATTTCTCTGGGTATCTATTCCTTGCTAGGGCTGGTTCTCCCTAAGACCAGAGCCCAATTCTTACCCTTTATTTCAATTAAGTCCATATTCTTGTTTGTAGCAGCAGACCTGGATTTCTTAATGTTGGTAAGTTTTCCCTTCCTTCCTTCCCTTCCTATGTATTACTCTGGTTTGAAAATCCATAAAATGGTGATTTAGAATGACCATTCATTTTCAGATCAATGAGATATGTGGAACCCAGCATCCCAGTTGCTAACACACTGAGCTCACCTGTTAAAAACTACGTTCAAAAAATCTGAAACTCTCTACCATAAAGGCAAAGTATTGTGATATGCCCACATATAAATATGACACATGACTTTGCACTTTATCCCAGTAGGGTATTGATATATATTGGGCCATCATATGACCAGCTCAAGGTCCCAGAGAATAACACCAATTGGTTTTCACAGGAAAGAAGAAGGTAGTGCTGGAGGTGAGAACCCACCCACCCAGGCTAAGGTATGGATGCCTGCCAAAGCCCAGGTAAATGTTTGGGAATTCTAATCTCAACCAGGAAAGGTCTTCCTCAAGATTAATCATACCTTTAAAGTCATCACTCTTCACCACCTCAGCAAAAGAAGAGCATACAATTTTAAATGTTTACAGTACTTATCTTCACCAGAACTGTCCAAGGTGAACATAAACTTGTAGAAACAGAGAGGAAATCGTACATTAGCAACTCAACATTTAGTCTAATCCAGGACTTCTTAGCACTGGCCCCACTGACATTTTAGGCTGGATAAATACTGGTCCTGTGCATTGTAGAATATTTAGCAGCATCCCTGGTCACCACCCAGTAGATGCCAGCAGCACCTACAGTTGACATCTACAAATATCTCCAGACATTTCCAAGTGTTCTGTTGTAAGGGGAAATCACCTCTAATTGGGAACCTCTGATCTAAATGAATTCTAAACCAGTCGAAGTTCTGGGAAGCTTTCCAAAGATAAAAAGCACTTTGAAGTCTTTTCTCAGTCAGCAGTCTCAAGCCGGACTTGTACTCCTTTGGAATGATTATAAATTCCATAAATGAATTATTCCCTTTCAGTGTTCACAAATATACTTCCTCATGTGCACTTGAGTTTCATTGAAGGAATAGAGTTCACAAAGACTCATGGATTTCTACTTCCAGAACAGTGTGGCATTTTGAAACTGGAAATAAACAAATTTATAACTGTAATAATTTATTCTCTGCCACACCAATGCACTGAGTGAAGGAAGAGATGGAGGAACCAGGGCTATGGGTGACTTTTGTTCAATATGCAATTACAGAGACACGCCTTATCCAAATTCATGTGCTCGAGGTGAGAACCTTCTTAGATTTCCAGTTTGCTGGCAGATTTCACTTGCTCTCTCCATTTTGATGCATCCCAGAAATTCAGTTGGTTGAAGGGAGTTATTTTTTCCAGTGGCATTCAAGCAAGGCTTAAGCCAGAACTGTAAATAGTGGTCACAGGAGTTCTTTTCTAAACTGCTTTGCCCCTTCCTCTCACTGCCTTTTATAGCCAATATAAATGTCTATTTGCACACCTTTTGTTGTGGTTTTTATATTGTAACAGCATTTTTTGGAACTATTGTATTTAAAGTAAGGTTTCATATTATGTCAACGAGTAATTAAATTATGTTTGAAAGGTGGCCATATTCTGTACCAAAAGTTGCTGAAGTTTTTCTTCTAGCTGGTAAAAGTAGGATTTTGCATGACCTCGCACTTTTTCTTCTGTGGTTTGTTCTGTTGTATGATGGCATGAGTGTGTGTCTTGAGTATGGCTGTGTACTGAAGTGTGCCTAGATTCCATGCACTCCCATTGTGTTTCAAATAAATGTCAGAGGTAGGAGGGTCAGCAGTATAAGCTTGAGCTGTTGATGACAGCAAGTGCTGTTTCTCATTCCCTTCTCCTACCTGTCATCCCTGCTTCCTGTGGAATGCCTGGACTGTGCTCCCTATCCCAGGTTCCTTCTGTAATTTGTACTTTAGAGTGTGTCCTTGTCCTAGTGAAGGAGTCACTAAACATCATTGCATTGTCATTGCATTATCACCAAAGGGCATTTCCCAGCACCAATTGCTTCAGACACCAGCATGTTCCATTTCAAATTTAGAATCAGTCATAATTAATAAATCTTATAATCTTCACTGCGAAACAGAGCTACCTGTTATGGAGATGTGGGTTTGTTTTATGTTTTTATTTTATTTTTTTCTATTTTGTGCTTTTATCTTCTTTTGTTTGGACTGCATTGTGATTCTCTTAACATCCCCTTCTTGCCAAAACAAAATCAAGTTGAACTAGACTTAAATAGACACATCATGATACAAATGTATTTCTTTATTCTTCAGTTCTTCCATTCCATCAATAATGAAGGGTCAACTCTATTTAAAACCCAGATCTCCCTCATTCCACATCCATTTCAATGTGTTTAAAATGAACCAAAATTAGACTTAAGATGTACCGGTATCAGGATAAAAAAGTACAGATGCTTTTGGTGCAGGAGCACTCACTGTGAACAAGTGTAACCAGATATTAATATGCAATATTGTTTCCAATACTTTCTAATACACTTTTTTTATAATATTCTGTGTGGTGATTGTTGAGGTCAAATCCTTTGTATCCAGTACAGCTTTAGTTCTCCCTTTGGGCAGGTACACATGCACAGGATTCTAATGAGAAAATGCAGTCATCTTTCCAATCTGCCTCCATGACAATGTTTAATTATCTCTGCTTAGCTGTGATCAAAGGATGTACCACTGGAGGGACAGAGTATCCTTTTGTACACGTTTTGAAATGCTTTTCTGTAGTGATAGAACAAATAAATGCAACAAATACTCTGTCTGCCCTATCCTGTGAAGTCCTCACTAGTATATGAGAAGGCCCAACAAAGCAGGAATCTTCTCTAGACTCCTTCCCAATTAAATCACAGGATGTGAGGAGGAAGAGATATGCCGAGGACAGTTGCAATACAAGTAGGAGATGTTTCCAGCAGGTTCAGCTACTCAGCTCAGCGAACTGACCTCTTCCCATCTGTAACTGCAGGGCTTAGGAAAACCAAGTCAGTCTTGAGGGTGGGTGGAAGTAGAGGATGACAAGCACTACATCTGCTGCTCCCCACAGCATACCACCCAAATCCATGAGTGGCATGTGCCCACATTGGTAGGAGCTCAGAGGACAGACTGAGTTCAGAGCTGTGTCCTGAGGGTAGTCACCAGCAAAGCCGCTCTCCTATGCCGAGGCTGGGCCAATGCCATGAGGCCTGTCCTTGCCGTGGTCACAAACCTTTCTGTGGTGAAAATCCTTTGTTCCTTTCAGATGAACAGCCAAACATCATCTGAGTTCAGATCCAGAAAACAAGCTGAGGTGGTTAAGTTTACATGGCAGGATGTTGGAGCCAAGGAATGTGAAACTTAAAGGAAATAAATAAAATGTTTGGATTTCATATCAAACCCTGACAATAGCACCCAAGGAGGACTTTCATAAACATCTTTTGTCAAGGCAACATCTTTTTCGGCCTTTTCAGGTTTCCTCACTGAAAGAGCATGTTGTTCTTGCATATACATGCAAACATGGTTAGACTCCACTTGGAGATTTATTTCATGTTATACCTAGTGTATTTAACAGTGATCACAGGTCAAAAGAATATCTACATTATGTAAAAATAGCCTGGGCTCAAACTAAGGAGGAGAAGTAATTCAAAAGGGTGGGGGTTTGATGGAGAGAATAAGGACCCTGTCTGTGGATATATTTGTAAATCTATAGAATACAGATTTGCAGCTCAGTTTCCACTGAAACTTAATAAATGTGCATTGAAAGTCTCCTGTAAAAGGGAGCCACCTCATCCTGGAGACCATCACAGTGAAGATATGAAAGAGAGGTTCCAAAACTCTTAAAGAGAATGGTATACTTTATTTCTTGCATTTCACTACCTTTGATTTTAAGTAGTTGTGTGAATTATTATTAGCATTACCTTTTGATGCTGTAGACCATTTGCATTCATTTACCTACTTCTGGCCAAAAGAGAAAACTGGAAACAGCTGCTCACTTCACTTCTGAGGAGTGGTGTAAATTTAAACATCAAGCTGTATTTTAATTTTGAATGTGGAATTAAGGATTGGGAGCTAAAGACTAGAATTGGAAGCTAAAGACTTGGAAGCCAAAGATCCCTGACCCCATTTCCAATGAATCCACCATATTTTCTATCAAAACAAAAGAAGTTGTGTGACCCCCTTGGTAAACCCTTTATATGTTCTCATCAAATGGACTCAGACTCAACAGTTACTTTGGCTGTTTTCCAAAAGTCATGTCTTTCTGTTATGGCCTTTCAACTCCAGAACAGAATAAGGAGCAAAAGAGACATTCAAAGAATTGAGCAATTGGTAAAAAACTCAGGGGAAGTTCTCAGATAACCAAAGCAGGAACTCCACATTCCTCCATCATTCTGGAAACTTCTGGCCCTTTCTCTGCATCAAAGCCCAGTGCAGCAATCAGTTGGCATAGCTCCCATGCAGAGATGGGGCCAGTATATTATTGCCACACAGTACCTATCTTGGCTGTCTTGCCCCAAATCCACTGCTCTAAGTAAGCAGAAAGGGATTCCCTTTGGCCCTGAGAATCATACTGCCCTCAGCAGCCCAAACGGCCTTTGACTTCTCCCACTATTAACCAGCAAACCCAATGCTGTGAGAGGCTGCCCTTACCCACTCCAGCCTGTCCAGGCATCAAACTTGCCACATGTCCCAAAAGTTTGGTTCTTAGATGAAGCCCAGAATCACTTAAGTGGCTGGTCAATATGCAGTGTATAGAGCTTCCCTCCTAAACCAGAGCTGAAGGTCTGCATGCAACCCCCACCAGGTGTGATGCCAACCCTCCACTTGGTAAATAGACTTTCGGTCCCTTTCCACCCTGAAGCAGTTAGTTTGACCTTCTTCTTGAGCCCTATCCCATAATATTTTAGGGTAAATGAACAATTAATTGTGGGTATCTTTTCCCCTCCTGAGTTTGAAACAACTCACATGTGCAAGAAAATCAGAAAGTGGAAAACCAACATGTTAGCTCTGTTACTTGCAAAACCTAGATTAGAGACCTAATTTCAGTGTGTGGCCACAGTGATTTTTCCAACAGTTGGCCTGAATTGGACAGATTTGCCCATGTGGTCACAGGCAGCATTTAAGCTCAAGTATCCCTTGAAAAGTCCAGCTCCTTCCCTTGTTTAAACTTTCCTACTTCTGGCATTTGTACAGCACCTTCCTCATCCCCACTTACCTCATTTCATATTTATGACAGTCAGGTCAGCCTGAGACCCATCTGCATCGCATCATAGCACACCTCCTTTGTAGCCACCAGCCATCTGGGGGAGCCTCTTTACAGCTGCCCTGAGTCTGGTTCCAGAGCCTACCCTCCAGTGACTACTATGAGAAGTGACCCTGCATGAAGATAATATGGAAACAAGGTGCAATCAAAAGTATTTTAAAGTGGTAAACTGCTGTAAAAGCCCAGTGAAAAGTTTCTCAGTGGGAGATTAGAGAAAGTTCCCAGAAAAAAACTCTGGTGTGACCCAAGCTTTCTAGAACAACAGATTTTAGCATCAGAAAGGGAAGGGTAGGAAGATGGGGTTTTCAAGATAGAATAAACATGGGGGGAAAAGATCCATTTTTGTATCAGGTCCAAAATTCTTATAGCGATAGCTCAGTTTGACTGGGAAAAGATATTCAAGGAGAAAAAAATAGATGAGGTTGAACAGGGAAATGAGCAGGTGACTCACAGAAAAGAGAAAACTTAACCAGAGCAGAAGGAGTTGAGAATAGGGAAGGCAGACCTACAGAAGAAGGCAGCCAAGAGAAAACTTGACTGTCTTTCTCTGGAATGCAATATACAAGAGCAGGATTGGTTCTTTGTTTTGTATTTATTTGTTCGTTTGTTTTAATTTACTACCACAGTCTCATGTTAATAAGACTCTCCAGAACTTCATAGGTGCATATAAATATAAATATTTGTTGCATCATCATCTACTTGTGATAATTAAATCTAGTGTACTTTAAAGGAAAGATACAGAGTTGGCCCCCAGTCTCAGATCCTATCTAGAAGAAAAGAGAAAATGGGCAGAGGATTTGAAGAGAAGAGCTGAGTCTTATTTAATCTAAACAACTGTAGGTACCTCCAGTGCATGGCCATTTGGGAGGAATCCGCACATGCTTGACTGTAATGGAAGCTGAGAGCAGGATGTAAAGCTGCTCTCTGGGGGTGGAAAAGCTCTCGGGAGGATGTGGAAGAAAAGAGAAACACAAGGAATTGACAAAGGAAATGAAAATAATTGTTTAAGAAGGAAAGTCAGTGGAGCATCTTGGGTTTTCTTTATTCAAAAAGAGAAGTCCCCATGCAAATCCAGTAGGGCAGATCAAACATGGAAGGTGACTGAGAAAGGCCCCTTGATCAGGTGTCTAGGATGCTCAAAGTGATATGGGAGGTGGTGAGTGGTAGGGAGAGACTTGTCAATGGAGAAGGACTCCAGACTTGAGAGAGCAGCTAGCATAACAGAGGACTCGGCACCGTAGTTCTGGGTCTTGGCTGGGGCCTAGTGCTTTAAAAATGCCAAATCTTGGTCAGATTTTCCTAAGGAGGAAGGTAGAAGGCTCACTGAGAAGCTCCCTGTTGTTTTGTTTTGTTTTGTTTTGTTTTGTTTTGTTTTGTTGTTGTTTGTTTTTTGGTTCCCCATTTTGAAGAGACCAAGAATGGTCCACCTCAAGGTGGACATCCCTTGACCTCTGTTTCCCCATGTCTGGGGTCAGGGCTGCTCATGGCAGGATGCATCACCTTCCAGCACAAGAGTGAGTCAGGTCTTCAAGCAACAACCACCTCTGGCCAGCGCCCCTCCTCCTCAGTAGCAAGTGCCTGGTCTGCGGCCCAGCAGATGGGGCCCTGGAGACTCGGTGAATCGGTACAAGGGGAAGCAGATGTGCCCACCATGGTCCCCAGGCACAACCGGGAACCCTCGGCTGGGGGAAGAAATTTGCATAATAGGGATAAATTGGTACCAAAACTGTCCCCTGAAGTGAACTGCATGGATCTCAGTACAGTTCATAAATTTCACTTCTTCTTTCCCATGTTTTCTCAAACCAACTAGATGTGACGTACAGTATGTGAATTGTCCAAAGGTTTTTTTGTTCTCTCCCCTCATGAGTCAGCCCAGGCCTCTTCTCTCTCTTCTCTGCCACACCCCTGTGCCTACAGGGGAGTTGCTCACACTCCTATAAGGGTCTCTCCTGCAGTGTGTTCCTGGTACATGCCAAGTGGGGAACACCCCAGAACCTCTGCCCCTGGGGTGGTCATGCAGGATTCCAGGTTCCCCGAAGGCCTGGGCAGCTGTCTGCGTCTGCCAGCATCCTCACCATTGACCATCTCACTCCGCTGCTTCCCCAGCACCTGCCTGAGCTTCCTCATTGCCAATATCCCTGCAGCTTTCTGTGGGCAGAGGGCGGACCCAGCAAGGAGAGTGTGTGGTTTCAGGGCCCCTCAATTTGATTCCCCTTTCGGGGCCCTCCTCCCCTCTGGGCATGGCCCTCATCCCCACCCATAGTGGGGTACCGCCTTTCCTTAAGCCGTCCGTGGATCCCCTCTGCCTACACCCACTCCCCCTTCCCGATTTTTTTTTTTTTTTTTTTTTTTTTTTTTAGGTATTGGGGTATTGGTTCGTACTACCTCACAGGAAAACAGTTATGCCTTGGTATCCATTGGTAGTTTTAAATCAAACTTTTGAGACTAAGGGTTCTCTGGAAAATAAAGCAATTATTGAGTCATTACAGATACTACCAAAAGGTAAATTACCAGTCTTGGGACAAATTTCCCAAGCCACCAGCTTTTTCCAAGCACTGCCAGGTGAAAGTTGAAAAAATGGTCACTGGACCTAAGGAATTGGAGTGTTTTATAATGGCATTTTGAGGAGAAACCTAGGTAGTTTGCATAGAACCTACAACAAGCAAAGCCCTGGGACAGCAGGTTAGTCCACAGGAGTCCTCTTTGCTACTCTGTGTTTGGTTGGTTGTTTCCAAAAGCAGAATGCAATGTGGTCTTCTTGCTGGGGAATCTTCTGCAAACAGGAAAGGAAGTGGAGTCTTTTTTTTTTTTTTTTTTTTTTTTTTACTATAGCTTGAAACAGAGCTAAAATGTCCTCCCTCCATTCTCTTGTCTATAACTTAACTTAGGACATCTCTGAATTATCCATTTATTAATTAAAAAATAAACAGATGTGTGATCTCAGGGACCCTGAGAGGTGTGGGGGCTGGTCTACAAGTCAGATCCACTCTCTCCAAAATGGTCGATCTGACCCCACATGATCTCTCCAGCTCCTTCCTACCTTCACATCACACCTGATTCCTGAGTAGGTTCACACTGCAGAAGAGTTGTGAGACATCTGCTCCAGACCCCTGAAGACATGGAAGAACCTCAACTACTGCAACAGTCAATGTAGGGGAGAGGGAGTGTCCTTCAAGAAGGTCTCTTGGTGCTTTTCATTTTCCAGTTTAGGCATATGTTTACTCCTATCAATGTATGTTTGTACATTGCTACCCTACAAATGGGGTTCAGTTCCATCCCAACAGCATTGATCAGGCCAGCACTTGCCATTCCAGGCCTGGAGGTCAGGAATGGAGATGTTAGAGAACATCAGTTCACTGCTCTGGAGGAGCCATAGATGAGCCAATAACTAGTGTTCGGTGAGGGCATCCAGAGCTAAGTCCAGGCTCCTTGATAATACACAGGTGGGACACTGAGTCCTGTCAGGATCCACAGGATCAAATACACCTCAATGGAATCTTGAAAAACAGATGGCAGAATTTGACAATGGAATCATACAAAATACTCAGTTAAAACCACAGAAAACAGAAAGAATAGAAGACAAAAAGAAAAACAGCAACAAATAGAATAGGAAACATGCTAGATATAGCAGATATTAATCTAATGGCATCAATAATCACTTTAAATGTCAGTTGTCTAAACACACCAATTACAAGATACAGACTATCAGAGTGGATCTGAAAGCAAAGTCTGCCATAGGTTGTCTATAAGACCCTCACTTTAAACATAAAAACACCTAGACTGAAAGTAACGAGATTAAGAAGTTGCATGCTAACATTGGTAGAAGGAAAGCAGGACTAGGTATATTAATTTCAGAGCAGACTTCAGAGCAAGGAAAGTTATCGGGAATAAAGACAGGCATTATGTAATGAAAAAGGGGGTCGATACTCCGAGAAAACATGATAATCATTAACATGCATGCGACTAACCATGGAGCTTAAAAATACATAAAGTTAAAACTGATAGAACTGCAAGTAGAGCTAGATGAACCCATTCTTACACCATCGATCAGAAATGGATGGACCCAGCAGGTAGAAAATCAGTAAGAATGTGGTTGAACTGAAAGGAGTTATTTGGGGGAAAGAAAACTTCAGGCAGAGGGGGCAGCATTAACAAAGGACATGGTCTATTTTCTTGAAGGAAGGGCAGGAGATAGGGTTAGGTTGGGGTGTTGGAGGTAGTGGGGAGGAGCATGCTTGCTGGTCTGCTGGCCTCAGTGGTGCTGAGGGAGGCAAGAGGAGGAAACTACCACTCAGCTGGAGAAGGCCCTCTCAGCATCCCAGCTAAGCAGGGGGCTGGGGAAAGAGGCCAAGGATGAGCCTTGTCCTACTCTAGAGCTACTGGGTCATTATGGACAGTATAACCCTCTGAAGGAAGGGTGGAAATGGGTGTAATCATTAATTTCAGATAGTGAAACTAAAGTCAGGGAAACAGAGGGCCTTGGTCAAGGTCACAGAGATCATCTTAAGCCATATTTCCTAAAGCTCAGTGTACATAATGTAAAAAAGGGGAATGGTGCAAAATGGCTCAGGGAAAGCCACACACTCTTGTCTCCTCCTAGAGATCCAAAATCTCTTCACATTTGAAAACCCCCAACAAGAATGGAATAGGTTTAGTTCATCCAGTTTCCCACAAATGTATTTAGCCCCAAAAGTCCTTGTCACCCTTTTTTTTTTTTTTTTTTTTTTTTATTGTCTTCCACATGCATGTCACTTTAGGGAACAGGGTCCTAGAGGAAGAACCATGAACACTGGCAAATCTGCAGCAGCCTGCTCCTGGCTCCTCCCTGGCCTGGTTTGTTCCTGTGTCACTGCCCTCAGGACTCCAGTGTCCTCAGCATGGCCACTCTCTTCCTGTAGTGCCAAGCCCTAGATCATATATGAAGACATAGGCTTTGCTCAAGTGATCAAGGTTGGAGTGAGGTGAGGTGGCCTGGAAACCTATCCCTTCTGTGGGCTCACTGGTGTCCCTGCTTTCAGGAGGACCATCACAGGTGAGCTCTCTCCTGACTTCCAAACTCAGTCTTTCCATGAGGGCAAAGCTGGATGAGAGTTGGGGCCCTTTTGTCTGCTGCCCATAGTGCTGGAGCTGGAGCATTTCAAGAACTGAGACTAGGGGCATCGAGTAGGCACCAAGGCCATAGTGCTGGAGCTGGAGCATTTCAAGAACTGAGACTAGGGGCATCGAGTAGGCACCAAGGCTCATTCTCATGGCAGGGAACAACGAGTCAGGGCCTTCTACTTCCTCAGCCTGTGTCTAGACTGACATTAAAACTGAGGACCTGATCTAGGACCTGAAAAATTCAGAGCAGATTTAGGTCCTAAGAATCTGGGTTGACCACATGAAAAGTACCTGCAAACTATTTCCACGTGTTTTCTAGTCCAGGCTTACAGAAAAATATCATTAGAAATGATTACAAAATTAAATAAAAAAGAAAGAGAAACATTAACATTTGCTGAGTAGTTTTATGGAGCACCAGGCACCGTGCGGGAAACCATTCTTACAAGGTTTTAATGGACCCATTTACAAATGTGGAATCCGTAGACTTAGGACAAGAAATTTCCCCAAAGCTACACATGTCCACATACTTGATAACCAGGATGATACAATTTGCCTAATAATATGCCAATATTGAGGTGATTGAAGAGCTCTGTAATATGTCTGTTATTTTTAAATTAGAGAAGAAAAGGTACCATTTAAGCTTATATATTTTCTGCTTTCCAAATATATTTCCTAGAACATGATGCTTTTAGTTATTATTTGTTTATGCTTGACAGTATGCAGGCTTTTCAGCATGGAGTTGATGATTTCAGAGAATTTCCAAAATTGTTTCACCTGAGTAGTGTAAAACCTGCTTACAATACTGCATGTGAGGAAGTTGCTGCGCAGAGTGGGCAGAGGACAAGATAGTTTAGGGAAAGAGAAACATGATAAAGAAATTTGACAATGTACTAGACAACCTGTGAAGAAAGTGACACTATATCTCTGTGGTGTGTGAAGAAATTCAACAATGCACTTTATCATTACACAGTGTATACATGTTTTAAAATGACACACTGCACCCTGTTAATATGTGCAATAAATGTGTGTTAACTAAATATAAAAATATCTTTGACTTTTTAAAGCTAAAAGTGGCTGAAACCTTTCCAACCTTCTGCCTGGTGCCCATAAGGAATAACTTGACCTAACTTAGCACATAGTAGGTTTACTATTAAATATTTATGCAATCATTGTAATCCTCTCCCTTCATATCCTAAAATCAGTTTTTCTATGAGTCTAAATACTCCTGGATATAAAGAATGGCTGCAGACCAAGTCATAATGCATTTGAGGCTTTAATTCTGCCCTAATATCCAAGATAGTAAGAAACTATTGACCTGAATGAAGGTGTCAGCCTCCTCCAGCCTTTCCAATGTTGATTGCAAAGGAAATCATTTCTCACCGCTAGGCCTTCCTTACCAAGGCCTCTGGACCCAGGGATGAACTAGCTTTCCCGTCATGTGGTTGAATGGAGCTCCTCTCAGTGGACGATGGTCCCCAATTACTGAATGAATATCTCTGGGGGCCAGACACAGAGCAAAAAGCAATACCACAGGGGCAAGGCTGAAAAGAGTTAATAATTATCCTCACTCCTTATAGAGAAGGAAGAGGCTGAGCTAATGGAAGCTGTGCCTCTCATCATCCCCAGGGGCCAGTGGGCAGCTCAGACTCCTGATAATGTGAACTAGAATCCGTCTACATCAGGATTAAGTTGAACAACCAAAAAGGAGGACATTTTTCTCATCCTAAGAATTTCTTGGTCACATTACTTGTGCACACTCACTACACACATATTCCATTTGGGCTGCAATTAGTACACGGAGAGATTAAATATAGAGTAATTGAAAAGGGATACTGACAGAAGCAAACAGCGATCCTATGTCTTGATGGTTTGCTTGGGAAAAAATGGAGCATTAGTTCCACACTTGTGCCATTGAAATGCCCATACCTACAATGGAGAGCAGTTATTTCCTTCCCCAAATGGTGGGTCTGTATAGAACAATGCTAGTGCCATGGGCACTAACCACATGTAGCTATTAAAATTAAAATTAAATAAGATACAAAGTTCCATTCCTCAGTCCTCAACACTCCAAATGCTCCACAAACTGGATGTGACTATGGCTATGGCTTCCATATTGGACCACATAGATATGGAACAGCCCCATCATTGTAGCAAGCTCAATAGGGTAGCACTGAGGGACCCCTGATGGGTGTCTGCTTTGCTCCTCAGATCTCCCCAGTTTCCAGCAGGAGGGTTGGTGACTGATGAATAAGAATTCTCTCCCCAAGTAAACCATGCCTTCTCAACGTGCTTCCCAGTGAAGCCTATGGTGGGGTGTCAAATCCTGAAGGCTGTCTTCAGTATTCAAAATTTGTAGCCACTTTCACTTCCCCCTTTGTGACCAGGCTCTTCACTTTGCCTGAGAGGGAAATGACATTTGCCTGAGGACATGTGCTTTTCATAAAGTGTTCACACTGGTCCCTCTCAAGGTGTTTGCTGATGTACCAACTCTCTTCCCTCCATGCCAAGGTGACCCTGGGATGGCTCAAACTCTACCCAACCTCCCTGTTTGTCTGGGCCCTGGTGGGATCCTGTGACCTCCAGCTGCCTCCTGCCAGTTGGCAACTGCAAAACAGAAACTGTGATGAGCAGTATCGGGAGGGAGGGATTTCCAGCAAATAGGGAAGGAGTCCCTACACCCTGCTGGTCGATTCTTGCAGGATCATCCTCCTCTAGGGAGAAAAAGAGGAAAAAAAGGCAAATCACTTTCCTCTTGCTTCTGCTTCTCCTAAATAAACTGCTTGCCTAATTTCCTTTGCAGTTAAAGAAATGTTCCTTGTGAAAGCCACTATTTCCACACATTCACACACTGTGAATTCTGGGGCTCTGGAAGGCATTTACATTTCCAACTTCCCTCTGTCCAAGTCGTTTAAGTTGTCCTTTCACCTCCACTTGAAGACAAACACCAGTGCAAGTCAGAATGGCTGAAACCATTGGATCCTTTCAGTGTTGCAAACTGGCCTCCATTGAACCCTAGGGATGGGCAGGACCCAGCCCTAGAAGTTTCCATCTGGAGACTGGAGATCTCATAGCATGGCCATGACCATATAAGACAATATTGTCCCCTGAAATAGTGATGCTTCTCTGGGCCCCTGCTGCAGAATTCAGGAGTTGAGAAAGCCAGACCAGTCCTACACTCAAGGGCACATGAAGTGAAGTCTGTTCTCTAACCCTAACCTGTGCTTGGATATCTTGTATGTTGGAAGCAAGAGAGAACCTGAATAGTTAGTAATAGCCTCACCTTCTTCCTCTTGTTCTTAGAGGAATTCTCCTTCCACTTATTCTTAGAGGAATAGGATCTTTCCTACTGTCAATAAGAACAAAGGTGTGAAAGAAGTACTTGCAAGATACCTAACATGGTAATCAATTCAATGTTGAGCTTCATTATGAGTAGTCTTTTCTGTGCTGAGGACTTACGAATACAGATACCATAACTCTTAAAAGCGTATTGACAACAAGAGCCAGCCTCTACCTCCCTCCTGAATCTCCACCATTTCATTGCCTCTGTTGATCCAGGAGAGAACAATTAACTTAAAAGGAATTCAAGGCATTTTCACAGTTACGAAAACAAATATCTGTAAACAAAGTCTACTGGAAATCTCTCAAGTAATTCATATAGTCTAGAGCATTTTTTTGTCCAGTTAATTAAATATGTTTATTAAAATAAGTGTAATTAAATAAGTTGAGTATATTTGTTTTAAAAAGCTAAGTGCACTATATTAAGACAGACAAGAATGAAAGCAACACAAAATTTGAACTTTAACAAGTCAATGAATATTTCTAACTTGACCTAGAACTCCTCAGAACGGCATCAAAACTCAAAATACTTGCCACGAGGAATACAACCTCTGCAGTGGTTCACAGAGCCCTGGGGAAACCTGAGAGACGCTCTCCACCTAGTGGTGAAGGAATGTGAGACTGGAGGGAGCAGACGTTGCTGACAGCCAAAGGTTTTCTGGAGACCCTACACCACATCTGGAGAAAATCTCATCTCCCTATGGGGAGAGGGAGAAGCTGAGCCCAGGGGCAGCAGGGAACGTACCCAGGTCACTACCAGTTGTCATCCAGGTGAATGTGTTTTGTCTGTCTCCTCACTTGTGACTTGATTTTGAAATTACCCTTAAAATCAGGTGATTCAGCTACTGTTCTTATAAAAGCAATTCTTGTATAAACCCTGTTGACAACAAGATCAGAGATCCCACACCCAGAGGGGCTGCGGTGATATCCTCATTCTGTGACCCAGAACATTTCAACCCTTGCCAGATGCTTATGTCCAACTCACCTAGACTTACTCTGACCTCTGTTGCCTGAAGCAAGGATAGAAAGAGGCTGCCTGCAATAAAAGCCTACCTCAGAACATGAACTTTTCAACAGCTGGCCCCCCACCTTGCTGCTGCTGATGGTCACCTCCACTGACCACCCTAGGAGAGGCCTCCTCATGGAGTATGGATGACATGTGCCCCAGAGAATGACAGATACGGGCTCAGGTTCCGGGTCTGCAAATGTTAGCGTAGGTGAGCCAGAGCACACTGTTCACTGTCTACAGTCATTTCTTGGTTTGTCTGTGAAATTGGTGTGATAATAATTCCTGTTTTAAAGGTGGCTGTGAAGATGGAATGCAGTGGCACAGGAAATCATAATGGCAGTAACTTGAAGACCCTTGAGGACAGGTAGCTCCCATTCCTCAGCTTCCCATTTTTTCCACACCCTTGACATCATTTAGAACGTTTGATCTATTTATGAAAATTAACCTAGAAGTGAGTCTCAGCTTTCTGACTGGTAGAGTTGTGGGGAAGGGAGGCATGCACTTGAAATATCTGGTACTAACCTATCTTCTGTACCCAGGTCCTATGATAGCTTCATGAATCGGGCATTGTTCTGGGAGAAGCCTTAATTTCCCTCTTGATGAATTTCTTGTATTTTTCAATAGGCAATTAAATTGATACAAATCACCCAGCAGCATTTATACCAGTTTGATTTGTAATAGCCCAAAACTAGAAAGGATACGAATATCCATCAATATGAATGGATGAAAAATTGTGGCATATTCATACCATGGAAAATACTATTCACCAAGGAAAAGGAGTGAACAAATGATACATGCAACAACATGAATGAACTGCAGAATAATTACATTCCATTGAAGAAGTTAGAAGAGTAAATAGGGTGAGATTCCATTTGTACAAAATTGTAATAAATGCAAACTAATGTCTAAGTCAAAAAAGTAGCAATTTGCTGTCTGAGATTGGGGGTTGCTGTTGGGAGCAATAGGTGGGAAGAAGGAATTACAAAAAGATGCAAAGACACTTGTGGGGTCATGATGTGCACTTAGTTGGAGAGTGGTGATGGTTTCAACTGTGTATAAGTTTATTAAAAATTATCAGTTTATTTATGTTAATTCAATCACAATAAAACTATATTTTCCCATCTATATCTTTTCCTGCTTTTATTTTTTTTTATTTTTCATTTCATTGGTGCATTATAGTTGTACATGATGATGGAATTTCTTATTACAAATTCACACATGCACACAATATAACAATATAATTTGACCAATATTACTCCCCAGCACTTCCCTCCTCTGTCCCTACCTCTCAACCCTTGGTCCCTTTCCTCTATTGAGCTCTCTTTGATTTTTAGGAGATCCACCCCACCTTTGTTTTTCTTTTTCCTCTCTAGCTTCCGCATAAGAAAGAAAACATCTGACCCTTAACCTTCTGAGTTTGACTTATTTCACTAAACATGATGGTCTCTAGTTCCATCCACTTTCCTGCAGATGCCATAATTTCATTTTTCTTTATGGCTAAATAAAACTCCATTGAGTACATGCACCACACTTTCTTTATCCATTTTTCCATTTCTGGACACCTAGGCTAGTTCCATAGTTTGGCTACTGCAAATTGTGCTGCAGTTTTAAAAATTAAGATATCTGGGTTGCAATTGTTTAGGAACTGCAACTTATTTTTGAGGGCTTTTCTGAGAACCTTGCTGTGTTCTTTGAAGATCTTCAGTGATGATTCACATGACACCCTCTGCTATGGTTGGAATGTTCCCTCCAAAAACTCTTGTTGCAATTTAATCACCATCGTGATGATGTTAACAGGTAGAAGAACATGAAGGTTCTGTCCTCAAGAAGGTTGAATGCCATTATCTGGGAAGATGGTTAGTGATAAAATCTGCCACCTCCCTGGCTCTCTTGCTGGCTCTCATTCACTCTCTTGCCCAGGTTCTCTTGCCATGTGATATCTTCCACTGTGGAAAGTCCTTACCAGATATGGCCCTTCCATCTTAGACTTCCCAGGCTTCAAAACCCCTGTATAAATTCCTGTCTGTGGTATTCTGTTATAGCAGCAGAAAATAGAAGCCACCACATCTCAAAAGAATATTCAGAAGTTAGGATACAATTATGAAGCCCTGGGTTAACTATCTGATCTAAACTTACAGGTATTGATGTGCTGGTCAGAGAAAATCTAGAGTATGCTTTTATTTTTAATTTTATTGACCTAATCATTGTACTGATCACTTCAGCTCACATATCCTTTGAGATGATTTTAAGTATTAGGAGCATAAAGAAAGCACATTTCCTTCTGTAGTTTCCCCCCTTTTCAAATGAATCATCTTGATTTTTTATCTCCAGGTCTATTCAGCTGGCAGAAAAGTCGGTCTGAGTTATCTTGAAACCTCACACCATGCCCTTGAATCTGAGAGACCCCGGCGTCATCTCCTTCTGCCCACCCCAATTTCTTTCCCTTGGGTCACTCAGGCCTTGCTGGCTCTTTTACTCCAAGATCAGGGTGAGTGAGGAATCACTGGAGAGATGACGTCAACCCTTCTGTTGTATGGTGGGCACCAGGCCTCTGAAATCTTTTCACTGTCCTAGGGCATTGCCAAAAAACTACCACGAATGAGCTCTCTCCCTCTTTCCTCCCCTTTCCCCTTCTTTCTCCTTCTCCCTATCGAGAGAAGAATTGCCTTTGTCTGCAGGGGACCTTTCCTCCTTTATATTTCCCTCAGCACCCCTCTTTCCCCACACTTTCTTCTCTTTATTAGACCAAGGGAACCTGTCTTAAATATCTTCCCAAGGAAGAAACTACACTTAGTTACTATTATAAGCAGAGAAAGAAGAAAATTGGAAAAATAAGTGAATATCATCTCAAAAAACATCCTTCCGCCTATATAAGAAAATATTGAAAATTTAAAAATCAGTATCAGGGTTAATGTAAATTAAAACTGATGATGAAAATGAGGTATGGGCATGCATATGCACACACACAGTTCTAAGCTCCCTGGAAAATATCCCCAGTCTCATAAATTCCTTCATTTAGGAGAATTCGGCATACAGAGCACTTTGAGAGGAATTTTTCCCTTCTGTGACTTCAAATAAAAAAAAAACTGCAAGAATGGGATCCTAATTAGAATATTATACTCCATGTATAATATGTCAAAATACACTTTACTGTCATGATTACTAAAAAGAACAAATAAGAAAGCAGGGAGACAGAGAGGGAGAGAGAGAGAGGAAGAAGAAGAAGAAGGGGAAGAAGAAGAAGAAGAAGAAGAAGGAGAAGGAGAAGGAGAAGGAGAAGGAGAAGAGAGAGAAAGAAAGAAAGAAAGAAAGAAAGAAAGAAAGAAAGAAAGAAAGAAAGAAAGAAAGAAAGAAAGAAAGAAAGAAGGAAGAAGGAAGAGAGAGAGAGAGAGAGAGACTGACTTAGGCTGTAATAGCAATCTTTCCAGAGTACACCCCCAGTGACCCACCTCCTTCAGTCACACCCCACCTGCCTACAGTTACCATCCTGTCAATCCATTCAAACTAGGACGGACTGATTAGTTACAGCTCTCATAAACTAACCATTTTTCCTCTGAACATTCCTGCATTAACAGGAGCTTTGGGGGAACAACTCACATCCAAACAGGGAGTGACTGCTTTTTCTACAACTACCCCAGAACTGGAAAGGAAGAACTTTGTGAAGGGTTCTTTAAGGGCTTGAAGTAATTGAATCCGAGCTCCGGGTGAGAGAACAAGGCTTTAGGGTCCTTCTGTACCAAGGAGGTAGGCAATAATCTCAGAAGGTTAGCCCAAGGGAGCCCTCTATAGAGATTGTGGTCAGTGAATTCTAAGAATAGTAATATTTCCTGTATTATTTAAAGTTTTCCATGGTAAGTGTTTTAGCTTCCATTTACTCCTACATTTTCAGAAGATTCTTGCTTAGCACCATAGCTCTGTGTTAGCCGTGCTCTGACATCTTTCAAGAGGAACCCAGGTCCCAACATTAGAGGGAGAATTGAAAGTAACACCAACTCCCTTGCATCTGCCACAAATTGTCTTCATGGGGAAAAGGCTCCAAGGTGCAGGTGAGGGGATGAGGCTTTGTAATAATTTATTGAAGAATTTTGCATCGATGATATTGGCCTGTACTTTTCTTTTCTTGTAGTATATTTGTCTGGCTGTGGAATCAGGGCGATAAAGCCATCATAGGTTGAGTTTGAAGAAATTCCCCACTTTTCAATGTCACGAAATTGTTTGGGGAGTATTGAAATCAACTCTGTTTAAAGATCTGGTAAAATTTAGCTATGAATCCATCAAGTTCTGGGGTATTATTTGTTGGAAGCAATTGTTGGCACTACCTCAATCTCACTGCTTGTAATTGGTCTATTTAGGTTTTATCTTCTCTCAGTTCGGTTTTGGTAGGTCATGTTTAGAAATTTATCATTTTTTTCTAGAGATCCCAATTTATTTGAAAATAAAATTTCAAAATATTCTCTAATGATCCTCTGAATTTCAACTGTGTATGTTTTAACATTCCCATTTTCATCTCCAATTTTATTAATTTGGGTCTTCTCTCTTTATTTTGCTTAGTGTGGTGAGAATTTTATCATTTTCATTTTTTCAAAGAACCAACTATTTGTTTCATTGATCCTTTATTCTTTTAGTTTCTATTTTATTAATTTCAGTTCTTTATTATTTGCTTACTTCTACTAGATTTAGGATTATTTTTCAATACCTTAAGATGCAGCAGGAGGTTGTTTGAGATTTCTCTGTTTTTGTAATGTAGGCACTTCACTATAACTCCCCTCTTACACTACCTTCACTGCATTCCAGAGACTCTTATTTCCATCTCCATTTGATTCTAGGTATTTTCTGAGTATTTTAATTTCTGCACCATATCCTCTAGCTCAAATATTCTTCCTTTAGCTTGATCTAATCTGCTGATGAGACTCTCCACTGGGTGTTTGTTTGTTTGTTTTTAATCTTTTTAGTTGTAGATGAACACGATACCTTTATTTTAATTTTTTTATGTGGTGCTGAGGATCGAACCCAATGCCTCATACCTGCAAGGTACTCTACCACTGAGCCACAACCCCAGTCCTCCACTGGGTGTTTACTTGATTGAGTTTTTTATTTCTAAGATTTCTGGTTCATTTTCAGAATTTCTCTTTACTGAAATGCTCATTCATATCCTCAGTTCATTCCTTAGCTTCTTTTAATTCACTGATCATTTGAACAATCAACTCTTTGAATTGTTTGTCCAGTATTTCCTTCACTTCAGCATCTCTGCATTTAATTGATGGGGAGTTTTGAACATTTGAAGGCATTTCATTAACTTGTTTTGTCATGTTATTCTTGTTGTATGTTGAAATGTGCTCTTCTGTTACAGTGGATCTCCCCAGCACTGTTATGTGAGGGTCTTTTTAGAAAGCTACTGTCTCTTTATGATATGCCCTGAGCTAGGAATTTATCTTAGTCTCAAAGCACTCATTCAATGTGTTCAAAGTGCTATGTTCAATCACCAGCTCCACTTTGAGAGAAGAGAATAACCATCAGTAAGAGCTATAGCTCTAAAGCAAACCATATATCAACATACAATAAAAACTTATTGAAAAATGATCTCTACCATTCCACTAACCAAAGAGAAAAAGGGAAAGTGATTATATAGAACAGAATAAAATATCAGGTAATATATAGAGAAAAATTAACCTGTATGGAAAATACAGGGAAAATGGACAGAGGGGGAAAGGAAGAGAGAAAAAAAGAAAAGAGTAAATTAGAAAAATGTTGAGGAGGGAAGAGGGATATAAAACAACAAAAAGAGGTGGGGGAGGGAGGTAATACACTTGAAAGAAAAGAAAAAGAAAAATCCAATTAATGCATTAAAAATACTTAAAATTGTATAAAAGTCTGAAATAATAAGTAATATTAGGAAACCAAACAAACCAACACAGAAGACAATATAGACCAAATCAAAAACACATATGAAAAAGACTCAAATTTTTCCTTGCCAAGGTGTTTAACACATACAAACTTCTTTCAGTTCTGAAATTAGTCAGTTACCAGGAGCATGGCCAATGTCCGAGCCTTGGTTGTATGACCCTCATGATTGGAATGGGGTGGAGGCAGCAATGAAACTGTTTGGTTCAGCATTGGGGTGAAGGTGGTGTTTTTGGTTTTTTCCCATGTTTAGATCAGTCTCTTGCTTCAAAACACTGTGAAGCGTTCAGCCACTGTAGTCTATACACCCAAGATTTACCTAGTTCTCTTCTTTATCTGGTACACACTCAGGCATTCTTAGTATTCTGCTGTAGGCCTGTAGGGCAAGTGTTCCCTCTAGGGACTGTGTTGTTTCCAGTCCAGTAGACAGATCCCTCTTTGGTGCAGGCTGTAGTTTTGTGACTTCTTGAAGTTTACTTGGTGCAGAGGAAGAAACACTATGGGCATGGGTTAATCACAAAGGCTTCACCCTTCCCATCTTTCCTCGTGTAGATCTAGGTGGCTCTGGAGACTCCACAGCTGACCTGGGTACCTGTGGGGCCCATGTTTTCACCAAGTGGCTGGTTCAGAGAAATCCCCTGCTCAGCAGACCCAACCCTTCCTGGAGTAGGTGGCACCCTTTGTGTGCAATCAGGATACTTAGGTGTTTGGCAAGAAGCATGGTGCACCCAGGCAGTGGAGTGGGTACAGTTTATTCCCTTTGCTAGATAGACAGCACGTTTCATTGACTTTAGGTATTCCAGGACTTCACCAGTGCAGGTGGCGGTTTTGTGTGCTCTTCAGATTTTCTTGGAGAGAGGCACATGTACCAGAGTCGATCACAAAGATTTCACCTTACCCTCTCCTGGTGCAGACCTAGGTAGCTCTAAAAATTCCATGCTGGCCGGGGAGGGAACCTATGGGCCCACTTGAATTACAGAGGCACTGGGGCCAGGGCATCCCCTGATCAGCCAAATAAGCCCACTTGGGCATGGGCAGGGTGCTCTGTGCACTCTCCTGAGTCATTGGTGTGCAGGAAGAAGTTCTTGTGCTCCTGGGTAGCAGAGTGGGCCTTGTTTCCTTCCTTCTGCCAGCCAGCTGATTTCACAGGCTGTAGGATTGCCACAATCTCACTGTGTAAATTATTCAGATAGATGGCTACCATTTTCTTTTTCCATTGTACTAACTGCTACTGAGCTCTTGGAGAGATGAAGATGCAGAGGATTAATTCTCTAAGATGCATGCTTAGGGAACAAAATTTAGAGAGCTCCAACAAGATGGCTCTCTGCCACAGTTCTCTACTTATAAATTGAGAAAAGTTGAGTACTTACCATGCAGCTGCACAGTATGCAGCTCCAAGTCCAACTAAATTCATACTGACTTTCCCTTCTGTGCTGTTTTTGTGACAATTTTGTCATACATCTCTTTTACTGTGTGTGACTCCTCCTCCCCGCCCTGCCCTTCTGCTGGTTGCCAGTGCAGATTCAGACCTGATTAGCTCTCACTCTCTGTTCCAGTAATGAGAGTCTCTGAGTCTTTCCAAGTCTCTGAAAGTCCAGTACTGAAATTCAATACACTCCCTGTCACTGATCTAAGATGCTATTTCAATTCTTAACTATAGAGGAGGTGGGACATGTGCAACCTGCTCCACCATTTTCTGAGCCCCCTCTGCACTGTACATTTATGTATTTATTTATTTATTGTCATTATTTTTTTGAAGGAAAAAGAAGTTTTATTACTTTGCTAGCAAAGGAGAAACACAGGGAACTCCTATCCCACAGGCTGTGCTTCTACCCATTAGCAGTAACTGGAGCTTTTAAAGAGGTGATTCAAAGGCTATATTCCACATGTTCTCTTTTGGAGTTGTAATTCACTTGTGAATTTGGGAGATCATCATTTCTGAGATCTTCTGGTACCATCCTCAAAGTCTGGATTACTTAGTTCCTATGATGGTAGTGTAGTCAAGGACAGAAAAATCTGCCTGAGATGAGGAAGAAAGGTAATCCTGTTCCCTGGAGATTAGGGAAGGGGAGACATAAGGGATGAAAAGGGAAAGAGGAAGAGAAAGAAACATGTCCATTTTAAAAATAAGTTGCAATGGCAGAGCAGCAAGGGCTATATTCAAAGCACAAAGTGGACCACTGTTACATTTCCCCACTGTCAATTTCTACATTCTATTTCTATGGCAATATGGGCAACAACATCTCCAAGTTCCTGACGGCTGAAAGAGGGTGAACTTGGGGGAAGTAACCCAAAGCCCTTGTTCTCTATCAGGTGGTGCATGAACAGTTTAAGATATTCAGCATCAGAGCAGTTCAGAGGTCCACAGTGGCAGATGGCAGGTGACTGGACAAGGCATACATAGGGCAAGGATCATGCTAAGACAACAATAAATAAGACAGCAAAGCACTGCTTTTCTTTTTGTAAACAATTAGCACAAAATCAATTAGTATTTCATCCAGTCTCTGAAAACCATGAGGAGAGTAACTCATAATCATAAAAGTGAAAAACAGATGAAATTTTTCAATGTAGGTGGTTAGAAAGATTTGTATGTCTATGAGATCAGGTTCAAATTAACTCATAACAAACTTGCAACTCTAGAGTCCTTTTGTGATCATTATTATTAGGCACTCCCACAAGGATCCTTCCTTTAAAGCCTCCAGTTTTACTTACTTTTGGTAGGGCTGACATAATTGCATGTCCTAAATTACATTTCAAACCATTATTTTTCCTTTTAAATGTCCATGAGGACTGTACTTAGGCTATATTCTCTTGCCAGGTATTTAAGAGAAGTTGGTCAAAACTGACTTTGTTCCTATCTATTCTAAAAGTCAGCTGAGATTCCTCAGAGATCACTCCTGGGGACATGTTGTGAAGCCTCTTAACTCCCTTGCTTTCATCTACCAGTGGTGCCATCTACCAGGGTAAGTCAGAGTCTTACTGACCAGACGTGGCTTCTCTTGGAAGCATCAGGAACATTTCCCTCTCCAATGACCCTTACCTTTGCAGAATGTGCATTGGTTTGCTTCCTGTTCTCTAGGGTCCTTTCAATCTCCCTGATCAGATTGCTTTCACCAGGGTTGCAGGGCCCAGAGAGGGGTCCCATCATTCTCTGGGTCCTAGCTGAACTTAGAGGTCAAAAGGCAAAATGTTGGCCTCTTTTCCCTTGACCCTTTTACTTCCTTGACTTTGGTCTCCAAGTTTATGGTTTTAGAAAACTAACAGGCCATTTTCACCAATCTTAAAGTGGGAGTAACAAGTTATAACTTCAATATCTATAATTTTACAATTACCCCTTTCACTTCCTTGGGGTTAGTATTAGTACTGGAAGTCAGCATTATATACTATCTGTTCTATAGATGATGGCTTATTATCTCATATTAACTCAAGTTGTTTTATTAGAAGGAGTACCGCTACAAAACACTAACAGGCAATGGTTACAAAGTTTACAAGAAAAATACAAAATAAAATAAACAGAGCAAAACAAATATTCAATTTGTTTAATATCTATGACCCAAGAAAAATGATTTTTATAATCTTAAACCTTTAGTTATACATTACATCCAGTTTATTTTGAAATCACAGTAATCTTTACAACAAAAATCAATCTTCTGAACAACTTTTAATAAGCTGAAGTCTACCCTATTTTGGAACCATTGTAACATGGAGTAAGATGAGAGGCAGAGCCTTATCTCAGGTAATGTAGGACTCTTGACAAATAACACAATACAATATTATATCTGAAACATGAATCCAACAAAGACTAAGAGAGTTTTTAACTTTTTTGTGGAAAAAGTGGCAAAATGCTTCCACAATTTACAATGTCACCTTTAAACAGATCAGGTTCTCCTTGTTATCATCCAAATATACATTTAAATTCCTTTTCCAGTGTAAGGAATAACATAAAATTGTATATATAGCTTATTGACAACAGATTACTTTATCCAGCTGTAAAACATCAAATGACATGAATAAATACCAACCAAATTTGTTATTTCTATACAAATCTGAGACTTAATCACAACAGGTAATTTTAGTTTGGAGAACACCAACTTGGTAAAGTACTTGGTAAAGTACTCTCCTTTAAGCCTCTCCTCTAAGCTTTACATTTAACTACATTTAACTTTTAAAGTACAATTTAGAACCCATAGTGTATGGTAACAACAATCACAGTTCTGCTTGGGTTAACGGTACTAGCAAAAATCAAAGGATAGCCTTAAATCTCTTATACATTTAGGAAACAGTGTTAATAATCAGAAATAGACTTAACCAAAGCAAACAGATGTAATACAGGTCTTCAAATGACATTGTGACCCTTCTATGTCATACACAATGTATAAAGAGCACTTATTGGTTATCAATTACCTTGCCAGTAAACCTAGATAAACTTTTATTTTCTAAACTTTTACATAACAACTAGCAAGGCTAAGATAGATACAATTCTCAGGTATCTAATATATCAGTATACTAATATCACATATATTTAGGGTATCAACATATTGTTATAACCTAAAATAACACTTGTTTAACTAATTACAAATAATCATTTAAAAGACCTTAAAATAGGTACAAATTCAATTTACTTTAAGACTTAAGTTTCCCTAAGTAATAAAACTTAACAGATACAAGAAAATTATCTTGATAGTAAGAACAGATCAATTTTTCAGACTTTGCTTCATATCAGTCCATTAAAGTTCAAATAACTCTGTGCTAATTATAGCCAATTTAATCACAAACTTTCTGAGATTTACCTTCTGAAAACTTTCTGTGACTTACTTAGACTTTCACAACTTTACATCCTCAGTTTTGTCCTTTTTCATCTTGTACTTTAGTACAAGAATATTACTTTGACAAAATACTTTCTCATCCAGAAATATTTCTTTTACCCTCTAATTTTCTGTACTAAAATGTATTTCCATACCTATAACTTTCTTCAATCTTTTCTAGTTTTGGACCCTTCCTTAAATTCATATTCTGAAACAATCATTATGGATGTTATCTGTGCATTTAATTTACACAACAAATTCCATCCCAGGAGAGGGTTGGACAATCCAGCATATACAAAAACTGTGCCTTAATCTTTATTTTCTCCCAGATTGCATTTAAGGGGTGGAGCAGAGGATATTTTTGAGCCTGACTTGTGTCCCATATCATTATCCAATGCCATCAACATTGAGTTCCCCACTGTCAATTGTACCAAAAGGCTCCATTTGGACCTTTTTCTAGACGTACTGATATGTAATGGAGGAGGCCTTTTGCATCCTTTAGGCTTCCTTGAAAATTCCTTTGCAGAGGCTGCCTATGAAACACAGGTTGGCCTTATTTTTTGTCATTTTCTTTTCTGGGTGCAGCAGTTTACCCTGCCAGTCTCCCCATGAATTCAGTTTGATGGGATACTGTTTAAGCAAGAAATGCTTTGCCCCAGTGTGAATATCTCCTTGCCAAATGGGATGCCCTGTCAGACCTTCAAGGGGAGACTCTTTCTGTCCCCAGGTTCTGACAGCCCTGGAACATACTGCCACATGCTTTGTGGCCAGCAGCCTCCAGCCTCCTTCCATGGGCAAAAGGGGCTGGAAGGCAGGGCAGAATTCAGGTTCTCTTTGACCATTTTTCTACAGCACATGCAGCTTTTGTGGGATTTTGTTTTTCCCAACTTAGGGCTAGTGTCCTTGACCCACAGTGAGTTGGTCTGCAGTTGCCTGAGCGAGGCTGAGCAATAGTGCTGGGAGTTAAATCTTTTTTGACCCTTTCTTCTGGTGTTCTGCTATCCTTGCATACCAGAGGCAATGTCTTTTGGCACATTCAAAAATTTTTTTTTATTGTAAACAAATGGGATACATGTTGTTTCTCTGTTTGTAAATGGTGTAAAGGCATACCATTTGTGTAATCATAAATTTACATAGAGTAATGTTGTTTGATTCATTCTGTTATTTTTTCCCTTCCCCCCAACCCTCCCACCCCTCTTTACCCTCTATACAGTACTTCCTTCCTCCATACTTGCCCCCCTCCCTAACCCTAACTCTAACCCTAACACTAACCTTTCCCTCCCCCCCATTATGGGTCATCCTCCACTTATTAGCGATATCATTCGTCCTTTGGCTTTTTGAGATTGGCTTATCTCACATAGCATGATATTCTCCAATTTCATCCATTTGCCTGCAAATGCCATAATTTTATCATTCTTTATGGCTGAGTAATATTCCATTGTATATATATATATACCACAGTTTCTTTATCCACTCATCAATTGAAGGGCATCTAGGTTGGTTCCACAGTCTGGCTATTGTGAATTGAGCAGCTATGAACATTGATGTGGCTGTATCTCTGTAGTATGCTGATTTTAAGTCCTTTGGGTATAGGCCAAGGAGTGGGATAGCTGGGTCAAATGGTGGGTCCATTCCAAGTTTTCTAAGGAATCTCCACACTGCTTTCCAGAGTGGCTGCACTAATTTGCAGCCCCACCAGCAATGTATGAGTGTACCTTTCTCCCCACATCCTCGCCAACACCTGTTGTTGCTCGTATTCTTGATAATCGCCATTCTAATTGGGGTGAGATGGAATCTTACAGTGGTTTTGATTTGCATTTCTCTTATTACTAGAGATGTTGAACACTTTTCCATATGTTTGTTGATTGCTTGTAGATCTTCTTCTGTGAAGTGTCTATTCATTTCCGTAGCCCATTTGTCCACTGGATTATTTGAATTCTTGGAGTAGAGTTTTTTGAGTTCTTTATAGATTCTGGAGATTAGTGCTCTATCTGAAGTATGATTGGCAAAGGTATTCTCCCACTCTGTAGGCTCTTTCTTCGCGTTGCTGATAGTTTCCTTTGCTGAGAGAAAGCTTTTTAGTTTGAATCTATCCCAGTGGTTGATTCTAGCTTTTATTTCTTGTGCTATGGGAGTCCTGTTAAGGAAGTCTGATCCTAGACCAACAAGGTGAAGATTTGGACCTACTTTTTCTTCTATAATCTGCAGGGTCTCTGGTCTGATTCCAAGGTCCTTAATCCATTTTGAGTTGAGTTTCGTGCATAGTGAGAGATATGGGTTTAGTTTCATTCTGTTGCATATGGATTTCCAATTCTCCCAGCACCATTTGTTGAAGAGGCTATCTTTTCTCCATTACATATTTTGGGCACCTTTGTCTAGTATGAGAAAATTGTATTTATTTGGGTTTGTGTCCGTGTCCTCTATTCTGTACCATTGATCTACCTTTCTATTTTGGTACCAATACCATGCTGTTTTTGTTACTATTGCTTTGTAGTAGAGTTGAAGATCTGGTATTGCAATACCCCGTGTTTCACACTTCCTGCTAAGGATTGCTTTAGCTATTCTGGGTTTCTTATTCTTCCAGATGAATTTCATAATTGCTTGCTCTATTTCTGTAAGGTACGTCATTGGGATTTTAATTGGAATTGCATTGAATTTGTATAGCACTTTAGGTAGTATGGCCATTTTGACAATGTTAATTCTTCCTATCCAAGAACATGGAAGATCTTTCCATCTTCTAAGGTGTTCTTTAATTTCTTTCTTTAGTGTTGTATAGTTCTCATTGTAGAGGTCTTTCACCTCTTTTGTGAGATTGATTCCCAAGTATTTTATTTTTTTCGAGGCTATTGTGAATGGGGTAGTTTTCCTAATTTCTCTTTCTGAAGCTTCATCACTTATGTATAAAAGTGCATTGGATTTATGGGCATTGATCTTGTAACCTGCTACTTTACTGAATTCACTTATGAGTTCTAAGAGTTTTCTGGTGGAATTTCCAGGTTCCTCTAAATATATAATCATGTCATCAGCGAACAGGGATAGTTTGAGTTCTTCTTTTCCAATTCGTATCCCTTTAATTTCTTTGGTTTGTCTAATTGATCTGGCCAGAGTCTCAAGAATGATGTTGAATAGAAGTGGTGAAAGAGGGCATCCCTGCCTTGTTCCAGTTTTTAGGGGGAATGCTTTCAGTTTTTCACCATTTAGAATGATATTAGCCATGGGCTTAGCATAAATGGCCTTTACAATGTTAAGGAATGTTCCCACTATCCCTATTTTTTCTAGTGTTTTGAGCATGAAGGGGTGCTGTATTTTATCAAATGCTTTTTCTGCATCTATTGAAATAATCATGTGATTCTTGACTTTAAGTCTATTAATATGGTGAATTACGTTTATTGATTTCCTGATGTTGAACCAACCTTGCATCCCTGGGATGAAACCCCTTGATCATGGTGCACTATCTTTTTAATATGTTTTTGTATGCGATTTGCTAAAATTTTGTTGATAATTTTTGCGTCGATGTTCATTAAGGATATTGGTCTGAAATTTTCTTTCCTTGATGAGTCTCTGTCTGGTTTAGGTATCAGTGTGATATTGGCTTCATAGAATGAGTTTGGGAGGGTTCCCTCCTCTTCTATTTTATGGAATACTTTGAGAAGTATTGGAATGAGCTCTTCTTTAAAAGTTTTGTAGAACTCGGCTGAGAACCCATCTGGTCCCGGACGTTTCTTTGTTGGTAGGCTTTTGATGACTTCTTCTATTTCAGTACTTGAAATTGGTCTATTTAAATTGTTTATGTCCTCCTCGTTCAGTTTAGGCAATTCGTATGTCTCTAGGAACCTGTTGATGTCTTCGAAATTTTCTATTTTGTTGGAGTATAGATTTTCAAAATAGCTTCTAATTATGTTTTGTATTTCAATCGTGTCTGTTGTGATATTTCCTTGTTCATTCCGAATTTTAGTGATTTGGGTTTTCTCTCGTCTTCTCTTTGTTAGTGTGGCTAAAGGTTTATCAATTTTGTTTATTTTTTTGAAGAACCAACTATTTATTTTGTCAATTTTTTGTACTGTTTCTTTTGTTTCAATTTCATTGATTTCAGCTCTGAGTTTAACTATTTCCTGTCTTCTACTACTTTTGGTGCTGTTCTGTTCTTCTTTTTCTAGGGCTTTGAGCTGTAGTGTTAGGTTGTTTATTTGTTGAGTTTTACTTCTTTTACTAAATGCGCTCCATGAAATAAATTTCCCTCTAAGTGCTGCTTTCATAGTGTCCCAGAGATTTTGATATGATGTTTCTTTGTTCTCATTTACCTCTAAGAATTTTTTAATTTCCTTCCTAATATCTTCTGTTATCCATTCATCATATAATAGCATATTGTTTAATCTCCAGATGTTGGAATAGTTTCTGTGTTTTACTCTTTCATTTATTTCTAACTTCAATCCATTATGATCTGATAGAATACATGGTAGTGTCTCTATCTTCTTGTATTTGCTAACATTAGCTTTGTGGCATAATATATGGTCTATTTTAGAGAAGGATCCATGTGCTGCTGAGAAGAAAGTGTATTCGCTCTTGGTTGGATGGTATATTCTATAAATGTCCGTTAAGTCTAAATTATTGATTGTGTTATTGAGATCTATGGTTTCTTTGTTCAATTTTTGTCTGGAAGATCTGTCCAGTGGTGAGAGAGGCATGTTAAAATCACCTAGTATTATTGTGTTATGGTCTATTTGGTTTCTGAAATTGAGAAGGATTTGTTTGACATACATGGATGAGCCACTGTTTGGGGCATAGATGTTTATGATTGTTATATCTTGCTGATTTATGCTTCCCTTAAGCAGTATGAAATGACCTTCTTTATCCCTTCTGACTAACTTTGGCTTGACGTCCACATTATCGGAAATGAGGATGGATACTCCAGCTTTTTTGCTGAGTCCATGTGCATGGTATGTTTTTCCCCATCCTTTCACCTTTAGTCTATGGGTATCTTTTTCTATGAGGTGAATCTCTTGCAGGCAACGTATTGTTGGATCTTTCTTTTTAATCCAATCTGCCAGTCTATGTCTTTTGATTGATGAGTTCAGGCCATTAACATTCAGGGTTATTATAGAGATATGATTTGGTTTCCCGGTCATTTGGTTCATTTTTTAAATTTTATTTATTTATTTGTTTGACACAACTTGTTTCCTCCTTTATTTGACAATTCCTTTAGGATAATTCCTCCCTTTGCTGATTTGCTTCTTTGTTTTTCATCTCTTCCTCATGGAATATTTTGCTGAGAATGTTCTGTAATGCTGGCTTTCTTTTTGTAAATTCTTTAGCTTTGTTTATCACGGAAGGATTTTATTTCATCGTCAAATTTGAAGGTAAGTTTTGCTGGGTATAAGATTCTTGGTTGGCATCCATTTTCTTTCAGGGCTTGAAAAATGTTGTTCCAGGCCCTTCTAGCTTTTAGGGTCTGGATTGAAAAATCTGCTGATATCCGTATTGGTTTCCCCCTGAATGTAATTTGGTTCTTTTCTCTCACAGCCTTTAAAATTCTGTCTTTATTTTGTATGTTAGGTATTTTCATTATAATGTGCCTTGGTGTGGGTCTGTTGTAATTTGTGTATTGGAGTCCTATAAGCCTCTTGAACTTGATTTTCCATTTCATTCTTCAGATTTGGGAAATTTTCTGATATTATTTCATTGAATAAATTGTTCATTTCTTGGCTTGTTTCTCTAGGCCTTCCTCAATCCCAATAATTCTTAAATTTGGCCTTTTCATGATATCCCATAGTTCTTGTAGATTCTGTTCATGATTTCTTACCATCTTCTCTGTTTGTTCAACTTTGTTTCAAGGTTAAATATTTTGTCTTCAATGTCTGAGGTTCTGTCTTCCAGGTGTTCTATCCTATTGGATATGCTTTCTATGGAGTTCTTAATTTGGTTTATTGTTTCCTTCATGTCAAGGATTTCTGTTTGTTTTTTTTTTCAATATCTCTACTCTTTATTGAAATGATCTTTTGCTTCCTGTATTTGCTCTTTTAACTGTCGATTGGTGCGATCATTCAATGCCTGCATTTGCTCTTTCATCTCATCATTCAGTGCATGCATTTGCTCTTTCATCTCATCGTTTGCTTCTCTGATCATTTTAATTATGTACATTCTGAACTCCTTTTCTGTCATTTCTTCTGCCATGCTGTCACTGGGTTTTATTGATGTAACATCTAGATTTGTTTGCAGCATTTTCTTTCCTTGTTTTCTCATATTGTTCAGGTATCAGTGGACCGCTGAGATATTGCAGATTTCCTCTATTGACTTACAATGTCCCTGAAGATTTCTATATATATCCCCCCTTAGCCTTCAGTAGGCTGAAGTCTTGGAGGAAGTTGATAATGCGGTGCTCCACAAGGAAGCTGCCTCTTTAGGAGTGGTGGCCTTCAGGTGGGGTATAATCCCTGCTAGTGGGCAGAGGTGCCTCCACTTGTTGACCAATGGTCATCCAAAGGGGACCTAGGCTGCGGGATGAGGCAAGGCCTGTTTGGGCCTGAGTCTCTGGTTTTACTGTCCTTGTGGGGAAACCTCACCCGGCAGGGAAGACTCACCTGGTGGGGAGGTCTCGCTGGTCAGTTCCCTCCTAGAGGTTCCCCTCAATTTACAGCTACCACCTGGGCTGGGCTGCCTTCCTCTGCAAAGTTCCCAGGGGCCCGGCCCTACCTCCTGGGCCTGGGAGCCTCACCCTTCGCAGATGAATCTCCTTAGGCTGCCCCTCCTCAGAGAATCTGCCCACAGGCCTGGAACCTTAACTCCACCCTAAGCCTGTCTCTGTGCGGCTCTTCCACCTAGAAGCCTCCTAGATTCTGGGACCCTGCTCTGCACCTAATCGCCTGGCTATGTGGCCCCTCCTCTGAGCAGCCACCTGGGGCCTAGTACAATCGCTCTGAGTCCCGGAGACCCGCCACACGCCTCTTCCTCCAGACAGCTGCCCAGTATTCCGGTGCAGTCACTAGGAGTCCAAGAAACTCACTGCGTGCCTCCACCTCCCACCAACCACCCGTAGCCCTGGGCAATCAATCACTCTGAGTCGAAGTGACCCTCCCCGTTCCTCCTCCTTCTCCAGATAACCCCCCGGGGGTTCAGGAGCGGTCGCTCTGACTGGCTCTGAATCCACGTGACCCGCTGCATGGGTCCTCTGGGCCACCGCCCGGAGCTCTGGTGCGGCCACTCAAGTCCAAGCGACCCACCACACTTCCCCTCCAGGCAGCCCCCCTGTGTTCAGGAGCTGTCACTTTAAGTCCAAACAACTCACCACTCGCCTTCTCCTCTGAGCAGCCGCCTGGAGCGCTAATGCAGTCACTGCGAGTCCACACGACCCGCCGCGCTCCTCCTCCTCCTCCTCCGGGCAGGCCCTGGGGTTCAGAAGTGGTCTGAGTCCAAACAGCTCGCCACACAGCCCCTCCTCTGGCAACCGCCTGTAGCTCTGGTGCAGTCACTCCGAATCCAAGCGGCCACGCTCCTCGTCCTCCTCCTCAGGGCAGGCCCAGGTGTTCTGAGTCCACACAGCTCTCCTCGCCACTCCTCCCCTGGGCAGCCGCCGGAGCCCCAGTGGTTGCTCCGAGTCCCAGCGCTGTGCCTAGCGGCCTCCTTTACGGCGCTCCCAGTTGTCCGAGTTCACTGCTCCAGCGGGGGGAGGTGTGTCTCGCCGGCAGCTCTACTTCACAAAGTTTCCTGCGTTCCGGGACCACCATCCCATCCGGGATGCCTTCCCAACAGGTGAAAGTCACCCGGCTTCTTTGAGTTGGTCCCAAGTGTCTCAATATCTCCTCTTTTGAATCCTGAGTCCTGGAGCAACATGAAATGCAGCCACCCTCTAGGCAGCCATCTTGAAACCTCGGCACATTCAAATTAGTTCCTAATTGTTCAGACCCCTTATCATGCAACTTCATAAACGCCTGTGTATAGAGAATCTTTTTCATATATTTTACCCCTGATAGACCAACTTCAATGTCAAGATTGTATAATAATCCAGAAATCCATTCAAAGGCCGAATTGTTACAGTAAACCTTGTTTCTCATAGACAGGCTTATTACCTGTAGGGGCCCCATTCAGCCAGGATCTCTCTACTCAAGAAACTACTGGTAAGATCAACTCAGCATGATCCATATCTTATAGGACCAGTAACAGATTAAAAAAAAAAAAAAAAAAAAAAAAAAAAAACAGACAAAAGAGGATCACCGAAACCAGGACTGACAGGAACCTTTAAAACAGACAGAACTTCCACATTCTCAACAAGTTTGCCAGCCACCTTACATCCTCAGCATGCATGCCTCAGCATTTCTTCCACTTACTTTACCTTTTACAGACCAACTCCAACTGCAAGATTGCATAATATCCAGAAAGTTATTTAAAAAGTCAGATTGTTACAGTAAAGTATTATCTTAAATAGGCTTATACCTATAGATGGTCCTTTTTTCAACTTACTCTACCTCTGACAGACCAACTCCAATTGCAAGATGGTACAAAAAAGAAAGAGACAACCAGAGGAGCCCCAAAACCAAAGCCCAACAGAGGGGAACATTGAAATTGACTAGCCAACTTCTTTCCCAAGAGACTACCTATAGGATCAATGCAATGTCTTTCAAGGGGCAGTAACAGATACAAACAAACAGACAACCAGAGGGAATTCCCAAACCCAAGGCCAACAAGCAGATGAGAACTTAGAACAGACCAGAAAGGAGTAAACATCCCTCGGTTCTTGAGTCCTGTTTAACCATGACTCCTACACCAGTGGTGCCACAGATGTCCCCCACAAAGAGGACCAGATGCTCCAATGAAGAGGAACCAGATGTGGAATCAAGGGTCTCAGCATGCACACTGGGGAACTTACCAGATGGCCAAGGTTGTCACAACTTTACTAAGTTCAGTTTCCTTTTCTCAAAGTGGACCACAATGGAGCAACCTGTACCATTCAGGGAGCAAAGCCTGGAGTTCCCCGAAGCAAAAGGAGCTTCAGCAGCTGCTGGGACTGTCCCTCAGTTCCTTCCTTTACTTACAGAAATAGCTTCTCCATTTCAACACGAGGCAAACTCACCCGTCTCCTAGCGTTCCTACAGTTCACTCTTAACAATTTCACCAGCCACCTTGTAGCCTCAGCATGGAAGTGGGGTTACTTGGCGTTAGCCTGCCCAAGAAATCCAGAGTGGAATCTGCTCTTGGGTCCCACCTGGGGTGCCAAATTTGTTACTGAAAGCTTGGTTCATATCCCTGATGCCAATCCAATAATGAGGACATGGTTTTGAGAAAAGGGACAAAGTTTTATTGCTTTGCTAACAAAGGAGAAACACAGGGGACTCCTGTCCCAGAAGCTGTGATTTTCTCATTAATTGGCTTTTGGTATGGGGATTGAAACCCAGGGATACTTCACCACTGAGCTAATCCCAGCCCTTTTATTTTTATTTTTTATTTAACGACATGGTCTCAGCTAAGTTGCTTAGGGCCTTACTAAACTGCTGAGACCAATCCTGAACTTGCAATCCTCTTGCCTCAGTCCCTCCAGTCACTGGATTATAGTTGTACACCATCACACCTAGTTCTGCACTGTTTTTAAAACTTACTTTGAGTATAAAAGTTTTTTTTAGAAAAGCATTTTTAAATGAATAGAGAAGGAAATATTTTAATCGGACCAAAAATGTGAGTAAGTGAGCAACTTTTTAAAAAGCAGTAGAATCTCTGTTTTTTACCAAATAATAGCTATTGGAAAGGCAACCTAGAATTTATGAAAGCAAACTGTAAATCTTTCTTTTACTATAAAGAAATATGGTTAAGAGTGAAATAATGAAGAGTGCAATGTGGTTTAATTTGGGGCCATCAATTTAAGTATGGAAGGGATTACATTTCACCAGCCTTATTAGGTATCTCATAAATTGATACATGTACTTAGGAGCTTAAAGGTGAAAATATTTATTATCTAACAGTTTCTGGGATTCAGGAATTCAGATACAGTTTAGCTGAGTTTTCTGGTTCACAAGGCTACAGAAGAGTTGAATGTGCTGAGATCTCGTGTGAAAACTCAACTAGAAGAAGATTCACTTTCGAGCTCATTTCATGACTACCAGGTTCAATTCCTCTCCAGCTGTGGGCTGAGAACCTCAATTCTTCTCTGGCTGTTGGCCAGAGTCTTCCTGCTGTTCCTTGTCATGAGAGCCTCTCCAAAAGGTACTTTACAGCATGGCAGCTGGCGCTCATCAGATTCAATGTGAGAACATGAGCAGGTGAACAAGCTAGAAGCCACAGTCTTTCTCTAAACTGATCATGGAAGTAAAATACTATCATTTTCTCTGTGTCCTATTCTTTAGAAGAAAGCCACAAGTCCCTCACACACCCCGGGTGAAGATATTCCATAAAAAATGTGGACAGCACAAGACAGGGTTCTTGCAGGCCACCTTATTCAATGGGAGCAGTCCACTCTCCAGCCTCCAATGATTCATATCCCTGACATATGCAAAATGTATTCACCCCTTCTGAGGTACTCAGATTTCTTATCCCATTTAAAATTTTAAATAAAAATTTGAAGTCTTTTCTTCTAAATCAAGTCCAGTTCTGGAAAGAACTCCCAGGGTGTAGTACATTAAGTACAATCCCTGGGGTATGAAATGAAAGAAATGAGTTATCTGACCCCATTACATCCACATAAGATAGGCAGAGAAGAGCATCCATATACATTCTTATTCAAAAAGGGGAAATAGCAGGAGAAGTAAGAAGTCAGTGGTCCATTGAAGCTCTGAAATCCAAGTAGGCCAATGTTGGGAGTTTCTTGCTTACGTTTCAAGGCCTGAGAACGAATTGCCTTCTGAATTCTTAATTGTACTCTGAGTCATCCTTCAGTTTTCATAAAATGAAATTGAAGGTGAATAGTTTTACCAATCTGTTTCCTGCCAGTATAATTTGGGAGTGTGACAGCTGCCTTTCATTTTTCTCTCTTGGTTCCTGTCAGTCTGTGCTGTCAGTGTTTTTGCTGAAAGTTTTCTCAAAAATTCTACAGGCCTTCTATTGATTTTAGTGAGTACACTCCATTGAACACAAGTCACACCCACAGACCTTTATCATATAAAATCTTTTCCAGCTTAGTCCCCTGTCATGGCTGAGGAACAGTGACCATAACCTCCCCAAAGATCCTCTAGTTTATTAAGAAGAACTGTGAAGTACAAGAGGGTCTTCTATATGATCACATATTCAGAACTTTACATTCTTCTGAGGTTTGGGCAAAAGAGTGTGTAGTTTCACCTTTGCTTTTCCTTTAGAGCATGTTTTCCTGACAATATATTCCTTAATTTTAGCTTCTTTGCCACCTAGAGTGGGTTAAAGTATTCAACATCATAAAATCCTGATTCTGTCCTGTGTAACAATTCTTCTTCAGCAAAAATAATGTCAGGCAGCATCTTCAATACTAAAAGCCAAGTTAGTCACCTAAAGCTCTGCTTTTTCCAAATTTCAGGACACAATTTCACTAAGCTTTCTGCCACTATACAGAACTCATCATCATCTGGTTTCTGCTAACCATGTTCCTCCCTCCCTTTAGAGGCCTCTATGGAAGTGCCAAATGCCACATAACTAATAACAGTCTGTTGAAGTCTCTTTAGGCTATATATATTTTACTCCCAAACCTTTCTAGCCTCCCATTGTGGCTTGCTTCCAAAGCCACTCCCACATTTGTAGGTCTTTGTGATGGCCACCATCTGCATACAGATACCAAAATCTGTGTTGGTTATCTAGTGTTGCAGAGTAAATTACTACAACTTAAGCAGCTTAAGATAACAGAGTGTCTGTGTAGCCAGAGTCTAGACCTAACTGAGCTGTGTCCTCAGTGTCAGGATCTCCCAAGACTGAAATCAAGGTGTCAGCTGGGCTGAATTCTCCTCTGGAAGATCAACTGAAAAAGAGTCCATTCAAGCTCAATCAGGCAGTGGCAGAATTGATTTCCTTGTGGTTATATGACTGAAACTTCAGTTTTTTTGGCACCAATAGGCCAATTGCAGCTGCCAGCTTCCAGAGGTCACATAAGCAGTTCACAACCTGGCCACATGATTCTTTAAGGTCATCAGGAGAGAGAGAACAAATATTCCAGCAAGACTTAGATAACCTAATTGTGGCAACAATACCCCTTGACATTTTCTACTGGCCAGAAGCAATCCAAAAATTACCTCTTATATTCAAGGACAGGCATGGACACCATAAGGCAGAGGTCATGGAGGTCACATGAAAGTGTCCACCACTGATCTCATCAGAAAAGTTTTTAATTGTTAGTGAGCTGCTGTGGATGACAAATGAAAGCTCCCTAAAACTTACTTTTTTGGAAAAGTTGAATTTTATTACCTGCCACAAATACTGTCAGTTATTTTCCTTGAAGTAACAGGCTTGCTCTATCATTTATGAAAAACCATTTGCTGATAGTTAACAAAGATGTGATCAGTGGGAACATGAGGTTAAGGGGATAATTTTATAAACTGTGCCCATTGTGCTGAACCCCAACAAACTTTCCTTTTTAGAAATAAATTTACCAGCAGCCCCATCAGGCTTAAGTCAATAAGATATGTTACACTGCTCATCAAACAACCAGTTATCTATAAAAGAAATGCAGGCCCAAAGGGCTCCTCCCTGCCAATAAGAACATAAGTTGCCCTGAAGGACAGACTTTGGTAACCTATCACACAGACCTCATATAAGAACAGAACTCTGGGAGATAAGCAAAACCCCCTAATCACAAAGTCTGTAAGAATAAGTACCAATTAGAACCAGTCAGTATGGACCAAAGTGACCCAAAGTTGCCTTGGATTTTAGAAAAATCTCCCTTCCACGGTGTCAGATCATGTGCAGTGGGGACTTGGAAGTCTGACATAATCCTGCTGTCAATCAAAAGTAAACCAGGGAAGACTCTCTAGAAACTTCCCTGGGATCCCTCTAATAAAACAGGAGGGCAGGAGGAGTACACCATTCCTTTCCTCTCTGAGAAGACCTACTCTCTCACTAGAGAGTGTTTCCCTTTTCCTCTCTCTTCCAATAAATTCATGTCTGCTACTCCAAACATGTCTGAAATCTTTCCAGCATGATCTCAAGAACCAGTAACTGAGGAACACCAAGGCTGCTAGGCTCCACAGTGAGCCATTGCTCTGTAACATTGCCAAAAGTCCAAGACTGAATAACCCATAGTTCTGTCAGTATCTCCTGTAAAAAGGTGCTCCACAGAAAAAGTGGTTAGATTAGTTCTCAATTCAACAGTTGGACAAGTGCTTTTCCTCCAGGAAACCAGTCCTTCGGTGACTGTAAAATTATTCTATATGTACTTCCCATTTTGCCTCAACAACAACAAAAAAGAAGAACACTCAAGGGGTGAGATATAATAAAATTAATAAATTTTACAGCTTCATCCATCAAGGATATTATTAAAGTAAAATTATTATTTTTTAAAATGTGTATGCATGACAGTGTAGAATACAATGGATACTAGTGCAGTATGGAGCCACTGCCATGATTCAGCTGAGGGCTCACGGTTTTATCCACACACAGGGAAACAGCAAGGAATGTCTGAATTGTGCCTAAGCTTTGACTTGCATATCCCCTGAAAGGAGATAGGGGCCACAGAAGTCTGCGAGCCCCATTCTGAGAACTATTGATATCAAAGAACACATAGATCAAAAACAAACTGAAAACTAAACAGGAAAAAAAATTATTTCATTAATAATTCTATGAAATTATTAAGCTACTATAAGAAACCTAGTGCCTCATATCACATTGAACACTAAGAATATCTACACAAAAAGGGACATGGGAATTTAAACCTAAGTGCTATATAGGCTAATCCATCACAGGCTAGAAAATACTTTCTAAACCAAATGCAATAGAAGAAGTTATAAAACACAAATTTGAAGATTTGACTTTCACAAAAAATCCATTTCCAAGATGATTACCTCTTCCATTTCAATCCAACTTTCCACTGAGATGTTCTGAACTCTAAATCCCATTTCTAATCTAATCTATTTGTGAACAATATTAAGACATGAAATATTTTTAAATGCTCCTCAAAGACTGATGTTTACAACATTTAAAAATATTGGAATTTTCTGGATTACATCATTTCCTCAGTTGCATTAAATCAGAACTTCTCAAAGTAAAATGGATGTAAAGAATAAATTACTACCCGTTCAAATGCAGATTCTCGATTCAGTGGGTCTGAGGTGACTCCAGGTGATGAGACTGCTGCTGAACCATGGAAAACATTCCCTAGTAATTAAGGTGCTGAAGAAATAAAATTCTGACTGTCTTGTTATCAGCCTCTTATTTCTCTTCAAACTTTATCTTAAAAAAATTTCTTAATAGCTAACAAACTTATGCTCTACAATAGTCAGACATTCAGGAACTGAGTAAAATGTGGTACACCCATTTAACGGGATACAGTTGTCCCCGTATCTGCAAGAGATTGATTCTAGGGCCCCGGTGGATACCAAAATCTATGGATGCTTAAGTCCCTCATATAAAATGACATAGTATTTGCATGTAATCTACATGCCTCCTCTTGTATACTTTAAATGATCTCTACATTGCTTATAATACCTAACAGAATGTAAAAGCTAAGTACTTAGTTGTCGCCCTATATTGTTTAGGGATGATGACAGGAAACAATCTATAAATGTTCAGGACATATGCAAATTTTTTGTTTGACTATGTTCAATCTGTGGTTTATTAAATCCAAGATAAATCCTGAAGACATCAAGAGCTAACTAAATTACACAACCCTAATAGATTTTAGAAAGGTGAGATTAGGTATACAGTATATTATGTTTTAATGATACCTGTATTTACAGTATATTTTTAGCTATATAAAAATGTATCATACTGTGTTTGTGTATGTACAGAGAATGAGCTTGAGAGAAATGTACCAAAATATTGTGTTATGAATTTTATTTTTAACATTGTGCATTTTGTACTTTTCAAAGTTTAGTCAATAAACATATATTACAATAAATTCACTATATACATTAAAACAATTTTTACAACTAGGATTGCACCAGTTGTTAGGAGTGGGAAAATCTGCAGTGGGAACTTATTACAGGAACCATAAAGAAACATTTAATTGTAATTTCAAGGGGAGATTTTTATAGAGGTAAATTTTCTGAGTTTTAGTTGCTCCTTTTTAAAAAACATTAAAGTAGCTTGTTTGACCAAATACTAATCAGGAAGCTTCAAACAATCTTGAACAAAACTACAGAGATAAAGTCAAAGTAGTAGGAAGAATATGTTTTAATATACATTAAGCCTTTACCTGATATTTTCAAATTCAAATTTCTTATGTACTTCTTATGGTAATCTTTAAAGTAGAGACCATTACCCTCATGAAAACTAAACCACAAGGAAAATTAAGAAGAGACAGGAATCCAAAGATTATTAAATTCTAGTATCTTTTAGGGCTACTTTGTTTATTTTTTTGATGTGTGTCCTGTACATTTTTATGGTTGCCTATGAAAATACTGGGGTTTTCTTTTTCCTCATGTAAAATTCAGCCTTGCCCTAACTTAAAGCTGTTAATTAACCTTAGAAGACTTCAATTATCTTAAGCTGATAACGTCATATATCAAGTTTTCAGGAAATCTATGTATTTTTTAAATATTATATTTTCTCTAGAACCTTATAAAATACTATATTTTATAAAAATTAGCACATTTCCATCAATAAAAGAAATACTTTATTGAGTTCCCCATTTCTCAGAATCAATATCTTTGACTGATTTCTAAACTTGGATAGTTTTAGGAGGTCCTTACATAATAAAGTTTAACTTCTACCCCTTCTTAATCTATTATATATGCTGCAAGAATTATAAGTCTTTCTTAATATTACCACTCAATAAATCAAAACTTGCCAAGTTGGAAGGTATCACACTCTTTTAAGGGTACCTAGATTGGACTTATCTCTAATTTTTTCTTTTGACTGGCAGCAATACCAAGCAGATCTCTTTCTTAGTCTTAGGTTTAACACTAGATCTCTAGTGTTAGTTCACTAACTTAGTTTTTGCTAAATGAAATACTGACTCTAGTACAAAGAGACTCGCTTGATCAAAAGAGTACTGTGAACTCCAGTAGTCAGCAACTTGATTGCCTAGGCAATTCTGACACAAAAATGGCACACAATAGATCATGCAATGGAATTGAGAGTACAGCAAAGCCTTTGAAATTAATTATATACTAGGATTAAGTTTTTCCAAAGTACTAAAATGACTTGGGAAAAGCACCTTTTTTCATTTCTATGTGTACAATCTGAATTGTAGATATTGTGTGCATTTCTGTTCTAATTTAGACTATCTGAAAGGAATAAATAATGAAGTACTGACATATTTATTTTGCATCTACTAAGCTTATCCATTAAAATAGATTTATCTGCACCATTTCCCTTAAATTGCAATCATGCCCTCGTTTTAAAGCAATTTTCTATGTTTTGTGAAATGATGTCTCCAGAAGCTTATCATGCATTGGAGGTTGCATTGTTCCACTGGGTTGGAAGCATGTATATAGCTAGGCCATTTCTTCCAGATGTGAGAGCTCAACATTATCTCTATACCAAATTCTGATGAAATAGAATTTATACACTTCTGTAGTCACAGATGTAATGTTATGCATATATGTTGCTTGTTCAAAGATTCCTTTGTAAAATGGCTTTCTGAACATTCAGTTTCTTAAAATGCAGATGAAATCTGTATTTGCCTCACAGCTACTTTTTAAAGCAATTTTGATAGCTTTGCTCTATTTGGAGTTGGATGTATGATTATTTGTTATGGATTCTGATTGTTTACTTTTAAATACAATCTTATATATGTGCAAAACATGGAGACATTCGGTTCTTTAAAGATACATTTCTGTTTGGTTATCTTTTCAGTTGCATTTTCTATAGGCAATGCATAATGTTTTCTAAGAGGAATTTATAATAGAAGCTTTCAATTATTACCTCCTGCCTCTCTGTTACCTACTAACAAATCTTATGGCTCCAATTTTTAAATAATACTAATTATTTTTTTAAAAACCATGTTCAGTACTTTAAAAATACTGTTGTTGTAAATAATCAAAACAACCATACTTTGTATGTAAATTCAAATATGAAAATTCCCCTCCCTCTACCCAACTCCTGCCCAGAGAGGTAAACACTCAAACCATCTTGCATATCCTCTTGAAGATTTTTTGAATTTTAAAACTTATGAAAGTAAAAGCATGCATTTGATGATATATATACGAATTATTGTGTAATTTGGTCTTTTCACTGAGCAATAGAACTTGGAACTCTTTTCATATCAGGGCATGTACATCTAATTGACTTATTAAAACCACTGTATAGCACCCCATAGAATGGATTTAGTCATTTTCTATTGATGGGTATTTAGGTTGTCTATTTTTTATAAAGTACAATGTTTCAGTGAGCTGATTTATGTAGTACTGGTTCCTAAAAGTGGAATTATTTTTGTTAGATTTTACTAAACTGCCTTCCAAAAAGGCTAGACTTACCTAGATCCTCCCTAACAATGCGTGCCAGCACCTTATTTCCCAAACCTTTACCAAAACTAAATATTTTAATATTTTCATTTTTTGCTAGTATTTTTAAGAATTTTTAAATGTTGTTTTACGTTTTCTTACTTCTAGCTGAATGTGTAATAATGGTTTGTGACTGGCATAAAAGGCAATAAACTTTAGTCAGCATAAAATATTCTTTTTCCAACTAAATGCTTTTTATCTTGATTCTCTTTTATCCTTCTGTTATGCTTTCCCATTTATTTTCCTATTCCTTTATTTTCAGCATTTGTAACACTACAAAAAAATGTAATTGAGCCAGGTCCAGTGGCACATGCCTAAAATCCCAGCAGCTTGGAAAGTTGAAACAGGAGAAACACAAATTCAAAGCCAGCCTCAGAAACTTAGTGAGGCCCTAAGTAACTTAGCAAGACCTGTCTCAAAATAAAATTTAAAAAAGGGAAGTCTAGGAATGTGGCTCAGTGGTTAAGCATCCCTGGGTTTAATTTCCCCCCAAAATTGTAATTGAACTTTGCCTTTTTTACCTAATTTATGAGATTTTATTAACCAATGAATTCTTTACATTTATTGTGAACCTTGGAATGTTTGATCTTTTTCCTGAAATTTTATTTTAAATTTTCTCTTTATTAAACTTTTATTCATTTTTCTTCATAGATTTTAAAAATCTAGTCTTTTCTCTTTCACTGAATTGTTTCATTTTTTTTTTTTTTCCTTTCATGACGGGTTTCATTTTCTATTTCTGATCTATGTTCTAATTTCATTTTACTAACATTTACACCTACATTTTATATAGGTATATTTAAATATGCATATGCATGCATGTGTGCACACACAAGTTTTGTTTTGCTCTTAATTTAAATAAGATACATATATTTACATATACATATCTTTACCTATTACATATGTATATCTAGTTAGACATTTATTCAAGACTAATGGAATCATATTGTTTTAATCTAAAGGAGGGATTTTATGTGAAAACAATTTATCATTCATTAATTCAGTCACCTAACCCTAATATTGTTAAAATGCAGTGTTAGATATAAACTACTTTAGGAGTTCCAAATTTCAGTCCAACAAGTTTAGAGACATTTTTCAATAGAAATTTATCTCAATCATAGCATTATTTTTATCATTTATATTTTTATATTTTATATAGCATTCTATTTTTTCCAATATATAGTACTTCTAAATTATTTATAAAATATTATTTTTTAAAGTTTTTCTCTGAAAATAATATCTGTAGTACAATTCAAAACCACATGATTTTAGATGACAGAATGAGCACAGGCTATAACAAAATGCCTAACAATAAAGGCTGAATTTTTTAAGATAGCATCCAAATTTCTAGCAACAATACAAGAAGTCTGTTTCTGTGAGGAACACTAATTTCCAAAACCAGATTCTCAACTTGTACCTTAAAGGTATAGAAATTATTTTCTAGTTCAAAAAGGCTTTCTGCAAATATATAGCACAGAGTTAAGGGAAACTGCCTCACTTAATTACAAACAGTTGCTCCTGCTACAATATTCTAGACCAACCCTGTTCAAAACAGTGGCTCTGCTGGTTTCTCTCCCCTGGGTTTTTACAGCGTCAACCAGCCTGGGTTCTTGTCTGTAGTCTTCAAAGGGAGCTTTCAGGCATACTGATGTTGTCAGCAAATTCAATTGCATGCATTGTAGGACTGAGGTTTCTCTCTCTTTTCTGGCTATGTCCTAGGTCCATGGTCAACTCCTAGAGTCCTCTCTTCAGTCCTTGCACATAGGTTCCTACATCTCACAGTTGCAAACACAGGTCAAATTTTTCTCACCCTTGGAATCTCTAACTTCCACTTTTCTCTTCCCTTTCTTCACTAGTCAAAAAACATTCTCTGCTTTTAAGGACTTATTAGATTAGGTCTACATAAATAATCTAAGATAACCTCCCTATTTGAAGGTCTAAAATTATCTGCCAAGTCCTTTGCCAGCAGTACCTAAATTAATGTTTGATTAAATAGCCAAGTTACAGGAATGTTGGAGGAACACCTAAGATTCGGCCTACCATGCTTCTGGTAGTTAAGCAGTAGTTAATCAGCTAGGATTTAGGCAGCCGGGATTTTAGGGATTTTAGGGAGAAGAGAAGGGCCCTGAAGTAAGCTTGATACCCTGAGCCACCTTCCTCCTTGATGCTTTTGCTAAATTTTAAGTGGAAGAAATTAAGACTGAAAAGCTGAGCAGAAAGCAGTAGCCATCAAGAGGACTATATGATAAACACATGTTCATCTATCTACAAGAACTATTTTAATAAGTACAAAAATAAAAATTCCAAGTGACATTTAAAAAATGGATAAAAGACCATAGCAATGGAGCCAAAAGAAGAAAAATGAAATATTCAGCTTTAAAAAGTGATTTGGGTTTTATTTTTATTTCAATGGGACTCTACTGAGGAATTTTTTTCCCCACAGGGAAGGGACACAAACTAATTAATACTTTAAATGGAGCAGTACAGTGAGTAGGAAAACTTTCCTTAGCAATTGTGTCATTTTCCTCAGCAGGGCCTTGGATGGGATGAGGTGTGTTAACCAAGAAGTTGGCATGTTCTTTTCTGTGCGCCCAAGTTAGTGTGCCTGTGTGTTAGCGGGAGGAACATAAAGAGGGGACCTCTCTTCAAAGACTAAAAGGACAGGAGGTTGGTCCTTAAAAACAACATAGGTAACCATTTACACAATGAGATAGTGGTACTCTGGACTCTTTCGGTTTCATCAAATTCTTATGCTTCTGTGTAATGTGTCAATCTGAAGGTAGCTGACATCTTGACTCACTTCTTGGGCCACAGGGCCCACAAAAAAGTCAGGATGCTATAAATCACCCCTGACTTATGGAACTCTGCTTCCCATTGGTTCCATTGTGAACAGAACAGGATATGAGTGCCCAGAATAGTCTCCAGAATCTTTTCAGAATCTTTTCAGCAGCCTGCTCTGCTGCCTGAGTAAGAGCAGCCCGGACACTGTAGAGAAGACCAATCAGCAGGCCTTTCCACAGTGCTTTGTTAAATCAGTAGGTCTTTTAGCTTTGAGATTTCAACAAAAGACTCATCATTTGCCTCCTGACTCAGAAACACCTAAAATGTCACATCTGAAAAGGCCATGCTTTCCTTCTTTTACTCTACTTTTGTCTTTTCGTTTCGATGAGAATTTTGCACACAGGGTAGGGAAAGTGAATCTGTGGCTTAGTCCACTATCTTAAATAGTAATCTCCACACAACATCTTATTAAACTAGTATTTTCTTTTGGAAAAATGTGTGTAGGTGGGCTGGCATAGTTTTTTCTTAGAAGCATTTTAAGAAACAAAGGTCAAATATTTTCTCTGATATGTGGATGTTAATTCCCAATAAGTGGGGAGAGGGGCTAGGGAAGAATGGTGTTACTTTATATTAGAGGAAAGTGAAGGGAGGAGAAGGGGTATGGAAATAGGAAGAATAGTAGAGTGAAACAGACATCATTACCTTATGTACATACATGACTGATGTGATCCCACAATATGTACATTCAGAAAAATGAGAAATGACACTCCATTTACGATTTATTAAAATGTATAAATGTACTGTCATGTACAACAAATTAGAATAAAAAATTTAAAAAACAACTTATTGCCCCTTTGTGATAAAAACAACAAATTAGGTATGGAAGAAACATACTTCAACATGAACTTCTACATGATAAAAGCTATATACAGACCCACAGCTAACATCTTAATAAATGGGATAAAGCAGAACTCTTTTTCTCTAAGACTTGGAACAAGACAAGATGTCTGTCCTCATCACTCTTATTCAACATAATACTGGAAGTACATAAGAGACTATGTACTTATAAGAAGTACAGAGCAATCAGACCAGAGAAAGAAAAAACAAACAAAAAAAAGACACATGAACAGGAAGGGGAAAAGTTAATTTTCCCTGTTTGCAGATAACATTTATATTTTTAAAAACTAAAATCTTCACTAAAAGATGATTTATTATTAATAATAAATAAAATTGCAGGATATAAAATCAACATATAAAACTCAGGGGCAGACTTGAGATAGACCTCAGTGGTAGAGAATTCTTGTCTACTTAGAATGTGTAAGGTCCTGGGTTTGATCAACAGCATAGAAAAAAAAGAAACTAGCATCATTATTATACACCAATAATAAGACTCCTAAGAAAGAATAGCTACTAAGCAAGATGTAAAAGAGGTCTACAATGAAAACTACTAAATTCTGACGGAAGAAGCTGAAGAGGACATGGACATGGACACATACACACACACGAAGACTTTCCAAGTTCATGGATTGGAAGAATTAATATTGTTAAATGTTCATATTGCTGAAGTGATTTACAGATTCAACACAATCTCCATAAAAACACTGATGGTATTCTTCCAATGGCAATCATCACAGAACTAGAAAAAAAACCCCTAAATTCATATGGAAGCACAAAATGATCCCAAATAAACAAAACATTCTTGGAAAACAAGCCAAAAGCACCACACTACTTAACTTCAAAATCTACTACAAGGCTATAATAACCAAACAGCATGGTATAGGCATTAAAAAAAACAGACAATAAAGACTAATGGAACAGAATTGAGAGTCCGGAAATAACCCCACACACCTACAGCCAAATGATTTTTTAACAAAGGTGCCAAGAACCGGCACTGAACAAAGGACAGTCTTCTCAGTAAATGGTGCTGGGAAAATTGGGTATCCATATGCAGAAGAGTGACACTAGACCCCTCTCACCACCTCGAAAAATCAACTAAAAATGGATTGGACACTTACATGAAAGACCTGAAACTACTAGAAAAAAACACAGGGGAATGCTCCAGGTCACTGAAATGGACAAGGTTTTTGTTTGTTTTTTGATATCAAAATACGAAAGACAAAAAACAAAAATGGACAATGGGCTTATATCAAACTAAATCTTTGCATAGTAAAAGAAACAACTGTTAGAATGAACAAACGACCTACAAAATAGGAGAAAATATTTGCAAACAAGAGATTAACATCCAGAAACACATGGAACTAAACAAAAACAATAGGAAACAGACATTTCTCAAAAGAAGACATACAAATGAGTCACAGGTATATGTAAAAATGCTCAACACTAGTCTTTTGGAAAATGCAAATGAAAATAAGGAAATATCACCCCACTCCAGAAAGGGCTATTACCAAAAATGGCAAGCTGTATGACCCAGTTTTCCCACTCCTTGATATTTCTCCAAAGAAAATAAAATCAGCGTACTATACTGATACATCCACATCAATGTTTAAAGCAGCATAATTCACAATAGTCAAATTATGGAATCATTCCAGATGCCCATCAATAGATGAATGGATAAGAAATGATACATATATACATGAAGTGGCATTTTACTCAGCTATAAATGAAATTATGACAATTGTGAGTAAATGGATGGAAATGAAAAACATAATGCTAAGTGAAATAAGCCCAACTCTGAAAATCAAGGGTCAAATGCTTTCTCTCATATACAGAAGCTAGAGTAAAATGAGCAAATAAATGGGGCGGGTGAGATATCATAAAGATATAGTGGAGATGAGTGAAGTAGGGGATGGATAGGGAGGGAGGAGGAACTGAAAAGGAAATGTGAAATAAACTTAACAAAATCACATTATGTGCTTGTATAGATATACCACAGTGAATTCTACCTTTTTGTGTATCTATAAAGCACCAATCAAAAATAAATGAGTGAAAGGAAGACCAGTAAGAGGAAGGAGAATAGGGGGATGGAGGGAAGGGATGATTGGGGGCACTGGGGACTTAAATGGAGTAAATCAAATTACATTCATGTAGGATTCTGTCCAAATGAACCCAATGTAAGAAAAAAATTATTCTCATAGAACTTAAAATAGAACAAAGGATACCAGAGGTGGCGGGGTTAAGGGGGAGTGATGGATAAAAGGGAGAGATGGATGGGAAAAGGTTTTCAATGGGTACCAAGTTACCATTACATGAGTAAGACTCTCTGGTGCAGCACAGCATGATAGAGTGACTAGGAATAACAATTATGTGCAGTGTATCTCAAAAAGCTGGAAGGATATTGAATGCTTCCACCATTGAAAAAATGGCAAAATGTTTAGGGAGACAGATAAGTTTAACTTGGATTAAACATCACACAATGTATGCATAAATGAAAGATCATATTAATGTGTAATTATTTTTATTAGTTGACAAAAATAAAAAAATTATGTGGACTATTTAAGAAAAATTTAAAATATATTATAGAATGGATGATTGCCTAAGTATAAAATAAAACCCAGAAATGAGTAAATAAATAAATGGCTGATATTATAAAGATGGATAAATTACTATATTCCTACCAAAATTTTGAAGGAGTAGTACCACAACCAGGGGAAATGTGTTGGTAAAATGCACATTTTTACCAAGAAAACATTAACTTTCAAGGACATTAAAAGTTAGGTTAGTATTTGTTTCTCTCAAACAATGGCTCAGATATACAGTGTCACTTGGGGGAAGAGGAAATAGTCCAAGATTACCATATCTTCCCAATCTTGAGTGAAAGTTTCAGGAAACTCCTTACTCAACTGCCTCAGATAGTCAGAATCACAAAGGGCTGAGAAGGAATGCTTCTATGTGGCATTATGTAGACAACTGTCAAGTGCTCCCCTAGCTCAAATTTTCTTTCCAGTTTTAGATTATCCTGCTTGGTCACCCTTTCAGGTTTAGATTCTTACTTAGTAGACTTATTTCTGGAAGATCTGTTTCACTTGCTAATAAGAAATATAATCTCTACTTAATCCAAGATGAAGTGAAATTCTTTCTTGTACATAATCTAATCTCCACAGAGGAAGTGGCCCCATGGTTGGTGATCATAGGAACTAAAAGTCAGGACTGGTGTAAGTTTTAGTTGAAAAAAACTATTAACATTAAGACTAATTTACAGAGTTAAATAAGACACTAATACCTAGTAAGCAATTGCTGATAAATCTAGATAACTGTGGTAATTTTAAGACCCCAGAGGATGGAAATCTTAATTATTTATTAAAGAGAATTATTAAATAACAGGAAAAACTAGAGAATTCCTTGACCTAAGAAAACTTAAGAATCCAAAGTTATAGTTTTTATATAGAAACAAAATTTAAAAAGTAAGATTTTAAATGTTAGAAAATATAACTAAAGACTAAACATAAGTTTAACATCCTCATTCTGATAAAAGACAATTCACATAATAAAGGGGAAACTAAAGTTGCAATTATAAAGTTTTGATACAGTATAAAAAGGTAGATCCAGAGTAAAAATTTATTTTTATTCTATAAGAATCCACAAACACACAAGGTCTAAATTCACCTATTAAAAGTGCTTCAAATTCTCTCTCAAGTTGCAGTGTTTATTAGAGAAAACATTGGAACTTGAATGGAACCAGGCACACATGTCTGTGTGGTTCACTGCTCTGTGTTCAGCACCTAGAACACTCTGGCATTCAATTCTTGAAGGAATGGATGGGAAAAGAATGTTAACAAAAACTAAAACTGCCTATTGCCCAGTGCTGCTGCAGTACAGATAAACAGTCCCTTTGATTTAGTACAGATGAAAATTCTAAATAGGCACTATTTTCCTAGATGACAATTTAGACATGCTGAAAGATTAAAAAAAAAAAAATGCATATTCTAATTCCAAGAATTCTACTAAAAAAATTTAATGTATATATAAAAGATCACTAAATAGCATTCAACATTTTTTGTTTACAATAAACAAAAGTTAATGTCCACCCTAAATGAACTCTAACAGAAGACCATCCAAATCAATGGACTCCTATGCAATCTGACAGACTTATTGTATACATTTATGTTAACAAGGAAAGTGATAATATACTTGAAAGAACAGACTACAAAAGAGAATGCACAGTACAATTCCATTTCTGTATTAAAAAAGACCTAAAAGAATCTATGCTGAAATAATGTGTCTCCCCAAAGTGGTAATGTAACAGTGATCAATTTTATTTGTACATGAACATAGATTTATAAAATAAAATGGTCTATTATAAAAATATGAAAACATTTATTTTTGAGATACGGCAATACTACAGGCTGTGAAGCAATATCAGATACAGTATTAATAATAAACACCATATTAATGATAAACACACCCTGAAAAAATACAATATTCTTCACCTTTTGGTTATGTAGATGTCTTTGCTACTAGATATACCTTGCTATTTCTGAACATGTTTTTATTAGTTTGCTTTGGAAAGGAAAGGATATCACAAAATAGGTTACAGACCAGAAGAAAGTAAAAACTGGCACTTTCACTCTAATTTTTGAGAAGATCTTAAATCTACCTAAACAGTAAGCAATGTTGCTTTGAATGTGAGCCATTATGCTAGCCAACATTAAGAATTATGAGATTTTCAGACAGAACTTTCTTCAATAAAAGATGTATAAAATCAGTCATATCCTCATATATTAATGAAACCTTCAGATTATTAGAGCTTACTATTCATATTATACATCTTCAAAGACTTCTTAGAAACTGAACAAAAATTTCATTCTTGTTCTGTTTAAATAGGCTTATACATTAAATAGGAAGGCAAAAAATGTATTAACATAAGCTATGTCAATCATAAAATTTGAGCTATTGTTATTCTTGAGGTACACAATTCAGAATATATTTAAAAAGAAGCAATTAGCACACTGCCCGCATCCTATGTTAAAAAATCAAAAAAGACTGTACCACAAAGATGCCACCCTTTAATTTCAGGTGTCCCATTTACTTTCCACAACCAAATGTTTTGTTCCAGTTTTCATAAAGCTCTAAATCTTTTGGAGACACACTAGGTCGCACAGTTCTAAAAGCATTTTCAAAATCAATATAAGCTATTGGTCGAACTTGATCTGGTGTTATGGTAGCAATGTCAGCAGTTTGTAAACTGCGTATAGGGCCAAGAGAAGCCTCTCTGCAAAGCTGTGTCATGTCTGCTCCAGAGAAACCATCAGACTGCTGGACAACCCATTCAATTTCTTCTTCACTGAGGTGACACTGCTCCTTGGACATTAGATTAATTACTATTTGCTTCCTGGCTGAAGCTTCTGGGAGAGGAATATAAAGTCTTTTCACTAATCTTCTCCGGGCAGCCTCGTCAATCTCCTGTGGCCGATTTGTTGCTCCCACCACTAGAATCCGATCTTCAGAAGATGTAGCTGCTCCATCTAACTGAACTAAAAACTCGGTTTTTATCCTTCTAGAAGATTCATGTTCACCATCTCCTCGTTGAGATAATAGGGAATCAATTTCATCAATAAATATCACAGCAGGTTGCTGACACCTTGCAACAGCAAACAAAGCCCGTACCATTTTCTCCCCGTCACCGACCCATTTAGAAGTCAAGGATGAAGCAGAGATGCTAAAGAATGTTGCTCCAGACTGACTAGCAATGCACTTGCCAATTAAAGTTTTACCAGTCCCAGGAGGACCAAAGAGCAGAATTCCTTTCGGAGGTCCCCGTAACCCAGTGAAGATGTCTGGCCTCATCATGGGCCACACAACTATTTCCTTTATTGTGGTTTTTGCAAATTCCACTCCTGCAATATCTTCCCAATGTACTGGAGGTCCATGATCCATGATCTCATTCATAATAAGTTCAATCATTTTTGGCTCTAAATTCTTCAGACGCTCATCAATGGGATGTGCTGGTTCTGTAGGTCCTGCCCCATAAGGCTTATACTGCATTCCTCCATTCTGCTCTCCATCTTGCTTAGGTATAGGAGGAACAAACTTTCCAAATATCCCTCGAGATCTACCAGCTCCCAGAGACTTTTTAACACCACCATAGGAAGACCCTGATGAACGCTGGAGTTGGTGGCCCTTTTTTTGTTGATCTACCCATAATTGTTCTTTTGCAGTTTTAAAGGTGGGCAGATTGCTATCCTCCCTTTGGCCATTATCTTCAGTTTTACTATAAGCCTTATTCAGTACTGGATTGGAAAGGGCATCAATGATGCCAGAACCATAAAAACCCTTCCTTTCCCGTGGATTTTCAGAGCCAGAAGGAAAACAAGACTGATTAGATGAGAAAGTATTTAGTCCCATGATCGCTTTGGGAAAGCTAAGATTTTCCTTTTTGACATTCCCAAATAATGGTGTAGCATGCACTTTTGCAGTGGATGACTCACCTAAAGGCATTGAGGACATGAGACAAGTCTTAGCGGTGGTGTTAGTCACTATATGTGGCTGGACATCCTGGGGGCACCTCAAAGGGTTGTTCCTTGGGTGGTCTTGGGCCCTATCTGTGCTATGAATTGAGTTGGATAATAGGTCACCTTCTCCAGAAGCTCCACAAACATTAAATTTAGGAAGATCAAAGGCAGTAGCCTCCTTATGGATTATTACTGCTGCATCACCAGGTTCCAAAATAGAATCTTTGAATTTTTTGCCAGCTTGCATCATCTTCTGTACATTATCCATTTTGAAAACATTATTTATTGACAACCCAGACTGCCACTTTTCACTGTTAGTTTGACATCTTGCCAAAGCTAAAATGTTTTCTGCATAGTTATTCAAGCCAGTTTCAACATTGTCAGAATCAACAATTGCAGAATATTTTTCTGCATACCTTTTGAACAGTTTGGTAGCACAGACCTGGGAGATCTCAGAGTTTGCCCACGCATACTGAATGCGTAATATCTGTGCACGGTATGCATCAGCCCTCTGTCCTGATGTACATATGCCAGATGTAATTGCAAAGTAATTCTTCTGCCATTCACTCAGATGTATAGACCTAGAGCTGGAGGTCTGCATGTTCAAGTTTCTGTAACAAATGGTAAAAATGAAGACAAATCAGTATCAAGAAGAAAAAAAAGACATACTTTGTACCTTTAAAATCTCTAAGAAAGGTACACTGGATTTTATATATGTATATGAACAAATTGTTTATATAAACATATACTGATATGGTCTCAAAGATTTCATAATAATTTTTTATGAGTAAAACTATTTTAATTATATAACAATTTTCCTTGAAAACAGAGAAATACATTTATAAGGTTTAAATGGAAAAGATTTAAAACTAATCACCAAAAGAAAGGCAATATGAAAGACCAAAGGAACTCCTATACTAAACACAAACCAGGAGTTTACATTTAGCCTCTAAAACAAAAAAATGTGATGGCCGTAACAAGCATGTTACTATCCCTGGGTTTCCTTACCTGTCAAGTGAAAGGAATCATAGTGACAATCAAGTCAGAAAATGAATATGAAAAAAATCTGAAAACTACTAATGCTATTCCATACAAATGTAGAAATTGAAGCTGAGAGAATTAAGAAACTTACTGGAGATCACAGAGGCAGTTATGAATCAAGTCCCATATCAAACATACAATTTCATTCTGGATACTTGTGCACTTCCCTATGTACTCAAAGTTCCATTGATGTTACTGCCAAACATCAGATTGAGCTGCATGGATCATATTAATGTTTTAATGACTTGTTCATAAATAAGTCACATAAAAAAGATGTTGCAGAATCACAATTTCCCAATTTCACATGAAGTATTAGAAACTGAAACTGTTACAATAGTTAATGAGAACAAGCCAAATAGTCTACTAGTAAAATGCTTTTACTTTAGATTTCTTCTCAGGTTATTTTTATAAGCCTCTTCATACTTATATTTGAATAGAATCATAGATGGAAGTATGCTGTCAGACCTAAGAATTTACCTGCATATTCACAAGAAAAATTTACGAGAAATTTGTTTGGTTTCCTAAGAGTACTGCAATAAAGTAAAAACTAAGAACTTAAGTATTTTAAAGTATCCTTCCAAATTACCTGGAGCTATAGCTTAATTATCAATAAATTACTTTTGTGCAAGAGACACATTTAATACAATTTTGTACATCCAACAACACCTTGCAAACAATTTGTCACATTATAGGCAGGTGTTCATAAATCTGTTCAAAAAAATAAGAAAACTTAAAATCCAGTGAGACTAATTTATTTAAAGCTATAAAGCTTAAAAAAACAATCAACACTATGCAAGCATTCCTTCTGACAAGCAGTTCATCCTGCTTTCATTACACCATTTTTGCTCTCATTTTAATCTACTTTATACTATACTGGAATTGAGAAATTGAAAGAGAAGTGACTTGGAAAATATTTTTCACAATTACTATAATAATCCTCTTCCTCTGCATGGTTTCATTCCAGTTTATCATGTGCAATCCTGGAATTACTCCACAGCTCACGTCACTGTTTTCAGGAAACTTTTCTCATTTCCATTATCAACTCTTTTTCAATATTCATCTCCCAAGTCTTACTTTTTCCTTTCAACCCAATCATTTATCCAACAACTATAAATACAGCTTACCAAAAACTGGCCATCACTACTCAATGACAGTTTTTGTCCTATTTACCATTTCTAAGTCAATTTAACCTTAACATAAGAACTGTTTCAAAATCTTCTTTATTTTAGTAATTTTCTTATTATCTTAAGACTATATTTCTCTTCCAAACTGGATTGTTAGCTTCTGCTAGTAGGAAGTATTTTTCTATCAAACTTACATTCTCTCAGAACTTAAGACTATATGGTATCCACTAAAATAATAGCAATTAAAGTACTAGTACAGCTCCGACCATGTTGCAGACACTGTACAGGTCCTTCATAGAACTATTTCCCCAGAGGCAAAAATAGCACAGGAATTAAGAGCACAGGATCTGAATCCTGACTGCCTGTGTTCAGATTCTGGCTCCATTATCCTCCAGCACTGACCTTGGGCAGATGTCTTAATGTGGGTCTATTTTCACATATAAAAGAAATGCAATTAATTAGATGACAAAGTCTTTTAGTTCTGCAAAACACTCAAAACAGTTCTCAGCACTGGATAAAGTATTTCTTACTATTCTTCACAATGACGCCTCAAAGAAGGTATCAGCTTTTCTTTCTTACCACGTAAATTAACAGAGTCCTCAATCTACAGGAACTACATATGGTCAGGAACAAGCAGAAAGCAGTTCTGACTTACTACAGGTTGCATATCCCTTATCCAAAATGCTTGGGACCCGAAGCTTTTATGATTTCTGAAAGTAAAAAAGCAACACACACACACACACACACACACACACACACACACACACACACACACGCATATATATAAATACGCGCATATATATATATATGATGAAATATCTTAGGAGACCTCCATATGCACCTTATAAACACAGCCTGGAGGTTAATTTTATACAATATTTTTAATAATTCCGTAAAATAAATTATCATGGTGTGACATTTCCTACGTGCAATGTGTCAGGGCTCAAAAAGCTTCAGATTCTGGAGCAATTTGAGTTTTCCGATGAAGAATGTTCTACCTGTACTATGAGTATTGCCCATAACGGTAGAAAATACTGAGACTCAGTAAATTTACACAATAACGCCTCCGGCCCTCCCAGTGCTTGCTGAGGTTAGCGGTGGCAGACACTGCCCGAAACCGGTCTTCACACGCCTCGAACCGCTCTCAGCCCGCCAGGCCCACTCCGGGGTTGACCAATCGTCACCTCAGTAACTTCCCAAGACCATCATCCCGTACAACAAACGAAAAAGAACGGGGCACTGAGGACACAGACCTGCAAGAAAACCCGCGGACGCTCGCTGGACTCTGACCTGTTTCTGGTCTCCCACGGAGCCGCAGTTCGCCGCTCGACAGGCCCACGGGTTTTTGGCAGACGCCCTGCAAGGCGCCCAAGTCCCCAACCCCACAGATTGCACCTCAGCCAACCTGCGGATGGCCGAGTCGCTCTCAGCCTCTGAAAAGCGCGGGTTCCGACGTGCGCCTGCGTGGCGTGACGTGCTCGGGCCCGCGCCGTACGTGCATACGTGAGCGGGAACGCGCGCGGCGGGGGCGGGCGCGTAGCGTCTAGGCCGCGACTCTGGAGAGAGGGCGTTTTTATTTCTTTTTCATTCATTCATTCATTCGTGCATTCTTTCTTTCTTTTTCTTGCCTTTTTTTTTTTTTTTTTTTTTGTGCAGTACTGGATGGTGACATTCTGATGAAGGAGACTAGTTGTAAATATTCTGCGAAAAGAGACTTGCGATCTGTCCAGCCAGGATGCGATTTACCTTAAGTGTCATTTCACTGTGCTTAAGCATCATTTTTTAAAGTGAAGTAGTGATGAGAACTGAATGAAATTTCGAAGGAAACCTGTAGATATGTAGATTGTGACTTACCAGGACTCACCTGGGTCAGCAAACCGCCCGCCTTGTGCGCTACAGCACGGAGGGGCCGGGGAGAGGAGTTAGTGGGTTTAAGTTGGGAATTATTCAAGACGTTTTTACACCACTTAGACCCTGAGTTCTGGGGCCTGCCCGCCACTTGCCTTCACTGTCACCTCGCCCTCTCCCTCCCCGCGGACCATTAGAAGGTTCCCTGTCTCCTCTTCTTTCAGACAGGAATAATCTGTGACTCAGAATGCTATTGTAAAGACCACAATCAATAAGGGATATAATACTTAAATTATCAAAGCAATAGCTGGCACGTGGCAGGCATTTAACAGAAGTTGTGATATCATTTTAAATTTTTTGTTGTTACTAATGTCATTACTGTGATTCAAAACCTTATGCTATATCAAGACTTTCCCATCTTTTAAAAATGTGATGTGTTGTAATAGCATCCTAATACTTAATATGAAAGAGTTTAGTGCTTGAGCTATATAAATGTTAAACTTTTCTTCTAAAAACACAGACTGTGTAATAAACTCTTCTCTTTTCTCCTGGTTAGAAGTTAACCTTCAGGGGAGAGGTTTCCACCTACAGCAAACACAATGCCAGTCCTTTCAGTGTGAGGGATTCTGGGAGCTACTTGTTTATTTTCATATTCATGAATTCTATAAACATGGCCTCAAGATGATGTCAGTGTATAGTCCAGTGAGCTCATTTGTTTTTGAGTAGAGGGATAATATGGCCCCAAATAATGTGCATCCTTTTCTGTCAGGAGATTTACTTTGTGTAAGTTTAGTGAGATGGTTTTGTAGGTGGGTATGAGAGACTAATGCATTAAAGAGATAGGAAGGCAGAGAATAACCAACGAATTTAAATCTAGTTCCTTTTCTTTGGGATTCCCTGAATGTAGCTGGATTCCCACAGATATCCAAACTTTTCAGCTTCCTAATTCCGTGGTAAGAAAGAAAGCAGAATGAGAATTGAGAGACAGTAACTAGCCCTGGAATAGAGAAGTAAGACATGCTGACCTGGAGTAGACTGCGCAGCTCTAGTGAACGATTTTCATTGGCAGCACAGAAAATCATAAAGGGATATGAAGAGGCTATGTCTGGCATCATTGTCTTAAACAGAACCCATGAGTTGGAAGATGGTACCTTCCCCTATGTCAGAAGACAGAATGTCCACAAATTTAACTGATGTTCTAACTGGCTTTTCTCTGCAGTTCATAAATTAGGGGCATGTTCAGTCTGAAAAATAGAATGAACGCTTCCACTGGGCAAAGGCGGAAAGGTGGATTTTGTAAGGTCAGAATAGGGAAGCTGGACAATAGAAAAAGAACTGATGGGTTAATATCAGATTATGTCAAATTACTTTTCTAGTAAGGGTTAAAGTAAAGGGACTTCCTTATCCTGCTGACTCGGGTAAACTGAGTTCTCTCTAATTAGTTGCTATAAATATCCTTTTTCCAGGAAGAACTGGTCTATTTGAGGGATCCCCCTACTTCCTTAAGGTTTCAGTTTGATTAAAGGGTACCTGGTATGAGTGACTCCATTTTGGTTTGGTTTGGTCTGTTGGAACTTAGTGAAGGAGCTCAGCCCAAAATAATGGTCTCCCATAATTTTTACTTAACACCTGAAATGGGGCAGGGCAGAGTAGGAAGGAACTATCTGCTTCGATTATTTTCCTCTAGAACCATGCTCCCAACCTGAGTCAGTCCTTCTAGATGCTTCTAGTTTGATATGTTATGAGTTAAATTGTATCCCCCACATAGTTATGTAGAAATCATAAACCTCAATATCTGCATATCTGACTTTATTTGGAAATAGTGTCTTTACAGGGTCTTAATCGAATTAAAATGAGGTCATACTGGATTAGGAAGGCTCTCATCCAATATAATCCATGCCCTTATAAAGACAAGAAAGAGAAAGAGAGGGAAGATGGAAGGCAGAGGCAGATTTGGGTAATTCATCAACTAGCCAATGAATGTCTGGGGTTACCAGAGCTGGGCTTGGAGGTAACATGGTCCTGCTGACACCTGAGTTTGAGGTTTCTGGTCTCCAGAATTGTAAGAGAATAAATTTTTGTTTTTCCAAGACACCAAGATTGTGGTACCATGTTCCATTAGCTCTAGGAAACTAATACATGACCTTTTTAAAAATGTTTAAATACCTTTATCCTATTTATATATTTATTTATTCATATGTGGTACTGAGGATCAAACCCAGTGCCTCACCCATGCTAGGCAAGTGCTCTACCACTGAGCCAAAAATCCAGCCCCAATACATGACATTCTTATAACACCAGAAGAGTGGCAGAGGAGCAGGATCACAGAGCCTGAGGGGTTGACTCTCCATGGTTTGAGTGCCCACTCTGCAACTCACCAGTCACCACCAAGTGTTGTTGGGAATAAACTTGGTCAGTGCCTAAATAGCAGTTAGACCATAGCCTGGGCCCCAGTTAGCACTGCCCACATGAGCAGGCCATTATGAACAGGCCATTTCTTTATAACATGGAGGTTGCCCAGATTAGAGCTTGGGACTGAAAAATAACCCACCTGTGGTTTTTCCACATTTTAAGCTCCTTAATCCTGCTATTTAATAATGTAGCCAAATTCTCTTATTTTCACAGAATATCAGAACTCAGACATAGGAGAGGGCTTATATAGAAGGTTGCCTCCTTTCTAGTCCCAATTTCTGTCTCATGCAAGAATGTTCTTTACCACTTCCCAAACCTTGGTTTTCCCCATCTCCACTTGGTGAATTCTCTCCCCTATAAGAAAACATATTCCATTTGATGATGGACTGACTTTAAAGTTTGTCTTCACGTTTAATAGACCTGTATTTTATAAGTCACTTGCTCTTTAGAGCTACAGATAATGCTTAAAATTAAAGTAAGTTGTAAAGTTTGAAGATAGCTAACCTACCTTCTATCTGTGCAGTATCACTAGTGCCCTTTGCTGCCCAGGTTCCTGCCTTGAACTCAGGTCTCTTCCATCTTCCCAAAGTACATTTATGGTCCAGGCTGAATAGAGCTGCTGCAAAGAGCTGAGGTCTATTAACAGTAACTAATGGCTCATCTTGGAGCCTTATAGCAATTTTACCAACCATTGAGTCACATCCCCAGCCCTTTTTATTTTTTATTTCGAAGCAGTGTCTCACCAATTTGTTTAGAGCCTTGCTACATTGCTGAGGCAGGCCTTGAACTTGTGATTCTCCTGCCTCAGCCTTTGGATCCACTGGGATTACAGGTGTGTGCCACTGTGCCGGGCTATAACCATCTTGCCAGGCTACAGACATTTTAATATGAGGGCACACTCAGGTGCAAAAACATCTCATTGTAAAATTCAGGTGCTCCAGCCTCAACTCAATGATCTGAGGGCTCCACACCCACTGGTCTTCCCACAGATGACCCTAGTGGGGCCTATTGGACCATCCCATGTCCCCTTTCCATGACAGAACTCAGTACCAGTTCATTGATGGACAAATGTCCTTTCCAAATCAGATGGGGAATCTTCATAGCATCTGCTATGTTTCCAGATTTACAAATAACAGATCATAACATTCAATTACATTTACATACTTATCAGAGGTCTTTGAAATTCAAATATACCTATTAAAATCCAAGGACCCTTTCTGAGAGTGCGTTTGCTATTTTCAAAGTCTTTCAGAGGATAATAACTAAGCTTAGAATGACAACACGTTTCTAAAAGCAAAATGGTTCCAAATAAAGATAGGAGCTTTTTTCAGTAAAAACCACATCCTGATTAGAATTTATGTTTGTAGGTGCACTCTTCCATTGCTTACAATGGAAGATGATACCGTAGAATAAATGGATTTATCAGACAAGAAAACCAAGGCCCAGAAAGTCAAAGAACATGACAACAGAGCTTGAGCTCATCGTTTGAATACAGGTTGTCTAGTGTTCTGAATTTATTTCCTAGAAGTTGAGTCATCTCCAAGATGTGCATTTTGAATGCATCCAGAACAGTTTTTTTTAATGCATACAAGGCTCTCAATAAACATGTTGAACAAATGTTTGCATTTATAGTCAAGAATGCCATGTCTTTGGTCAGTTGAAAGGATAAGTTTATATCACAAGATTTAATTGATACAAGGCAGAACAAGATGATTACCCACCACAATTAGCATTTCACATCAACTGTTTATTAAGCATTTAAACACATGACAGGGGACAATTTAGGACCACAGGTATAATCTGCAGTTATGATCATAGACTGCCCTGGAAAATATTTCATTAAGCCCCTTCTGCCACCACTGATAGCTGAACATGAAAACTGAACATGAAAACTTTTGATTTTTAATGAAGAAAAACCACAGCCAAATAACAATTGAAAACTGTAATCACTGAGATAAACTTTTCACATAGCAAATATTTCTTCACTGATGAGACACCAAAAAGATATAATGACGAGTGTCTGGTTAACTTTGGAGCAGACAGGGGAGACCACATATAGACTCAGTATCAAGAGGATGATATTTATTTTCTTCTTATTCCAGTTTTCACACATACGTTCTTCCAACTTTTGATGTCTACAAGAAAAAACATACCGTGAGCACATGACTGCATTAAGAAAATAAAGAACAAAAATGTACCTTCTATTTCTCCAGTGAAGGGGGGGCAATTGTAAACATAAAATAGTTTGAATTGAAAGAAAGGAACTTTTATTATCAAACTGACTTCTCTCTAACGACAAATTTATCAACATCAACTAGAATCTCTAATTTTCTACCCTCTGTAAAATAGAAATAGCCCCTACTTTCTCTCGGAACTATGATCACCTAAAAATGATATGATAACTTCAAGCAATTACATGTAAATCCAAGGTGTAAAGATTTTCATTATTCCAATTAATCTGGTCAAAAACAATTTACATGCATTATGATTTACTATGGTGTACTATATATATATTTAAGAAAATTGCTTAGTTTTACCCTTTGAATCTACAGCAAATATAATGACCCCACAGGAATTAAGGTTTCTATCAGAAATATGCCTATAAGCCACAGTCTTCCCATATGTTGTTTTCTAGAGCTATAGTTTCCCTGTATATCATTTTGGGCCTATGAGAATAAGATCCTGACATGATAGATACTTGTTAGATATATGCAAATATAAGACTTCAGAAATGATAATTGGTAGTGTTTGCTTGATGGGTTGTTTGTTCTGTGTACACTAACATATGCTTAGAGCAATAGAATATTTTCAAAATATGAGTTTCTCCCTGATACCTTCCAGAGATGTTGGACATATGATCAAGTTGTTCTGGGGAGGGAGGTCTCTTAATGTAGGAGTGGAGGAAGGCCCCTACTGTACCAGGAAAAGGATCTTGTGTTACTGAGCATATTTCCACAGAGAAGGTGGTTTCTTTGGCCTCACCTTACTGAAATTGTTCATCCCTAGCCTGCTAGCTCATGTAATATGATACAACTTTAAACTCTTGGATTTTTTAAAGCAGTATATTTCAGCAATTCTCAAAATTAGGTGAAAGAAAAATAAAGTTGCATGCAATCAGTTATATAAATCACACTATATACCCGAGTTCTGCATCTCCTAGGGGTCAATGGAGAAATGAAGAGGAAGAGAGACAAGGACAAGCAGAAATTAAGGGGTCTACTCCCCTTCTCCCAAATGGGACAAAAAGAAAAATGACAGACACAGAAAAAAGTAGAAAATCCCAATTGAATAACATTCTTGGTTATTCTTGGGGGTATGGGTGTTGCTGTTGAGTGTGTTCTTGTCTCCTGGGAGGTTTTTTTTTTTTTTTTTTTTTTAATTAGTACACTGAAAGCATATATAATAGTGGAATTCATTATGCTATATTTATACACGTACATAACATAATTTGGTCAATTTCATTCTCCAGTACCTTCCTTTTCTGAATGATACTCTTAAAACAATCTAATGCAGTCTTTTAATATTGTTTTAACTCCCACACATATAATTTTAAATAGTCTTCCTGTTGCCAGTGCTTTATTTGCTTAAAACATTGTCCTTATGAGTAACCTGTGTGCTCTTTGCAGGGTTTAACTGATGTAGCTAAATCCCTCAGCATTACCAAGAAGCCCAGTGGTCTAAATAGGCTCTTTCTCTAAACCATCAAGACTTTGGTCCTCCCTGACAGTAAATTATCCACTCACATGAAATTCCTGTTTTATTGTTTTCATTTATCTAAAGCTTGCCAGTTTAATATATAAGATCATTATGATAGCAAGTTACCTGAATAAACTGGGGAAATCTGAGGGGAAAGAATGATAGAAACCGATGTTCTCATCTAAAATAAATACCTGAAATAATCTGTAGAGAATCATTACATATAGCATTCTTTCCACCTCTCTGGACCGAGCGGGAGGAAATTCGGTCACAGCAGCACTGAGTGGCAGAGCGGAAACTGAACGGGGATTCCCGACTCTGACCCTGACTCCAGGGGGACAGGACGTTCCTGGCACGGGCTGCTCACCTGCAACCGGCTCCACTTTCACTCCTTCTCTACTCTCAGCACGTCTCCCGCCAGCTCTTTGATGTGCTCCCAGGCGAACTGCACGTGGGCAGATTCCACCGTGCGAGCGCAGACAGCAAAACGCAGCACGATCTTGTCTCGGAGGTGACACGGAACCAAGTGTATTTTTTTGGCACTGTTTATTCTTTGCAGAAGAGCTTCGTTCAGTTGGTTGGAACCCTGGAGGGAGGGATTCAAAGGGGAAAACTGTGTTCGCTCCTCTGAGGTTTCAAAAATTCAACTCATCATGTAACACAAAGTCCGGAGAGACGATGATACCGGGGGGAAAAAGAGTGACCTTCTCCTCCACCTGTCATTTACAGTGTTTAAAAATTCAACGAAATGACAGTAACACAGGCTAAAAGACCATCTCCTCTCCTCACAAAAACATTTCTCCATGTTCTGATGTACTGTCAAAAGATGACCCTCCTATGGTCCAAGTTTGTTTAAGGAAAAATGATCCCTACGTCATCTACAAATGAATGAGTTTAAACAACGTGATGGAGGATTCTGAGTGGGAATCTAAATTCTCACTGAAACACGGAGAGAGTCAACAACAGAGAAAATGCAGCACAATAGCCAAACTGTTGTTCAAATCTGGGAAGGATGTCCATGAACCACAGGATCAACGGATCACTGGTAGCCCCCACACAGGCCCTTGGGAAGACAGTCAACCAACCTGGAGCCTGGAGCCTGGGCCAGGGAACACAGCTCCTGCTGACTGATCAGGGCTCAGAGGTCTGTATCAAACAGTACATGGGAAGTCAGTGCTTCCCCTGCTCACCCATGGTGCACCCAGCCAGCCAGTCTTATGGCTCTTCTTTGCCCTTTCCTCTGCCTGTCTAGTTTTCACATAGTGGCTCCCCCTCCTCTAAGTGGGAAATAGAAAGGACTGGATGTAGGGCACTGCATCTTTGTCATATGACCCTTTTAGACTTGGGCTGTTTCTTCTGGCCCTGTCTTCAAAGCCAGAGGAAAAGGAAGAGAATGAGGGAGAAGGGAAGTACCCAGCCCACTTGGCAGTCCACACCAGTACTGGAAAATGGTCTTGGCCTTGGACGAATCCACCATGACTCTGGCTGTGGGCTAGAATGTGACTGCCTTCAGTGCCCAACTGCACAGTAAGGGGGCCACGAGCAATAGAGACACTGTTGCCTTGTATACCAGGTGGACAAATGGTCCTATTCAAGAAAGAAAGGAGGGAGGAAGGAAAGAAAGAAATTGGTACCAAGGGAATGGAATTTTATCAAAAGGACTAAGCATAAATCTGAGATTTATATAGTGCAGAAAGTGAAGGCAAATTATTTAGGGAAAAAATGCCTGCAATTTCCAAATGAATTGGACTAGATATGTGAAAGCAAAGGCAAGAAAGCAAACAGGAAAGATGCTTGGAGATGAAACAAAGACAAAAATAGGCTGAATGACACAGAGGAAGAGACTGACCAGGGTAAGGATGGTGGGAAAGAGAATCAGTTACACAATCACAACAGCACATGCTTCTGCTTAAATAAAGAGGGATAATGTAAGTTGAGGTAGTGAATGATGTGGAGGACTTGAAACTTACCAGAGGGGAACAGGATGAGGAGAAAATAATGAGGATGCAGTAGTTACAGAGGCAGAAAAATGAACCATAACGTTTAACTAACGTACTTCCTCAAGAAGAAACCAGATTCATGGGATGGAAGCAGCAAAGTTTCACAAAAGAATATGCTTGTTAGCTGAAAACTGCCCTGGGTTTCCTGCATGTACGGGCCACACACACTATAGTTCATGTGAGGAGAAAGGACAGAGAGTAAGGCACTGATAGGCTTGGCATAATTCATAAATTATGCCACTAGAAAATCTTAAATTTAACAAAATTATACTAGCTGAAAGAAGCCAGTCACAAAAGTCAACATATATTAAAAAGTCCATTTATATAAAAGTCTGGAATAGATAAATGTCTAGAGACAAATCAGATTAGTGACTGTAAGTTGGAGAATTGGGGATGAGTGCTCATGGGTGAGAGTTTTGTTTTGCAGGGTGAAAATGCTCTAAAATTAATGATGACTGGACAGCCCTGGGAATACACTAAAAATCACACAAGTGGACAACTTAAATGGACAAAGTGCATTACATCTCAATAAATCATTAAAAATTAAAATAAAAATTTCCTACAAGAATCCTGGCAATAAAAGCAATGCAACCACTTGGGGGCAGACAAGTCTGAATACAATGCCAGTCCCTAACTTTGATGGAAGTGCCACATCATGTCATCCACATAACCATGTTCTGGACACCACCACCCAAGGCTTCTTTCTTGTCATAAGGCCCCTCTAGTCCTGCTGCTTCCAGACGTTTCCCTGCCTGAATCTCATCCTCACTGCAAAGCTCCAAGAGTCTGGTGAGGGCAAGGAGACAGTACATGGAGGGGCAGTGCCACATTTTGAATAACAGCACCATGACAGTGACACAACCCAGCCTGCTCCTGTTCCTGATTACTGTCTTTGATTGGAAACAGGAGGCCTTATGGAAAGAACTCAAACTGATTCAGAAATTATCAGCCAGTAAAACATAGTAGCATGTTCCTCCCAGTTACTTGGGGAGGATTTCAAATTCCAGGCCAACTGGGAAACACAGCAAGACCCAAAGGGGAAGGGGGTTGGGGTTGTAGCTCAGTGACAGAGTACTTGTCTAGTATGTGTGAGGCTCTGGGTTGGATTCCCAGCACTGAAAAAACAACAAAATCCTCTCATCCTATTAAAAGCAATCTCTGTAGATGTCAGAGCATTAGTTATTAGTTCTCATCTGGCTTCATTTACATCCCAGAGATTAGTCGGGGGGGGGGGTGCAGTACACCATAGGTCCTTTTGAGAAATATCATGAATCTCAACAAAGATGACTTGCGTCTTGACTCCCTGGGCCAAATTCCTTCACCTAGTGAATGCATAACACAGACCGTGGAACACACAGCCTGAAATACCTCACCCTCCTGCATGGGATCTTGTTGAGGTGCAGAGTCAGAGTGCTGGGTTGGGGAAATTTACTATTCTAACCAGCTCCCAGATGGTGCCCACGCTACAGGTCCACAGAAGAGCCAGGTTTAATAAAGCCACAGATAGGCCCTACAGAGAATTTGGTGATAGAGATGTGGGATGGAGTCTTTGGGATGGAAAAGACAGGGAGAATTCTAGGAGTAAGGAACAAGAAGTCTCCAAGGATGTCTCAAAGAAAGTTGAACAGCAATGGTCCATGCAGGACAGTCTATGCAGGGCCTCACAGGAAACCAGCTTTCCTCAGGCCTGTGGGCTGAAGATCACAGTTTTTGTTCCGTGTTCCTGGGAAACTGATGAAAGCATCTGAGCATGGAGGTCAGAATGGGATTTTCCCATCTGTCACATTCAAAGAAAATGAAGAGGACTGCAATAGGCATAAACAAACCTTTAGTCGGAAGCAGACCAGCCCCAGAGTGACTTCTGCACAGATTTCAAAGCGGGAGTCCTGGCGCACCAAAGACTCAAACTTATGAGCCAGGTGGATGTGCTTGAGAGAGAAAGGGGAAAAGCTGCTTGAGTTTCTCATCATCACTGAATTCAAAACTTAAGCATCTAGAAAACCCGATTAAGCGACACATCTATAATTCATTTACATGCTCTCTGCAATTTTCTTCAAGTGTTTGTGCTGTCCCCTCACCAGCTGTTCCCACCTAGTCAGAGAAGAAACTTATTTGTTACTCTGAAGAAAGGCTTAATGGTCTCAGAAAAATACCATCATTTTCTTCTGTTCATGGGACTATTTCTATACCCTTGCCCCTGAAAAAAATTCATCTTTTATAATTTTAGAGCAAAAATTGCAAAGAGGTACTGGAACACTGTAGAAGATATAAAGCTAACATTCATCCACCACGTCATCCTCCTAACGATGAATACTGGATTACACCAGGTCTCCAGTTCAGCAAACAGGCTCACAGAGGGTTAACAACATGCCTGAGGTCCTATGGCCGGGCCTTCTGAGCTGGGATTCAAATGCAGTTGCCTAATATGGGACTTTCAGTTCTGTGGTTGGTGTGGCTCTTGTTTCACGGTGTTTGCCTCTGAGAGGTGGAACCCACACACACACACACCCCTTCACATTCAAGAGCTGCCTTCCTCTCATTGAATACATCAACCTTATTTAACTTCTAAATGTTAAGAATTCAAAAGTTGGTTCAAATTATCAGGGATCCATGGAGAACAAGCTCTTCCCAGCTAGTAGTTCTCGCCTTTTCAGAACCCTGAGCCTCCAGTACGCATACGGTCACGTGGCAGATGCTCCAGAGGAGCTCTGCGCAAGTTCTGGACCAAAGCTTGTTGGGAAATAAGCAATCCCTAGTATGACCACCAGAGGGCGAGAAAGACTTTGGACTCAGGTATCCCTAGAGCAGACTCTCTGCCTAGGGAGCAGGCTTCCTCCAGCCCATTCCCACATTCCTGCTAAGGCAGGACTGGGCATCATTTGGAAAAGAGGTGTGATGTGTTGCTAACATGAGGCAGCACAATCACAGCTCGTTGTCCTTGAGCTTACAGATGAAATCATTGTGGAGAGATAAACCACTCATTTTTCAAGCCTTTCTCCAAATAATTTAAATTCATTCTCCTGACACTCTTCTCAATTAAGGACAGGAGATATGTTATTCATAAATTCACACACATGTTCCTTTTCTATTTTTTTTTTTTTTTTTGCCCCAGATAGACTTTCATTGTGCTTGACAACTCCATAAATTTTCTTAGAATGAATTTGAGGCAAACAGGTACTGGTTTGTGGTTTGTGTCTTGTGATAGGCATCTAGCAAATGCTTGAAAATAAATGCATTTCTGCATCCCCATCACAGGGAGGACCCTGATATATCCAGCCCCTGCCCTTAGCAGCATAGCTGGTGATGCTGCAGCACCAGGACTTACAGTTAAACACTGTCATGATCATTGGGTTGGAAATCACAGGCATGCCTGTTCCGGTGAAGTCTGGGGACCTTAAGGATGAGGCCCTGGCTTAGAAAGTATAAGAAGAAGGAAGGACCCAGCTTGAAGTCAGCAGACCTTCTGCATTTGGCAAACTGGGTGGATCTTGGGCAAGGTTCATATTCAAGCCTCGGTTCCCCCAAGTGCAGAACAAAAAAGATAAAGTGGTGGGATTTGATGTAGATCAGTGGTTCTCAAACTTCAATATGCACATTATAGTGACTGTGACTAGAATGCTTGTTAAAGCAGGTTGCTGGGATCTGTCTCTTGCTGGCACTGCAGGTCAGGAGCTGTGTTTGAGAATGATTGGACTAAATGATATCTATTCCACATCAACTCTAAAATTCTCCTATTTTGGCAATTTTCTGAAGAAAAACACATTTGTTCTCACTCCTGCTATTTTGCTCAGTGAACCTCACTGTGGCAAAAGTACAACTTACATTATGTTTTTACTTTGACCATTGTTACCGTTTAGATGTGAGGTGTCCCCCAAAAGCTGATGTGTGAGACAATGCAAGAAGGTTTGGAGAAGAAATGATTGGGTTATGACAGCCTTAACCCAATCAGTGAATTAACAACATTCATTAATTCAATCAACCCAATGGGATTAATTGAGTGGTAACTGAGGGCAGGTGGGGTGTAGCTGGAGGAGGTGGGGTCTTGGGGAGGTGACTTGTCTATGGACTGATCCCTCTGAAACTGTGAGCCTTTAAATAAACTTTTCCTCCTCTACAGTTGTTCCGGTTGGGTCTTTTAGCCACCAGCAAAAAGATTGACTAAAACAACCATCTTACTGAAGCTGATAAAGTGTAACCCTAATAGAAGTGTCTTAGGAGATCTATGATTGTGCATTTGACAACCCAAAGTACAGTGTGCTTCCTTTACCATATACAGCCACGATCTGTGTAGTAACATTTTAGGCAACAGTGGGCCATATGTACCATGGTGGTCCCAATGTACTGTATCTTCCAACAAGTTCATAGTCATCCTAGTTTGTGTAAGTACATTCTATGATGTTGGCACAATGACAAAACCACCTAAGGATGCATTTCTCACAACCTATCTCCACTGCTAAGTGATGTATGCCTGTATTTACTTACTAAGACATCTGAATTCATTTCTAAGTTCCCTAAGTCCTCTGTAGTATTACTGAGATAAAGAATGAAGACGGTACCTTGCGGATGTAAGCCTGCAGTCCTTTGACTCCATACATTCTAAAGACAAACCACATTTTCAAAGAGCGGAATCTTCGACCCAGAGGGATCTGCCAGTGCTGAAATAAAATATCATATGAGGCATCAGTGAGGAACGTAGAAAGAACTGGCTTCCTTTTCAACCCTCTGGTTGGCTTATTTCTCTTAGAGGCAGCTAGTTCCTGTGGCCACCCCACTCTGGCTTCCCATTTCCCATCCTGGGGGTATGAGCGGGACCACAAAGCGAGACTGTCTTTGCAAAGCTCCTCTGAGGGAGATGGCAGCAAACAAGGTTTGTGGACTTGGGAGGCACTGATGATTATTGTTTTTACTTGACAAATGTTCACTGAGTTCACACCTGTTCTGGGAAAGGTGTTCCACAGTGAGCAAACAGGAAAGATGTGACCCTGTTCCTAGGACGCTTACCCCCAATGGAAGCAAGCAAAATCTTACACTGGTGTCTCTGTCTACAGTGATGGAGCGAGCTAAAACCGTTTTTGTCTACCAAATGTTTCCCATGATGTCCTGGCACTGTTTTCTAGATCAACACTGGTTCCCTTCTTGTCTCAATGACCGCAGAGTAGTGACCCCCAAGACCTCTCTACCAAAAGACACGGCACATGTGCATGTGTTGGTCCTTAAAGAAGTGTTCCTTCTGCTTTCCCTGGAATTTCCAGACTTTGTTGGCTGACTACACTTTGCATCCTGCGTGACTCTCCAATGCTTGGAAATGCAACAAAGCGAGTTGGAAAAGGACAGGGAAGAGAGGGATGGGCCATTTGTGAGGACAGTCTGGTAGCATGTCATGGCTTTCTTTTAAATAGTAATAGTCTATTCGAGCTTAGCAAGAAGATGCTGAGGGCAAATCTCTTGCTTCCTCTGTGCTCCCTGATCCTCTTCCCTGAGGAAAGAGAGAGGGTACAATGTGTTGTGATAAAGTGCAGAAGGACACCCAGAGTCACTGGGGTTGCCTGCCACCTGGGGCTGCAGAGGAGCTCAGCCTAAGCCCAGCACTGCTCCTGAGTGGAAGGGCACAGGTGGGTTTTAAATACAGTCACCCTCCATCCACTGGGGATATGTTCCAAGACCCCTAGTGGAGGTGTGAAACCACAGCCCTACATATACTGTTTTTTCCTATACATGCACATCTGTGATAGTTTAATTTATAAATTAGGCTCAAAGAGAGATAAACACAATGACTAAGAATAAAATAGAACAATTGTAAGGATATACTGTAATGAAAGTTATTTGAAACTTATGAATTGTTATTTCTGGAATTTTCTACTTAGCAGTTTCAGATTGCTCTTTATCATGAGTAACTGAAACCACAGAAAGTGAAACCGTGGTTAAGGGGGAATGACTATAGCGTGTGTAGAAAGAATAAAGAGCAGCTACGTCCAAACCACAGAAGAAGCAGCACTTGCATCTGTGGGAGCTTCTCAAGTTGCAAAGAGAAACATGGACCCAATAGCTAGGCTCAGAGGCAATTAACGTGGTTTCCTCATAATTTTATGCTGGACACTGTGATAAGTGTACTCACACTTCATCACATTTTATCTTTCTTAACAGTGCTGTGAAAGAGGGGTTCATATCTTCCCTTTGTGGAATGAAAAGCAGGCATGGAGGGTGCCATGTCTAATGGCACCAACCTAGAATGTGGCAGAACTGGAATCACACCTGCATACGCACAGCTGTTTGTGATTTAGCAATTTGTTTGCAAGCTGTTGGGAGGTTCAGGAAGAATTAGGCTAACTTACCTTTTTGGAAAATCTAAAAGAGAAACCTCTTAACACACAACCAACTAACAGCCAGAAGCAATGGCTCTCTGCCATTGTTCAGCATGGAGGTGGTGTTCCAAAACCATTCCTTGCCAAGTCAACTTCCTGACTATCGAAATGTGATTTAAGTCTAACATTTGGAAGAAAAACCAGGCAAACGTAATTTTTATGACACGAGTGAAAATGTACACAGTTTTTTTGTGTGCTCATTCAAATGTGACTCCCAAACGCCTGCTGGTGCCTCTTTGGAAACTGATGCAGGCCTAGGTTAGATGCCTACCACTCCTTCTCACCCACATTAGACCAGAATGTAACTCATCATGAGGGCTGTGATTTCTTGTGTACCCAGCCTCACCTCCTGCTAGAATGTAGGTTCTAAAGGAACAGGGACTCTGTCTACTTTGCTATTTTATTTCCAGTCCTAAGCCCAGCACCTGGTCTGACTCAGAGCAGCCCATCCTATCTTAGGGAATGTGGTTGACTTACATACTCAAGCAGACAGCAAGAAAACCCTCCTACCTTTTCACACAGGTCATCCGAAATGACTTTGTATATGGAAGTCAATTTGCATTTACTTTTAGGGAGTGCTAGGGATGGAACCCAGGGCCTTGTGCACACTGGGCAAGTACTCTACCACTGAGCTATACTTCCAGTGCTACTGTTTGAGCCTCTAGACTTTACTGATCTATATTTCTTGGAACATTCTTCCTCTAGTATCAAAAATTTAAAAATTTGTACACTGACCCATTCTGGATAAGCTACCAACATATACCAGAAGGTGCAGTTTCCTCGTCCAAACAGCTTGGGAACAGCTCAGTGGGGTGAGCTGGTGACCCAGGTCCTAAGTTCTTCCTTTTAACTGGGTTCTGAAATTTCTTTAACTTTTCTGAATCTTTGTTTTCTCATCTGTGAAATGGGCATAATGATGCCCACTTTGCTCACAATCATGTCAATTTTGGGCAAATGATGCTGTCTTTACCTCTTTCAGTCTGAAGTTCATAACCAGAAATAATGCAAAATGCCTTTGCCAAACCTTGTGTACTGAACGGCCACCTCTCGGGCCTAAGTCTCTGTCCTCATGCACTCTTTCAGTAGTGGGTCCACAGACCTGCTACAGCCTGTTCATTTCTGTCATCCCTCACTTCCCTGACTAGCCCAATGGGCAACATTCTGTCCAGGGAGTGCTCTCCTTTGCCTGGAGGCTGAGATGGTCTTTAGTTTGGGTTTCTAATCTCTGAATGAAATAGTGATACCATTCATGTCCACCTCTCTCTGTCATGCCCATATTTGCACACACCCTGACCTTTCTCCCTGACAGACAGCAGGGTGGTTCCAGGCAAACTTCACCAAAACTCTGTCCTAGGAGGATCCATGATGGCTTGGGAAGGCTTCCTAGTCCCCTGCACTTCCAGCTTGCAGCTGCCATAGGAGAGGGGAAGGACAAGCTATGCCTTGGAGGAGCAGCCCCTGCTAGCTTATGAGCTGGCAACATGCAGGACCTGAGAGCTCAGCCACATAACCTCTGTCAGGACAGCACAGCCCTTGCCTAGATTACATCTTGTGCCTACCACAAAAGAACAGGGCACAGGTGTCCTCTTGAGGTGACACACAAAAAAAACTGAGTATAAGTCAGGAGGGGGGAGGCAGTCAATGCTGTGACCCCACCTCTTTCCCCTGAGAGTCCCCAGCTCCTGTTCTTGTCTCCCAGCACTACTTATCATTTCAAATTCCTTTCCAGAGTAAGTCTAGGACAACCTGGTATTTTCAAATTGTACTTCATGAAGCACTTGCGGCAAATAAAAAGAAGAGAGAAGCAAAGCAATTTAAGGCGAGGCTTTGAGATAGCTGTCCCTCTGTCTGAGCACCTTTGCTGGTCTCTCTGCATTCTCCCACTCCTCAGGATGCCATCTCAGGAACACAGGGCAACACAAAAAGGAGGGGCTGTCCTGCCTCAGGAGAAAGAAACTTCCTTCCAAAGAAATAAGTGTGCAGAAGTTCCTTCCCCATGCCTCAGGGGGCATTCAGAGCCATTTCTTCCTAATCTGGGAACCCTGAATAGTGTGCTCAGCAGAGCTGCCCATGGGCCTGACAGAGCCCACCTGATTGGTCAGTTAGGACCCAATTAGAAGGTACTTCTCAGTGGAATCCTGCTCAGAAGGGTGAGGGACAGCAGCAGTCCCAGCCACGGAAGACCCCTGTACTCCAGTCACATTTTGGATTATATTGGACCTAGTTTGGTGAGACAAATCACCCACTTACCCTGTAGTCAGTGATAAGCCCTGGAGAAAAGAGAAAGAAAAAGAAAAAGAAACATTGGACAAATATGTTAACATACAATAATCATTTTCATCTTCAAGGTAGATTTCTTGTGTCAAAATAGTCTTTTGAGGCAGACATAAAACAGCCCCAGGGCTGACAGGGTTTGGAGTTCCTTGTGGCACATCTCAAGGTAACAGATTCCAGGGGAGTCCTCTGAGAGTGCCATGTCCAGGATGCACATTGGAAATGCTGAATTATTAATGAAGCACCATTAGTTTTGCTTTCTGTAGTTGCATAAGAAAGCAAAGCTGAGATTTCACTTAATGCCCAGTAGTAAGTTACATTCAGAGCATGTAAATCATTCATCATCCATTCATTCATGCATGGGAAGGTGAATTACTGATTCCATGAGTGATAAGAATAATAAAGAAAAAATGGAACCTGCTGGGAGTATTCATCTTGGTATTCACAGATCTAGTTCAGCATTTGATGTGAAGCAGATGCTCCATGAATATATATCTATCAAGTCAGTTTCCTCATTCTGGATTCAGTGGCTCCACATTGGTTATGAAAAATGGCTGCTTTGAACTTTAGTCTTCCCTCGTGCCTAAAGTGATACATCCCAGGACCACATGGGAAAAGGAGCCTGGGTGAGGACTCACAGATGAGTTTCTATAAGTGACCTTGTCAATGGATCAGGTAAGAGTTATAAAGATATGCAGCCGTTCTGCTGCACAGCTTGGTAGAGGAGACACATGCTGTGTAAATCTACTCCACAAACATAGGCCAGGCAAAGCATATGATAGGCATCCCCCACTTCCTGGACAATGTCAACTGCAGAATGGCTGTAGCAGACCTTCACCATGTTCAGCCAGGACAAACAACCTAACAGAACCCACCATCCACTACAAAGGAATGTCCATGCTATTTTTACAAGAAATCTGAAGTCATTCCCTGATTGCATCTGGCTCTGTGGAAAGACCAGGTATTTTCTCAGCTAGGATAAGAATGACAGTGTTGGAGAAAAATGTAGGACTGTGAGTATCAGTCCCTTATTTAATGTGTGACCCTGATATGAAATCCCACAGTCACAAGGACTGTCTCAACTCCTGTCCAGTACTCTCATTCCTTCATACCCTGTGGCCTCTCATTAGTAAGAGTTGTTAAATAAATATAACATCAATAGCAGAGTCATCAGAAGGAACCTGACAGTGATTCACAGAGGTCACCATATTTGGCATGTTAGGTACTCAGAAAACTTGTTAAATAACCAGATGGCTGTAATGAATGAAAATGAATGTGTTACCATTACCCTGTCTTGGGAGTTTATATAACTATACTATCTGATATACTATCTGATATGGTAGCTAATGGTCACATGTGGCTATTTAAACTTAAGTTTTTTAAAACTTAAGGAAATTTAAATAGTTTTTTAGTGTGATGGACCACATTTCAAGGTTTCACCTGCCACCTGTGTCTGACATTGGACAGTGCAAAATTACAGAATGTTTCCTTTACTGTAGAAAATTTTAGTGGACAGTGCAACTAGAAGTTTCAAAGAGAAGAATTCAGACACAGTAGTTACTGTAGCCAAACACCATTGGTGAAAGATGGAATTGGCTTCTCAGTGAATCTGCTTTCTTCTTTAAGGTCTCCTTGAAGAACTGGCTCAACTCTGGAGCTTCCTTATACAATCATTTACTGTAAACAATAATGAATTCATCTAAATCATTAATTTCCCTTCACAATGATCTTACTTACACTGTCTTAGGAGCTTAATATTTCTTAATATGCCTTATGGGCCTACTAAGTCTTTTATTATTTATTTTTATTGGTTCTTTTTAGCTATACATGACAAGAGAATTTATTTTGACATAATTATAAAAGTGTGTAATATAATTTGTTTTAATTCAGTCCTCACTACTTCCCCTTCCCCTTCCTTCCTCCCTTCCCTCTACTCTGCTGATCTTTCTGCTATTTACTTAAAGTTATTTTTTGTTAAATTAGTGTCTTGTGGGTGTACATGATGGTGAGATTAAAACTGCATAAGATATACGTGGTGTGAGCAGCTTATAAATTTTAAATGATGCATTGATGAAACAGTAAAACTAAACAATGTACAAAAGAAGAGTAGTGAAAAATACAATATATTGACAATGTTGGCATTTGAGTGGTTGGATTGTGAAATCGTCTGGCTTAGCATCGACTGTTTTCTGTTTTCCAAATATAGATCTTTAATAATGAAGACTATATCTGAAAAGTCTGTGTAACAGGAGAGACCACTTTTCCCTCTCACCAGCATTCTGACAGAATTTTCTGTTACAAAGAAAAATCTCATGTATTTTGACTCTAGCTCAGTGTCTTCCACTAAGCATCTGTAGACAGTTGGCTTGGTATCCAAGGGAGATTGGTTCCAGGATCTCTTGTGGGTGCCAAAAATCTAAGGATGCTCAAATTTCTTACATAAAATGGCACAATACTTGCATATGACCTACACACATCACCTTGTATACTTTAAATCATCTCTAGATTACTTACACTATCTAACACAATATAAATGCTATGTTAATAGTTAGACTGTATTGCATGGGGAATAATGACAAGAAAAACATCTATATGTGTTTGGTACAGATGCAATTGTGTTTCTTTTTGAGTATTTTTGATTCACAGTTGGTTGGATTAGTGGAGCGAGACCTATGGCTATGGAAGGCTAACTCTTTTGGCCCAAGTGAACTGAGACCGTATGTGTGAAGAGCAGCCTTAGCATAAGGGTTGGTCACCATCATGGTAACACCTGCTGCTGGGTATGCTCCATCTACTCAGGCACTGTTGGAGCTGTGAGCAGGATGGCAGGGCTCTCGCTTGCAGATCTGGTGTTCTGGTGGTCAGGATGAACAAGAGACAAGTAAACCAGGGAGCAAGACGACTGCAGCAAGAGACAAGATCCAGGAAGAGCACAGGATGGCCTGAGGCTGCTGAGATGAGGGGCCTGCAGGCATGGGAAGCCCAGGAAGACCTCATCAAGTATGACACATTCATCTTGAGGACTCTCAGGAGAGTGCCCAGGCAGGGATCAGTTGAAGGTGTGGTGTACAGAGCAGGGACAGGCCTCCAGAGCCTCGTAGACAGCCAGAGTGTGTTTTTCCACAGAGCTTTGCCATGGAAGGCAGACCAGGCAAGATGTGACCCTCTTTTCCTAAGGCAAAGGTCTTAGTTTGCTGCCATTCTGACTAATGGACTAATGGTGCCTCTATCCAGGAACCAAAGTTACATCCTTCAATTTATTTTCTCTCCCACAAATTGATGTGGTGGGATCGAGTGGTCTGTCAGATTTCTTCTCTCACTCATATTTTATGGTTCTTTGGATCCATTATTACCCAAGAAAGCTTGAAGATAATAGAAGTTCCCCAAGATGTGATCTGTCATTCACTCACTAATTCACACCTTGTGCTACATCAGGCCCCAAGATAGCCCTGACACAGGCACCATGCTTGCTGCAGGGAGAGATTTAGAAAGGAATAAGAAAAATGATCTGCCATCAGGAGGTGCTATGTCTCAGGAAAAGATAAATATGCAACTGCCCTCATAGGTAGATTAATATTAGCATACAAATGTGCTGGAGGGAGTTGGCTTAGGTTGCTCTTACACATTTTACTTGACCAGGATCTTAAATGATCCCTAAAAAAATTAAACGAAAAGATGTATTCTTTTAATGTGGTGCAACAATGGTTGGCTCCTTCTGAAAGTACCCAGATGAATAGAAGTGGTGATAACAAGCAACCTTATTCCTGACCTCAAAAGAATGTTTTCATGGTAGTACATCATTAAATGTGACGATATTTATGTATATTACATTTCTTTAATTGGGGAAAGTATGATATTATTCCTCCTTGAGTAAGGATGAATAAAAGTGTTTCAACAGTTAATATAATAAATGAATAGCAAATTTATATTTTTTGAAAAGATGTATTCTTTTAGAAATCCTTAAAATATCAACAGGTAGGTAACACAGGCACTAGGAAGGGCATTTCTGGCTGAAATGAAGTTACAGGGAAAGGGAAATAACAGTTCTGAGTGGTTGAAGACAATTGAGAAGAGGTATTGAAGGAGACTAGATGGGAATAGGAGGGGCACGAGCCTTGGTATACACGGGTCTGTACCAGGCAGACTCAGGATGCATGGTTATGGGAGGATGGACAAGAGCCACGGCCAGCCAAGACCCAGGAATCCTGTCTCTGCGTGATGGAGAGACAACTGGAATGCGGAGAAGACTGAAAGTGACTAGTGGTGAGTGGAGCCTCCTTGCTGTCAGGAGTCCATGACAGGTACCCTGCATTTAGGGATTACACAGACTTGCCTGGAGGTGGGTCTCTGTGCTGCATGTGTGAACCTTGACATTTAAAGATAATATTTCTAATGACTCTGTTTTTGAGAGCATAGAGAAAATTGAGAGCATTTGCAAATAATTGCAGTATCCAGATATAAGTACTGTTAACATTTCGAAATTTTCCACCCCATGCACTTTGGTGTTGCTGAGGTCATTCTTCTAATTATCCGATTTTACCTTTGAATGAAGCTAGCTTTCAGGGAAATCTGGATTTCCAACCCCTAGGCACCCCCTCAGAGTCCTGCTGTACTAACTCATGATTTGTCATTTGACTGTGACCTATAAACAGGATAGTAATTGTATAGAACATGCTGTTTTATGTTTTGTAGGAATTCTGCTGCCTGGTAGAAAAGTTTTTTATGAGAACACATGGAGGCATCTCTCTGTTTCAGGGAAAGCTCTGTCCTCACCCTAAATCACTGCTATGGTCTCACAGGAATAGTAATTTCCCAAGGTCTATGTGTAAAGCCTTCGTCCTCAGGGTAGCGCTGTAAGGGGGTGTTGTGGGCCTTTAAGAGGTGGAGACTTAAGGGAGGCCCTTAGGTGGGTGTGACCTCAATGGGAATTATGGCAATCTGCCAGTCCTCTCTCTCTGCTTTCTGGCTTCCGATGTGGGCACTAACTATGTCATGTACTCCCACCACAATGTGCTTCCCTTCTCTGAGGTCCAAAATGATGAGGCCATCCGATCTTGGACTTGAACCTCCAGAACTGTGAACTAAACAAACCTTTTCTCTTTTTAAGTGAATTGCCTCAGATGTTTTGTTTTAGTAACACAAAGCTGACAACAGCCACCATGATGTGAATACTTCATTGTTTCCCTCTCTGCCCTGGTCTCTGGGGAAACCTACTGCCAAAATGGAGAGCACTCCAGCAGCTGTGCATTCCCTGCTGTGACCTCCAGGAGCAATCTCTGTTCACCCTGTGTGGCTTGAAAACTGCCCGCTCATCCTCTTCCTCACTGGATTGTGTGCACACTGGGTCTTTGTCACCACTTCTGTCACCAGTGTTTGGCACAGACAGCGGGTCGATCATCAAACAAGTGGCATGCACATTGGTACTGAACCTGCCCATGGCTTTGTCACATTTTTTCTTTACTCTCCTCCCCTGCTGAATCTTCTTCATTTACTTTCTTCCCCCCTCTTAGTATTGGTGGGTGAAAATTCATTTTTTGGAAAGACATTAAAGCAATCATTTTGTAAGGGTATTTCCTCATTTGTGGGAAGTATCTGTACCTACCTGAAGTCCCCTGGCTTCACCACTGGCTAGATACCGCTTCTGCCCCAGTCCTGAGCAGTGCTGGCTCCATGGATGGGGTAAAGACTCTTAGGATACTCCAGCACAAGAAAGAGCTATGAGGGGCAAGTACAGGTACACACAGCACCCAACCACTCCAGGGATCTCCCTAGACTTTAACAGCCATCCCCATGGCTTGTAGGTCCTTCAAATGCAGCTCTGATGAAAACAAATATGGGAACAGACTACAAGAGCAAGCACCCCACTTACCTGAATCCTGATGGCTGTGCTTCAAGTAAACAGGATCCAGTTTGAAGGCTCCTGTTAAGTCTGTTCTCTTTTTCACCCTGGTTTGAGGAAAAAAAAAAAATGATAGGGCTCAGGATGCAGGACCTTGGATTGGTCCACACTGTCTGCTTTCCCCTTTTGGTTCTGCTCAGGCACCTGCCTCCAGAGCCCTGTCTGGACACACTGCTGCATCCATGGCCTCCTCTCTCCCCAGTTCCCTGGCCTCACTCCAGCACAGCATGCATAGCTTCCAGCACTAGAGAGAGGAGGGGAGAGAAAGAAAATAAATAGTAGGTTTTGTTCCTGGTTCCTGGCACACAGCTCCTAAAATCCTTTGAATCTCCACATTGATAAGAGTTTGGTAGTGAGATGACTGGCGGCTGGGGATCTTAGATAGTCTCAGATGGGGACTTCTTGCCAGAAAGTCCATGGCATAACTGACTCAGGTTGGAACTTTCAGTCCACTCTTCAGTCTCTGGGGAAGGAAGATGGGCTGCAGACTGAGTTGGTCAGCGATTTAATCAGTCATGGCTAAGTAAGGAAAGCTCCATGAAAAACTCTCAAACATCAGAGGTTTGAGAGTTTCTGGGTTGACTGGCATTTTGAGGTGCTATCTTTCCATAGAAGATGTAGAAGCTCCAAACCCGGCCCTCTTCCCCGCCTGGCTCTACACCTTGCCCTGCGCATTTCTTCATTACCTGTTCATTTGTAACCTTTATAATAAATCAACATAACTAGAATACTTTCTTGAGTTCTGAGTTGTTCTAGCAAATTATCCAACTTGGAGTGAGGGACTTTGAGAACACCCAGCATCAAAACTATGTTGGACAGAAGTGTGCTAATTTAGGGATCTGGTTCTTGAGACTGGTATCTGAAATTGAGGCTCTCTTATGGGACTGAATTCTTAAACCTGTTGGATCTGTTGCAGACAAAATAGGATTGATTTCTAGAACACCCAGCTGATGTCTTCAGAGTTGGAGAACTGGTATCAGGAACAAAAAAAGGATCCTAGTTGTATTTACTCCTCAGTGGCTCCTGGGCCCAGAATTGCACTTGGCCTCTGTTGGTGTCAGTGACCGCACACTGGATGAATGATGAGAGATGCCCAGTGCTGTGCACGTGGACGTCCACCTGTCTGCTCTGTGGAGCACTTGAGCAATCACCACTCTGGAAAACTTGGGCCCAACTCTCACTGGGACTGGGATCTGAAGGACAATTATGCTAATTGCTGCTCCACTTCATTTGGCGGTGGGGACGACATCTCAAAGCCATTTTGTGGTAAATAAAGTATCCTAGGCACAAACTGGAGAAGAAACGTCAATCCTGATCGTAGTTTTGGGCTTGAAAACAAATACAGTGTGAGAGTCCCTGAGAGAGACAATCCAGTGAGCATGAAATAGGATGCCCAGATGAGACTTACCAGTGAGGAGATAGGAGAGAAAGAAGTTAGATTTGCTTATGGAAGATAATTGAGGCTTTGTTTCTGTAAAGGGTTAAAAGACAGACCTTGTCGGTGGGCAATCATAAGCTGTCTAGTGTGTTTTCTCTCTTTGGCCTATGGAACACAATCTGTTTTACCAAATGTTATGTGTGTACACATGGGCATTTTACTATATTATGAGCCTTTATAGGAGCCCCTGGAGGGTTTTCTTTGGGTCTCTCTGTATTAGGGGAAGCTCTGAGCCCAACCTTAAAGAACAGGGATAGAGAGAAAAAGGGATACAAATATCTACAGCCATCAGTAGAATTCCTTCTCTTCTCCATGAAGACCAGAATTCTCTTCCTAATGACTCCAAGAATGATCCTTGAACTCATTATTTTTTAATTGAAAAATATTATGCAGGCTTAAAATAATACAATAGGCAGGAAGAACAATCTCTCCATCCCTTGATTATGAAATAAAACTTGACTTTTAAGTAAAAGAAATTCTTCCTGTTGTTTCCTCCCCTCAGCTCCTTCCTCTCTGGGGTCCATGACAGAGGCCACAAGCTTGAATTTGGGTTTACCATGCCCACATTATTTTACAAAATCTTCTGAACAAATCCCTAAGTAATCTATAGTATTGTTTTGTTTCTAAATATACTGTGACAACTTAAGGTGATTATATATGAATGTCATCCTTCTCTGTATTTTTCTACAACTTTCTTTTTCTCATAAAAATACTTTGAGTTTCACACTCATTCATACAAGTCACTTGCAATCATTCACTTCTTTTTCCCCCTTCCCTACTGGGGAACCAAACCCAGGGTCTCTCTTACTCTCCTATCTCCTATGCGAGGTAAGTTCTCTATCACTGAGCCTTGATTTTTTTTTTTTTTTTTTTTTTTTTTTTGGTGGGGTGGGGTTGTGGTGGGGTTATTAAATTGCTCAGGCTGGTTTCAAACTTGTGATCCTTCTGCTTCATCTTTCCAAGTAGCTGAGATGACAGGTGTGTACCACCACACCTGCAGGTTCCTTCCCTCTTACTACCTAATTGGATTTCATTGTACAAACATATTCCAGTTCATTCATTCTCCTGTTGTTTCCCATTTGTTAGTAGACAAGGTATGCTGCTGTGAGCATTTCCAGCACATCTTCACTGCATTTATAGGTTCTTCATCTCTTCATGGAAATGGCACAGGGTATTCTTAAGTTTGTAGGATTACACTGGACAAATAGCACCAAATTAGTTTCTACAATTGTTGTGCATGTACAAGTTCCTCTGGTGCCATATCCTGACAAATATATCATTTGGAAAGACTTTATTTCCAAAAATCCATAGTGTTTCATGGTGCTTAATTTGCATTGCTGATAATTCATGAGGTTGTTCAACTTTACATTCTTCACTAAGAAGCCATATCTAGAGTTTCATCTTTGGTGAGGAAATTTTTGTTTGTATTTTTGTGTAATTGCTTGTCTCTGTCATAATGGACTATAACTATTAGGAATACTAATTTGCATACTTGTGGGCCTGCTCCAGATTCTCTTGTGGTCTGATCTCCATGTCACTCCTATCTTGTACAAGATCAGCTCAATCAATGTTGCTTTATATGCTTTGACACTTGGTGAGGCAAAATTTCCACCATATTTTTTTCCCAATTTTCTTGACTATTCTTGGCCCATATAAATATTATGGCAGTTGGTATATTTATAAAAATAAATATTAAGATTTACTATCCATGCATATAACTTATCACCCTATTCTGTTAGAACTTCTTTGATGAATTCCAAAAATCATAGCATTTTTGTCATAAAAATCTGAATAGATTTTCAAGTATTTATTCATAATAACCTCATATATTTTCTTACTAATATGAAGAGAATTTTTAAATTACGTGTGCTTTTAATTGTAGATACAAAAAATGCAATCTTAAAAAAGTTATTTTACATAGAAATTTTTCTGTGTTCTCTTATTGATAACAAAGCCTTGAAGATTCTCTTTATTTCAGTCATTTTCAACAATAATGAGAGTTTTGTATCTTCCATTCCTTATACTTTCACTTCTTTATCTTTTCTTACTATGCAGGTTAGGAAAGCACAATGTTGAACAGAAATGATGAGTATGGGATCTTTTTTTCCCTCTAATTTTAAGAGTACTTCTAATGTTTCACCATTAAGAATAGGTTTACTATAGTTCTTTAGTAAATATTTTATCAGTTTAACTTCTCTTCCTGCTTTTTTTTTTTTTTTTCTTTTTCAGTGCTGGGTGTCGAACCCAAGGCCTTGTGCTTGCAAGGCAAGCACTCTACCAACTGAGCTATCTCCCCAGCCCCCTCTACCTGCTTTACTGAGACTTTTTGTCTTGCCTGGGTGTTGAATTTTATCTAATGATTTTTGTGTGCCTAATGTGTTGATAACTTTGTTTCTCCTTCAGCATTAACAGGGTGAATGACATTTTCAAACTTAATATTAAACCACCCTGGCATATCTGGAATAAACACAATCTGGTCATGCAATACTATTTTTTAATCACTGTTTATTGCTGACATTTGACTTTGAATTTTAACTTTTAAGTTGGTGAGTTTGTTCCATAGTTTTTCTTTATCAGTTTCTCACCTGGTTTTAGAATCAATGAAAAATCCCCTCCATGACATAGTGACACTTGCTGTTCTCTGTGAATCACATTTGAGATTGGACTGAAACCTCCTCTGACAGTTGATTAGAATACTTCTGGTTAAAAGAATATGGATATTTCTGTATGAACATTTTATTGGAACTTTGTAAGATTACTTGTGTTTTTGTTATTCTTGAGTCAGTTTTGATAAAAGTATTTTTTGTAATTATGTGTACTTATGGGTAATTATTGGCAAGATGTTATTCATAAGTACTCCCTCATAATTTTTGGAAATCTCTGAAGTATCTATAAGTAAGTATGTACAGTTACATACTATAGGGAAGACCTTTTTATTTTCTACAGCAGTTTATCAGGGACTTCTCCTTTTATTTTAATTATTTTGTGGTCCTGGGGATTGAACCCAGGACCTTGCACAGCTAGGCCACTAAGCTCCCTCCCCAGTCCTCTTTGTATTTTGATCAGTGTTTCCAGAGATCATTTATTTAATTGGGCAGGTCAGGGACCAATATTTGGCTTTGTTGACCCTCTCTACTGTGTCAATTTCATAACCTCTGTTAATCTTAACTGTTTTCCTCCATTTACTGTTTGAAGGTTTAATTCTGCTGCTGTCTCTTGGCTTCATTGTATACTGAGCTCATGATTTTCTGACTTTTTTCTTTTCTAGTTAAATCTAACCTCTAATTTCTACAGGCAGTTGCATGACACAAGTTTTATTTCATCTTTATTTTAGCTTGGTTCTTGGTACTTCAATTTCCCATATTTTATTCATTGACCCATTTCTAATGGGTCTATAATGGTCTCCTCTTCAATATTTAGGTAGCGACTTTGAGTTTGAGTTTCCTTGTAGCATGTAACAAATACCATAAAGAGAATAAATTTTACTTCAATAAATAAATATGTGTGTTCATATATCCCCACACAGAAAAATTGCTTTTATGGCATCAGAGTCATCTCACACTGCATGGGCCTTTCTCTGTCACCAGATTGTTGAGGACTGAGGTGATGGCCTTTGTTTTGGGTCAGAAGTATAGCCTCTTAAGTTTTCTTGTAGTGCTAGGCATGCATCTGTAATCCCAGAAGTTCAGGAGACTTGAGATAGGAGGATTGCAAGTTCAAGGTCAGCCTCTGCAATTTAGCAAAGCCCTAAGCAATTTAGTGAGACCCATTCTCAAAATAAAAGGGCTGGGGACATAACTCAGTGATAAAGTGCCTTGGGGTTCAATCCCTAATATCCCCCCCAAAAGTCTACAACAGTAAGCACAGCAATCAGAAAGATATATAGAAAACTTTCCACTAATGGTTCTAAAACAAGTTCTAGAATCAAGCCCTACCATGACTGAAATGATTTAAACTGTTTCAAAGTAACTGAGGAGGAAGAGAGGAGGAGGAGGAATCTCCTATGTAATAGAAGTGTACAAACACTATAAAACAATTTGTGATAAAATTTAATTTGGGGAATCAGACCTTTTAAAAACTTACAGATAATATATATCTTGGGGGTATGTGGAAGTTGAGCCTGTCTTTGAAAAAATATTTGATACTAAAGGGATATTAAGCTCTGAGCAGAGCAGTTCACATTTACATATAAAAGATTCAAAATATCAAATGAACAGTAAAACGCTTATGAACAGAGTAATGAATTCATTAGGAAATGTATTTACTGTGCTTGTAATGATTGCCAATTTTAGAAACTTCAATTATCTTGTCCATTTCAATATTTAAAGAAGAGGAGCAAAGTGTTTATGTTAAATTATGGACTAACCATTGGTAAAATTTCATTAAACAAAAGAATGACATTTTTTATTTTTTAAAGGAAACAAAAAAGCCAATGAAAGTGATAAAAAGTCCATTTATATGTGAGTTTGCTGTATTAGTGAAATCTTTAAAAAAATTTGTAGAAAAAAATTCACAATTTAGGATTGTTGGCTCTGAATCCTGATTCTTACAAGCATCCTTACTCACTACGGCAACAATCTCTTAGACTAGCAAGATATTTATTTTTTATTCCATGTATACCCAGGACACTAAAAGAGACCTCTGAATAAATTCTCAGACTTCATTCTCCCCAGTCCCTGTTGCCACCTTGCAAAACACCATCTGCCTTTATACCCTCTACAGACAGGCGGTGGAGACCAGCCTGGACTGAGCACGCTCAGCAGATCTAACTTCTTAGCTGGGTAGATGAAGAGAAGGGGATGCTCTACATCTTTTGCCATTATTAGGCTGTACCTCCTGGGCTAAAACTGAGGGCTATTTTCAGAATTCAGATAGAAAACAAAATCAATAACAGCTTGACTAAAAGTGTAAATAGAAGGGGAGCCTGGTTTTGGTTCATTCACATAAAACAACCCTCATTCTTCAATTTCATTTGTATCCATAAAGAATGGTCAAAACATCATTTGTGTTTGTAAAATGAGAATCCCTTTGCAGGCATGTACTTAAAGTTTGCCTGCCTTGAGATACAGAATTCTATCTTTCTAAAAATTAGATTATAAAAATTTTTTTCACCCCTGTTGCCATTAAGCATTGCATTTGTGACTCCAGCTCTAAAAGGGGTAACCACATGCCCTTTGAGAATGGATTAAACATTTTTTTTTTTCTTTTTTGAGAAGCCCAGGTTAGTCTCAAACTCCTGGACTCAAGTGATCCTCTGACCTCAGACACCACCCTCAACCCTGTAGTTGCGACTACAAGTATCATTTTCAGTTGATTAAACATGTTGAATTCCAGTTTCCTCATCTATAAAGTAGGAGTAATAATTGCTGCCCCAGAAAGCTGCTGAGAGGATTAGAGGAGCTGATGAACCGGAAAGGGAAGTGCTATATAAATAGCAGGTACTGTTCAGAATGCACTGTTACTGCAATAAATGTCAGAATCAGGTTCCCTTCCTGGAGGGTTTAGGTGCATCACTTTGCCAGTTACAGGAAGGACCTGGAGGAGAGCAGGGGAATTCTCTCCAGGAAGCCAGAGAACTTAGGCTTATATTCTGTTTCTTTGTAGAATTCTGATGCTGTGATTTAATGTGGCTTAGCACTTCTTCAAAACAGAAGTATTTTGTGAGTAACTGTTACTCTTTCAAGCCTTACACTCACATATACAGGGAAAGGTTTACACCTTGATTGTGGCAGGCCAATCGGACTGTGCCAAATTGGAAAACAGGTGCCCTCCCAGGGCTACTCAGCTCCAGATCACTGTGACTATGAAAATGACACTTTAAAGAGCTCTCTTTATTTACAGGGCTATTAAAAAGTTGTATGCTTATTTTTAAACAATGAATTTTTGAAATACGTGTAGCTTATTCAAAATAAATTTAAATTCATGTGAACCAAACAAAAAGATCTAGCTTTCAGCTGATATGAATTGAGTGTTACGTTCTTTTTATCTCAAGTGACTTTGCATGTTCTGCACTCACTCCCGCTTGCTCTTTCCCCACACCGCTCTCTGGTCAAATTTCCCTTCAACAAAGAAGCTTCTCCAGACCTCCCTATCACAATCACTCAATGAATAAAAGAGCTAATCCACAGTTTCTCCTGCAGGTCCTTCCCTTATTTCCCATCTAAATCTCCCTCTTCTTATCTTTCCAAGCCCCTCCCTTCACATCTTCCTAATCACCTGGCTCATAACCTGAATTGACCTGTAAATTATTTTATCATTTCTTAATTTACTTCAGTTCTATTTTATATTCTGGAAAATCTATCCCATGGATCAAACTCCAAAAGTATTAAAATAATATTGCTCCAAGTTTAATTCCATAATGATCAAAAATCAAATGCCCTTTCAACTAAATTGTGACCTTTTCCCCTAGCTATGGTCTGAAAGCTTTGTGTCTCCCCAAAATTATATGTTGAAACCATTTCCCATAAGGTAAGGATCTTAGGAGGTAGGGCCTTGGGAGGTGATTACCTCATAAGGATGGAGCCCTCAGGAATGGCTTAGTGCCTGTTAAGGGTTAGATGTGAAGTGTTCCCCAAAAGTTCATGTGTGAGACAATACAAGAATATTCAGAGGTGAAATGATTAGATTATAGGAGTTGTGACTTAATCAGTGCATTGATCCACTGATACAGATTAGCTGGGTGGAAACAGTAGGCAGGTGGATATGATTGGGGATATGTCTTTGGGGTTTACATTTTGTCCCTGCTGAGTGGAGTGCTCTCTTTGCTTCCTGGAAGCCATTTCCTAAGCTGCTTTCCTCCACCACACCCCTCTGCCATGATGTTCTGCCTCCCTTGGGCCAAGAACTGGACTGAACTGAACCTCTGAAACATGAGCCAAAATAAACTTTTCCTCCTCTAAGATTTTCTTATCAGATGTATTAGTCACAGCTATGCGCTAAGCTGGCCAAAATGGTGCCCTTATAAGAGACCCCAGAAAGCTTCCTCACCCCTTTCACTAGGTGAAGAGACAGCAAAAAATGTTGTCATCTATGAAGTGGGCCCTCAAACAACATTGAATCTGCCAGAGCCTTGATCAAAATCAAGTCTTTCTAGCTTCCAGAACTGTGAGAAATAAATTTCTTGTTTATAAGTCACTTATCTACGGTATTTGATTATAGTAGCCCAAATGGAATAAGACGCTGGATATTATTTATCAGTGTTTCCCAAATGCCTACTAATCCAGGTCCCTAGTCATGGCAGTATTGGGAAGTGATAGAACCTTTAAGAGATTGGGCCTAATTGGAAGTCTTCAAAGGGATATGCATATTCAACTCTTTGCTATCTCTCTTTCATGTCCTAATCATGAGGTAAGTGGTTTACTCTACCACATACTGCTTCACCACAGGCCTGAAAGCAACTGGACCAATCCATCATGGACTGCAGCTTCTGAAACCATAAGCCAAAATAAACCTTTCTTCTTCTTAAATTGAATATCTCATTCATTTTGTTATAGTAATGGAAATCTGACTAAGACAATACCTCTTGTTGTTTTGGATTTGGACTGGGCCACTCCTAATTCAGACACTGTTCTTCTGGCTTCACCTGCAGTATAGATCCCAGAGTGGGGCCTAGACAGGTGTGCATAGGGCTATAGCACAAACATTAAGACCATCACAGAAAAGGCAATGTGAAAAGTATTTACCATGAAATGGAAAATACAATTTCTTTGGTGATAAGAACAATGAGGAAAAAATAGAAAAGTGTATGTTTAGGTATAGTGAGACCAAAAGAAACATAAGAAACAGTCAAATAAATGAAGCAGAAAGTAGTTGGTATAATTCAGATTATGGGGTTTAAACTAAACTGATCAGGTTTAAATCTCTAGATATTAATCTTGGTGCTTTAGTCATTTCTTATAAGCACTATTAAGGTCTGAACTGTGTACTCCCCCAATTCACCTGTTGGAACTCTAAGCCCGGGGACTTCCAAATGTAATTGTATTTGGAGATAGGGCCTTTAGGAGTTAATTAAGTTAAATAAGGCTATATGGATGGGCCCTAATCTAATATGACAGTGTTCTTATAAGAAGAAAAGATTAGGATACAGACATTCAGAGGGCCAACAACGTGAGCACATAAGAAAAGACACCATCTACAAGCCAAGGAGAGAGACCTCAGAGAAACCAGCCCTGTAGACACCTTCATCTTACACTTCCACCCTCCAGGTCTGAGAGAAGGAATCTCTGCCATGTAAGCTGTACATGTCATACTTTGTTATGACAGGCCTGGCAAACTAATATAAGCACTGTGACCCAAATAGTAAACATTAGCAATATTTATATTAAAACACTATTCAAACTTAGATGCCATCAGTCAACACTCATGCCATTTTTATGGTGTCATGGACAATATCTTGGGTTTGGGAGAGGCTGGGTTTTTCCTCAGACTCTCAAAAAATCCTTGACATCTGTTCTATCCAGAACCCATGAGCTCAGAAGAGAAAGAGTACGTTTCCTATTACAATTTAAATCCTACATTTTAGCCTTTCAAATCCATGCAGAAATAGAAAACTTCCCAAGTGTTGAAACCACACCCCTCCCCACAACCCCTACCCTGGCTCTCCCCATCCCAAGGAGTGAGAACCAACCCCATCATCCTTCTCAGGCAAGCTTTCAGACACCAGAGGCCACTTCTGTGTCTTAGGATTCATGTTTGTTTGTTGATTTGTTTGTTTCTACAAGCTAACCCTTCTCCAAATGACCTGGGCTCATCCCTACATTTCCTGTGTCTCCTCCCTATATCGTCTCCACTTTATCCAATTTCTCTTTACAGATTGGCATCTGGATGCTAGGTAGGGTCTGTCTGAGACAGATGAAAACCTAGTGTCAGTGCTCCCAGTATCTGCTCCAGAGAGTCTGACATCCTGGGTCACATCAGCTCTGGAGACAAGCACACAATGGTCTGTGGAAGACTCAAATGTTTCTCACCACATCACTGGTACAGCATGCTTTCCCAGCCTTAATGCATGCACTTCTTGTCCAGAACCAAGAACAAGATGCTCCATTTATTATAATCCTCCTTATCAGATTCAGTGGTTCCAAATATTTTTGGTTCTTAATAGCTTCAGTTTCCTCATCTGTAAAGGCAGCATGGTAATTTCCTATCCTCCCAGGGCTACTCAGGGCTTCTATTGAGCTACCTAAGTACAGGGTTTAGAATGAAGCCCTCACCTATTTGACTTTTGCTGTACAACTACTGTGGAGGTTATTAGTTTATATAGGTGGTGATAAAACTCTTGTCACACCAAGAGTCCCTCCTCTGTCCAACACCTCCCAGCAGATCTCCATTCCTTCCCCAACAGCCCTCTTGCAACAACTTCTGACTGGGAATTCAACCCTGGGGCTCACACATGCTAGGCAAGTGCTCTACTTCTAAGCTACATCCCTAACCTCTAAAAAGTTATTATTTTGTTTTGGGACAGGGTCTTGCTAAGTGGTCCGTGCTGACTTTGATATTGCAATCCTCCTACCTCAGCCTCCCAAGTAGGTGGGATTACAGGTGTGCTCCATGATACCCAGCTCAGGATGGTTTTGTGTCTTACTCTTCTGAAAGCCTCCCTCTCATCTAAGGATGCTCCCTGCACCTGTTCTAGTGAGTAAGCCCCTGCTGTCTCTCTGACAGAGTTCTTGAAACTTGAGTTCCTTAGCATCTTCCCAATGGGACAAATATCTCAGCAGAACAAAATTAAATTTCCACTAAAAGTAAACTTGAAAAAAGAGATTTTAACACACTGTGTAAGTGATCACCACTTTCAATAAAACAGAAGACCACTTCCACAAGAGTATAGAAGAGTACACTCATTCGAAAGAGCTGAAGAAGCCAGACACAGTGGTACATGCCTGTAATACCAGCAGCAGGAAGATCTCGAGTTCAAAGCCAGCCTCAGCAAAAGCAAGGCACTAAGCAACTCACTGAGACCCTGTCTCTAAATAAGATATAAGATAGGGCTGGGGATGTAGCTCAGTGGTTGATTGTCCCTGACTTCAATCCCCTGTACCAAAAAAAAAAAAAAAAAAAAAAAAAAAAAAAAAAAAAAAAAAGGCTGAATATTTTATAAATCCTAATTAGTATTTCAGATAAAACTAAATCTGAAATGCCTATATGCCAATTAATTTCAAAAATCACATATCAAAAGTTTAGGGGGGAAAGACTGTGACAACAAAGAATTTGGTGTGACCAAAAGAATTGTAAAGGAGGTTTGCTTTTAGATAAACCAGTAAAAATCATTTGTTTAAATGGGAGATTTGATATGTGTGAGAGCTAAATTTCTCACCTTTTTAAGGTAAAGTCCCATTTATTTGATTACATACCAGATAATTTTGTAAAGCAAAGCATACTGGAAATGTTGAAATTTTTTCCATCATGCATACTGTACAAAATTCATGCAAGGCCCCTTGGTCCTGTGATTGATTAATCAATTTTTTTGCTCTAAAAATTTTTGGAAGAACAAGTTTCTGTGTTTTATACCACTTCCAGTGATCATTATTTTTTTTAAATCATGTATGTAGGGCAATATCACTCATTTTAATTTTTGAGTTCTATTTCTTCTATATAAAATCAAAGTGATGTGGCACTGTTATTAAGAATTTCCAGGGAAATTCTTAGGACACAGGGCTACTTTTATTTCAGAACACAGATTACTCTTATCTTCTCTTAGTAAATGCTTTCAAGCATTTAGACATGGATTGCTTAAACTTAATGTCAGACCAAGAATGATGATGAATCCAAGATTTAAAATGCAGAAGCAATCTAATTAAATGTATGCAGTGAGATTTCCTTAGATTTGTTTTCTCTTCTGCTACATCAACCATATTTCAGACTGTCTCTCTTTGCCTTCTCTTTTCTCATGCCAATATGTTGCAACATGTTCTAGATGAAAGTTTACAGCCAGGGTAAGATTTAGCAAGAACTCTATCAATAGTTCAGAAATGGAAGCAGCAGTGAGCTGAGAGACTAGGTGTGCCCCCTCAGCTGTCTTATCCCTCCCTGCCAGCATTCTTTCAGGTGGGGCTGTCATCTCTGCAGAACAGTAGGTGCCTGTAACCGGTGTCTGGTGAAAGGGAACTTACCACATAGCGGAGCAGTCAAAATTCACCAAAAGCCACTTGTGGGGATTAAAATTAAATGAATCTGCAAACTGTCAAGGAATAAAAACAATAAAAAGTGAGCTAGTTATGGAAGTTTCAGTATGAAACAAGACTTCAGACATAATATTTAAAAGTTTATGTTTCCAAATGACAAAAAAGTAAAGTTAAAATATACTATAGGGAATCAAAATAAATAAAGAAGAGTTAATATTCCCAAATGAAAAGCACTTTCAGATTTTACATAGCTTCAAGTCACATCAAATTTATCCATATTGAGGGCTGGAGTTGTAGCTTGGTGGTAGAGTGCTTGCTGAGCAAAGGTGAGGCACTGGGTTCAATCCTCAGCACCACATAAAAATAAATAAATAAAGGCATTGTGTCCATCTACAACTAAAAAATACGTTTGTAAAAATTTATCCATATTGTCTTTCAAGGTACTAGGATATTTGAAATATTTAATTCACAAATACTATGCCCAGAAATTGTACAGACTGTGCTCATGAAATACTTTATGCTCACAGTTCTTTCAACTTCATGATCTAGTGAGAAAAGTTCTTAGATTATATGTATCATCGTGAACCACAGGAAAGTAAAAATTTCATAACTAATTTATGGTAATTTAGAAACTCATTTTTTTATGTAATTGATTAGTTCTTTTGCCAACACTCCATAAGTTTACCACTCTTCCCCTTTACCTAAGTATTTTTCTCTTTATTCTTAAAAACAATATCCAAGTTTACTGTATTCCTAAAGGTTACAGGTTCCATGGCTGGAAGATCATACACAACAGCTGTAAACAACCCACTCCAGCTTCACCTACCATATTTGCAAGGAGATAAGATGTTTCAACTACCTAGAGTGACTGAGGAGTGCATCCTCACTGACCTATCACACATGATACTTTCTTAGATTTTTCAAAATGCATGCTCTGGTTTCTATCTGATTTATAAATAGGAACTAAATTCATCAGAAAAGCAGGGGATTTGGACACCTCTAAAGTCATATTGAAGCAGAAATAGAGGCCGGTGACATTGTACAGCCAGTCTGGCCCAGTCTTCTAAAGGGAAGAATTTTCAGTCTGTCCAAGCCTTTGTGACCCTTCCCTATTTGGTTCCAGGGATGAGCACTGAAGAAGCAGCAAAGATTAAAGAGGCCAGGTCAGCATCAGCATCAGAGACATTTGGTCAGCAGATGGCAACCTTCCACATGGACCTGCTCTGGTGGTACCGATTCATTTCCTTCCAGGTTTCAAAAAAAAGTAATTTTGAGAATGAGACAGGAAATTACAGCAAGTTTCATTTGTTGATAAAAGGAAACAAAAGGTTAAAGAGGAGCTTTGTTTGCTAGGAATTTTATTAGTTCCCTCCTCTGGGGCTTATCTGTTTAAACTTCTTTCATTACCCAACAGTGATATTTTCCTCCTGCTGACAGAGAGAAAGGCTCTTATCTCCAAGGGTAGGGCCACCACAGGATATTGCAGCTCGCTTATCTGACCCACTGAGCGCAAAGCCCTCAGCCAGGCGAGGAGAGAGTCCGGAACAATAATGGAGGAAAAATTGAAATGACTCCTTGTTGGACACGAAACACTGTCTGCTGTTGATAGGATCTGGCGGGAGTGTACATCTCGGAGGTGGTCTGACTGCTAGGCACCCTTCTATGAAAGGAAAAACCTCAAGTTGTCAGTCCATGGAGAAAAGAAAAGCAGCGATAGGAAAAGATCATGAAATCCCAAACCTAACACCTGGAGTTAGATAGGAGTCTGTGGTCTAGGCCCTTCCCTGGAGAGAAGCACATAAATCCAAGAAGAACTTCCCTGAAGCTGTCCACGGACAGTCATTGCAAGCAATGAATGTTATCTCCATAATTAAAGGTATTTGCATGGCACAGGTTGAGTATCCCTTATCCAAAATGCTTGGGACCAGAAATGTTTTTAATTTCTGATCTCTTTGCATTTCAGAATATTTGCATATGCATAATGAGATATCGTGGTGAAGGGACCCAAGTCTAAATATGAAATTCAAATACGTTTCAAGATATACTTTAAACACATAGCCTGAAGGTAAATTTTTTATGATATTTTAAAAGTTTTGTGTGTGAAGCAGTTTCACAGTGTGAAAGTTTCCATTTGTGATGTCATGTTGGAAATGAAAAAGTTTCAGATTTTGAAGTTTGGATTTTTGGATTAGGAATGCTCAATCCATATAGAAATTTATTCTTAATTTTCTAGCAGTAAGTACCCACAAAAATAGCTATCAGCAATGAACTATAGAGGGAATGGTATTCACATCACATTATTAGAACATCTCATAAGCTGACCCCCACCCCAGTACTTATGTATGTTTCTAGAAGCTTCATTTATCCTCAGGGATCCCTCTAAGCCCTAGCATGTATGAAGCACTTGATAAGCAATTGGTAAATGAATGAATGTGATGGGATATAAACAAGAATGACATTTTATTCATAAGTAATAAGGGGATTATTCTCTTCAAAGATGTAGCTTTTGTATTCTATACCTCAGACATTCACTTTTCTGGTTTTATAGTGCTATGAGAATTCAAAACAGTAATTAGAAAATTGATTGGTAAGCCTGACCCTGACATGCAAGCAGAGAGAGGTTTTCAGGGAAAGTTCTCCAAGCAATGGTGAAAATAATAAAAGCATCTAATGCATGCTCAGTACTTCCTGCTTAAGTCCTTTAAATATGATTGACTCACCTACTCCTTATGACAACCCCATAAAGGAGGCATCATTATGAAATTCATTTAACGAGACATAGAGGGGAATACCTCACTTGCCCAAGGGTGCACAGCTAGTTCTAAGTGATTAAACTGTAACAGAGCCCCAGTCTCCCCAGTTTCCTGATAAATTGTTTTTTTGGTAACTGAAACTCCTCAAGCTGAGGATGGAAACTGCAAAACTGGCCCCAAAATCTTGGTGGGTAACATCAAGGGTTGAAAAACGAATTGGTCAGGCACAGTGGTACACATCTACAGTCCTAAAGACTCAGGATGCTGAGGCAGGAGGATTGCGAGTTCAAAGCCCACCTCAGTCACCAAACAAGGCCCTAAACAACTTAGCGAGAACTTGCCTCTAAATAAAAAAAATTTTTAAAGGGGTGGGAACTGGGGATGTGGCTCAGTGGTTGAGTGCCCCTGGGTTCAATCCCTGGTATCAAAAAAAAAAAAAGGGGGGGAAAGAAAAGCTGGACTCCTAACTGGTAACATATTCTTTGGCTTGCACTACTCAACTAAATCTACATATACATATTTCCTCTGCCTTTAGTCCACTGTATCCCATTCCTCTTATAAAGGCTGTTCGTGCCTCTGAGCCCTCCCAAAATGGAGATTTGAAACAGAAAATGTCTCCTCTGTCTTCCTCAGGGCCAGTTTTGAATAGATTCGTTTTTCTTCACTAACCTCTGCCCCCTCACCTTTGGCTGAGCTACAAGAAGCAGAACCTGCAATTCAAGTAACAAAACCAGGAATTCTAATGGAAAATCCTGCACCATTCATCCTGACACATACAGGGTGAGGTCTCACCAAGCCCTCCATCCATAAGCAGAAAGGAATTATTTCCTGGCCAATACCATGGCACCTCTGATTCAGTGTCTCCTTCCCTGGACACATTTCCAAAGACAGTCTCTTAGAATCTTCCATTGCTTCCTGGGGAGAAAGGCTTTGTGCCTCATGAGCCGCCACAAGGAACAGTCTGAATTAACACATCGGCACACCCATGGGTGTAAGTCTGTACCACTTCATGTACCATAGGTCTCTGGAAAAGCAGAGAACTGATCAATAATTTTGATTGCTATTTCTCGAATGAAGTGGGTATTTTACTTGCTTTATGGGTCACATTTTATAATTTCCAGAAGGGTGCATGGGGCATTTAAAAGCGTTGGTAGCTGTTTGTTTGATATTGGTTAAAGTAACCATCATGCTCAGATATAGGAGTAGAATGTGAATAACAAATTGAGCCAGCTTGTAGATGATTTACAGGTTGGTACTTTAAATTATCTTGTGAATAAAATGCATTAAAATTTTTTCCCTAAAAATTTTAGCATAATTTTGTAAGTTAAATGCAACCTATTATGCACAACTCTGCCCAGGATGTTATAGACTGAAAAATAGGTGTCAGAATCTGGAGGACCTCAAAAAGACAGGCTGTAGGACTGGAGAAAATTCTCAGTCTCCAGCCTGAGGAAGCATAATTCCCAATAATCAGTGGAATTGTTTATAAAAATGGCTTGCTGAAACAAACTACAACAGTGAGAAATTGAGTGTCAGGTTTTTATAAGGGTTAAACACATAGTGCTTTAAAATACCTTGGTCTGGGAGGTATAGCTCAGTGGTAGAGTGCATGTGCATGTATAAGGCCCTGGGTTTGATCACCAGCACCACACACATGCAAAACAAAACAAGAAAACACACCTTATTACACAGCAAAAATCTCACCCACCTCCACTCCGTTCAGAAGATGCCGGAACTCAGGGCAGATGAAGGCGCTGCCTGCGTACGCAGCATCAATGTGCAGCCACATGTCCTCCTTCTTGCCTGAAGTCAGAAGCAATTGTTGAGTTCTTACATGATCACCCTGTCTACATCTAGTCAGACAGCTGACCTTGTCCTTCCCAGCATCCTTCTTATATATACAGCTCATCTATAGTATTTGTGGAACCAATGAATGTATCTCCAAAAGGCCCCTTCCTGTCCTAGGAGGTACTGAAGCTGAGAGCAGAGGTGTGTGCTGTTGGTCCTGGACATGCACCAGCCGCTTAGTGAGTGATTGGAAAATGGGGGAGAGAGAATCAGTTGTCTAACCCTCACTGCTCAGTACAGTGCTAAAGAGCCAGCAAGCACCACCTCTTCCTCCCTTGTTCACCCTTTCACTCTTTTCCAGGCACACCACCCTTTACAGTCCTCCCTCATCTGACCCACCCAGAATTTCTTCCCCTATCCTCTCTGCCAATCTATTCTCAAGTTCTCACAACATCCTCTGGGAAAAGGTCTGGCACATAATCCACCCAGACCTTTCTCTGCCCCACTCCATCCCCACCATGAAGTTGATCATCTTACACTATCTTTAATCATGAACTGGATTTCTGTTTTCCAATCATACCAGAAGAGCCTGTAAGTAGGGGGCCACCCTTTTTGAGGAGGATGAAAGAGCCTTGTGCATAGGCATGTTCCCCAAATTTGACCATATCTGGGTTCATCTCCTGCTTCAGCTTCTCAGCAGCTATGTGACCTTGTCTACTTCCTGCAAGGATCATTCTCCTCACAGGCAAAATGGAGATCAAAGTTAGGTAATATTCACAGCATGCCTATGACAACACTCAGCACAAGGTTGGTGAGAAATAAATGTGCTTTTCCTGATTAGTCCTTCCTTTAGCCCAGGTACTAGTTAATCACCAGGTAGGTGAGAATTGCAGAGAGGGTGGAAGGAAGCTGGGCCCTGTATAGACAAGGTTGGAAGGTGTCAGAATCAGAACCGAGTTAATACTGATCAGTGGATTCATCCTTCACTTTTCCATATAAAATGGTCATTTACCAGTGCACTTTGAGGAGAGATGAGTCACTCTGAGCTCTGCTGATAAAAGATACAAAAGACATTTTAAATCTTTGACTCAGTTTGATCTTCAGGATTAAAACCCTCAGGTGGATCAAGATCAAATGTGTTTTAAGGGTAGACATCAGGGCACCAGAGCCAAAGATCATGGCGCAGGGGAGGCCTGAGTGACCTGAAGGAAGGCTTATGGGCCGAGATGTCTGGGTTAATCACCTCTCCAACAATCAGTTCCACCTGGTGCACACATGACCCCAAGCAGATGAGGCAGAAGACAAAGCCTTAGCATAATGTGGGGCTTCGTCCTGAAGTATCATTCAGGGGATGATGACAGGAGGACAGCTACAGCTCAGATGTGTGTGGGGTCAATAGAAACTTCACATTCCTTTGTAAGATAGGGCACAGAATTTCAAAGCACGCTATGGTCTGAATGCTTGTGTTCGCCCCAAACCATTTGTTGAAATCCTAACCCCAGAGGTGATGGTATTAGGAGTGGAGCCCTTGGGAGGTGGTTAGCTCATCAGAGTGGAGCTCTCAAAATGGGATTAACACCCTCATAAAAGACACCCCAGAGAGCTCCTCATACCTGTTATCATATAAAGACAAACAGGTGGCAGGAAATGGGCCTTCACCAGACACTGAATCTGCCAGAGCCTTGATCTTGCACTTCCAGCCACCAGGAATGTGGGTAACAAGTTCCTGTTGTTTCTATGCCACCTGGTCTGTGGCATTTTGTTAAAGCAGTCCAGATGGAATACAGGTGATTTTGTGCTTCACATGGGAGCTTCTTGAACCACACACAGACCTTTTAGTAATGGGATTTCCTTTACTCTTGAGGCCTTTAGGTAGAATTTGATAGATGTCCATGTTTGTGGTTAGTTCAGGACTATTAAATGAAGGCAGGAGGCAGAGCAAGACCCCGAGACTGAATAGGAAGATGAGTCAGGAAACACACCGGTCACAGGATGGAAGGAAAGGGGCAGGATTCAAAGGGGTCAATGGGTTTCTCTTTCTTCCTCACTTCTCTCTTCCTCCTCCCATAGCCACCATCCATGAGGCAGTGGTGGGCAACACAGTGAAACAGAGTGAAGAGAAAGGAAGGCACTCAGTCCCACAACCCCTCAGTTCATAGCACCTCCTCCAGAATGTCCAGAGGAAAGATCAGGTCCTGAATCCCAGGATGGGACCAAGAAGGATGTCAGCACCCAAGCCACTCCACAGTGAATCAGACACCTGGGGAGGGGACAGTGGATAGGAAAAGACTGAGGGAACTGATGAGAGGAGGGAAGGGAGGCACCAGATAAAAGATGTACAATAAAGATGCAACTTTACCACCAAAATATCTAGCCTTTGCCCTTGGCTCTTTGGAGATGGGCCCCTGGAATATCCTGCTTGATACAAGCTTCTTTTTTTTTTTTTGGCCTGGGCCTTTGACCTCAGACAATTTTAATATGATTTATGATGGGAACACTGGACCCGCCATATCAGTTCTGACCTTTTGAAGAATTGATTACTAAAGGATATTAGTTGGACTTCCAGGAGGAACTGAAGACTAAAGTTCAGCCATGCAGGCAGAGTGTGATCAAGGCCCTATAAGAACTGACAAGAGACCTGGGAACATGGCTCAGTGTCAGAACTCATGCCTGGCATGAATGAGGCCTGGGTTCAATCTCTAGCACCACAAAATACATTAAAAAAAAAAAAAAAAGGTAAATCCAACACAAAAGAGTCTGGTAAATTTGCATGCTGGGAAAGTCTCCCTTCTCCATGCAGATGGTCAGACATTGTGACTGGAAGAATCCATGCCCTATCAAGAGGACCACCAGAAGCTCCATGTTTGCACTCTCTGCCCTGTATGTCTCCTCCTTGGCTAATTTTAATTCTTGCCATAAACCATAACCTGGAGCATAGCTTCTACTGAGTACTGTGAGTCTTCTAGTACACGATCAAACCTGAAGGAGTTTGGGGGGAACGTTTGAACTTGAAATAGGTGTTACAGTGAGGGCAATCAGAGCAGGGGTGGTCTTATGGACAACACTTTAAACTTGTATTGACCCAAAATTCCAACAGAAGGGAACTCATAGACACCCTTGGAAGTGCAGTCCATATGGGCTTCTCTTGTGCCAAGGGAAATGAAGTCTGGTTGGTGCCACCTCTGAGCTGTGCATCTTGTACATGATTGGCTGATACACACACCTCCTTCCTGCCCTCCCACATATGTGTGCACATCTAGGAGTTGGTTGAACACAGGGTGGACACAGGCTCCACTGTCAGAGCTAAGGGAGTTGCATATGTCAGGCACACACCTAGCCCTGAAGCAAGGCCATCTAGGTGGAGAGGACAGGGCAACCTTTACAGCCTCCCACTGCTGGCACCTATTTTCTTACCAGGCCAGTTGCCCCTCCAGCTGCATGCTCTCCTCCCAGCCATCCAGACCTCCAGCACAGAGTTTTGATAGGTTTCCCTACACTGTTCCCCTCCCTCATTTCCTGAGACCACCTCCCCTGTTCAGCCCTGTCAGGTCCTCAGTTTCCACCCTTAGACACCTGGCTCCCAACTGCCATCAACTCTCTTCTTGTTGTATCTCATCCTCTTCTTACTAGAACCTTCGGGCAACTGTCTGGGCCAAGCGGATTAACAGCAACAACTTTTTTGGAAAATCATTTCCAAAAAGTGATTAAACTAAAAGGACTAAAAGGAAACTGTCTTTCCTAAAGCAGAAATTTGAAGACAATCATCTTCTGCTTTGTTTCTTTGTCAAATGATGGTGGCTGAAAAACTTCCTTGAATTGTATTAATAGATTATTTAAATCATACTCTAAGGCAAAGTCAGCTCAGCATCTCAGAAAAGGTAGCTTGTTGTTGAAGAATGCTAACTCTTTGGGGATAGTCAAATAAGAAGTATTAGATGAGAGAAACTAGGTTAAAAAGGTGCTGACTGAATTGCTAAGGCAGTACCAACCCAGTAGTTAGTACCTTCATCCTCAAGTACAAAACCATGACAATGAATGAAAGGGTTTTGCCTTCACCAGTGATCAGCTCCCCAAGCATAACCCAGAAGCAACCTCTAGGCTTCAACCAAACACAAACACAAGTCAAGCTCTGCCTCCAGACCCTGCAAAGCAGAGGGAGCTCCAGGACAGCAGGACAGCACAGCTACAATCACCCCGATTATAGCAAATGGCAGATGGCACCCACTGGCTATCATCACCTGCTTTCACTGGCGGACAGCACTCTGCTCAGGGGGCAGCAGCCACAGAAGACTTTGGCCCTTTAAATTTGATAGCCCTGGGGAATTACATCAGCCACCTTCTGGCTGGGACATTCAGTTCTTAGCCTGACATCTGAGTCAGAGGACTTCGAGTTGCTTGGCTGAGGCAGTGAAGGTTTGCGGCTAAGGAGGCCAACACTACGGCCGAAAATCTGTGTTGGCCAGTTAGTCGCTTCTTCTCCTCGCCTGGTTGTGTGTGGCTGCCTTCAGTCAGTTGTTCTTACAGAGAGATGTCCGCCATAGCTTATAACAGGTGGAGAACGTGGGTGAATGGGCAAGTGTGTACCCACCCCACTGCCTGGAGTATGTGACTAGAATGGCATTCCCTACAGCACCAGCAATACGGTCTACCTTTAACACATTGTCCCCGCATTAGCTTGTCTTCTGAACAATCCTGTAAGGGAAATATTACTTCTCAATGACAAGTGCTGCTTTTCCCTCCAATTTTAAGATAGGGAAAATGAAACTCAGAATTTAAGGCACATAGCTGTAAAATGCAGGCCTGGGCTGGATGGACCACAGATTCTCTGTGGCCAGGGCCATGGTCTCCCACCATCACACCAGAGTACCTGAAACACCAGCTTTCCCCAGTCACTGACCAGAGACAATTACCCTGGTGAGGAAGATCCACTTCTGAGAACAGACCACAGAAGAATATTGGATTAGGAGAGATTACAAACATGCTTGGTGTATGTAGACTGAGAATTGTCCTACTGCCTGGCAAGTAGCATGATCCTTGGCACAAGCCATAATTATCTAAGAGTCTGACTTTTTCTTTTTTGGTACCAGAAATTGAACCTAGAGGTGCTTAACCACTGAGCCACCTCCCCAGCTCTTTTTATTTTTCACTTTGAGACAGGATCTCACTGGGTTGCTTAGGACCCTGCTAAGTTGATGAGGCTGACTTTGAACTTGCAATCCTCCTGCCTCCACCTCCTGAGTGGTATGTGATACCATGCCTGGCTTGAGAGCCTGACTTTGAGTCAGCTCTACCTGGAATGTTTACATCTGAGGGATAGAGAAAGGGAGAGTTTCATGGGCCAGTATTTCCTTGGTGCTCAAGGAGAGTTCTCCCATTCCTAGAAAGAGCTCCAAGACCTGTGGAGTTTCCAGAGTCTCACATTGAAGTTGAAACTTCACAAACAGTCACTTATTTATGTTGTACCTTTGGAAACAGAATCATAGTCTCAATGAGAAAACCAAAGTGCTCTAAGGGAGGGAAGAGGTAAGTGTGAGTCAGCAAGTTGTGTGAATCACTGAGTATTCTTTGGAGAAATCCAGTTTCAACCTATTGATTTGCTAAATTACTTTAAGCAATTTGCTTAAGTACATTCAGCACAGCCATATGTTGTTGAATGATGGGATAGGCCCTGAGAAATAAGTCGGTCCTTAGGCAATTTTTTAATTGTGAGAACATCACAGTGTTCTTACACAAACCTAGATGGTCCAGGCTGCTGCACACTGAGGCCATGTTGTATCTACCATCCTATATGTGGTCTGACCTTAACAGAAATGTTATGTAGTGCATGGATGAAATGTTTAAAGAGGGGACTAAAAAAGACAAGCCAAAAAACTCAATTTAAGTATGGGCAGTTCTCATGTTGTATATATGTCGTGTATATGTAAAGGACCCTTGTGTAATGGTAGTTGCTTCAAGATGTAGAGTTTATTCTCCTAACAGGGCCAGTATAGCCTGCAGTTTTGTACCATTATGATATTGCTTAGAGCATTTCTTTTTCCTTACAGATAGTATATTGGTATACCTAAGCTCAGCTCTTGGCCAATTAGCCCAAATTTTGAGTTTTTAGAGTTTTAGTTAATGAGGTTTCATTATTGCAAATGCAAGAAGAGTTTGGAAAATCATCACAATGTGAAATGAATGATGATGAAGAAAATCTAAACAAAAATGTTTTGCTAAGAACAGTTTTCAAAAAGAATATGAAATCAGATACTTACAGATAGGACCCACTTCTAAGAGATTGTCAAAAGAGCAGCAAGACGTGGTCCCCAAAGTAGCAACCACCTGGAGAGTAGACAGACAACCTTTAATCTCTCATGCGTTAGTCATTGCTGTAACCTCCACATGCAAAACCATTGCCAGAGCTATCCCAGGACCTTGAACTTGGTGCTCAGTAAATGGAAACCCATAAACACATGCTTAATCTTTGGGTGAAAGCATCCTTGCAGGTTAAGAGGGTTAAGAGAAACAAACTTGCAGACAGAAACCTGAGATATAAGATTAGATAATAGGAAACTTGGAAAAGATTTCCCATGCATGATGCCTTGGGACATGGATAGCTATTCCTATATTCCACTTTTTAAATCTGTCTATTGAATATAAGAACATAGTTCCTATTATGAAGTAAGAGTTTTCCTCAGTTGGGGTGGGGCAGGAGTGTGTGGGCAGAGCATAGAGCTACACATCAGAAATGTTGCTTGCTCCAATAAGGCTGGAATTGCCCAAGGCATCAGTGAAATGATTTTTCAGAAAAGACTTTGGGATCAGTTAAGAACCACATTGGGACATTGGCCAAGAGTATTTTACACTCGCTTTGATCTGCCCTGCTTCCCATCCTGAATGATACTGCTCCCAAAGATAAACTCCAACTGTCAGGAGATTCATGAAGAAGCATGCTGATGTTGAAAATAATTATAAAAGTACTGAATGCTGTAGGTCACATACTGGGAAATGTGGCCCAGCATTCACTGTGTCCTCTGCTGTCCCCTGACCATCTTGAGCTGCTGTGATTATACTAGCACTACTGGTGCTGTTCTCCTGAGCCTCAATGTCTTTGTAGACCTACAATGTTCCTGAAACTGTGGTCTGTGTCCTATTTCTTTGTAGTGCTGGAAATTTGCACTTTGCTGAACACAGAATAGATGATTAAATATATTGGCTGAGTTGAAATTCTCTCCAAATGAAAAAAAAAAAAATAAAAAAACAACATGTTTCCAAAAGCAAAGAGTCTAATTGATTTATGGATGTCATATACTATTTTTCCTCACATATGACAATAGTGTGAAATTTAACATAATTTATGCAAATCTTATTAAGCAACACTATGGACCATAACAATAAATTTGGAGTGGTCAGGAATTCTCATGTAAAAACCCCAGGCACAGGTCTTCCTGGTTCCATCTCACCTATGACCACCTTTGCTTGATCTGAGAGCCAAATTCACGTCAGTGAAAGTCAATGTGTTCTTGCAAAGGTAGTATGGCATCTGCCTTGTTGGTGGCTCATTCAACTGCCACCATCAAGACAGATGCTATGTTTGCTTGGCATCTGTGGCAAGTGTCCCTGTCACTGCCACATTTACTCTGAGGAAGTTTCTCAGAGAGAGCAACATGTACCCAGACACCAAGAGTTCCTCTGCTGCCCAGTCACAGGGTGTTCAGGTGCTGTTTGGGCATAATTCCCTTTTCATTGACCTGTTCCCACATGGAATCAACCCCACAAGAGGCTACCTACAGGCCCAGCAGAGGCAGGCTGTTGCAAAATGTGGATTTTATCATTATTTTAGTTTGTTGAGCTCAATAGATCAGGAGATGACTGCTGGTGAAGTTAGCTTGTCTTTCATGGTACCAAGAGGGGGGCCACCAACATCAGGGTTGCATCAAGCTTGGTCAGGAGATGGAAGGGTGAGGGGAAAGTGTAGGCAAAAAGCCTTTATTGTGGCTTTTGTGGAGAGTTACAGGTGAAGCAGATTTAGCATTGGCTGCTTTGAATAATTTCACTGAGCTCTTGGGCACAGGGGATGCCTCCCATTCTGTGGTACCTAGTCTGGGGTGATTAGGGAAGGTAGACAGTGGCTCAGAGTGAGCATCATATATGTGGTGGGTGTGGGGGGACCTCTGGATGGGTTAGTCTGCATATGAAATATATGCCAACTCTTTGAATATCAATGGGAAATGGCTAACCCAGAAGAGGCACTCCCTCCTCAGGGTAGCAAATCCCAGAGATGTTAAAGCATCAAAAACACAGAAAATAAAAAAAGCAAGATTAATACAAAATTGAGTCATGTACTTGGAGCAAAAAGATCTGGGTTGGCAACTCAGCTCTGTGTTATATTGGCAGGCATCTTGCTGGGCTCCAATCTTCCTACCACACACAGCAGACGTGGGACCCTCTCATGAAAAAGGTGCCCATGGACTTAGTCCCATAGCTCCACTTTTCCTGGCACCCTCAACCCTCTTTGTCCATACCTCTATGTGTGCCCTCCTCCTTTCTAGCATCCATTATTCTCCACACTTCTTCCACTTAGACAAGTTGGGGCATTTATTGGGAATCAAGTTAGTGTGCTATTTTTCTCTGATATTTGCAATTTCATCCTGATATTTAATTGAATATTAAAATGCTTTAAGGTACCTGGTTAGCTCAGTTGGTAGAGATGAGACTCTTATCGTCTATATCCTTACAAGTGAAAATTATGTACTTGATAAAACCACAGAATGACTCAAGACATTAATATTGCTTATTATTGTGTTTTCTCAATTTTAGCAGTCTTTTGGAAATGACCTACCTATAGTGTAGCCATTCCTTCAGTTTCATCTAAGTTTTCTTTACTAAATGCTAATTGGACTAACTTCTGCTATTAAAAGTACATACATATTAAATATTTCATTGTTAAAATTATTTTCTATCCATTACTATGTGCATAGAAGAGTATCTAGAATTATGTTTACCAATAATTATTACTGTTCATCTCCTGAGATGGGATTTTGGTTAACACAAACCTTTTTTCTTAGACTCTTGTGTAATAATTGATTTATTTGTAATGAACATGAAACATTTTTGTAGAAATAATAAAATTCTGTCTTGTCCTTTGCACTGGTCTGGATGACTATATCTCATTTGACTCTTTAGGAAGGACATGGTAAGTATTATGATTGTCTCTTGACAGCTGTGGAGATAGCTGAAATGCTCGAGGTCACACAAGTAATATACAAAACAGCATAATATACAATTTTGTAATTTTTCTTTCAGCACATTAAAATATTTAAGATATGATTTGGCATCTTGCATTTTTACTTAACTTTGTGATAATTTTGCCATATCATGAACTAATTTTTAAGAAAACAAGATCTAAAGCTATATGACATATTTTATGAATCTATAAACCACTTCCCTGTTGTTGACCTCAGTCTCAGTTGACACTAAGAATGGGTGACATTTTTTGAGTGCTTACTTAATGGCAAGCTGGGGTGCCAGGAGCTTTTCCTAAATTATATTTAATCACTCCAGCAGCCTTAATGAATTAGGACCATAATTCCTACTTCAAAGTCAATGTAAGTAGAGTCCCAGAGATAAGTAATTGTCCAAGAACACACATAAGCAGGAACAGACCAAAAGTGACATCAGGTTTAGTTAACCTTGTTATCCTGTCACACCTAAAGACAGGATATCTGGAGCATTGTCCCTGAGATGCCAGGAAAATAACCCAGTGTTTGGGGCAGTGCCAGATGCACTTCCAACAAGCCCCAGCATGTTGTAGCTGGAGAGGGAGGCCTGTGGGCAGGTGGTAGGGATCCAGGCTGCAGAAGCTGCGGGGCGCCACGTGGACAGTGTTCGAAATTACTCATCCACGTGGCACTGAGCTACAAGTCAGCTTGTCCTAATTCTCCGAAGCCACATTACAGCTAGCACCTGCTCTGCTTCGGGCTCTTATTACCTCGGCTCAGCATTGCTCAGTGACACTAACCTGATTTCCGTCTGCTCTGGGAGACATAATCACATTTGAACAGGGGAAGGAGGGGCAAGAGATGGCACAACCCTCCATCTCTGAGAGTCTGCGACTCTCCTGCTGGTGGCAGAGACTAGCGTGACCTCCCCACCTGCTGTCCTGGCCCCATCCTCCAGCCTGGTCTACTCACGTACGTGCCTTGCAGGCACTGCCTTTTGTTGGCGTGCTGATGTTATTAAGTCAACTCGTGACAGAAGCAAACCCATGCTTAGTAAAAAAAAAAAAAAAACAACTTTACCACATGACTCAATTGAGTTCATGATGAAGAGCCAAAGATTCAGTTTGCCTGGTTCAGATTCTGCCAAATATATTCCATGCTCTCAGTAGTAGGTCTTGAATTTTGAGAGGTCTGTGACCCCTTTGAGAGTATAACAAAGGTTATGCATCTGCATCCCAAGAGGGTACTGTAGTCATTATGCATGCACAGAGCTACAACCACTCCAGGACAAGTGGGCACCAAGACAAAACCCAAATTACCACCACTTTCCTACCTGGGTCAGATAATAGATATGAATTTCCACAGATGCTCAAGTCTATCAAATAAAGTTTGTAGTATTGGCAGATAACCTATGTATATCTTCCAGTATATTTTAAATCACTTTTGATAACTTACAATGCCTAATACAATGTAATTACTATGTTAATAGTTGTTAGACTGTGTTATTTAAGAAATAATGACAGGAAAAAATTCTGTAAATGTTCAGTACAGAAACAGGGTTTTTTTTGTTGTTGTTGTTTTTAAAAAGAATGCTTTCAGTCTGTGGTTGGTTGAATCTGTGGATGCAGAACCTACAGACACACAGGGTCAACTATATAAATCTGAAGTGTTGCTTCCTGTCTTAAAAACCCTTCATTGACAGTCCATTGTGCTTAGGTTAAAGTTCATTTTGGCCCTTCCACAGTCTCCTACAGTCTCACACATCCCTCCATTCACCTTGTGCTCCAGGCATGAAAACCTTAACAATTTCTCCAAATCTGTATATCTGTCTTTAAACTTGTGTTTCTCAATCCATACATTTGAATTCTTTTCAAAGGTTCAGGAAAAAAAAAAAAAAACACTTAAAGCAAAGAAAGCTGTAGCCTTTAGAGAGGAAAGATCATGAGTGAGGATGAGGGTACTGTTCAGTGGACCCTATGTTTTGGTTTGGTATCATAAGACACACAGAACAAATTGAAGATTGGTTCATATATGACTTTAATTAAAACATAAATTTTAATGTAAGTGAAAAATTAAGATTCTAATGAAAGAACACAAAATGAGCAATAAAGAGCAGGGGGAATTTCTAATAAATAATTCATCACTGTCCCTCACAGCATTATCACCACCATTAAATTTCTTACCCTAAAAGTCACTATTTCAGAATTACTTTAATAGCTTTTGTATTTTGTATAAAACATTTAGTGTGAATTGGTACAACCTTTCTGAAAGAGCATATGGCTATGCATATCAAAAATCTTGGGAAAAAAAGCCGTCCCTTTGGTCAAGTAATTCCAGTGCTAGAAACAGTTCCCAAGGAAATGCTGACAGGTGTAAGATGAGGAAACAAGTAAGTAAATACAACACTTTACACGCACTAATTATTACAAGAAACAATGTAATAATAAATAGCCTAAATGTCTAACAGCGGATGTTGCTAGCCTGGGAATTCTTATGAAAAGAAAAATATTTTATTTATGTGTACTAAATGTGTGTGTGTGTGTGTGAGTACACATGGAGAAAGAGATGGAGAAAATAGAAATATAATGGAGTGCTATGAGACCTTTAAACAGAATATCATTTTCATATACAACCACCTGGGGAAGTACTTAAAATGTATGAGGTGAAGAAAGAAAATCACAAATTAAGGTTGAGACAGAGATATATATTAATATATGTAAATGTTACAGAGAAAGGGTCTAAAGATGTAAATCAAAATGTTAACATGTTTTTCCTTTAGGTTTTATTTGAGTTTTTATGCTTTCCTATGACTACCAAATTAAAAAAATAAAACAAAATTTATAAAAAATTGATTAATGTTTAAAATCAGGAAAAATATATAATAAAAACAAAATTTTTCTTCATTAAGAATATACTTTTAGGGCTGGGGAGATAGCTCAGTCGGTAGAGTGCTTGCCTTGCATGCACAAGGCCCTGGGTTCAATCCCCAGCACCACAAAAAAAAAAAAAAAAAAAGAATATACTTTTACTGGGGATATAGCTCAGTGGTGGAGGGCATGCCTTAGCCCACATGAGTCCTTGGATTGGATCCCTAGCACCAGAAGAAAAGGAAGGATGAAGAGAAAGAAGAGGAGGAGAATAGGAAGAGGAAGAGGAGGAAAGAAGAAGGAGGAGGAGAAAAAGAAGAATTAATGGAGTGTTAAGAGACTCTGGTTTAATTTGCATTTCCAGATTAGCTTTGAGCTATGACATTCAGGCTTGTAGCAAACTAGTGATTCTAGAAAACACAGCCGAAAGGATGAAAACAGAAAGAAATCTTATCTGCAGAGAAGCAAAGATAAGAATGACGTCAGGCTTCTGTTTAGAAATCATGAAAGAAAGAAGGGAATGGAGAAAAATATTTACAGTGTCGAGAGTAACTCCAATCAACAATTCTGTGTTTAATAAAAATTACCCTTCAAGGTGAAAGAGAAATACTTTTTCAGACAAACAAAAATTAAGGGAATTGGTTACCAGTAGACCTGCTTTGCAATAAATATTAAAAGAAATTCTTCAGAAGGAAGAAAAAATGCCTTCTGTTAGATACTTGGATCTACATAAAGAAAGCAAAGAGCATCACAGGAGTAGGTGAAGATAAAATAGAAGCTCTCTTTTTCTGGTTTAAGAGATCACGAGCTTTTTTCTCAAAATGATGAGTGACAATGTATTCATTTATCATAGCTTAGAGATAAATAAGATGATTGTTAACAATGTTCATGAGAGGATGGTGGGAGGGATGAATGGGAATACTGTTTTATAAGGCATTTGTATTACACACGAAGTAGAGCAGGGTTACTAGAAAGAGGACATGGATGAGTTGTGAATGCGTGCTGCAAACTCAAGGGCAACCACTAAAAACATTTGAAAGAGTATTAAACTAGAAATCGATAATTTAAAAAAGTAGCTGGGAATACCCCCAAACTCACAGAGATCAAACGACACAGTGCTGGAGTTCACATAAGAATTTTCAAGAGAAATTAAAATGCACTTTAACCTAAATGAAAATGACAAGGTAATTCATCAAAATTGTGGACACAGTGTTTAAAGGGAAGTTTATAGCATTAAATTCATATATTAGGGAAAAAAAGGAAAAATCTAACATCTACAAATTAAGCTTCAACTTTAGGAAATTAGTGCAAGAGGCAAATTAAATACTAAGCATAAGAAAAAATTTAAATATTAAGCATTAGAGTAGAAATGAATGAAATGGAAAACAGGAAATCAATGGAGAAAAAGTTGGTTCTTTGAAAAGATCAATAAATCTGATAAATCTCTAATCAGGTTAACAAGGAAAAAATCAGAAAACAGATTACTAATATCAGAAGTGAAAGTGGAACCATAAACATTAAAAGGATAAGAAAGGATTATTATGGCTTCTGCTCACAAATTTGAAAATACAAATGAAATTGACAAATTCCTTGGAAGAGTTATTCTACCAAAACTCACAGAAAGAGAAATAGATCATCTCAATAGGGTTATAGCTATCAATAATTAATAACCTTCAAAAACAAAAAGTACCATACCCAATTAGGTTCACTGGTAAACTCAGGAAGAAATCTCACCGATTCTCTACAATCTCATAGAAATGGAAGCAAAAAGAATACTTCCTAACTCAATGAGGCTAGCATTACTTTAATACCAACACTAGACAAAGACATTGCAAGAAAGGAAATTATAGACCTATATTTTCCATAAGATATCAAATTGAGTCCAACACTTAAAAAAATTATATACCAGAAAGAAGTGGAATTTGATTGATTGAAGCATGCAGACCATTTCAACAGTTGAAAGTAAATTAATATAACCTATGATATCAACAGACTAAAGAAGGAAACTCATATTATATAAATAGAGACACAAAAAGCATTTGACAACATCTGGCATCCATCCATAATTTACACAAACAAATACAACAAAAAAATCACTTGGCACACTAGGATTATAGTGGAACTTCCTTGATAACTGATATCAGAAAACAAACAAACCAAAAACAATCCACAGCTAACATCATTCTTAAAGATGAGAACCTACATGTTTTTCTTCTAAGATTAGGAATAAGGGAAGAATATCTGTTCTCAACACTTTCATTTAACATTATATTATGAATTCCAGCTAATGTGATATGACTAGAAAATAAAAGATAGATTGTTATGACATTGCTGTCTATGTAAAAATACCAAAGAATAACTCAAAGCCAAAGTCTCTGGGAACTAATGAACAATTATAGGAAGATACAGGACAAATATGTAATAGAAAAAAGTCAATTTCTTTCTTATGTTTTAGCATAAAAAATGGAATTTGAGGTTAAAAAAACCCCCACAATTCCACTTACATTTTGCACAGAAAGGAGAAAAAGAAATACATATAAATCTACCAAAATGTATATAAAATCTTTATTAGGAAAAGTACAAAACTTTGAGCTAAATAAATATAGAAAGATTCTATGTACACGGACAGGAAGTCTCAATATCACCAAGATGTCTGATCTTCCAACTAGATCTATAGATTCAATGCAACCATATTTAAAGATCCAGTGAGTTATATGGTACACATTGGCAAATTGATTCTAAAATTTATATAGTCAAAAGAATTTTAAAAACCCATAATATAGGACATAATATTGAATAATGTCAGAGGTCATATCTGACCTTATCCAACTTTAGTATAAATCTTAGATATCAAGATGGTGTGATCTTGGCAAAGGAGATAAACTTATTAATGGAATGGAAATAGATCTACACATGAGGTCAACTAATCTTTGACAAAAGAGAAAAAGCAATTTAATGGAGGAAGGATAGACTTTCAACAGGTGATACTGGAACAGCTAGACATCCCAATTCAGAAACAAACAAAAAAGAATCTAGACACAAAATTTACACCTTTCACAAAAATTAATCTGAAAATATATCACAGACTTAAATGTCAATTACAGAATATAAAACATCTGGAAGATAGCACAGGAGAAAATTCAGAGGATCTTGAGTTCAGCAATAAGTTTTTTAGTTATAACGCTAAAGGCATAATCCATGAAAGAAATTGATAAGCTATACATCAGTGAAATTGAAAAATTTTGCCTGGTAAAAGACTATTGCTCAGAAAATGAAGTAAAAAGCCACAAATTGGGAGGAAGTATTTACAAAACATTTAAGTAAGTGCTGGAACTCTCTTTAATAATGCTTTTTTTTTAAAAAACTATTTTCTAACAACATGAACCTGTTAATTTAAAAAATCAATTCATCAATTGGAATGTGGACAAAGAGATTTATGTTTTAATAAAAATGATGTGTAAATTATTAATAAGCAAATGAAAATATGTTCAACTTCATTAATTAGTCTTTAGGGAAATACAAATTATGAGCATGATGGGATATTACTATACACCTTTTAATACAGGTAAAATGAAAATATAATGACAATACCAAATGCTGGTGAAGAGGAAAACAAAATAAAACACCTGATTGTCTCATGCAGTGCTAGAAGAAAGACAGTCTTTCACTGTATTATGTGAAATAGTACAGCCATTCCAGTAAAGATTTTATCAGTTTCTTTAAAACATAACATATAACTACAAAATGACCCTTAATTGCACAATCTTGGCCATTTATCCAAGAGAAATGAAAACATATATCCATCCAAATAGTTACATGTTAATCTTCACTGATGCTTTACTTACACCATAAGGCCTCTTAATAGATAATAGATAATCATACAGTGGTACAGATGATGTGGTATCAAATCTCTGTGGAACAGTAATAAAAAAGAAATAACTATAGATACGTGCAGCAGCTTTGGTGAGTCTCAAGAGCTTTAGATTGAGTATAAAAGGTTAATCTCAAAAGGTCACATTCTGTATGATTCCATTTATATAACATTCTCAAAGTAAGAGTGTGAAGATAGAAAATAGATTATTGATTGTCACAGTAGATGAATGGATAAAGAAAATGTGGTACATATACACAAATGGACTATTACTCAGCCTTAAAGAAGAATGAAATTATGGCATTTGCAGTATATGGATGGAGCTGGAGAATATCATGCTAAGTGAAATAAGTCAAATCCAAAAAACCAAAGGTGGAATTTTTTCTCTGATAAGTGGATGTTAATCCAAAATGGGGCAGGGGGATGAAGGAACTTTGGATTATGCAGAAGGGAGTGAGGGAAGGGGAGGGAGTGTAAGGATGGGAAGGACGGTGGAATGAGATGGACATTATTACCCTATATACATATGATTACACTACAGGTGTGACTCTACACCATGTTCAGCCAGAGGAAGAAGTTGTGCTCCAGTTGTGTACAATGTATCAAAATGCTTTCTACTGTCATGTATAACTAATTAGAATAATTTTTTAAAAAAGTAATTGACACATCTGTAACCCCAGTGTGGGGTTGTCACATAGTTCTCTCACTAATTAATTTGCATTTCTTTGGTTATTAGGTGCTCAAGATTGGTTTCATATATATATTGCCTTTTTCATGCTTGAATATGAAACTGATTCTTTATATATTTTGCATGTTTTTCATTGGAATGTTTCCTCTTTGTTGATATGTGAGCCTTCTTTTTATTTCAAAATTGACTTTGTATTATATCCTATGAATAGTTCCTACCAACATTTGTATTTTAATATGAGTTATGAGGTTTTGAATTTTTATAAAATATTCCCATCAGGTATGTGATGTTTTTTCCATTGCTTTTATTCTCCAAATATAGAGTATGTTTCAATACATATTTTTCCCTAGACATAAAATTTTAGTGACTTAAAATTGACACTGTAGGTTAAAAATATTTACTTCATTTAAATAAAATCATTTCAAATTTACTAAACTTATAATTGGAATTTTAAGGATAATCCTTCTTTATAACCAGAATGAACTTCCTTCCAAATCTTTCTGTATTTGACAAATAAAGTTGACTCTCCACATCCAAGGGTTCCACAATCACGTATTCAACCAAACATGAAGTTAAAATATGTTTTTATTGCATTTGTACTGAACACACACTTTTTCTCCTCATTGTTTCCTTAAAAAAAAAAAAACTATTTACACAGCATTTACATTAATTAGGACAAGCAATCTAGTGATGATCTAAAATATGTGGGAAGGAAGATATGTACAGGTTATATGCAAATACTATGTCATTTTATGTAAGGGACTTGAGCATCCAAGGGTTTTGGTATGAGTGATGGGTCCTGGAACAGATGCCCTGTGGATACCAAGGGACAACTATTAATTGAATTTCTCCCACTGTCATTTCTGTGCTATTCCATCAGTGAAGATAAAGCGGTGATCAAAATGAACTCCCCCCTTGTACATTCTGTTGGGAAGAAGGCAGTAAACAAACAAACAAATAAATGGGTATGGGAGTAGGTGATACAGGTAATGGAGAAAAATCAAGCAGGTAAGGGAACTGAGAAAGATGTCTAGGATCAAATGGAAGCTGAATCTGGATCCAGAGTTTGACTTCTGTCTCCTTCAAACTCACTTGAGTGTCATCTTATTCTTTGAGCTACCTTTGAACCTTGCCAATCCTTCTACATTATAACCATGTAGATCATGTTTATGATCCTGATTCTCCTGTGAGCTCCTCAGATTAGGATAGATGTTTATATAAAACCATACCTTCCATGACTGCCTCAGTCCAGCCACCAAATGGTTATTGATTTGAATTGACAAAAAAAGTTTCAGAGAAAGAAGAGTGTTTTGAAAGATTAATTCTTGACAATTGCCATTTTGACTGGAGTGAGATGGAGTCTTGGTGTAGTTTTAATTTGTATTTCTCTAATTGCTAGAGAGGTTGAACATTTTTTCATATATTTGTTGCCCATTTGTATTTCTTGTTAGTGAAGTCCTTGTTCAGTTCCTTTGCCAATTTATTAATTGGATTATTTATTTATTTTTGGTGTGAAGTTTTTTGAGTTCTTTGTATATTCTGGAGATTAATACTCTATCCGAGGTGCAAGTGGCAAAGATTTTCTCCCATTCTGTAGGCTCTCTGTTCATGTTCTTGATTGTTTCCTTAGCAGTGAAGAAGTTTTTATTTTGATAACATTCCATTTATTGTTTCTTGATTTTAATTCTTGTGATTTAGTGGTCTTGTTGGGGAAGTCAGTTCCTGAGCCAACATGGTAGAGAGTTGGACAAACTTTTTCTTCTAGTAGGTGCAGGGTCTTTGACCAATGCTTAGGTCCTTGATCCACTTTGAGTTGAGTTTTGTGCAGGGTAAAAGATAGGGATTTAATTTCATTTTGCTACATATGGATTTCTTGTTTACCCAGCACCATTTGTTGAAGAGGCTATCTTTTTTCTCTAATATATGTTTATGTTACCCTTGTCTAGTATGAGATAATTGTATACATGTGAGTTTGTCTCTGTGTCTTCTATTCTGTTCCATTGGCTCTCATGTTTGTTTTTGTGCCAATTACATGCCATTTTTTTTTCACTACAGTTCTATAGTATAATTTAAGGTCTGGTATTGTGATTCCTCTGGCTTCACTTTCCTACTAAGGATTGCTTTGGCTATTCTGGGCCTCTTATTTTTTCCAAATGAATTTCATGACTGTTTTTTCTATTTCTATGAAGGAAATTATTGGGGTTTTCATAGGAGTTGAATTTAATCTGTTTAGTGAATGAAATCTACATAGTATGGCCATTTGGATAATATTAATTTTGCCTATTCAAGAACATGGGAGATCGTTCCATCATCTAAGGTCTTCTTCAATTTCTTTCTTTAGTGTTGTGTAATTTTCATTGTATAGGTATTTCAACTCCATTAGATTGATTCCTAAGTATTATTTTTAGACTATTGTGAATGGGATAGTTTTTCTAATTTCTGTTTCAACTGATTCATCATTGATGTCTAGGAACATAATTGATTTGTGTTAATTTTATATCCTGCTACTTTGTTGAATTTGTCTATGAGTTCTAAAAGCTTTCTGGTGAAGTTTTTTAGGTCTTCTAAATAGAGAATCATATCATCAGCAAACAGTCATATATATCTAAAAGAACAAATAAAAAATCAAATTTAAAAAATCTAAAAAAATAAAAATAAAAAAGATTAATTCTTAAAAGAAAAGCAGTGGATGTTATTAATATTGTTCTAATGATTAAGAAATGCCCAGACATTGAGGAGTGTCCCCATGACCTTGTTTCTAAAACCTGAATGCTCATCAGAATCTGAAAGTTGTGAAATTTCTCCAATGCCTGCTTCCATTCCTGGATATTCTGTCAAGATCCATCAGAGGAATTCCTGGGAATGGGACTTTTTAAGAGCTCACCAGGTGACGCTGGTGTGTGGCCAGGTGGAATGCCCAAGTAGGGCCACAGTCATGACATTTGATTGCATCACACAAGATGTATCAGTCCCATAAATGGCATACTGCTGGGGCCATGTCAGGAATGTGACCGTTCCCACACTTCACTTGCAGTACTAAGACTCTCTTCCCATTGGAGAATGCATATCTGGGTGCAAGAGAACCAGCCTGTCATTTGGTTAATTAGATATTTTATCTAGGATTAGTCACTGCTTGCTTACAATGAGCCTTTTATAAATGACACATCTTACTAGCTACTCTGAACAACTAATGTAGGCAATAAGACCTGTTCACTCATCACACTTTTCTCTCTGCTTAAAGCATCTAGCATGGCACAAAGGACTCTTTTAAGGGATGACCGTAGCTGTCCCTTTGGACAACAAGCAGAAACAATACTCTTTGGCTTAGTACAATCCTGGAGTGTTGTAGTGACTTCAAGACTAAAGCATGTAGAAAGGAAGAAACAAATGGAGAATCTAGCTCTCCTCAAGGAGACAACATAATTCATGCCTGGCCTCTGACCATCACAAGCAGCCTGGAAAGTGACTCTGGCATGCACATTACGTGCACACACACACACACACACACACACACACACACACACACGCCCTAGGCCTGCAGAGACTTCCATGGTGCCATCTGCAACATGTACTGATAGACTTACAAAGAATGGAATCAGGCCAGCTGCCTTGTCTTGTTCCAGGGCCTCCTGCAGGGCAGAAGCACGCATGGCAAATTTGCCATCAGAAGGGATTGCTTTCAATTTCACTCCACCAATTAATCCAGCTCTTTCCACAGAGGAGTGTGCCTGAGAAAAAAGATTAGAGTTAGATTGGTACAGGTTTGCTCACACTTTCTACGTTCCTGGTTCTGCAGAGGGTGCCTGACCCCTCACACCACGGTGGCACCTATTCATGCGGAACCTTGCTTTAAGTTTTGTTTTAGTCACTTTTTCTTCACTGTGAACAAAATCCCTGACAAGAACAACTGAAAGAAGAAAAGGCTCATGGTTTCAGAGATTTGGTCCATGGTTAGCTGATTCCATAGCTCTGGACATGAGTTGAGGCAGAACATCATGGCACAAAGGCATGGCAGAAGGAAGCAGCTCAGGACATGGAAATAAGACGAGAGAGCTCCACTCACAGGGACAAAAGATTAACTCCAAAATCACACCCCAGTGACCTACTTCATCTAGTCACACCTTACCTGCTTATAGTTCTACCCAGTTAATTTTTATCAGTGGATTAATTCAACAATTAGGTTATACCTCCAATAATCTAATCGTTTCACCTCTGAATGTTCTTGCATTATCTCACATGTGAGATTTTGGGAGACACCTCAGATCTAAACCACAACTTTAATAAATCAAGCACTTAGAAGGGTAGGGTGATGAGTTCATTCATTTGTCTGACTTCGGGAGAATGCAGTGAGATCCTGGAATGCATACCCACCATGGACTTAGAAATCCTGGGTTCAGATTCAGACCCTACCTTTCCCTATGGGGCCTTTTGCAGCTTGGTGGCCAAGCTCGGTCAATAGATGCTCAGTAAATACAGTGATTCATTGGTATCCATGAGAAATTGGTTCCAGGGCCTCTGTGGATACAAAAATCCACAGAAGCCCAAGTCCTTATATAAAATGTCAATGGTGTAGTATCTGCATATGATCTACATATATGTTCCCATATATTTCAATTTATCTCTGAATTACTTATCAAACTTAATGTCATACAAATGCTATGTTACATTAATAGTTGCTACACTGTATCATTCAGGGAATAATAACAAGAAAAAATATCCATAAATATTCAATATAGACACAATTTTCTTTAAAAATATTTTTGATCTGTGGTTGTTGAATCCATGGACATGGACTCTTCTGAGATTGAGGGCCAATGATGTGGCACTGCCACTGGATGGTGGGTCCACCCTTCTCAGAGACTCCCAGGAAAGTTGATTCTTACTGAAGCAGCCACCTTCTGCCCCGCAGTCTGCATCATCTCTAGATTTGACCCACTGTGGGCATCGCTGCTGCTCCTGTGCGGTTCTTTGACCACCTCTGCCAGCAGAGGGGTTCCAGAAGACAGCACTTAGCTTCTGAGTCCCTGGGGCTCCCAGCTCCAGACCTTCCTGGTGGGACCCTCTCAGGTTACTCTGGACAGTGACTCTCTATGATCTTGTGAAAACAATGAGAAGATAAAAAAAAATTCCACTTCAAAGAATAGTTGTGAAAAATGATGACAAGGTATGTCAGGCAGGTTTCCTGGTGTAGAAAAATTAAATGGAAATACTTCCTCTTTTACTACTAGGTTTGAAAATCAACTGTGAAACATGTGACACCTTAGCCAGTTGTTCTTTCCATGATCTTTGTGCATCACCTTCAGAGGATGAGTAAGGTGATGAATTTATAAACTTATGACAAAACCTTGACCCTGTGCTTCCTAGGGTGCGTGCTAGCCTACAATGCAGACTCAACTCAGGAGGAGGCAGTGGGAGGCAGGCAGGAGGAGGATGTAGGGGCAGTGGACAGTAGCAGACAACAGGAGTTTAAATTGTTCCTAAAAGAGAGTTATTTGCATGTGTGCCTGCTTTCTATGTGATGCTCCAGTGTCCCCTTGACAAGTTTGTGTTTCCCATGCAAAGATGCAGAGGGTATTGGCTGATCGGCTATCCCCTTTTTTGGAGAGCTACCTCTCCTTACAGGGTGTGCTTGCCACAAACTCACTGCAGGATAAACTGTACAACACACAAAAGATTGGCACTTGACCAAAGAGAAAATCTCTGGGATAGTCTGAAGACAGTTCTAAAAGGAAAGTTTATAGCACTGAGTTCCTACATTAGAAAAAGATACCAAATGAATAATCTAAAGTTATTCCTCAAAGTATTAGGAAAAGGACAAACTATCACCAAAATCAGTAGAAGACAGAAAATAATTACAATCAGAGCTGAAATCAATAAAAGTGAGAATTAAAAAATTACAAACTATCAGTGAAAACAAAGAGTTGGTTCTTCGAAAGGATAGACAAGATCCTTTCAAAGTCGGTTTGCTTAGTTGGCTAAACTAAGCAAAAGAAAGAGAAGACTCAAATTAACAAAATTATATGGAAATTGAAATATCACCTGAAATCCAGAGGATCACTAAAAACTATTTTGAAAATGTACACCCCAATAAGCTGCAAAATTCATTCTACGTAGTCAGTATCACCCTGATACCAAAACCAGACAAAGACACATGGAGAGAAGAAAATTATAGGCCAATATCCTTGATGAACATAGATGCAAAAGTTTTCATTAAAATTGGCAAACCACAGGACTGGGGTTGTGGCTCAGTGGTAGAGTGCTTGCCTTGCACATGTGAGGCACTGGGTTCAATCCTCAGCATCACATAAAAATCAATGAATAAAATAAAGGTACCATGTCCATCTACAACTAAAAAAATTTTTTTAAATAAAATTTTTAAAAAATTGTCAAACCACATACAAAAACACAGTGAAAAGATAGTGCACCATGATCAAGTGGGTTTCATCACATGGGTTTTCAGGGTTGGTTCAACATGAGCAAATCAATAAATGTAATTAACCACATAAATAGAGTTAAGGACAATAATCACATGATTATCTCAAAGACTCTGAAAAAGCATTTGACAAAGTCTAGCACCTATTTATATTTAAAACATTAGAGAAACTAGGGATAGATGGAACCTACCTCAACATTGTAAAGGATATATATGATAAACCCAAGGCCAACATCATACTAAATGGAGAAAAATGGAAAGTTTTTCCTTTAAATATAGGATTAAGACTAAGATATACACTCTCACCACTCTTATTCAACATAGTCCTTGAAACTCTAGCCAGAGCAATCATGCAAGAGAAGCAAAGAAAAGGGATACAAATAGGAAAAGAAGTCGAATTTTCTTCTTGCTGATGTCATGATCCGTCGCTGGCTTTTTGCGGTTCCAAAATCCATGGATATTTGTCACCGCCTGCAGCAACAACTTGCACGGGTCTTATGGGTGGTGGAGTGGAAACTGAGGCACTTCTATCTTTCTCTTTAGTGCACTGCTTTCTTGCTTGTTCATTTATAGAGGATAGAGGAAATGAGATTTACTTGCTTTGAGAGGAGAGAGAGACCCCGCTTATCAGAGAGAAAGAAACTTTGCTTAAGAGAGAAACTTTGAAAGAAAGACAGGCTTTTCTTAGAGCTTAGAAGGAGAGAGGCCTGCCACGCCTTAAAGTCCTGCATCCTGTGAACTAAGGGTGTGTCTACCTAAGGTGCCCTAGTGATGCGTCTCCGTTCTCCGTTCCGCAATCTGCCTTCCGCCGCTGCCCCTACTTGCTGCTGTGTTCTTTCTTCTGGCTTTTTTGCTAATGGCTGCTGTGGCGTGTCTTCTCTGGCTACTGCTGCGCCGCGTGTCTTCTGTTACTGCTTTTCTTCTGCTAATGGCTGCTGTAGCGTGTTTTTCCCTCTGGCTGCTTCTAATGGCTGCTGTGTCTCTGTCTTGCTCCACCTGCGCTTATATCACCTCCAGGACGTGGAGAGCAGGGCCACGCCTCTTACGCAAAGATTAGGCAAGACGTTCTGAGCAGGCAATTAAAGTGCTCGAGAACTCATGCGCATACCTTGTGTGCGTGGAGGAGAAAATCACCTGAGTGTGCTTATGTCAATTAACCTCCTCGCTGCTGATGTGATCAGGCGCCATCCTGGCGCCACCAACATGGCACAGCCCCCAACAATGATCTTATATTTAGAATATAAAAAACTCTAGCAGAAGACTTCTAGAGTTGATAAACAATTTTAGTAAAGGAGCAGGATATGAGATCAACATACATAAATCAATTGTTTTCCTATATTCCAATGAATCTGCTGAAAAAGAAATTAGGAAAACTGTACCATTTACAATAACTTCAAAAAATAAGGTACTGGGGAATTAATTTAACAAAGGAAGTGAAAGACCTCCATGATGAAAACTATAGAATGCTGAAGAAAGAGATTGAAGAACACCACAGAATATGAGAAGATTATCTATGTTTTTGGATAGGTAAAATTAATATTGTCAAAATGGACATATTATCAAAAGCAATATAGAGATTCAGTGCAATCTCCATCAAAATGCCAATGACATTCTTCACAGAACTAGACAAATAGTTCTAAAATTCATGTGGAAGAATAAAAGACCAAGAATCACCAAAGCAATCTTGAGCAAGGAGAGCAATGCTGGAAGTATCATAATACCACAGCTTAAGTTATGCTGCAGGGCTATAGTAGGGAAAGCTGCATGGTATTGGCCCCCAAACAGACAGGAAAACTAATGGAATAGAACAGAAGACACAAAGACAAACTCACACAAATACAGTTATCTCATACTACACAAAGGTACCAAAAACATATGCTGAGAAAAGATGGCGTTATAAAAAAGGGGGCTAGGAAATATCCACATATAGAAGAATGAAACTGGATCCCTGTCTCCCACCCTGCACAAAAGTCAATTGAAAAGTAGATCAAAGACCTAGAAATTAGACTAGAAACGCTGCCACTGCTAGAAGAAAATGTAGGCCAACAATCCAACGTATTGGCACAGGCATTAACTTCCTTAATAAGACTCCTAAAACATATGAAATAAAACAAAAATCAATGGCAACAAATTAAAAAGCTTCTGCACAAGAAAGGAAACAATTAAGAGTGTGAAGAGGGAGCCACAGAATGGGAGAAGATCTTCGCCACCTGCTCCTCAGATAAGGCATTAATATTCAGAATATATAAAGAACTCAAAAACTTTGGTACCAAAAAACCAAGTAGCCCAATTAATAAATGGACATTTTTCAAAAGAAGAAATACAAATGGCCAGTAAATATATGAAAAAAAAGTTCAACATCTCTGGCAATCAAGGAAATGCAAATTAAAACTACACTGAGATTTCATCTCACTCCAGTCAGAATGGCAATTATCAAGAACACATATAATAATAAATGTTGTGGAAGATATAGAGAAAAGAGTACACTCATAACTTTTTTTGGTACTGTAAATTAGTGCAACCACTCTGGAAAGTAGTATAGAGATTCCTCAAAACACTAGGAATAGAACCACCATATGACCCAGCTAGCCCACTCTTCATATATCTAAAAGATCTAAAATCAGCATACTACAGGGACACAGACACATCAATATTCACAACAGCACAATTCACATTAACCAAGCTATGGAACCAAACTAGGAACCCCATCAACAGAAGAATGGATAAAGAAAATGTGGCATATGTACACAATGGAATATTACTCAGACATAAAGAAGAATATAATTATGGCATTTGCTGGCAAATGGATGAAATTGGAGACCATAATGTTAAGTGAAATAAACTAGACCCAGAAGGTCAGAGGTTAATTTTTTTTCTCTGATATGAAGAAGTTAGTCCAAAGTAAGGGGGTCGGGGAGGGAAGGTTGGATTCAATCAAATAGAAGAGAAATCAGTGGAGTAGAGAAAGGGATTTGAGGGGGAGGGAAGAAGGAGAGGATAAGGGAAGAACTGTGGTGTGAATCTGACCCAAGTTTCCTATGTATGTATGTGAATATACCACAGCGAATCTCACCTTTATATATATACACACACACACACACACACACACACACACACACATACACAAACACACAAGGTACTAATTAAAAAGAACTATAAGTAAATAGCAGAAAGATCAGTAGAGTAGAGGGAAGGGAACGGGGGAGAAAGGTGGGATGAGAAATGGGAATTACTGCTCCTGAAGGAGAGCAAATTATATTCTATACTTGTATAATTATATCAAAATAAACCCTAATATTATGTATAACTAAAATGAATTTAAAAAAAAACAGATGAGTGCCAGGAGAAGGTAGGGCCACAGATAACTGACTATGTTCCTGCTCCACATGCAGCGCAGGTTTTTGCAGAAGATGCCTGGCTTAGACCAGGCAGCACCTCCACACAAGCAGAAGCTTTCTGCTAAGGGCGTTGATAGACCATATGCTGCCACAGAGTGCTTTCCTACAGCTGACTTGTGATCATTAGGTCCCCCAAACTCAGACTAATCCTCATTTGCATTCTTTCTTTTTCTCAGGGAACAAAGTAGATCTCAGTCCCTAGCTTTTCATTTATTTGAACTGAAGATTAGGTCTCTCATTTGTTTTATTACTTTCATTCCTAATTTGGTTCTTAATGATGAATGCACCCATGACGGATTGCAGCACAGAACAGAGGTGGAAACGCTCCATAAGCCACCATGTACACATTGCATTCTAACTCCCCTTTCAACTACTCCATTAAAGTTAGCTTTTATGGATTTGATTACTGCCATTTCCTTCTAAAAACGTGGTCATTCTGATTCTTCTGGGGTTTTTTTTTGTTTGTTTGTTTTTTGTTTTTTGTTTTTTTGGCTGACCCTGTACTTAAAATGTGACGGTGACTTAATTTACACAGTATTACAAAAGGTCAAAATGGAAAATGAGAATAAAAACAGTGAAAAGAAAAAAAAAAACTTGGACACAAGCTCTATATCAGGACCTGTTTCTGGGGAACCTAATGGACATCCAGAGAAAGATGCAGTAGAGCCCATGGTATCTTTAGCCACTGGGCATCTGGAATGGTACTACCAGCCACTTCCTAGTGAGATGAGCTCCTTCAGGAAGCCCTGATGGACAGGCTGCACCCTAACATGTATAGTAGTGGATTTCAATATATATTTATTGAGTGCCTATGTGTTCATTTTGAGTTTTTTCTAAAGCCTTCTGGGAAACAAGGGAGACTTAAATACAAATTAATAATTTTCTTCATATGCAAGCAAAATCTTAATGCATGGAGTTAGGATAGGGAGATATAATCCTCCTAGTTAGGACGGAAATACCAGTATTGTATTAATTTCAGGCTAAGTATTTACTAGAAAACAATTTTGTTACGGTTCAAATGTGTGGCTTAGGAATTCACTGAAGGTAAAAACGCTGGCAATTCCTTGTGGAATCTAATTTCTTGAAGGTGACACAGATCTTACTCTTTTTGTGCCATCTGGACCATACTTTCTCTCGTGAAGTTATTCTCTTCATGCTGATCAATCTTCTTTCCACTTGCCCCTTTCCCCATAATTCTGGACTTTGTTTTGTTGCTGTTTACTATTTTCAAATGGGTTTAAAAATGGAATCAGACTAGATATTTTTATTTGCAGTTTTAAATACGAAGTACTTTAAATCTTTCCTCTTATGCCCAGCCACAAGCTGAGCTGAGCTACACCAAGGATAGGTGCTTTGATCCCCATTTGATAGTAGGGAAAGAGAGGCTCTGAGAATTTACGTGATTTGCCTGAGATCACAAAGCTTAAAAAAGCAGAGCTGGGATTTGAGATTAGATTGTTGAGCCTAACATGCAATTACTCCACAGTGCTGCTCTGAAGGTGGGCCAGATGAATGCAGTCTAAGTCCATGCTGCTATAGATGGTAACAAGTCAGTCATGGGGAGTTCTCAGTACATATAGTTTCTTTTCAACTTGATCTATCAAGTTCCTACCTGAGAATTAGTATAAGTCTCTATTCTAGAGATCCCTAAGGAACTATTCTTGGATTTGAAATGATAATGAATTTTGTTTGAATTCAGACCTTGAATGTCAGAAGACACCTACCACTAACCAATATTATTGGGCTATAACCCAATATTCAACCCCCAACACACACACCCCCACATACCTGATCAGAGGAGTAGGCCACCAGCTTTTCCATGATTGCAGCCTGAGTCAACTCTGGGGTCCGTGCCTGGAGCTGTCGGATCACTTTGGTCCGAGCAGCCAGCAGGGCAACCAGGGTGGCTTCACTGGCACTCCCCTAAATCCAAGAGAAAGGTCCCAATGAAATTCAAAATGCAGTGAAAGAATCAGTGTCTGAACTGTTGGAAGATATACTTTTTGTCCATAGTTTTCTTAAAAGATAAAGCTGAAATTGCAAAGATCACTCTTTTTTGCCAGGAACAATCTAACTCCTGTGGAGGCCTCTTTAGCTCTTCTAGTGAGCTTAGCATTACTTTGTCTACTCTATGTAACAGCAGTAGCCAACATTTTCAAACACTAAGCATGTGCCAGGCATTGAGAAAATAGCTCCACAGGCATTTTCTCGTGGGTGCCTCAAACCTAGCCAGGGATGTACTGTCCATATCTTTAGCAAAGGAGACTGGCCCAGGGCACCTATGCACAAGCTCAACTCTGTGATCATATCCACTTGGACAAAGCAATTTGCATTTGTTTATAAAATACAGGTACATTTTTCTTGATATGCTGAGATTGAGTTATAGAATTTATTTTAATCCCTAATTTACATGCCAAATTGTGCCCTGCCCCTAAAGTCATATGTTGAAGCCCTAAACCTCAATATCTCAAAATCTTTAAAGTGATATTTAAATTAAAAGGTAGTCTTTAGTGTGGGCCCAACTCCAATCTGACTGGTGTCCTGGTAAGAGGAAGAAATTAGCCACCAAATTTATGCATGCACACGGAAAAACCATGTGAACACAGTGAGGAGGCAGCCATGTACAAGCCAAGGAGAGGCCTCAGGAAAAACTGAATTTGCTCATGCCTTGATCTTGGACTATCAGCCTCCAGAACTGAGACAATGAATTTCTGTTGTTTTATGCAACCCTGGCAAACTAATACAACTAATGTCAAAAATTTATTTTAGCAAAAAATAATAAAGAACTATTGAAAATTCCTCCCTTGAAGTTAACAGTGGCTACATGATATGAATTGGGAACCTACCATGTTATCCCATTTAATTTGCAAAATCTCATTTTTAAATGTTGGCATCTACAGATGGGGGAAGTGATGCTCAGAGACATTATACAACTTCTCTCAAATCACTATTAAAGAGTGGCATGATCAAGAGTGAACACAAATCTGGTCTTTCCAGGATGGCTCTGGCCTCCCTGCATTTGTGTGCAGCTTTCCTCTCCAGCAAGTCCCAGAAGACACCCACCAACTGACCAATACTAACATTAGAAATGACAAATAACAGGAAGTAGTTTTTTTTTCTATGAAGGAAGTTTACAAAGTTATAGAGTTTTATAGAGAAAATTACAATGAAATGATTACATAGAAATGCTAACTTCTGATGGAGGTTTCAAGATGGTTGCCTAGAGGGTGGCTGCATTTCATGTTGCTCCAGGACTCAGGATTCAAAAGAGGAGATATTAAGACACTTGGGACCAACTCAAAGCAACTGGGTGACTCTCACCCATTGGGAAGGCGTCCCGGATGGGACGGTGGTCCCGGAACGCAGGAAACTTTGTGAAGTAGAGCTGCCGGTGAGACACCCCTCCCCCCGCTGGAGCAGTGAGCTCGGACAACTGGGAGCGCCGTAAAGGGCACAGCGCTGGGACTCGGAGCAACCACTGGGGCTCCGTCGGCTGCCCAGGCGAGGAGTGGCGAGGAGAGCTGTGTGGACTCAGAACACCGGGGCCTGCCCTGAGGAGGAGGAGGAGGAACATGGCCGCTTGGGTTCGGAGTGACTACACCAGAGCTACAGGCGGTTGCCAGAGGAGAAGCTGCTCGGCGAGCTGTTTGGACTTAGAGTGACGCTTCTGAACCCCGGGGCCTGCCCTGAGGATGAGGAGGAGGAAGAGGAGCGCGGCCACTTGGATTCAGAGTGACTACACCAGAGCTACAGGCGGTTGCCAGAGGAGGGGCTGCATGGCGAGCTGTTTGGACTCAGACCACTTCTGAACACCGGGGCCTGCCCGGAGGAGGAGGAGGAGGAGGAGGAGGAGCGCGGCGGGTCGTTTGACTGCATTAGAGCTCCAGGCGGCTGCTCAGAGGAGAAGGCGAGTGGTGAGTTGTTTGGACGTAAAGTGACAGCTCCTGAACACAGGGGGGCTGCCTGGAGGAGAAGCGTGGTGGGTCGCTTGGTCTCGAGTGGCCGCACCAGAGCTCCGGGCGGTTGCCCAGAGGACCCGTGCAGCGGGTCACGTGGACTCAGAGCCACTCAGAGCGACCGCTCCTGAACACCCCGGGGGTTATCTGGAGAAGGAGGAGGAACGGGGAGGGTCACTTCGACTCGGAGTGATTGATTGCCCAGGGCTACAGGTGGTTGGTGGAGGTGGAGGCACGCAGTGAGTTTCCTGGACTCCTAGTGACCGCACCGGAATACTGGGCGGCTGTCTGGAGGAAGAAGCGTGTGGCGGGTCTCTAGGATTCAGAGCGATTGTACAGGGCCCCAGGTGGCTGCTCAGAGGAGGGGCCGCATAGCCAGGCAATTAGGTGCAGAGCAGGGTCCCAGGATCTAGGAGGCTTCTTGGTGGAAGAGCCGCACAGAGACAGGCTTAGGGCGGAGCGAAGGTTCCAGGCCTGCGGGCAGATTCTCTGAGGAAGGGCAGCCTAAGGAGAGTCATCTGCAAAGGGTGAGGCTCCCAGGCCCAGGAGGTAGGGCCGGGCCCCTGGGAACTTTGCAGAGGAAGGCAGCCCAGCCCAGGTGGTAGCTGTAAATTGAGGGGAACCTCTAGGAGGGAACTGACCAGCGAGACCTCCCCACCGGGTGAGTCTTCCCTGCTGGGTGAGGTTTCACCACAAGGACGGTAAAACCAGAGACTCAGGCCCAAACAGGCCTTGCCTCAGCCCGCAGCCTAGGTCCCCTTTGGATGACCACTGGTCAACAAGTGGAGGCACCTCTGCCCACTAGCAGGGATTATACCCCACCTGAAGGCCACCACTCCTAGAGAGGCAGCTTCCTTGTGGAGCACCGCATTATCAACTTCCTCCAAGACTTCAGCCTACTGAAGGCTAAGGGAGGATATATATAGAAATCTTCAGGGACATTGTAAGTCAATAGAGGAAATCTGCAATATCTCAGCGGTCCACTGATACCTGAACAATATGCGAAAACAAGGAAAGAAAATGCTGCAAACAAATCTAGATGTTACATCAATAAAACCCAATGACAGCATGGCAGAAGAAATGACAGAAAAGGAGTTCAGACTGTACATAATTAAAATGATCAGAGAAGCAAACGATGAGATGAAAGAGCAAATGCATGCACTGAATGATGAGATGAAAGAGCAAATGCAAGCATTGAATGATCGCACCAATCGACAATTAAAAGAGCAAATACAGGAAGCAAAAGATCATTTCAATAAAGAGTTAGAGATATTGAAGAAAAAACAAACAGAAATCCTTGACATGAAGGAAACAATAAACCAAATTAAGAACTCCATAGAAAGCATATCCAATAGGATAGAACACCTGGAAGACAGAACCTCAGACATTGAAGACAAAATATTTAACCTTGAAAACAAAGTTGAACAGAGAAGATGGTAAGAAATCATGAACAGAATCTACAAGAACTATGGGATATCATGAAAAGGCCAAATTTAAGAATTATTGGGATTGAGGAAGGCCTAGAGAAACAAGCCAAAGGAATGAACAATTTATTCAATGAAATAATATCAGAAAATTTCCCAAATCTGAAGAATGAAATGGAAAATCAAGTTCAAGAGGCTTATAGGACTCCAAATACACAAAATTACAACAGACCCACACCAAGGCACATTATAGTGAAAATACCTAACATTCAAAATAAAGACAGAATTTTAAAGGCTGTGAGAGAAAAGAACCAAATTACATTCAGGGGGAAACCAATACGGATATCAGCAGACTTTTCAATCCAGATCCTAAAAGCTAGAAGGGCCTGGAACAACATTTTTCAAGCCCTGAAAGAAAATGGATGCCAACCAAGAATCTTATACCCAGCAAAACTTACCTTCAAATTTGACGATGAAATAAAATCCTTCCATGATAAACAAAAGCTAAAAGAATTTACAAAAAGAAAGCCAGCATTACAGAACATTCTCAGCAAAATATTCCATGAGGAAGAGATGAAAAACAAAGAAGCAAATCAGCAAAGGGAGGAATTATCCTAAAGGAATTGTCAAATAAAGGAGGAAACAAGTTGTGTCAAACAAATAAATAAATAAAATTTAAAAAATGAACCAAATGACCGGGAAACCAAATCATATCTCTATAATAACCCTGAATGTTAATGGCCTGAATTCATCAATCAAAAGACATAGACTGGCAGATTGGATTAAAAGGAAAGATCCAACAATATGTTGCCTGCAAGAGACTCACCTCATAGAAAAAGATAGCCATAGACTAAAGGTGAAAGGATGGGAAAAAACATACCATGCACATGGACTCAGCAAAAAAGCTGGAGTATCCATCCTCATTTCAGATAATGTGGACTTCAAGCCAAAGTTAGTCAGAAGGGATAAAGAAGGTCATTTCATACTGCTTAAGGGAAGCATAAATCAGCAAGATAGAACAATCATAAACATCTATGCCCCAAACAGTGGCTCATCCATGTATGTCAAACAAATCCTTCTCAATTTCAGAAACCAAATAGACCAAAACACTATAATACTAGGTGATTTTAACACGCTTCTCTCACCACTGGACAGATCTTCCAGGCAAAAATTGAACAAAGAAACCATAGATCTCAATAACACAATCAATAATTTAGACTTAACGGACATTTATAGAATATACCATCCAACCAAGAGCGAATACACTTTCTTCTCAGCAGCACATGGATCCTTCTCTAAAATAGACCATATATTATGCAACAAAGCTAATGTTAACAAATACAAGAAGATAGAGACACTACCATGTATTCTATCAGGTCATAATGGATTGAAGTTAGAAATAAATGAAACTTCCAACATCTGGAGATTAAACAATATGCTATTATATGATGAATGGGTAACAGAAGATATTAGGAAGGAAATTAAAAAATTCTTAGAGGTAAATGAGAACAAAGAAACATCATATCAAAATCTCTGGGACACTATGAAAGCAGTACTTAGAGGAAAATTTATTTCATGGAGCGCATTCAATAAAAGAAGTAAAACTCAACAAATAAACGACCTAACACTACAGCTCAAAGCCCTAGAAAAAGAAGAACAGAACAGCACCAAAAGTAGTAGAAGACAGGAAATAGTTAAACTCAGAGCTGAAATCAATGAAATTGAAACAAAAGAAACAATACAAAAAATTGACAAAATAAATAGTTGGTTCTTCGAAAAAATAAACAAAATTGATAAACCTTTAGCCACACTAACAAAGAGAAGACGAGAGAAAACCCAAATCACTAAAATTCGGAATGAACAAGGAAATATCACAACAGACAGGATTGAAATACAAAACATAATTAGAAGCTATTTTGAAAATCTATACTCCAACAAAATAGAAAATTTCGAAGACATCAACAGGTTCCTAGAGACATATGAATTGCCTAAACTGAACAAGGAGGACATAAACAATTTAAATAGACTAATTTCAAGTACTGAAATAGAAGAAGTCATCAAAAGCCTACCAACAAAGAAAAGTCCGGGACCAGATGGGTTCTCAGCCGAGTTCTACAAAACCTTTAAAGAAGAGCTCATTCCAATACTTCTCAAAGTATTCCATAAAATAGAAGAGGAGGGAACCCTCCCAAACTCATTCTATGAAGCCAATATCACACTGATACCTAAACCAGACAGAGACTTATGAAGGGAGTAAAATTTCAGACCAATATCCTTAATGAACATCGACGCAAAAATTCTCAACAAGATTTTAGCAAATCGCATACAAAAACGTATTAAAAAGACAGTGCACCATGATCAAGTGGGTTTCATCCCAGGGATGCAAGGTTGGTTCAACATCAGGAAATCAATAAACGTAATTCACCATATTAATAGACTTCAAGTCAAGAATCACATGATTATTTCAATAGATGCAGAAAAAGCATTTGATAAAATACAGCACCCCTTCATGCTCAAAACACTAGAAAAAATAGGGATAGTGGGAACATTCCTTAACATTGTAAAGGCCATTTATGCTAAGCCCATGGCTAATATCATTCTAAATGGTGAAAAACTGAAAGCATTCCCCCTAAAAACTGGAACAAGGCAGGGATGCCCTCTTTCACCACTTCTATTCAACATCGTTCTTGAGACTCTGGCCAGAGCAATTAGACAAACCAAAGAAATTAAAGGGATACGAATTGGAAAAGAAGAACTCAAACTATCCCTGTTCGCTGATGACATGATTATATATTTAGAGGAACCTGGAAATTCCACCAGAAAACTCTTAGAACTCATAAGTGAATTCAGTAAAGTAGCAGGTTACAAGATCAATGCCCATAAATCCAACGCATTTTTATACATAAGTGATGAATCTTCAGAAAGAGAAATTAGGAAAACTACCCCATTCACAATAGCCTCGAAAAAAATAAAATACTTGGGAATCAATCTCACAAAAGAGGTGAAAGACCTCTACAATGAGAACTATACAACACTAAAGAAAGAAATTAAAGAACACCTTAGAAGATGAAAGATCTTCCATGTTCTTGGATAGGAAGAATTAATATTGTCAAAATGGCCATACTACCTAAAGTGCTATACAAATTCAATGCAATTCCAATTTTAATCCCAATGACGTACCTTACAGAAATAGAGCAAGCAATCATGAAATTCATCTGGAAGAATAAGAAACCCAGAATAGCTAAAGCAATCCTTAGCAGGAAGAGTGAAACAGGGGGTATTGCAATACCAGATCTTCAACTCTACTACAAAGCAATAGTAACAAAAACGGCATGGTATTGGTACCAAAATAGAAAGGTAGATCAATGGTACAGAATAGAGGACACAGACACAAACCCAAATAAAATCAATTTTCTCATACTAGACAAAGGTGCCCAAAATATGCAATGGAGAAAAGATAGCCTCTTCAACAAATGGTGCTGGGAGAATTGGAAATCCATATGCAACAGAATGAAACTAAACCCATATCTCTCACCATGCACGAAACTCAACTCAAAATGGATTAAGGACCTCGGAATCAGACCAGAGACCCTGCAGATTATAGAAGAAAAAGTAGGTCCAAATCTTCACCTTGTTGGTCTAGGATCAGACTTCCTTAACAGGACTCCCATAGCACAAGAAATAAAAGCAAGAATCAATAACTGGGATAGATTCAAACTAAAAAGCTTTCTCTCAGCAAAGGAAACTATCAGCAATGCGAAGAAAGAGCCTACAGAGTGGGAGAATATCTTTGCCAATCATACTTCAGATAGAGCACTAATCTCCAGAATCTATAAAGAACTCAAAAAACTCTACTCCAAGAATTCAAATAATCCAGTCGACAAATGGGCTAAGGAAATGAATAGACACTTCACAGAAGAAGATCTACAAGCAATCAACAAACATATGGAAAAATGTTCAACATCTCTAGTAATAAGAGAAATGCAAATCAAAACCACCCTAAGATTCCATCTCACCCCAAGTAGAATGGCGATTATCAAGAATACGAGCAACAACAGGTGTTGGCGAGGATGTGGGGAGAAAGGTACACTCATACACTGCTGGTGGGGCTGCAAATTAGTGCAGCCACTATGGAAAGCAGTGTGGAGATTCCTTAGAAAACTTGGAATGGAACCACCATTTGACCCAGCTATCCCACTTCTTGGCCTATACCCAAAGGACTTAAAATCTGCATACTACAGAAATACAGCCACATCAATGTTCATAGCTGCTCAATTCACAATAGCCAGACTGATGAACCAACCTAGATGCCCTTCAATTGATGAGTGGATAAAGAAACTGTGGTATATATATACAATGGAATATTACTCAGCCATAAAGAATGATAAAATTATGACATTTGCAGGCAAATGGATGAAATTGGAGAATATCATGCTAAGTGAGATAGGCCGATCTCAAAAAGCCAAAGGACGAATGATATCGCTGATAAGTGGAGGATGACACATAATGGGGGGGAGGGAAGGGTTAGAGTTAGGGTTAGGGAGGGGGGCAAGTATGGAGGAAGGAACTACTGTATAGAGGGTAAAGAGGGGTGGGAGGGGTGGGGGGAAGGGAAAAAATAACAGAATGAATCAAACAACATTGCTCTATGTAAATTTATGATTACACAAATGGTATGCCTTTACGCCATGTACAGAGAAACAACATGTATCCCATTTGTTTACAATAAAAAAAAGAAAAAAAAATTAAAAAAAAAAAAAGAATGATAAAATTATGGCATTTGCAGGCAAATGGATGAAATTGGAGAATATCATGCTAAGTGAGATAAGCCAATCTCAAAAAGCCAAAGGACGAATGATATCGCTAATAAGTGGAGGATGACACATAATGGGGGGGAGGGAAGGGTTAGTGTTAGGGTTAGAGTTAGGGTTAGGGAGGGGGGCAAGTATGGAGGAAGGAAGTACTGTATAGAGGGTAAAGAGGGGTGGGAGGGGTGGGGGGAGGGACAAAATAACAGAATGAATCAAACAACATTACTCTATGTAAATTTATGATTGCACAAATGGTATGCCTTTACGCCATGTACAAACAGAGAAACAACATGTATCCCATTTGTTTACAATAAAAAAAAAAAGAAAGAAATGCTAACTTCTCTTATTAACATTTTATCTTTCCTTCATGGATTCTGGTTTTCCATTTTGGTTTTACCATTCCTCTACTTCCACTTATTCTTTGAACCAAGTTATATCCCTGGGAGAGATGAATAAGATTTGACAATAAGTTCATTTATTCATGTTTCTGTATCTCTAACGCTTAAGTTCAAATACGCAGAATAGAACCCTCTTAATTTTCAACAGCTAAAATGAGTCTTTGAGCTGTATTTTAATGAGAAATGATTTTAGACATGGTTTTAGACTACATAAAAGAAATGCATCTGAGGAGGATGAAGCAGCTGTCCCAGGAAGTCCAGGCTCCCTTAATACTCAGTTATGATTGCAACTTTCTTATCTAAATTCTACCCTGTTTGAAGCTTTGGAATCTAAATGTTCATTCTCTGATCTAATGAAAAGCTTTGAGTCACTTTGCCAATTCATCATGGGTTTGGGAGGGTGCACTTTCCATGTCCTGAGAAAAAATTTTCCTCCTTTAGTTAACAAAACAATAAAAACCACAACAAAAAAAGCCCAATGAAACATATTGTCAGTATGACATCCAGACATCAACAGGTCTAGTGCAGCCAGCAGGTTTTGGTAAATTTGAGCAGGAAGGCAAGCGGATCTCTGTCTTTTGCTGGAAGCAGAGCTTTGCTAGGGTAAGAGTAGGGAGGGCGACTATTCTTCGGTAAGGGAGCAGTGAGGATGCCTGATGGCTTGCTTCCGGTGCACCACGGTTGCCATGGAGAGCCTACTCAGGATACAGGAGGGAATGGTGGCGAGAGCTGACGCTGGGGCTGCTGATGTCATGACAGAACTGCCTTTTCATCTTCTGTTTTTTTCAAGTGTCGCCCCATACATGGTAAGAAATTGGAGGCTTTTCTTCCACAGGATTTTTCAAGTCTAATTCAGAGGCTATTTTCGCAGGTCACACTTGTCCAGCTTCACAATGATGATTTGCCACTTGGCTCAGAAGCCCATCACTGTGTAGATACCCAGTAGCTATGATTACAGCTCTTAGGGGATCGATGAGGCAGGCTGGCTCCGACTGTTACCCAAAGCCTTGGTGCTCTTTGGAGTCTTGCAAATTATAGTCAATCAGCCTTGTCAGCTGGGAAAGGCAAGTTTTCTGCCACAAATGCAGGCCTGGCAATCTGCTTTTGTCCAGCAAAAAATTGAGTGGGATGGGCACAGGAGGATTGTGTTGAAGCCTGGACTGAGATAGCAGGACTATTCCTAACCCCATGCTAGGACCCCCCAACACACACACCCTTTTTTTTCCCTCCAAAATGGGATCATCTTTAATAAAAAGATATTTTAACTTATGGTAGCATGTACATCTCTGGATTCTAACCCAAACAAATAATCAGGGATCCACTGGTATAACACTTGTAGCTCCAGTTTTCTTATGCACTAACTATCTTTAGCTTTTGTCCTGAACATACATACTGTACTACCTCTCTAGGCCTCCATTTCCTCATCTATGTAAAAAATTCTTGATAATTCAATCAATCCACTAAATATTTTGAGGATGAAAAGTAAAAACATGAAGCACAAGGAATAGGCATAGCCAAGTTTGTAGCTGGTGTTCAATAATTATAATTATTATAATAGAAACATTTCAGATTATAGGATATTTTTAACTTCTCTGTGACATATCAGACTAGAAGAATCATCTGGGGTGCTGGAAAAGATCTAAACATGAAAGTGTTTTTATTATAAGACCCATTGGGAAAAAAAAAAAAGACCCATTGAGAGGCTGGAGATGTAGCTCAGTGGTAAAGTGCTTGCCTAGTGTATGCAAGGCACTGGGTTTGATCTCTAGCACCACAAAAACAAACAAACAAAACCATAAGATCCAATGACCCAGAAAAGTTCTCTTGTTGTGGTGGTAGCTCTGTTTTGAGTTTGGGTGGGGAGTGAACATTTCACAAGAACACAACTAGGAGCCTCCCAGGAGAAAGCCAATGATCTGAGCCAATAAGACTATCACATCTCATCATATAGGGTATCCTTTGAAACGCTGTTTTTAAGAGTAAAAGTTTAATACAACATAAACATATAAGGTATTAGTTAAATAAATTTTGTCACACCATAGGAAATCATGCAGTAATAATATTCTCAGAGAATATTTTAAAAATGGAAAATGCTCACAACATAGAAGAGAATACTATAGAGAAAACACATTCATATTGCATTATCTCAATTTTGTTTCAAACACGTGTGTGTAGGTATTCAAAAAACACTAATAACTCTGAAAGGAAGCATGCCCCCAAATGGTTACTTATATTCATTAATTTTTTTACAATGAATGTCTAGTTTCCATAAGTGGAATGGGGACAATGATTTTTAAGAGTGAAATAATAGATCCAAAATTGGCAAAATCTTGGTGGTGTGGAAAATTGAGTGATGTAGAGAAAACCATCAGAAATTCTTCCCAAAATAGACAAAAGGAAATGATCAAAAAAAAAAAGGAAAGGATTTAAAGAGAGAAATTATAGAAGAGGCATTTTCCAATATGTAGAAGTTGAAGCACATGAAAGACAGAGTAAATGTGGCTTGAAACATTAACCAAGATACAGTAGAAGAAAAATCTCCCAAGATGAAGAGAAAGTTGAGTCTTGGATTAGTAGGAGGTACTAAATGCTAAAATGGGCCCAAGAGAACAGACTAATGGAAAAGTAGATCTTGGCAAAATGTCTGGGAGTATAATAAAAAGTAAGTCTGCCTTCAGTGTCAGGCCTGTTGTGAAGGGTGAGACAGCCTGGAATTGAGTCAACTAGAGCCAAAGTCAGGGACCCTGTGGGCAGTTCTGCACCTCTTGCATCCTGATAGTAGCTGCCTCTTTTCTGTCTCTGAACACTCAGGCTTGTTCTTCATTGATAAGGTCAACAGTATCCTCTGGAGAATAAGGACACACATACCAGAAATGAGAAAGCTGTCTGAGATTCACCACGGGGAAATGAAACTGACCAGGCATTGTGAGGGCCAGCAGCAGCATCCCCCACAACAAGACCAAAGCGCACCTGTGACATGGTATATTTTCTGCAATCTTGACCAGAGAGTATGGGAAAGACTGCATTACCTCTGAAAAGAAGAAAACTGTCTTGGGAACTGAGGTATTTTGAATTTGTAAGAATGTTGTTGCTGTCATATTTAAAAGTCTGGTTCACACCATCCTATCGAAGCTTACAATATAGCTAATTTTTCATTTTCATCAGCTCCCCACTCAGAAGGACTTATGTATGATAGAGTGAAATAACCAGAGAATGTGTGGGGTGAAATGAGCTCACAGAGGGAACAATGCTGAGCCTGTCCATGGTCATGTGGTCACAGAGAAATCAGCCATCAGTCACTGGTGTGACCTGCTCAATCTGCATCAGAAGGAATTAGAATTCACCCATCTAAGACCTGTTAAATTTGAATAGTCCAGAAAACTGCAATGTACACACATTCTCCCACAGCTCACGCTGCCTACTGAGATAATGCATTTCTCATTCCCAAAGATTTGAGGTCTCAGTACCCCAAACCTGTGACTGCCACACAGGGAAAAGTGACTTTGCTGATGTGATTAAGGTAAGAAACTTGACTCAGGGAGATTATTTAGATTATTGAGTGGACCCAATCCAATCACATGGGTCTTTTGACCCACTTTTTCATTTGTGGTTAGAGAACATAACCATAAAAAAAGATCAAGAGAGTTGCAGCATAGTGGCTTTGATGATGGAGGTGGGGGCATGGGACAAGGATTTCCAGAAGTCTCTCAAAGCTGGGAAAGGTGAGGAAATGGATTCTTCCCTTGGACCCTCAAAGGGTCAACCTGGATTTTAGCTCAGTAAGACCCAGGTCAGACTTCTGACCTACAGAACTGTAAGATAATAAATTTGTTTGAAAGTCACTAACATGTGTTATGGCACTGGTAATGTGTTAGGCAGTAACAGAAAACTAAATGATAGGAGTTTAAACACCCCAGTCCTGTTGAGTAGCTTTAATACAAGAGATTGGGAAGCTTGCTTCCTAGTTCAGTTTGGATACATATTAAGTGAAGAGAATGAGTTAAACTTGTGTATAGAAACAGTAGCATCCTTAGGTAAACTATCCTTAGGTAAACTCATAGACAAGTGGCATTTATAGTCATTGAAATGTAGCCACAACTGTCACTTGAGCCATGGACAGGGTCCTGTGGTAGTGGTGAGATTACAGGCTCTGAGTCACAAAGACATGGTCTGTAAATTATAACCTGTAGCTAAGGGAAAGTTAACTGATGTTCTGTGCCTTGGTTTCCTCACCTGTAAAATAGGGCTTCCTAACTCATTGAGCTGTTATGAAAATTAAAGAATCATTAACACTTAGCATGTACCTGTTGAGAATGACTATATGGTAGTACTTTCAACAGGGAAAAAGACACAAATGACAGTCATGATGAATTTTTGATTCTGCCAGGATCTAGGCAGTGCTTAGCAATTTAAAACCAGCATAAATTTGAGCTGTTTCTATTTCTATGCACCTGCTATGCTATGTATTAGCCGGTATGCTACCAACCATGACTAGGGGCCTGGAGAAGTCAGTGCCCTGTCTAAAGCTAGTGAGAGACAGACTGGGATCCAAATCCAGATCCTGCCAACTCCCAAACCTGGATTTTCCCCAGAGTTCAGCTTTGCTTATTCTCTGGAAGAAATAAAGAGGACACAGCAAGAAGCTGCAGAGGTGTCCCTATTCCCAACCACATTTGTGGACATTGTGGATTCCATGTATCCCATAACGCTATCCTCCCCACCTCACTCTGTCTTACCTGGATCACTCCTCCCCCTTCTCCAGCTTTTCCAGCCAAAAATGCCTCTGGCAGCTGCAGCATCTTCCCGAGCCAGTCCATCATCACTGTCTCCAGCTCTGTGCATGCTGGACTCGCCGCCTACGTGGGGAAGAGAGAAGGAATAAACCAAGGATAGCTGCCCTCTGCTTCATGTCTGCATGGAATACAAGGGTGAGATAAAGAATTACTTATTTCTGTCTCTTTTCTTAACTTGACAGAAAGTTTTGAAATTATTTAAAACATCTACCCTGGGTGGGAATTAATTGTATGGTTGCTATAATCTGAACGTGTTTCCCAAAATTCACATGCAGGAAAGGGAACTCCCAATGTGAGAGTATTGAGAGGTAGGGACTTTAAGAGTGATGAGGTCATGGGGGCATAACCCTCATGAATGAGTTAGGCCATTATTGCAGGAGTGCATTAGTTATAAAAGAGAAGAGTGCAGCTGGACGTCTTCAATCTGTCTCAGCATGCTCACTTACTCTTGCAGCAAGAAGGCCAGATGCCATGCCAAAGATCTTGAACTTCCCAGCCTACGGAACTATGAGTCAAAGGAATTTCAATTGTTTACAAATTAGCTGGTCTCTGGCATTCTGCTATAGTATCAGAAATGGACAAAGACAAGGGTATGCTCCCCCTTCTTGTCTCCAGAGAGGCAGCAGCATCTTAGTCCATGGGAGGGCTGGCAGCAGGGATCCAAGTTCCTCCCAGAACTGATGTACAACTGAGGGACTACTCTGAGCAAACAGTGCTGAGACCTTCATGAAGAGGAATTTATCTCCCTATCCTTCACTTGGGGAGCCTCCTGGATCTGCTAATAGAAGTGATGTGCTCCCTATGTGCAAGTCTCTGCATGTCTCTGTGTCCCTTCCTGACAATGGTGAACTCAGCATCCTTATCATTTCTCCATCAAAGACTTGGGTCACAGGAGGCGAGCCCTGAACTGTGCCTAGAGATGTCACCTCTAATACACACACACACACACACACACACACACACACACACACAATCATGGGTTGTCTAGGGACCAGTGCCAGAGCAAGGAGGCCAGAAGTTGTGGAATTTCGAGAGGAGCAGAAGGAAATAAACAGCTGCTGAACACTAGATTAAAATCACCCAATCTCAGATATGATTTAAGTGCCTGAAACAAGTCCCAAACTTGTGCTCTTTAACCAAGAATCATACAAGTCTGGGAAGGAGTGCATGGCTACCACCATGAACCTTACTCCACTGTGCTTCACTGCTTGGGCACTGCATACTTGCTCAGTATTCATTGTTTATAGAAGGATCTAGAAAGACCCATGGTAGATCCTCCTCCACGGTCACTAGAAAATAGAAAGAGCTTAGTATAGAGTTAAGGAAGTAGGTGCTGGGCAGCTTTTGTCTCTGGACATCCCTGAGTAAGCCATTGCTCTTATGTTGTCTTTTAAGCTCCTGATGGACTATGGACTCTCCCTTATGGGAGACAGAAGTGGCAGGTGGGCCTTGGTCCCATCCAAAGATGGATTGAGCCTCCACCTTCAGCTGAGGCTCCACATAAAGGACCCAAATGAGGTGCTCAGGGTGTTCCCATGTCTGCCTGTGCACATCAGCATCATGATGTGTTGCAGATAAACAGAAGTAAGGACTTTCTCCCTGCTGGTCTGGTCAGCTCAATCCTCATGGGTTATAACCCATCCTGACTTAACCTAGACTCAGGCATAGGAAGCTGTGCTCCTTGTTAGGAACCATAGCTATCAGGCAACGCAGCCACCAAGATAGGGATGCACCCCCTCAAAGACCCAAGAGAATCAGACTGTCCTAGAAAGAACAGATATAATTGGAGATGGATGTGCTAACTCACCCTGCAGGAACATAATGCTTTTGACTAGCAGAAGTACACAAAACTTGCTACAATATCTAATGAAAAGAAAATGTTCTTTAGAAGAGGGTGTAACAGTCATGGTTATATAGGCTTGTGCCTAGGGCCAGCCATGATCCACAAGGAAGAAGGCCCTGAATTCTCAATAGAGGAGCAGTGCAGACAACTGTGGCAGGAATTGGCCACATCATCAGCCATTCTTAGGCCTGTGACTCCCACTTGCCCAGCACCTGCTAACCCCCAGTCTGAAGAACAACAGTAGCTGAGTAGATGAAGCCACCAACTGGGCTGGGCCCTGCTTCTTGGTGCTATGAACTAAAAAATAAGCCTCTCCTTTCCATATCTCAGGCCCTCAATATGAGTTAATACTCAAAGTCCACGCACTCCCAGGCACAGATCAGACGAACACTCTGGACTAAGAAGGTCTAAGACAGACCCCAGGTTTTGAAGACCTCCCCACAGTACAGGCCCACTGATGATCAGCAAGCAGTTCTGCTTCTGACCTCTCTGCATTCTGAAAGAAATCTTCCCTGAAACATTGTGCTAGCATAGAGACGCACAGGAAGAGCCAGCCCTGCTGCTTTCTGAGCAGGGAACTTTCTAGGCATTTTATGCCAGATATGTTGAGACTGGTGGCCATCATGCAGGCAATGGGCCCATTTCCAGACATCCACACACTGTTCACTTGGCCCATCTGCTGGGCTGGGGCTTCTCCCAGGTCAGTGGCCCTGGTGGAGGGCAGATGGAATGACACAGGGGCAGTAGCAATCTTGAAATTTGGAATGTATAGAAATTCTCTTGCCTATTAGGGGGAAATGCAGATTCCCAGTCTTGGGCTGCAGAAAATCACCAGCCTTGGGTGGTGATTTTAATTTAAACTAAGTGCTTATAAAAAGCAGCATCGTGTAGGACTGACTTCAGGTCGTTGAGACCTTTCCATAAAGCACTCTTTCTTCTCTGTCAACTTCCCTCCATTTGGAATATCACCTCCTTTAATGGCACCCTCTTTGAGCTGATCCTTCCCTCCTCCCTGCAAGATGACCTGCAGCCCACAGGTGGCACAGCCATCTGCTCATGTCCTCTGTGTACAGACGCCACCTCCCCACACAGGGACTGGCCCCAGGAACACTGAGACACTCACCCAGGAGAAGCCTATGCAGCCGATGGCTCCACACAGCATGTCTGCAAGCATGGCCGGGTACGAGCTGGCTGTGGGGAAGTAGGCGAAGAAATAGGGGCTGTGCCAGTGGGTTACCTGTAGGAAGGTGGAGCAGTTACTCATGGGTGAGGGTAGCCAGGCTGCACCAGGAGCAGGGACCCAGGTGCCTTCTGTGTTCCTGGCTGGTGGAGCATCTGACCTTGGCTTGGATGCTTTTCTCAAATTTCAGTCATCCTAAGACCTTTCTCCCAACATTTTGTAGCATCTACATTTCACCTGTTAATAGGGTAAATGGACCCTTTATTTTATACTTGAATGTATTTGCTAGCTAAAAGGGGAACAGTACATCCTTAAAGTAAAAGAAACATCATTATCACTTATTAAAATGAATGAGTCATAAAAAGTGAAATCTCTAAAAATGGCATTGTTTTAAGTTCTTGGAAGGAGGTCTGGTCAGAGAAGGCACTGCTTTTGAGGTCTTTATGAATCTTGGTTTTCACAAATCTGCTCTAAAAATTAAAGTCTACATCTTTTTTTTCAATTTCTGATTTTTCAGGTTCCATCAGATTCCAAACACACATTTTGTCTCACTGCCACCTCCTCACTCTCCTGTACAAACCATTTCCTCCTGCTGAGCATCCCTCTGGGATGCCAAATACTTCTTGCCTTCTCTGTCCCCCAGAGTGGCCACTGTCCCCCAGCTACCTTGCCCTGACTGTGAGCTGTCAGCCTTCCTCTATCCCAGTTGAAGGAAACACTTTGCCCCGTGACATACCTGAATTACCTGAAAAGCTTAAGGTGGACTAGAGGAAGAGGTTCATAAATGGATGGTCACAGCTCTGTGACCTAGATAGTGTCCTTAGGGGCCCAGGGGTGCTGGGAGCCAAGGTAGAAGGGAGGTCACCCCAAGCCAACATAGGTTGCCATGGATTGAATATTTGTGTCCTCCCCACCCCCACCAAATTCATGGGTTGAAACTCCAACTCATCAAACGATGGTATTAGGAGGCAGGGTCTTTGTGAAATGATTATATCATGAGAGTGGAGCCCTCCTGACAGGATTAGGACTTTTATGGGAAGAGACCAGAGAGCTAACTCTCTTCCTCCTTGTGCTAATATCAGAAGTCAGCCGTCCGTTATCCAGGAAGAGGGCCTTCCTGAATCTAACACCTTGATCTCAGAATTCCAGTCTCTAGAACTATGAGAAATCAATGTCTGTTGGTTAAGCCACCCAAGTAGGGACAACCTTTGTTCAAACTCCCTGCTAAAGTTTGGATCTTAAGTGTTCCCCAAAGGTTCGTGTGTTAGAGGCTCACTCCCAAGGGTGGGACTATTGGGGGGTGGTGGAGCCCTTAGGAAGTAGGGCCTAGTGGGAAGTCTTTAGGTCATCGAGGGTATGCCCTTGAAGGGGAGTGTGGGACCTTGGTCCCTTCCTCTTTTTCTCTCTTAGCCATGAGATGAATGGTTTTGCTCCACGATGTGCTCCCCACATGATGTGCTACTTCGCCACAGACCCAAAGCAATAGGACACACTGACCATGTATTGAAACATATAAGGCTGTGAAGCAAAACAAACCTCTTGTCTTTATAATATGATTATCTCAGGTGTATGTTATAGTGACAGAAACCTGTCTAAGACATTTCTTACAGTCTGGACAAAGATGCAAATATTTATTTCCTCCATAACACTAGTTACTAAGTATATACTGTCTAAGATGTGGCATGAGCAATCTTGATTGTGAAAGTAATTAACTAAGGAAGCTCATCAAGAGCTGAGAGTGTTCAGCAGTCCCACTGAAGCTATGGATACTTCCAAGTCAGCCAGGACTGGGAAGCCATGAAGAGAGAGGGAGAGGAAGATGCTGAGTGTACATGGGCTGACGGTTCTAATATGGAAGGTGACAGTGAGTCTGAGAGCCCTGAGGAGCTGCATAGGCTGATGCTGCATTCATTGCAACAGGCTTGGGGTCCATAACAGATTTAGGGGCCAGGGACAAGCTTTATTTGAAGATCAGAAAAAATGTGAACTTGCTAGTCAAAGAAAAAAATGTAACTATAATGCTAAGGTATTCAGCTTTATGTCAATGCATTTGTAAAGTATAATTTTGCATATTTCTATGAAGGAAGGAGCCTAAAAAGGTACAAATTCTAAGGGTCCAGGACAGTAACACTGTGGCCTGGGTCCCAGGGATTCAGAATCTTTATACTTCCTCCAGTTCTATTCCCTCCTTATCATCTTCTGGAAACCTGGGGAAGGTAAGAGTCTTTCTTGATTGGGACGTGTGCTTTTTGCTTCACTCTCTGCTAAGAGTCACAACAATGTTGGGGTAGATGGACCCAATCTTGCTCTGTTCCTAAAGCAGAACACTCACCTACTTTCCCTCCAATCACAGACCTGCAACAGGTAGGCTTGGAACTAGCCCCAGGGACCCAACCTCACAGCTGTGTTTCCCGGCTCTGCTCTGAGCAGTAAATACTTCTGTGTAGTCAAGCAGGAAGACTTTAGTGCCCCCTTCCTATACTCCTCTGCTTATCATTTAACCACACCTCCTTTGTATGGGTTTTATGTATGATAAAAGGAGGGGTGCCCTAAGAAGTGCCCTGGAATTGAGGAACTGTCTTTGAACTGATGGCCTGAGTCTCAGGCCTGAGACCCTGGACCTAGGTCCAACATTTGCCTTCTCAGGTTCTCTGTACTCTGATAATGAGGGACGGGGTCTCAATGATCCTAGATTCCTCCTGCTCTGTATCTCACATACTTGCTTTTTATTAATTTTACAACCACAGAAGTGCAGGGGGTGGGGGGCCAATCTGCCAACTCCATCAATGCCAGGCTGGGACTTGGCATACTATTTGTGGAAACTAAATTAGCCATGCTGGATGACAGGTTTAACAACCCTCATCAATGTGCCAGGGTCAGGCCAGCCTATTCAAAGAGCCACAGTAATGCAAGGGCTTTGAGGTGAATTCCTTGGTGGGGAAAATAATACTGCCTAAACACAGATCTGAAGTGAGGTCTCGTGCCAACCCTCTGCTCCCCCTGACTAGGTATCAGGGATGACAACAGGTTCTGCTTCTTTGTGGCTGGAATGATCTGTTGCCCTCTGGAGAGAAGCAAAGCCATGTTGCTCACTCTCAAACAAAATGAACAAAACATTTGGTAAGCATAACAATGATAGGAGTATGCTTTGTTTGCAGCAATTAACTTAATTGCAATCAGCAATCGGGGACTTGTTTCCTCTGACCAGCATTTGATAACACACATAGGTACCAAGTGTCTTGGGGTAGGGACTTAGTCTCAGAAGAGAACCCACTTTTTTCCCTTGGAGTCTGCATGATCTGAATTTGGACCCAGGCTCCCTCCATCATTTACTGGATGTGTGACCTCATGTGGAGCACATACTCTGTTGAGCTTCAGTTGCCTCGGATATAAGATAAAAATGATAGAAATTTCTCTCCAAACTAACTGTTGTGAGAATTTTGGGAAATAATTTATGTGAATTTCACAGTGTCCAGTAGGTTCCACATTAGCACTAAGCTTTCTGTTCTCTGACCTTGGATATACACTTACCCCTGGCATGATTATCTTCTCAATGTCATTGATGATGTCCTCAAATGCTTCTGGCTCCTGGGGGGCAGCAGTGGGGATCAGGGGTCGCAGGTAGCCAGGCTCCACATCAGGGTACACTGGGCGCCCCTCGATGCCTTCCAGGTAGTCAGCCACATAATCTACCATCTCTTTCCCTCTCCTCCGGAATTCACTTGCATTCATGGTGACTGTGCTCTGTCAGAGGTAGAAACTACAAAGAGAGAAAAGAAACTTTATAAACCGCTGGACTGGAGGAGGGTAATTCCAAGTCAGCTGTCAGAACCACATGGGCAGTGACCCCTACACCCTGGAGGCCACCCAGACACAGAGTCAGGCCCACTTTCCTTTCATGTGTGAATGAGGTAGACAGAACAAAGGATTGGGGTCCTGCAGAAAGACACTTATTCTATTATTTGCCAGCTACTAAACAGAAGACAACACAATATCTCTATTTAATTTTCTACACTAGTAGAATGCACTAGAGGCATACATTTACACTCATGATCTGACTTCACTAGTCATTTGACAGAGACAAGCTCTACCCCTGAGCCTCACTCCCCAACTGAGAGATGACTATAATAGCACTGACCTCTGAGATACAATCTAACAGTCCTCCTAGGCTCAGTCAACAACCATCTTCTTTCCTTTGGATTCCATCTTCAGGTGAACCTGCACCTCTACATATAACCTGATTTTCAGAAATAATGCATTTTTATTACATAAGTAATATACAGGTAATTCTAGTAACTATTTATGTCCTAAAATTTGCCATGAACTCTGAATTAATGAGTACTATACTAGTCCTCACAGGGAAAATACAGGGTTAGATTCCTGGAGAGTGATCGAGAGTATTTTTTTTTTTTCAACCAATCAATACATGACATTTTTATGTGTTTGTTAAAAAGACACCTTATATAATGGAATGATTAACATTAAATCTGCATTCACTCACACCATAAGTCATGCTTGAAAGAATCTTGTGTAACACATATTTCTCCATAAGGCACATCACTGTCTGCTTGTGCTTAGGAGCCCTAGATAGTACGTCTGCACTTCATTTTAGGGAAACATTTTAAATGGCAAAATCACCAAGAAAGGGCTGGGGAGATAGCTCAGTCAGTAAAGTGCTTGCCTTGCAAGCATGAGGCCCTGGGTTCGATCCCCAGTACCGCAAAAAAAAAAAAAAAAAAAAATCACCAAGAAAAAGCATAGAATTGTAAAGAATGTCACATTAAATATACAGAAAACAAGACACTTGCTATTATTATGAGAGCTGAAACAAGAGGGCAGAGTAGGATAATTTGCATGCATGGAATCTGCAGATAGTAAGAAACTAATTGTATTGCCAAAACAGGTACCTAGAATGGCACCACCCCAAATTCTGGCACCTCGTCTTCCAGAATATTTCCTGTATTTGTAGGAAACAATTATGGTAAGCAAGAGATAATTTCTGATTCTTCCATAGTCCAAAGCCTCATAATTCAAGACAAATTTCCCCATGAATAGTTCAGAAGTAAATCAACATCCACTGTAATTAGCAATGGTGTCACCTTGACACTAAATTGCTGGCATTTCTCTATGCTCCCCATTTTTGACAGTTTTTGTGATGTTAAAGGTGTTGAAAATCTACTCACCAAGAACTCATTAAAAGTGGTAAGACAGATTTTATAGATTAATGCAAAGGGGAGAGACTGAACTCAACTTTAAATACAACGGCCAAAGGACAGGTGAGAGGGTCAGTGGATGAAAAATTAGTAAGAGGAATGTGGTTAGTCTCAAGGGTGGGGAGGAAGCAGAACTTGATTAGATGCCACGGGTAGAAGTAGATGAAATTGATTAGATACATGGGATGGGGACTTGTTACCAAACTGGCTTATCAGGATTTCTTGCTACAACTAGTGTTGGCAAGATAAAGCCAAACAAGAAGACAAACTGGGGAGCCTGACTGAAGTTTGATCAAGGATTGAGCCTTTGTCCAAGGTGAACCTGCTGGAAGATGCCTTTTCTTCTCTCAGAAGTCTTTCTAATCATCCTTTTTCAGAATGTTTTGTGCTAAATGAACAATGCACAGCAGTTTGTAGGTTACTTCAAGGCCTGTTATGAGATCCAATCCCACTTTAAAGTTATTATTTGGGTGCACATTTTTCAGTGAGTGTCTCAGCGGCAGTGATGGGGACTTAAGATAAGACTCTAAATTACAGCGACAGTTAATACCAAACTAACAGCAGGAGAAAAACCGTTGCATCATTGCACCTTTGCACTTCATAAACTAAGGGCTGTGGAGGGTTCCACTCCTCAGCTCAAATATCATGGCCACGTGGTAAAACTTCTGGTTTACAATTCCTGGTGTCCTGTAGCTTTCAAAATTAATTTTGGAAATTAAATTTTGAAGTTATTCAGCTTATTTCAAATTTTGGACTTAGAGTGAAACCCTTTTCACCTCAAGTGAAAGGGACTTGAAAGTGACATGCTTCAAATTCAACCAAAACGTCTCACACCAAAACTCTTTTTGCAAGTTCAGGCTCTCACTGCGTATTTACTGAGTAACTTTTCCATGGTGTTTGTCTTTTTTGTCATGTGATTTCTAATGGTATTCACGGTGTGTGCCACTATTATTGAACATTTGTATCATTTTCAGTTTCTACTTACTTTAGTGGGAAAAGTAGCTGGATCCCAAGGGCCAACTCTTCAGGATCAAGAGTTGAAGGATTCTGAGTCACAACCTGACTCTCATTTTTATTAGATGTGAAAGGCCAGACATGGTGATATATACCTGTCATTCCAGCTACTGGGGAGGCTGAGGAAGGGGATCACAAGATGGAGGACAGCATGAATAACTTAGGGAGAGACTGTTTCAAAAATAAAAAGGACTGGGGGTGTGGCTCAGTTGCAAAAACACCGCTGGATTTAATCCCCATTACAAATAAATAAATAAATAGGAAGAATGGGTGAGTGAACCCTAGGGGCTGACTTGCCAGGATCTAGAGCTGACAGACTCAAGAATCAGACCCTGACTCATATTTATCCTGCATAAATTGCCCGCATGTTAAATCTTGTTTTCCTTAACTGAAAACATAAATCATAACAATAGTACTATCATGAAGAATTTTGTGATAATTAAGTAAGTACTTGGAGAAAGGTTAGAACAGTGATATAAATTACCTCTCAATAAATATTGGTTACAGTAGTTCCCACTTATCTGCAATTTCAATTTCCAATGTTTTGGTGACTCCCAACCTGGATCCAAAAATATTAAATAAAAAGTCACAGAAGTAAGTAATTCATTGGTTTCAAATTGTGCACCATTCTGAGTAGCATGATGAAAACTTGCACCTTCAGGACAGGAACATTCCTGTGTCCAGCGTACTCACACTATAGGCCACCTGCCTCTTAGTTATTTGGTGACTATCTCAGTTATTAGATCAGTTGTCATGATATCCTAGTGCTTGTGTTCGGGTAACCCTTATTTTATGTAATATAGTAACTGCTCTATTTTATTTATTGGTCATTGCTGTTAATCTTTTACTATGCCTAATTAATCTGTTAAATTTTATCATAGATAGGTATGCATGTATAGGGTAAAAGCATTGTATACAGGTGTTTCAGTACTATTCTTGGTTTCAAGCATCCACTAAGTGTCTTGGAATGTATCACCTTAAGAATAAGGAGGGATTTCTGCATTAGGATTTCTTTAGAACATTAAAAACATCACTAGCAATTAGAGAAATGCAAATCAAAACTACTCTAAGATTTCATCTTACTCCAGTCAGAGTGGCAATTATCAGGAATATAGGAAACAATAAATGTTGGTGAGGATGTAGGGGAAAATGTATGCTCTTACATTGCTGGATGGAATGCAAATTGGTGCAGCCATTATGGAAAGCAGTAAGGAGATTCCTCAGAAAACTGGAATGGAACAACCAGCTATCCCACTGCTCAGTTTGTAACCAAAGGACTTAAAATCAGCCACATCAATGTTTAGAGCAGCTCAATTCACGATAGCCAAACTATGGAACCAACCTAGGTGCCCTTCAACAGATGAATGGATAAAGAAAATGTGGTATACATACACAACCTTAAAGAAGAGTGAAATTTGCAGGTATTTGCAGGTAAATGGATGGAGCTGGAGAATATCATGCTAAGTGAAATTAGTCAATCCCCAAAACCAAAGGCCTAATGTTTTCTCTGATATGTGGATGCTAATTCACAATAAAGCGAGCAGCTAGGGATAGATAGAGGTACTTTGGATTAGACAGAGAGAGTGAAGGGAGGGAAGTAGGTATGGAGGTAGGAAGGATAGTAGAATGAATTGGATATTATTACCCTATGAGTATAGATGACTACACGACTGCTGTGATTCCAAATCATGTACAACCAGAAGAATAAGATGTTATACTCCATTTATGTATGATGTGTCAGTATGCATTCTATTATCATGTATAACTAATTAGAACAAATTTTTAAAAATACTACCACTTATTTTCATCTCTGCATACTTGTTTTGCAACAAAAATTCTTAAAAAAGGAGAACATTGATCTTATAATTTCTTCAGAATAGATTTTTCTAAATATAAACATTTTAGTGTTTTTAAAATTACATTGCAAAATTTCTCCCTAGAACATTGTTTCACCAAATTTTACTCTTAATTGGGAGACTGCTCATTTTGCCATATAATCACTGGATTTGACAAAATCTTTCCAGTCCTATTAGTTTGACTAATGAGATTGAACAAATGTTTATTTACCATTTTTATGTATTCTTTTATGAACAACTTGTTCAGTATATGCTTTTCTAGTTATTTCTTATTTAATTGCAAGAGTCTTAATACTTTAATATTCCATCCACACTAACATGTTACATTTTCTTCATTTTTGCTTGACTTAATTTTGGTTATGATTTTCTTTCAACCTAAAAGAATTTTAATTTTGATGTAGTAAAATCTTAAAATCATTCTTTATGGCTTGGACCATGTGTGTGATTATGAGAAATGTCTTTTAAAATGTGTATCCTAACAGTCTCAGCCTACAATACTGAGGGGAAGCACATGCAATTCAACAAGCCAAAGACTCAGAATGAGATGTGCAAGATTAAGAAAGATGCTTGGCTTCTCAGAGATCAGTTGCTTCTTTCTAATAGTAATAAAATAGTAACATAGCCAAAAATGAAAGGCCTTAGGAAATAAATAAACAAACACATACCAATTTTCCACCAAAAGAAATATTTCCAAATTGTAGGATAGGACCTGGTTATTCTTTTTAAATCATTCTGTGTCATTTATTCACAGATTATTTTCCATCAAGACCTTTTCGGAAGGCTCTTAGTGCAAAGCCACAGAGAATCTTATGCTCATTCTGGAGCTGTTTGATATTTCATGCCCCCAAGCTTGGCAAATATTAGCTGGGAGATGTAGACTATGATAACAGCAATGGCTTATGCCTCTCCAGGCCCTTGAAAGGGCTTCTGTTGACATAATCTGATGTGTGTCTGCAGCAGCTGCACTCCACACTATTTTACATGCTGCCCCTGCTGTGTGCTGTGCATGCACAGTGAGCCAGTTACTTCCCTACATTTCTGGCTGAGTACTTTATTTCAATGATAGTCAGAGTCCAGCTCCAACTCCAACCCCACACACTTCAGGAAGATATAAACTTGCTCAGATCTCCTGATCAACCCTCAATCATGAGCTTGTGTATATATGTGTGTGTGTGTATATATATATATATATGTATGTGTATATATATACACATATACATACAAACACACACACACACACACACACACATATATATAGAGAGAGAGAGAGACGCAGAGACCTCAGCTCAGCTCACGTGTTTTGCATTCTCCAGGTAAATCACAGGCTATGGGTCATAGGAAGTATTGTGGAGGTTTGCTGAATGATGAATCAATGAATCAATGACACTTGGTCCTCTAAACATTATATTGAATCCCACTTTCTAACTTTAAGACACCCCAAACCAGCAGTCCATCACATCTCTGCCACAAGAGTCTCTGAGGTAATAATGACTTGGGAACAACAGTCCTCTCCCACCATTGAATCCTGACCCATTTCTACCACCCGGTGCCTCTGGCTCTAGGATTTCACTTCTGAGACTCCTCTGCCACAGACACGTGCCAGAACCTGACCCAGGCTCCTGGCTGGTGTTTGTACAGGCCATGGAGGTGGATGGAAATTCTGCCTCCATGGGACCTACTGTTGCCAGGGATTACAAACCTGAAGCTCACAGGACCATCCAAGCCCCACTGCTGTGTATGTGAGTCACCTTCCTTGCATGCTGAGGGGTGGACAGTCACGAAGTGCTTGGTATCTGTCCATGGTGCTGCCTATTATTTCACGCAGGGCTATTTTACTTCAAACCTTGGGACCCTAGAGACTTCGTTTAACCTCTCTAGATTTTTCATTTCTGTTTTGATGAGAAGAATAGTGTTAACATTTTTCACTATTTCCAGGAAACAAAATGAACGATAATTATATTTCAAACCCCCTATCCCTCTGGAACTGGGAGGCGCTCTCTCTCTCTCTCTCTCTCTCCTCTCTCCTCTCTCTCTCTCTCTCTCTATCTCTCTCTCTCTCTTTCTTTCCCTTGAGCACATTTATTAAATCTAATTTGGTTGCTGCTTTTACCCTGAATCAACTGGGTTTCTTGATAAACATGTTCTTTGTGCATTCAAAGAGCAAAAATAAATACAATGGGAGATATGCTTCCAACTAAGACCATGAAGAAGTTCTAGCCATGAGAGGTTTCAAATCAGATGAATGACTCTGATACCTTGCCTCAAAAGAAAAAACAAATTCTCTAAGTTCTTTTTAACTCTTAATACACTTATTAAACATAGTATGGAAGCAGCGTTAGGTGCGCATTTTTCACCAGGAGCCTGGAAGGGCATGAATAATGAAATCAATTCCCAAGAGTATTCTATGAAGTGTCAGGCAGACCTGAGATCAAGGAGCACCTTGAGCTTCAGTTACTGTTTGCCCTTCAAACGCACCAACATTTCTGGGCTTCCTGACAGCTCCTACAAAGGTGAGCAAGCATGGAAATACCTTCCAAGGAGCTATGCTGGAAGAACACACTAGGTGGTGTGTAGGTGCCCAGGCAACAGCCCATGCTCACTAAAATTGTTTTACTAGCAACAGGAAAAAATGCTGTGTGGAGGAAGAGATGAAATAGGGAAATATTCTGTATGTTTGCACTCAATTTTCCTGCAAACCAGAAACAACTCTGAACATCTTAAATTTTTTAAGTAAAAATTCCAACCAAACAAAAAATCATTAACTTGAAGGAAAAAGTACCTCACATTCGGACTTTAGAGGATTTGTCAGCTCCTTTCTTTTTCTTCCAGGAACCATTATTTTATCTGCAATTCTCTTCCCGTCTCATAAACTCATCCATTTACAAAGTAGAAATCCCACCATTCCTGAAATTGTTTTTTTTCTTTTTCTTTTTCTTTACTGGAAACTTAGTGCTGTTTAGTCAGATTCTTAATGAGAGGGAGTGGGAGTGGGGTTGTAGCTCAGGGGTATAGGAGGCTTGACTAGCATAAGCTGGGCCCTTGGTTCCATCTCCATCACCAAATAGCACACTAAAACAAGGTTAGGGAATTGGGGGCAAGAGCTTAGCTCTCAGATCTGGCCCCACATCTAAATGTAATCTCATTGAAGACTTTGTCACTCAGGTCCTCTGCACAGTGCCCTTTAACAACTGTAGAGGAAAGCCATAGACTTCCTCCAGTGGATAGGAAAAGAGTGCTATGTCACAGCAACAGAAAGATAAATGTTCCAGGAGGTGGCTGGGGCTGGGCTGTGGGAGGAGAATGGACTCTGGGGATCCACAGTTCTCGGTTTTGAGTCTTATCTGCATTGCTTATTAGTTGGTCAACCTCTGGTGACCTGGGGAGTTTATTAATCTCTCTGAGCCTCAGAGCCCCACCTCAGCTCCAGACCAGAGGGCACTGCTTCCTGATGCCAGGGCCAAGGCCATGGTGCAAATCTGCCACCTTGTCAGGCAGCAGTAAAAACGGTCCCAGAAATCAAGGTTGCTGGAACCTTGAGAGATAATAAGGTTAGGAGGGCAGAGATGGGACTAGAGCTCTAGGCAGAGATCTGAGAGGAGAAGATTATTTTAATCTGTTAAAGCTGTGTTCTGTAGGCACTATCACTATCCTCATTTTACAGGGGAAAACTAGTATAATCATCATACCATATATACACATCTACTAATGCACACTTATCACTTTCTTATACTCATATAATTGATTTTATATAAATTGCAGAGTTCTTTAAATAAGGACTTCACTGATCTATAAATTAGTAACCATTTATATAAACTTAGATTGTGCCAACCAATATGTTAAAGGTCTTTGCATTAATTCTCTTATTTAATCTTCACAATTAAACAGCTCTTCCAAATTCTTCTTATCCCATTTAACAGATGGTAAATCTGAGACACAGAATGGCTAAGCAACTACACCAAGATCCCACAGCTGGCAAGATCAGGCCACAGCTGAACTGGGGCAGTCTGATTTCTGCAGGCACTTACTCAAGTGAAGGCTCTGGACTCAGAGAGCATGCCTAACAGATTTGGCTCATGCCTAACAGATTTGGCAATTGCCTACATGTTGATAAACCCTGGAGAAAGACAGGCCTAAAATAACTTCAGGATTAGAGATTTTACAACCCAGCTTCTCCCAGAGCCTAATTGCTAGTGAGTTCCTGGGGCACAGCAAGAGGGCTCAGTGGCTAAGGGATTAGCTAAGGGATCATGTTCATTGCAAATGGAAAAGCACAAAGGGGTGGACCTAGACAGCTCTTAGCTGGAGGTGTGACCATGGCCAAGGCCGTTGAGATCTCTGGTCTCCTCCTTCAGTCTATTCAGGCTGCTCTACAAAGTATCATAGACTGGGTGGTTTATAAACCACAAAGATTCATTTTGCAAAGTCCCAGGGGTTAGAAGTCTAGGGTCATGAGTGGGTTCTTGTGAGGTCCCCTCCTAGGCTGTGAACTGCTGACTTCTCCCCATGCCTTCAAGCAGATGAAAAGATGAGGACTCATTTTGGGGTGCTAATCCCATCTTGAGAGCTCTACCGTCATGAGCTAAGCCCCTTGCCAAGGCCTGCTTCCTTTTATGTTCACATCATGAATTATGACCTCGACGTGTGAGTTTTGGGGGAAACACAAACACTCAGTCCTTTGAACCGCCATTTCCAATCTGTAAAATGCCCACATTACCAAGCTCCACACAGACTTGTGATGAGAATATAAGATACTTCATACGCAGGTGCTCAAAGCATGTCATTGCATTCTCATACTCAGACCACTTTAGAGAGACAGCACTCACCATCTCAATCGAGTTCACTGTCTAGAGACGAAATCCCACAAGGGTCTCAGCACTGGGTTCTACCTCTCCCATACAAGAAGCCTCTTTGTCTCCAGTTAACATTGTCTGGTTAGAGAGCATCCCTGCCTCCATCAGGGGGAGCTGCGCTTTACAATATCGTACTTTTCAATATCACAGTTCTGTAAGATGCATTCTTCTTCACAGCCACAGAAAGTAGAACGAGCAAATTTGGCTTAAGAGAAAACCCCCTTGAGTCCAGTTCTGCTGTAGGAGTCTGTGCAGCTGCTACCAACATCTTGCCCTCTCTGAGTCGCAGTTTTCTCATTTGTAAAACAAAACAGGGCAGAGAGACGATGCAGGTAGAAAGCACTTTGGATTTCAAATGCATGTCTAGCATTTGTTATTACTGATGTTATGAAAGCAAGGTGGAGAACCCATACCCCTGAGCCGATGAGATCTTTTCACTGTGATAGGAACAGCCATGGAAGCATGAGACAAAAGGGAGAAAAATCACCACAATCAACAAAGATCAAAATCCATGGGGAGACTTTACTCCTATGGGCATTTGAAGAAGGAAGCAGTTTTTGACCACTATTTCTTATTCATCCCCTATTTAACAAATAATGTCTGATTTAGGTATTTTCTGAGTTGACAGTTCTCCATGGCACAGAGCCACACAGAAGTTTATGTGATGATTTTCACTTTCACTCTCATGGAAAAATGCCCGCTATTTCTAATCACATCTTTGGAAATGTGTCGTGACCTACATTGAAGAGATGACTGGAGAAATCCATAACTTAAGCAAAACAAAAGTAAACAATGTCTGGAACGTTGATAGTTTTTCAAGTGAGTCCTGACCAGAGACAATTCAAATAGTTGCAGTGAGAATATGTGTGGTATTGGGGATGCTTTTTTGCACTTGACATTGTCCCTGTGTGACTGATTACAATATACATAATTACACAGACTTCCTGTGCCAATTTGCCCTTCTTACAACGGCTGGGCAGGGATCTCTCAGTGTCACCAGGACCCATTCACACCACTTGGTCTGCAGGAACTTACTGTTATTAACAGCATTGCCTGTGTTTAGAAGGCCGTGCACCACAGCATCATGATGCAGGTGACACTCACCAAGTCTGTCCCTCAAGGATGTTAATTCCCCAGTGCCCCCAAAAGGAGGGAGTTGTGCAGTTTTTTCTTTGAGTTGCCCATTTCTTTCAGGAAAAAAAAAAAACAGGAGGCTACAGAAATGTCAGCATAAATGCCTGTGTCTGTTAGCTTTTCTCATCCATTCAAAATTTAAATTTAAAACTGTAAAAAATTTAAATTCAAAATCATTTGAATCTTATCACTTTCATTCATGTTTGCTATTTTTAAAAGTTTACATAAAAACTATTATGTCATTTTAAATTTAACATTTCTCTTTGGTTCCCATTTTATTTCAGTGTTATGCCAGGAATTTTTTTTTTCTTAGAAAACATTCTCCCACCTTCTTAAACATGTTTGTTTTATGCCTTATTTCCCCCTTTCAATTCTTTCCCCCTTTCTCTTTTTCTTTTGAAGTCACATTAATAGTCTACAAAAGATTATAGCCATCTGCTATTTTTTTATAGATCTGAGATGATTTGAATTACGTTCTAGCTATTTGCTTTTTTCATAATATTAATAACATCCTGTGACCATGTCGTGTATTGATTTATCATTTATTATAAATACTGGACACCTGGCATTGTGAATCTATTTGATATGCCTTGGCACACTCTTTGGGTAGTCTAATTTTTTTTCATAAGCCAGATCAATGGTAAATATTGACTTCCCAATTCATTGTGACCCTTCATTATTCCTTGTATTGCACAGTTGCTGCATTATTACCTGGTGTTGCTAAGAAGCCTACATTTAAGGCTCTTCCAAGTCAAATCCCAAGAACACATTTACATTTGCTTGCCAACTTCTATTATCAAAAAACAAAAACAAAAAAAAGCAAAACAAAACCAGTTTTGCCTAAACTTCCACTAAGCATTTGTTATCTATTGTCTCATTTAACACTCAACAATCCAGCAAGTTAAGTATTATTATTTTTATTACTGTTTGTCCAGCTAGTGCACAAGATGGTGTCATACTCTCTCTCACAATCCAGTGTCATGATAGTTTGAGAGTCACAGATGGATCCCAGACCACAACAGGGCCTCCCACCTGCGCTGGGAAGGCAGTATCTACAACCCAAATACAGTTCTAGGGTCCTGCCCATTCACCCCACACAGGAGAACGTGGCTCCCAGTAAGAGGGATGAGACTCTGCATCTGCCTCCACACACCTGGGCTAATCACAGTGGAAACAGATATAGGCTGAACAAACTCTTTTATCCTTTGTGGCCCAAGAGAGGTGCCTGTCTTCATTTTCTCCAATATAAAATGTGTCGAATAATGCCTGTGTGCGGAGCACCATGCAAGCTCTCTGCCTATGTTTTCTCTGTTTGAACATCAGGTCTGCAAAGAAGCAACATTGCCTGCCTTAGAAAGAAGGAAATCAACTCAGGAAAGCAGATGGCTTATCTCAGTCCATGCCACTCCAAAGTGGCTTTTTACATATGGCTTTGTCCAAACTGGAAAACAAGCCCATTTCCCTCTTGCCTAGGGTCCCTCAGCCACCACTCAGTATGCAACGGAATTTCAACATTTCCTAGGAGCCCATGTGCCAATGGCTGCTCCCTATTTCTGCAAGGTACATTTGTGTCCCTGAGTGTCTTCCTCCAGAAATGCTTATGAACTCTGAGAAAGACATCAAGACCACTCTTCTTTTTTTAAATTTTTTTAGTAGTTGATGAACCTTTATTTCATTCATTTCTTTATATGTGGTGCTCAGAATCGAACCCAGTGCCTCACACATGCCAGGCAAGCACTCTACCACTGAGCCACAACCTCAGCCCCAAGATCACTCTTCTAAAATACCCAAGAATCAAATTTCTCCAGAGCCTTCCCACCAGAGCCCTAAACTTCCCACCAGACACAAGCTGAGGGTTCCAAGAGCACAGGGTAAAGTCTACAGAATAACTGACATTTACAAGAGGAGAAAACAAATATAATCAGATCCCTCTGCCATTTCTTTCAATGCATGGAGGTTTGAAAGGAGGGTCTCATTTTAATTATTTTATTCACACCAGTTGTGCACAGAGGCTTACCCACCCTGTATTTAGCAGAGAGGAAAGGAGGATGAGGGTAGACAGAATTTTGTCTCCTTCAATAACATCCAGATACCCCTCTATATGCTACTTGATCATTGTTCTGGGATACCTGCTGTCCTTGCCCAGGGCTTTTAAGAATATCAGCTGGAGCATGGGGTGACCCTCAACAAAAAGAGTCTATTTCTCTCTGGCACCCTTGACAACTGCAAAGAGGATCAACTGCTACACTGCAGTCATCGCTTTTGCTTTGATTCTGTTTCGGATGGGGTAACACTGCTTCCTGGAATGAGAAATTATCTGTAAGGAGCAGAACCCTGGAAGCCTTTGAGAGAGGAAGATGATTAAGGGGAAAAACCCAGGTCACCTGCTTGAATTTCCCTTGGAAACTGGGGTAAGCAAACTATCTGGGTCTCAGTGGACCACTGAGGCAGCATCTTATCATTTACTTGCTCCCAATTATTGAGCAACTACTGAGTGCCCGACCTTCTATAAAATCAGACCTGTTCGCTTGTTGTTTATTATATATTTATTTTACTAGAGTCCTATGTGAAAATGCTGATAGCTCTCCTTTCCTACAGGGCACACCGGTTCTGTGAGCCCTGCAGCCTCCTCCTTCCCCACTCCATCCCACAGTCTCTAGGGCTCTATGTGCCCTGAAACCAGCCTGGAAATCAATTTCCACTGACTTGGTTATGTTGCTATCATGGCTCAAAGAACATGGGCTAAAAAAACATTCAAAGTTCCAGATTCTTTGTTGTACTTGTTGCTTAGAGATGACTTAAAAGAACCAGGCTGACCTAGGTTGGTACCTAATTTCTCAAAAAGTTCCCACAGCATCCCCACCACCTGCACACAATGAATGCTCAGCTGTCTCCTCTGGCAGTAGTAGCTTTCCTTCTGAAGAAGAGGGAGTAAGGCAGCTAGAGTTAACTGCAAAGCACCCATCCCGACCCTCAGCTTTGCAGCCTTCCAGGATGTGGATGCTAGGATCTGGCCCTGAGCCATGAGGACAAAGAGCGATACTCACAGGCAGCCGGGAGTTGCTTCTCTCTGTCCGCTCTCTCTCCCTTCTCCTTGGTGACAGTTAAAAGGCACAGAGGATGCGATTGCCATTTATGTAGACAAAGTGTCCGCCTCCCCGAAGCCAATCAGCACAGCTTGCTTTGCATTATTTACCCAGAGCATCTCCCACTCTCCCAGCGCCTCCTGCCCCCCACAGGATGTGAGAGTCATTCAGGAGCCCAGCAGAATGAAGTGGAACAGTGCAGTCTGTGGGGGCCATGGAAGTGACCAGAGAAATATGAACGCTGTGTTCCTGGTCCCCATGTGGGACTCAGGGACAACACTCCTGGGCACTCCTCTAGCTATTCAGAAACCACAGGCTCCATTCCACGGGTGAAGAAGTGGTCGGCGTGGCATATGAGGAGCCCTTCTCGGGTCTGCTCCTTCTGTGAGGGGGCTGCTGTGACTCTCCTTATGCAGGAGCGGGAGAGAACAAGGAGTGCCAAGCTGTTCCCTGGATCAGAAAGTGAAGCCAGGAGCAGATTAGGATTTGAACCTAGGAGCATCTCCCTCCAAGCCCTGTTCTGTGTCCCTTCAGCCTGCTGATGTTCAAAGCAACACTTATCTCTCCTCTACCCCTGGGCTGTAACAGGAAGAAGCATCCAGGCTGATGTGCAATTTGAGGGGCTGAATTTGATTTCTCTTTAATGTGCACACAATCATGTGATCCTAGCACAGGGGTCTGAATTGGACAAATGAGGAAGGGTGGAGAAGAGGAGTCAAGTCAGATAAGCAGCAGCATGCAGGTTCCTCTGTCCCTGACCACTTGGGTGCATGCACATACATGCACACACACTCACACATAAATGCACACACATATGTATGAATGCATATATTTGCTACACATATGCACTACAGCACATCTGAATACACATGAACACGTATTTACACAATACATACATAACACCATGCACATATATATACATGTTAAGGAACATGGTGCAATCCTGAGTTATGACTTCCACAATGATAGCTGTCCACCTCCAGCTTTAAGCAGCATCTCTGCACAGGAACAGGAGCCAGGACACAGGCAGAGCCCTTCAGGGCATCAGGACTCACAAGGCGACAGGACTGCAGTGCAAGGAGCCAAGGGATGGCTGAGGATGACTGAGAGGACCTGGACCTGGGGCTGGGCACAGGCAGCAGCCACATGGACCAGGGAGGCATAAGGGGATTAGGCTTGTCTGCACAGATGGGAGCTCCTGAGTGCCCCAGGCGCCACCATCAGGGTGAGCTGGGAACAGGAAGGAGGATGGCTCACACTCCCAAATGGAGCTTGGCCCTGGCCACAGAGGAGAAGCAATACTGGCAGGAAGGACCAGTATCAAGCTGGACAGACGGCCTCCTAAGCTAATGCCTCCTTGTTCTGAGGTGCACAGGCAGCCCAGGCTCCACCTTGCTCAGGTACCTATGAGGAAGAGAGCAGCTGGGAGTGCAGGGTTGACCAGGAGCATGGGGACTCCATCAAGCTGAGTGTGTGCATATAGGACTCCAGCAAGTCCAGTAATCGAAGAGCACATAGCTCCACCCAGAACAGGGTCCCAGAAAACACTGGCTGCACACAAAAACCCAGGGTATGGTGAGGCGTTGGATACAAAAGCACAGACCCTGGGGCAGTTCTGTCAGTGGAATCTTCCATTTCATAAAGAGTCACCATAATAATGCCTTGCATTTTGAATAGAATAGGATATATTCCATTCTTGTATAATTATGTCAAAGTGGATTCTACTGTTATGCATAAGTAAAAAGATCCAATAAAAATAAATCATTGTGATGATTGAAAAAAATTTGTTATAGGCATTTTTACATAGGACAATTTAATCCCTCATAACTACTTTATGAAGTAGCTATTATCATCAGCCCTATTTTACAGATGAAGAAACAGAGGTCCAGAGAGGTTAGAAACATATTGAAGGTCACACAGCTAAGAGTTTCACTGCAGGGCATTTCAGATCTCTTCACCACCAGGCCAGCTCGTGCTGGGCATGGCTGGGTCTGCCTGCTGTGCTGCATTACAGGACCGAGTGGCTCATGAAAGAATAAGCTGAGAGAGAAATCTACAGCTGCCAACTCTGTGCTGCAATGTCTATGAAAGGGGGCCTGTTTTCACCGGAGGGAGGAGCTCTCTCATGTGGTTTTGATTTGTACTCCTGATGATTCATGATGTTGAGAATTTTTTTTCATAAACCTCTTGGCCAGTCGTACCTTTTTGTTTGTTTAGTTTTGGTTTTTGCTTTTAGAAATGTCTATTTAGGTCCAGTGTCCATTTTTAATTGTGCTATTCATTTTTTGCTACTGAGTTTTTTGAGTCTCTTACATGTTCTGGATATTTACCCCTTGTCAGATGTACAGTTTGCAGATATTTTTCCCATGCTAAAAGTTGTCTCTTCACTACCACGTAATTACACTCATGAGAAATATAAAAAAAGTGGATTTCATAGGATCCGAGAGCAGAATGGTGGTTACCAGAGGCTGGGGAGAGTACCAAAAAGGGAGGGATGAGGAAATTTTGATCAGTGGGGTCAAAGTTACATTTAGACAGAAGCAAGAAGTTCTGGTGTGCACAGGAAGGTGACTACAGAAAAGATATTGCACTGTATATCTCCCAAAACCTAGAGAGATGGGTATTGAATGTTTTTTACCATAAAAGAATGATAAAAGCTTGAGAAGGCAGGTATGTTCAACCTGATTTAAACACTGCACAATGTATACAAGTATGGAGACATCACATGGTACCCTTACTACATAAAATTTTTATTTTTTAATTCACATATGTTAACAAAATAAAATAGAAGGGCACAGGCTGGGGAGGAGGTCTATGATGCCCAAGGAGCCCTGGGACCATGAGTGAATGTTTAGAGGGAAAGCAAAGCCACAGAGAGGTTTGGAGCAGAAAGCAGACAAGTCTCAGGTCCTGGTTTAAAAATCACAGCAGTTGTTGCTTGGAGAGTAAATTGGAAGTTTGGGCAGGAGGGAGAGGGAGGGTCAATAGATCTGAGCCTGACTTAGGAAGTAGAAGCTTTGAGCTGGTGTGCAGAGGGTACAGAGAAAGTACAGTAGCTCCAGGTTCTGGACCTATGTCTGCCTTCATCACCTATGAGGAGTAACTCTAGGCTTCACCCATCCATAGTGACTTACATCAGAAATGAAACAGTAGGGAGCATCTTTTTAACAAGAGATGTGCAAGGATTGTAACATCTAAATAATAGAAATAAGTGCTCATGCCTGGTTAGGAACTGTAAGTATTTCTGTTTTCCTCAACTTGATGAGTAGATTCAATATCATTATAACCAAAATCGCAATATGGGTCTTTGAATCTGAAATATGAATGGAAAAGCAAAAGCTAAAGAAAGGCCAGTGTATATCGAGAAAGAAGAACATGATGGGATCGTGTTCTGCAGTCATGGATGTAGTGATACTATAAGAATGTAGTGTGTTGGATGTAGAGATAGACATATGGTCAATTTAAACAGAATAGAGAGACCACAGAAATCCCCCTTAATATGGAAAATTGACAAATATGGCATTGCAGGTCAATTGGGGAAAATGGACTAGTAAATGTTGCTTGTACGACTGGCTATTCACTTGGAAAACATGGAATCCTGATGGTTTAATCCTAATTTGGAAGGATAAACTTTCCAAACCAACAGAACAGAAGGATTTCTTAAATGATTCATTTTTTTCAGCTAACCACAAAATATTGTCAAATTTGACTGTATTATTGAGAGTATCTGTTCTTCAAACTACAGAAACTAGATTAGAATTTAAAAGACATACTGATAATTATGGGTCAGGATGGATGATATTTAAAAAGACCTTATCAATAAGCAGAAGCCAACTCCATAGAAAGGAAGCATTTGTTAGAAAGGAAAACACAATTTCTCATCAATATTAAAAAGAACTTTCTGGTTGGTAATCAAAGAAAGAATTCCCTTTTCCTCGGGAAATTGTCAAATAGAAGCCGTTATTGCTACATAGAGAATTGTAATTGAATTCTATATATTGAATCTTGTCCTGTACCTAACTATATTCTCTTAAAGATTTATAATAACTTGTCTGTTAATTCAGGGTGATCTCCATGTAAACAATCATAACATCTCTGCCAATGCTGTTTCTTTCTAGTCGGTTTTCCCTTTGATTTATTTCCTGGCCCTAGGAGCTACCGCTGTGTTAATATCATAGCCTAGGCCACAGGGGCTGTGGAGCTCTTGAAAGGCAGTTAGTTCTATGGAGAAATGAATGCTTAATTTATTTTTATTTTGATTAATTATCAGTCTAAAACTGAAGCTGTGTTTGAAAATTCCCCATTCTGCATGATTTTACTACAGGACTATACTTTGCTTTAATTCGTTGTAACAGATTAGATTATTTTCATACTGTTGTAATACAAATATATGTCTTACTTTTTTAAATGTGCCTACTAGAAAATTTCCAGGCCTAGGACATGGTTGATCAGAAGCAGTGGTAGTGAACATGCTATCCTACTGGCTAAAAAAGGAGCACTTCTAACATCTCCCTATTGGCTATAGCATTTGACTGACATTCTTTACTATGTTTTCTTCTATTCTTATTTTTACAATTAATAGATGCTTAATTTTTATCAAATTCATTTCTATTTCAAAAGAGAAAAGTCACATGCCATTCCTCACCTAGATTGTCAATGTTATGAATGACTACTGCTACAGTTCAGATCTAGAATGTTCCACAAAAGCCCATGGGTTGAAGGCTCAGTCCCTAGCCCAGGGTGCTGTTGGAAGGTGGTAGAAATTTCAAGGGTGGGGACCTAGTGGAAATTAGGTCATTGGGCATGTGCCCTTGAAGGGAATATGGAATAATGGGACTCCAGCACTTTCTTCTTCCTTCTTTAGCACCTAGTTATGAAGTGAATGAATTTCCCTCTGCCATATGTTCCTGCCATGACACACATCACCACAAGACGCAAACCTACTGATCATGAACTCCAAAACTATGAGCCAAAATAACCTTTCCTTTTTTTATGTTGATTATCTCAAGTATTTTTAGTAACATAAAACAATTATAATGACATTAATACATTTTCTAATTTTCAAATATATTTTTACTCCTATGATGAAATTTGGATGCACTACCATTTTGTGTAGAACTTTTGCATTTATCTCATAAGTAAAAATTGTATTTTGCCCTTCCTAAAATCAACTTAGTTCTAATTTAAGTGTCAGATTCTATGTTCTTAAAGACTAATTCAAGGACAATTCCTTCCTTGATTCTCCAAACAATAATTTTGAAATTTGGAATTGTATAATCCTTTAAAGAGTGTTAGAAATCACACATAAACCCATTTGTGCTCTTCCTCTTTTATTAGGGAATGTTTTAAAGGAATACTTAATTATTAAAGGATTATTTTGAATTTTTATTCTCCTCAAATCCAATTTGATGTTATTTTGTCAATATTTTAAAATTTAATGACAGGTTTTTAAAAATGATATTACCATTTTGCTTCATTGGGTCTATAATTATATCCTCTTTTTCATTATAATGGCACTGTTTATTTTTCTCTATTTTTGTCTGTAATCTTGCCAGAACTGGGTCTATTTTATTAGTGTTGTGTTTTAAAATTTTTTCGACTTCGTTGATCCTCTCTGTTTCACCTTATTTTTTCTTTCATGATTTTTTTTCTATATAATATTTATTATCGTCTGAATTCACTAATTGTTTGGTTTATTCTGTTGTTTCTTTTTCTAACATCTTTGGTTGGTTGATTGTCTCATTAATTTTTGGACTTTTAAACTTTCTAACATAAGCATTTACAACTATAAACTCTCCTCTATGCACTGCTTTCAATATATAACTCAAGGTTTAATTTGTAGCATTTTCATAATTTTTACTACATTCTTGGTGCATGAGTTATTTAGGAGCATTTCAGAAAGATCCAGATATATATATAGATATATATATATATATATCTATATATATATATTAAGAGGAAAACAGTATTTGTTTAGCTTTTATTGAGTTCTAATTTCAATTTATTTAATTAAATTGTGACAGGAGAACATGCTCATGTGATAAGAGTTCTCTGATGGATGATGAGACGTTGCAATATGGACTAATACTGCCTCTGCTTTTTGTGAGCCCTTCAGGTACACTTGAGAAAGAAGTGTATCTTCTAATTATTAGGGCTAGGGTTCCCATGTATGTCCAATAAACCAGGATCGTTACTTGTGTTGTTGACATTTTCTGAACTATTAGTAATGCTTTGTTTTTTTGATCTGTTCATCCAGTTTGCCTATACAGTCAGCCTCCACATCTGTGGATGCAGTGAAACCTGAGTAAAAAATAATTAAAAAATGTTATCTGAGCATGTACAGACTATTTTTTCTTGTCATTATCCCTGAATAATATAGTATAACACATATTTATGTAACATTACATTAGTGTAAACAACTGTAACTAATAAACTGTAACTGAATTAGAGATGATTTTAAAATACATGGGAAGATTGCAACAGGTTATATGGAAATACTCTGCCATTTAATATTAGCCACTTGCACGTCAGCAGATTTTTGGTATCCACTGGGGTCCTGGAACTCCTTCCCATGGGATAAGAGGAACTATTATAATTGGTAAGGATGTGTTGAGATTTCCCACTATGATAATGTATTTGTTTTCTCCTCATAGTTGTACCAAGATTTCCTTTATATAATTAAAGTTCAATACATGTTTAGAATTGTATGATATTCCTGGTGGAGTGAAACTTTTGTCATTTTCATATATAAGATACTAAATTACTGAGTTGATTACTCAAGTGAACCCTATTCAAATATGAAACCTTTTCCTCCTCAGTTGTTACTGCATTTGATATCCTGAGGCCTCTCTCCTACCCTGCAAGACCAGGCAGGGGTAAGGAGAAGTTCAGGGATGGCATTGTGTGAAAATAGTTGTGTTTCTTCACATGCTCCTTGGTAGGTTTTTGTTTTGTTTTGTTTCTGTTTTTATTTTCATACTGAAGATTGAATCACTGAGCCACATTCCCAACCCTTTTTATTTTTTATTTTGACGACAGGGCCTTGCTAAGTTGCTGAGGATGACTTTGAACTTAAATCCTCCTGACTCAAGCCTTCTGAGCTACTGGAATTACTGGCACGTGCTACCTGGCCTGAGTAACTTCTTAATATCTGAAAGTTATGATTTAGATTTCAAGCAGTGCCAAACAATTACTGTGGATCAAATATTGTCATGCATCTACTCTGAGAGGCATTCAGAATAAGAACTCCACAAGGGGCATCTGTTTGTGCACTTTTCTGTACTACACCCAAGAGCCAGACTAAATGCTGAACTGATTTGCCTCCAGAAATCTGAGAAGCATTTATCATCCTGAAACAACAAGCAAATGACTCATGGAGGTCACCCAAGGGCATGTCCTGCAGGGTTGGTGAACCATCGAGGTAGTGAACCATGAGTACCAAGAGCTGAGCTCACTTTGTTGGGGATGTCTCAGAACTGAGAGCAAAGGACTGTTTGTAGGGAGAGTCTGCTAGAAGGCCATGCCAGCCATGGTTGGTGTGATTGGCTGCTGATCCCGTATACTGCCTTGGGTGCCCAGAACCTGCATCTAGCCCTGTACTTCCCCTTCCCTTCCCAGTTGTGCCCTGACTGCCTCCCTGGTATGTCCCTAATCCCCTCACTACATCACATCCCCCTCCTATCCCACAGTCCTGCTCCTTCGCCTCCATTCCTTTGGCCCTCACAAGTTGATCTCCAAGAGGCTCTGATGAACTTCTCAAAGACAACAAGTGCCTGGGGCCCAATAACTGCTTAAAATATACAACTTTTCCAGAACAGCAGTGCAGAAAGTGCTAGATTATGAAGTAAGAGCAATTTCAATTATAAGTTTATCTTTCCTATTTGTGAGATGTTTATGACACCCTCCTTAGTTCTTAGTTTGCCCACTTGTGAAATGGGGCTCTGGTTAAAGATAAAGGATGCAAATCTCTTCCTGGATGGAGACTGACACAATCTGAATACTCAAAAATTATTGTTTTAACTCAAATCGAAAGTGGACCAATAATTTCTTCTTAAGAATTCTATCTTCTAATGGCAACTATAATCAGCACAAAAGTCAGCAGGAAAGAGCTTTGAATTCTCCTCAAATCATACTGGTTAGGTAGAACAGACTTAGCTCTAAGTAGCCTACACCATATGTCAAAAAAAAAAAAAAAAAAAAGAAAGTCCTTCATAGAACCATGGATGTTATTCAGATAATAAATAAGATTTCATATTTATTAATATGTGTTGGGACTATTCTGTAATTTAATCCCCACAAGACCCCAAAACGTAGGTACCATTAAAATTCTCATTTTATAGACAAAGAAACAGAGACTCAGGGGGTTGAAGTACCAACATCAGCTTAGTGGTACATGACAGAGAGAAGATTCTGTGTGTCACCTGCATTTGCTGTTCAGCTGCAGGCATGAAGTCATTTTCAGGTACTCATCATACAACTCTGTGTGTGCGTGTAAGTGCACGCGTGTGTGTGCCTGTGGGCACGTGCACGTGTTCAACCAGCTGCACGGTCCCCATAGAACTGAACCTCTGATAAACTTTCAGCACAAGAGGGAGCATTTGGTCAATAATAATCCCCATTTTTTAAGAGAGTTATGCTTTCAGCAAATATTTAGTAAAGTGGGTTTCAAGAGTCAAGTATGAATGTTGCCATTTCCAAAAATTATAATCTGATTAAGAATAATGCCAGAGACTCACCTGCTAGGAATTCTCATTCCTTACAGGTTGACACGCCTTTGTGGGATCCTTTGGAAACAGAGAAGAATGTGGAGAAATAGCTCGAAACTTGGTGCTCGGCAGTTATTCTCTTTCCAACCTGGAACCCACATTTCCCTCTCTTTGTATTTGTAGTCTTGTGTGCTAGTTAAACATTAATTTCTGATGGTATAAAGGTCAAGGTAATTCAGGTAAAGCAAGAGAGAGCAGCTCTTCTCTGGGCTTCTGAGAAAGTTTTTTTCTTGTGAACCTGTCTCATTCTAATCTCTAGCAGTTGGGTCTTTCTTAGAACATAACCCTATGCCTACTCCACTTTCCCAAACAGTTCCAATTAGGTCATGCCACAAATTTCAGCATTGTGGCAGGTAAAGTCCACTTTAAAGATGGCTTCCTGCCCTTGAAGACAGCTTCAACACTGAGCCTACAAATTCCTAGTACTGCACATGGAAATTATGGCTAGAAACTTTTGGTCTGCATAATTGACAGAATCCAAGCACCATCTCCCTTCCCCCAAATCCATTGAAATGATGGTTGAAACAACACTTCAAATGAGATTTTGGCCAGCTTCTAGAAAAACAAATGTTGACAGAGTTTTTTTGGAGCATAGACAGAACTCAGAAAGCAGCATTGAGTCTGTGCACAGGAAAACCTGTAGAAAACTTGGGTGCCAGGCTTCTAGGCAGATCGAAAGAGGCTGTAAACTCACAGCAGTGGGGACAAAGAGCAGAGTGGGTATACGCTGTGTTTGGAGCAACACACTAAAGGACTGGGTACAAGGCAGTAGAATAGCTGTCACCACAGGTGTTTGCACAGGCTAAGAAATAAAGTCATGAGTTGAGAGTGTTGAAAGGAATTTTGAAGCAATGAGATTGGTAGAGCTCAGAGAGCTCTGGGGGCAAGGGACATGGTTGGAGGGCTGAGAACCAAGATTTATACTGTTGGAACTGGGACCTCAGAGAGAAGCAGAGTGACGATGATGAAACTCAATACCTCTACAAGAGCCACTGGGGAAAATAAAGAGAAGAAGAAATGGTAATTCAGCCACAGAGGGACATACACCAGTGTGCTCCACACCCAGTCTTCCATGAAAAATTGATGATCCTTAGCAAGGGGAAAAGTGAAGTGTTATGGTTTGGATGTGAGGTGTCCCCCAAAAGCTCACATGTAAGACAATGTAGGAAGGTTCAGAGAAGAAATGGTTGGGTTGTAGGAGTCTTAACTCAATCAGTGAATTCGTCCCTGATGGGATTAATTGAAGTGGTAGGGTGTGGGTGGAGGAGATTAGAATTGGGGCATGGCTTTGAGGTATATATCTTGTATCTGGAGAGTGGAGTCTCTCTTTCTTTGTTTCCTGATGATGCAAACTGCTTCCCTCTGCCACACTCTTCTGCCATGATGTTCTGCCTCAGCTCAAGCCCTGAGATATGGAGCCAGCCTTCTATGGACCAAGACCTCTGAAACCATGAGCCCTCAAATAAACCTTTCCTCCTCTATAATTGTGCTGGTCAGATCATTTAGTCAAAGCAGCAAAAAAGCGGACTAAAACATGAGAGAAGGACACCTTATGAGGGACAGCATCTGTGAAGGTTCTCAGGCTAGAAAGAGTGTGGTGTTTTCCAGATCCTGCAAGAGAGACAACCCCAGAGGACCATACAAAGTGGGGGACTCTTGCAAGTCATGTTATATAAGTGTATCCCGTAACTATAATAGAAGGCATTGAAATGTTTCTAGAAAACCATTCCCTTAGCTTATTTTTGTTTTTAAATCACTCTGGTGCTTGTGTGGAGATTGGATCAGAGAGGATTAAAAAAGTTTCCATTCTTCAGATTTGGACAAAAGCACAGAAATCCATGGAATGTGGCAGGAATTTGGGATGGACTGAGGAGGGAAGGGCACTTAGATGAGAAAGAGCCGTAGGGTGCTGGCTATGCATGTGGATATATGAGCACCCATGTTAGGAGGCTGCTGGGTGGGAGGGAAGAATCAGAGAGATGGAGACTTCATGGGAATGAAGCCAATGGAAAGATGGTGAAAGCCATGGACTGAGAGGAACATGACCAGTGGGGATCAGCCCTGGGTCAAGGGAGATGAAGAACACTAAGAATTCAGTTTGGGAATTAAATTTTAGATAAATTCACATATTTTCTGAGTGGAGACGTCCTGTGGGCCTTTCATTATATGTAGAGTGCTGAAGAGAGGTGTGGACAGGAATTAATGTCATGAGTTGAAAGTGTTGAAGCAATGTGATTGGGTAAAATCACTTCCGAGTTCTCACAATTAAAAACTTAACAGAAAAAAAGATAACCAGTAGTGTCATTTTGATTAGCAGTTTTTCTCCCCATAGAAAAATCTACATGGGAAATGACATCTGTTCCCAGTAGTGGCTCTTTTCACATTTCCTGTCTTTCTTCTTATTAGCTGTAGGGCTTATGGGAATTATGGGAAGGTTTAGAATACAAAAGAAAGAAACAAACCTAATACAACCTAATACAACTTAACCTTGAGGTTGAGACCTGTATTAGGGTTTTGCAGAAAAATGGAAACAATTGGAAATAATCCCTCTCTCTCTCTCTCTTTCTCTCTCTCTCTCTCTCATCTATCTACATTTAGGATTAGAAGAGGACAGTTATCTCATGCGATTATGGAGGAAGTCCCACAATCTGCCTTCTGCAGGCTGGAATACCAGGAAAGTCAATAGTATAATTCAGTCTGACTCTGAAGGTCCAAGAACCAGGAACTTTGAAATCCAAAGACCGGAGAAGACAGATGGCCCAACTCAAGCAGAGAGCAAATTCACCTTCCCCTCCATTTTGTCCTTTTCTGACCATCAACAGATTGGATTATGTCCACCACATTATGAGGGTGGATCTTCTTTATTCAGTCTATAAATTCAAGTGTTAATCTATTCCAGTAACACTCTCACAGACACACCCCAAGTAATGCTTTACCAGCTCTCTGGGCATCGCTTAGCCCAAACATAACATTAACCACCCTAGCATGATTGACATTCGGGCTGGGTAGCTCGTGTGAAGGGGCGCAGTCCTGGCCATTGTAGCATGTTAACATGCTACATGCTCAACCCAAAGGCATCCAGCCTTGTTCACTAGATGATAGTTCTCAGTTGTGACAACCAAGAATGTCCCCAAGCATTTCATCTTCTGTTTTTTTCAAGTGTCGCCCCATACATGGTAAGAAATTGGAGGCTTTTCTTCCACAGGATTTTTCAAGTCTAATTCAGAGGCTATTTTCGCAGGTCACACTTGTCCAGCTTCACAATGATGATTGCCACTTGGCTCAGAAGCCCATCACTGTGTAGATACCCAGTAGCTATGATTACAGCTCTTAGGGGATCGATGAGGCAGGCTGGCTCCGACTGTTACCCAAAGCCTTGGTGCTCTTTGGAGTCTTGCAAATTATAGTCAATCAGCCTTGTCAGCTGGGAAAGGCAAGTTTTCTGCACAAATGCAGGCCTGGCAATCTGCTTTTGTCCAGCAAAAAATTGAGTGGGATGGGCACAGGAGGATTGTGTTGAAGCCTGGACTGAGATAGCAGACTATTCCTAACCCCATGCTAGGACCCCCCAACACACACACCCTTTTTTTTCCCTCCAAAATGGGATCATCTTTAATAAAAAGATATTTTAACTTATGGTAGCATGTACATCTCTGGATTCTAACCCAAACAAATAATCAGGGATCCACTGGTATAACACTTTAGCTCCAGTTTTCTTATGCACTAACTATCTTTAGCTTTTGTCCTGAACATACATACTGTACTACCTCTCTAGGCCTCCATTTCCTCATCTATGTAAAAAATTCTTGATAATTCAATCAATCCACTAAATATTTTGAGGATGAAAAGTAAAAACATGAAGCACAAGGAATAGGCATAGCCAAGTTTGTAGCTGGTGTTCAATAATTATAATTATTATAATAGAAACATTTCAGATTATAGGATATTTTTAACTTCTCTGTGACATATCAGACTAGAAGAATCATCTGGGGTGCTGGAAAAGATCTAAACATGAAAGTGTTTTTATTATAAGACCCATTGGGAAAAAAAAAAAGACCCATTGAGAGGCTGGATGTAGCTCAGTGTAAAGTGCTTGCCTAGTGTATGCAAGGCACTGGGTTTGATCTCTAGCACCCACAAACAACAAACAAACCATAAGATCCAATGACCCAGAAAAGTTCTCTTGTTGTGGTGGTAGCTCTGTTTTGAGTTTGGTGGGGAGTGAACATTTCACAAGAACACAACTAGGAGCCTCCCAGAGAAAGCCAATGATCTGAGCCAATAAGACTATCACATCTCATCATATAGGGTATCCTTTGAAACGCTGTGTTTTTAAGAGTAAAAGTTTATACAACATAAACATATAAGGTATTAGTTAAATAAATTTTGTCACACCATAGGAAATCATGCAGTAATAATATTCTCAGAGAATATTTTAAAAATGGAAAATGCTCACAACATAGAAGAGAATACTATAGAGAAAACACATTCATATTGCATTATCTCAATTTTGTTTCAAACACGTGTGTGTAGGTATTCAAAAAACACTAATAACTCTGAAAGGAAGCATGCCCCCAAATGGTTACTTATATTCATTAATTTTTTACAATGAATGTCTAGTTTCCATAAGTGGAATGGGGACAATGATTTTTAAGAGTGAAATAATAGATCCAAAATTGGCAAAATCTTGGTGGTGTGGAAAATTGAGTGATGTAGAGAAAACCATCAGAAATTCTTCCCAAAATAGACAAAGGAAATGATCAAAAAAAAAAAGGAAAGGATTTAAAGGAAATTATAGAAGAGGCATTTTCCAATATGTAGAAGTTGAAGCACATGAAAACAGAGTAAATGTGGCTTGAAACATTAACCAAGATACAGTAGAAGAAAAATCTCCCAAGATGAAGAGAAAGTTGAGTCTTGGATTAGTAGGAGGTACTAAATGCTAAAATGGGCCCAAGAGAACAGACTAATGGAAAAGTAGATCTTGGCAAAATGTCTGGGAGTATAATAAAAAGTAAGTCTGCCTTCAGTGTCAGGCCTGTTGTGAAGGGTGAGACAGCCTGGAATTGAGTCAACTAGAGCCAAAGTCAGGGACCCTGTGGGCAGTTCTGCACCTCTTGCATCCTGATAGTAGCTGCCTCTTTTCTGTCTCTGAACACTCAGGCTTGTTCTTCATTGATAAGGTCAACAGTATCCTCTGGAGAATAAGGACACACATACCAGAAATGAGAAAGCTGTCTGAGATTCACCACGGGGAAATGAAACTGACCAGGCATTGTGAGGGCCAGCAGCAGCATCCCCCACAACAAGACCAAAGCGCACCTGTGACATGGTATATTTTCTGCAATCTTGACCAGAGAGTATGGGAAAGACTGCATTACCTCTGAAAAGAAGAAAACTGTCTTGGGAACTGAGGTATTTTGAATTTGTAAGAATGTTGTTGCTGTCATATTTAAAAGTCTGGTTCACACCATCCTATCGAAGCTTACAATATAGCTAATTTTTCATTTTCATCAGCTCCCCACTCAGAAGGACTTATGTATGATAGAGTGAAATAACCAGAGAATGTGTGGGGTGAAATGAGCTCACAGAGGGAACAATGCTGAGCCTGTCCATGGTCATGTGGTCACAGAGAAATCAGCCATCAGTCACTGGTGTGACCTGCTCAATCTGCATCAGAAGGAATTAGAATTCACCCATCTAAGACCTGTTAAATTTGAATAGTCCAGAAAACTGCAATGTACACACATTCTCCCACAGCTCACGCTGCCTACTGAGATAATGCATTTCTCATTCCCAAAGATTTGAGGTCTCAGTACCCCAAACCTGTGACTGCCACACAGGGAAAAGTGACTTTGCTGATGTGATTAAGGTAAGAAACTTGACTCAGGGAGATTATTTAGATTATTGAGTGGACCCAATCCAATCACATGGGTCTTTTGACCCACTTTTTCATTTGTGGTTAGAGAACATAACCATAAAAAAAGATCAAGAGAGTTGCAGCATAGTGGCTTTGATGATGGAGGTGGGGGCATGGGACAAGGATTTCCAGAAGTCTCTCAAAGCTGGGAAAGGTGAGGAAATGGATTCTTCCCTTGGACCCTCAAAGGGTCAACCTGGATTTTAGCTCAGTAAGACCCAGGTCAGACTTCTGACCTACAGAACTGTAAGATAATAAATTTGTTTGAAAGTCACTAACATGTGTTATGGCACTGGTAATGTGTTAGGCAGTAACAGAAAACTAAATGATAGGAGTTTAAACACCCCAGTCCTGTTGAGTAGCTTTAATACAAGAGATTGGGAAGCTTGCTTCCTAGTTCAGTTTGGATACATATTAAGTGAAGAGAATGAGTTAACTTGTGTATAGAAACAGTAGCATCCTTAGGTAAACTATCCTTAGGTAAACTCATAGACAAGTGGCATTTATAGTCATTGAAATGTAGCCACAACTGTCACTTGAGCCATGGACAGGGTCCTGTGGTAGTGGTGAGATTACAGGCTCTGAGTCACAAAGACATGGTCTGTAAATTATAACCTGTAGCTAAGGGAAAGTTAACTGATGTTCTGTGCCTTGGTTTCCTCACCTGTAAAATAGGGCTTCCTAACTCATTGAGCTGTTATGAAAATTAAAGAATCATTAACACTTAGCATGTACCTGTTGAGAATGACTATATGGTAGTACTTTCAACAGGGAAAAGACACAAATGACAGTCATGATGAATTTTTGATTCTGCCAGGATCTAGGCAGTGCTTAGCAATTTAAAACCAGCATAAATTTGAGCTGTTTCTATTTCTATGCACCTGCTATGCTATGTATTAGCCGGTATGCTACCAACCATGACTAGGGGCCTGGAGAAGTCAGTGCCCTGTCTAAAGCTAGTGAGAGACAGACTGGGATCCAAATCCAGATCCTGCCAACTCCCAAACCTGGATTTTCCCCAGAGTTCAGCTTTGCTTATTCTCTGGAAGAAATAAAGAGGACACAGCAAGAAGCTGCAGAGGTGTCCCTATTCCCAACCACATTTGTGGACATTGTGGATTCCATGTATCCCATAACGCTATCCTCCCCACCTCACTCTGTCTTACCTGGATCACTCCTCCCCCTTCTCCAGCTTTTCCAGCCAAAAATGCCTCTGGCAGCTGCAGCATCTTCCCGAGCCAGTCCATCATCACTGTCTCCAGCTCTGTGCATGCTGGACTCGCCGCCTACGTGGGGAAGAGAGAAGGAATAACCAAGGATAGCTGCCCTCTGCTTCATGTCTGCATGGAATACAAGGGTGAGATAAAGAATTACTTATTTCTGTCTCTTTTCTTAACTTGACAGAAAGTTTTGAAATTATTTAAAACATCTACCCTGGGTGGGAATTAATTGTATGGTTGCTATAATCTGAACGTGTTTCCCAAAATTCACATGCAGGAAAGGGAACTCCCAATGTGAGAGTATTGAGAGGTAGGGACTTTAAGAGTGATGAGGTCATGGGGGCATAACCCTCATGAATGAGTTAGGCCATTATTGCAGGAGTGCATTAGTTATAAAAGAGAAGAGTGCAGCTGGACGTCTTCAATCTGTCTCAGCATGCTCACTTCTCTTGCAGCAAGAAGGCCAGATGCCATGCCAAAGATCTTGAACTTCCCAGCCTACGGAACTATGAGTCAAAGGAATTTCAATTGTTTACAAATTAGCTGGTCTCTGGCATTCTGCTATAGTATCAGAAATGGACAAAGACAAGGGTATGCTCCCCCTTCTTGTCTCCAGAGAGGCAGCAGCATCTTAGTCCATGGGAGGGCTGGCAGCAGGGATCCAAGTTCCTCCCAGAACTGATGTACAACTGAGGGACTACTCTGAGCAAACAGTGCTGAGACCTTCATGAAGAGGAATTTATCTCCCTATCCTTCACTTGGGGAGCCTCCTGGATCTGCTAATAGAAGTGATGTGCTCCCTATGTGCAAGTCTCTGCATGTCTCTGTGTCCCTTCCTGACAATGGTGAACTCAGCATCCTTATCATTTCTCCATCAAAGACTTGGGTCACAGGAGGCGAGCCCTGAACTGTGCCTAGAGATGTCACCTCTAATACACACACACACACACACACACACACACACACACACAATCATGGGTTGTCTAGGGACCAGTGCCAGAGCAAGGAGGCCAGAAGTTGTGGAATTTCGAGAGGAGCAGAAGGAAATAAACAGCTGCTGAACACTAGATTAAAATCACCCAATCTCAGATATGATTTAAGTGCCTGAAACAAGTCCCAAACTTGTGCTCTTTAACCAAGAATCATACAAGTCTGGGAAGGAGTGCATGGCTACCACCATGAACCTTACTCCACTGTGCTTCACTGCTTGGGCACTGCATACTTGCTCAGTATTCATTGTTTATAGAAGGATCTAGAAAGACCCATGGTAGATCCTCCTCCACGGTCACAAGAAAATAGAAAGAGCTTAGTATAGAGTTAAGGAAGTAGGTGCTGGGCAGCTTTTGTCTCTGGACATCCCTGAGTAAGCCATTGCTCTTATGTTGTCTTTTAAGCTCCTGATGGACTATGGACTCTCCCTTATGGGAGACAGAAGTGGCAGGTGGGCCTTGGTCCCATCCAAAGATGGATTGAGCCTCCACCTTCAGCTGAGGCTCCACATAAAGGACCCAAATGAGGTGCTCAGGTGTTCCCATGTCTGCCTGTGCACATCAGCATCATGATGTGTTGCAGATAAACAGAAGTAAGGACTTTCTCCCTGCTGGTCTGGTCAGCTCAATCCTCATGGGTTATAACCCATCCTGACTTAACCTAGACTCAGGCATAGGAAGCTGTGCTCCTTGTTAGGAACCATAGCTATCAGGCAACGCAGCCACCAAGATAGGGATGCACCCCCTCAAAGACCCAAGAGAATCAGACTGTCCTAGAAAGAACAGATATAATTGGAGATGGATGTGCTAACTCACCCTGCAGGAACATAATGCTTTTGACTAGCAGAAGTACACAAAACTTGCTACAATATCTAATGAAAAGAAAATGTTCTTTAGAAGAGGGTGTAACAGTCATGGTTATATAGGCTTGTGCCTAGGGCCAGCCATGATCCACAAGGAAGAAGGCCCTGAATTCTCAATAGAGGAGCAGTGCAGACAACTGTGGCAGGAATTGGCCACATCATCAGCCATTCTTAGGCCTGTGACTCCCACTTGCCCAGCACCTGCTAACCCCCAGTCTGAAGAACAACAGTAGCTGAGTAGATGAAGCCACCAACTGGGCTGGGCCCTGCTTCTTGGTGCTATGAACTAAAAAATAGCCTCTCCTTTCCATATCTCAGGCCCTCAATATGAGTTAATACTCAAAAGTCCACGCACTCCCAGGCACAGATCAGACGAACACTCTGGGACTAAGAAGGTCTAAGACAGGACCCCAGGTTTTGAAGACCTCCCCACAGTACAGGCCCACTGAGATCAGCAAGCAGTCTTCTGCTTCTGACCCTCTCTGCATTCTGAAAAGAAATCTTCCCTGAAACATGGTGCTAGCATAGAGACGCACAGGAAGAGCCAGCCCTGCTGCTTTCTGGCAGGGAACTTTCTAGGCATTTTATGCCAGATATGTTGAGACTGGTGGCCATCATGCAGGCAATGGGCCCATTTCCAGACATCCACACACTGTTCACTTGGCCCATCTGCTGGGCTGGGGCTTCTCGCGCAGGTCAGTGGCCCTGGTGGAGGGCAGATGGAATGACACAGGGGCAGTAGCAATCTTGAAATTTGGAATGTATAGAAATTCTCTTGCCTATTAGGGGGAAAGCAGATTCCCAGTCTTGGGCTGCAAGAAATCACCAGCCTTGGGTGGTGATTTTAATTTAAACTAAGTGCTTATAAAAAGCAGCATCGTGTAGGACTGACTTCAGGTCGTTGAGACCTTTCCATAAAGCACTCTTTCTTCTCTGTCAACTTCCCTCCATTTGGAATATCACCTCCTTTAATGGCACCCTCTTTGAGCTGATCCTTCCCTCCTCCCTGCAAGATGACCTGCAGCCCACAGGTGGCACAAGCCATCTGCTCATGTCCTCTGTGTACAGACCCACCTCCCCACACAGGGACTGCCCCAGGAACACTGAGACACTCACCAGGAGAAGCCTATGCAGCCGATGGCTCCACACAGCATGTCTGCAAGCATGGCCGGGTACGAGCTGGCTGTGGGGAAGTAGGCGAAGAAATAGGGGGCTGTGCCAGTGGGTTACCTGTAGGAAGGTGGAGCAGTTACTCATGGGTGAGGGTAGCCAGGCTGCACCAGGAGCAGGGACCCAGGTGCCTTCTGTGTTTCCTGGCTGGTGGAGCATCTGACCTGGCTTGGATGCTTTTCTCAAATTTCAGTCATCCTAAGACCTTTCTCCCAACATTTTGTAGCAATCTACATTTCACCTGTTAATAGGGTAAATGGACCCTTTATTTTATACTTGAATGTATTTGCTAGCTAAAAGGGGAACAGTACATCCTTAAAGTAAAAGAAACATCATTATCACTTATTAAATGAATGAGTCATAAAAGTGAAATCTCTAAAAATGGCATTGTTTTAAGTTCTTGGAAGGAGGTCTGGTCAGAGAAGGCACTGCTTTTGAGGTCTTTATGAATCTTGGTTTCACAAATCTGCTCTAAAAATTAAAGTCTACATCTTTTTTTTCAATTTCTGATTTTTCAGGTTCCATCAGATTCCAAACACACATTTTGTCTCACTGCCCACCTCCTCACTCTCCTGTACAAACCATTTCCTCCTGCTGAGCATCCCTCTGGGATGCCAAATACTTCTTGCCTTCTCTGTCCCCCAGAGTGGCCACTGTCCCCAGCTACCTTGCCCTGACTGTGAGCTGTCAGCCTTCCTCTATCCCAGTTGAAGGAAAACACTTTTGCCCCGTGACATACCTGAATTACCTGAAAAGCTTAAGGTGGACTAGAGGAAGAGGTTCATAAATGGATGGTCCACAGCTCTGTGACCTAGATAGTGTCCTTAGGGGCCCAGGGGTGCTGGGAGCCAAGGTAGAAGGGAGGTCACCCCAAGCCAACATAGGTTGCCATGGATTGAATATTTGTGTCCTCCCCACCCCCACCAAATTCATGGGTTGAAACTCCAACTCATCAAACGATGGTATTAGGAGGCAGGGTCTTGTGAAATGATTATATCATGAGAGTGGAGCCCTCCTGACAGGATTAGGACTTTTATGGAAGAGACCAGAGAGCTAACTCTCTTCCTCCTTGTGCTAATAGCAGAAGTCAGCCGTCCGTTATCCAGGAAGAGGGCCTTCCTGAATCTAACACCTTGATCTCAGAATTCCAGTCTCTAGAACTATGAGAAATCAATGTCTGTTGGTTAAGCCACCCAAGTAGGGACAACCTTTGTTCAAAACTCCCTGCTAAAGTTTGGATCTTAAGTGTTCCCCAAAGGTTCGTGTGTTAGAGGCTCACTCCCAAGGGTGGGACTATTGGGGGGTGGTGAGCCCTTAGGAAGTAGGCCTAGTGGGAAGTCTTTAGGTCATCGAGGGTATGCCCTTGAAGGGGAGTGTGGGACCTTGGTCCCTTCCTCTTTTTCTCTCTTAGCCATGAGATGAATGGTTTTTGCTCCACGATGTGCTCCCCACATGATGTGCTACTTCGCCACAGACCCAAAGCAATAGGACACACTGACCATGTATTGAAACATATAAGGCTGTGAAGCAAAACAAACCTCTTGTCTTATAATATGATTATCTCAGGTGTATGTTATAGTGACAGAAACCTGTCTAAGACATTTCTTACAGTCTGGACAAAGATGCAAATATTTATTTCCTCCATAACACTAGTTACTAAGTATATACTGTCTAAGATGTGGCATGAGCAATCTTTATTGTGAAAGTAATTAAACTAAGGAAGCTCATCAAGAGCTGAGAGTGTTCAGCAGTCCCACTGAAGCTATGGATACTTCCAAGTCAGCCAGGACTGGGAAGCCATGAAGAGAGAGGGAGAGGAAGATGCTGAGTGTACATGGGCTGACGGTTCTAATATGGAAGGTGACAGTGAGTCTGAGAGCCCTGAGGAGCTGCATAGGCTGATGCTGCATTCATTGCAACGGCTTGGGGTCCATAACAGATTTAGGGGGCCCAGGGACAAGCTTTATTTGAAGATCAGAAAAAATGTGAACTTGCTAGTCAAAGAAAAAAATGTAACTATAATGCTAAGGTATTCAGCTTTATGTCAATGCATTTGTAAAGTATAATTTTGCATATTTCTATGAAGGAAGGAGCCTAAAAAGGTACAAATTCTAAGGGTCCAGGACAGTAACACTGTGGCCTGGGTCCCAGGGATTCAGAATCTTTATACTTCCTCCAGTTCTATTCCCTCCTTATCATCTTCTGGAAACCTGGGGAAGGTAAGAGTCTTTCTTGATTGGGACGTGTGCTTTTTTGCTTCACTCTCTGCTAAGAGTCACAACAATGTTGGGGTAGATGGACCCAATCTTGCTCTGTTCCTAAAGCAGAACACTCACCTACTTTCCCTCCAATCACAGACCTGCAACAGGTAGGCTTGGAACTAGCCCCAGGGACCCAACCTCACAGCTGTGTTTCCCGGCTCTGCTCTGAGCAGTAAATACTTCTGTGTAGTCAGCAGGAAGACTTTAGTGCCCCCTTCCTATACTCCTCTGCTTATCATTTAACCACACCTCCTTTGTATGGGTTTTATGTATGATAAAAGGAGGGGTGCCCTAGAAGTGCCCTGGAATTGAGGAACTGTCTTTGAACTGATGGCCTGAGTCTCAGGCCTGAGACCCTGGACCTAGGTCCAACATTTGCCTTCTCAGGTTCTCTGTACCTCTGATAATGAGGGGACGGGGTCTCAATGATCCTAGATTCCTCCTGCTCTGTATCTCACATACTTGCTTTTTATTAATTTTACAACCACAGAAGTGCAGGGGGTGGGGGGCCAATCTGCCAACTCCATCATGCCAGGCTGGGACTTGGCATACTATTTGTGGAAACTAAATTAGCCATGCTGGATGACAGGTTTAACAACCCTCATCAATGTGCCAGGGTCAGGCCAGCCTATTCAAAGAGCCACAGTAATGCAAGGGCTTTGAGGTGAATTCCTTGGTGGGGGAAAATAATACTGCCTAAACACAGATCTGAAGTGAGGTCTCGTGCCAACCCTCTGCTCCCCCTGACTAGGTATCAGGGATGACAACAGGTTTCTGCTTCTTTGTGGCTGGAATGATCTGTTGCCCTCTGGAGAGAAGCAAAGCCATGTTGCTCACTCTCAAACAAAATGAACAAAACATTTGGTAAGCATAACAATGATAGGAGTATGCTTTGTTTGCAGCAATTAACTTAATTGCAATCAGCAATCGGGGACTTGTTTCCTCTGACCAGCATTTGATAACACACATAGGTACCAAGTGTCTTGGGGTAGGGACTTAGTCTCAGAAGAGAACCCACTTTTTTCCCTTGGAGTCTGCATGATCTGAATTTGGACCCAGGCTCCCTCCATCATTTACTGGATGTGTGACCTCATGTGGAGCACATACTCTGTTGAGCTTCAGTTGCCTCGGATATAAGATAAAAATGATAGAAATTTCTCTCCAAACTAACTGTTGTGAGAATTTTGGGAAATAATTTATGTGAATTTCACAGTGTCCAGTAGGTTCCACATTAGCACTAAGCTTTCTGTTCTCTGACCTTGGATATACACTTACCCCTGGCATGATTATCTTCTCAATGTCATTGATGATGTCCTCAAATGCTTCTGGCTCCTGGGGGGCAGCAGTGGGGATCAGGGGTCGCAGGTAGCCAGGCTCCACATCAGGGTACACTGGGCGCCCCTCGATGCCTTCCAGGTAGTCAGCCACATAATCTACCATCTCTTTCCCTCTCCTCCGGGAATTCACTTGCATTCATGGTGACTGTGCTCTGTCAGAGGTAGAAACTACAAAGAGAGAAAAGAAACTTTATAAACCGCTGGACTGGAGGAGGGTAATTCCAAGTCAGCTGTCAGAACCACATGGGCAGTGACCCCTACACCCTGGAGGCCACCCAGACACAGAGTCAGGCCCACTTTCCTTTCATGTGTGAATGAGGTAGACAGAACAAGGATTGGGGTCCTGCAGAAAAGACACTTATTCTATTATTTGCCAGCTACTAAACAGAAGACAACACAATATCTCTATTTAATTTTCTACACTAGTAGAATGCACTAGAGGCATACATTTACACTCATGATCTGACTTCACTAGTCATTGACAGAGACAAGCTCTACCCCTGAGCCTCACTCCCCAACTGAGAGATGACTATAATAGCACTGACCTCTGAGATACAATCTAACAGTCCTCCTAGGCTCAGTCAACAACCATCTTCTTTCCTTTGGATTCCATCTTCAGGTGAACCTGCACCTCTACATATAACCTGATTTTCAGAAATAATGCATTTTTATTACATAAGTAATATACAGGTAATTCTAGTAACTATTTATGTCCTAAAATTTGCCATGAACTCTGAATTAATGAGTACTATACTAGTCCTCACAGGGAAAATACAGGGTTAGATTCCTGGAGAGTGATCGAGAGTATTTTTTTTTTTCAACCAATCAATACATGACATTTTTATGTGTTTGTTAAAAAGACACCTTATATAATGGAATGATTAACATTAAATCTGCATTCACTCACACCATAAGTCATGCTTGAAAGAATCTTGTGTAACACATATTTCTCCATAAGGCACATCACTGTCTGCTTGTGCTTAGGAGCCCTAGATAGTACGTCTGCACTTCATTTTAGGGAAACATTTTAAATGGCAAAATCACCAAGAAAGGGCTGGGGAGATAGCTCAGTCAGTAAAGTGCTTGCCTTGCAAGCATGAGGCCCTGGGTTCGATCCCCAGTACCGCAAAAAAAAAAAAAAAAAAAAATCACCAAGAAAAAGCATAGAATTGTAAAGAATGTCACATTAAATATACAGAAAACAAGACACTTGCTATTATTATGAGAGCTGAAACAAGAGGGCAGAGTAGGATAATTTGCATGCATGGAATCTGCAGATAGTAAGAACTAATTGTATTGCCAAAACAGGTACCTAGAATGGCACCACCCCAAATTCTGGCACCTCGTCTTCCAGAATATTTCCTGTATTTGTAGGAAACAATTATGGTAAGCAAGAGATAATTTCTGATTCTTCCATAGTCCAAAGCCTCATAATTCAAGACAAATTTCCCCATGAATAGTTCAGAAGTAAATCAACATCCACTGTAATTAGCAATGGTGTCACCTTGACACTAAATTGCTGGCATTTCTCTATGCTCCCCATTTTGACAGTTTTTGTGATGTTAAAGGTGTTGAAAATCTACTCACCAAGAACTCATTAAAAGTGGTAAGACAGATTTTATAGATTAATGCAAAGGGGAGAGACTGAACTCAACTTTAAATACAACGGCCAAAGGACAGGTGAGAGGGTCAGTGGATGAAAAATTAGTAAGAGGAATGTGGTTAGTCTCAAGGGTGGGGAGGAAGCAGAACTTGATTAGATGCCACGGGTAGAAGTAGATGAAATTGATTAGATACATGGGATGGGGGACTTGTTACCAAACTGGCTTATCAGGATTTCTTGCTACAACTAGTGTTGGCAAGATAAAGCCAAACAAGAAGACAAACTGGGGAGCCTGACTGAAGTTTGATCAAGGATTGAGCCTTTGTCCAAGGTGAACCTGCTGGAAGATGCCTTTTCTTCTCTCAGAAGTCTTTCTAATCATCCTTTTTCAGAATGTTTTGTGCTAAATGAACAATGCACAGCAGTTTGTAGGTTACTTCAAGGCCTGTTATGAGATCCAATCCCACTTTAAAGTTATTATTTGGGTGCACATTTTTCAGTGAGTGTCTCAGCGGCAGTGATGGGGACTTAAGATAAGACTCTAAATTACAGCGACAGTTAATACCAAACTAACAGCAGGAGAAAAACCCGTTGCATCATTGCACCTTCGCACTTCATAAACTAAGGGCTGTGGAGGGTTCCACTCCTCAGCTCAAATATCATGGCCACGTGGTAAAACTTCTGGTTTACAATTCCTGGTGTCCTGTAGCCTTCAAAATTAATTTTGGAAATTAAATTTTGAAGTTATTCAGCTTATTTCAAATTTTGGACTTAGAGTGAAACCCTTTTCAACCTCAAGTGAAAGGGACTTGAAAGTGACATGCTTCAAATTCAACCAAAACGTCTCACACCAAAACTCTTTTTGCAAGTTCAGGCTCTCACTGCGTATTTACTGAGTAACTTTTCCATGGTGTTTGTCTTTTTTGTCATGTGATTTCTAATGGTATTCACGGTGTGTGCCACTATTATTGAACATTTGTATCATTTTCAGTTTCTACTTACTTTAGTGGGAAAAGTAGCTGGATCCCAAGGGCCAACTCTTCAGGATCAAGAGTTGAAGGATTCTGAGTCACAACCTGACTCTCATTTTATTAGATGTGAAAGGCCAGACATGGTGATATATACCTGTCATTCCAGCTACTGGGGAGGCTGAGGAAGGGGATCACAAGATGGAGGACAGCATGAATAACTTAGGGAGAGACTGTTTCAAAAAATAAAAAGGACTGGGGGTGTGGCTCAGTTGCAAAAACACCGCTGGATTTAATCCCCATTACAAATAAATAAATAAATAGGAAGAATGGGTGAGTGAACCCTAGGGGCTGACTTGCCAGGATCTAGAGCTGACAGACTCAAGAATCAGACCCTGACTCATATTTATCCTGCATAAATTGCCCGCATGTTAAATCTTGTTTTCCTTAACTGAAAACATAAATCATAACAATAGTACTATCATGAAGAATTTTGTGATAATTAAGTAAGTACTTGGAGAAAGGTTAGAACAGTGATATAAAATTACCTCTCAATAAATATTGGTTACAGTAGTTCCCACTTATCTGCAATTTCAATTTCCAATGTTTTGGTGACTCCCAACCTGGATCCAAAAATATTAAATAAAAAGTCACAGAAGTAAGTAATTCATTGGTTTCAAATTGTGCACCATTCTGAGTAGCATGATGAAAACTTGCACCTTCAGGACAGGAAACATTCCTGTGTCCAGCGTACTCACACTATAGGCCACCTGCCTCTTAGTTATTTGGTGACTATCTCAGTTATTAGATCAGTTGTCATGATATCCTAGTGCTTGTGTTCGGGTAACCCTTATTTTATGTAATATAGTAACTGCTCTATTTTATTTATTGGTCATTGCTGTTAATCTTTTACTATGCCTAATTAATCTGTTAAATTTTATCATAGATAGGTATGCATGTATAGGGTAAAAGCATTGTATACAGGTGTTTCAGTACTATTCTTGGTTTCAAGCATCCACTAAGTGTCTTGGAATGTATCACCTTAAGAATAAGGAGGGATTTCTGCATTAGGATTTCTTTAGAACATTAAAAACATCACTAGCAATTAGAGAAATGCAAATCAAAACTACTCTAAGATTTCATCTTACTCCAGTCAGAGTGGCAATTATCAGGAATATAGGAAACAATAAATGTTGGTGAGGATGTAGGGGAAAATGTATGCTCTTACATTGCTGGATGGAATGCAAATTGGTGCAGCCATTATGGAAAGCAGTAAGGAGATTCCTCAGAAAACTGGAATGGAACAACCAGCTATCCCACTGCTCAGTTTGTAACCAAAGGACTTAAAATCAGCCACATCAATGTTTAGAGCAGCTCAATTCACGATAGCCAAACTATGGAACCAACCTAGGTGCCCTTCAACAGATGAATGGATAAAGAAAATGTGGTATACATACACAACCTTAAAGAAGAGTGAAATTTGCAGGTATTTGCAGGTAAATGGATGGAGCTGGAGAATATCATGCTAAGTGAAATTAGTCAATCCCCAAAACCAAAGGCCTAATGTTTTCTCTGATATGTGGATGCTAATTCACAATAAAGCGAGCAGCTAGGGATAGATAGAGGTACTTTGGATTAGACAGAGAGAGTGAAGGGAGGGAAGTAGGTATGGAGGTAGGAAGGATAGTAGAATGAATTGGATATTATTACCCTATGAGTATAGATGACTACACGACTGCTGTGATTCCAAATCATGTACAACCAGAAGAATAAGATGTTATACTCCATTTATGTATGATGTGTCAGTATGCATTCTATTATCATGTATAACTAATTAGAACAAATTTTTAAAAATACTACCACTTATTTTCATCTCTGCATACTTGTTTTGCAACAAAAATTCTTAAAAAGGAGAACATTGATCTTATAATTTCTTCAGAATAGATTTTTCTAAATATAAACATTTTAGTGTTTTAAAATTACATTGCAAAATTTCTCCCTAGAACATTGTTTCACCAAATTTTACTCTTAATTGGGAGACTGCTCATTTTGCCATATAATCACTGGATTTGACAAAATCTTTTCCAGTCCTATTAGTTTGACTAATGAGATTGAACAAATGTTTATTTACCATTTTTATGTATTCTTTTATGAACAACTTGTTCAGTATATGCTTTTCTAGTTATTTCTTATTTAATTGCAAGAGTCTTAATACTTTAATATTCCATCCACACTAACATGTTACATTTTCTTCATTTTGCTTGACTTAATTTTGGTTATGATTTTCTTTCAACCTAAAAGAATTTTAATTTTGATGTAGTAAAATCTTAAAATCATTCTTTATGGCTTGGACCATGTGTGTGATTATGAGAAATGTCTTTAAAATGTGTATCCTAACAGTCTCAGCCTACAATACTGAGGGGAAGCACATGCAATTCAACAAGCCAAAGACTCAGAATGAGATGTGCAAGATTAAGAAAGATGCTTGGCTTCTCAGAGATCAGTTGCTTCTTTCTAATAGTAATAAAATAGTAACATAGCCAAAAATGAAAGGCCTTAGGAAATAAATAAACAAACACATACCAATTTTCCACCAAAAGAAATATTTCCAAATTGTAGGATAGGACCTGGTTATTCTTTTTAAATCATTCTGTGTCATTTATTCACAGATTATTTCCATCAAGACCTTTTCGGAAGGCTCTTAGTGCAAAGCCACAGAGAATCTTATGCTCATTCTGGAGCTGTTTGATATTTCATGCCCCCAAGCTTGGCAAATATTAGCTGGGAGATGTAGACTATGATAACAGCAATGGCTTATGCCTCTCCAGGCCCTTGAAAGGGCTTCTGTTGACATAATCTGATGTGTGTCTGCAGCAGCTGCACTCCACACTATTTTACATGCTGCCCCTGCTGTGTGCTGTGCATGCACAGTGAGCCAGTTACTTCCCTACATTTCTGGCTGAGTACTTTATTTCAATGATAGTCAGAGTCCAGCTCCAACTCCAACCCCACACACTTCAGGAAGATATAAACTTGCTCAGATCTCCTGATCACCCTCAATCATGAGCTTGTGTATATATGTGTGTGTGTGTATATATATATATATGTATGTGTATATATATACACATATACATACAAACACACACACACACACACACACACATATATATAGAGAGAGAGAGAGACGCAGAGACCTCAGCTCAGCTCACGTGTTTTGCATTCTCCAGGTAAATCACAGGCTATGGGTCATAGGAAGTATTGTGGAGGTTTGCTGAATGATGAATCAATGAATCAATGACACTTGGTCCTCTAAACATTATATTGAATCCCACTTTCTAACTTTAAGACACCCCAAACCAGCAGTCCATCACATCTCTGCCACAAGAGTCTCTGAGGTAATAATGACTTGGGAACAACAGTCCTCTCCCACCATTGAATCCTGACCCATTTCTACCACCCGGTGCCTCTGGCTCTAGGATTTCACTTCTGAGACTCCTCTGCCACAGACACTTGCCCAGAACCTGACCCAGGCTCCTGGCTGGTGTTTGTACAGGCCATGGAGGTGGATGGAAATTCTGCCTCCATGGGACCTACTGTTGCCAGGGATTACAAACCTGAAGCTCACAGGACCATCCAAGCCCCACTGCTGTGTATGTGAGTCACTTCCTTGCATGCTGAGGGGTGGACAGTCACGAAGTGCTTTGTATCTGTCCATGGTGCTGCCTATTATTTCACGCAGGGCTATTTACTTCAAACCTTGGGACCCTAGAGACTTCGTTTAACCTCTCTAGATTTTCATTTCTGTTTTGATGAGAAGAATAGTGTTAACATTTTTACACTATTTTCCAGGAAACAAAATGAACGATAATTTATATTTCAAACCCACCTATCCCTCTGGAAACTGGGAGGCGCTCTCTCTCTCTCTCTCTCTCATCTCTCTCTCCTCCTCTCTCTCTCTCTCTCTCTCCTCTCTATCTCTCTTTCTTTCCCTTGACACATTTATATAAATCTAATTTGGTTGGGCTGCTTTTACCCTGAATCAACTGGTTTCTTGATAAACATGTTTCTTTGTGCATTCAAAGAGCAAAAATAAATACAATGGGAGATATGCTTCCAACTAAGACCATGAAGAAGTTTCTAGCCATGAGAGGTTTCAAATCAGATGAATGACTCTGATACCTTGCCTCAAAAGAAAAACAAATTCTCTAAGTTCTTTTAACTCTTAATACACTTATTAAACATAGTATTGAGCAGCGTTAGGTGCGCATTTTCACCAGGAGCCTGGAAGGGCATGAATAATGAAATCAATTCACAAGAGTATTCTATGAAGTGTCAGGCAGACCTGAGATCAAGGAGCACCTTGAGCTTCAGTTACTGTTTGCCCTTCAACCACCAACATTTCTGGGCTTCCTGACAGCTCCTACAAAGGTGAGCAAGCATGGAAATACCTTCCAAGGAGCTATGCTGGAAGAACACACTAGGTGGTGTGTTAGGTGCCCAGGCACAGCCCATGCTCACTAAAATTGTTTACTAGCAACAGGAAAAATGCTGTGTGGAGGAAGAGATGAAATAGGGAAATATTCTGTATGTTGCACTCAATTTTCCTGCAAACCAGAAACAACTCTGAACATCTTAAATTTTTTAAGTAAAAATTCCAACCAAACAAAAATCATTAACTGAGGAAAAAGTACCTCACATTCTGACTTTAGAGGATTTGTCAGCTCCTTTCTTTTTCTTCCAGGAACCATTATTTTATCTGCAATTCTCTTCCCTGTCTCATAAACTCATCCATTTACAAAGTAGAAATCCCACCATTCTGAAATTGTTTTTTTCTTTTTCTTTTTCTTTTACTGGAAACTTAGTGCTGTTTAGTCAGATTCTTTAATGAGAGGGAGTGGGAGTGGGGTGTAGCTCAGGGGTATAGAGCTTGACTAGCATAAGCTGGGCCCTTGGTTCCATCTCCAGCACCAAATAGCACACTAAAACAAGGTTAGGGAATTGGGGCAAGAGCTTAGCTCTCAGATCTGGCCCCACATCTAAATGTAATCTCATTGAAGACTTTTGTCACTCAGGTCCTCTGCACAGTGCCCTTTAACAACTGTAGAGGGAAAGCCATAGACTTCCTCCAGTGGATAGGAAAAGAGTGCTATGTCACAGCAACAGAAAGATAAAATGTTCCAGGAGGTGGCTGGGGCTGGGCTGTGGGAGGAGAATGACTCTGGGGCATCCACAGTATCTCAGGTTTGAGGTCTTATCTGCATTGCTTATTATTGGTCACCTCTGGTGACCTGGGGAGTTTATTAATACTCTCCTGAGCCTCAGAGCCCCACCTCCAGCTCCAGACCAGAGGGCACTGCTCCTGATGCCAGGGCCAAGGCCATGGTGCAAATCTGCCACCTTGTCAGGCAGCAGTAAAAACGGTCCCAGAAACAGGTTGCTGGAACCTGAGAGATAATAAGGGTTAGGAGGGCAGAGATGGGCTAGAGCTCTAGGCAGAGATCTGAGAGGAGAAGATTATTTTAATCTGTTAAAGCTGTGTTCTGTAGGCACTATCACTATCCTCATTTTACAGGGGAAAACTAGTATACATCATACCATATATACACATCTACTAATGCACACTTATCACTTTCTTATACTCATATAATTGATTTTATATAAATTGCAGAGTTCTTAAATAAGGACTTTCACACTGATCTATAAATTAGTAACCATTTATATAAACTTAGATGGTCCAACCAATATGTTAAGGTCTTTGCATTAATTCTCTTATTTAATCTTCACAATTAAACAGCTCTTCCAAATTCTTCTTATCCCATTTAACAGATGTAAATCTGAGACACAGAATGGCTAAGCAACTACACCAAGATCCCACAGCTGGCAAGATCAGGCCACAGCTGAACTGGGGCAGTCTGATTTCTGCAGGCACTTACTCAAGTGAAGGCTCTGGACTCAGAGAGCATGCCTAACAGATTTGGCTCATGCCTAACAGATTTGGCAATTGCCTACATGTTGATAAACCCTGGAGAAAGACAGGCCTAAAATAACTTCAGGATTAGAGATTTACAACCCAGCTTCTCCCAGAGCCTAATTGCTAGTGAGTTCCTGGGGCACAGCAAGAGGGCTCAGTGGCTAAGGGATTAGCTAAGGGATCATGTTCATTGCAAATGGAAAAGCACAAAGGGGTGGACCTAGACAGCTCTTAGCTGGAGGTGTGACCATGGCCAAGGCCGTTGAGATCTCTGGTCTCCTCCTTCAGTCTATTCAGGCTGCTCTACAAAGTATCATAGACTGGGTGGTTTATAAACCACAAAGATTCATTTTGCAAAGTCCCAGGGGTTAGAAGTCTAGGGTCATGAGTGGGTTCTTGTGAGGTCCCCTCCTAGGCTGTGAAACTGCTGACTTCTCCCCATGCCTTCAAGCAGATGAAAAGATGAGGACTCATTTTGGGGTGCTAATCCCATCTTGAGAGCTCTACCGTCATGAGCCTAAGCCCCTTGCCAGGCCTGCTTCCTTTATGTTCACATCATGAATTATGACCTCGACGTGTGAGTTTTTGGGGGGAAACACAAACACTCAGTCCTTTGAACCGCCATTTCCAATCTGTAAAATGCCCACATTACCAAGCTCCACACAGACTTGTGATGAGAATATAAGATACTTCATACGGCAGGTGCTCAAAGCATGTCATTGCATTCTCATACTCAGACCACTTTAGAGAGACAGCACTCACCATCTCAATCGAGTTCACTGTCTAGAGACGAAATCCCACAAGGGTCTCAGCACTGGGTTCTACCTCTCCATACAAGAAGCCTCTTTGTCTCCAGTTAACATTGTCTGGTTAGAGAGCATCCCTGCCTCCATCAGGGGAGCTGCGCTTTACAATATCGTACTTTCAATATCACAGTTCTGTAAGATGCATTCTTCTTCACAGCCACAGAAAGTAGAACGAGCAAATTTGGCTTAAGAGAAAACCCCCTTGAGTCCGAGTTCTGCTGTAGGAGTCTGTGCAGCTGCTACCAACATCTTGCCCTCTCTGAGTCGCAGTTTTCTCATTTGTAAAACAAAACAGGGCAGAGAGACGATGCAGGTAGAAAGCACTTTGGATTTCAAATGCATGTCTAGCATTTGTTATTACTGATGTTATGAAAGCAAGGTGGAGAACCCATACCCCTGAGCCGATGAGATCTTTTCACTGTGATAGGAACAGCCATGGAAGCATGAGACAAAAGGGAGAAAAATCACCACAATCAACAAAGATCAAAATCCATGGGGAGACTTTACTCCTATGGGCATTTGAAGAAGGAAGCAGTTTTTGACCACTATTTCTTATTCATCCCCTATTTAACAAATAATGTCTGATTTAGGTATTTTCTGAGTTGACAGTTCTCCATGGCACAGAGCCACACAGAAGTTTATGTGATGATTTTCACTTTCACTCTCATGGAAAAATGCCCGCTATTTCTAATCACATCTTTGGAAATGTGTCGTGACCTACATTGAAGAGATGACTGGAGAAATCCATAACTTAAGCAAAACAAAAGTAAACAATGTCTGGAACGTTGATAGTTTTTCAAGTGAGTCCTGACCAGAGACAATTCAAATAGTTGCAGTGAGAATATGTGTGGTATTGGGGATGCTTTTTTGCACTTGACATTGTCCCTGTGTGACTGATTACAATATACATAATTACACAGACTTCCTGTGCCAATTGCCCTTCTTACAACGGCTGGGCAGGGATCTCTCAGTGTCACCAGGACCCATTCACACCACTTGGTCTGCAGGAACTTACTGTTATTAACAGCATTGCCTGTGTTTAGAAGGCCGTGCACCACAGCATCATGATGCAGGTGACACTCACCAAGTCTGTCCCTCAAGGATGTTAATTCCCCAGTGCCCCCAAAAGGAGGGAGTTGTGCAGTTTTTTCTTTGAGTTGCCCATTTCTTTCAGGAAAAAAAAAAAACAGGAGGCTACAGAAAATGTCAGCATAAATGCCTGTGTCTGTTAGCTTTTCTCATCCATTCAAAATTTAAATTTAAAACTGTAAAAAATTTAAATTCAAAATCATTTGAATCTTATCACTTTCATTCATGTTTGCTATTTTAAAAGTTTACATAAAAACTATTATGTCATTTTAAATTTAACATTTCTCTTTGGTTCCCATTTTATTTCAGTGTTATGCCAGGAATTTTTTTTTTCTTAGAAAACATTCTCCCACCTTCTTAAACATGTTTGTTTTATGCCTTATTTCCCCCTTTCAATTCTTCCTTCCCCCTTTCTCTTTTCTTTTGAAGTCACATTAATAGTCTACAAAAGATTATAGCCATCTGCTATTTTTTATAGATCTGAGATGATTTGAATTACGTTCTAGCTATTTGCTTTTTTCATAATATTAATAACATCCTGTGACCATGTCGTGTATTGATTTATCATTTATTATAAATACTGGACACCTGGCATTGTGAATCTATTTGATATGCCTTGGCACACTCTTTGGGTAGTCTAATTTTTTTCATAAGCCAGATCAATGGTAAATATTGACTTCCCAATTCATTGTGACCCTTCATTATTCCTTGTATTGCACAGTTGCTGCATTATTACCTGGTGTTGCTAAGAAGCCTACATTTAAGGCTCTTCCAAGTCAAATCCCAAGAACACATTTACATTTGCTTGCCAACTTCTATTATCAAAAAACAAAAACAAAAAAAGCAAAACAAAACCAGTTTTGCCTAAACTTCCACTAAGCATTTGTTATCTATTGTCTCATTTAACACTCAACAATCCAGCAAGTTAAGTATTATTATTTTTATTACTGTTTGTCCAGCTAGTGCACAAGATGGTGTCATACTCTCTCTCACAATCCAGTGTCATGATAGTTTGAGAGTCACAGATGGATCCCAGACCACAACAGGGCCTCCCACCTGCGCTGGGAAGGCAGTATCTACAACCCAAATACAGTTCTAGGGTCCTGCCCATTCACCCCACACAGGAGAACGTGGCTCCCAGTAAGAGGGATGAGACTCTGCATCTGCCTCCACACACCTGGGCTAATCACAGTGGAAACAGATATAGGCTGAACAAACTCTTTTATCCTTGTGGCCCAAGAGAGGTGCCTGTCTTCATTTTCCTCCAATATAAAATGTGTCGAATAATGCCTGTGTGCGGAGCACCATGCAAGCTCTCTGCCTATGTTTTCTCTGTTTGAACATCAGGTCTGCAAAGAAGCAACATTGCCTGCCTTAGAAAGAAGGAAATCAACTCAGGAAAGCAGATGGCTTATCTCAGTCCATGCCACTCCAAAGTGGCTTTTTACATATGGCTTTGTCCAAACTGGAAAACAAGCCCATTTCCCTCTTGCCTAGGGTCCCTCAGCCACCACTCAGTATGCAACGGAATTTCAACATTTCCTAGGAGCCCATGTGCCAATGGCTGCTCCCTATTTCTGCAAGGTACATTTGTGTCCCTGAGTGTCTTCCTCCAGAAATGCTTATGAACTCTGAGAAAGACATCAAGACCACTCTTCTTTTTTTAAATTTTTTAGTAGTTGATGAACCTTTATTTCATTCATTTCTTTATATGTGGTGCTCAGAATCGAACCCAGTGCCTCACACATGCCAGGCAGCACTCTACCACTGAGCCACAACCTCAGCCCCAAGATCACTCTTCTAAAATACCCAAGAATCAAATTTCTCCAGAGCCTTCCCACCAGAGCCCTAAACTTCCCACCAGACACAAGCTGAGGTTCCAAGAGCACAGGGTAAAGTCTACAGAATAACTGACATTTACAAGAGGAGAAAACAAATATAATCAGATCCCTCTGCCATTTCTTTCAATGCATGGAGGTTTGAAAGGAGGGTCTCATTTTAATTATTTTATTCACACCAGTTGTGCACAGAGGCTTACCCACCCTGTATTTAGCAGAGAGGAAAGGAGGATGAGGTAGACAGAATTTTGTCTCCTTCAATAACATCCAGATACCCCTCTATATGCTACTTGATCATTGTTCTGGGATACCTGCTGTCCTTGCCCAGGGCTTTTAAGAATATCAGCTGGAGCATGGGGTGACCCTCAACAAAAGAGTCTATTTCTCTCTGGCACCCTTGACAACTGCAAAGAGGATCAACTGCTACACTGCAGTCATCGCTTTTGCTTTGATTCTGTTTCGGATGGGGTAACACTGCTTCCTGGAATGAGAAATTATCTGTAAGGAGCAGAACCCTGGAAGCCTTTGAGAGAGGAAGATGATTAAGGGGAAAACCCAGGTCACCTGCTTGAATTTCCCTTGGAAACTGGGGTAAGCAAACTATCTGGGTCTCAGTGGACCACTGAGGCAGCATCTTATCATTTACTTGCTCCCAATTATTGAGCAACTACTGAGTGCCCGACCTTCTATAAAATCAGACCTGTTCGCTTGTTGTTTATTATATATTTATTTTACTAGAGTCCTATGTGAAAATGCTGATAGCTCTCCTTTCCTACAGGGCACACCGGTTCTGTGAGCCCTGCAGCCTCCTCCTTCCCCACTCCATCCCACAGTCTCTAGGGCTCTATGTGCCCTGAAACCAGCCTGGAAATCAATTTCCACTGACTTGGTTATGTTGCTATCATGGCTCAAAGAACATGGGCTAAAAAAAACATTCAAGTTCCAGATTCTTTGTTGTACTTGTTGCTTAGAGATGACTTAAAAGAACCAGGCTGACCTAGGTTGGTACCTAATTTCTCAAAAGTTCCCACAGCATCCCCACCACCTGCACACAATGAATGCTCAGCTGTCTCCTCTGGCAGTAGTAGCTTTCCTTCTGAAGAAGAGGGAGTAAGGCAGCTAGAGTTAACTGCAAAGCACCCATCCCGACCCTCAGCTTTGCAGCCTTCCAGGATGTGGATGCTAGGATCTGGCCCTGAGCCATGAGGACAAAGAGCGATACTCACAGGCAGCCGGGAGTTGCTTCTCTCTGTCCGCTCTCTCTCCCTTCTCCTTGGTGACAGTTAAAAGGCACAGAGGATGCGATTGCCATTTATGTAGACAAAGTGTCCGCCTCCCCGAAGCCAATCAGCACAGCTTGCTTTGCATTATTTACCCAGAGCAATCTCCCACTCTCCCAGCGCCTCCTGCCCCCCACAGGATGTGAGAGTCATTCAGGAGCCCAGCAGAATGAAGTGGAACAGTGCAGTCTGTGGGGGCCATGGAAGTGACCAGAGAAATATGAACGCTGTGTTCCTGGTCCCCATGTGGGACTCAGGGACAACACTCCTGGGCACTCCTCTAGCTATTCAGAAACCACAGGCTCCATTCCACGGGTGAAGAAGTGGTCGGCGTGGCATATGAGGAGCCCTTCTCGGGTCTGCTCCTTCTGTGAGGGGGCTGCTGTGACTCTCCTTATGCAGGAGCGGGAGAGAACAAGGAGTGCCAAGCTGTTCCCTGGATCAGAAAGTGAAGCCAGGAGCAGATTAGGATTTGAACCTAGGAGCATCTCCCTCCAGCCCTGTTCTGTGTCCCTTCAGCCTGCTGATGTTCAAAGCAACACTTATCTCTCCTCTACCCCTGGGCTGTAACAGGAAGAAGCATCCAGGCTGATGTGCAATTTGAGGGGCTGAATTTGATTTCTCTTTAATGTGCACACAATCATGTGATCCTAGCACAGGGGTCTGAATTGGACAAATGAGGAAGGGTGGAGAAGAGGAGTCAAGTCAGATAAGCAGCAGCATGCAGGTTCCTCTGTCCCTGACCACTTGGGTGCATGCACATACATGCACACACACTCACACATAATGCACACACAAATGTATGAATGCATATATTTGCTACACATATGCACTACAGCACATCTGAATACACATGAACACGTATTTACACAATACATACATAACACCATGCACATATATATACATGTTAAGGAACATGGTGCAATCCTGAGTTATGACTTCCACAATGATAGCTGTCCACCTCCAGCTTTAAGCAGCATCTCTGCACAGGAACAGGAGCCAGGACACAGGCAGAGCCCTTCAGGGCATCAGGACTCACAAGGCGACAGGACTGCAGTGCAAGGAGCCAAGGGATGGCTGAGGATGACTGAGAGGACCTGGACCTGGGGCTGGGCACAGGCAGCAGCCACATGGACCAGGGAGGCATAAGGGGATTAGGCTTGTCTGCACAGATGGGAGCTCCTGAGTGCCCCAGGCGCCACCATCAGGGTGAGCTGGGAACAGGAAGGAGGATGGCTCACACTCCCAAATGGAGCTTGGCCCTGGCCACAGAGGAGAAGCAATACTGGCAGGAAGGACCAGTATCAAGCTGGACAGACGGCCTCCTAAGCTAATGCCTCCTTGTTCTGAGGTGCACAGGCAGCCCAGGCTCCACCTTGCTCAGGTACCTATGAGGAAGAGAGCAGCTGGGAGTGCAGGGTTGACCAGGAGCATGGGGACTCCATCAAGCTGAGTGTGTGCATATAGGACTCCAGCAAGTCCAGTAATCGAAGAGCACATAGCTCCACCCAGAACAGGGTCCCAGAAAACACTGGCTGCACACAAAAACCCAGGGTATGGTGAGGCGTTGGATACAAAAGCACAGACCCTGGGGCAGTTCTGTCAGTGGAATCTTCCATTTCATAAAGAGTCACCATAATAATGCCTTGCATTTTGAATAGAATAGGATATATTCCATTCTTGTATAATTATGTCAAAGTGGATTCTACTGTTATGCATAAGTAAAAAGATCCAATAAAAATAAAATCATTGTGATGATTGAAAAAAATTTGTTATAGGCATTTTTACATAGGACAATTTAATCCCTCATAACTACTTTATGAAGTAGCTATTATCATCAGCCCTATTTTACAGATGAAGAAACAGAGGTCCAGAGAGGTTAGAAAACATATTGAAGGTCACACAGCTAAGAGTTTCACTGCAGGGCATTTCAGATCTCTTCACCACCAGGCCAGCTCGTGCTGGGCATGGCTGGGTCTGCCTGCTGTGCTGCATTACAGGACCGAGTGGCTCATGAAAGAATAAGCTGAGAGAGAAATCTACAGCTGCCAACTCTGTGCTGCAATGTCTATGAAAGGGGGCCTGTTTTCACACCGGAGGGAGGAGCTCTCTCATGTGGTTTTGATTTGTACTCCTGATGATTCATGATGTTGAGAATTTTTTTTCATAAACCTCTTGGCCAGTCGTACCTTTTTTGTTTGTTTAGTTTTGGTTTTTGCTTTTAGAAATGTCTATTTAGGTCCAGTGTCCATTTTTAATTGTGCTATTCATTTTTTGCTACTGAGTTTTTTGAGTCTCTTACATGTTCTGGATATTTACCCCTTGTCAGATGTACAGTTTGCAGATATTTTTCCCATGCTAAAAGTTGTCTCTTCACTACCACGTAATTACACTCATGAGAAATATAAAAAAAGTGGATTTCATAGGATCCGAGAGCAGAATGGTGGTTACCAGAGGCTGGGGAGAGTACCAAAAAGGGAGGGATGAGGAAATTTTGATCAGTGGGGTCAAAGTTACATTTAGACAGAAGCAAGAAGTTCTGGTGTGCACAGGAAGGTGACTACAGAAAAAGATATTGCACTGTATATCTCCCAAAACCTAGAGAGATGGGTATTGAATGTTTTTACCATAAAAGAATGATAAAAGCTTGAGAAGGCAGGTATGTTCAACCTGATTTAAACACTGCACAATGTATACAAGTATGGAGACATCACATGGTACCCTTACTACATAAAATTTTTATTTTTTAATTCACATATGTTAACAAAATAAAATAGAAGGGCACAGGCTGGGGAGGAGGTCTATGATGCCCAAGGAGCCCTGGGACCATGAGTGAATGTTTAGAGGGAAAGCAAAGCCACAGAGAGGTTTGGAGCAGAAAGCAGACAAGTCTCAGGTCCTGGTTTAAAAATCACAGCAGTTGTTGCTTGGAGAGTAAATTGGAAGTTTGGGCAGGAGGGAGAGGGAGGGTCAATAGATCTGAGCCTGACTTAGGAAGTAGAAGCTTTGAGCTGGTGTGCAGAGGGTACAGAGAAAGCACAGTAGCTCCAGGTTCTGGACCTATGTCTGCCTTCATCACCTATGAGGAGTAACTCTAGGCTTCACCCATCCATAGTGACTTACATCAGAAATGAAACAGTAGGGAGCATCTTTTTAACAAGAGATGTGCAAGGATTGTACATCTAAAATAATAGAAATAAGTGCTCATGCCTGGTTAGGAACTGTAAGTATTTCTGTTTTCCTCAACTTGATGAGTAGATTCAATATCATTATAACCAAAATCGCAATATGGGTCTTTGAATCTGAAATATGAATGGAAAAGCAAAAGCTAAAGAAAGGCCAGTGTATATCGAGAAAGAAGAACATGATGGGATCGTGTTCTGCAGTCATGGATGTAGTGATACTATAAGAATGTAGTGTGTTGGATGTAGAGATAGACATATGGTCAATTAAACAGAATAGAGAGACCACAGAAAATCCCCCTTAATATGGAAAATTGACAAATATGGCATTGCAGGTCAATTGGGGAAAAATGGACTAGTAAATGTGCTTGTACGACTGGCTATTCACTTGGAAAAACATGGAATCCTGATGGTTTAATCCTAATTGTGAAGGATAAACTTTCCAAACCAACAGAACAGAAGGATTTCTTAAATGATTCATTTTTTCAGCTAACCACAAAATATTGTCAAATTTGACTGTATTATTGAGAGTATCTGTTCTTCAAACTACAGAAACTAGATTAGAATTTTAAAAGACATACTGATAATTATGGGTCAGGATGGATGATATTTAAAAAGACCTTATCAATAAGCAGAAGCCAACTCCATAGAAAAGGAAGCATTTGTTAGAAAGGAAAACACAATTTCTCATCAATATTAAAAAGAACTTTCTGGTTGGTAATCAAAGAAAGAATTCCCTTTTCCTCGGGAAATTGTCAAATAGAAGCCGTTATTGCTAACATAGAGAATTGTAATTGAATTCTATATATTGAATCTTGTCCTGTACCTAACTATATTCTCTTAAAGATTTTAATAACTTGTCTGTTAATTCAGGGTGATCTCCATGTAAACAATCATAACATCTCTGCCAATGCTGTTTCTTTCTAGTCGGTTTCCCTTTGATTTATTTCCTGGCCCTAGTGAGCTACCGCTGTGTTAATATCATAGCCCTAGGCCACAGGGGCTGTGGAGCTCTTGAAAGGCAGTTAGTTCTATGGAGAAATGAATGCTTAATTTATTTTTATTTGATTAATTATCAGTCTAAAAACTGAAGCTGTGTTTGAAAATTCCCCATTCTGCATGATTTTACTACAGGACTATACTTTGCTTTAATCGTTGTAACAGATTAGATTATTTTCATACTGTTGTAATACAAATATATGTCTTACTTTTTTAAATGTGCCTACTAGAAAATTTCCAGGCCTAGGACATGGTTGATCAGAAGCAGTGGTAGTGAACATGCTATCCTACTGGCTAAAAAAGGAGCACTTCTAACATCTCCCTATTGGCTATAGCATTTGACTGACATTCTTTACTATGTTTTCTTCTATTCTTATTTTTACAATTAATAGATGCTTAATTTTTATCAAATTCATTTCTATTTCAAAAGAGAAAAGTCACATGCCATTCCTCACCTAGATTGTCAATGTTATGAATGACTACTGCTACAGTTCAGATCTAGAATGTTCCACAAAAGCCCATGGGTTGAAGGCTCAGTCCCTAGCCCAGGGTGCTGTTGGAAGGTGGTAGAAATTTCAAGGGTGGGGACCTAGTGGAAATTAGGTCATTGGGCATGTGCCCTTGAAGGGAATATGAATAATGGGACTCCAGCACTTTCTTCTTCCTTTCTTTAGCACCTAGTTATGAAGTGAATGAATTTCCCTCTGCCATATGTTCCTGCCATGACACACATCACCACAAGACGCAAACCTACTGATCATGAACTCCAAAACTATGAGCCAAAATAAACCTTTCCTTTTTTTATGTTGATTATCTCAAGTATTTTTAGTAACATAAAACAATTATAATGACATTAATACATTTTCTAATTTTCAAATATATTTTTACTCCTATGATGAAATTTGGATGCACTACCATTTTGTGTAGAACTTTTGCATTTATCTCATAAGTAAAATTGTATTTTGCCTTCCTAAAATCAACTTGTTCTAATTTAAGTGTCAGATTCTATGTTCTTAAAGACTAATTCAAGGACAATTCCTTCCTTGATTCTCCAAACAATAATTTTGAAATTTGGAATTGTATAATCCTTTAAAGAGTGTTAGAAATCACACATAAACCCATTTGTGCTCTTCCTCTTTTATTAGGGAATGTTTTAAAGGAATACTTAATTATTAAAGGATTATTTTGAATTTTTATTTCTCCTCAAATCCAATTTGATGTTATTTTGTCAATATTTTAAAATTTAATGACAGGTTTTTAAAAATGATATTACCATTTTGCTTCATTGGGTCTATAATTATATCCTCTTTTTCATTATAATGGCACTGTTTATTTTTCTCTATTTTTGTCTGTAATCTTGCCAGAACTGGGTCTATTTTATTAGTGTTGTGTTTTAAAATTTTTTCGACTTCGTTGATCCTCTCTGTTTCACCTTTATTTTTCTTTTCATTGATTTTTTTCTATATAATATTTATTATCGTCTGAATTCACTAATTGTTTGGTTTATTCTGTTGTTCTTTTTCTAACATCTTTGGTTGGTTGATTGTCTCATTAATTTTTGGACTTTTAAACTTTCTAACATAAGCATTTACAACTATAAACTCTCCTCTATGCACTGCTTTCAATATATAACTCAAGGTTTAATTTGTAGCATTTTCATAATTTTTACTACATTTCTTGGTGCATGAGTTATTTAGGAGCATTTCAAGAAAGATCCAGATATATATATAGATATATATATATATATATCTATATATATATATTAAGAGAAAACAGTATTTGTTTAGCTTTTTATTGAGTTCTAATTTCAATTTATTTAATTAAATTGTGATCAGAGAACATGCTCATGTGATAAGAGTTCTCTGATGGATGATGAGACTTGCAATATGGACTAATACTGCCTCTGCTTTTGTGAGCCCTTCAGGTACACTTGAGAAAGAAGTGTATCTTCTAATTATTAGGGCTAGGGTCCCATGTATGTCCAATAAACCAGGATCGTTACTTGTGTTGTTGACATTTTCTGAACTATTAGTAATGCTTTGTTTTTTTGATCTGTCATCCAGTTTGCTATACAGTCAGCCTCCACATCTGTGGATGCAGTGAAACCTGAGTAAAAAATAATTAAAAAAATGTTATCTGAGCATGTACAGACTATTTTTTCTTGTCATTATCCCTGAATAATATAGTATAACACATATTTATGTAACATTTACATTAGTGTAAACAACTGTAACTAATAAACTGTAACTGAATTAGAGATGATTTAAAATACATGGGAAGATTGCACAGGTTATATGGAAATACTCTGCCATTTAATATTAGCCACTTGCACGTCAGCAGATTTTGGTATCCACTGGGGTCCTGGAACTCCTTTCCCATGGATAAAGAGGAACTATTATAATTGGTAAGGATGTGTTTGAGATTTCCCACTATGATAATGTATTTGTTTTCCTCCTCATAGTTGTACCAAGATTTCCTTTATATAATTAAAGTTCAATACATGTTTAGAATTGTATGATATTCCTGGTGGAGTGAAACTTTTGTCATTTCATATAATAAGATACTAAATTACTGAGTTGATTACTCAAGTGAACCTATTCAAATATGAAAACCTTTTCCTCCTCAGTTGTACTGCATTTGATATCCTGAGCCTCTCTCCTACCCTGCAAGACCAGGCAGGGGTAAGGAGAAGTTCAGGGATGGCATTGTGTGAAAATAGTTGTGTTTCTTCACATGCTCCTTGGTAGGTTTTTGTTTTGTTTTGTTTCTGTTTTTTATTTTCATACTGAAGATTGAATCACTGAGCCACATTCCCAACCCTTTTTATTTTTTATTTTGAGACAGGGCCTTGCTAAGTTGCTGAGGATGACTTTGAACTTAAATCCTCCTGACTCAGCCTTCTGAGCTACTGGAATTACTGGCACGTGCTACCTGGCCCTGAGTAATTCTTAATATCTGAAAGTTATGATTTAGATTTCAAGCAGTGCCAACATTACTGTGGATCAAATATTGTCATGCATCTACTCTGAGAGGCAATCAGAATAAGAACTCCACAAGGGGCATCTGTTTTGTGCACTTTTCTGTAACTACACCCAAAGAGCAAGACTAAATGCTGAACTGATTTGCCTCCAGAAATCTGAGAAGCATTTATCATCCTGAAACAACAAGCAAATGACTCATGGAGTCACCCAAGGGCATGTCCTGCAGGGTTGGTGAACCATCGAGGTAGTGAACCATGAAGTACCAAGAGCTGAGCTCACTTTGTTGGGGATGTCTCAGAACTGAGAGCAAAGGACTGTTTGTAGGGAGATCTGCCTAGAAGGCCATGCCAGCCATGGTTGGTTTGATGGCTGCTGATCCCGTATACTGCCTTGGGTGCCCAGAACCTGCATCTAGCCCTGTACTTCCCCTTCCCTTCCCAGTTGTGCCCTGACTGCCTCCCTGGTATGTCCTAATCCCTCACTCACATCACATTCCCCTCCTATCCACAGTCCTGCTCCTTCGCCTCCATTCCTTTGGCCCTCACAAGTTGATCTCCAAGAGGCTCTGATGAACTTTCAAAGACAACATAGTGCCTGGGGCCCAATAACTGCTTAAAATATACAACTTTTCCAGAACAGCAGTGCAGAAAGTGCTAGATTATGAAGTAAGAGCAATTTCAATTATAAGTTTATCTTTCCTATTTGTGAGATGTTTATGACACCCTCCTTAGTTCTTAGTTTGCCCACTTGTGAAATGGGGCTCTGGTTAAAGATAAAGGATGCAAATCTCTTCCTGGATGGAGACTGACACAATCTGAATACTCAAAAATTATTGTTTTAACTCAAATCGAAAGTGGACCAATAATTTCTTCTTAAGAATCTATCTTCTAATGGCAACTATAATCAGCACAAAAGTCAGCAGGAAAGAGCTTTGAATTCTCCTCAAATCATACTGGTTAGGTAGAACAGACTTAGCTCTAAGTAGCCTACACCATATGTCAAAAAAAAAAAAAAAAAAAAAAAGAAAGTCCTTCATAGAACCATGGATGTTATTCAGATAATAAATAAGATTTCATATTTATTAATATGTGTTGGGACTATTCTGTAATTTAATCCCCACAAGACCCCAAAAACGTAGGTACCATTAAAATTCTCATTTATAGACAAAGAAACAGAGACTCAGGGGGTTGAAGTACCAACATCAGCTTAGTGGTACATGACAGAGAGAAGATTCTGTGTGTCACCTGCATTTGCTGTTCAGCTGCAGGCATGAAGTCATTTTCAGGTACTCATCATACAACTCTGTGTGTGCGTGTAAGTGCACGCGTGTGTGTGCCTGTGGGCACGTGCACGTGTTCAACCAGCTGCACGGTCCCCATAGAACTGAACCTCTGATAAACTTTCAGCACAAGAGGGAGCATTTGGTCAATAATAATCCCCATTTTTTAAGAGAGTTATGCTTTCAGCAAATATTTAGTAAAGTGGGTTTCAAGAGTCAAGTATGAATGTTGCCATTTCCAAAAATTATAATCTGATTAAGAATAATGCCAGAGACTCACCTGCTAGGAATTCTCATTCCTTACAGGTTGACACGCCTTTGTGGGATCCTTTGGAAACAGAGAAGAATGTGGAGAAATAGCTCGAAACTTGGTGGCTTCGGCAGTTATTCTCTTTCCAACCTGGAACCCACATTCCCTCTCTTTGTATTTGTAGTCTTGTGTGCTAGTTAAACATTAATTTCTGATGGTATAAAGGTCAAGGTAATTCAGGTAAAGCAAGAGAGAGCAGCTCTTCTCTGGCTTCTGAGAAAGTTTTTTTCTTGTGAACCTGTCTCATTCTAATCTCTAGCAGTTGGGTCTTTCTTAGAACATAACCCTATGCCTACTCCACTTTCCAAACAGTTCCAATTAGGTCATGCCACAAATTTCAGCATTGTGGCAGGTAAAGTCCACTTTAAAGATGGCTTCCTGCCCTTGAAGACAGCTTCAAACACTGAGCCTACAAATTCCTAGTACTGCACATGGAAATTATGGCTAGAAACTTTTGGTCTGCATAATTGACAGAATCCAAGCACCATCTCCCTTCCCCCAAATCCATTGAAATGATGGTTGAAACAACACTTCAAATGAGATTTTGGCCAGCTTCTAGAAAAACAAATGTTGACAGAGTTTTTTTGGAGCATAGACAGAACTCAGAAAGCAGCATTGAGTCTGTGCACAGGAAAACCTGTAGAAAACTTGGGTGCCAGGCTTCTAGGCAGATCGAAAGAGGCTGTAAACTCACAGCAGTGGGGACAAAGAGCAGAGTGGGTATACGCTGTGTTTGGAGCAACACACTAAAGGACTGGGTACAAGGCAGTAGAATAGCTGTCACCACAGGTGTTTGCACAGGCTAAGAAATAAAGTCATGAGTTGAGAGTGTTGAAAGGAATTTTGAAGCAATGAGATTGGTAGAGCTCAGAGAGCTCTGGGGGCAAGGGACATGGTTGGAGGGCTGAGAACCAAGATTTATACTGTTGGAACTGGGACCTCAGAGAGAAGCAGAGTGACGATGATGAAACTCAATACCTCTACAAGAGCCACTGGGGAAAATAAAGAGAAGAAGAAATGGTAATTCAGCCACAGAGGGACATACACCAGTGTGCTCCACACCCAGTCTTCCATGAAAAATTGATGATCCTTAGCAAGGGGAAAAGTGAAGTGTTTATGGTTTGGATGTGAGGTGTCCCCCAAAAGCTCACATGTAAGACAATGTAGGAAGGTTCAGAGAAGAAATGGTTGGGTTGTAGGAGTCTTAACTCAATCAGTGAATTCGTCCCTGATGGGATTAATTGAAGTGGTAGGGTGTGGGTGGAGGAGATTAGAATTGGGGCATGGCTTTGAGGTATATATCTTGTATCTGGAGAGTGGAGTCTCTCTTTCTTTGTTTCCTGATGATGCAAACTGCTTCCCTCTGCCACACTCTTCTGCCATGATGTTCTGCCTCAGCTCAAGCCCTGAGATATGGAGCCAGCCTTCTATGGACCAAGACCTCTGAAACCATGAGCCCTCAAATAAACCTTTCCTCCTCTATAATTGTGCTGGTCAGATCATTTAGTCAAAGCAGCAAAAAAGCGGACTAAAACATGAGAGAAGGACACCTTATGAGGGACAGCATCTGTGAAGGTTCTCAGGCTAGAAAGAGTGTGGTGTTTTCCAGATCCTGCAAGAGAGACAACCCCAGAGGACCATACAAAGTGGGGGACTCTTGCAAGTCATGTTATATAAGTGTATCCCGTAACTATAATAGAAGGCATTGAAATGTTTCTAGAAAACCATTCCCTTAGCTTATTTTTGTTTTTAAATCACTCTGGTGCTTGTGTGGAGATTGGATCAGAGAGAGGATTAAAAAATGTTTCCATTCTTCAGATTTGGACAAAAGCACAGAAATCCATGGAATGTGGCAGGAATTTGGGATGGACTGAGGAGGGAAGGGCACTTAGATGAGAAAGAGCCGTAGGGTGCTGGCTATGCATGTGGATATATGAGCACCCATGTTAGGAGGCTGCTGGGTGGGAGGGAAGAATCAGAGAGATGGAGACTTCATGGGAATGAAGCCAATGGAAAGATGGTGAAAGCCATGGACTGAGAGGAACATGACCAGTGGGGATCAGCCCTGGGTCAAGGGAGATGAAGAACACTAAGAATTCAGTTTGGGAATTAAATTTTAGATAAATTCACATATTTTCTGAGTGGAGACGTCCTGTGGGCCTTTCATTATATGAATGTAGAGTGCTGAAGAGAGGTGTGGACAGGAATTAATGTCATGAGTTGAAAGTGTTGAAGCAATGTGATTGGGTAAAATCACTTCCGAGTTCTCACAATTAAAAACTTAACAGAAAAAGAAAGATAACCAGTAGTGTCATTTTGATTAGCAGTTTTTCTCCCCATAGAAAAATCTACATGGGAAATGACATCTGTTCCCAGTAGTGGCTCTTTTCACATTTCCTGTCTTTCTTCTTATTAGCTGTAGGGCTTATGGGAATTATGGGAAGGTTTAGAATACAAAAGAAAGAAACAAACCTAATACAACCTAATACAACTTAACCTTGAGGTTGAGACCTGTATTAGAGTTTTGCAGAAAAATGGAAACAATTGGAAATAATCCCTCTCTCTCTCTCTCTTTCTCTCTCTCTCTCTCTCATCTATCTACATTTAGGATTAGAAGAGGACAGTTATCTCATGCGATTATGGAGGAAGTCCCACAATCTGCCTTCTGCAGGCTGGAATACCAGGAAAGTCAATAGTATAATTCAGTCTGACTCTGAAGGTCCAAGAACCAGGAACTTTGAAATCCAAAGACCGGAGAAGACAGATGGCCCAACTCAAGCAGAGAGAGCAAATTCACCTTCCCCTCCATTTTGTCCTTTTCTGACCATCAACAGATTGGATTATGTCCACCACATTAGTGAGGGTGGATCTTCTTTATTCAGTCTATAAATTCAAGTGTTAATCTATTCCAGTAACACTCTCACAGACACACCCCAAAGTAATGCTTTACCAGCTCTCTGGGCATCGCTTAGCCCAAACATAACATTAACCACCCTAGCATGATTGACATTCGGGCTGGGTAGCTCTGTGAAGGGGGCAGTCCTGGCCATTGTAGCATGTTAACATGCTACATGCTCAACCTCAAAGGCATCCAGCCTTTGTTCACTAGATGATAGTTCTCAGTTGTGACAACCAAGAATGTCCCCAAGCATTGTGCATTTTTCCTAGGGGCAACATGCCCCCAGGAGAGAAGTGCTAACATAGGGTGACCTTGTTATGATCCAGGGCAGAGGATGGCAGCACATGCTGCAGTGATGGCATTCCTGGCACCCCCTCTGGGATCACACTTCTATAGGGGCAGCAAGTGGGCATCTCTCATATGACCAGTCCCAGTAATGTGTGTAGTGGAGGAGCAATATAGTAAGTGAAGATATGACAGAGAGGCTCATGTGAGCACACTAGGGAGGTTCCTGGGAGGGGAGATAGGGCTTCATGCCGAGACCACTGTTTATCTGAATGAGGTGGAACCCTGGAAACTGGTGAGGTCAGGGTGAAAGAAATGAGGCCACCCTGAGGTGTCTACTATGGACTGAATCCATAGAGGAGGAATGTCAACAGAATATTTTCTTATAACATGCACTTTGCCTAGAAGCTGATGAGAATGTCAACTAATTTTCTGCAGTTTGTAACTTTAATGATGTTTGATTCATCTTTTTTTTTTTTTTTCTGCCATAGATTGTGTCTTTGGTGTTGTATCTAAAAAGTCATCATCAAACCCAACATCACCTGGATTTTATGTTGTCTTATCTTCTAGGAGTTTTATAACTTTGAAGTCTGTGATCCATTTTGAGCTAATTTTGGTGAAGGGTGTAAGGCCTAAGCATACACTGATTGATTGATTGTGGATGTCCATTTGTTCTAGCACCATTTGATGAGAAGACTCTCATCTCTGTTCCTTTGTCAAGAATCAGTGGGCTATATTTATGTGAGTCTATTTCAGGGTTCTCTATTGTATTCCAATCAGGGTTTTTCAAATCACTGGTCTCCAATTGATTTGACCTATCCATTGCTTATGTAATTAGTTTTGCAGGTTTCATGATCAATATTTATAAAAACTGGATCAGAATAAAATAGAAAAGAGGGGTCATGGCATTTTATAATTGAAATGCTATTTTCTGAAACTGGTTTTTTTTTTTGTTTTTTTTTTTTTTTTTGTACCAGGGATTGAACTCAGGGGCACTCAACCACTGAGCCACATCCCCAGGCCTATTTTGTATTTTATTTAGAGACAGGGTCTCACTGAGTTGCTTAGTGCCTCACTTTTGCTGAGGCTGGCTTTGAACTCGCGATCCTCCTGCCTCAGCCTCCCGAGTCGCTGGGATTATAGGCATGCGCCACTGTGCCCGGCTGAAACTCTGGTTTTGATCATGTACACATATGTATGTGCTGGGTCATAGTATCAAAACCCTTCATAAACAGATGATACCTTTCTATGGAAATAAAGGTCAAGATTTGTCATGCCAGCAAGTGAAAATTAAACAATGATAACAGAAAGCTACAGAAGGCAATTTTTATGGCCAACCCCGCTACTCCTATGATATTTTTTTTACTTAATTAAAAATTATATTAACATGTTCCTGAGCTTTTTTCAGCTTTTCTTCTGTGAATGTCGTTCTTCCATTTCTTATAAGATTTCTAGCAAGGTAGTGACAAGGACTTGGCTTGTCATGTGGGATGGCCCTGGTGTCCATGCAGGACCTGAGTCCCCTGCCTGGGGCGGGGCATCTATGGATTCTGATTTGTAATCAAAGAGAAGGTGATCTGCTTGTCTAATTATAACTAAGCTGCCAGAAACCAAGTTTTCATGACTTACAGTGGGATTTTATGCATATTATCTCTTGGATCTATCTACAGATTGAAGGCTCACACTATATCCTAGGGGACACATGACACCCATCTATTACTCTCAGTTGTGCTTTTTCTCCCTATTCCACCAGGGGTCACTAGCTTCCTCTCAGGGTGTGCCATTTGTCTTGAAGTGCCCTCTACTGGCTGTGCAGAGATCTGTGGCTGTGGCTCCTGTATCATCTGGTAGTCTCTGCTAGATCTCCCTGGTCTCCGCGAACAGCCCCACCTCCTCTATGGTAGCTGAGGATGGCAGATGAAGGCCAACTTTGTCTATAGGGGGTTTTTCGCTTTTGCCTCCTGTTCTTATAAATATGGTATACTTCCAAGATGAAAGGGGCTATGAATGAATTGACCATTCTGAAACCAGGTGTGAATATTTTTATATTTTAACAACCACATTCATTTCTCATTAAACAAAAACAAATGAAAAATCCCTTCTTATAATTTCACTAGTCACTCAGAGCCAGGCACAGAGGCCCTCTCCTGTAATCCCAGTGACTCAGGAGGCTGAGGCAGGAGGCTCATAAGTTCCAGGCCAGTGTCAGCAACTTAGCAAGAACCTGTCTCAAAAAGTAAAAAGGGCTGGGGATGTAACTCAGTGGTAGAATGCTATTGGGGTCCACCTCCAGAACTGCCAATAAATAAATAAATAAACAAACAAACAAACAAATAAATAAATAAATAAGACTGGGACAGATGCAGAAAGACCAAGGTTAAAGTGATGTTGACCCCCATTTTTTCATCCTATCAGTGTTTGGGGTGGCTGCTTGCAGTATGTTATTTGGTGTTACCTTTCAAGTCTGCATTTGAGACTTGGGCACAGTGGAGCTTCATTCACTCTGGCTCTTTGTCAGAACTGTGGAGTTCTACAGAGACCTGGTTATGTCATAAGGAGGGTTGTAACATTATCTTTCCGCCTTTAAGGTCTGCTTATCTTCTGGGGAGAGCTATCAGAAATCAAGGATTCAGATTCTAAAACTAAATGAAACTACAAGTGTTTTCCTGAGTACACCGGGCAGGCATGTGATAATATGCACTTTTTCTCTGGCTGACTGGGGGAAGGCAGGGAGATGGCATGAGATGGCAAGTCAGGTCTGAGTGGTCAGACATGGGTACATTAGGGTTTCCCCAGGTGAGGGCCTGGACAGCAAAGGGCATCCATTCTCTTTGCCAATTTCTTACATGACTAATTATGTGTCAAAACGCCTAGTTCTTGATATTTTAATTGTCCCACTGCTATGGGAAAAAATGGCATTATTGGAACTGTCAAATGTGAAGTTTGAATTTCGAGGGTTATTTGCTAAATCTTTTGACTGACTCACTTTGAAACCTGAGTCTGGGATTCATGTGGCTGAGAATGTCCTGGTATTACTGACCTGGAATCCTACATTTCCTCAAGGCTCAGCAAACTTGCACAGGACACGTTCCAAAGTGCTACCAATTCCTTGTGCCAGCACCTAACTAGTGGCAAGAAGCCCATTTTTACTACTGTACATCATTTCCAAAGGTTTTTAGTGGATACCCAGCTAGTGTTTTAAATACAGAGAGACATTACAAACAACAGAAAATGAAGAACACTGTATTAATGTTTATTTCTAATTACAAGAACCAGAACATCAGTCCCTTATTTGTACAAAAATACCTGAAAGTTTACAATTAGGTTCACGAGCCAAAGAGCTATGTACAGAATGAAGCAAAGCACATGGAGTAAAGGTTTTGTCTCTTAATTAACACCTTCTGCATTCCCTGAAAACGTTCACACGTCAGGACATTTTATGGTCACTGCAATTTGCACTATGACACCACAAATCTACGATGAGCTAGTCCCGCCCTCAGAAAGGCGCAAGGATCAGTCAAATTGTCAGGTATTAAGTGCAGAAAGGAGAAGACAAAACATCTAAGCTGAGGCACATGTTTCTTCAAGGTTTAGCAAACAAAAACACGTTCTGGAACTCTAACACCTAATGGAACAGAGCTTACCTATTAAACTCTAATACCCAAAGCATTTGGCGTTTTCCTTCTCGACTTAGTCCAGGTTGCTACATGGAGTTCTCATTTAGAAAAGAAAATCACAGGCAGAGATTAAAAAGTCAACAGGCTCCAAAACAACCCTGAGCTGTCCCCTTTACATTCATGTCAATTAAATACAAAAATAAAAGTCAAATGTCCTTCAGTCCCTGGCTTGGGGGCTAGACGCCCACGGCTCAAGGAACTTGCTGTTTTCAGATGGAATTCCCAGCTACCTGCGTAAAGGCGGGCGAGCCAGGGGCCTTTGGAAGTCTGCAGCCGCACGAGGCGGTTTACAGCAGCCTCCAACAATTCACTTCGGCTGGGGAAGTACAAAAGACTGCGTCAAACCAGCTACATACAAAATTATGAATCAGAGTCAAGCTTTTATTCTCCTTTTAAATAAAACGCATACTTATAAATATGAAATACTGCACATCCTAGCTGTCTATGGAGAGGCATAAGAGAGGGATGATGCACGATGGGGACTGGTCTACATAAACAGAAAATTGAAATCCTAGAATTGCTGCTTGTTGTTGTTCTTTAAGGTTTTACCGCAAACCAGCGAAGAGAAAGAAGGTACAACAGTCAAACTGAAGTAACCGTCCCTAACGTGGAGATCAGTAAAAGCATGATGCTAGGCATGAACTTGAGAAATTACCTCACTGTCAATTGTTTGATGAACTGGCTGCCAAAGAAGGAAATGCAATAGAGCATTGATGGTTAAAAACGTGTTTTACTAAAGAAATGCTTCACTTGTGTAAGCAGACATCTCATGGAAACGGATGGAGTGTGGTCTGTAAACCAAAATACAGTGTTTCTATCCTGTAGACCGACTTGCAGCCGATCTGCCACACTGAAGCACATCACACGTCTCCTGAACTACGCACGTCAACAGAAGGGCAGAGAGAAGCGGTTCCTCAGGGAGCACTTCAGTGGGTCGCATCTGGAACAATCCAGTGGCTAGCACAGATCAGAGGAGCCTGTTGGGCATTGTCTTAGAAAAGAAAGCTTTCTGCTCACCACAGTAGTCTGCATGCTTTTCAAGGGAGTTCAGTTGGTGTTGCGGGGGTCAAGCGTCAAGAAATAGCCACCTTCACACCTGACAACTCAGCAAAGGGGACACGCAAAGGGTCTGCTATGGGGTACAGGGGACTGTGTAACAACTCAAGCCACCATCTGACTGTCTCTTTGAGTGGGAAGCAAGTGTCCTGTTGCTAAACTCCCCATTGTCCACAACCACTGTGAGGTACTTCTGCCCCTAAGCCATCAGAGGAGGCGCCTCTGGCCGCTCCACATCTGCTGGCTTATGGGGGTTTTCAGCAGGATGCAGAGGTTCATCAAGCAAAGACCTTGAAATGCCAACCTGCGCCTGAGCCCTCTGCAGCAGTTGCTTTTCTTTATCACCATGGAAACCCACAGGACCCAGCACAAAGGCCACCAGGTATCGTGTTCGTTTTAGATCCTTTAATTCCCCAAGGGAGATCAGTCATGAAATGACCCAGGCCACTGCAGGTGGCCAAAGCAGTGATCATTCTAGAACAGCTGATGGCTGCAAAAATGTGAGACTGATGGTACCCCAGGTGGACTATGTGACATCCACCACCAGCAAATGATGGGTACCAGGTGTGTCCCAAGAAGGCAGTCTTACACCAATCCAGAGGCGAGGTCATGCAGCTGTGCTGTGTTGGGGAATAGTGGGGTTTCCAACGTAATAAAGTCTCCTGCACTGTGGAGAACTAGACACGCTACTAACAAAAGGATCAGACATCTACGCAGAGAGCAATGATTAACAGACTGTGGTAGCTCGACTGAGTCCACAAAACATGCCAAATGCTGACCACAGTTGACACCTTTTAGTTTTGTTTTTGTTTTTGTTTTTTTAAAAAAAAGCTTTTCAAGTATACTGGGAAGGGCTGGGGGTGGTTTTTGTAATTTGGGAGCCAAATCCATACTGTGGCAACCTGTAGAGGGTGGAGGTCACCCTCTAGATATCTTTGGGGACCAATTTGCAGTCTGAAGTCACCAATTCGAAACTTTCCGTCTCATATGAGTTGAAAAGCCACATCCCCTCCTACCATAGGCTGAATACAATATTGACAACAAAGGAGTGCAAAAAAGTGATCAATACAAAAAAAGTAAACATATCAGTTTTAATTGTCAAGATTATTCCAGGGCAAGAGTTCATTTCCAATTTCTCTTCGGTTCTTGTTCCTAAAGTGGTCCAGCCAAGGATGATCATTCCAGTTTATTCTCAGACTTGTGCTGGATCTCTCACACCCTCCCTGATTTGGCCGACGCAGAAGGAGGCAATCTGGCTGGATCCACAGCAGCAAATCTTTGCAAAGTCCAACAAACTAGTCGATCTTGGTTGGCTGGCACCAAACGAACCCATGTTGCTCTCAGTCCCAAGGTGCGGAAGATGTACATTCTCATCCCTCGTTTAGACCTCTTCTTCGTTCCAGTGTTCACCTCCTCCCGTCTTCCGCTGAGAGGATGTCTGAGGTCATAAGGCCACTCGGATGCAGTGGTGCTTCAATTTGCAAGGCAGCACTCCTTTGTTGAGCTGGTAGAAGTCGACCAGCTGAATCAGGTCAGAGAATTTGGTGTTCCCATCGTCTAGAGTGAAGAAGGTCTGCCCTTCATCCTCGAACTGGAGGGACACAAAACGACACTTGCCAAGTTAGAAGATAAGATGTTGGGGAGAACCTGGGCCCATGGTGAGTAGCTCTGGATTCCAAAGGGACACACAGGGAATCTGCAAGGTTGGCTAGAAAACTCAGAGTTTACCAAGGTGGGGGAGCACGCATCTGTGCTGGGAGCTGCCATGTGGCTAGGTGAATGATGCTGGGCAGGGGGCTAAGGCCAACTAGCAGGGATGGCTCCTCTGCTCCCCAAAGAGGTCAAGGGGGAAGGGCGTGGAACAGCTCCAAGCTCACCCTGCTCATGAGGTCAGGTTTACCAGTTGACTAGTAAGTATCTACAATGGGACACAGGCAACCTTTAAGCTCTCAAGTTCTTTTTGCTCCATTATGAAGCACTTGTTGCATTATTTTAATAACATCATATAGGTAAAACAACTTTCCCAGCTCCTGGACTATTTGGTATCTAAAGCAGGAATTCTACAATATCTCTAAGAAAGAACTAGATTCTTAACATCTGCTTCAACTCAGTAAGTTTTAAATCTAATGACTGCAGTACTGGGTTGAACAGAAAAGTCACACTACCCTGTTCACATGGACAATGGAAGCTTTAAACCTTGGTTGATTAATGAACTTAGAATCACTTCTTAACTTGAAAGTAGTGCTAGAGCCAAACATACATCCTGTGGCTTGTTTTCAAGTTCAGAGGCTGAAATCTTCTAAGTCCCAAATTGTTATTCCTCTTTGAGATTATTTGGGAGAATGGCATTATGTACTTTGCTCACCATGGAAGACCTTTTCATTTTATATTTTAAGTGGAGAAAATTCTAACATCTGCATCAAAAGATAATGCAGCGGGGAAAAAAAAAAGAATTACAAATGAAGCACTTTCTCTTGAATGATAATTCTGTGCATATAATGTTTGGTGGAACCTGAGAAGTGGGAATTCAGTCCCAGATTCTGTTCCTTTCCCCTTGTGTGGTGCAGGGCAAATGCTCGTTTTTCTCATCTATAAAATGCGTACATCAGAATTTAGTGGGAAGCAAGAATGGAAAGTGCCTCAGAGCATGTTGCTTCTTGTACTTCACAAAAGGAAACCAAGATAGCCTTCTCCTTCCTTACCAGCCCTGGGCTTCCTATAATTACACTACTATTGAGACTGTAGTGAAGTTTAGGGTTAATATTTTCAGAAAACCCTAGGCTCAATCATGTGAAATGGATGCATTTAATTACTTTCCAAGCCTTCTAGGGACTTCTTCTTTGTTCACCTGAGTCTCCAAGAGGATCAAGTGTGGTCACCTTCTTCTGCAAAAGGTTTCCTGGGGTTTAGGTTCCACAGAAGACATTTTATGGAAGTTATCCTTATCTCCAGAATTGATCAATTTACTATGTAAAGCATTTGATGTGTATCGTACCCCACCTAAACTGAGTTCCTGGAAGTGCTAATATAACACAAAAATCATGAACTAGAATTTAAACTTTGGCTTACTGAAAGGAGAGTTAAAGTACATTAGAAAGTATAACAATAATTGCTTTGTTAAAGCAACAATAACAAAAGGCCCTCTGTAATGATGTGGTGGAGAGTTCAAAGGTAGAATCTATTTTCTGATCTGAGAGACAGGTGCAAGGAGGAACAGTTTCTCTTTGGAGGGGCACTTGACCATGAGTGAGTTTTTCTGCGAGTTTCATGAGGAGCCCCACAACACACCAGCACAAATTAGATAATTCCTTAGATGCAAGTGATGAAGGACCAAACCTGCTGTTTGCCTCTTGTTTTCTACATACTTGTGCTCAGGGTCATCTTGCTCTTTGGTCCTTGTCATCCCCCACATCCTCCTATATGCTGACCCTGATCCTCCCAGTCACGCAGCCCTTAAGTTATACCTATAAGCTAAAAGGTGCATGGGAAGCCTCAGCACAGGATCAACACTTCCATCATTTGTAGGAAAAATGTCCTAAGTTTGAAAAACAAACCTCTACAGAAACTCTTGCAAGTTGCTTACCTGTGAGCTTGAAACTGCGTATTATTCAACCATCTCTAGTTAGTTTATAACTTGAAAACTGCATGAAAACTAAAGCTAGAGAACCCAAAAGTAAGACTTGGTATAGAAATGTTACTACTTACAGGTAGGATCTGGAAGTTTTTAATCTTCTGGTGGTGACACAGTGTGAGTACAAATGCCTTTGGATTACTCTGACTGTCACGGAGGAGGAAAAGCCTGGGGGGTGGAAAATCAGCAATGGATTGTGAATGATGTTTAAAATCCCAAACTACACACACACACAAACACACACACACACACACACGCACGCACGCACGCACGCACACGCACACGCACAGACACACCTCCTAGTCTTGTTCGATAACATGGACTTGAAACCCTGATGCTTTAGTTCTTTGGCATCCAAGTGGCTTTGAGGGGCAACAGCAGCCACAGCACCCACATGGTCATTTGAAATGTCATTTTTCATTGAAAGAAAGCAGGGATCCTTAGGAATGTGACTGACTCCAGGGCTAAGGCTGGGAAACTGCAAGATGAAGCTGGAACATCTTGTGCTGGAAAGTCAGAAAGTGCTCAAAGAATTGTGGGGACAGGTCCAAATGACACAGGGGGCAGGTTGACTAAATAAATCACAGATCACTGGATTATAATCTATAACATATAACAGGAATTCACAAATCCATACGTGTCAGAAACAAATGTATACAAAAACTAACGGAGAGAAAGAAAAGCTTCAACTTGGAGGAGCATACCAAGGACTGAAGGACTGAAAAACTACCATTTGGCAACTACCACAGTAACAACTGTTAAGAAGACCTTCGATGATTCTAAAACCAGCAGACAAAAGTCTGATGAGAAACAGAACTTTTGCATAATCTCAGAGTGTCTGGCTCCTGATGTGGGAAAACATTACAGAAAAGGGAAAACAGAACAGAGCCACGTTAAGAGTGTATTCATCAATTGTTCAAATTGCTTCTACCAGGAACAAGGCAAACGGACCTCAAATGCTTCCTGATAGGACGTGCTGAAGACACCACATCGTTTTCTTGGGTGTTCCCACCCAACATGCAAATTCCTACCCTAGTCCCTGGTACACAGTCTAGTGCAAAAGGAGACACGTTCCTGAGAAGTGGCTTTCACTTATGACAAGGTCAAGATTATACAGACACTTTCTGGAATATGAGACTATCCAGGATTATGATGTCCCCCCCACCTTTTACTAAAAAGGACACAATCAGGAGAATTAAAATTTGGATCAGTGTACAGAGTAGATAATACAACTGCACCGAAGTTAATTTCCCGATTTTATAATTGCTCTGTGGTTATGTTAGAAAAGTACTTGTTTACAGAAATTTCACACTAAAATAATTAGGACTAAGGGGACATCAAGCTACAACTTGCTCTCAGATGGTTTGGGGGAAAATATTACAGGAAAAAAATGATAAAGCTAATGTACCACTACACTAATAAGTGGGGTATCTGGGTGAAGTGTGTACCAGATCATTGCATTATTTTTGTGACTTTTCTACAACCTTGAAATTATTTCAAAATATAATAATAAAGGAATAGGACAAAGAAGCATGGAATCACCACTTTGCCATGAACAAATCTAACCTGAAAAATCTCCAGTTTATAGATTATAATGCTAAGATGGAAAAGCAGCTAAACGGAACTGGAAAAATCCCTATTTGAAAGATAAAACTGATTGCTTTTTTCTATAGTACTTCTCAGAGCTTTTAAAATGCACATATTTATATGTCAATTTCAACCCAGGACTTCTCAAAATTTTTAAAATGCAAATACTCATCTTGAGTCTCTAAAGGGCTCTACCACAAAGAGTGACCCAGTCTTACCTAACTATATAATCCCCGTTTTACACAGCAGTTTGCAGAATATCCTTTGGGAAACAATGCTCAGATCTGAATTCCATGGTTTAGCCCAGTCAGGCTGGAAGAAACAGTGCTAAGAACCAGGGGTCCCCCAGTTGCAGAACATGCTCCACAGGAAGAGAGAGAACAGGGAGCTCTGGGTCTTCTCCTGGGTGGCCATGCACATCTGTCTCCTTTGCCTACTCACAGATCCCTCTTCTTTTCCCAGAGTCGTATCATCCCAATAAAACATGGTGAGATGGTAGAAGTTCAAGATCTAATCTGAGGAAAAGAAAGGGCTGCCCTTTTCTCTGTTACATGACTACCTGTTTCCTTCCACAGACAGAAAACTACAGACGAACATGTACACGACCTGTGCCTGTTCATTCTGGAGTGGGATGATCACCCGAGAGGAGCAGGCAGCAGACACACCATCTCTGTCCCTCAGTTTGAGGCAGACAGGCAGCATGGGGGCTGCTTGTCATAGCAAGAGTGTGAGGGGTGGGAGAGAGGAGGTATCCTTATATCCTGAGAGGGCTGGCAGAGGAGTGGATAGAGCCAGATTTGTCCTTGAAAAACTCCTTCTCCCGAAGCTTCTGGAATGGATAGCAAGACAGGAAGGAACCTGGCAGTGAGCTCGGTGCAGGACTGGTGGGCAAAAGAGCTGGTACATGCACATACAGGCATGCTTGGCCACGCATGGGGAGGCTGCCAGGGACCTCAGGAACATTTCTGGAGTCACGTAAGGCTTTGATATCTCTTTCTGGCCCTGCTCTCGAACTCCACATATCACTTCAGGCTAAAGCAATAGGAAATATCCCTCTCGAACCTTAGCTGTTCTTGCACTGTCTTTCAGAGTTATTTTCTTTTCATTGTTTGACACTCCAAATTGATTTGCCTTCATTATCTCTGCAGGGGTCAGTAAAGATTAGAGAAAGATCGTCTGAAACATACTTCTTCCCTAAACCTAGGAACCACAGATGAGCCATCCCTGCGTCAAAGCTGGACCAGTCCATTATCTGCACATCTGTGTTTGGCCAATGCTCCTGTGGCCTGACGTCTGAGCTGGACATGACAACCTTAGTGCCAGCAAGGATGCCAGGAAGCACATTATAAATGAGACAGATGCCACAACAAGGGTTTATCTGGGAAGGAAGTCAGAGGTGTAGCTCCTATCTCCTTAAAGGTTTGGAAGAAAGGCTGGAAATGTCACCAGCTGGGATTTCATACCAGGAAAAGCTGAAAGATAAACATGGATGGGAAAAGATAAAAGAACACAGACACACACTTGAGTGCAGCTGTCTACCTGGTCACATGGGCACACCCCCTCACCTGTCAGAGGGGGCCAAGGTGGGTCTTACCTCATTATCACTTGGGAAACTCCTTCGAAAAACACATACCCCCACACCCTCCTCCCTGAGACTCAGGCAGTCCTGCTCCTTGGGGAGGCAGACACCCTGTCACTGCCCTGGGTTTCGGGGAGGACAGGAGTGGGGAGGGACATGGCTTTTTGGCCACAGCACCACAGCGAGCCTCCTATGCAGCCTTCACTACCTGATGTTACCTGGCATGTGAACTAACTCAGCCTCCTTAATGAACCCCACAGACACTATGGTTAACTAAGACAAGCCTACAACATTCAGAGGCCCACAGATGAACGGGGTTCACAGCTATAAATGGGCACAAGAAAATACACACCTATCCCTAAATTTAATAATGCCACAGAAGTTTCAAATATTAGGCTTTTCTCTCCTTAAGCATGCCAGTAACTTTAGAGAAGTATACTTTTTTATATTTAAGAACAGAGTTATTTCTAATGGTTTAAAAGAGACTGCTCCATGATACAGGTGATTACTTATTATTAATTACCTAAGATAATTAGCTTTGGAATAATTATACAAACAGCTATCTGGGAAACAAAATGAGACCCATTCTTTACACAATATATAAATATAAAGTCCAAATCCATCTGGAATCTAATGATGATAATAGTAATTATAATAATATATAATACATGTAATAATAATAAAAAGAAAAATTAATGAATAAGGAAAGAAATAGATAATGAAAGAAGAAAGCAAGGATGAATGGAAACAATACCAGTATTAGAAAATAATATGAATGAACTCTATGATTTAAGAGTAAGAAAAATATAGTATTCTCAATTTTAAAAAAACAGATTAGAAAAATGGATATAAGGTATAAATAGCTCAAAACACCAAAAAAGAGGAAGAAATCCAAACAGTTCTTAAGCACAAGGAAAGAGGCTCCGTCTGCTTTATGAGAGAAGTGCAAATTATAACTTTACTCTCTGATGGAGGCGGCGATGGGAAAACAGTCACTCATATGTTTCTGCTGGGATGACCATGTGACACAAACCCTGCAGAGGAGAACTGAGAGCTACTTCACAATATTATGTAAGCCTTCCACCCAACAATCCCATTGTGAAGAACTCGCCAGCAAAGAGACACCAGTAAAATTATGAAATGACATAGCACTGTTTGTCACAACATAGGGGACTGGCTGGGAAAAAAAAATGATGTTCTATGTACATATAAAAGAACCTGAGAATGGAAAAGAAATGAGGAAGATTTCCATATGCTGCTATGGGACAATTCTCAGGGCAGAGAGAAGAAAAATGTGTTATGGTTTAGATATGAGATATCCCCCAAAAGTTCAGGTATGAGACAATGCAAGAAAGTTTAGAGGTGCAATGATTGGGTTAGGAGAGTTTTAACTTGATCAGTGCATTAATCCCCTGGTAGGGATTAACTGGGTAGTAACTGTAGGAAGGTAGGGTGTAGCTGGAGGAGGTGGGTCACTGTGGATATGCCTTCGGGATATATATACGTATTTTGTCCCTGGTGAGCACAGTTTTCTTTCCTTCCTTGTTGCTTTCTTCTGCCAAGCCCTTTGCCTTGATATTTGCCTCATCTCCGGGCCCAGAGCAATGGAGTTGGCCATCTATGGACTGAGACCTCTGAAAATGAGTCCCAAATAAACTTTTCCTTCTCTACCTTGTTCTTTCCAGGTCTTTTGTTCACAGAGTTGAAAAAGCTGACTAATCATGTGCAAGATGGTATTTATGATTTACCAATTTTGTTTAAAAGGGGCCTCATGCACACACATACAAACACATTTTGCTTATACTTTTTAAAAACAAACAATAACTGGGCATGGTGGCACATGCTTATACTCCTAGTGATGTGGGAGGTTGAGGCAGGAGGATCACAAGTGTGAGGCCCGCCTCAGCAACTTAGCAACTTAGTGAGACCCTATCTCAAAATAAAAGATAAATAGGACTGGGAATGTGATTCAGAGGTAAAGCACCTCTGGGTTAAATCCTCGGTACCAAAAAAAAAACAAAACAAAAACACACATTAATAAAATGGTTAACTATTGCAGGGATGTGTAGGGTGTAGAGCTGATAGGGAATGTGCCTTATTTATAGTTTGGATTTTAGAACCATGGAAATGTTTTTACATAATTTAAATATTGCCTTTCAATCTAACATGAAACAAATTAGATCCATTTGTAAACACCAAATATCAAAAGGAACAAACAAACCCACAATAGTTTGATAGAAGAGGCACAGAGAAGAATTACTTTAAGTGACTTCAAGCACTGTATTTTAATGTAATTTAAGGATAAAAAGGACTGCAAAGACAACTCAAATCTGGAATTTGGCTAAATTAGTATCAGAATTAATATTTTCAAGATATGAAAATATTCAATTTTGATGCATCTACATACAGATAAAGATATATAGAAGTAATATACAAGATATATACAAATAATCAAGTTAATACCATTAGTAACCAAGATCTTCAGAATAAAAAAAAAAAACAAATTAGAGAAGAAAAAGTCCCATAATATTGAATTTAAATTGGCAGTATCAATGTGAATTCACAATTTATTTTTTGATTTTAAAAAAGCCCAGGGGTAGGATTGTAGATCAGTGGTAGAGAGCTTACCCTGCATGACATGGCCCTGGGTTGTATTCTAGCTCTGTCTACTGAGAAGACCTAAAGGAAGCTATTTCCCACTAAGAAGTCAAAGCTCCTAAGATGACTGCACTATTTGAGCTTGATACACCTTGTCTCTCCTGAAACAAAATGCTAATAGTGTGAAGTCAAAAGAACTTAGAAACCAACGTAAGAGGGGCCCAATGGGCAACGTGGAGCAAACGGAGCACTGAGGAGTTTTGATGGAAATAAACGAAACATAGAAGATCTAAACTCAGTGATCTGTAAGAAACACACAGAAGCTAATGTCAGTGGCAGAACACCAACTCATTCCTCTGAAACTGACAAATTAAAGGGGGAAACTAAGCATTTAGTTAGTTACATTTTCCAGGAAACTGAATCTCTGAGGAAAGAAAGAATTCCACCTAAGAAGTGATGAACGAATAACAGACCTAGAAAAAGATTTTGGATCTTCAGTGGAAGGCTGAACTTGGCCAAATTACCCAATGGCTTAAACCACTAGGTAGATAAGGATGAGACCATCAGGGAAGACTCCAAACAATATCGGCAGCCATTTCTCAATCCTGCCACGACTGAGCAGGATTGCCCAGCTTCATGTGTCTCCATAGCACCAGCCCTGAAGGCCTCTCGGTTCCCAAATCAATCTGCATCTGATCAGTCTCTGACCATCATGTTCCCAGAACAGTGTGACAGAACACAAGGAAGGAAATTGCAAGCATGCAATTACGAATGCAGTTCTTCAATGAACAAGAGATATGAAAAAGAAAAGGGAAAAAACTGGGGTGGTGAGAGATTATTATGCATTCCAGGAGACTTAAGTGATACATCAACCAATGCCATTTGTGGATTCAGATTTAATTAAACTACTCATTTATTTATTTATTTATTTATTGTGACAGTGGGGAAAATTTGAAGATGGATTACATTTTAGATGACAGGAATTCTTGTTTATTTTGTCAAGTGTAATAATGATATTAAGTCTAACAAAGGGGCTGACACAGTGGTACATGCCTGCAACCCCAGGAGCTTGGGAGGCTGAGGTAGGAGGAACTTGAGTTCAAAGCCAGCCTCAGCAACTTAGGGAGGCCCTGTCTCAAAATAAAATACAAAGAAAAAGGGATGGGGATGTGGACCAGTGGTTAAGTGCCCCTGAGTTCAATCCCCAGTACCAAAAAACAGAGTGGGGGCTATTTTTTAAGAGATATGCACTGAACTATACGTACTAGTAAAAACAGAATATTCGAGATTTTTCTCTAAAATAAAGTGAGGAAGAGAAGGAAGAGGAGGGAAGGAAAAGGTAAAGAAGAAAATAAGGAAGGAGATAATGTGAACAGGGTTGGTCAATTGCTAGAGCTGGGCATTGAGAAAATGGGGATTCATGATACTCTTCTCTCTGATAAAAATTTGAAATTTTACTTATTAAAACTTTGTATAAAATGAAGGACGAATTGATAAATGGATTGCTCTTAAGAATTTAGAAGTTTGAAGAACTAGTGCTTTTAGGAGAGAGAGAGATTGTGTGTGGGGCCACCCTACCAAGAAAATAGACTTATGGCATCTCACTAACTCTGACAAGGAGGAAAACCTGCCTGAATCTCTTTCTGGTGGCTCTGCAGTATCAGTCTGCTGCAGTGACTGCCCGTAACTGTTCATGCATACCTGCTCCCCTGCCTCAAGTAGACCCTTCCCATGGTGGAGCTGAGCATGGCCTGGGGGAGGGGTGCAGTTTGTTTTTGCCATTGGGACAATAGCAGATGTGACAGAAACCTGAGAAGTGCTTGTGTACTGGGGATCAGCCTCCCTTGCTGGTTCTGGGAGCCCTGTGCCAGCCATGATGTCAATGACTCTAGCCTAAACTGCTGCAAACAAGTATCCAGTCACTCCAGTCAACAGCCCCACTCTGCCATGCACACAAGAGCAAAGCCACTTTCGATCACCCAGCCCAGCTGAGCTGGCCCAGGTAAGAACAGCCAACCACAATCATGAGACATGATATCTCTTTGTGGTATCAGCTCTTTGAAGCTGTTTGTTGAGATGGGGATGTAGCTCAGTGGTAGAATGATTCTAGGGTCTAGCAAGCACAAGGCCCTAGAATCAATCCCCAATACGCCCCCATCGCACCCCACCCCCACAAAAGGAAGCTTTTTGTTCTCACATAAAGGTAACGACAATATGCATAAATGGAAAGGTGCAGACAAAAACAGTTTTTTCCCATTTTTCCACTTACCAAGAGAGTAAAAATAATTAACTTTGCATTCTTTACCTACTTAAACTTCATTTAAGTGGTAAAGGAAAATTCTAGATATAATCTAGACAGATTTGGGTTAGAAGCTCCCTCTGCCCCTTACTAACTGGGCTAGCCTTGCACAACTCCTACAATATCTGAGCTTACGATTTTCTCCTCTTTAAAATGAGGATAAAACTACTGCCTACCCTACAGAGATGTTTGAGAAACAATATACACCCAGCAAAATGAGACCTCAACAGACAACAGCTCTTATCAGTGGAGATCCCTTACCCATCCACAAGGCCTTGCTGTTTAATGATCCTGTGCGATTCCTCCCTGGTGATTCTCCCATGAAACCAGTGCTGTGTTCTGTGAATCACTGTGGGCGAAGAGAGGAGGTGAAGAAGTGGCATCTCTGCTCAGTGGCTTCCCTGAGAGCATAACCAAGAGCCCTGACTCCCACAGCTGCCCCTCTGTGGTGCATTCTAGGCCTGAGCAATGATGTGAAGTTCAGGGTGGGGTTGGGGGAGAGGGTGAGGACTGTTCAATTTTCTTTATATTCAACAATATCAAGCAACTTATTATGTTTACCTGTACTCAGGGTAGAAGGATGAAGGGGACTTTGGCTACCCAGGATATTCATCCTCATGCTTCTCTTCTGCAAAAGAAATGCCCAGGTTAGCACTCATGACAACAGCAGCTGCACATTAAGTCACCTGGCTTCCCACCTCAGGGCAGGAGGCTGGTCAGTATCCCAGGCATCATGTGAAACCCCTGTCTGACCACTGAGGATAAAGAACATGTGGATCACAGTGGTGATTAAAAACAAAACCAAAAACATACTGGTGCATTTCCAGCCATCCCAGTATTGAAGCAGAGACACTTGATTCGCACACAGAAGACATACAATGGAAATCCTGAAAAATCTTAGCAGAAAAGCATGAACTTGGGTCAACTCAGGCAGTTCTCAAAACACTGGTCTCGAGAGTCCCCATGCTTTGGAACTTTCTCCTTTTACCCACACTCTATAATGGGAATGCTTTCTAAGCCAGGGCCCTGGACTCATATTTTGCACATGGTCTTTAGAGTCTCAGCTGAAAGATGGGTGAGATTCTTCCCATCTGGAGATTTAGAACTTGAGCCTCAAAGGTAAAGGAACTGTTTGGATATAGCCACCCCCCCGGAATGCCCACTGGCCTCATTCAGGCATGGCTCTGTGCCCTACATAGGCAGCTGCTAAAAATTCATCAATAAGAAGAGTTCTGCCCATGAGCCAAAGAGATACAAGGTTCTGTTCTCCTCCTGCCCCTTTCAAGGGATCCCATGGACAGGGAGGCAGTTGGGACTGGCTGGGTACCGGAAGTATGGAGGACCCAGAGGGTCAACTGCTTCCTGCAGTTAGTTGCTCACAAGCATCCTCCAACTTGGCAACACCACAGAGCCATTCTTTTGGGAAAAGAGCAAATGAAGGGGGACTACCACCTGCAAGGGAGCCTATTCTGGCTGGACTGGGGTCATGATCTTACCCGCCAGGCATGGCCCTCTTCCAGGGCAGCACTCTGGGCTTCAGCCGGATTCTCTATCACTCTTCCTGTTTGCCCAGAAAAATCCATTGCCACGAGGGAGTTCTCAGAGACACTGCGCTGGAAAGAAAAAGCAACAAGTTTGTAAGAAGCAAGGAAATCAGCCACAGCAGTATAGAGGGAAATTCTGGCATGAAATGATCATAAAGATAGCCAGAAAAGGGTGCCCCCTCCTCCACCTCTAAATCCCTGATTCAGAATAAAGATCCACTTATTCAGGTTGAAAATTCAGAGAGACCTTGGGCTAGAAATGGCTTTGGTTTTTCTTAAGAATAAAAAATGATCCCATTTTCTCATAGTAGTCAAAGTCTGCTGGCAAGGTCACCTGGCACCAATAGGTTTTGGACTGTGTTGCCCTTTACTGGTTTCCTAATCTGTACTAAAACATATATATCAAAGGCATGGAAACACAGGGTGAGCCTAGTCCTCAACCACAGAGTTCCTCCTCAGATACATTAGCTCGGGGAAAGAAACACTGGTCTCTTGGTGGAATCATTTGCCATTTCAAAAGAATAGAAAATGAAGGATATTTAAGATCATATTTTGAGGCCATGGCATGTTTCTGTGTCTCTGGGAAGTAAAGTACACACTGAAGATACAAAAGGAGTAATAATGATCTCTAACTTCTAACCAGAGAATGATTTCACCATAATGGACAACAGCACCTATGAGTCCTATGACTTGAAGAAACAAAACTCGAGGCAGAAAAGGATGCTCCTATAGAGCTGGAAGTTGCTACTGATATTGTTAAGTACATGAAGTAATTTATCTAAATAAGCTTGAGTTGAGATACAGGTAGGGAAGAAGAATGGTAGAGAAATTTCCTCCCTGAAGGCATGATATTGAGAGTACAAAATTCACGTTCTGGAAAATGGAATGCATGAAACATACTGGCTTCCTTGGAATGTGAACACTCTTTCTGGAACTTCCCTTGCCACCCCATGTGAAATGGGATGTCCACAATACATGGAGACTCAGCAGCAGTTCTTAAAAGGCCCCTTTCTAGGATAAGCCAGCAATGTACTTACCACTGGTGTGGAGAATGGAGACAGCAAGGCTTTCCTCTGTTGCGGGATGCGGTAGTTCTGGTAGAGAAGCATTCCATACTGAAGAGAAAGACCACAGTCAGCACCAGGAGGGTACCAGGAGCCCCCAAGGTCCCAGCGTATGGCAAATGCCAAGGCTGGGAAGGGCAATGTTGAGTACAGAACAATGAAAAATACTGTTAATAGCCCCCATGAACTGAAGCACATTCAAGATGGCGCACTTCTTTCAGTTCTGCTATTATGCTGCAGGAGATGAACACTGACTGGTTTTGGAATGTTGGAAGGGGAATATACATGACAGTGACAGATGTAATTATAATAATAGGATCAAGAAGAATTAACCTCACTGAGTGTTGCTATGGGCCAAATACTGTCTTAAATGGTTTATGTTATTATTTTCATTTAACCATCTCCATTTTATGAGCTATGTACTATAATTATCCTTGTTTTACAGATAATGGAACTAAAGCACAGAGGAATGAAGCAAATAACCCAAGGTCTCAGGAGAGTAAGGATTTAGAATTTGAATATACCAAAGCTGGTGTTTCCCCTGACCACCAGGCTTACTGCTTAACCAGCTCAGCAGTTTGTGCTTTATTTTTGTTGGCAATAAGTACCCAGGGCATTACAAAGTCTTACACGCATCCAACATCCCAACCAACACTCCCAAATTACTGGCTCACACCACCCACTTGGAAGATAAAAGAATCAGGAAGAGGAAACAAAGTTATCAAGCAGAGTGCATCTTCCTCTTGACATTCCTTCAGGGGACGTAAGCTCCGATCCAGCTCTAGGTCCTACAGTATGTACTCATTTCTAAAATAAAAACATTTAGAACATGACAAAACAGTCTAACATAGGTATAATTGCATTCCCATGAGAGGAGAAGAGTGAGAACAGGTCAGAAGAAATAACCCAAAGTGACAATAGTCAAGAATTTTCCAAAATCAACAAAAAGACATCAAGCAACAGATTCAAAGAGCAAGATAAATAAGTTAAAACCCAGACACATCGTGGAAAGACTACTGTAAAACAAAGAGAAAAACATAAAAAAAAGCAACCAGAGAAAAACATACATTATTTTCATAGAGGCACTAGAGGATAGACGGCTGACAGTTTGCAGAAATGATGAGATGCAGAAGACAATGGAATGGGTGAGAATGCAGAAGAAAGTAACAGCCACAACCAAGAAAAAGTTCCTTCAATAATGTAGGTGATTCAAAAATTGAAAAAACTTCTTAGGCCCACATTAAAAGAATTGCTGGGTTGAATTCTTCTAGTCCCACAAAGAAGAATGCAAAGTCAAGAAAAACTGACATACAGATATGGAGGTGATTAAAATAAAAACTGAATATATTAAACAAAACAGCAAATTGTCTTAGGGTTTTTAAATATATAGACAATTAATATTCATAATGAAAACATTTCACAATGAGCAATGTGGAAAATGGAGTAAGTCCTTAGGCTGACCTGGAAGTTGTAAAAGGACTAAATTATATGAAATACAATAAATTAAAGATACATGTTGTGATATCTAGGGTAGCCACTAGAAAACAGTATATAAATATCTAAGAGATGTGTTAAAAGAGGAAAAAAAATATAAATAAAATAACTTGACAAATCCAAACAAGAGAAAAAGGAATACAAGGAGAGTGGGACAACTAGAAAACAGCTAGCAAATGGTAGATTCGAATACAAATACTAATCAGTAAATTAAATAATACAATTAAATTACAATAAATGCTCCAGTTAAAAGATGAAGATTGTCCAAGTAAAGAAAAAGATGTGGTGTTTATCAGTAATATTCCTTAAACATAAGAACCCAGAAAAGTAGAAAAAAGATGGTAAAAGGAAAACGATACAAACACTAATTAAAACAAAGCTATATTAATATAAGACAAATTAGACTTTAAAGCACGGAGCATTACTAGGGATAACTAAGTGTATTTCATAATGACATAGAATTGATTTACCAAAAAGACATAAATATTCTAAAGTCTTGGGCACTAATAACAGACATAGTTCAACTTATTCACATATTTGCAAGTACATGTACACAATCATTCCTCAGTATCCACTGGGGATTGGTTTCAGGATCCCATGCAAACACCAAAATCCACAGATTCAAAAGTCTCTCTCTCTCTCTCTTTTTTTTTTTTTTTTTTTTTTTTTGCGGTACTGGGGATCGAACTCAGGGCCTTGTGCTTGCAAGCAAGCACTCTACCAGCTGAGCTATCTCCCCAGCCCCCAAAAGTCTCATATAGAAAATGGTGTAGTATTGGCATATAAATCTAGTCACTTTAAATCAATTCTAGATTATGTATAATATATAATATGGAAATGCTATGTAAATAGATGTTGTCCTGTATTGTTTAGTCAATAGTCACAAGAAACATGTTCAGTATAAACATACAAATTCTTTTTTTTTTAAAGAACAGTTTCAATCCACAGTTGGTTGAATCCAAAGATGCAGAAACTGGATATGGAGTGCCGACTGTGTGTGTGTGGGGGGGGGTGTGTGTGTGTAAGTGAATAGAGGAAGAGACAGAGAGATGTAATGGGTTAACCTTGCACAAAGGAAGTTCCCTGCTCAACCCCACTCTTGGGAGGTGGTCTCTAAGTTTTTGGAATGTTCTGCCTGAAAGAAATGACTGGGTTTAACCGGAGGCCTTGGCTCAGGTCACATAGTATAATACAATGTGATTTATGCTGGGTCTTTGGGCCGCACATATTAACTTGACTTTTGGAAGGGTCAGTAGTATCTATATGGACAACCATCAATAAAATCTGGACACTAAGGCTTGTGCAAACTTCCCTGGTTGGAAATTCCTTGTGTATTCTCACATATCTTTGTCAATGGAAGCGAGTGCTGTGCATATGACTTCTCTAGGAGAGGATAGCCACTATCTCCTACTTGGAACTTTCTTGGGTCCTTCCCACACACATTTTCCCATTGCCAATTTTGATTTGTATCTGCTCAGTGTAATGCCATGAATATAAGAGCTTTGCTGAATTCTCAATCCTAGCTAATTAATGAAATTGAGGTTGGTCCCAAGCCTCCCGTACTTGCACACGAGGCACTGTGCACATGCATGCACACACACAAACACTCACACAGGCTGAACATCCCTTCTGAAAATCTGAAATCCAAAATGCTTTGAATCCTAAATTTTTTTGAGTGCCAACATGATGCCACACTGAGAATTCCACACCTGGTTTCATGTGATGATGGGTTACAGTTAAAACACAGGTGTACTAAAATTATTCTAAACAATTACCTTTAGGCTATGTGTACAAGGTGTATGTAAAACATATAAGAGTTCTCATCCTCAAGATATCCCACTATGCACATGCAAATAATACTAAATCTGAAAAAAAAGTTCAAAATCCAAACCACTTTTTTTCCTGAGCATTTCCGATAAGATGTACTAAATCTGTATAAATAGGTAATTCTGGGCTCTTATATACCTTTCCCTTCCTTTTCCTTTGGTTTTAATTTGACTGCCTTTTTAAAATGTCTTGAAGGGGATACTTAGATCATTGATTTTAAGCTTATTTAAATATATATATATATACATGTATATATAAAATTTGCCTTTAAAATTTTATAGTTGTAATTTGTTGTATTTTTGATAACTCAGTTGACATATTTTCTAATTTACTTCTGTATACCATCCTTGATCCATAAATTGTTTAATACTGTCTCTAAGTAGGCATAAAATGCTATTTAATTTATGTTATATTTTCAATTCATTTCAATTACTAAGAAAATTGAATGTTTTCCATTTTTATCTGCAGTTCTAATATTATTAATTCATGTTGTTTCCATTTAGAAATATGAAGGTCCAGATGGTGGTAATTTATTTATATATATTCTTTCTATTGTTTAGATATTAACTTACTGTATATCAGCTCTACCATAAAGTTACCTTCTACTTTCTTTTTTATTTTAGTTGACTGGATTTTAAATATATGTATATAATCCAATTATTTTTTTTCCTTCAACTATTTCAGAGAAAGAATGAGCCTAGAAATGTTTCTCCTATTTTTTGGAATACAGATCTCTTATTTCTTATTCACATCTAACTGAACGTTTAGATCCAATAAAGAAGAAAGGCAATGGTGGTTACTTTTGCAAGTGTCTGTAGAACAATTAGAGATATTTCTGCAATAAGGACAGTGGTGACACCTTGCTAAACACAGTTAATATTTTGCCATGATAAGGGACATCCTCCCTATACAGAGTGTTAGCATAATAAGTAATGTTAAGAACATAAATGACATACATTAGGATGGATATTCATAGAGGGGGGATCCATCATGCTCAAGTGGGCTTGGGCTTCCTGGGTCCCTGCAGTTCCATGAACCCATATGCCTAGTTCAGACCAATGACAGTGCATAAAAGTGACATGTCGTTTAGAGTCAAGCTTAATAACTAGGGATGCAAAATGCCCCTTCACACTTGTCTCTTTCTTTTTGCATGTTGGATGTGGGCAATGTTCAAGGCAGCAGCTGCTCTACCTGCCAGGTTCTAACAGGGCAGCGGCAGGAACTATAAGCCAATGACACTGAGGAATGTTTGCTCATTAGGAATAATCTGATAAACCACATCATTTGATTGACCTTTCTCTCTATCCTACATTTTGGAGAATTTTAAGAGATTTTGCTTGGAAAGGGGGACAAATTCTGTTTCAAAAAAACTTAGAAAGCCGTAAGACTTGAAAGATCATCTTACGGGGAATAGAGTGAAGGGAAAGGTCTAAACCAAGGATTCTCACTCTTTTAGATTTACAAAAGAAATAAAATTGGGGAGGGAAAAAATGCTGTGATTGCCTTAGAGTTTAGCAATTATTTTTATCAAGTAAGATAATTAACATACACACAAAAATAAACCCATTTACTAGACATCAAAATTTTATAACATAAAGGATATCAACTAAGTGAGGTACACTGGATATCCCATTACTGAATATCAGAATTCTATAAAATAAAGGATATCAACTAAACGAGCTACACATAATCTCAGACTCAAGGAGAAGTCCTTCACAGTGCATAGTTAGCTTCGTGACAGCTTTTTGCATTGGATATTGTCTGTTCTGCTGTACCATGAGCTGCAGAGATGAGTGTCTCACTGTCAGGATTGGCTCTTGGGAACCACAAGTCAAAATCCTGGCATCCAAAGAGGCTGTGACCTTGGGCGTGAGTATGCTGTAGGTAGGTACCATCTGCAGGGGAAGGGCTGAGGAAACCCTGAGTCATATGCATGTCTTATTATGACTCCTAAGATGTTTCCATCTCAGGGATCCTTAACCATCACAGGATCTGTACAGAGGCCCAAGCCCTCCCTCGCTGGGTTCTCATAACGATTAAACGAATTGAGGTATGTTGAACTCCTGGCCTTGGATTTGTCAAAGAGCAAGTACTCAACAGTTACCCAGCATGTGGATGGTCTGTTTTTGTTCTGCACAATCTTTTCACTGTGCTGAAACGATTCTGTTCTCTGCATTTAGCATGCTGCTTCCCCTGGTTACTTGTGAATTTTCTTTTTGTTCCAGGCACACATTGCCGTATTTTAACAGCATTTGTGTAGAGAAGGCACCCTGTTTCTCAGCAGTCTGACTTTCTGCTGAACATCTAATTTAATTGCCTTTCCAGTGTCAGATCATTTAAAACCAAAGCAACCACAATTATAGATTCTTGGATTGATGAAGTGAGACCTCCCTTTAGGGGATGAATTTCTATAGCAGTTTAAGAAACTTCAGAAGGCAGAGGGAGGAGGGGAGGAGGTAACAGATAACTATTATTAAGTTTTAACACTCCCTGCAAAGACTCTACTGCATCCAAGAAATTACTTAACAATGTATTATAAAGAAATGAGGAACCCAATTATTCTCTGCTGCTCTGTGTTCTAATAGCATCTTCCTGAAAAGTTGAGTGTAGCAATGTTTCACTTTTTCTAGGTAGACACAAGATGTAAGACTACTTTATTTTTATTTTTTTTAAAGAAAAGTGTTGCTGGACAAAGATGTATGAAGGTTCTAGGGTTAATTTAAAATAATAAGATTTCCTTCCAAAAAGTATTTTTAAATAACAAAACTGCTATTTCAATATTGCTGGCATTGATTATTCTCCACTAAACCGAAAAGATACCTGGATATAATTAGGGATAGTAGGAAGGTAGCTCTTTACGATTCAAGATTCTAGGGTTTCCATTTTGACAGTTGTTGCAAAACAAATAATTCCCCATGTGTTATCTACTTCCCCTTTTGTTCCAGATAAGAACAAAAAAGGTCTGATGCACTTTTAGGGGACAAACATGTTTGAGGGGCTGATGCTGGCAAGGACCTCTCATCACTCACTACAGATAAGACCTGCATGTCAACCATATAAAAACTCAATCTAATGTTACTTTAGTGTGTTCTGGTGTCACACCATGGAGGACCAAAAGGAGTTCTTAGGGAGTCTCCAGTCTAAATTCCCTGTCTGGTGACTTGCTGCACCCATTTCAGGTAGACTCTGGCACTGCCCATGATATCCAGCAGCCAAGAGGGGGAGATACAACATCAAATGAGGAAGAGTCAAAGCGAGAGGTGCATGGGTGGGCTGGTTCCCACTCTGACTCCATTCTAATTTTCTGAGCTCTAAGTCCTTGTCCTCAGAATTTTGGAAGTGAATCAGCCAAGATGCTACTTTGACCCATGACTGAACACAGAATAAGCCCAGGAGGGCTGGTTTGTGGGTCCTGCCTGGTCCTGCTCTCTGTAGCTTGCTGTCCAGCAATAAGAAGGCCAAGACTGACCATGGACTGGATCAACATACCCTCTACAAGAAGTCACCCTGTGCAAATAGCAGATACAAGATGCAGAAGGCATTTTAGCAGGTTCCCCCTGGATTCTAGCAGCACAAATTCCGGGAGCAAAGAGCACTCTGTTCTGATGGCAACATGGGGTACAAAGAGGAGGAGCCATCTCCCCTAGAATCTCATCTCCTAATTATGTTTTTCTCTTCTTTAACTAAGACCATTTGATGGGGGGTCAGGAGGGAGGAGACATTTCAGAATGTCCTAAGAAATGACATAATTGTGGACATCTTGAAGCCTGCTCAAGATGATGACAGACCTTGGAGTGTAACTAATTAGGACAGAAATGCACAGTGACTCTCATGTCACTGGAGATTGGCCCACAGGTTCTGCCACTGCCATGTTTATGCAAGGCCTAGGCCCCAAGCCTCCTGTAAAAATGGCACTTTTTAATCCTAAATGTGTCTAGAATCTGGGTCTCTGGATTAAATTAATACTTGCAAAATGGCTGGGATACCAGGACTACATGTAGAATTAGATCTGCAACTGCCCAGGGGGTCTTAAGGGAAAAAAGGAAGAAAGCAGGGTAGTTAGGAAAGGGGTTCAGGAGCCTGAGCATGGAACTCTCATCCTGGCTCTGCCCCAACCCAGTGGTCATACTTTGGGCCTCAGAGTTGTCATCTGTACAATGGGATCATATGTATGTCACAAAGCTACTGTGAGGAGATAAGGTAATGAATGTAAAGGAATGAAGAGAGCTTGGCCCATGGTAAATGCTCAATAAATGTTAATGATGTTATATTAATATTATACAATGCATCACTGTTAGTGCTAATAACAGACAATATTGCCACTTTTAGCCCTGTTCACTTCCCCTTCCTGTGATTAGCTATACTATGGCACCAAAGGGGAGACACTTGTTTTCTTTCCACTCATGGTACAATGGTTAAGAACTTACTAACTGACTTTATTATGTATTACCTAGTATAATAAAATTTATAGCTTCATAAAGTACACCACCATTTTCCTTTCTCATTTCCTTTTTGCCTTTTTAAAAATAAACTATTAATTGCTGGATTAAAACAAACAAAAATTTCAAAGTTCCAATGTGGCCTCCTCCCGCATCTGCCCAGCTGATTGTAATCTCTCCTCCCCCTGCAGTCTTATACAACACTTGCATGTGTGACAGAAAATACAAATACACACTTCCATTTTTCCTCCCCTTTTCCTTCACACCAACATAGTATATTCCACACACACTGTTCTACACTTTGCATTTTAATTGTTAATAGTTTTTCTACAACAGAGCACAGAGACCAACCTTTCTTTGAACAGAGTGTTCCTCTCGATGACTGACATCCCATAACTTATTTAACCGTTCCCCAAGGACGACGGACTGAAATCTAGCTTAGAAAGGATCGACTGTGCTCTATAATATCTTATAATAATACCATCTCCTTTTCTATTGTGAATTAGTAAAATTTTGATTTAATATTTGTGTGTGTGTGTGTGTGTGTGTGTGTGTGTATTAGTGGAAAAAAAAAATAAACTAAGGTACTGGAAGACAGACATAGGAGGCTATTAAGGTTTGGATCTGGAATGTTCCCCCAAAAGTTCATGTGTTGGGCAATGTAGCTATGTTCAGAGGTGCATTGATTAAATTATGCAATCTCATCAGTGGATTCATCTATTTGACAGGCTAATAACTTGAATGGACTACTGGGCAGTAACTGTAGACAGGTGGGGTGTGGTTAGAGGAAGTATATCACTGGGGGCACTGTCTTGGTATCTCTACCTGTCCCTGGCCCTTCTTTTCTCTCTCTCTCTCTCTCTGTTTCCCAGCTGCCATGAGCTGAACAGCTCCTAGACTACACCCTTCTGCCATGATGTTCTGCCTCACCTCAGGCCTAAAGTATGGAGTCAGTATGGAGCTTTGAAACCATGAGACCAAATGATAAACTTTTCCTCTTCTAAGTTTTCCTTGTCAGGTATTTTGGTCACGGTGATGAAAACCTGACCAACACAGAAATCTCTCCATAGAGCTTATTTTCTGTGGCTCCTCAAGGAGTGTTTGGAACTAAGCCTCCTTCTGCTTGTCCATCTCCTCAGCACTGTCTTCAGAGCCTCTGGACCAAATGAAAAGTCACTCTAGTTTAGTGAAGGGTGGGACTTGATATAAAGTGATCTGCAGACCACTGTATGCATCAGCCACAGTCGGCCAAGTAAGTCTCTCCTCCAGAAACCCCTGGACCCTTGGTCAGCTGATGTGCAACTTGAGTGGACTGCACAAACATAATTAATTATAGACACATGGGATGTACTGTATGTGTGCAAAGAAACACTGAGGAAACAAAGTGAGAGGTGCTTTACCATTCTGTTTGTGGCTTTACAAAGTGATTTTAGGAAATCACTTTGGCAATTATTATGATTGCCACCAAGGGCGCTGTCCCAGACAAGGTTTTATTTAATAAATTCTTTTAGAACTGATCAGGAGATACTAGCTATGGTGAACCATAAAGTTTGGCATCATGCTTCTTTTCTCATGGCCCTGACTTTTTGGAAGCTCAGAGTCTACCCAGCCATAAAAATAAGTGCTCCTTCTCATCTATTGTTATGGTTTGGATATGATGTGTCCAAAGGTTTGTGTTGCAGGCTTATTCTCAGTGTGGTGCTTTAGGAGGTGGGGCCTAGTGAGAAGGTCTTGGGAGTATGTAATGAAGGCTCCCTGTCTTCCTGTTAGGAGATGTAAATTCTTCCTGCCATGTGTGCTTCTGCCATTATCATTTGCAATGACAATGACACAACCAAAAGATCTCTCACTAGAGCTGAGCTAAGGCAAGTACCATAACCTTGAACCTACAGAACTATGACCTAAATAAATCTCTAACCTTTGTAAGGTAGCCTGCCTCAGGTATTTTGTAACAGTAACAAAAATGGAATAGTACATCTACTATTTCCTATAACCTAGTGTTGCTCAGGGACAATTTCTCACCCTTGGGTCCTCAAGAGACATGTGGCAATGTCTAGAGGTGTCTTGATTGTCTCAACTGGTTGTCTCAACTAGATACTACAGGGACCAAGTGGGGCAAGAACAGGAATGCTGCTAAATGTCCTACAGTGCAAAGAAAATGTCAATAGTATTGAGGTCAGAAAACTGGGCTCTAATCTTCTAAATTAGAAGCTCCTGAGATCTCATTTAGAAGAATGTATAACTACATGTGATAAATAATATACTGTGATAGAATACTGGAAAAGTTACAGGCATTTTCATGTCAGAATAGACCCTAAGTCCTATTGCCCATTTTCCACAAGGAGATGTAAATCCACCACACACCGCGAGTCACCAAGTACCTTGAGGAGTCTGAATGCTGTCATCCAGCATGTTCTGGTTTGCTCATCCTCGGCACAGAGCAGTCTCAGCTCTTTAGTTTCATTTCTTACTTTGTTTGGCTAGTGGAGGGAAAAGGAAAACTGATGAGTGCAAAGTGGCAAGTGTGAAACATACTTTACGTTGAGGCAGGGCAGCACAGCACTCAAATCCAAGGCAATATGCTGTGGTCACCCAAGCAGGGAGCACAGAGTATGCACACTCCCCTCCAGGTATAGAGCATCCTCCTTCACAGAGGATCCAACAGACCAGACCAAGGCTGGTTGTAGTTACTTAATCCTTTGCTGAAGCATGTATCCTTCCCTAGCTGGGAACTGCAGAGCAGTCAGACAGCAAAACAAATAATCACGAGGCAATCAGCATGTGAAGCAGGATGGAACAAAGAGGAAGAGATGTCCAACACTTTTGAAGGGCCATTGGAACCTATGGGAGGACAACCACTTTCCTGAGTTACAGAAGGAAAGCTCTTCAAAGTCACCTCCCAGGGAGACTGAGAAGGTGGCTGGGTGCATTAGCTGGGAAGCAGGGAGGCCCCCAAGAGGTTACGGAGAGCTGGAATGGTCCCAATATGGACCCCCAGTGGAAGTCCAGAGGGGAAGAGTAATGAAGAAGGGGCACTGAGATAGAACCAAACAATGCAAGGCAGGTAGGGGTGTGTTTTGTATCCTGTGGCCACAGAAGAATGACAGGTCTGCCTGGCAGAGGCAGAGCTGTGAGCCAAGGGAGAAGCCTGTCACAGGGTAAACTAATCTGGGCTTCCATGTGGAACCCCTGCTGTAACTCAAAGAACAGTGCTCAGGATGGACACCGAGTTGCTCGTCCAGCTTAGGAATCTGGAGGGGCCAGGAGTGGGAGTGGCAGCCCAGCACTCCGGGCATCTGTGAGAACAAAAATGGGAGCAGAGAAAAGTGTGTCGCTAGGGTGGTCCAGCAAGAAGGGAGAGGAGCCTCCAGCCCCTCCTGAGTCTATCTTGAGCCTTTATCTGTTTTGAAGTAGATTCCTACTATAGTGGTCTCCACTTAATCTCTGGGATACATTCCAAGACTTCTAGTGGGGACCAGAACCCATGATAGCTTCGATTCTATAACTGAGCACTTACTAACCCACTGTGGCCCTAACTCTGGCAGTATGAGAGGGGTGAGCAAAAGTAGTACAGATTTCTTTCCTCCTCCTCACAATTTCATGGGTATTGAATTTGTTCTGAGTATACATCTCAGTAACCTTAGCATGATTTTTCCCTTTCCTTAATAAGTCCAGAACTTTCACATCTTTGCTTAAAAGGAACGCTGATGGACTCCATTTGGCATATCTGAATCAGTAGCACTACTCTTGAACTTTGGAAGCACTATTTAAAGTAAAACGAGGGTTATGTGAACATAAAGACTGTGATACTGCAGTAGCAGATCTGATAATAGAGAGACTGCTAAGTGACTAATGGAAGGTAGTGTATACAATGTGAATATGCTGGATGAAGAGCCAATATTCTGTGCAAGACGGAGCCTGAAAAGTGTGGGATACCATCATACTACTCAGAATGTTGGGACATTTAAATGTTTTAAACAATTTCTTGAATTTTCTATTGAACATTAGACCCTGTTTGACCATGGGTAACCAGAAGCAATAAAATCAATATCAGGAATAAGCAAGCATTACTGTACCTGGCGATGATATTTCAGGATGACATTTTAGTTGTGTTACAGGCTAAGGAAGGGATCCCTATGTTCTCTTTTCCCATTAGAATGGACCTTGATCTCTGGCTCAGAAATTAGCCCACTGGGGTGAGGTCCAAACACAACTATTCACTGGCTACCTGACATGGGCAATGAAGCTGGATGGTTTTGTACTCCATAAGTATCCATGAAGATTAAATAATAGGCATAAAAACCATTAGTAGAACATTTCATACATAGTATTCAGTAAAGATCATGCACCATTATGATTGTAATTATTACTATAACCTCACTAGGGGCAGAACATGGCCCTGCAGGCATGTGTGTAAATGTGTGCATGTGTGTATGTGTGTGGGAATATGTGTGTACATGTGCGTCTTTGTATGTGAGTGCATGTGTATTTGTGTGCATATTATATATTTATACACACACACACACACACATATATACATATACATACAAGTGCATTTACTGGAGTACACATACATTGTTGGCCACATGCACACACATGTGAATATGTATATGTGCCCATCCATGCATGTGCATTTATGTGTGTACATCTGCACAAAGTCATTCATAAACACAGAAGGTAGATATTGCTGTGGTCATTCCTATCTAATGATCCTCATGAACAAAAGTGCCAGCTCACTCAGTACCTGGAGGTTACAGGTGACAAACCAGGGGTCTTCTGCCCAAAGACTGTTCTCTTCCCACTACTAATACTAGGCTACAGTTCAGTCCCAACTGGCCCTAAGCCACTGAGCCTACCAAGTGGCATTATCCACCATATGTCTGCTTTTCCTTAAGCTTTGAGCTACTTGAGAATCAACATGTCATAAGCATACATTTAGCTTTACTTTTTACAGGAATGAATAAGTCCAGCAAGAAACCATATTTCTGTTAAGAACAAAAGAAGCAACAAACACATGGTGGGCAAAACAGGAATTAATCCTTTGAATTCCCAGTCCTAGAATTTGGACAGCCTTTTGGTGGAGTACCTTAATGCAGAGCCCATGGTCTGTGGGGGCGCTGTACTGCTTCTTCCCAGCAATCAGGGAGAAGATGTTGCTGTCCTCCAGATCAGCCAGCAGCTGCAGGTGTCTGGGCTCCTGCAAAAGCAGAGGTCAGGTCTCACAGCAAAGAGCAATTGTTCTCACATCTTTATAAGTAGAAATCAGCCTGGGCACACTCATACACACTTCCCCACTGGCAGTGGTGTGAAATAAATGCTAAATGAGAACCAAATTTTGCCCAGCCCTCACTCAAAACCTTACCTTTCAAACACTCAGACACAAGACTATTGGAATGTTTTAATACTTCTGCCAAATCACAGCCCCATGATTGGAGTAAAAGCCAGGACAAAGCCTGCAGCCCCGAGGTCCAATATAAGAGCACATTCTATGTTCAGGGCCATACCACTGATGACATGCTGTTGTACTCCAGTCCCCTGGTGCCTTGGGTTTTCCCACTGACAGCTGGGCCCGCCCTTCTGAACTCTCCAGCCAAGTACTATTTCCTGCTCTATGCTACAAACTGTTCCTGGCTTCAACTTGTATGAGGATGATGAGTAAGCCATAAATCAGAGCATGGAAGTCAAGGAGTTGCCCTACCCTGCCCTGCAGGCGATCAAAGCCACACAATGAAGAAGACACCCCTTCTCCCCAGATGGGACATCATCTAGCAGCTACTGACTTCCCAGAGCCACAGCTGCTCAGTGCTTTCATTTGGGCTCCACCAGCTCACTATTCTCTCCTGAAATGAGCAGAAGAAACTGTGGCTTTTCCAAGGCAAATATCCAGCCAAGTTTGGCAGGGCATAGTTCCTACCGCAGGGTGTCTGTAAGACAGTCTCAAGAAAAGAGTAGGTACAAATGTGCAAAAAGCCCACAGGAGACCTCCAGGAGGAGCCCACAGGAAGTCTACAATGTCACCAGCTTCGTTCTGAGGCCTGTAGCTGTTTCATATCTCTCACCCCCTCTTCCCAATGAGTACACACACAAAAGGGCAACTGACTACAAAAAATGTCTATAATGACCTGTATTATATTGGCATTAAGGTGCCAATAAACATCCTATGGCTAGTTTGCATCCCGACTTCTAAAATTATGAAAAACCAGTCAATCTTTGTAGTGACTAAAGCAGCCAGGAGGGTCTTATTGCATCCCACAGTCATGAGCCAGGACTGGTCAGCTCGGGGTTGCAGAAGTGATGCAGCAGGCCATCCCAGGTCTGCGTTACCACCCAGCTTCTCAGGTGGCTCAATAGAGCTGTAACTCTTACACAATTAGCTTATTAGTAAATTATCACATGTACATGTAGCTTATTAGTAAATAAGCATGGAAGAGGTTAAGGTGCATTTTAAAATGAAACCCAAGTTCATTCTTATTCATATCACCTTGAGGTAACTGAGGCAGAATTGGTGTGGTGGTGGTGGTGGGTTTCAAACTCACCTTTGAAGTTCCCTTTGTAGAGCAATAAAGGCCTGATCTCCGCAAACACACATATAGCTTTTTCCACGATTTCCTTCCCAGCTCTTTCACATGCAAAAACCCTTGAATTTCAGGACAACTACTGGAGTTGAGAAAATTCTGTGGAAGAGCAAATTTAAAAAATCAGATAATGCTAACATACAATAATTAAAATGGATATGTTATTGTTCAGTTTGGCATTTTCTGAATTATTATAATGTTTTTTGGTCAAACTGAGGTATTTCTCCTTTCAAAAGCCTTAACATTCCATCTAAACTGGCATTGCACAGAATATAATTAGCACTGAAACACAGGCAAGCAAATTAATCTAACACTGGATAAAAACATAAAGTCATAATTTCCTTATAAGGCAGAAGACTTAAGGATTCTGCCCTTTGTTCAAGATTTCTAAATAATATCTAATCTGATTATCAGAACTAGGAGAAGAACAAGTACCAGCAGCAGCAGATTAGGAACACTGAGAATTAAGAATAAGAACTAAGCTGCCACTTTTACCTATGCATTCTTTCAAAAAGGAGTTACATAAAAGGTATCTGTCCATGAAGTACCTGGGACACCTTGGAGACAGCTCACTGTCCCAGATAACTGCTTTTATAGGCAGCTTTATGAATAACATCTTAGAGGACACACACACACACACACACACACACACACACACAATTTCATCGGGAAGAAAAAAAATGGGGTGTGGCATAGATGGGCTCTCTGCCTCGGAGTAGAAACAGACAACGGCCCCTCCCCACAGGTCTGGATACTGTCGGTTTGTTCTCCTACTTGACATGTTGCACGCAGACACACATCTGGGGGGCAGCAGTTACATTCCCTTTCACATTCCCAACTCCCCAAGAGGAATGTGAGTCGGCACTCAGCCCAGAGGCTTTGCTGGCCCCATGGCCCCATCCCCTGGAAGGGAGTGGGGAGAGTGGGGAGAGAGGTTTTTTTTTTTTTTGAATACACATTTAGAAAGTAGGACAATTCAAACAAATTTCCTTAATTTTAACACATAGTAAGTTACTTCTAAAAGGGCTTTGTGGGGCTTGGGGGTGTGGCTCAGTGGTAGAGCCCTTGCCCAGCGTTCACAAGGCCCTGGGTTGCCATTTTCCCCACATCAAATACAGAAAAAAGAAAAAAAAAAAAACTGAATAAAAATAAAAGGACAATCAGAAAATAAGAAATTACACTCCATTTATGTATGATTTATCAAAATCTATAAATGCATTCTACTGTCATGTACAACTAATTAGAACAAATAGAAAAAATTTAAAAAATAAAGATAAAAAAGCAAAAGGATTTTGTGGCTTTCTTATCATTCTTCACTCTGAAGTAAGAATCAGTATTTTTGTAGAAATTTCCAAGCAGCGAGGCAGTGGCCTGTCTTGGGAAGCCATGCTCAGAGTTAAGACCACAGTTTCTCTCTCTTGCCCTCCTCCTGGCCCAGGCTCAGCGATGGCAACACTCAGATTGCTTTTAAGTCACAGCAAGTTTATTCTGGGTGTAAATGCTTTGAAGGAGCCTGGCTACACATAGATTTCCCAAGCACACATTTATTTCTGGTTACTCTAAACTCCACTAAGAGCCAAGGTTAATATGTGATTAAGGACCCAGCCTCTTCAAGTTTTTACAAGCTGCCATAACAGTTACAAGAGGACTTTTATCTGGAAACTGTATTTCAGCAGAAACTCTATTTTCGTCCAATACCTGCAAAAGCTGGGTCTGACTGCCGTTGGACTGTTGGCACCAAGTAACCATCTGTTCTGGGAAGAAGTTCTGAGGAAATGAGGAAAAACAAATATGTTAAAGGTTAGCTTCAAAGTGGGGGAAACACTTACAGGTCTGTCCACGTTAGAAAAAAGTTCCTATTGGTACAATTGTGCACATCTGTACTTTAAACGACAGCCCCCTTTACTCCCTTATCACAGAATGGAAACAGCTCCTTTGAAAGGTTACATTCAGTTTCCTCACATGATGGATCCAAGTTTGGAATATATACTACATTAAATGCAGAATTCATGTCTCATGGCATGTCCTGTGGCAAAGAGGTGTGCCAGGGTTAAATCTCAGTGATGTGAAGAATGGCATGAGATACAGAATTTCTAGAGTATACAAGGTGGACAGAGTTGTGTGAAAAAGTCTGTTCTGCCATATTACCCAGGAAGAATTATCAGATTTCTTCCTATGCAATAAAAAAGCAGCTAAATTATCCATGCCAGAAGTGGACCTGGTTCTTATCTCCAAGTTGATGCTGCTCTGCCCCCTGACTCGGGTTATGAGCCAGTGCTATGGACATTATGAAGTTCCTTCTCGTGTTATGTCCCAGGACAAGTGTCTCTCAAAAAATAGAAGAGGAAAGAACAGTCAAGGAGATGACACCGATAAACCAATCAATCATACTGACTGCTCTACTCATTCTTCTGTATACAGTCACAAGATAATATTTGATATTTTCAAAATATGAGTATTTCTTCTGCTCAGTCTTGATCAATTTGTTCCAATTTAAATAAGAACTTTCAAAATAACTGAACAAGAGCAGTCTCTCCTCCCCGCTTTGACTTCCAGACTTTGACGCCCTTTCCTTTGTTACTATTTGAAGGCAACTACTACCTTTAGCTAGTCACAAGGGTATTTAGTTAAGTGCCAGAGATTGTTTTGGGCAAAGACTGCCTTCAATAAACAGCAACTCAGATTCTCACATGCATACGCTGACCCATGGATCACAGTTATTTTATAATCTGATATTACTAAACACCCATGCATAAACTTTTAAGATTTCAGGAGTTCCAAACCACAAATCTGAAGAGATAAGACTCACCATGGGATTCTTAAAAAACTCATACTTTGCATAATTCTTCCTGAACAAGAATTTACTCTCACTTGCCATGGTACCTTCCACCTGGACCACCAGCTCATGATCTTCCAAGCACCTTTCTGCAGGGTAAAAGTATTAGGTGTAAGATAAGATAGGCAAAAACTTCAAGGCAGTTTTACCACCAATTCCAAAGTCTGGCTGACTTCTTTAAATGCTGTGAACGAAGATGAGGTCAGGAACTAAACTGAATTTAAATCTCTCTTTAACGCACTACCCAATGTCTAAGAGGTCTTAAAATACATAGAATACAGAATTCAGGTCAATATGGACTTTTATACACTTCTTTTATATTTGGCATCAATAAAATGTTAAGGAGAAAGTCAAATGATTTTGCCCTTACATTAAGGAATCTCAATGCTTTTAAAGAACAGACTATAAAAACTGGAAAAATATTCAAAAACAAAAAGGAAAGTAGGGAAGACACTGTGCAAAAAGGACTTATAAGGTGTGGGGTGGGTAAGAGCAGAGGCTGCAGAGGTGGGAAAGCACTGGGAGCCCTTGGATTCCAAGAAACCTGGTTGCCTGAAACTGCCTTGGGAATATAATATGGGAGCAGCCACATGATGCTGCTCTCAGACAGGATGTACCGATGTACTCATCTTTCACACTGAAGCCAGCACTAACCACATCATGGAATATTCTCATCAACTGGATTATATGTGAAGGCAAAGAAAAAAACACTATACACAGAGTACTCATTGTGCACGTGCGAGCACGCACGCACACACACACATACTTCAGAGCATCTGGAAAGGTTATTTTCCCCACTGCTTGTACACTCTGATTAAATGTGAAGCATGAAGAACTTGGCCTACTACCAAATAATATGTGCTTGGAGAAAGCTTTGCCTTTCTGCTCCCTGATGGAAGTTACATCCCCTCCCATGAATCTCCTCAAAAACTGTAATGAGGCTGGGGTGGTTAAGACAGGGAAATAATCTTATCAAATAATACAATAAACAATAATGAGCAAATCTGCAGCAGGGTCAGTATGTGGACTTGTGCCAACATGGTACAGACTGAGGTGCTATGGGATGGACAGAGAGCAGTTCTGTCCTTCATGCAGCCAGAACTGAGTCTCTAAAATAAACTCTCATCTTGTATGAAAGGAACAAAGTTCAGGAAAAAAGCATTTCCAAATGAAACCGATCTTGGAATTTGGAAAAAGAATTTCTGTCTACAGAGAACAACTACTACCATGGGTACTCCTCTTACAGGGTCACTGTTGGCACCAGGAGCAAATTTTGGATGGATATGTCCTCAGCCTTGGTTTTAATGTTACAAGGAGCAGTCTTCCTAGTAGAAATGTAGTTAAAGCCAGAATTTATGAAGGAAAGGGATTTTGTTCCTCTTGTTGCCAAGCAGCTCACAGAACCTCAGAGAAGGGCCAGACCTGGCACCACCAGCAGACCTGGGATACTTCCCACTTGTCCCTGTCTGAGAGGGAATTTTGCCAGCAACATGTAAACTAAAACACAGACCTTATGTTTGGCCAGTACAGAAAAGGAGAGAAAAATCATACAATTTGAGCATGTGACTAAAACTGTGATGCTTGTTTTTTAAAACATGCCTGACTCAAGGTTGTTTCTTTAAAATAGATGTTCTGAGGAGAAAACAAATCAATGACTTCCATTAGATTTATTCATGGAAAAATCTCTTTCTGTTGTTACAGGAAAAGCAAAAAGCAAAAACCAACAACCAGTTGATGGCTGGTTTATAGAATAAAACATTTTCACCAGGTAAAATAAGGAGAAATTAAAAGGAGAAGAGGCAGCTACCTCAGTGAGGACAAGACGTCTGTCTCTGAAGCAAAGGGTATCTTGTCTCCAGAGAACCCTGAGGAATCAAGAGGGACCCTCTGGGGAGAAGCAGACCTAAGAGGTCATGGTCAAAGCGCATATGCTCTGATCTTGACCCTAAGCCCCTCTCTCCTTTTGTACTGGGGAAACTGCACTCAGTGAAACTGCCCCTGGTATCAGACCCCAGGTGGACAAAGGAGAGTTTGCTGCCCTGTGGAAGGGTGGCCAGGGGACTGGGGTTCTACTGTGGCCTCAGATAACCAGTAGATCGCCAAACTGGCTTGTATGTGGAGCATGCTTCTCCCACTCAGGTCATTCTGGTAACCCCAGGGGCCTCGGATCTCTGGGTATGGCTCCCAGTTGAAAAGAGTGGCTGAGGTGGCAGTTAAGCCCCCTTCCTCAGGGATCCATAGTTGTGTAGCCTCAAGCTGCCACTGACTGGCTTTGGGCACTTGGGACTGTTTCCATAGCAGTCAGTGAGTGGATATCATCAGTTCAAAGCTCTCCCACCCATTTTTTTTTTAACATTCACAGGGCTATCCATAAACCTCCTATTATTCCAGTGGCCCTAAGCAAAACCAGAATGCTAACTTTTTATCACTGTATTCCAAAATCACTATTTGTTCACAAGAAAAAGCAAAAATTCCTTGAAGTACATTTGTATTTTTCAAAAATCTTAAACTAAGTCCAGCATCTACACCACTATCCTACTCCATGAGGAAAAAACAAACAAACAAACAAAAAAACCTAAATGTCAGACAACTCAACAAAGAAAATTTTGTTTCTCTGTCTTAAACTAAGCAGCTTTCATATGACTCTTCACCACACCCCTCCAGTTGGCAGTGGAGGGACCACCACAGAACCGGTGCACAGAAAAGAGGCCAGAGTCCATTGTCTCTTCCTGATACCAGCTGCTGCCCCTGGGCTTGCCTGAGCCAACCTCCAGCCCCATTCAGCACATCCTTCCTCAGCACAACCCACGCAAGGAAGAGAGCTGTCAATTAGTTCAGGGCTTTGCGGGCTGAGACACTGGGAACAAAGAGAGCTTGTCTATGGAAAACCATCCTGATGCTGGGACAAGCCCTGTCAGTGGCCTCTCTATCTATACATATTTTAGTGAGGAAAGAATATCACTTGATACTTATTCTAACGTAAGAAGGAGTGGAGACAGAAAATTGGCTTGGGAAGGGCTCTGCCTGAGAACTGAGGATCAAAATGGGCCAGTTTTCTCCTTCGACAACTTTCTTCATGGGTCAGTTGTCAGCATCCAAAGCACAGCAGCTGCAGGACCCCAAAGAGTTACTCTCACAGCATTTCTCACCCAACTGTTAACAAACACAAAGCTGGAAACAGCTCCAGAGAGAACTGTTGCTCTTCCTGAGATGTTTCTGCCAAATTTGCAAGGGTAACAGAAATTCTCAAATCCTTGAAATCCACAGAATCTAACCGGAACCCTTTTCTCTTTCCTGGGTTGTTAAGTGCCCCCTCTTCGAGAACATCTGTCCTTTGCTCTGTGCCTGATGCCCACATCATTCAGGACTTGGATGTGAGAGTCTAGCCCCACCCACCACACCAGGCTCCATGGGATGGAGTTTATCTGTAATTCCATTTTCAAATTCAGGGTTATACCAAAATACCTTTTTGTACACTTAAATCTGTATTTTTCAAAAGTTCTCTTAAAAATTCATTTACTTGTTGTATGTGCAGGCTGACTGTTTAAAATCACTATGTGCTCTAAATGGGAAGCTGTGCTAGTTGAAGTGGAGCTTCCGGAGACTCGTGTGCTGGGAGAAGAGGGATGGGGATGCCTTCCAAAGCACCTGGCCCATGCTGGCACCCTCACCTGCCTTATCGTTGCCTGCTGAGTGGTGTTGATCGGGGGCAGTGTTTCCATTGCTAAGACATCAACTCTCAGACACTAAGGCTGAACCATCCCCAACAGGTTGGTCTTACGGGAAGTGCTAATTATGAAAGAACAAACAGACTGAAGCAGGGCTTCCGGCAATCATAATATAAAATATATTCACCTAAGATCACCAATCACTAAGGGACTTTGCTGACTGACCAGGGCTTTGCAACAAGTTTCTAAGGCACCTTGAGTGGTAAATACCCTCCCCCTCAGGTGCTGACAGGAAGAGCCTGGGAAGGGCTATGGGCTCCTGGCTCACAGATCTCTGCCCCTGTTTGCCCACAATGCAATGGAGAGTGGGCAGAGCCAAGTCCCACCAGACAAAGACACAGCTCTACAGAGCAAGGCAGGCAGTCACTGTTCAGCTTCTCCATCAGTACAATGGAGCGTCCCAGAGGAGAGCCCTGGAGGCTCTTCTCCAGAGAGAAGGAAGACATCTTGTAAAGGCTCTCTTGGGAATTGCCCTCACTTTTTCAAGAGTCATCGCTCCTTTCTGGGTGTAAAAAAGGTTTTATATTGCTCAGAACCTAATATTTTAGCTGCTAAAATCAGTATTGTAATTGTACTTTGAAATCCTCAATTTCTGAAATCATACACAGACAAAAAATGATGTCAGACTGAGATCTCTTAAGCCACTGATTATCAGAGGACTGGGTAATGCTCTGCTTTAGAATCTGCCTCAAGGATATGCAAGCACTGCTTCCTTTTTGTCAAGTTGTCAGCCCCATGTATGTCCATGTCCCTATGAGGAGACCCAACATGTAACTACCTAAGGGAGTTACTCCCAACATAGATACAGCTATGCCTGGGGATGTGGGACAGGGTGGCCCTGCCTGTAGTATAGGTGAGACCTGAGTGCACCAGAAAGACCCAGGAATGTGAACTAGACCGTCAGCCATCACCAAGAATTCCTCATAAGGCTGCAGTCTTCGTATCCATCCCAGAGAGAGTGCTGAGACACCTATAGGGTTCTCTGGAAGGGTTCCCACAGCCCAGTACCTGAACCTTCCTGTCAATGGGGCCCTGGCAGACAAATGCTGTTAATCATGAAAGAAATAAGAATTCCCTCTAAATAGCAACTTAACTGTTGTTGTTGTTATAAATTAACAGGCTTAGACCACACATAACAAAAGCACAAGCAGAGAAGTCAGAGATGGAATGAAGAAGCAGAACCTGTCCTAGGGGTGCTGACCTTTCCAGATAGTGTAACTTGGTGAATCTTAAAAACTCTCACAATTCTCTGCACAACCCAGCCTATATGAAAACATGACCACTTGTCTCTAAAGAGAAAGGCACTGTTGTTGAACAAGACAACTAAGAAAGGATATTCAAGGGAACTCCAAGTATCTCTAAATTCTATTTGTGTGAGGTCATTAATTTTTTTTGTTTGTTTGTTAAGTAGTATCCAAATTTTGATCAAAGTATCCTGTTCCTTTTTCTCATTTTCCTTGCTTTCTTACTCCTTCCCACCTTTTTATTTAATTTTAAAATAAAGTATCATCTCTTTAAAACATGTGTTAAGTCCATCTCTGAATAAGACAAGAAGGAGACATAGACATATCATATCTCTAAGAACGCTGGCTATTGATTTCTCTACCACCTCAGAAGAAATTTTAAATCATTCGTTTATTTCCAAAGTTCTAATGTATAATTTATCTATATATTGTAAGTTGTAGAAATCAGGGCTATAAGAAATACCTGAATCAAAATTTCTGAAATATTCCTTATATATTAAAATCTTATGGGTATCTGTACCACATGCTCTAAGTGTGCATCATTATATGCATGTGTCAAATATCTGCAGAAGTGGGACTGGGGTGTAGATTAGTGGTAGAGTGCTTGCTTAGCATGCTCAAGGTACTAGATTCAATCCCCAGCAACAAAAAAAATAAAAAGAAGAAGAAGAAAAAATCTGTAGAAGTCCCTTCTACTGCTCCTTTCAGATGAAGAATTTCAGAGTTTTGAATGGGCTTTCAACAATATTTACTGTTTGGTCCAACTATGCAGACTCATTTTTGCAGTTACTGTTCTCCATATGGTTTTCATATACATATGTGCATATACACATACATGCTGCATGTTTCCCACTATTGTTAAATTTCTAAGTTATCTGTGTATCAACAGATGCTTGTGATGGTCTTAAAAGACTCCTGTAGGATCCATTCACAGATATCTCAAACCAGAGCTTGACAGGACAGTTAGTCTGTCTCCATGGGAACAGGTGTGACATCACGGCCACTCACTGTGGAGCAGGTGAATGAACCTGGCAGGAGAGGGCTGTTAGTGACGATAGAAAAGCTCTGTTGTCATACAAACAAGTTGGCCACCAGGAGGGGTGGGAAAGAAATCAGCAAAAGCTCTGTATGTTTCCTTTAAAAGCACACATGTATCTATATAAAAGTCCAGATGGAGCTGGAAAGGAACTTACAATGAAAACTCAAATTTACATTGTGTTAATTAAGCTTAAATTGTACCCTATCTGTTGGAAAGATGCTATTTAGTTAAATGAACATTCTAGACCTAGAGGTTTAGATTCAATTGATTAATGTTTCAAAAAGGTTCATGAGAAGAATTTAAAACTATGGGAAGTTTACTATCATAGGATTTTTATTTCTGCTTTGAGAAATGAAGAAACATAGCTGTTGATTTGGAGAAAATTCTGTTTCTAAATATATATGTATGACATTACAGGCACAACACTTTTTCCAATAGGAATTTAAACAGAAGTCTGAAAAGCTTCTTTACCTGAGACAGAAAATCTGAGAAAAACAAAACTTGAAGTTGGTTCTGGATATAGTACATATTTTCAAATATTCCATGATGTAAAATATACCCTTGCTTTCTTGGCATAACATAGGTGCACGAGTGTGCGCATGCGCGCATGCACACACACACACAGAGGAACACACCATCAGGGCATCACTAACCAGCTCAGAGATGTTATGCAAATACCAAAACCAGGATGCAACTGTTTTATGACGTGCTCCCTCCCAGTGAGCTTCCCTGCCAGCAGCCTGGAATCAGGGTGCCCTGCTTATCAGCAGAAAGTACGACTTTCTGGAGAGTGGCAGCTGCAATTCAACCCTGTGATTCTCCAGCTCTACCTAGGGCACTGCAAGGCTGCCCCTCTCTCTCCCCCAGCTCAAGGGTGTGCAACAAGCCCCCATGGCTCTGAAAGGCAGAACAGGGAGCTGAGACACAGAGAACCTTGGTGCTATATCGAAGCCCTGTGGAAGTTACTGCTTCAACCATCCAAGGCAAGATTCTCAAAGCATGAGAGAAGAGAGGGCTAGGAAGGAGGAAGTGAAATTTCGAAGAAAGAAAAGAAGTAGAAGCTATCGAGGGCAACACATAAGCGGCCTGCCAACTTAGCACTGAGGGCAGTGCAGTCGCACTTTTGGTGTAGCATCTTCATTTGACCGCACATTGAGGTTTTCAGGTGCTGTCCCCACCCCAGGATGTTCTTTACCTAATCCCAGGTGTGGGTGGTGCTCCACCAGAGTCCAGCTGTTGTCATCCACACAGTGACTTTTGTAAACCAGCAACTGGCACAGGTCCCTGGCCGTCATGTCTGTCAGAATCTCCACCACCTTGCTTGTTCCATCTTCACTAAAGACTTTAACATCCTGCAATACACAAAGGGAACATGTACAGATAAACAATTTTGTACTTATAAGAAGTAAAACCTGAGACGAAACAGAAAAGAGTAGAAACAGTATACTGTGCTCCAACACATGGACATCTTTTTCTGGCCACAGTGATGCAGAAAGAGGACCCATTGATATCCCCCTTCTTCTTTTTCCTTCTCCCCTTTCTAACTCCCATGGACAGAGCCGGTAGGTTCATGACACAACATTCTTAAAATGCCCTTGACATTTCACAGGAACATGGAGCACATAGTCAAGCCACCAACCTGGCTTAGGAAGCAACAGAATTCACTTAAAATACTGATTGTGGTCCAGGGTTGGATATTTTATATTTGGACCAACTACAAAAACAAGTACACCAACAAAAACGTTTTCTCCCTTGCCATCCTAACTTTTGATGCCTCTGCTCTCTTATTTTCTTGGGTCCGGGCCACCTGGTCCTGCTTCCCCACCACCCATCTCACATTCCCTGAAGCTTAAGAAGAGGATGAGATAAATGAACATGCATATGCTAAAATTTAAATCAATAATAAAAGGGCTCAGTAAGAATACAACCATGAAATTACAAGCAGGTTTCATTTTCTGGTCCAGTTCAAATCCATAAAGATATAACAGGTCCCAGGCAAAGGGATGGTCAAGCAGAAATTCAGATGATTATAATCTGTCCCAGCCTCAACACTGCAATCTTTAGGGGAAGGTGAGATGTGTTTAAAAAAAAAAAAAAAAAAAAATCTTACCTCAACCACATGGAAAAAGCTGTCAGAGGGACAAGACGGCATTTTAAATCCCGATTGCCTTTTGCACAGGAGTTTGCTCCTGGTTTTCCCCAACTGTTCCCAGCAGGCTGGGCTCTCCCTTTCAGGTTGTGGATGCCAGTCCTACTGGCTGTGCTCTGACTAGCTGCCTTTGCCCACCCCTGGGGCCGCCTCGCACTGGTCCTTAGGTGGTGAATCAAACCACTCTAGTAGCCCAATCATGGCCTTCCGGGGGCTGATGTAATTACCACACAGGCTCCTCTCCCACTGTCCTGCAGGGAGCTCCATGGCAGAGGTGGGGGCGGGGGCGGTAAGGCTGAGAACGATGACAACGACAACAACATGTCTTCAACCTGATCGGCCAGAAAAGTCCCTGCTCAATGTCCTCCCTGGGCTGTGAATCACAGCAGGCAACTCAGGCTGGAGCACGTGTGTTCCCTGGGTCTAGACCAAATCTCCAACTAACCTTTGTCCCCAGCTGCTGCCGTCAGTGGCAACTTTAGAAAGCTGGTCTGCCACTGGGCGGTTCAATGTCTCTGCTCTCTCAAACACCTTCTCGTGTGTTTTGCACTAAGGTTTTATGGGGGGGTGTCTGACTGCAATAGGTCAGTGCTAGGACGGGTGCAGTTGCATCAGGGGATGGGCTGGGAAGAAACTAGGACTGTACCATTCTGGACAGATGGTCCCTACAGCTGCTGGTCAGTGGTCACCCTGAGCCTGGGACAGAGTTAAAGCCATACAACCATGACAGGGTTAAAGTTGTACCCCGGGCCAGAGGTAGGAGAGAGGGCCCTTCTCTGAGAGGCAGGCCTAGCTTGGGGGAACTGGACCCTTGCTTTCCACCTTTCTGTACTTCCTGACCCAGAGAAATCCCAGTCTGGGTTAGGACTGGAGGACTTGCTTTCACCTTCCACTCACTTTAAAGAAATCCACCCATCTCGTTTCTGGAATGTTTGTTTCACTCAATGAAAGCATGCTTTCATGACTGAATTAGTCTATGAAAATAAAATTTTATTTAAACTGAGAAAGTATGTCTGTGGTCACAAGGTAAGAACATTCTTTACTAAAATGCTTTAATATAAAAGGTGAACAGAAGATTGAAAACTATAAATGCATTCAAACAATGCCTCGGACATGTGTTTACTGTAATATCCAGCACATCTCCTAAGGCAGGGTATGTTCTCCCCTCCCCGCATGTTTCCTAATGCTCTTTCTTTCCAAAGTTTCCAAATGAGTTTATCTGTGATTACAATACAGATTTTCTCCTCTAGGAATGTTGAATTATGTGGTACTAGGAATTTCATGTCTCTCCAAGTTCACTTAACACTTTTCCTGCCCAGATCAGTTGTGGCACCAGTTTCCCAATTTTTTTCAGTCTTATGACATTTTTTTTTTTTTAACTCTCTCCTCTCTTGCTCCTTGGCAATTCCCTCAAAGGTCTATATACAGTCTGAATATCAGAACCTATGATGTGTTTTGAGATATGTTCACCTCCACTCCTTTTGAATCCCCACAAAGGCGGGAGTGGCAAGACCTTGACGTTGTGGGTTGGGCAGGAGGCTGAGCCACTGCTGTAGCTTGGGGCAGGGGATGGGCACAAAGGCACACATGCTCTGTCCCTGACACAAGCATCTTCTGGCTATTGCCCCAAATGCATTAGAGCCCTCTGACCACACACAACACAAGCCCCTAAGACAGAACACCAGGGAAAGCATTACACATGCCAGTCATCTCAATTCGGGATCAATGCTTGGAGCTGCAGATGGGAATGTGGGTCACAAATACGTAACACTACACGGAAAGACAACCACCCCAACCTGCTGAAGAGCCTCTGAAAACAGGGGTTTCTGGAAGAAGCATTTTGAGCTACTAAACTGCCTCTTAAGTAACTACCTGGGTAGTGCTGGGGTTTACTCAAATCACAAAGGAAAGTTCAGGGATCAGGGCAATAGCTCCAAGCCAAGTGACTGGGGCAAGGGGTAGGGGGTGGTGTTAGCCTGGGTTTTCCTGGTTCATTCAGTACTCACACTTATTGCACAGCGAGCATGGAAGGTTCTCTCAAGCAGAACAAGACTCTGTCTCACAGCAACCATAGGCAGTATTTTTCAGGGGAGCCCTGTCCAGGGAATATGTGAATCTGGGTGATATCAGAAGGTGAAGCTGGAGACCCCAAATTCCATCCTGGCTCAGCCATCTATTGGAGCTGTGAACTTAGGCAGGTAGCTACCACTTTCTCCCTCTCTACCATGGGACATGGCTTAGGAGAACCAACATGATGGAAGTGACTTGCCTTGGCACAGAGGTGGTTTTAAGTAGAAGCTCTCGAATTAGAATGGGTTGCATTCCTCCTTCATCAGTTACTAGCAGTGGGAATTTGGCTGAGTTAATCAGCCTCTCTGGGCCTCAGTTCCCCCATCTGTAAAGCAGGAATCCTTAAGGAGCACTGACTGGTCTCATAACTTTCACATATCTGCAATGAGGTGGGCTCCAGCTGAAGCCTGCAGAGCAACCAGGGAAGGGGTGTTGGTGGGATCCTGAAGGCTGCTTCCCACTCAGGATTCCATCTTTAAGAAAGCAGACCTCATGACCAGTATGATGCAGTGGGGATGATTCAGTTGGGGAAGCCAACTCCCAAATCCTCAATTTCCTTTTCTCTACTGCAAAGAAAACCAAATAGCTAACTGTTTTTAAAAACAGCAATATGAAAGAGGGTATAATTATGTCAACAGCATAAAACTCTCTTTTACAGAATGGGGGAGGAATGCTTTGACGTACCCTTGGGCTGGCTGCATGGCATCCTGTTATGGAAGCCTAAAGCAGTGATAGAATGATCTACCATTTCTAGACTTTCTGTGGTCATTTTTTTTAATACATTCACTGTATAGAACAGCAAGCATTTCATTCTTTGAAAACTTGAAGGAGTTTAGGAGCAATTAGATCTGAGGGTAGAGTTAGCTCCATGTTACAAACTCCACTCTGGGATGCCTGACTCTTAGTCTCAGTGGTCCCCATAAGGTACATAGTAAGAGGCTTTTGGGCCCTTTCAGTTCTCAATCTCGGCATAGACATTCCTACTCCAGCTTTATGCAACAGACAGACTTTGCTGCTACTGGCTGACTTACAAGCTCAGGGAATCTCGTTACTGAATTCAAAAGACCTCCTGACTTTGGCAGTGAGCCTCTGCCAAAGGCTCAGTGATAATCACCTTATAAAAATAGAAAATGGGCCACTCTCAGCTCTTTGTCTCCCTCAGAGCCGTATGTAGTGCAACATGTCCCTGGGCAGACAGCCCGGCCCCATGGTGCACAGACTGACCAAGAGTCACTGAGGTTCCCTGCTCCCAGGCATCCACACAGAAACCAGGGCCTTGTAGGGCAACTGCCCCAGAAGCTGGTATGCCTAGTGTCGCCTTCATTCTCCTTCACCTAAGGTATTTCTTAGGTCAAGAACTCTTGCAGGATACAGGTTGGAGGTCTTTTTATACATCCAGAAGTCTCTTCTGAATATTGGGGATTGAACACTACTGGAGAAGCTGGGTTGTAATCAAAGGCCCAAGAAAAGGCAGTCCATAGGAGGAAGGATATGCCATGGAACATTGGTGGAGTCTATTTTAAAGGGGTGCAAACCTTGTTTTATGTGATTTCTATGGGACCTCCAGCAGAGAAAGCAAGAAGACCGTTGAGCCAAAGTAGATAGAGGAAACCAAAGCTTGAAACAGATATCTTGCCCCCTACCAGATGTGAAGTTTTTTTGTTTTGTTTTGTTTTTTGTTTTTTGTTTTTTGTTTTTTTTTTCCTGGAGGGCAGTAAACCTGGCACAACATGAAGGAGAAAGGAGAGTCCTGGAGCCAGCATTTGAACTCAGGGCTCTCTGGCTCCACTGCCCCGTGTAGAGGTCACTCAGCTGGTGAGACCTATTTACTGAGGGAACATTAGCAAGGTGCTCCCCAGCACCAGGAGGGCTCCAACACTCATGGGAAAGGATTTTGATCCTAAAGTTTCCAAATTGGGAGGGGGATTGTCTTTGACACCCAGGAGGTTTAAGGTAAATTCACCTGACTTTGAAATGGGGCAGGAGGCTAGGTTTAGTTAATTTCAGTGAGAAAGAACAACTGTAATTTCACCAAGGTTCTTCTTTCACTTTTGCTCTAGGTGGATGGTGTTACTTTGAAATGAAAGGAAAGATAACCAAAGAATTATATGTGATTAAATGGCTGTTCAGCATCAAGAGAACACACACCATAATCCTGTCTTATTATACTGACTCAAGCTTACTTAAAAAATATTTGTTTTATTAATCTATGGATTCCAAGTTTTTAGTGAGAGTTTAAAATATTTTAAACTTGCAAACCCCTTCCAAAGGAGATACAGTTCTAAAAATAACTTTTTAAAAATAGTTCTTGAAAGTCAAAGATGGGTTTGGGGCCTCTAATAGTACTTTACTCAGCGAATGGGTCTCATCAGTCAAGTGACCCCTATAACAGTTTTATCCCAAGCAGAGAAGCTTATCTGGATGAATTTGTTTCGATTTGCTCATCTGTGTATATATATTTAACTTATCCAAAATGGATATGTATAGCCTGTTATTTTGACAAAAGCAATTTTTATAAAATGGTATCATTTTATAGAAAATAAAATTGAAAACTACTTTGAAAAAGAATCTTTGTTGGTGATTTGAAGAGTAGAAAAAAAGAAGGTACAGTTATTACCTTTTATCCACAGCAGGGAAAACATTCAAGACCCCCAGTAGCTGCCGGAACCTGAGGATTCTATACATGTTAAGTTTATTTTTTCTGTATGTGCACACCTATGATAAAATTTATTTTATAGGCACAGTAAGAGATTAACAATTAAAGCTCTAAGCACTTTATTGCTTCTTTTGGGCACCAGCCAAACTGCTAGTGTCACTACTTTGTGCTTTGAGGCCATTATTAAGGAAAATAAGTTTTATTTGAACATAAGCAGTGCATACCATGACAGACAATCTGGTAATCAAGATGGCCACTAGTTAATTGGGTGGGTGGTGTATACAGTGTGGACACTCCAGACAAAGGGATGATTCATGTCCTCAATGGGATGCAGGGTGACAGCATGAGATTCCATCACCTTACAGACACAACATTTAAAACTTATGTTTATTTCTAGATTTTTTCATTTAATATTTTGAGGCAGTTAATGTGGAGTACCTGTAGAAAGCAAGAGCATGAGTAACAGGACAACTGTATGCTATAAAAGGCTTGTGAGCTGTGACTACCAATACAAGTGTCCTCATGTCCTTAATGGGAATGGTATCTCCAGAAAGTTCTTATTTGGGTTGGGGGACCACCTCAGAGGCCTTCCCAAAGCAGATCAAGGCCCTCTCAGAGTTACTGTCTGCTGGAATGCAGATTTCAGAAAAGGCATGTAACCTTGCTTTACAGTTAGATTTCTGTTTCCAAATGTGAATCCTTGTTGTGTGTGTGTGTGTGTGTGTGTGTGTGTGTGTGTGTGTGTGTGTGTATTTTTAAGAGAAAACTGATTTCAAAGACGGCTTGGCTGTAAGTGCTGGAGACCCACACATGGACCAAGTTCTATTATTTAAATTTCCACCTTAATCATTAATTGTCATGATAGTGGTGGGTCCAGATACAGAGTGACAACTGAAAGAATAGTCATAACCCTCCCTGTCACCTTCAAATTGGTAACATCCCAGAGGAAGCCCACAGTACATTTGGAGACTATGAAAACAGCCCACATTTACCAAAGGCTGAGCATTTTTTTTTCCTTGCACTCTCCCTTCCAGAAGATGCTGAACTTCAGAAGGATGCTGCAACCTCCAACCTACTGTATTTAGAATTAGAATTTATGCATTTGTCTTTGCGTCAGAAATGATCATAAAATTGAACTATAAAGGGATTTTTCCACCATTACTCTCCAGTTCACAGAGAAAAGCAACAATTCCTCCCTTCCCATCAGCTGTCTAAATCCCTTACATTTTTAATTCTCCTTTTATCTTTTTTTTACCAAATTCATGGACCACATCCACAATATCCAAGAGTACAGGCTGAGGTTTTTTTCTGAATCAGAATTAATTTCTGTGCCCTTTCCTTCTACTATCTATGCCTAAAACATAGTGTACTGCGCTTCATTATTTTTTTCCTGAAGATGAACAGAAAGTGTGTGTAGTGGCTATAAGCAGGACTGGGCTTCTGGACTGTTCCATCATCAGTGTTGCCAGATCCCAGATTCCACCTCTCTGGAGCCGTGTGATGGCACACTGCAGTTCTCTGAGCCTTATTCCTATACAACATGTGCATGGCACTCTCTGCTTGGAGCCCTGCTCATGCAGGTTCACCATAATAAAGACCTGCCAATCACGAAGATTAGCTGTCATTATTGTTTTGGGGAATGTTTTTATTCTCCCTCCTCCTGAGCTCCTAGGCAAAAAGATGGCACCTTTTTCACCTTTCTTGATTCTACATTGCATTGCCCACCTGTTCTTTTTGGTGAATGAGCCCCAGGGAAGGAATGAGCCCCAAGGAAGAGCTGTTTGCACCATTTCTGTACATCTGAGTTTTTTCCTTGTCAGAAAAAATTCAGCTGTAATCTTCATTAAAGCTCACAGTATCCTCCGTGCTCAAATTGTTTCACTGGCAATTGTTCAAACTTTTCTTTCCCTTGGTTCCACACCAAGGCATCCTTGTCTTAATGGCTTCCCTTAAGTTTCTAGGATGAGGACTTATGGCTGGGGCTGCTTAGTGTGCAGAGGGCATCCAAGTGTCTTCAAAGAGTATCCCCAAAACCCTATTCCTGAATAACATGGACATACTCATAAGAACTAGGAGGGTAGTAAGTTTACAGACCACAAGGCAAAGAACTTTTTTCAAGTAGAAACAATGTGGGGGTCCTCACTGTCCCATGTGTAAGGGTGACTGATGATGGTCACTAGAGGGCTGCAGCCACTCATAGTCCCTGCAGCAGTACAAAGCTGGATGGGGCAGAACTACATGCTGTAGATACACAAAGCAGAATGTCACAAACATCAATAAGGGAGTGGTTAGAGGACCAGGAATGTCTCCTTGCTTGCTAGGCCTACATTTGTACAGCAGCTGGCTGGTGTGAACAGTGGGGCACTGGGTAAAAGAGTCATGGAGACTAGCTGAGGTACCATCCCTGACCTTAACTGATTCTCAGGAAGCAGAGGTTTCACTGTGGGTTGGAGGATCAATGCTTTGTCTGCAAACTCAGGAGCAGGGGATGGGACCTGGAAGGCTCACTTGGGATGGGTACACAGACTACAAGGAAACTGCTCCTGTTCGGCTACCAAAGGCAGGAGGAACAGAAGGAGGAACTTCAGATGCAGCCAGGAGAGGCAAGAAAAAGACTCCACAGTTCAGAACCAGGAGTCCAGACTTTCCAATCAGGAAAATGCCGGCTTAGTAACTTCTGACATACGCACATACGTGTACACACATACATGGAAACATTCATATGTATATATAAACAAGTGCACAAATATGAATGTATACACAGCACACACGTAAACATGCATGTACACACAAAATACACATGTACAGTACACGCGCACACAAGTTCACACTAGTACATATATGTACATATCAACATGTGCACAAGTGCCCATATGTGCATATACATGCATACCCACATATGCCATATACCTATACACAGATACATGTAGACACAGGTGCATGTACACCCTCATATATACAAACACATGTATGCAAATATGCATACACATGTGCACATACAAACAATATACATACATTCATATACAAATACATATATACAAACACATACATATATATACAAACTATATAAGCATAAATACACAGCTATAGACACATACATTACTTTTTATTATAAAAATAATATTTATTGTTAACAAATTAGAAAAATATAATAAGTAACCAAAGAAGAAAAGTCCCTAATAATCACTGGCAATTCCTATACTCACTGTTGCAGGGTTCTTTTGCACAGATATTTACAAATAGACACAATGGCATCATTGCAATCACTCCACATCCAGTTTTACAATCAGGTGATGTAGCTTCAGACTACATCATAAACATGTCTTAAGGTCAATGTTTCTTTGATGTCTTATAGAGTCTTCAAGGTATCAAACATGAAGAATAGTTGAGTCAAATATAAAAAATTCTCAAAATACTGCCCATTGGAGTTTTCTCCAATTGTTTACTCTTGTTATGACACTGCTAAGAATATCTTCACCCATGAGTCTTAGTTGTATGTTTATTTTCTTTAAATGAATTGCTACGTATAAGGCTTATTACAATATATCTCTAAAAAAGAAACATTTTCAAGATGATCAGCCAAATTTTTGGTAGAATACTCTTCCTTAAAGATAGATCTTTTGAGAAACATGGGAACTGTGGACAAGTCCATTTGGCATCTCTGGGTTTTCAGTCTCTCCACTCAGTAAAAACTTGGTGAGCACCTCCTCTAGTGCAGTCTCCACTCCTCTGAAGAACTAGTTTCTTTATTGAACGTGCCCCTGCCCGCGTCCAAATTATTCAAAAGCACAATACTGGAAAGAAATTTTGACACAGTACAGACTCTAAAACCTGCTAGTCTGGATTTAAGCTCCTACTCTACAGCTTCCTGCCTGTGTCAACCCCTCTCTTGATGTCTTCAGCAGTAAAATGGGGGATTGTGCCATAGGCTTCAGGGTCAAGCAGCATAATGTTCCTACCAAATTAAGCACTAGGCAAATGATCATTTCCAACAGGTTCATTTGTCTTCTTCTCTGGCCAGGTTGCAGCAGGGTGGCCTCATGTGCTTATAAGACAGTCCTGGGTACAGTTCCAGATCAACATCTCTGAAGCATGCATCTAGACCAAGATAGCCTTTGAACAGGCAGAAAAGAGCTTACCCTGAGTTTCTGCTCCAAGATATTTAGAGGAGTTTGAAGAGCTTCAGGTTTAAACAGTTGGGAATCTTGTAATTAGGAGATTGTTTTCTAGTTAAAGAAGCCAAGGCCTGATGAAAAAGGCAGTGATGGTTTTTGAGAAAAGGAAATGGTCCTCCTGTCATACACTGACCATCATGAGGGATGGGGAGTGGACAAAGTCCAGAAGCAAGAGACCTGTTCCATGGGGGTAGGTAGGGCTGTGGAGGAGCTCTCCACTTCAATATCATCTAGGTGACCAAGAGGTTGACAGATGATTTCTAAGCAAGTGACTAGATGATCTCTAAGTGGCTGATCTGATAGAATCTCAAAGAGGGTGACCAGATGATCTCTAAGCAGCTGACCAGATGATCTCTAAGTGGGAGACCTGATGTGATCACTAAGTGGGTGACTATATAAATCTTTAAGTGGCTGATCTGATATCGAAGTGGGTAACCAGATAATCTCTAAGTGGCTGGCCTGATATGATTACTAAGCAGGTGACCAGATGATCTCTAAGCAGCTGACCTGAGGATCTCTAAGAGGGTAGCAAATGATCTCTAAGATTTCTGGTGGTGGTGAGGAAAGCATTTGGGGATCAGGCATCCCTGAAGCATGAATAAAAGAGATGTACCCTGCAGTGCAGCTCTGGGCCCAGCCTCTTCAAGACCAGAGCATTTACTGGGATTAAATTCCTGAAGCTAAGCCCTTCCTAAGGTGGCAAAGTCTTTTAGTGGAACTTGCTACACTAGGACAGCAAAGGTATAACTTAAACACATCTCTTATTTAAGTATTTGGTGGAACAATGGCATTTTAGTATTTTCTGGTTAGAAAAATATAAATGTGGCTGGAGATGTAGCTCAAGAGTATAGCATCTGCTTACTGTGTGCTAGGTCCATGTGTGAGCATTACAGAAAAACAAAACAAAACAACAACAACAAAAAAAAAACAGGACACTCGAAAAAATCCCTATATGATATTTTACAGAAACATTAAAAAAATTATGGATGAATGATACAACAGCCTCAATTCGTGTTAAAACAACACAAAAGGCAGTAGCTCATGAGGTAAGGCTGAGACAAAGGGCCACAGGTTGATGGATGTGGGGACCAGGCGAGAGGAACATGGGGGTTTCATCACACTATTCTATCTTGTGCAGGTTTTAAAGTCTTAAAATTTAGGAAACAGACTAGACAAAGAAAAAAGAAAAAGCCTAAACATTCCTTGCATCTTTTATTCTTGTACTACTGGAATAAATAAAACATGCTGCCACTTTTCCTTCTCAATCTATTGGAAGAATTCAAGGGTTTCGCTTACTAAACATAAAATTCAGGACAGAAACTACACTCCTTCACTTTCTTTCTAGTTCTTAGCAGGGGCTGTGGAGGGAGGTGGATTTGGCCAACAGGGATATCCGCACTCCCCGTGATGACAAGTCTGGTTGTCAGAACTAGCATGTGTGGAACGGCTGTCATTAGTAGTGCCACATCACCTAGACGGCAGCAGTGACACTGTCATCTGACAGCAGTGCTGGAGGACTGCTGTCACCTAGTGGGTGGAAGTCCCAGATGCTGCTCAGCTTTCTACACTGCACAGGGAGCCTTCCACAAGGACTTATCCATACCCGTGCCAATCCTGCTGACTACAGAGCAGGAAAATTCTTGTACAACGTAGTAAGGAAGCAGTTTGTTAGGGACGGGTTGCCAGGAAGCAGGAGCTGGCCTGACAGAGGATTCCATAGGCCCCAAAGAGGAAGACAAGTGATATTAATGGAGGACGTCATTTGACTAAAATGATAATAATGTGTCATGAACAAATAGGAAAGAAGGCATTTTTTACAACAGAGCACCAACTCAAAAACACAGAATGAAAGAGTTAGAAAAACAAGAATCATCAACACATTACCAAACTAGTCCATGAAAGTTCTGGTGGGAATAGAGTATTAATACAGTCTCAAATTACCTTCCTTCAAATTATTTCTTAATTACAAAGGGAAAAGCAGTAACGTACAGGAAGAAACTTAATAGACAACACCTAAAGCAAGCATTAAATACTGACATCGGTACACTGAACAGATTAACATCATGAGTACCCTGAGGTGATACCCAGAGAAGGACATACCCTCTCTTCTGAGGACCTGACTGAACCCCAAGGATGTGCCACACAAACCACACTGGGTCCTTCAAAAAAGAACTGTTGGCCAGGTGCAGTGGCACATGCCTGTTATTCCAGCAAATAGGGAGGCTGAGGCAGAAGGATTGCAAGTTCAAGGCTAGCCTCAGCGACTCAGTGAGGTCCTGTCTCAAAAAAAGAATAAAGTAAAATATAAAGCACCCCAGTGTTCAATACCTAATATCAAAACCCAAAAACAAACACTAAACCTGTCTGTTATGAGAGATGTGGAAGGGCTGGGAAACACACCATGGTAAAAAGAAATTGAAAAGGTATTAAAATGAATGCAATTGGTTCAAGAGTTAGAAGAACAGAAAAACTTTAGGATATACTAGAGACAACCACAGAAATCTGAATATGCTTTGTAGGTTAAACACTGTGTACCTTATTAATGTTAAACAAATGATTTTAATAACTATACTGTGCTAAAGTGAATAACCCTACTTTTAGGAAATGGACACTGATGTACTTAGGGTTATAGGGGATTGATTTCTACAAGCTAGTTTGAAATGATTCAGAGAAAAGAATACTGACATATGTACATATTAATGTATATAAATGTACATATATCTCTACATATGTGCATATATATGCACACATCCAAACTCACATACAAAATGACTTGAAATGTGCCAATTATTAACGATTGAGGAATCAGAAGAAAGAACATATGAGCTCTTTGTATTATTACCACAACTGCTCAATAGGGTTGACATTAATTAAAAATGGAAGTTAGAAAAATACGCTGTGTCAACATAATGGTATGTGGGTCTCCTCTTTCCACTTGGCTTTTCGCTAGTGTCTTTTCAGGTTGCTGAAAATTACCCCCAGAACATGAAGCTTTACAGATGACATTGAGGGCGTCTGCTTGGTTGCTGTCTTTACCAAGAGTGCCTCCACTTCCTCTCCATTAAACAGTTATCTTCATTTTTTCTGAATATTTACAACATAAAACATGCAGGCACTGTGGCTGAATCTCACCAGGGTTCAACAAAATATCCCCACAGCAAATGTGGAGCTCTGTGAGGTCATTCTTGGAATCAGGCCAAATTAAAGATGTATGTCTGCACCTGCCCAGGCAGGTCCTGCAAAGCTGGCCATCACAGGGCTCCAGGCCCATTTCTACACTGTTCTGGTGGCTATGTGAGGGCTGAGGTCAGGCACACAGTGGGAAAATGACTTGGCAACCCCATCCAATGCGGTTCCTCCAAACCAATCTAAAATTCATCAAGTATAACAAATTTACTTTCAAGAAAATATATTCTCTTTACTAGGATGATTTACAATTTGAGATTTTATTTTTTTATCCAATTTTGGAAAAATTCTTACCTATGTCCATCAGTAAGCAGGATAGACCTTACGGTTAATTTTAAGCAAGGCAACTTTTAGTAGTCTTGTTAAGACCAGCTGTGCTAGCAGTGCCCTGTCTAGTAGCACTGAATTACTAAGAACAGAATATCAGCCTCTACACAGTCTACCGGAGCTCAGCTGACCATCTGCGAAGATCCCACTGTGACTGTGGTATAGGTGGGAGGGTGGGGTACACAGTTGAACGAACACACTAATAACAGGCAGCCGGATGGGCCTGAAGCCCTGTAATGGTCAGACACTTTGGTGGGGGAAGACTGGCAGATTTACTGGAAGTTTAGAAAGTGGGGCAGGGACTAGAGAGCTCATGCAGATGGTTAAGATTACAAAAGGGCTGTCGTCTTCAGTACCTTCTCCAGTTCTGGACAACACAGAAAATGACAGACATGATAACTTTCACAGAGAGCCTCTCCTTAGGGTTATATAGCCAATTCAGCTCCAAAATACATCTGCTATGGTCATAGTCTATACCAATAATCTATATACTACCCGTAACTTACTTCTTGAAAAGTAAGCTTATCCATCATTAAAATGAATTACATAATCACAGAAACACTGATAAACAGCAAAAGTTAAGTACATTAATTATCCTGATTTCTTTAAAAATGCAGAATACATTCACTAATACCACGTAGGTTCCCAGATTGCTGCTTTTCCAGTACAGAAAAACCAGGCAACTGAAGCAAAAAAAAATCACTCGAGATGACGGCCAATGGCAACTTCCAGTTTTGTGCGCGGATATGTCCGCTGGACAAAAATGGAAGAAACATAAGCCAAAACACAGCAATGTGGGAAGTGACTCTTCAAAAACCAAGAATATGAAAAGGTTCTACATAACATGAGCTGGGAAGGTCTAACATCAAAAGGAATAAATATCAGAAACCAACAGCGCACATCTTACCCGCATCCTCCAATTGCCTGCTGTCCTCAGGCTCAAAGAGGTTTCCAGGGTAGATATGAAAGCAAATGTCACTTGTCAAACCTCTTTGGGTTTGTCCCTCTGCTCCCTGACAGGCTCAGTAAACATCTTCTAGAGTTTCTTGAACTACAGAAATAGCCAATCAACACGACGGATTCCCTGGGACACCGCCTTCTCCATGACCTGAGCCACTGTCATTAGAGTTCCAGGGCTGCCAAGTCTGGTGGTGAGAAGAACTTGCCCAAAGTCACACTGCAACAAATGGCCGAGCCCTGGCCAGATCACATGCCTTTCCATTTTATTCCAAGGGATAGACAGCACTTTGACATGATTTATAAAATGTATTCTATACATATAAGATAACACATAAATCTTTTAATCCAACAAGGATACCGCTAGAAATTTTATATCCATCAATCATCCAACCGCCCATCCATTAAATGAACAAAGACCTATGAACAAGAATGTTCGCTTCAGCTCTGTTAACAATAAGAAGAAACTACAAACAATAGAATTGTTCATTGACAGGTGATTTGGTTAAATAAAACTTGTCACCTCCATTCAATAGGCTACTCCTGCGGCTTTGGCGGGCAATGTGAAAATGCACATAAATTCTGTAAGGATACTGTCTACACTGCTCACCTGTGGAGAATGACACTACAGTTGGAAAGTGAGGAGAAAGTGAATCTCATTTTTTACTACATAACTTCTTTAAGTGTTAAATTTCATTTTTTTGTCATTACTGGGAATATTTGTCGCTTTTATAATTTTAAAAAAATCAGCTTCTTTTTTTCTTCCTGGTCTCCTGGTTGGACACAGATCATTTGCTAATGAATCATAACTTATTCCTGACTCCTAATCCTGTTTGCAATGTTCATGTTTGACAACTGTCATGCTCCAAGTGGATGAACTGGCTTCCTTGGATGGCAATGGGTGGGGATGGGTAGGCTAAAGTTCCAACGTAAACACGTGAGGGGAAGAGCTGCGCTCCACTGCATGGTCTTTATCAGAGGTTTTTTTTTTTTTTTTCCCTCCTGGTAGGGTGACTCTCAAAATAATTAGTGTAAAGAACCGAAGACCAATTCTAGGTTTCACGTACAGACGTCAACCCTGGCTGCCCTGGGTGCCATTCCCACCAGCTAGACCAGATGAGAGAGGAATGCTGCTGCTGAGCTTGGCCACAATGTCAACTAATGCAAGTGTCTCTAAATGGGCTTAAAAGTGCCACTGACTGAAAAGGTGTAGAACGGGTGGTGTATAGGATGAAATATGCCTATTAGCAGAAGAAAGATCATTTTCACTTGAATAGCACAATTCTAGGGCAGATGTCTTTACTGACAATAATCTCAAAAGAACAAGAAAAACAAGAAAAAAAAAAAAAAACTTTTAAAAGCTAGGCATGCTGGCGTGTACCGCCTGTAATCACAGAGACTCGGGAGGCTGAGGCAGGAGTATTCCAAGTTCAAGGCTAGCCTCTGCATCTTAGTGAGCCCCTCAGCAACTTCGTGAGATCCTATCTTACAATAAAAAGGACTGGGGATGTAGCTCAGTGGTAAAGCACCCCTGGGTTCAATTCCCAGTACCAAAAACAAATAAACAAAAACAAACTCTTAAGATCTGTCGTCATCTATATTGAAACCCTGATTATAAAGAAACGGCATCCAATCACAACATCTTGTAACCTGAAAGGCAGATCAAAATAATCAGCCCTACAGAATTACAAGTGCAATTTCTATAAGTAACATTTTTTAAGTAGTAATCAAACATACTGTGAAATATTAAACCTAGAATGTAATCTACAATTTAAAAATATATTTTCAGACTTGAGTTAGACTAGGGGAAACTTTTCGAGCTATTTCAGGTCTACCTGCATAGGTAAGAGATGCGCTCCCATAGTCATCTGCTCAGCAGATGTTCCCCGAGGACCAACTGCATGCCTGGCACCTGGAATTAATGCCCCACCTTCATTAAACTTCACTCACATTGAGGAGAGACACAAAAAACAGAGAAGCAAAATCTAGATAGTGTTAAATGCTGGAAGATGAAAGACAAGAGTTCAGCAGAAGGTGCCATCCTCACTGGCATCTGAGAAGCTTGGGTTCTCACCATGAAATGCAAAGTCCTTATGCAAAAGATGCCATGCTCTGACAGCTGACTTTCAAATCGTCATTTGGGTGCTGTGTGGGGACACACCCTGGGCAGCAAATGAAGCTAAGAGACCAGTTGAGGTAGACATTCCCACAAAGATCCATGTGAGAAGGCAATGTTCAGACCTAGGTTCCAGGAGCAGAGGTAGAAAGACTGTCCAGTTCAGGAACACTGACTGATGTGGTATGGAACACCAAAGCAGAGAAGAGAAGGAGATCAGAGGGTCTGACCTGGGTGGTTGAAGAAATCACCATTCTTGGAGAATCTTGGAAGAATCAGGTTTTGAGGAGAGAATCAGGTATTGATTTTAGATATGTTGCATAGGAAGTGTGTTTTAGACGTGCACATGGATGAGATGCCAATTGGCAGCTGGAAAAATGTCTAGATGAGAATGTCAACTGGTTTTTAGAATGGACAGCTAAGAGTGGGCGGGGCCACACAGGAAGTCAACATGGAGAAGATGGACTCAGCCCCAAGGCCTGGTGGCCACTCCTCAGATTGGAAAAGTGGAAGACTGAACAAAGAAGGCTGATATGGGGCAGTAATAAGGGGTGAAAGTCAAGACCAAGTCTTGGGAAGGAAGAGCAGATGGTGTTTCTAGGCAGAGGAAGAAGCAAGAGGCAAAGGCCAGATGCTGCTGAGAAGTTCGGCAAGCTGACCACTGGATGGACTCTCTGACGTTTGTCATGATGATGTCACCACGATGGCAACAAAGGGCATTTGGTGGCGTGATGATTATAAAGGCAGGACCCCTGCAATGTGCTTGGAAACACATGCCATCCCTCCTGCTGCTCTGTGATACTAGGTATTGAGTTTGATGTTTTAGTGTAATAAACTGTAAGCCTTAACCTGCAACTTCTAGAGCTTATCAAGACATTCACAATATTTTCATGGTGTAAGTGCTACCTGGCCCTTTTTACTTTGAAGCTTCCAAGGGACACACTTCTTCTCACCTCTGCAATTCTACCTGTAGAAGACAAAGTAAACACTCTGAGCTTGATTCTCAGGCTCTGGGTCACCTCATCATGGTTTAGTCTATCTTTTGATGTAAGTGTCTGTTGAGAAGATTGGGAATTTTCATGAAGAGAAAGAAGGGTCCTCTTCTTTCTGCTCTTTGGTGGCAGCAGACTTGGATGTAAAATACTGGTGTTGAAGAGCTGGGATTTAATCCTTTCTCTGCCAAAGTGAAAGTAACCATCTCACTGGGGCAAGGCACGGCACTTCCATGAAACAAGCTCCACTGCTTTTGAGCTGACACATCGGGGGTGTATTGAACTCCATTCCTGGATGTAGGGATAGGACAATGGACCCTGTTCCTGTCCTCGAGGGGCTCATAGTTTCATGGTAAAAAGTAGAGGACAAAGGTACCAACAAATAATTTCATCTCAGATGATACATAGTATAGACATCACAGCAGAATATCATTTTAGAAGAAGGTTGGGGCCACTGCCTAGCCCAAGGTGGCCTGGGAAGAGCCCCAGAAGGAGTGCTGTTTGATGACATATGACTGTCAAGGAAAGGTCTCTAGAAGGAGCTGTCTGAGGAGAAAAGCAACAGAGGCCCTTGGCTGAGTCTGGATTTAATTTGAGGTACAATAAGAGAACAATGGGATTTTTGCCTCTCAAAAAATGGCATGCAATCTGTGGGCAGTGGATGTTGTGAGGAGATGGCTGAAGGGCTGATATAATGTCCCAGACTCAGACTAGAAATTTAACAGTGGAGATAGTCAAAAGTGGCTGGAAATGGGACATTCTAGAGATGGGGAGTATGCTGGATCTGGGCATGAGACAAAAAGACGAACCAAGGATGAACTCCTGCATTGCTTGCCAGAGGAGGTGAGTGGACAGCTGAGCCATTACGTTAAGTTGGGAGGCTTCAGGAGACTGTATCTCAGCCATATTTCATTTGTGCTAAATTTCAATAGTAAAGAAACCTAAGTAAAGCATCTTTCAATGGTGGACGAGTCCTGGTAATTCAGGAGAAGAGCCCAACCCAGGGAATGGAGATAACATATAATGGCCTGGTTGCAAGTGACCTCACCTAGAGTAAGCAGAATCCTTAAGAATAAAGACCAAAGACAGATCTGAGGTCCTTCGAATACTCATGGTGAGGCAGAGTGGGAGATAGCAATGAGGATAAAAGACTAGCAAGATGAAGAGATGGAGAGACAGGGGTCATGGGATCTTAAGAGAAAGTAGTGTATGAGAATCAAGGCTGTGTCAAAAGCTGTCAAGGTGTCTCTGAAGATGCCACCCAAAACCAACCACTGGCTTTGGACAGAGGTAGGTGACTTGTCTTGAGAAGGTCCATTTTCAGGCAACAAGTGGAACTAAAATAACCCACAGGGGTAGGCTAAGTCAAGACCAGGAGATGAGAAGTGGAGAGAGTGAGTCAAACAGCCGGTCCAGAATTCTGCCAGAAAAGTGACAGAGAGCTGGAGCAGCAGCTGGAGAGGGGGGTGGTGAAGGGAGGGCCTCCTCAGATGAGACATATTAAGGCATGTCTGGACACTGACAGGAATGACCCAGGAATGAGGACAAGACTGCCGATGAAGGAAGGAGAGGGACAACTGCAGGCAGCGTCCTTGAAAGGGCAAGGCACAGGCTGAGAGTGGAGGGGCTGGCCCCAGGAAGATGCAGGGACATGTCCCTACATGGGTGGGAACACAGAGGGGGTGCAGAGGCAGGTGGGACAGACAGGTGGTGGACAGAACAGGCAGCTCTCTTTGACAGCAGTTCCTGTCCATTAAATCTGAAGCAAGGTTAGCAGGGAAAAGTGTAGAAGACTTGCGAAAAGCCGTCTTTGCGGGGCGGGAATTAAAGAACTGAGAGTGGAAAAAGTCTTTGGAGGAAAAGAGATAAGGAACAAAGAGAAGGGATTTATCTTTATCTTACTGATTCATAAGTGTTCTTTACTTGGGATACTGAAAAGTATTGCAAATGTTCTCTTCCAGGTTCTTAACGACTTAACATTTAATTTATAACATTCATTTTCTTTGTGGTCAGATCCATTGCTCTTCCACTCTATGATTCCATCATTGTTTTAATAGGCAAGGTGTTGTTCCCCACTCTGAGGACTAACTGTATTTTTTTTGTCTTCTTAAGATTTTTTTTAAATTAACATATCCATCCAATCAATCTAGAATTTATTTCAGTATATGTATATTCATTTGCTAGGGCTGTTGTAACAAACAACATGCCATAAACTGGGGGAGGGGGACGGGTCACAAGAATTTCTTGCCTCGCAGAAATGGAAGTCTAAGACCATGATGCCAGCAGGGTTGGTCCCTTCTGAGGACCTCAGAAGAATCCATTCCATGCCTTTCTCCTAACTCCCTGATGGGCTGCTGGAAATCACTGTCATTCATTGGCTTATAAAAGCACCACTCCAATCCTTAAGTTCATACAGCATTCTCCCCCTGTGTGTATCTCAGTCCAAATTTTCCCCTTTTCAAAAAGATACCAGTCATACTGTAGAGTAAGGGGCAACCTTACTCTAATAGTACCTCATCCTAACTAATTACATCTGCCACATTCAGACATATTGGGGGTAGGACTCAACCATAAGAATGGGGGGACAAAACCCATAATATCGCAAAGAAATATATGACCCTAATTCAACTCTTCATCCAAATAGTTTCTAAGTGTCACAGTATAGTGAGTTCAATAATGATGTCATGCTCATAATTATCCAACCCTTTTACATAGTAGAATCTCCACTACTCCAGCATGTAGAACTCTTTTCTCCATTCTTAAACCAGCACTGTGTGGTTTTCGTGACCGTACCTGTATGACAGCGTGACCATTCTTCTGAAGGAAGTACTAGTCACCACCAGAGACCCAATCCAAATGGCTTCTTCTATGCTCTCATCAAATGAAACCTCTCTTTAGGAATGGACCTTGCTGACAACCCTCATGGCTTAGATGTCCAGCTTTTCTGGGACCCACATGGGCTTTCCCTCTGACTACTCCAGGCATCTAACGTCTGATCTCCACTCAGAAGTGTCCTGATCTATTCTGGAAGTTATCAGTAGGATTGAAAAAAGCTAGGTTATGAAAATCATAACATACTTGTAAGTTTCTGGCTGATTCAGTGGCTGAGACAACGAAAAACTAACTTAAAACAAAAACTCCATCTATAAGAGTAAGCAGAAAAGCATATACCATAAAAAGAAAGCAAGAATATATGAATCCCTAGTCTTGTGGACATCCCTTAAGTACCTGAGACCTCGCTGGTTGGGCAGCAGGTTCCATGTTCAACATCAGGGAGCATGGATGGTTCTTTCAGTCTATGAAATAAAAATAGTCCACCTATGGCAATGACTTTGCTTTCTACAAAAGTCACTTGCTCTTTTTTATTTTTTAAAGGGGAATTCCAGATCACATCATAGAAGATGGGTGCAGGATGAGAGATAAAGGACCTTCAAGGAGGGTGGGACACACTCCTGGCTGCTCAAAAAAATAATGCCTTTGGGACAGGTGGCCATGCAACATCACTTGAGATGCAGAGATGAACAACATTCAACAGATGTGTGTCCAGAGAACAAATTATTTGTGCAATGGAAGGAGACAGATTCTGAGACTTCTACTGCTTAATAACAATCAAAACTGTCCTAGAAAATAACTGAAACTCAAGATAGCATAAGACTTCTCAGCAATGATACCAAAGAGACCTTGTTTAGACTCTGTAGATCTTCCCATCAAAATGTTCTTCCTTAACCATATCCTCTACCTTCTTTACTTCGCATTTTGGCATATTGCCCCCAATAAAGTTTATGACTAAGAATCACTAGCCCTGGGATTCTACCTTTGATTCTTGAAGGGCTCAGTCTTCCTTCTTCCAATTCCTTTTTTAAATAATAGAATTCACAGTTTTCAAATATCTCCCACTTCTAAAGGTGTTCCCCAGTTATGCTCTTGATCCATATTGAAGTCTTAATGGAATAAAATTGTTTCTTTTTCTTTTTGTGCAACTGATTACAAAAGAGGTAGCAAGCTGAGCACAATATAATCAGGGCTTGCTTCAAACCTGTCCCAGCAGCTCTTGAGAGCTGGCCACCTCCTCTGTGGGCACAATGTTGGCAGGGGTCACAGGCTGTCCTCTCAGGCACAGGCAGCAGATAGGCACTGCCTTTTCCACCAGCCCCCAGCATCATCATCTCCAGGTCATGGACCCCAGTATGTGCTCCAAGGGAGATTATATAGCCGTCCAGGAAAGAGGCAGCCAGAGCTTCAGGACAGGCCCTGTGCTGTACCACTGCCATCTCAGCTCATCACTGACCTGGCAGTAGGAGCAGTGTGTACAAGGGTGAAAGGAACACAACTACCTTCTTATAGCCTCTGAATGCACTGCACTTCAAAGCTATTTGTAGCAGCCCACCCCAGGGCATCTCCCTAAGGGAGCAGAAGGGCTCTGGGAGAGATTCAGACTTGAAGTTTCATCTCCCAGAAAAAGGCACACATGCACCCACACATACAGCTTAGGCTCTATACAACTTCCCATGTGTTTTAAGTCCTTCTAGCTCTGTCAATCTTATCACACTCTGCCCCTGGGAAAAGTCAGAGACCATGCAAGCCACTGGCTTCCCCTGAGCTGCTGCAGCAACACATCCTGAAGAGGCTTAAGTTTTAGTTCCACTCACTTTACCACTGTTTACAGAGTCCATTATCAGTCCCTGTGGATGAATGAAAGATCTACTCAAATTCAGCAGATCCAAAAGGGCATCTAAACTTCAGGTTCACAGTAGTACAAATTTAACTAAACATGATCTTCCTCACGCAGGCTCTTGAGATTGTAGGAGGTACATTTGCTGATCTAAATCAGCCCCAAAGTATGAGGAAGCTGGCACTGCCTTTGAAGTGATGAGGTATTCATTCCTTTACATTTTATCTTCTCAGGAGCCTTTCATCATACATGAAGGCTCAAAAGCTAAAGCCTCAAGAACTCTTCTCCTTGGATGATATCAATATACACCAAAGTAGAGCATGGAAAAGACGAATCTACTTAGCAGTGTTTTACATGAACACATGATGGCTTCTCCATATGTTTTAAAATGAAAGAAGAAATAGAAACAGAATGTGCTAGACTTCTCCTCTGACAAGGGTGGAGTGCCTGGAAGAGCCCTGTGACCCCATAGGAACTCTGGCGTGTCTACCTTTGCCAGCAGCACCCGCTCCCAAGGATGCCTCAACCACAGAAGTCAATGAAAATCAGCAACAGACGCGCTGATGGCCACAAATGTCCTTCTGCCTTCAGGTGGCTTCTGCTGACCCTCAGAATCCTAGGCCAGGGCATGCTTGCAGAGTCTGCCCTGGTGTGTGCATTAAAAGATGCAGTCCTGCTACATATGGAGAACTGTGGAGGCATGTTCTGGTGACTTTGCCTTCTGCCATATTTTGTTTCATGGGGAAAGGCACACTGAAACATCTGGGCATACAGAGGTAAATATTTTTGTTTTCCAATAGTTTTTTTTTTTTTTTAATTTTTCCCTTAGCATTTTATTTTGAAATGATTTCAGACTTGCATATAATCTGCAAGTAGTGTAAAACCTTTCTGTATATTCTTCATCTAGATTTCCCAGATAGTAAGTTCACTTTATCATAGTCTCATTTTCTTCCCTGTCTATGAGAGTGGGTTGTACACATCTGGCTTCTTGACTGCTGGATGGCTTGGTGTGGTTTTCCTAAAAAACAAGGATGCTCTCTTACATAACCACAGCACAGTGAACAAAATGTGGGAACTGACACTGATCTACACCATTAGCTAATTTACAGACCTCATTCCCATTCAGCTGTGTGTCTGATTACTGTCCTTTACAGAAAGGGGGAAAAATGTTTTTCTTGGTTCAGGATCCAGTCCAGGACACAAGCTGCACTTGGCTGTCATGATTCTTTAGTTCATCAGAAATTAGTTTTAGTTTTTATGGTTACAGTTTTTGTTTCCTGGGGAGTTTTTATGACCTGGACAACTTTGTAAAATATGCCTAAGTTCTGGTTTAAGTAATGTCCCCTAGGATTCGCTGTAGCTCTGGTTTGAGGCAGGAGCACTGCAAAAGGGAGGCTGTATCCCTGTCACTGTGCTGCCCCAGAGGCATGCCATACTGAGCTGTCCCCATCCTGGAGGCGGCACCTGGCCAAGGGTATCTGCCAACCTGACTCCCCTCACAGAAGTTATGCTATGAGCTCCCTTTGCTGGTAAATTGTATTAAGAAACCAAGAGTATCAACTATGAAGTGTGTGTGTGTGTTTATGAAGCTCACATTCAGAAAACAGAGAAAACATTTATGGTTTATAAAATAAATTAAAATGTACATAAGATTCTATCTGCCTTTACTAAAACCAGATAAAATACAGAGGGATAGTATTGGACCAAACTATGGGCAGATGCAAACAGTCAATTTTGTCTTTTACTGCTATGGATTGAATGAGTGTTCTCCAAAGGTCCATGTGTTAAAGGCTTGGCATCCCAGTTGGCAAAACTGGGAGGTAGTGGAACTTTTAGGAGGTTCTTAAGTCATTGGGGGTGTGCCCTTGAAGAGGGGACTGTGAAACCCTGGTCTCTTTCTCCTTCTCTTTTCTGCTTCCTGGTTCATGAGTTGAGTAGTTTGGTTTGCCATTTCTGCCATGATGTGTCACCCTTGCCAGCAGTCCAAAGAAATGGGGCTGCTTGATCTTTGGGACCTCCAGAACACTGAGCCAAAATAAACCTTTTCTCTTTATAAGTTAATTGCCTCAAGTATTTTGTCACAATAATGGGAAACTAACATACTTACTATTTTTAAAATACTGTTTTTGTAGCTTAATGGTCAGGGCTGAAGGGGTGATCACACTTATATTTCAAGGTTAAATGAAAAAGAAATGATGGTGCTTCCCACTGCCTTGAGTATTTGTGAATATTCCTGCCACCACTCTGGTCCCCTTCCAGGGCTCTGTGGAGAGTCCAGGTGCTGTGTGAAAAGAAATGCTTCCCATGAGCAAAAGCTGAGGAATGTGCTGCATTACTTGTTATTTCCATTTATATCGTTTCAGGGTTCTCCTCATATAAATGAATATGAAGATGCCAAAATTCTATAAAAGGGTTAGGAAGGGCTGCTTTGAGTCAGGAGAACATCTACTGTGGAGCTAAAGAAGGAAATTACTTTGGAATAAGGTAAAAGATAAACCACCCTACTCATTAGCACTGGTTCTCTCAGGGAGACCTCCCCACCCCACCCGAACACACACACAAATAAAATTACCAGCAGAGAATGTTTCATGCACTTGTAAACCTTCCCAAACGGGGTCAACATCTGTGTTCTCTTTCCTAGAAATGTTGAGACTTGGCACCGGCAGCAGGAGGATGTTTACCACATTCCCTCTTCCAAAGGCACTCAAAACACCCTCGCTTGGTGTCCTCCAGGGAGTCTTTGAGTCATTTTTACATTTTTATGACTCCAATTACTTTTCCATCATGCTAACTAAGTGTCTGAGGTGAGAACCTAAGAAAGGAAGAATGGAGGAGATAAGGAGGGACAGGGAAAGTGGTTGCCATGTTGGTTATTAGAGGGCATGAAGGGTCCTTCCAGGAAGTGCACAGGGAAGACTGGCACTGCAGAGAACAGAAGAAAGGTAACTTCCAGAGTGATTAGTGTCTGATTAATACCCTCTCCAGCAGGGAAAAGGCTTGAATCTAATACCCAAGAAGGGTGGCAAAGACTTCCCCACAACATGGAATTCCCTCAACCAAGACCCAAACATCTAAGACCCATCAACTTCAGAAATTTGTAAGACACTTAATCTTACACCAAGAGGAACTAATGTAACACAGACTTGTAGCACAGACTGCAAGAAAGAGTAGAATTCTCTCCTTGACTGTTCACAGATACAGGTCAAGTATTTCTCACCCAAAGTGCTAGGGATCAAAAGTTTTTCTGATTGTGAATTTTTTTTTTTCAAATTTGGGAATATCTGCATGTACATAATGAGGTTATCTTAGGAAAGGGCTCCAAGTCTAAACAGGAAATTTACTTTCATTTCATATATACCTTACCCACTTAGCATGAAGGTCACAATATTTCTAACAATTGTGTGCATGAAACAAAATTTCATAGTATGCAATTTTCCACTCGTGACATCATGCTGGTGCTTAAAAACTTTTGAATTTGAAGCATTTCAGATTTTCGGGGGTTTGGGGATTAGATATGCTCAACTTATTTTACTAAAGCGTAGATAGTCACATTCTGTGGATGTAACAGGCCTCCTCTTCTCCATTTGGTGAACTGTGTATTCCAACATAAGCCCAAACACAAAAGAGCAGGGTGTTTGATCACATGTACTATGACAAACCATCATACAGGAAAATCAGGGGAGAAGTTCATTGTCCAGTGACTTCCCATCTTCTAATGAAATTAAGTCAAAGCAGAGGTAATAAGCAAATCATTCTGTCACAGAAAATCACTTCTTACTCCTTGCAGAACATGTGACTGGCCCTCTTTGGAGAACACCAATGACCACAGGTCAGTCCTAATTCCATGTACCCTGGACTTTTAATTCTGCAGCAGGGCCCTCATTATACTGGGTAAGGTAAAGACTTAGATTTTGGGCAAAAGTATGGGCAAGTCTTCCTGCAAAAGACACAGATAATTTAAATGCTTATGTTTCCAGTGCTCCTGAAAGGTAAGAGATGTTTAATGCTATATTAAGGGATCAGTTTTAGGATCCTTGAATTGAGAGAATTTATAGTTAAAGAGATATTTATAGTCCGGAGAAACACTAGTGTTTGGGATTTCACATGAGATTCCTGGGACGATTTCCTGTCTCATATTTAGCCAAACACATGGCCTGCTCCAGGTCATGACTCCCACTTAAATTGCATCACTTGTTTGGAGGCAAACATAGAAACATGAAGGTACTGTCACGTCGGAGCCGTAAGGATTATTCTTAGGCTGCAGGGGCTGCGGTCCCCAGAGGGTTGTGAGGATTTAGCAATACTGCTAGAGAAATGTGAAACAGGCAGTTACAGCCTTGACCGGTTTAAATATGATCCAGGACAACTTAGCACCCTTGCCCAACGTGGGTTCGATGGGAAGTTTATAGGTGCTGTGTGTAAAATGGATCTGTGATTAAAAAAAAAAAAAAAAAAAAAAAAAAAAACTTGAAAAGTTTTATGTTAACTAAAGTCAAATAGTTTTCTTTCCCATAGGCTTTTTCAGATCCTCCAAAACCAAATAGGAAATGTGATTTTACAAGGAAGTCACAAGAGATGCAAAGTTTCCCTAAAGTACTGGACCTACATGATTTTCTCTTTTTGCTTTTTCTCTTCAAAACAGTGGGGTAACTGGAACTCCAGAAATTGCAAAGTGTGAAACACAGGTAGAAAGGGCTCTTGGTCAACTTAGCTATAAGAAAGGAAAGACAGTAGAGGGGCCAGAAGAGCCACCCTTCATGAAGGAGCAGTCACACTCACCTTGCTATTAAAACCTATGCTGATAAGCAAGGACTATGCCATTACTGCCACCAGAAACCCGCAGACACTAGACTGCTTACAGGTTCCAGGATTCTAGGGGTTCTATACACATTTCTGATGTTGAGCTGCTAATCAGCCATGTAATATTCTATTTGTTCATGTCTCTCTCCTTGGTCAGCCCAGGACTTCTTTAAGATAGCATGCACAACTCACTTTTCCTGTCTCAGGGCCTTCCTGGTATGGTGTTTCACAGAAGTGTAGGTCACAGGACCAAATGGTCAGAATATCCATCCTTAGATTTGTCACCTACACCTCAGACAGAGCATTAATCTCCAGGATATACAACAAACTCATCTGAAAAATATTAACACCCAAAACCCCCAAATAACCCAATCAGTAAATGGGCAAAGGAACTGACCAGACACTTCACAGAAGAAGAAATACAAATGGTCAACAAATACATGAAAAAAATGTTCACCATCTCTAGCAATTAGAGAAATGCAAATTTAAAAAATAAATAAATAAAACTACACTGAGATTTCCTCTCACTCCAGTCAGAATGACAATTATCAAGAATACAAGTAACAATAAATGTTGGTGAGAACTTGGGGGGAAAAAGGTTCACTCATACTTTGCCTGTGGAACTGAGATTCCTCAGAAGACTTGGGATGGAACCACCATTTGACCCACTTAAAATCTACACACTACAGTGATGCAGCCACATCAATGTTTATAGCAGCTTAATTCACAATAGCTAAGCTATGGAACCAACCTAGGTGCCCCTCAACAGATGAATGGATAAAGAAAATGTGGTATACATACACAATGGAATATTACTCAGCCTTAAAGAAAATGAAATCATGGCATTTGGTGGTAAATGGATGGAACTGGAGACTGTCATAAGCCAATCCCAAAAACAGAAACCCCAAAGGTTCTCTCTGATATATGAATGCTAACACACAATAATGGGGGGAGGGAAGAATAGAAGTTCACTGGATTAGACAAAGGGGAATGACGGTGGGAGTGGGAATAGGAAAGACAGTAGAATGAACTGGACATGACTTTCCTGTGTTCCTATGTGAATACACGACCAGTGTGAAGTCACAAAATGTACAACCTTAAGAATGGGATCGTAACTGGAATAAGTTACACTCCGTGTATGTATAATATATCAAAATACACTCTATTGTCATGCATACCTAATAAGGATAAAAAACAGAAAGAAAAAAAAGAATGTCCACCCTTCTGTGATAGCAGCACGCAGAGGCAAAGGTGACCCACAGCAATGCAAAGGGACCTACAGTGCCTGTTGTTTCTGCTTGCTTGGGGTTTTGTTGAGTTCACATAAAGCCTCCTAAGGAATGAGATGCTAGGCAAATGTTCACTTCTGTTATTTAGAATGCTGCCCTGACATACTGGGAAGACAAGGATCTTGGATGGTCTTTGATCTGAACACTTCTTTTGATGCTTTGGTTACTGACCTGGGAAGTGTCCTTCTCCTCCCTGGGTCTCAGATTCCTTGTGAGCACATCTCTGGTGGTCATTCCTACTCTACAGAGAGGAGGCAAGAATCCGATAAGCACCTTAGCACAATGACCACCATGGTGTTTGTGAAGGAAGAAGCAGTACTCTGGCTACGTCTTCCTGTGTGCTGATTTAATGTCACAACTGCCCCCAACAAGACCAGTACCAGTCTGACAGCCACCTATGACACATGAGGAGGCTCTGAGGCTTTCAGAGGTGCCAATGCTCACAAGTAATGGAGCTAGGTTCTCCAAGTCCATCTGAGCTGGAGGTCCCCCTGAATACACTGGACCTCCCAGGGCAGAAGGGAAGAGGTCATCCAAGTAGGTCTCCCCTGAGAGGTGTGGGAGTTAGGCTGCTGCAAGGAGAAAGAAGGATGGGATGCAGTTTGAGAGATGCTGGGTAAAGAGGCTTCCATCTTTTAAAATGATGGGAAGAGCTGATGCATCTCCTGTGCTGATTCCCAAGTTGGGGAGGCCACGAGTGACCATCACAGGCCATGAGTGACAGTCACACAGTTGCTGGACTTATGAAGTGCAGGGCTCTGGGCATCACCTGGGGTCAGGATATATTCCCTACAGGAAACCAAAGACCCAACCTGACTGGTAAGGAAACTAATCTTTCACAAAACAGTATGTCTGAGGCTGGTACCCCTGACAGGCTTTCACTGATTCTGCAGTCAGAACAGGTGAGACCAGAGTTGGACATGTCATCAGGAGACAACCACTGTATACACTGTGAGCCAGGTGCTCAGACACATGGACAGGGAAACTGAGGCAATATCTGGGGGAAATCCTCTGAGGCCAGGGATATCTCTCTCTGATCCCATCCTGCTAGGGCCTGACAACTGCTCTGAGGGGTCATGGTTTGCCCCAGTCAGGTGTCCTTGGCACTCAGGGTGAAATTCAAGTAGATCCAGCCTCTAACACCTGATCTCAGAAGGAACCAGAAAAGGTGACACAGAAAACTGTGGAAGTTCTCAGAGGAAGAGGGCTTGTGAACAGGTAGAATGAGCCCTTTGAAGTGATGACAGGAAGTCAGTAAGTGCTGAGGGCAGAATGTTTCAGGACGCACACCCAGGGCCTTGCCCGATGTCCACGAAGCAGCAGGCAGTGCCCTCTCTCTACCACACATCCTGTAACACAAATTGCACATGGTGGCCAGGACCAGATTTTCTCACTGAAGATGGTCTAACATCATGGCGTATTCATCAAATCATAGCTAAAGTCTCAGGAGAACTCATTCTGATCATTAGTAAAATAGGTGCAGAACCCTATGCAGAAGCATTCATTTGGTTCCAGAAAATAAAATTTTAAAGTTTAAATAAAGGGAGAAGAGCTGATTGGAGCAAAGACAATATTTATGTTTCATTAATGATGGGGTTACAATATGAGACTAATTGTGTTTAAACAGCAGATGGAAAAATGTGCTGTAACAAGTCATTATGTGGCCACATGAAAATCTTTATTGGCTGAAAAAAAGAGCAGCTTGTCAAAGCCTTTCCAAAGTGCCCACTGAGCTCATCTTAAATTCAGAAATAAAGAAGTTGTTATTAGCATTACTACTTTTTCTTAACTAGAGCTCCTCTCAGGGGATCGCCTAGCTTCCTTCTTTCTCCCTCCTTCTCTTCCTCTTCACCCACTTCCTCTTCTTTCTTTCTTACTCTCAGCACCTCTACACATTAGTGGTATGAGTCAGTTCTCTCTTCTTCCTCAATATGTAAATCTGTCCTGGATGTCATATACCATGAGCCTATTCATGTGTCCTGTGGGTCAGTGCACCTCAAACACTGTCTCAGTTTCCGTCTCCATGTGACTATGCACCTGGGTCACAGTGTGTGCAATAGTTGCCTTCTGGTGACAAGCCCAACTCTAGTCTCACAAGCTCGGGCTGTCAAGAGAGTTCGAGCCTGTGGAGTTACAGCTGATTGCCCCAGATTTCCTGCTGTGCAAAAGATAACTTTCTTTACCATGGAAGTCAGTCAAGTGGGGTCTTTGGTTTCCTGTAGCAAACACAGCCTCAGAGTCTTTGGTTTCCTGCAGTAAACACATCCCGAAGCAGAGAATTTTGGATTTCATAAATCTAGTAGCTATGTTAGTTTTGTTGTTACCAGCGATGGTACTGAGCTACAGTCTGCATCCACAGCCAGGTGCCCTGTTCTTCTCAGTCTGACATGGATCCCTCAGAGTCCCAGGCTGGAGCATCAGAGTAATAGTAGCAGCTTCCTATGGTGCTATCCTACAGAGGCAGGGGGCCTCCTTCTCCAAAAGGCCTTCCTCAACCATGATCACTACTTAGTCTGACACCATGACAAGGCTCCTGTGTAAGTGGAATCAGAGCTTCTCATCACTCCTCCTCAGAACAAAGGGCTCTTAAGAAATGGATGCTGAACTCCCACCACTCCTTACACAAAGCCTCTCTTCTCAGCAGTGAATGCCAGTGTGTGCTACATTCTGGGGTGGGGTAGAAGCAGAAGTCTTGAAATTCAGCGGGGTGCTGGTGGAAGGTCTTTCATGGACAGAGAAGACAAGTCATCTGGGTTCACCTAGACGAGTGTGTTCTCTGCCAGCACTGCCAATTAGCTGAGTGAGTCTACGGTATTTCATCTCATAGGGCCTCAATTCCAGGAAGAGGCAGGCTCTCTGTCCAGGATATTGATGGGAGAAAGGACCATCTCCACCAGATATGGGATGCTCCTCCTTACACTGCCACTGGCCCTTGTTCCAACCTCTGAACCAAAAAGTAGATGCCCCTCATCAGTGTGTGCTGTCAAATGATCTTCAGTCATTCTCCATTTTCTTCTTTCCCTCTTCTCACACCTTTTAGGACCTGGTCCCTTCACCTGGGATGGGCTTCATGTGATTGGGGTCTTTCTCCTGACCCCTGATGCAAGCAGAATTTTTAATGGAACTAGCCCTTCTCTGTCTCTCACAAGCAGCAGAAGCCACAGTGCCTTTCCTTTTTGTGGCATTTTTCTAACTGCTTAAGCTGAATGTCATTTTAGCTCATTGAGTCCTTCTTGGACACCAGCTCTGTGGTCCATCAGTGAGTGCCACTGTTGGCACAGCATTTGGGAGGCCAAGGGAGATGACCCTGGGGCTCACCTCCCAAGATGCCACAATCTTTGTGTCTCAAACAGAACCCAGGCTTGCCTGTAGGACAAAATCTGACTGCAGGGCTATCTGCTTTGGCCTATATGATGGTTTTAGAAAATTGAAACAAACAAAATCTAGAGTTTTCAGATTTCAGGAATATGAATTCTGATTTCTCTGGAACCATCCAAAGACTTGGTAACACTGGACCATGCTTAGCTGTGGCCACTCAGTCCCTCTCCCCGAGTGTGTGACGCTGACCACCAGGTCTCACTGTGGTGATGCTTCCCCTCAAAATCTGATGCCTCTAAGCTGAGTCCCTCCTAAAATGACAAAGAGAAAAGTCTGGGGGAGCAGGACCGGGAATGCCTTTGGGATGAGCCTTCTCCTGGTCTTACACTCTACGGCTTAAACGGTCCGGTCCGCTGTCCCCAAGAGAACAGTGCTTCCCCCTCAGCTTCTGGAAGCCTGCACCAGTATCACCCTTGGTAGGAAAGTGGTACCCCAGGGGACCTTTTCTCTCCTACGACATTATAAGGATGCAAAAGAGGGAGATAATCACCAGGGCTGAGATGTTGCAGGACAGCCTACAAATGTTTTGGGGTCCACTTCATTGTGTGTTTGGGGTTGACTCTGATGTTTACCTCCTATTACCTAGGACCTGGATCAAGGGCAAACTCTGCCTTTGAAGAGCATCTCTTTGTATGCCAACAGTGTTCCCCACTCCTGACCCAATGCACCAGCAGTCAGTTCCAGGCCCTGGAAGACCATATTCTTAGCTAAGAAATGCAGACCAGAAAGACAACAGCCTAGACCAGAAATTAGCCTCCAGTCAGGTCCAAAACAATGTATCTCATTCCATCTCTTGGACTTTGACTGCAGCTCTAGGTTTCTGCAGATCAGAGAGCTTCATCTGCATCTGCAGATCACCTCTGCTGCATCCTAGTGACAGGCCCAGGCACTCAGAGATGCTATGTACACTTTTTAGACTTGTGTATACTTTGCCAAGCTCTGGGCTGGTGACTCTGAGGCAGAAAGTCCTAGTGGGTGCTCCACAGGAGGACCCTCATGACCTGGGTCCACTGAGGCACTGAGAGCAAAAGGCATCTCGTTGGAGGCCAGGGCAGCAGAACTGACTGAACGGTCAACCCCATCTCTCCAAGTCCATGTCCCCTGTGGGCATGGTGCTCTCTTCCTCGACTCAGAAATCTTTGCTATAACAATCATCCTTATCCACTGCAGCGTGTCTTTCTCAAATGAGTCAACAAAGCAGTTAAAAATGCCTTATTGATTTTTACCAAGAATTCAGTGTTCTGATATTTGACTGATTTAATTTCACTACCCTCTGGAGAAAAGAACTTTAATACTCAGAAAGAAATCTTAAGCATTTGCATTTTTGATAAATAAATGATGAGATGTTATTAAATGACTTAAATAAATTAAATCACTAAATAACATTAAATGCTATTAAATAAATGATGGGATGATTTTCTCAAAGTTGTATTTCCAGATACAATTCACCCATCTGTTTTAAAATAGCTGAGGAAGATTGTTATAATCACTAACAGATACTACATAAGATCATGGTGTTACCGTTTCTGTGTTCCCTCTCATTGGATAAAGGTGGAGGTTTCCTCTAACACTAGCTACATTCATTACAGCTCAAAGTCTGTATACTGAGGCTTTGCATCCACAGATTCAACTGACTAGTGAAGCAAAGCCTCAGTATAACAACTATTTACATAGCATTTGCATTGTATAAGAGATGATAAGTAATTTAAAGGGTTTAGGAGGATGTGCACAGGTTCTATGCAAATTCTATGACCTTTCACATAAGAGACTTGAGCATCCACAAATTTTGGTAGCCACAGAGATCCTGAACCAATCTCACAGGTACTGAGATGACTGTACTTTCTTTTACCTTCTACGAATGAACAGTTTTCTGTGTGCTCTCACTTCACTGGCAAAGCCATAGAATATAACTTTAGATGAGTGTAAGACCCATAGACTCTGGAATATAAATATTTACAAACAAATGAACACTGTGGTCTTTCAAAATCCATAAAATACAATAAATCAAAAAAGAAAACTCCAGTAACCCAGGCAACTCAAAACTTCTCACGCTGTTTATGATCACCCAGAACATCAGGCAGGACCTGTGAGCACGTACAGAAGTCACACCACTGAAGTTAGGAAGTGTCTGGCTCATAGGCTCCAAACTCCCAGGCATTCCTGCCGAGTCAACAGTACTCTGAACAAACTGTACTCGGGACAGTTGTAGAGCAGGCACCAGGCCAGTTAGAGGAGGTAACAAGTCAGGGTGAAGCTGGAGAGACCTGCCCTGTGCTGCTCTGTCAAAGTACTTAGGCAGAACCCTAGACCCAGGGGAGGAACAAAGCCTAGGAAGTCTGTGGAGGTCAAGTCCAAGGTGGTAAAGAGGAACCAGACAGGAAAGAACCAGGGGGTAGTTGCTGGTTTCTACCCAGCACAGTGGTCTCTGATCAGAAGCTATTCCCTCTGGTTAACTTCAGTGTACCCCCATTAGAGGATATGAGATACTTGTATGAAACTCAGCTACTCCCACTAACCATGAAGACAACCCAGTTAAGCCCCATGGGCACCCTCAAAGCAGCACCTACCAAGAACTCAGTCATCATTCAGTCATTAATCTAGAGGGAGGTCCTCGTGGAAGGACTTGTAGAGTTTGCCCTGAGGGTGCTGCACCTCTGAGATTCCCTGGGACAAAATGCAAGGGAACTCAGAAGATGACTTCCCTATCCTTCTAGATGGAATGAAAACCCTTTTCTTTCCACACTTCACCACTACTTATTAAATGCCAAATACTCCCTTCTGACTTCATCTTGGGTTGCTTGTCATTCTCTGCACCATCTTGCCAAGCTCCCAGATTATAGCCAGTTTCTGGGTTATAGGGCTGCAGAGGAGATGGCACAGAATAGAGGCTCAGGGTGACAGGTGAAGGCAGACAGGTCAGAGGGAGAGAAAGTTAGAGGAACTGGGTGGGGCATAGGGTTCTGCTCCCCCTATGACTGCTTCACTGCAGAATTCTTCTATCCCTTCATTTCATTGAGTCCTAAGGCCACCAGCCTTTGCAGGCTGCTGAGTTTGCATCTCGCATTGTGCACAGCTGCAAGGCAGTTGGGCCAAAACTGCAAGTAGAACTGAGACTTGTGTAAACCTGCAGACAAGATGTTGTGAACCTGACACAGTTCAGCTGCCTTGTTCCTTCATTTCATTCCACATCACTAAAGGTCTGCTTTGGTATTCTCCGGTCACAGGAGCTGCCTCAAGGGGCTATACCTATGGGGGCAGTGTCCATCCACATGCCATGGCCCACTGGCTCACCTCCTTGTCCTCCTGGGAGGTCAGGCCAGGGGAGCTGGAATTCTGTGATGAGTACCAAGTCCTTATCACATGGTATTCTCCAGAACTGGGATCTAGGCCCCATAGCTGACCACTCTGCCCCATTCAGCAGCCACCAAAGGGAAAAGAAAACCAGAAAGAAGTAAAAGAAAATCTACTTACCTAAGTGAGGATTTTAGAATCCTCTGGCTATACAGCCTTGGGCAAGAATGATTTTTCCTTCCTACCAATGTTTAAGAATCTCCACTTTGTCTTCCCTTTCCTGGCTCCAACATGAACCTCACTAGGGAATATAATGACATGACCAGCGAGGTTTCTGAATGCCTCATGGTCCCCAGTTACCAAAGAACTTTACATTTTTCTTTTTCCCTATGTAGACTTGAGTTCTTCCCAGAGAATGAAGGAATTGTACATAGGTAGGATACACAGAGAATACATGTGTATTCTTATGTTACTTCAGAATGCTATATAGAACCCACGTCTCAAGGTTACTTCCTTTGACTTCACATGGAAGGATAAAGAATGTCACTTTTCTTCTTCCATTAGGAAAGTGATAAAGAATAGGACCCAAATGCCTTTGCCCAGCAGCACCTTCTGCCACAATCCTAGATGCAAAGCTCTAGCAGATGACTGCAGGTGGCCTGAATCCCACTTGAGCAGAACCAACACAACATGCTTTCCCTGAGGAGGGAGTATGGATGAAGAAATGACCCTTCACACAGGCTATACACAACAACAAAGAACAATGGCTTTCTACAAATAGTGCTAAGTGAGACACATCCTTCCTGTTCTTGCTCGTCCCAGTTGGCTTGAAGAATTTGGGCAACACAGAAATCAGTGCAATGTTCTCATTGGGAACCAACTCAGATCCCAAGAAAAACACCATCAGGCAAAATTCCTGGGTTTCCTTATTCTTACAAATTTGGACAATCTATGGGGGTGGAGGTCCGTTTTCTTGCCAATCTCTGAGAGGGCCAGATAATATTTTCGTGGTATTATTTTAGGAAGGGTAACTTTGTAAACAACCTCAGCAACAAATCCATAGACAGCTTGTCTGGATCCTTATTTGAAGCAGAAGGTCACCAGGGAGGTAGACGTCCCAGATGCACTTTAGGCATGTGACAATGTGCCGAAGCTGGGCCAGTGCTGGCTTCCAGACAAGGAACACTGACCTCACCTTCTAAGTTTTGACAGTGCTGTAATGCAGCCTGCCTGGGAGGCATGTGTCAAAGTGGGAGCGATGCGCAGAGGCTGGCGGACAGTAGGAACATGGTCTGTCTCCCAAGAGCATGGAGCCTGCACGATACAGGCAGATTTGCAGAGAATGGGGATTGCTGGCCTAGCCTGTCTGAGAATAGCAAATGCGAATAAGTGGGGGGGTGTGAACGGAGAAAGAATGAGTCTAGTGGCAGGAAGCCCATCAGTATCATGGCTACCATCCCAGGCTCTGGGTCTTCATGCCAGGTCAAACCCAGTTCTACCACAGGCCTCAATTTCCTACGCTGCAGAACAGAGACAATGACATGTGCACTTAATTCCCTCAATCAGTATGAGGAATCAATGAGTATATCAATAAACAAACAAACAAAACAAACATAGAAGCCTCTTAAACCAGCATCTCCCACACAGAAGTCACTCAGTAAATATCAGATGTTGTTGTCATTGCCACTGCTATAATTACCACCACCACCCCCATTCTGCTGTGGAGCATGACTGGGTCCCCTCCAGAGCCTGGAACCCATCTTGCCAATCAGGAGGGACAGGCTGCCAGTGTATTTCTCTGCCAATTTTCCTCTGATAAGTTGACTAGCCATTTGACAGTCTTCTCACATGGGGACCATGGCTGCATAATATCTACATCATAGTCCAACTTTCCAACTTTAAAGGAGAAATTACAAATTCAAAGAGTTGGCTATCTCCTTCTGGGTCAAGTGAAAATACTGCCTTGAGCAGGTCATATTCAAAATCAAGAACACAAGATGGAAACTCTATAATTTTACTGCACTGAAGTTCAGGTGTCCAAGTAAACCCAGCATTTTCACACCCAAAATTGCTGGATAAGAAGGATGATGATGTATGATGAAATTTCTTTGAGAGAACTAAAATTCACTTTTATGGACTAAATCAATAATTATTTTAACCATATTCATGAAACCCTTTCTAAAACATATTAATACATCCCTAACTTAGTAAGTTGAATTTTGGCAAATAAATTTAAAAACCTTGCAAGATGACAAGCACAGTATCAACAATAAAAGAACTCACAGAAAAAAAATTCACAAATTCCTTCCCTTCTCCACTAAGCCAAGACATCTCTCCAGACCCCACAGTGGCTGCAGGACAACCACACTCACCTGCTTTGTAGGGGCCTGGGTCGGAGGCAACGAGCTTGCTGTGAGCACAGGGGGGCTCCCAGGGCCACAGAGTTCAGGGAACGGGTTAGGTATGGCTGGCAGAGACGAGGTTCTAAACTGCTGGTCTTCTTCCTGAAGGCGCCTGTGAGGAAGAAGACCACTGAGGGTTAAAATCTGCCATCTCCAACCTCTCCCAGCCTTGCTACTTCTAGGTCCCTGCCTAACAGAAATGAAAATACCAGGATCACAGCAGCATTATTCACAATAGCCAAAAGATGAAAGTTTAATGAATAGATGCAAAAGCAAAACTGCCCTATCCATACAGTGGAATATCATTCAGCCTTAAAAAGGTTGGAAATTCTGACACATGCTATAGCATGGATAACTTTGAGGACATTATGCTGAGTGAAATAAGCCAGTACTAAAGACATATATACTAGATGATTCCACTTATATGAGGTATATAAAGTAGTTGGTGGGCTACTCCAAGTAGCCCAAGACCTGAGGGCAAAGAAGACAGGGACTTTAATGAGTTCAGTGTTTCAGTTTTATGAGACAAAAACATTCTGTAGATTAGAAAATTCTGAGTTACATTAATATATGAACTGTACACTTAAAATAGCTAATATGATAAGTGTTATGTTATATATATTCTACCATGAGTAAAACAAATATTATTTTGAGGTTGTCCTTCTGAGACCCAAAAGTATAAACTCCCTCTTCATTAAACTCCCCAGGGGATAAAGAAGCCATGGTTGCAGTGACTTCGCTCACATCTCCAATAACGCTCAGTGTATGACGTATACTTGGCATTTGTTCAATGAATACCTGGTGTATGAAAAGGTCTTGTGAATAAGAGCATTTTCATGAGAACAGAGATGTTTCGATGTCCTTGAAATGAACCTTTATCTTACCAAAGGAAAAAACTTTATGTATCTCCATTTGACTGTGGAATAAATGCTTATTTGTACAGAAAGGTAGTTGATACTGAACCAATTAGAAATCAAAGCTTCATGTATCTATCCTCCTGGAGCACCACAGCTCAGAAATTCCCTCTAATTCAATACTCCACACTTCTTGGCACTTCTCCAGAGTCTCCTCTGAAAAATGCAAAGTTCACCTGTCATACAATGAAGGAAAATGCACAGGATGACGAATTGGGTGCAATTATGAAAATAGCAGAGAAATCATGTTCAAAGTCAAAGCAAAACGAATGCAAAATGTCCTGTGCTTTTCTTCCTGAGAGTCCTATGAACAACTTCCTGCCCACAACTCTAAAACTTTTCTGGGAACACTTGGCCTCCTCTATCCATCCCTGAAGCATGATGCTTGTTGCACAGACACCTGCCTTCCAGGAGGGAAGAGCAAACCTGGAGCTATAGAGTCTAGTCCTCCCCTTCTCCTTGTCTGAATATACCTCAGAAGCCCCTTGTGTGGGCTGGGTCTTCAAATAATTTTTTTGACTATTTTTACAATCGGACAAGATCAATGATCCATTAGCTTTCCTGGGGGGGGGGGGGTGGCCATTAGAGACTTCTCTCTGTGACCATTTTACTTGTTCTCTCTTCACAAACTTACTCTGATTTTAAAGGAAGGCCTGTCCAGTCATTCCATGTGCACCAGGAAATGATGATACTGATTTAAAAATACCAGAATTCACAGGTATGAAGGGAACTGGTGCTAAGAGTATAGGAAAGCCATTACTATAATGGATTAATGACAAGCCAGAAGGTTTATTTTTACTGTTAACAAATTCTACTCTTCCTATAACAGTTTTGGTCTTGGCAGAGGATCCTACTGAAGAGTCTGACCACTGTCATACAGACAAAGCAAAAAGGTGATATAGTCAGGACCACTCAACCAAAAGTTTCTGCCAATCACTTAACTCCCCAATGACAGTTTTATCTTCCACTCACAGAACAAGATACAAACATTCTGATATTCTTCTTTGTTATGGTTTGGATGTGAGGTGTCCCCCAAAAGAACACATGTGAGACAATGCAGGAAGATTCAGAGAAATGATTGAGTGGTAAGAGTCTTAACTCAATCAGTGAATTAATCCCTGATGGGATTAATTGAACTGGTAGGGTGTGGCTGGAAGAGGTAAGAATTGGAGTATGGCTATGGGGTATATATCTTGGTCTGGAGAGTGAAGTCTCTCTGTCTCTCTCTACTTCCTGATGATGCAAGCTGCTTCCTTCTGCCATGCTCTTCCGCCATGATGTTCTGCCTCACCTCGAGCCCTGAGGTATGGAGCCTGCCTTCTATGGACTAAGACCTCTGAAACTATGAGCCCTCAAATAAACCTTTCCTCCTCTATAATTGTGCTGGTCAGATCATTTAGTCAAAGCAGCAAAAAAGCTGACTAAAACATACTTGTTCACAAAAGTTTCCCTCTTTTGAGTGTTTCTAAATATTTTAATTTTTTAATTTAAATTTTGCTATTGGTTTTAACATTGTTTTTGTTTGTTTTACTATCTAGTAGTTCAGATACTGCCTAAAGTACAACTAAGGGATATTACATCAAAGATGAAAAAATAATAATAAATCACTTCTAAAGAGTCCCACAATAAAAGAATACATCCTCTATAGGTCATTTCTCAAGACAAAAGTTACCATGGAGAGAAGGTAAGATTCAGAGATGTCAGGAAGGGTGATAAAAGTGCCACAACTTGGGAGGTAGGAGCAGAGTAAGGGCAAGGCAAGGGTGAAGGTGGGCCCTGTTCTGTGTTCTCTGTGCCTCTGTCTGGCTCATCCTTTTGTCCAGCTGAGAGCATACCCACAGTTCCTCTGCTGTCACCTGAGTCCTCCTTCTCCTTCATCAATCAGCTCAACTCTCAGCTAGTCTATGAAGCCTGTGCACCTGCTCCAGGCTTGTCCTCTGTCCCTGGCTTCACCCAGCTCTTCTCAGTGTGTGGTGGCCACCAGGAGCTCCACAGTGTGAACTATGTCCCGTGAACCCAAGTATAAGGCTCAAGGCCTGTCTCATTCATGCTGCAGAGACCCTCAGCCTGGGTCCATAATTGGCTTCCCCACCTTTAAGGTGTGGGCCTTTTACCTCTTTCTGTGCCTTGGTTTCTTCACTGACACATCAAGCCTAACCCACATGGCCACTATCAGCTCTACGTGGTTAGTGCTCAACAGAAGCCCCACTTGACAAGGTAAATCTTGAGTGATTCTTCATTCGGTTTACTGTTTTTGTTTTTTTTTTTTTTTTTTTAATTCTACCTGATGGCAAAAAACAATACTTCTTCTCTGTAAGAATGCAAGTGAGGAGACAGGCCCAAAGGGCAGTATCTGTCATCTCAGAGGCAGAGGGCTTTGCTGCCAGGTCACATAAAGACCAAGTTCAACTAGAACAAGGGTGCTAGGCAATCACCATCATTTACCTTATCTACCCTCAGGCACCTTCACCAGTGGGCTGCAAGAAGGTTCCATTTTCCCCAGTGACCCCTGAGGCTGTAGGGAATGGATCCAGATTCCTGGATCCTGACAAGGTCACTCCCTCTAGACTTAACAGGAGCCAGGTACAGGGGAGACACTCCAGAGAATAAAGTGGGACAAACACTGGAAGAAGAGATGACTCACCATCCCCAAATGTGACCAACAGTGGGAAGTCATAGCTATGGCCAAGCCGAGCACCAGAACACCCTCTCCACCTCCCCAGGATGGAGCAATCCCTTTGGGTGAGATGCGCTATAGATGATCCAAGGTATCAAACTAGAAATAAACTTCTTAGAAGCTTATGGAAGCAAGTAGGATCCTCAGTAAAAGGAACAAAGTCATCCAGATTATCAGACCAACTGTCACAGTATAACATGCCTGTGTTCACAGAATACTTGTTTTACTTAATAATGGCTCCAAAGAGCAAGAGTAGGGATACGGGCAAGTCTATTACAGCATATTATTATAGTAGTTCTATTTTATTATTAGTTGTTAATATCTCACTATGTCTAATTTACAAACTAAATTTTATCACAGGTCTATATGTATAGGACAAAACAGTATATTTAAGACTTAGTACTATCCTTGTTTTAGGCATCCACTGGGAGTCAAGCATAAGAGAAAAATGACCATATCCATCATTAAAATTGACTTTGCAGTCACCTCCCACGTCAAGGGTACAGAGAAGCATCTTGTCTGCTAACAGCTCTGTTTCTTGAGCCCACCTGACAGCGAGGATGTGCACAGGCTGGGAGCGCTGCACTTTCTGCCTTGGGGACGCTTGTGGCTGGAGGGACCGTGTGCCCGAGGCTGTCGGCTGGCTGCGGGCATGCTGGCCATTCTGCAGGAGGGGCACCGTATCGGACTGCATGTTGCAAGCTGAGTAAAGGCTCTCCAGAGATGCGTTCATATCACTCACCAGCACTTCAAGGTCCACATCATCCTCTGAATATGAAAAGGCAAGAACAGAATGAAATGTTAGTGGCAGTAAGGTTTCACACCCAAATGTGCATTTTTTGGTGACTGGTCACCAAAGTCAACAATATTTTTAAAATATTACATAAGGGGCAGAGAAGCATAATTAAAGGAAGTATAGACATCAAGTAACCAAACACAGTATTAATAATTATGGATATTGCAGAGTCATAATCCAATTGCACCTCCACGTGTCTCTATAGAGGAGGCCAGGTGGAGCCCCTGCACAGCTCAATACCCTCCTTTTACATCTCTTTCCTTCCCACTGCCACTGGGGTGGGCTGTGCATAGCCAAGGTTGCATAGCATGACACCACCATCCTAGTCTTTGCTGGTGGGATCCCAAATGGACAGTGAGCCATAAGGCTAGGCTCTTCCTTCCAGAAGTACAACAAAGACAAGAACAGAGTGGCACCAAACGTTGACATCAGCCCCAGCCCAATAAAACTAAAAGGTGGAGAGACAACAGGATAGAAGTCAATGTACAGCTACCGCTAAAACATGTGCCTACAGACTTCTAGGCACCATCCTCAGTGTTTGAGTGACCTGAAGTCTGAGGAAGCCCATCCTGACAATGGAAGGCATGAAACAGATGGAAAGAGAAGCCACAATGGCATGGAGGGCAAGCCAAAGAAAATGACAGGAAACATATAGAAAGGGATGAATGAGCACCCAAGGGCTGTGAGGGTTAACTGTGTGTGTCCACTGGCTGGGCCATGGCATTAAGTTTTCAGTTTAACATCCAAACAGAAGTTGTGCTGAAGGTGTTACTTAGATTACTATTTAAATCAGTGGACATGGAGCAGGCAGACTGCCCTTCCTAATGTGAGTGGGCCTTATCCAATCAGGCAAAGGCTGAACAGGAAAAGACTGACTTCCTAGGAAAAAGGTACAATTTTGTCTCCAGATCTGACATATGGTTCTTTCCTGGGTCCCCACTCTGCTGGCCTACCCTGTGGATTCTGGACTTGCCAGCCTCTACAATCACTTGATTTCATTCCTACAGTCATCTCTATATACATCTTATTGGTTCTTACTGGTTCTGTCTCTGGAAAACCCTGACTGTACGGAGACATAGGAATGTAACCATACACATAGATGGAGGAGGATGAGGATGGGGAAAGAGACAAGAAGCTGAACTGGGACACACACAGCCAGGGTCAGGGTGGCCTTGCATTACTCAACTTTCAGGATTGGTTGCATCCCTGTGCAGGAAGACCCATAAAACATTCTCCCATTCCTATAATAATTTTTTAATGTGCTTAAATTTAATGTGTATTTTTAACGTGCTTAAGCTATTTTGAGTTTGTTCTTTATCTGTCACCAATATATCTTAATAAAACTGACTCCATTTTTATTTTTTACATTTTCAGATTTGCCACTTTTTAATAAAAACATAACAAATAGTGGTCTAGGCTCACTGTGATGGTGCACTTTGCAAGTAACATAATTCACCATCTCACTCACTCCCATGATAATCTCAAGGGACATTCATCCAACACATAAGGACTTAAGAGTCACAGACATCAAGACCCCTATCCTACTCAAGGCTATAGGCTCCTAACAAGGAGGGAGGAAGACAAGAGACTGCAAACTCAGACATTGCAAACTTGCTCATTCTGGCCCTGTTCCTACTGCCTTGAAGCCCAGGGAAAGAGACTCAGCTTTCTATTCTTGGCTTCTTCAAATCTAACATGAGGTTAGCAATAGTAGTCACACCTTTGGGGGAGGGGGAGGATTAAGTTAGTTATACCACACGCTTTATCACAGAGCCTGGCATGGAGTAAACAGTAAGATGCTATTTTTTAGCTCTATTTCATCTATTCCTTACAAAATAATAAAAAGTGGTCACTAGTAACTAGTTTAACAGCTCAACATATAGGTCTGGAGGACTTAGGACACACAAGCAGTGTCTAGAGAATCTAGAATTTGAAAACAAATTTAGCCACTCATTTGACCTCACCAGGTGTGTGCACAACAGATGAGTGCAGAGCTCTTCCTGGAACACTTGGCCCTTCCTGCCTCTCCGGTTCCATACACAAAAGCCTCAAATAACAGCTGGGGAGTGGAGCTTAGTGGTAAAGCACTTGTCTAGCATGCTCAAGGCATGGGGTTTGATCCCGGCACTGAAAAAAAAAAGTCTCCGATGGCCTTTGCTTTGGCTTCCCTTGTGTCAAGACTAAAGGGCATGAGAGAACAAAACCACACCAAAACCCAGACTGAATAAGCCGGAGTGGTACAGAGAATGGAAGAGAACAGAACAGGGTTGCCTAATGGTTAGCATCTGGGTGCCTGCGGTGGACAGGACAAGGAGTAAAGCAGTGTACAGTTACAGGAAGTCTAGGGCAGAAGCAGAAGTGCTACAGAAACCCCCATTTGCTCTTTACCCTCCAAGTGATGGTGCCCAAAGAGGGCTCTGATGAGGCAGGTCATGCTCAAGGTCATGAGGATGGCAGTCAGTCAGCAGGGGACTAAAACAGCAGCAAAGAGACCACAATGTCTGATGTGCAGTCTCTGCTAGAATGAAGAACGGAGGCCATGTGCGAGAGATGCTGAGGTGGAGTGAATAGGGACTGAGAAAGAATGGGGATCATGCTGAGAAAGGTGCACACATCAAGTCAGACTTCAAAATTTGGACTGCCCCTGAATGTCCAGGACCCGTGTGGGGAGGAGGAAGAGAGGACGAGAATGCTACTACAGTTCAGGTTATAAGCAGTCAAATATTAATCCTGTGGCCAGATATTAAAAGGACAAAAGTGCTGAATCAATAACTAATGGTCACCATTATAATTAATAATTAATATATCACAAGGGAGAACTCTCAGGGTCAGCAGGCAGAACTCCTGTTTATAGTTGGGGGTTGGGGGATGGGGGATGGGGGAAGGCGGGGAAAAGTTGGTTGATAGAAAACCAGGACCTGTGGGGGCCAGTATGTGCATGCCTGTAGTTCCTGCTGTCTGCTGCTGCTGTGTGGCCTTAGAGAAATCCTCCTCTGTACAGCATCAGGGCAACACTTGGCAAAGGCACAAATGTCGGGAAGTGGCTGTCCAGAGGCAGCCAACTGCTAATGAAAAGACTTCAGTTCTATATTTATTAGGACCTCAGAGTACTCATTGTGAAGAAAAGTGTAAGTTACACTACAGCTCACAAACATGGGGCTTTGGGAAAGTTCTAGAACGCACGCACTATGAATGGCACTCACCTACATTCACCACATTTAGCTGATGTGGTAATAGTGGGTTAATCTAAGCTCTGTAAAACAATTAAGGTCACACGCTGCTCTTAACTCACCATATTAACTGCTCAATATTTCCACCTTAATGGACCATTTAAGAATCAATACTGGGTGGAACACAAAGTTCACTGTAATTATGGAGTCAGTCTTGGGGAATGCACGAGGCGGGCCTCATCACCTGCACAAGCAGACTGAGGGAGCACTCTGCCAATCCAGTGGCACTTCAAGGGGGGATATTTTTTAAGTGTTTAAAGACAGGAGGAACCCTGGCAGAATACAAAGGCCCCTGTTTCCACGGCTCACATCCTGCTTCAGAAATCAAATGGTAATACAGTTCTTACTCTCAGACAGGTCTCGTCTGAGAAAATAAAACGTCTCGATTCCTGTTGGCGGATTTTCAGCTGCAGTTATTATTTTTCCGGGCATTTCTGACAGCCCTTGGCAGTGCCCACCCCAGTGACGGTTCCTGGTATCTCTGGTCCTTTTGCTCCTGTTCCTTCTCAGTCAACAAGTAATTCCTGGGTTACACTTCTGAGGTCAGGTCAAATGCAAAGCAATTTTGACATTATTTACACTAAATATATGGTAAATGGATGTCAAAATAGAAAGGTAATATGTGTCCTTTCACTCTCTTCAGAAGTGGATTATTTGTAATTACTTTCTACCTCAGTATACTCTGGTATCTTTACACAAAGCCAGGTTAATATGGCAACATTCACTTAGTTGTGATTTTCACAAATTGAATGTAATCACTGTATATGCGGATACTTCAAACCTATAAACTTTCCATAGCTGTTACAGCAAAAACAAAGATTTTTAAAAAAATCTGAAATGCCCTCTTCTAGAATCAACTTTAAAATGTCCTGTGGGGTCAATTAGCATTTTATGTGTTTTAATAATAAAATCAATATAGTTATCTGACTTTATGCAAACTTCCTTAAATTCCTAATGTGAACTGAAATGAAATCTTCCTAACACTTCCTCATATTTCACACCAAGTTTTTAAAATTATCCTATTGTAGACTAGGATATTACTGAAGTCACATTTAGTTCTTATAAACATTTCATATGGCTTATGTTCCATCAGCTCATCCATTTCAGTGAGAACCCTGTATGTCTCCTTCCACACATGTAGTCTACTTCTAAATTCTTTTCTGGTCCTATGAATCCATGTAGATCAATAATCACCCATTTGTGAAAGACTTTCTGCCAGGTAACAGAAGTGGGAACATCAGACAAACTGATGCTTCTAGAAATGAATGTTCAGATTAAGTATCTATTCAATGTTAACATGGTACAAAAATGTATTCCCTAAGCTTATCTCTCTGGAAGGAATACGAGAAGAGAAGGGGAAAATGATTTTACATATAAAATTTCACTTCATATGAATTTCTGAGAATGTATTTACTGCACCAATATAGCCAATAAAACATGGCTGTTAATCAAGTTATTAATAGTAACTTTCCTTCCTTAAATAACCCAGTACAAAACTGGGCATGGACTTTGCCCCAAATATTTGAGTAACTCATCTTAACCCAAATTCACATCTCTTCTGTGTCACTGTCATTAGCAAACAGGCTAGTTTAAGTTCTGAAATAAATTCAGTGAAACAAATTCGCAATTGGTTCATGAACCATTATGAATAAATGTTTTCCACAAACCAAGTGAGATGTGCTGACCAGGAAATGGCAAGGAGGAGAGAGAAAGATGGTGTTAGCAGAGGAGGATTTAACTTCCTACACCACCTAACCTCCTTAATGAATAATGCACTTCTTAGTTTACAGCACCATCTAGTGTCTTCTTTATGTTAATTAGAGATTAAAGATGACATTGGATTCCCTTCAATAAATTATTCTGGCACCTTAAAGACATGCCATTTGCACTGTGTGTTTAGAATACACCCACTACAGTCCATTCTGTGCAGACCCACAGGAGTCCTGGTAATGTGCAATGCCATCCCTGTTTTCTTCCTTATCCCTTCCTTTCATTTTTACATTAAGGGTACATCCTGTTAGGGGACAAAGAGCTGTGGGACAAGGGTATGTGTCATATATGGTTAAGCAAGAAAAAAAATAGGTGGTACTATACCTGAAAAGTATCTAAGAGAAGTGCAAAGGCCAAAGTTCCTATCCATGTCTATTGGGAAAAGAACTAAAGGCTAGGCTACAAAAGTGTTTAAACCTAGGCCTGTTCACTTGGCAAGCTATTTCTGTTGACTTTTAAAAACAATTAAAAGTTATGCAAATGTAATGATCTAACTGAAACATTTCTGCATGCCAATTCATCTTCTAATGTTTTCTAGATATGTGTATAGATGGCAATATGTATTGTTTTGGGCCATATATATGCATAGGAATATCAAGTACTATACCAATTGCATATTTTTCTCTATTCTTAGAATACTTGAAGATATTCAGCTAATGTAAAAGCAAATCACTTAATAACTCTAAAGAAAAATACAAATGCAACTTCTAAATCATGTCACTATTTATAAAAAGAAAGACTGATAGTCTACTGCAGTAGTCCCTAAAGGCAGACAAGAAATAAAAACTCCAAAATTAGTCTGTTCAGTATGCACACATGTAAGTACTCTCATATATAACATCAGAGTTGCTCATCCATAATACCTGAATTTTCAGTGTTTGTAAAAGAAATTTATTTTCTTAGCCTTTGATGAAAACGGCATTCTTTCCTCCTGACCCAACTCACATGGATCTTAGCTAATTGCCATTTTTAGTCTCTCTTGACTGAGAAAATGCCTATCAACAAGTTGATTATGAGTTAATAATTTGTAAGAATACATGCTTTTTTGTTGTTGTTTGTTTTCTTGCTTGATGGCCATAACATTTGGGAGAGAGCCTGTGCTTGCACTTAGGGAGCAGCTGCTGGGCTCCAATCAATGCATTATGCCTGTGTAAATTCTCTAGCCCCCACCCAGACTCAAGGACCCACAGCTCATGTGTGAAGAAGTTTCAGTGGTCAGTTGGTGATATAAAACTGGATGAAAATAAACACCTATCCTGGTAAACCACATTCTGACAAAGCTAACCTCACAATAGCTCTTCTTATTTGCCAAGGCTGGATCAACTTCTCTGTTGCTTTGTACTTGCAGGAGGTATCTTAGTTAATTTTCTTGGAACATTTTTTCCTTTTCCTAATGCAAACGCAAGACTATGCATTCAAGAAAGTTGCATACGTATTTAGTCATATATCCACTACCTCCAGTGCTGAGCATTTTCTTCTATCATATTGGAACTTATCTGAACCCTCCTCTAAGAACAACTAATAACAAGTTTTAGGTTCAGGATCCAACTCAACACATCTGTAGATAATGTAAGAGATGTAGACCACTGATTCCACTTTCATGAAATTTATATGATGCTCACCTTAGAGTTACATTTAAATATTAACATTCCTTCCAAATAAAGTACTATACCTGATGATTATTTAAGTATTCATAGTTGCTATTTAGATTCTGAGCAATGAAGAACCAACTTAGATCTAAACTTTGTGCACAACCAGGTAGATGGGTTACAGAGCAGGCAGTCCATGGTTGCCCAAGTGTGCATGTGAGCCATGTGGTGGTGGGGAGCCCTAGAGAAGCTTCAGGCTCCTCTACCAATGCAAAGTGATGGGACCCTGGGCCTACTCTATACCTCGGTTTGGCTTTAGACAGCTGCTCCCCATCCTCAGGCCTCCTTGTAGTCCTGACTGGAGTGAAGATATTAACTAAGGCCCCCCAGGACAATAACCAATTTCAGGGCTGCCTGAACCCTTTAATCTTTATTTCCTTGAAGATATGAGAGTTAACAATGGATGGAGAAAAATCAGCATTTTAGGATTGAGTTGCTAAAATCATCACTCTCTCATGGAAGGGGAAAGTGATCTTGTAATTCTCAAATCCTAAAACCAGAAATAATCTAGTTGTTCAGTGAATCCAGGTACATTATTTCGTCTCCTGTGTTATGAAGTCCTAAAAAAAACTTCCTGGTTATCTGAGTGTATTTGAGTTCATGGGGTTCTCTGGAAACATGAAAGCCACTATTGTCATATTTCTCTGCAAGTTCCAAGTCGCACCTTTCATGTGTCATGGGGTCTCCACCTTGCCTTCCACACCAGTGCAGCAACTTTCTCATCAGGACACTCTGCACTGGCTATTCTATTTCTGTACCTGCAACAAGTCTGTTGAATTTTACAGCTAGTGATGCCATACTGGTAGAATTCTGGATTCTGGGTGTGTCAATGCTGGGCAAAGGAACTTTGTGGTCTCCTAGTTGATGAATCCAGAATATCAGGTGGTCCTCAGACCAAACCCAGCAGGAGACAGAGTGGTATGCTCTGTGTTCCCTGAGCTGGAGGGAGTTCCTCTACCATCCTTTCCTCCCTCCCTCCTCAATGAGTGGCTGAAGAATTGGGAAGGGACCTGAAGGGCATGAGGCACTCCAGGGACTCTTGAGAATGGATAACAGCTCACCCAAGAATGCATAGACCAACTGGCTAATTGAAGTTATTTAATAATTTCTTGCACCCTCAGCACAGTATGAAGTGAGAATCATACCAGTTACACAGAGTTTGGCAGGTGGTAGACTAATGGTTCTTTTCAGGTAGACTGCTAGACTATTTAGTTTTGGTCTAAACTGTATCTAACATTTCCCCCAGACTCTAGGATCAGTTGGGAAAAGTCATTTATTTCCCCTCAGGCAAAGTCAACGATCAGTATCTGCTATATGATGTTTTGGTTAAGTGTGTAAGGATTGGTTAACAATATTTTGAAAAGATAATCACATCTATGGTTGCTTGATAACATCCTAACAAGAACAATTCCCAGTTTCCCCCCGCCCCCTTGGAGGCAGGGATACAGGGGATTAAACCCAGCAGCTAACACTTAACTATGTCTTGCTAAGTCACTAAATTGCTGAAGCTGACCTTGAACTTGAGATCCTCCTGCCTCAGTCTCTTGAGTCACTGGGATTACAAAAGCATGCCACTGTACCTAGCTCCCATTTTTGCTTTTTAGTTTCCAAGACTTTTCTATTTCCTACGGTTTTTTACATAGTTGAAAAGCAATCTGCATGCTATTTGGTTTCTCTGCATCTCGACCTGTCATTTTATAACAGTGGCTTGAAAAGCTTCAAGACAAAAATGAATACACTTAGGGAAATATATTTGAATCTGATGAAAGGTAGTCTAAGAAATAAAGATTTTATTATGAAAAACTGATTTGGTCACTGGCAACTATGTTATAGTTTCTGCTCAAACGCAAATGAAAAGGAAACATAAACGAGCTGTATGTCAATATCCTATAAAAACATTGCAATGCAAAATCTAGGTTTATTAATATTTAACTGCTTAACATCTTCAATAATTAGATGAAAGTTCTAAGAGTCAATACAGTTATTCTGCCTTTGTGTCATTTACAAAAGGTAAATGCAGGTAATTGGTCCTCCACATCCTGGGGTTCCACAGTCACATATTCAACCAACCATTGTTCAAAAACATTCAGGGGAAAAAACAAAAAACAAACAACAACAACAACAACAACAAAAAACCTGTGCCTATCTTAAACATATCCAGATTTTTTTCCTTGCTATTATTCTCTAAACAAATAGTATTACAACTATTTACAGAGTGTTGACTTTGCATTAGTGGTTACAAGTAATCAAGAGATAATCTGAAGTATATGGAAGGATGCACATAGGTTATATGCAAGTACTACACCATTTTGCATAAGGAACTTGAACATCCACAAATTTTGACTTCTGTGGATGTCCTGGAACCAATCCCCCATAGATCTGAGGAACAACTGAATATACCCAGAGGAAAAAAAAATTTTTAAATTGCACACCCATAATAACAGCAGCACTATTTGTAACAAACAAAAGGTGGGTACAACCCAGGTGTACCTCAATGGATGAATGGATAAAGTACATGCAATGTACACTATTCAGCCCAGAAAAGAAAGAGATGCTAGCCACACTATAACATGTATGAACCTTGAGGGCATTCTCTCCATGAAATAAGTTCATCACAAAAAATTACTAAAGAAATATTTTATGACTGACCCCCTTATATGAGGTCCTAAGAGAGGCCACATTCATAGAGACAGAAAGCGCCATGCTGGCAGCCAGGGTGGTGGGGTGAGGGGGATGGGGAGTTGGTGTTTAATGTGTACAGTTTCAGCTGGAGAAGACGACAAGAATTCTGTGGATGGATGTTGGTGGTGGTTGTACAACAATGTAACTGTTGTTAAAGTCACTGAACTGAATGCTTCTTTAAAAAAAGGTTAAGATGGTAAATTTTATCTTAGGTATGTTTTAACACAATTAACAATAGTAACAAAAAAAACCATTTTAAAATTGGATTTGTCAATACCCTCAAATATGGTCAATTAAGAGTTTCGTCTTCCTAATCTACTTGGGTTCCTTTAAGGTACCCTCTACCCTAACCTGCCTGAATGTGACACAATGCCACATGCTCACTCTTCATTGACAGAGCCTCTTCCCCATGGCCCCAAGCACTGCCCCTTCTGGTAAGCAAAAGAGTCTCTCCTGAGCCCAGCCCCTGCTTGCTCCAGCCCTTGTGGGAAACATTCATCTCCAGCACTGAGTGGCCCCCTCAGCCCTGTTTCCTTGTCACTTGGGCCAGCATGCCTACTCAAACTGGACCACCTCCATGATAGGAGCTGAAAAAATCCAGGCATGGCTGTCACTCAAGGTGGCCAGCATAGGGGCTGGTCTAACAAAAGTCAGCCCCAGTGTGGTCTTGGATGATCAGTAACAACACAGGCTTAGTAGTAGGAAAATGTTAAGGGGCAATTTTAGAAAAGAAATATTCAGTCAACAAGACAAGTACAAGGACCTGGTCAGGAGGAAAAATAAAACTTAGAAAAACCCTAACAAGGAGAAGGCTCAGAGCAATAGGTGAGGATGTGCAAAGGCACCTGGAACTACCTTCACAGGTTCCCCTTCAGGTGATGCCAAGTAGACGGCTTGTTAAAGGACAAGTCTGTCCATCTCTTCACAGAGTTGCCATAAATATGGATTCCTTTATCCTAACAAAAATAAGGACTTCCAGTACTAATTCTCTATGCTTCCTCCAACAATTCTCTGAACTGTGTTAGGTAGGATCTGCTCAAAGCCTCAGTGTCAATAGAGCCTTAATAAATAGAACTTACATAAACACAGAAAGTCTATCTACTCTTAGAGACAACCATTTCCTTAGGGCAACTAATGGTACAGGCTAAGGTCTAGAGCAAATCACGAAATCAAGATATCCTGATTGGTAACTAGGTAACTCTACCTCTACCACCATCAGGGGGTGGGGGGGGTGGAGAGAGAGAAGAAGAAGAAGAAGAAGAAGAGAGAGAGAAAGATAATGATTAATCCCCATATACTTTGATTCCATTGAGATTTATCTTTTAATCTATGTTTTGGGAATTGTACAATGATCTATTTTTTAAATTAGAAAAGCTACCTATTTCACTCAATGATTCCATTCATTAAAATTAAAGACCTGGCATCCATCATCCAGTGAGTGTCACCTAGTAAAGTTTGTAAATTATTCCTTCTTATATTTTATCCTGCCACATTGTTGCAAGGAAGCACCTGGGCATTACTAAGTCTCTGTTGGTCCTTTAAGACAGCCTGAATTCTGTACCACTGAGCCGACACAACACACTAAAGGAATTTTCCACTACCAAAAAGTTTCACCCTGCCAAGTAAGGACCAAGGACCTGAGCTACAAATTACATTTTAAAAGCACAGATTCAGCTATGCAGTTTTCTCTTTGTATTTCAGAAGAGATACAAAGGAGGAGAAACCTACCCAAAAAAATATCCTTCAAAAAGGGCAAAAGATAAATTGTATCTTTCTCAAGCAATTTAATGTTTCTTTTTAACCTTTTGGTTTTAATTCCTAATTCTTCTATTACATCATAAATCAGGCAGAAGCCTGGGTACAAGAAACTATATAAATAACTTGTCATTCTGGAAGGTTCCCATTTTCCATCAACCCTAAAAATATTAGTCCAAGAACACTGGAATTGAAAAGGGAAAATCCAGCTTGTGGTCCAAAAGTCTGTCACTCACTGGCACTGTGCTCTCAAAAAGTCGATGTTTTAAAGGTAAATGAGACACTGGGGAATCTTTATTATCACATTCAACATTAACACTCTATAATTCCATGAACTTAACTCCATAAATCTAAAATCCATTCATGTGACCAATATTTTTCTCCATTCAACAAATATTTACTGAACACTACTGCATATCCAACATCGTTTCAGGTGCTAGAGTACAGATGTTAACAAAACAGGAATCACACACAAATTGGAATGATAGACCATTAGCACAGCCCCATGTAAGGATAACATGTAAATGCATAAAGTGTCTCATGTTTTTTTAATGTTTCCACCACAAAGAAATGCATGTTTGAGAAGACAGATGAGAGAGGCTTCCCCTAACTTGAACGTTATACAATGTATACATGTATCAAGATATCACATGGTACTCCATAAATACATGTAATGTTTATGTGTCAATTAAAACAAAAATCCCTGCCACCCAGATGTAATGCCTTAAGCAACAAGCTCTGGAAAAGGAGTCTGCTGCTAAATATAAAGTATACAGAAGGACACGAAACATTTTTTTACTACCTCTGGAAAAATAATTCCAACTACGAAGAAGTTAAAACCTGATCCAATTAAGCAGCAACTAACAGGGAGACAGGAGGTGGATGTATCCTGTAGGAATTAAAGAATGGGCTCCCAACTGAAAGAGCTTGCCTCAAGCTGAAAAGGGCAGGGGTGGAGAGGGGAGGTCCCAAGACCCTGTATCTTGAGTACAGTTTAGTAATAGGTGGGAAGTTAAAGGAAATATGGAGTACAGATCATGTCCTCAGATGAAGAGATCTGTGGCGAAATGAATAAACTTCTATGAACACACACCAAGGGCCAAAAATTCTCCTAGCATGGTTATGCTTACTGCTTGGCAAAAAGAAGAGTTTTAAAATGAGATCTCTGTTTCCAGGCAAGTCAATCATGGCGAGAGTATTCAGCTCAGAAAAGCCTTGATTCTGAGGCATCTGGAGGTGGAAAGTCATCCCAGGAGAACCCTACCAGGCAATTCCAAGAACTGGCATGTCTCCCAGAACTAAAAAGCCCAGGAGACAGGAGCTGGCTCTCCAGGACCTGGATGGGAATGCAGTTTTATCCAGGAGAGGGCACTCAGGATGGGGCAGAGGAGAATTATCCAGAGCTTCCTCTATCAACCTGTCCATGTGTGGGACCACCTGGGGCCTTTTATAGGTATAATCAGGTTCCTGGAACTTAACTGATATGCTGAATCCCACCCTTTGGGATTTGGTTCAGAGGAGGGACAGAGTTCCTGCTATGGTCTGAATATTTTGTTTTCCCTGAAAATCCATGTGTTAATAGAAACCTAATTTTCAAGGTAAAGGTATGAGGAGGTGGGGCCTTTAGGGGATGATCAGGTCATGAAGATGGAACTCCCTGATAAAAGGGACCCCAGAGAGCTCATTCAACTCTTCCACTGAATGAAAACACAATAAGATAGCATCTATGAGGATGTGGACCTTCATACAATGCTGAAACTGCCAAGGCCTTGATCTTGGATCTTCAGTCTCCAAAGGTGTGACAAAGAAAGTGTAAAGAAGCTAGGCACAGTGGAGCACACCTGCAATACCAGAAACTCAGGGCGATGAGGTAGGAGGATCTCAGATTCAAGGCCAGTCTCAGCAACTTAGCAAAACTGTGTTTCAAAAAAATTACAAAAGGCTGGGGATGTGGCTCAGTGGTAAAGCACCCCTGGGTTCAATCCCCAGTACCAATGAAAGAGAGAGGAAGGGAGGAAGGGAAGAAGGAAGGAAGGGAGGGAGGGAGGGAGGAAGGGGGGAAGGAGGGAGGGAGGAAGGGGGAGGGAGGGACAGAAGGAAAGAAATTATTAATACATAAGAAGGATGAAGTGTGTCCCACTTTGGATTGAAGTGGATGTTCTGAATATATCAGAACACCTTGGTAACTGAGAAACTCTGTGCCTCAGTTTATTTACCTAGAAATAAACTGTTAGAAAAGAGATGTATTTGACAAATTATAAAACCAAGTGTGGTAAGTTTGGAAGAGAAGTAAAAGGTTGGAAAGGAATACCAAGGAGGAAGCAATTTATTTTAATGGTCAGCAGAGAGAAAAGGTAAATGCCCAGGGAGGAGGTGGTGGTGGTATGGACCAAAGAATAAGCTGGTTTTAAACATACAGAAATGCTTATAGCTAGTCCTGACTGAGGGGTAGCTAATACACCAGATGAAGAAGGTCACAAATCAATAGCAAGTTCCAGAAAAGCAATCAGTATATGTTGCTGCACCTGGGGGGTGTGTACAGGTGCCGTGTGAGAAGTCAGAAGGTTGAGAGGCCTCCCACAGCAGCCACAATCGCGTTGAGAATTACCATATCTGCTCCAAAGCAGGTAAACTTTCTAAGATACAGGACTCAGGCTATTCCTCCATCAGAAGTCGGGGTGCAAGAGTCCCCATTCACTGCACAGAGTTCCCCAGCAGGAAGCATTAGTCATTAGTTTATGCTATTTGACAACCAAATGCGATGCATTTAAAATTATATCCACAAAAATGGGAGGGTTAAGAAACTATAAGCTAACGTCATCTCATGGAGACTTGTTACCAAGGCCTTTATTGGTCAGAATTGAATGCAGAGTTGAACAGATGTTGGCGACCAATCATAGGACCAGGCAAGTCCTACAGGAAATGGCAGGGGGTGAGGACACCAGCAGGCTCTGGCTCCAACCCTAGTGGATTTGAGGGGCATCCTGGATTGATGGATTGTTTAACTCCCCTGAAATGTTTACTCCTTCTAGCGACAAAGATTCACTGCAAATATGCATGCATAATAGTGCCTGCCCACAGGTGAGGAACTAACATTTTTGAGAAACTACTTAGAAGTGGGATTAATTCACAGTGGGGTGTGCATTAGCTATGTTAATGAAAGTGATTTTTGAGATCTTGTTAAATTGCTTCTGAAGGCAGTAGTACATTCTGTACTGAATGACAGAGGGCTTTTTAACCTTCCTTAAAATCTCTAGCTTGAGGTCTTACTTTGGGGATAGAGTTTAAAATTATGTAAGAAAAATAACTCCTTCCAAAAATTTTTTAAAAAAGCTTTCTACAAACTGAAATGGATGGAGGTTGATTAATACAGGTTAACTGTAGATTTTTTTTTAAAGTCTATATAAAGTACAATATGGTGAAAAATATAACAATATTGGATTTTAGAAGAAAGGATGATTTTGTTTTCTACTTAAAGAAAATTAGATATTCGTTCATCACCGCTCATAATTAAATAAAAGAATTATTTATTTCTAAACAAAACCTGCTACAATCTATACTTCCTTGGACAAAAGGATCCACGTTACATGAACATTAAGACAGAACTGACACGGGGATCGCTGTGTATGCCCTGGGTCTGGGCCCCATGCCTCTCATGGCTTTGACAAGCAACAGACACACTTGTTTAACGAGTGAACGAACGAATGAACGAATGAATGGAAGTCACAGGAAAACCACAGGGCAAGCAAGCCGAGGAAAAGCAAACCCACCAGGAGAACAGAAAGAGTTGCAGGGATAAAGCCCTCTATTGAGCAGGGAGCATCCTGACAGCTAAAGGAAACATGAAACATTAATGGAGTCCAATTATCTGCTCAAAGGGACGAGACAAAAGAGTGGCGTGAACTGTCAGAGCATCAGGAAAGCGAAGGCCCAGAATAGCTGAGACTTGAAAAATGACAAAGGACGACAATGGCTTTTTCAGTTCTGCTCCAAATAAGGACCAGGAGGAAGAGGTCTGCTGCTTGCCTGACATTGGGGAAAGACAGAGAGAATGCAAGCTCCTCAATGCCTTTTTGTTCATATCTTCCTTATTAAGACAAATGATCTTCAAAGTGGAAAGGAAGGAATAAGCACAATTAAGGGGAAGCCACGGTCCATGGTGGGGGAGGGGCTGCAAGGATCCCATCTCCTTGGCTGTCTTCAAGGCCAAGGAAAATTGATCCCTACAGTTGAAATCTCAGTTTGAGCCACTGAAAAATCTGAAGAATCAAAAAGGAAGGAAAATATTGGTGGACCTGGATAAGAAAGGAAGGCTAATCTTGAGGTAGAAGAGGAAAAAAGGCTCGGAGAGGGAGTCTATCAGCCTTGGTCCAAATCTCAGCTTTGTAATACATGACGGGTATAGCCAGGGCAACTCATGCACCTCTGGTTCTGTTTCCTCCCTATATCTGTGGATATTATATCATGAGATAGTTAGGTGGACTCAATGGGATATAACAGGAAGCATAAGTTCTTAATAGTTTAAGAACTTAATTTTGCAATAGGGAAGTCACCTAAACATACAGGAAGTAGAAGATGGGAAGAAGGAAATCACAAAAATCTAACAGACTACAATATCATCCTATTACCTGACACTGCAGGAGGATCATTACTGATGTGCATATGCCATTATTCCCTGTGGTATGACCTATTTCATATTCCATGAGGCAAAAAGACTGACATTGGGAGACTTTTGTGGGGAAAGGATTCTAGATAATTCTCCTAGTTTTTTTTTTTTACATCTCAACCCTAATAAAAAGTATTAGGTATGTGGGGGGAGAGGGGGCTAACAAATCAAAAGTATCATAATCTTAGGTATCAAGAACCAACCAGTGGCCCACATTCACAATTATTCAGGATTCTATTTAGCACTTCAGAAAAAGACCCTTATATTTGAAAATAGTGTAGTTTCACAATGAGGAAATTGATAACTAAGAAAAAAAAGTTACTTTTACTTGTATATGAATGCAAAAAATGATTAATATGTTGAGGCCATTTTTATATGACAGTAAAAGTTGGACTAAATGAGAGGTCATTAAAGATTAATGCTGCAAACCAGGCACAGTGGTGCATGCCTGTAATCTCAGCAGCTCAGGAGGCTGAGGCAGGAGGATACCGAGTTCAAAGTCAGCCTCAACAACAACGAGACACTAAGTAACTCAGTGCGATCCTGTATCTAAATAAAATCCAAAACAGGGCTGGGGATGTGGCTCAGTAGTCATGTAGCCCTTAGTTCAATCCCTGGTACCCACCCCCCAAAAAAGGAGTAATGCTACAAGCCTGGTTTAAAAGCAACAATGAGGAGCCACTCTCTTCTTGGGAGACTACTGTGTTTTCTCTATGATCATGTCCTTATCTAAGATTCTCCTAATGCCCGGGAATAGCCTGGCAGGAAGGGAAGGGCTTTGTCAGCTGGTTGTCTTTGCTTGCCTGGAATTACCAGAATGTCACATGCGCAGAGAAGAGGCAGGGCTTCAGAGTTTTCTGAAGCCCATATCTATTTAGGACATGTGAGCTCAGGAATTCATTAAATAAATATCTATGAAATATGACTCCAGAAATGGCACTATGGTGGAAACTTCAGAATAAGTAAGACTCAGAGTCCTCAAGAAATATATGTTCTCTGGAGAAAGCGGAAAGGCAAAGCTTCTTCAAGTGTTATTTTATGTATTTCCAGGTGTGTGCCTGGTGGTCCTCTTAAGTTATCTCAAAACTGATGCTAAATGCACTTGGCTTTGATTCCCATTCCACCATTGAAAGTGACCTCTCTGGGACTTTGGGGCATCTTACTAAGACTCTCAGCCTCAGTCTCTCCATTTATAGGTCTGTTGATTGAAAGAAAAAACACCAGGGATAATCTAGCCCAAGTCTCCAATTTGTCACCATCATCACCATCGTCATCCTGCAGTTCCTAACCCAGGTGCCACCAAGCCCCTTTTAGCTGGAAATTTCTGCAGTCTAGTGTACATACTGGTATGATACAATCATTCATTTTACATTTTCACTTGTTATTTTTTTTCCATTTCAGGAATAATAAACTCCTATTACAGAACATTTAGAAATTGAAGAGATGCAAACAACAGAAACAAACTTCTCACCCCAAATGACTGTCATGAGAGGAGGTAGACTGTCAATCTCCGAGAACTTGGAGACACGCTGTCTCCTTTCCCTCCCTCACTTGCTACCCTCTCTGCTCTTTGAAAGCCCCGAGATCTTAGGAGCTTTACGCACATTCCATTGCCTATATGGACACCCTTCTCCATCTTCCAGGGATCTCCTAGCATATAGCCATTCAAAGGGCATTCCAATCCACTGCTCATCCTCACTGTGACGTATCGCCTGTGTCCAAAGATCTTAAGTGACCCCTCTGAGAATAAACCAAGAAAAATAGATTGACTTTCTAAACTTCCACATCCTACACCCATTTCATTTTCTTTTCTTTTCCTTTTTTTTTTTCTCCCTTTCTTTTTTTTTTTTTCAGTGATGCTGAGGATGGACTCAAGAATTCATGCATGCAAGACAAGCATTCTACCACTGAGCTACATCCCCACTACCTGTTTCATTTTGGAACTAGTAGGGCTACTAATTGCTCCAGGATGATGTATCACCATCAAAATCACCCATCACTGATAACAAAACAATGTACCTATTGGAAAAACTTTGGAGGCAGGTGTTATCCTAGAACAGTATAGTTTCTAAACAGTGAAGGTAACGGCTTGAAGCACTAAAATCTGCTTTCATTTTTCTTCCTTGTAAATATCATGTATCATACTCTTGGCTTCTTTTTTTCTTAAGCAGGGTCAGAGAACACAATGTAACCTTTATCTAATGACTTTGGTCCTCCATCTGAGAATAAGTGATGTCACTGGGTTTGGTGACTTGAACAGCTCTTTGTTCCCAGGTAAGTACACTCACTCTGCTGGACTGGGTTCTGATGGTTCCTGTGACAACTTGTTTCCCTCCTATTCTATCCTGCTGCCAACATCACCCCTTACTGATGTGAACTTACATGGATCCCCAGGACCTTTGCTTCTTCCTCTTGGCTATAGGTTTAGAAACTAAATATCCAAAGTCTCATGCTGTACTTTAAAATAAAACCCAAACAGCATTTATTATTCGTTTATCTTCATTATGAAATAGTTATAAGTTTGTTTAAATTTTTATTTATTATTTTATTATCATATTCTTTTTGGGGGGGTGGGATAGAACACAGGGCTTTGCACATGCTAGGAAAGCACTCTCCCACTGGGCTGGATCCCCAGACCTGCTAAAATGTTTACAATGAAGAAAATTATAAGGAGAACAAAACTATGTATAATTCCATAACTCACAATTAAACCTCATTTGTATGTAATATACATACCATGCTCTTTTAAAAAAATTAGGATCATATGGTATTATAACTCGTTTCCCTATTTTTTTTCACTTAGTATATCTGAGCATTTTCTCAAGTTACACAAACTTAACATATTTAAAGACAGAATAATAATCTTTCAAGTGACTGTAATGCTTATGTGATTAGTCTTTTAGTTACTCCCCCTTATTGTGGGGGAATATGTTATTAATAGAATTGGACATATACATAAAAATACGTGTTCTTTCTCTCCCTCCCTCTCTCCCTCTCTCCCTCTCTCTCTCACACACACACGCCCATTTCCTTGAAATAAATTCCTAGAATCCATGGGTTAAAATGTGTGAATAGGACAAAGGATGGAGCTCAGTGGGAGAGCACTTGTGTAGTATGTGGGAGGTCCTGGTTCAATGTCCAGCATCTTTTAGATGAAATAAAAAATTATTAAAAATGTGTCAATGCTGTCAGGATCTTGTCAGATGAAATCCAATGGCCTCCCACTCTCAGATGTGTTCCCTTACAAGAGCTACCCTGTCAGACATGGTATCATGCCTGACATCTCTTTCCTGTACTCACGATAATTGCAAAGAAGGCACTGATAGCCCCATGTTGTGGGTTGAAAAACTGAGGGTTGGCTATCCAAGAAAGCAATTTTAATGAGCCCAGCATAAAAGGACAGGTCTCTAAGGCTCTCGTCCCTCTCAGGCTCTTCCCCAGACACCACACTGCCTCCCAAGATCACAGACCCCTGGGTGCTTCTGTCAATACAATTACTCTCTAACGAGGACTTTAAACCTCTTTACCAGCTCCTTTGGGCATCTTTGGTCAATTGTGCTTCTGGTGCGAATCATACCCAGTTGGCTCAGCTTTGGGTGTAAGCAACAGAAACAGCTTGTTTAAAAGGAGAAAAGGCTAAATTTCTAAATCTTGCAATTTTCTGCAATTTCACATCAAACATGATAAAGAAGGGCTGGGGAGATAGCTCAGTTGGTAGAGTGCTTGCCTCGCAAGCACAAGGCCCTGGGTTCAATCCCCAGCACCAAAAAAAAAAAAAACATGATAAGGAGAAAACTAAATACAGAATTACCATAGGATCCAGCAATGTCACTCCTGGGTATGTGACCACAGGACTTAAAATCAGAGACTCATGTGCTGGGAAGTCCATGTTCATAGGAACAATATGCACAATACCAAAAGGGGGAAAGAAATCAAGGGCCCATCTACAATGAATGGACAAACCAAATGGCAAAAAATGACATGAGATTCTGATACATGTAAAAATGGATGAACCTCAAAAATACGCCAGGTCAAAGAAGTCAGTTACAAAAGACTAGATATTATATAATTCCAATTATATGAGTTACCTAGAATAGGCAAATTCAGAGTCAGGAAACAGATTAGAGGTTACCAGGGCTAGGAGAATTATTGCTTAATGGGTACAGTTTTGTTTGGGGTGCTAGGAAGTTTGGGAAATAGATAATGGTGATGGTTGCACAACACTGTGAATATAATTAATGCCACTGAAGTGTATACTTAAAATTGTTAGAATGGTAAATTGTGTTTCATATATTTTACCACAATGAAGAAATATTTCTTAGAAATTGTTTAGAGTGATTCCAGCTCTTACAAAACCACCCACTTTCAAAGGAAAATGCACCCCATCCTGCAGGGTGCTACTAAGTAAGGCATGAAGCATTTTTAGCAACTGTCACACAAAAATAAGCAGCTTATGTTAGGAACAAGGTAATAAAACAAGAGCAATAAATCCTCTTTGCAAGATAGAAGTAACAGGTCAAGGAAAGTCACAGCTAATCTTTTATTCTCAACATCAGGACCCTTGTAAGGAACCAGGCAACTCCAGATCTAAATCAGAGTATCTGACTAGGACTTGAAAATTAAGGAAATGAGACCAAAAAAAAAGGTCAACAACAAAAAAATAAATGGCACCTTATCTTGTCATATTTGATCACATGTTCCATGGCATTTTCTTAAAGTAAACAGTGTCAGGCACAAGGATGGGAATAGAAGGGAATGAAGATTGGGGCAAGTACTGAGAAGGCACACCACAGACTCCTACCAGGTTTCTACAGACTATGCTCATGCTGGCCTGGGAGACTGGCTGACCGCTCCCAGGGAGGGAATGAGCCTTTGTACTGCACTGCCAGAGAGCAGCACATCCCAGGTCCACTCATCACAGACTCCCGGGGCCGTGTGTGTGCCAAGAGGGAAGATGAACACTGCACTTGGACACACTTGAAAGAGGGACTGTGCCCTTCTGTTCCCTGAAACAGACCTCGGAGCACTGGCTCCCTTGATTTCCAGCTCCATTGGTTTCCTTATTTTTCATGTAAAATGAGTGTCCAGAATCAGATAGGAACACAATCATGCTTGCTTTTTTTTTTTTTTTTTTTTTTTGCAAACTGCCTGCTCATGCTCTTTGCTAGTTTTTCTATTTGACCATTACTTTTTTTTATTTATAGGATTTATAGAATTTTTTTAATAAACAGAAGACAGTAATACACTGCATGTTGCATGCATTGCAATTTTCCCCCAGGTTGAAGTATGCCTTTTAGTATTTTAAATATTATCTTGCGTGTTCGTATAAAAATGCATGTTTGTATGTGAAATTACCATTTTTCCTTTATAATAGAGCTACATCTTATTTAGGAAAGTCTGATTTTGACATAGAACATGAAGATTCTCACTGTTCGTTAATTTCAGTTAATCAAATAAATAAGACATTTTAATTTTTCACTCTTATTACTTAATTGCCTGAAACTGAGTATTGGGTATAATAAATAGTAAGGTTCCAGGCACCCGACTCGCCCCCAATAAGAACAGTCATGTTTCCTGTGATCTCTGTTCTCCCATGACTATTTTTGCTGTATGTCATTTCTGTCATTGTGTTAATCTCTACTCTGATCCTTGTGTCTACCACCATCCATGAATAAACCATATACTTTCTTCTTGTGATGCCTCAAGAAATTTGCTGAGAGTGAAAATCACCCCTCCATATGTCTTGTCCTTCTTCACATTTCCCTTGGCTGTTATTGAGTTTCACTCTTCCTTATTAAACTTAGGAAACATTTGCCAAGTCACACCAAAACCCTACGGGGAATTTGGTTGTACCTGCAACTAATACAAAGATGAACTTGAGATGATATGACAATCTTTACTATAGTCTGTCTTCCCATCCATGACCATACTAAAACTCTCCACTTCTTTAGTACTTTAATCTCTTTAGCAACATCCTATGTCTGGTAATCTTGCTGAGTTTATTCCTAGACACCTTCAATTTTTGTTACTTCCAGGAATGGAGGTGTACTCCTCTAATCCCAGCAACTTGGGAGGCTGGGGCAGAAGGATCACAAGTTCAAGGACAGCCTCAGTCACTTAATGAGGCCCTCAGAAACTTAGCAAGACCTTGCCTCAAAATAAAAAATTTAAAAAGGACTGGGAATGTGGTAAGTGGTTATGTGTCCCTGGGTTGAATTCCTGGTACAAGAAAAAAAAAAAAAAACTCATTACTAATATAAATGAGATTTCTTTTGACATTATATTTCCTGACTGTTTCCTATTAGTGTACAAGAAAACTATTAAATTTTACATGTTGATATCACATTATACATGCCATCTTACAGAACTCTTATTCATTTTAAAAGTTTGCATATCTGTGCGGATTTTCTATTTGAATGATCATATTATTTGCAAATAAACAGCTTTCATTTCCATTCAAAGCTGATATTTTAATTTCTTTGATATTTTATTGCAATGTTAAGACCTCCAGTAACAGTTTACATCTGTGCCTGGTTCTGCATTTTCCTGGGCACGGCTCTAATATTTCTCCATTAGGGATGATGCAGGCTGTAGGTTCTTGACAAATCAATTTTAGAAGGTTAAAAAGTTTCCTTTTCAGGGAAGGTCTGTTAAGAGATTTGTTGTTCTTTGTTCTGTGCTACAATAAGTGGAAAATTCTCTTTTCATGTCTAAGTGAGATGACCACTTGATTTTCCTTTAATCTTTGACATATTAAATATGTTCCTGGCTTACAATGGCAAACCATCCTTGCATTACTATAATAACCCCAACTTATTTTAGATTTCACTTAAGAGAAATTTCTGAATCTGACTCATCTACATTTCCAATTTTTTGTTTTGTTTTAGTACTGTTTCAAAGATACTCAAACATATCATGAATGGGAAAGTTCTTGATCCTCTGTCTACCTCTGAAACAGTTTGTATAAAGACAGACGTTATTTGTTCCTGGAAAGTTTGCTAACAAGGACCTACAAAAATACCTGGGTATTTTTGAAGGGGCAGTTAATGATTATTGACTCCATTTCTTCCAGAGTTATTTAAGATTTCTATATCTGGGGGTTGAGGATGTAGCTCAGTAGTAGAGCACATGTCTAGTATGCATGAGGCCCTGCCCTGGTTCAATTCCCAACATCACACACACACACACACACACACACAAAAGGTAAAGATTTTTTTAAAGAATCAATTATCAATTTTACTTTTATATTTTTGCAATAAATTATTTATCTTCCTCGTATTTCCCCATTTATTGTTCATGGTTTTCTTGTTTCTAAAACTCCCCAATGTGCTCCTCATGTGATTTTCTTTCATGCCTTTTTCCTTCTACACATCTGGGCTAGACGTTTGCTATTAGGATGGTTTTTTACAAAGACTGCCTTTTATTTTGTTCTTGTTTATTGACACTTTATTTCAATAACCTCTCATTTTAATTTTTGTAATTACTTCCTTCTGCATTTAGCCTTATTCAATTTGCATTTTTCCAATTTCAATTTTTCTTCTTTTTGAAGCTTAGGAATTTAGTCCTACATACCTCTTTAGCAGCCCTATACAAATTTCCACTTGGTACTATGCTCATTTCCATTCAGTTCTAAGTGACTGACATTTCCATTGTGACTTCTTCTTTAACCCATGAGTGAAATATGGGTCTCTTTTAAAGTTTCTACAAACATGTTTACATGTTTTGTCTTGAACATTTTGTGTTGACATCTGATTTAATCACACTGGGTCAAAGAACATGGCTTGCGTGGAATAGATTGCTTAAAATTTACTGCAACTTCCATATATGGTCAATTTTTCAAAAAGTTACACAGGTTTTTAGGGAAGAATCAAGAGTCTCTCTGCTGGGTAAGGGTCCTAGGTGTCTCAACCAATGAAAGTCCAATAATACTGGGGTGGAAAGATCTGGAATTCCCCTGCTATGTTACACTGTATTTTTTGTTTAACATCTTCTCTCTTTCATATCTTAATTTTTCATCTTTTTCTATTTGATGTTGTTTGATTTTTTAAAACTATATATATCCCCTTGTATTTTTTTCTGCTAGGTTATAAAATACAAATTATATATGTATTCTTTCAGTAATAATAGTCAATATTTTAGTTGCACATGTTAAAATACATGATTAAACTTTTCTTTCTAAAGTGATTTCCAGTTTTTTCACATTTTACTCCTCCTATATGAAGCCTTTTTAGAATTTAACCACTAAGTAATCTCTATTTCCTGAAGACACACATATACACTCTCAATACCTGTGTGGAGTTTCAGCTTAATCTTATTTTAACAATTCATATGGGATTACACTTACAACATTGTACCACTGTCTCTGCACATTACTGTTCCTTATATGCCATGTTTCACATTCCTTCTTCCTGAAGTACATTTAATTACTCTTGGTTTTTACTGGTAACACATTTTCTCAGTCTTTGCTTAAGAAAGTTGTACTTTGCCCTCACCAGGGAGCAATATATTGGTATAAAATTCTACATGGACAGTTATTTTTGCCTCAGCACTTTGAAAGTAAATCACCTTGTCTCTGGCATCATAGCTAAGTCAATATCAGTCCCACGGTTGGTTTTCTTTAAGACAACTTCTCTTCCATTTTCTAGATTAGTCCTAAATGTTTTTAGATATGAACTAATTGTCAAGTTTCCTTGGTAGTTCTTTGAGTACAAAATGTGGGTTTTATCTTACTTCAGTTCTGGACAATTCTCAGTTCTTGTCTCAAATGTCCTTATATACTCTTCCCTCTCCAAAAGATCATGGGATCCTTGGTACCTAACTGCCTACCCCATCTTCCTTTGCCTCTCTGCAGTCTATGCAAGTTGACTCCCTTAGGACTAACTTTCAGCTCTTGAACCCCTTTAGAGAAAAGATAGCACTTTTAAAAATGGAAATGATATAGTAATATAATTGTAGATAAAAATATTTCAGTATTTGAAATATTTCATTTTCAAAATTTCTAGCAGTTCTTTTTCATACCCAGCTATTCTTGCTTTGTTTCTTCGGGTTGTCTTTCATGGTTTCTTGCACTGTGTTAGAGACATTAGTCTTTCATTCATCTGAGTAATATAAACAAGCCTATTTCAAAGCCTTTGTCAGACTTATTTTTATTGCATATGGTCTAAATTGGTCATCTGTTGATTTTGTTAGCTGTATTTCCTAGTATGGGATTGCTTCGTGTGTTTTGGAATGTTGGTTTGGAGACTCATTTGGGGCGGGTTGTTTTGTTTGTCTTTTCCACCACTCTCCCTGCCTACTCCTCCCTATGGAGTGGTCAGGCCAGGGCAGTCTGCAGCCACTGCCTGGTGGAAGACTGTGGAGGTTGCAGCCTGAGTCACTGTGCCCACCAGGAAGCTGCTCCATTTAGTTCTGGCTGCAAGGCTGTGCCTGATTGCTTGGCCACAAGTTCACATGCGCTCTAGTCTTCCTTGGCAACAGTCTTTTTCCAGCATCTTCGGCGAGCAGGGAAGCCCCACCCCAACTCCTGGCTGGATAAAATGGGCTTGGCTCTGGTCCTGCTCCCCAACGTTGGCAGAGGGAAGGGGCCTCAGTCCTTACTGTTCCCCAGGACTGAGTGGCCTGCACTGGTGGCTGTTTTTGGTGGTGCAGGCACTGTTCAGTGCTCTGTGGAATAGCCTGTTCTAAGCCAAGCTGTGTCCTTCACTTCTCCTCTTTTGTATGCTATGTGTGAAAAAGGATAGAATGGCCGATGTCATGAGAGTGCTTAAAGGTAAGAACTCTGAGAGGTTGAGCAGTGGAGTTCAATATGGTGACATGTCCCTTTATTCCTTTAAGCAGTGTTTTAGGAACTGGGATGCACTGGAGGCCCAACTTCCAACTCTGTGCTGCTTAACTCCAAGCCAGAATGGAGAACTAGCTCTCTTCTAGTGGAAGGCTATTATTCTCAGTACTGCTCTGCAAATTCCCCTTCAGGGCACTTCTTGGGTATATCTGATATCTAGGGGATATTTGAAAGTATGACGTAAAGACAAAGGATGAGAGATAAACTATAAAAATTCTCTCAGTTAATTATTCTTATAATTTTCTGATGAAAGTGCTGACACAGAATTCTAAAAGAACATCAATACCAAGACCTAGATTATTTCAGTTTGAAAGAGATAATTTCTAAACAATACAATGTAATGAGTTAAAATTGTCCCAAATTTCAAAACCAGTACTCATAAACTGGTATCTTTCCCTTCCATCATCTCATATGAACGTTTTCTGAAATGTGACCCTGAAATTAGGCTGGTTACAGAAAATTCTGGCGGCTTTTATGAATCTTCTAATGCTTGAGAACACATTTATTTGACTTCCTGGTTAGATCTCAGCTTTGATTTTAGCTAAATGTCATCTTCTTTCTCATTAAGCAATTTTTAAAAATCTGATTATTCTAATGCCTACCAGCTCTAAACCTTATGATTTCTTGCACTTAAATGCTACAGTAATCCATTACATTGTTCCTGCTTCATGTCAGGAGCAGACTCCCCATTCTCTATCATTTTTTCTAATTTATGAAGTAACTCTGCATTACTTTACTGTCCCTTCCTTTCTTCCCCATAATGACTCAAAACAGAAGGAAACAAAAAGGTCAAGAAATTCGGAGAATACATACATGCAAAACCACGCTATTCAAAAAATTTTAAAAAGGCAAAACAAGAGGGTTACCCTGTGCAGGAGCCCTCACAAAGGGTAACATCAAATCACCTGAAGTGGAATTCCAAATCTTACACAAAACAGATTTTGAAGTTTAGCTTAATTAAGTCTGTTCATTGAAAGAAAATACATAAAGATAACTATTTTAGAATTTGTTTTCTTTACAAAAGATACAGTATTAGAATCTTACTCATTTGTGTCCAGAATAATTTTTGTAATATACCATCAACCTTCAGTATCCCCAGGTTCCACATCCATGGATTCAATGGATCATGAATTGAAATTATTTGGAAAGAACACTACACATGTACTGGACACGAACAGACTTTTTCCTTGATCATCATTTCCTAACAATACAGTAAAACAACTGTTCACTTAGTATTTACATTGTATTAAGTATGATAAGTAATCTAACAATGATTAAAAGTAAGTGGGAGGAAATACATAAGTCCTATGCAAATATTAGGACATTTTATACAAGGGATCTGAGTATTCTCAGATTTTGCTTTCTCTGGAGGATCATGGAGCTGAGCCTCTCCCATGACCATGGATACAAAGGACTATAAAGTCCTAGTATTATTGAAAAGCTATAGTTAAGTTCTTGCTCATTACTTACTTGGATGGTTCACTAGTCGATCAGATTGTGCTCGGAACCCAGGCCCTGCCAGGTCTCGTGGACTGGGAGGTGGCTGCTCCACTTTGTCCTAAAAAAGGACAAGAGTTGTCAAATGAGGTATTTCACACTTTTCAATAACCATCATCCATGGCATCATTTCCATTCTGCTCAATTCCTTAATTAATTTCAACTTATTTGGTTTCTTTTAGTTTTAAATGGTAGTCTAGAACATACTATATAAGGAAAGTCAATCATGAAAAGGTATAACCTGTTGGTAAGGGAGTTAGAAGAATAGTTACTACTGTTTTTTTCGACTGAAATAGTCCCCCCCCCTCCCATCACCTGAATAGCAATTCAAAAAGAATGATTATCAACTGCTTAGCTTAGGCAATGAATGTCAATAATTAACATTCCATGGAGTGCATGCACTTTCTATAACAATTACTGGTAACTGAGTCTTGGCCTTCTGCAACCTGGGACAGAAATATCCAGATAGTGTATTATAAATGGCTCTCTCCACAATGGATAAGGATTTCAGTGGCATTTTTCAGACATGAGAGTGAGGACAAAAAATTTTAGCAGAAATTTAAAACAGCAATATCAAGCTCATGATTCTATAAAAACATCTGCATAGATAAGCAATTTAGCCAACAAAAGACATACTAAAATGTGGAGGGGGGGCACATGCCTTTTAATATCTATATACTTACCAAAAACAGCAATGACTAACTTAGAGTGGGGAGATGTTGACTTCTTATAGATTAATGAAATCTGTAAAATTTTTACAATCATGTGTATTACCTCTGTAATTAGGAAGATTTTGAATTGTGCCAAAAGCACAAGGTCTGCACTAAAATCTATTACTAATACATAACACATATTCACAAATGTAGCAGACATGCTCCTTGATTACACCCTAATATATCATAAATGGAAAATATCATACATGAAAAATGCACTGAATTCACCTGACCTACCAAACATCACACTTAGCAGCACAGCCCACTGTAGAATATTGGCTGTTTCCCTTGTGATCATGGGGCTGACTGGGAGCTACAGCTCACTGCCTATGCCCAGCATCACAAGACAGCATCATATTTCATAGCACTGGCCCAGGAAAGTCTCCAAATTCAACAACTGAAGTAGGGTTCCTACTGCATGCATATTGCTCCCACACCATTGTAAAGTGGGGAGGGGGAAAGCATTAAATGGAACCTTCAAAAATCGGGGCTCACTCACAGCTGACATCAGCAACCTCATCCCTGTCCATCTCTCCCAGCATCGCAAACTGAAGCATGTGAAATATCTGGCATGCTTTTGCACTGCAATGTGCTGGCAAATGCCAATGTGCCCACTGTGCTCCCTGTGCCCAGCGGGGCTCCTGCTTTACAGAGGGAGACATGTGGGCACAGGTATGTTAGCTGCCTTTGCACCCACCATCACCAGTGGTCTAGGCCATCCCAGTACTAGGATGCAGGCAGCCTGGCTACACATTCCTCAATCCTCCCCACCCAATGGCCCAAGAGGCTCAAAAGAGGACACTGGTTTCACCAAGGTATCACAGCAGCAGGGTAAGAAACACTTCATTGCCTTCCTGCCTCCCAGTAAGTGGCTCCTCTCCCTTGTCATGTACGAAACAGACTCAATGCTAACTTCTCATCTATAAGCACACCAATCTGCCAGTGAACAGTTAATGTCTGGTTCATGCTGTGCTTTGGGGCTGCTCACAATGGGGGAAGAAGAGGGAGAGCCCAGGGAAGAGATTCCACAAGAGCCAGCTCATTCATATCTACATTTCGAAGAAAAACGAAGTCACATTCACACCCTCCTCCGGAAAATCTGTAGAAAACAAAACAAAGTCCTACGAAACTGGAGATATTTTCACTGGTGCCTCTCCTCCCACCCCTCCTCCCTATGTCTGTCTTTTTCTTTTTCCCCTTCGAAAGAAGTATCTTTTCTGTTTCTTAGATGGAATATTTGCTAATTATGAAAATATCGATGCAGGAAAGAAAAACATGAAGAAAAACTTAAAGCAAATCTCTCTCTATTCTCATACCCAGGGAGTTATCTAATCAGTTTCCCTAATGTTCTTTCAGGAAAGGACAGGAACAAATGGGAAACAGGAAGGGAAGGGGAGGGGGGCAAAAACGTGTACATGTGCAGAACATTTGCATTATTTACAGAGAGCATGTATGTTACATTTGAATCACATGAAAGTTATAAATTATCCTATTTTAAAAGTGATTATGGAGGGAGGGATATGTACCTTTTATGTATATTCCATATACAATAATATATTCCAAATTATTATGTTTGAACACAGGTCCCTGAAATTCTCCATGTCAATAAATATTATCTCCATTGACAGAATTCTTTCATAGCTCTATCATACCTCACTGAGTGGTTGTCTGATGTAATTTATGTAGCCACTATCCTACTGGTGAACATATAGATTGTAAAGGCTAGAGTTTATACCTGGAATATTCCCCAAAGGCTCAGGTGTTGAAGGCTTAGTCCCCAGTCCATGGCACTACTAGGAGGTGGTGGCACCTTAAAGAAGTGGGGCTTAGTATGAGGAAATTAAATCACCGGGAGAGTGCCCTTTGAAAAGGATCCCAGATTCTCGTCCTCTCTTTGCTTCCTGGCCACCGTGAGATAAGCAGGCATCCTCACCAGGCATTCCCACAGCAGGTTAAGCAATAATGGGCCAAAACATCTGAAACCATGGACCAAAACAAACCTTTCCTCTCTTTAAGTTGATTATTTCAGGTATTTTGTCATGATAACAGAAAATTGACTAATACTGTCAGTTTTTGATTAGGAAAGAAGAAAAGGATACTTTGGGAGACATGGTGTCCAAAAGGCAAGGGGGATGCTACCAAGAACCCTGTGGAAGTACTGAGGAAGGAGGTTATGCTCTTAGGGCTGATTAAGAATGTGGTTCTTCCCAACCCCCCGGATTCAGCAGCATCCCACTGGGGTCAGCCCATCTAGTTTCTGCAATTACGTAGCAAATGTTGTCCTATCCAATCTGTAGTTTGCCATCTAAGAGAAATTCTTTTTTCCTCTATTCTGAATTTTAAAACAAACCCCAAATTTTTGGAAGTACAGACTAGATATAACATTGAAATTGGCCTAAACTTTTTTCTCTTTTCTGAATTTCAAAACAAACCATGTAAAATTTTCGGAAATACATAATAGAGATAAAACTGATATTAGCCTAAATCTTATTACAGTAGGACAATGGCAGTTGCATAGTCTTTGTACCTTTTTAATACATAGCCAGACATTGTGGAAATCAAACTGAGTAAACTATTTTGCGTTTTGTTCCCCCATGACCCTGCAATTAACAGAAGAGGTGGTTCTACCCCTTTGTGGTGAACATCACCTTTTTCCTATTCAAACTACTCTAGCAGATACTTTCCAGTAGTAGTTCAAACTTGCAAATAACATAAACAACAATCAGACAAATACCTTTGGGCATAAAACTTTGCCCACATTTCTGATTATTTGTGTAGGATCCTTAGAAGTAGGAGCACTAGGCCAAAGGTCATGTACATCTTTTTTTAAAAGACTCTAGATACATCCTGTTAAACTCTTCTTCACCAGATTTACCCTTCCGCCTGGAATAGAGGTGAAGTGTCCGTTTCATAACACCCAAGGAAGCCAGGACTGTGACTGGTTATTTTTCTGGAAATTTTTTCTTGCCAATTCCAGAGATAAGCAGTGGCCTCAACCCTCCTGTTTTAATATGCAGATCTTTAATGTTAAGGTTGAGCAAGTTTTTCATGAGATTTTCAGCCTGATGTCTTTTTTTTTTTTTTTTGTCTACATTAGTTCTGAGAGCACAAGGGCTTTCCAATAAATATGCCGTGAACACCATGCCACTCAGTAGCTTGGGGCCAGTTACTTGCAGTCAACTGGTTCCTCAATAAAATGAGTTCAAGAATCTCTCAGTGACTGCTGGGAGGTTTGTTTACCATGCAGAACATCAAGCTGACCTGTTGTGGTGACCCATTATGTGATGGCCCACGTGACATTCACTTATCTTAATTCTCCTGTGATAAGTTTTAAATGCTTAGGAAACTAGTTTACTTATATTTGTAGCAAATGCTCCTCCCACCTCACTTTTCTTTAGATGTTATTATATTTTTTGATTCTTAGAGGTTTAATTCAATGTAGCCAAGTTGACTAAACTTTTCCTTTGTGTTCATCATTTTGAGCTTAAAAACTGCTTTCATACTTTACCAAGAGAACTGAAAATCATTCACTTGTATTCTAATTTCCCTTTCATCTATCTGATGTTTATTTGGGTGGGTAATAAGAGGAGAGGAATTACATTGAAGCCCCCCTCCCATTGTTTACCCATATGCCCAACCCATTCTTTAGCTTTCTGTTACTATATCAAATACTTGAGATAATAAACTTAAAATGAAAAAAAGGTATATTTTGACTCACACTGTTAGAGGTTCTAGTCCCTGACTGTCCGGCATCTCTGTTTTCGGGCCTCTGGTGGGGGTGCCAGATAGCAATGGTAAGGAATATACAGAGAAGCAAAACAGCTTACCTCATGGCCAGCACTTAAAAGAAAGGGAGTAAAGAGCTAAGGTCACACAATCCCCTTGGAGGGAAAGCCCCCAATAATCTAAATATCTCCCACTAGGCCCCACCTCTTAAAGAGTCCACCATTTCCAATCACACCATCCTGGGTATCAAGCCTTTAAAACCTGGGCCTTTAGGGGACATGTAACACACAAACAATAGCACCATGTATCACACAATCCTTCCTTTTACCTGATTGGGGAAGTCACTTTGTGCACACTTTATAATCCTATACACACATGCATCTGTTTCTCCGCAGAGCTACCCATTCCTGGGCTGACACTCCACATTTTTCCATTCATACAGTCTGCCAACATGTTTTATCATCAGTAGAATATTTCCTCTCTTCTTCTTTTGCATGAACTCCTTAGTCATTTTCTTCCAAACTTAGGGCCAAAAAAGATTTAACACACGTTAAGAATATAGTCAATGCACCTATCACTACATTTCTGTCAATTTTAGACTACAGGTGTGATGGTGGCTGAGCCATATAGCCTAGTGTAGGAGATTATTTCATCCAAGTTTGTGTACCTATACCCTATGATGTTTGTGCAACGCCAAAAATCACCTAAGAATGCATTTCTCAGCACACATCCCTAGTACATGACTTCAGTCTTAAAATTTTCTTGCATTATTAAAACTTCTCATCTGAAATATGTACTTACATGTAAATGAGTAATTGCTATTCATTCATCATACAAATTCTGCTATTGGACCATGTCCTTGGAAGCAGATCACAGAAACATTGAGAAAATTATATTGAGAAGATATGTAACACAAGAGAGAGTGGGACCAGCCTCTTGGTGCCCCAGATCCCATATATTTATGCTCAAGGACCTTCAGGGATTGGGTATGACCCTACAGGTTAACCAGGACCTCAATGTTTCCTGGAACACCCAATTTTGAGACCCACTAATTCCTAGATGTTCCACTTTCCCTAAGAAAGCCTTTTAAGTGACAAGGAAAACCAGGCTTCAATGATATCACCAATTTAAAAGACAAGTCACTGGAAAACATAATTTAATGGTGCCTTGCCTAAATAGTGCGACCAGATTTAGTGATTAAAAATATAGGATGCCCAGTAAAATATGAATTTCAGAAAATACCTAATAATTACTTGGCATAAATATGTACCAAGTATTGCATGAGACATATCCTAAAAACTTATTTGTGGTTTACCTGTAATTTTACTGGGAATTCTTCATTTTATCCAGCTACTCTTTGCCTCAAGTATGTTCAACGTCTGACAGGCTTTCAGGAGAAAGTATGGCAGCAACCACGAAATCTCAAGTGGCTCATGTGTTTATGAATTTCCAAGGTCAAAAAAGATATGTACCGTTTTCAATTCAATAGACAGGAGCTTTAGACAAGAGTTCTATTCCCTTGAGAAGTCAAGAAATATTTAATATAGTTAGGCCATCTCTTATCTGAAATGCTTGTGAACAGAAGTATTTCAGATTTTTTTCAGATTTTGGAATATCTGCATATACATGATGAGATATCTTAGGAATGTAATTCAAGTCTAAATATGACATTCATTTATGTTTCATATATAGCTTACCCACATAGCCTGAAGGTAGTAATTTTATACAATATTTTTAATAGTTTTGTGCATGAAAAAAGTTCCATGGTGTAAAATTTCCCACTTGTGGTATCATGATGGCATCCAAAAAGTTTTGGATTTGGGAGATTTTTGGATTAAGGATGCTCAACTTATAGTATGGATAAAGATGGTTGTAAAATAAAGCCAAAATACAAAAGGCAACAGGGAAAAGTTAACCACTGACCAGGTAGTTAAAAAGAAAGAAATTCCCAGAGCCTGGAAGGTCAGGAGCAAATGTCCACTCACCATTCAGAGACAAATAATGCAGGTTGCCAGGAGGAAGGAAGTAAACAAGGGGACAAGACTAAAAGATTTATCATTGTACTGGCATGGTTTCCTCTGTTTCTGTGTTTGCTTCCGAGTCTCCAAACCACCCCCATAAGGGAAGAACTGAACAGCAAGGATAGTGTTGCCTTATGGTTAATATCATAGCCTTGCATGTAGGAGTCCCCAGTGTGCTGGAAAGGGAAGGTGGAGCTTTCTTCTTTAGGTCAGATTAGCAACAAATGCCTTTTGAACCAGAGTCCTTCACGACTACACTATCTACCTTCAGGCAAAGGTAGAAGGATGGAAGAGTACAGTCCTAAAGCTCCTTATTTATAATCACACAGGTTACTTCACTACTTAATGTTGAGCCTTCTGGGATCCATATATTTCGGGAAATATTTGCCAAAGTAAAAATCCAGGCTAGGGAGAAACATTATCTTCATAAAAAAAAAAACAAGGAGAGCCCACTTTTCCCCCAGATTGACCCAACCTTCTACTACTCTACAGAACTTACACAAAGCCCTGGAGTCGGGAGAAAGGATGGTAGTAAAGAGGACAGTCTCCTCCACTCCTCTACCCTGTGCTGGCCAAATAACTGATCTTCTGGCTTCCAGCCGTGGTGGCGGGTGGAACAAGGCAGGCCAGGAAGGGACAAGGACTGAATGAGCGCTTAGTTCTCCTGTTCAGCTGTTCCTTCCATAAATAATACTTCAGGGGGCTGCATGAAGGCCCCTGGCCTGGCTTTTTCAGGACCCTTACTGATCCCAGACTGGGACCTCTATCTGCTGATTTCTCTGACCTCCCTCCTGCCTCTGCCCCTTCTGTTTAAATCTATTCCTTGAGCCCTTCAAGATGGCACCCACTACATACCGCTGAGACCCCAGGCCCGTAAGGCAGGTCACTTAATTTCCCCTATTCTACCGGTAAAAGAGTCTGAGGTTTCAATGAACGCCCTTAAAAGTGACACGGGGAAAGAGAAAAGTGGCAAAGCAGTGCGTGGACTTTCGTGGGCCTGGTGTGCAGGTAAAGGCTGGTACCCGCTGCCCACTGAACACTCAGTTGCATTAGTCACCGACAAGCTCATAGCTAACATTTTAATGTGAACCTCACAACTGATCCATGACCCCCTGCCCACCTAGGGACATCAGCTGGGATGGTTGGTGCTATTTGCTGCAGCCCTGCCCAAACTACAACAGGGCAATGCTTCCAAAGATGGGTGTGTAAAACAGACTTGGGATTTGTCATTTCACACAAAATGCAATTAAAGTGATTCAAACTGAAAATCCACTAACCTGTCAGATGACTGGTCTAGTGAAGAATAAGTGGTAAAGCTATCTGTTGCTGTGTCATCTGCACCTCTGAGAAGAGGCATCATCCTACCATGTTATCAACCCCCTTACAATGTCAGGTGCCTACTTCTTTCTGTATGCATGCCTACTCCAGAACCTTCAAACACAGATGATCCTTAGGTGTGATGTGAAGACTGAAAACATTTACCCTCCCCCAACTATATGACAATTCCTCATTTTTAATAAAAAAAAAAAATCAATGCAAAAACAACAGTTTCTACAGCAACTCCTGAGTTCCAGGTTCAGTGGCACTATAAATTTATGTGAACTCCTATTTAAGTTCTTCCTGTAATACATTATGTTGTTAGCATATTGGTGTAGATATGGGAAAGGGAGGAGACACATTGTCCATGGTATCACAGCTTATACCTGTGGGTGTGAGCCCAGGGGGCAAAGAGAACACATTCTTAACAACTGAGCTGGATACTACAAAATCTATCTTTATACTTACAACCATAAAAAAAAAAAAAAAAAAAAAAAAAAACCAAAGCATCAGAGAACTTGCTAAAAGTCACCATTACCATATCAGCACTCCAATTCTGATAACTGCAAGGTGTACAAAATTAGTTACCTCAAATGGAAATAACATTTGTATCAAATGAGCTAGGGCACCTCCCCCTTTATTGGCCCAAAATGGCACTGTCTGTTTAGATTCCACAGTTCATGTCTACATAAAAGCAAAGGGAGTGAGAGATTTCTGAACAGAGAATTATGTCAAACCCCTCTTAAAAAATCCAGACCAGAACTGCTTCCAAGATCCTGAGATAAAAGAAGAAAACTCTACATGTCAGCAGTCCATACCAAGGAATGAGAGTAACTTTTTTAAAAAAATGTATAATGGCACACCATAATGCATTTATTTATAATTTTATTTATGTATATTGCTGAGTCTGACATGAAAATACCTGGACTTCTAGAATATAAGAAACTTGAAGCAAAAATGCTATCACATGAAGAAAAAAGGATTAAGTGTTCACTTAAATCTTCCTACATGAAACTACTATACATCTAAAACGATACACACAGCCATAGGTACTCAACACTCAGACATTTCTTTCAACATAACTACCTTCAAGTGCAGCTATTTTTGACAATATCAGCAAAGGTAATACATAAATTTTCTATCTTTAACCACCTATTCTGCAATGTTGGACACAGAAACATCAATTTCAGTTATTCAAGGAAGGGGGAAATCCGTCAATCTTTCATTTTTTAAACAGCTTTATTGAGATATGCTACATAATATACATGTCATCTGGTGGGAGTGTACAATCCAATGAGTGCTGGTATAATGACAGATTCGAACAACCCTCACCATGTTCTAATTTTAGAACATTTCCATCACCCCACAAAGAAACCTCGTGCCCAGGGCCTGTCAATCTTGACAAATGGTTTTCCCAAAATAAAATGCCTTTGCCAAGTCAGTTTTGTTCCCAGTTTTTGATCCAGTATTCCCACATCAAGGAGGCAGCTTGTCCTAAAGGTGAAGGGCACTAGCTCTAGAATTTCTGTAGATGAGCAGCTTCATAACCTTGAGGAAGACATTCAGCCTCCCTATGACCTCAGAAGGCTGTTTTAAAGATTCAGTGTGATCCTGCACGTAAAGCCCTCCTCAGTAAATGTTAGCTGCTATTTTTACTACAACCACTACTGCTCCTACTGCTCCTCCTCCACCATCACCTCCACCTTCCATTACTTCCTCCACCACCTCCACCTTTTCTACCAACTCCACTCCCTCTCACCAACCTCACCATCATCTCCACCTCTGCCTCATACTCTCTCTACCATCACCTCCTGCACTACCTCCACTCCTTCCCACCAACTCCCTGTCACCCTCATCTCGTGCTATCTTGGACATCACCTCCTCCATCACCTCCACTTCTCCCATTCCTATCTGCCAATTTCGCCATCACCCCATCTCCACCTCCCACTATCTCCACCATCACCTCCACCTCTTTCTCTACCCTCCACCTTCACTATCACTTCCTACACCTCTACCATCACTCTCACCACCAGCACTTCCACCATGCCTTCCACCTCCTCCCATGAACTCCACTTCTACCTTCTCCCCCAATACTCTACTACCTGATCCTCTAACAGTATCTTCCATCACTTTCACTTCTATATCCTCCATTCCTACCACCCTACCTCTTTCTCCATAACCCCCTCCTCCTTTCTTTCCACTAGTTCCACCACTACTTCATTCTCCTCCAGTACCTCCATGATCTCCTCCTCCACTCTCTACCACCATCTTCACTGTCACCTCTCTACTACCTCCATCTCTACCATCATCTCCACCAACTCCAACCTCATCAGCTTCATGATTTCTCTCCACCTCTATCACAACCAGCTTCTCCATCCTCAATTTGAACCAACCTCTTTGTGAAAGGCAACTGAATAGACATCAAAACTTCCCCATCTATTAACATAAGGTTAATTTGTTAGAATAGTCAGCAAGTAGCACCTTAACCCACTATGAGCTCAACAGTAGCTTCAGTAAGGAAATTAGAAGATCCAACTACAAAATCTCTGAACTACCCACATAATAATGCTAACAACCTGCCCTTTAAAGTACTCTAAGATTATCAGTTAAGATGCAAATTAGGATGTGAGTGTAATTTTAAAAACAAACAACAAAATTTCAAATGGAATAAAATGTATTTTAACTTTGTCCCCAGTAATTTTAGCCAACTGTGATTCGAAGTTCTGGAAAAATGGAAGAGGATTCTGGGTTTTGCTCTCTGAGTCCTTCCTCTAATCATCTGTCCCTCCTCTGTCACAGAAGACCACTGTATACAACGGGCTTCCTAATCTCAGAGAACTAAGCCAAAATGCCATCAACCAGTCAAATCCCGCAAAGACAAAGGGGAATCTAGAACCTGCCTGCTACATATGAACCCACAGACCCCAAAGAAAAAAACAGACCAAGGTACTAGTTAGCATGTAGTATGCTAACAAGAACATACCTCTGAATCTGGAAAGATAAGGTTAGTAATCTTAGTGTACTAGTAATGGGGACAATCCCTTAGCATCTCTGAGCGTCAGCTGACTTTTGAAATATGAAAATAGCCATCCTAAAGCCTAATGGGGGACACAAAGCCACTATTCAAGCTGAATACAGCTTCTTCATTCCCAAGCTTGCATTTTCTCTCATTTTCATAAACCCATGCAACATCTACACTAAAACCAGAGACACAAACTACATGCAACTGGAACTACTGACTGAGAAAAGGTTATCTTCATAGCAGATTATCAGGGGCATAGTAGGCCATGATATGATATGCCTATACTCTTCTCCACTTAGCAGACTAAGCACTGACATCTCTTCCTTGAACTTGCTCAACAACAATCTCAGAACTTAGAAATGGTTCTCACTGTCCTGGTTGACCAGGAAAAGGCCCCAGGGTTGGATATGATGTAATCTATGGTAGTGGCTCTTCTTCCTCTCTAAGTCCCTCTGGCAGGCAGAGGGTAGAGATCCTAGGGTAAATGGCAGCTTGCAGCCAAGAACCTAGAGTCAGAAGGAAGAAAAAAAGACCTGGCCCAGAGTCCAGTCTGGGTCCCCACAGCATACTTGGATCAGGTTTGATAGCTCTTCAGAGGGCAGGTATGAGATGGAGCAAGGAAGGACAAAGAAGCAGCTGCCAGGAGCACACTGAAAGGCACGGCTGAGGGGTCAAGGTGATAGCAGTTCAAAGAGATGCTTCCTTGAGGTCTATCTTCAATGGAGTTTTAGACAAAGCAACAGGTTAATACAAAAATGAACAGTGGCACAGATCCCAGGGCACAGCAAACTCTGTCCTTTTGCAAAAGAGCTACTTTTTCCTATAAGAAAAAACAGTTAGGCTTCATAGCAGACAGGACTGTTTCATGCCCACAATAAACAGTTCACCTCTTCCTTCCTATATGAAAAACCGTATTGTGGCATGAGCCAAATGTTTATGAACAACCAAGTGACAAATTCAATGATACTGAGCAAATAACATCAGTCTCTAGGCCTATTTCCTCATCTATAAAATCAGGTCTTCAGATCATATCATCACGAAATCTTTTTTCACCATTAGGACTGAGTCTGGACACTATACAAAAATATTGTAAAGCTAATCTACTCCTAGAACCATGGTTAAAGTAATATTGTTTGGTGTCTGAGCTTCTGGCCATATTGGATCAGATACACTTTCTCTCCTTAAATGACTAAAATAGTTTTATTACTTTGGACAGTAGGCAGCATAGGACAGTGATTCCTGGAAGAGAAGACACAAAACACTGGGTCCCCCAAGCATCTACTTTATTCACTGGAGAGTTTCTAAGCTGTGGTGCAAAGAGTGGAATCCCAAGTACAGACGGGGAGTCTCCTAAGAAGAAAGAACTTAGCATTCAGGAAGGATAAGGCAGAGCAGAAAGTGCTTCATAGGGGAAGGTTCTAGAGATCTGCAGAGGGTTTCCTGCAGATATTTAGCTGAGTACTGATTGGTGCACACATATAAAGAAACTATCAAGGCCAGGGGAAGAACCACCAGAAAGAAGGAGGCAGAGCAATCCTCAGAGCTCACAGAAGGTAGGAAAAAGTATGTTTCCACAAGCCCAAATGGAAAACTTTCTTACACATGACTCATTAAGTTGAGTCCCCAAAAGGATCCTGCCTCCACAGTGACAGCAAATAAGTCCTGCACTAAAAGTAACTCTAGAACCAACTAACAAAGCTTAACTGAAAGCCTTAAAAGGATCAGACTGTCCCTAAGAAGTTTAAATGTGCACAGAATGAAGCCCCAAAATACTGAAGAGATTACTATCCTCCGCAAATAAGCCAGCACCCAATCATGTCAAACGCATGATGCCTGGCATCCAAATGAAAATTACCAGACAAAAAGAGAAAATAAGACCCAAATGATAAAAGAAATCATCCTAGAGAAACAGATCTAGAAATGTCAAAGATGAAAGAACAGAAGACAACAGGGTAAAATAATGATGATAAATAGGTTTCCTATGTTCGGCAAGGTAAAAGACACCATAAACCTGATAAGGAGAGAAAGGGAAGATAAAAAAATGAACGAATCAAGCCACCAGAGATGAAAAATCATGACAAATAAAAAATATATTGGGTAGGATTAACTAAAGATTAGACCCACACTTTGATACTTTCCCTGCCTGACAACCAATCTCCAAGGACCCTTCCTGGAGGCTCCTTGTCATTGAGGGATGGTATAGTGTTGGAAGCAACAGAAACTATCCAGAATGGCACAACAAAGATGGAAATGATAATGATCAACTCCCTCAAACTATGCCATGTGAGGGGAGAGCAGGAAGGGAACTCAGGTTTGGGGACAGAGAGAGAATTGATATGGAAGCTGGCATCCTCCACCCTGTAGATATCTGGCTTCTCTAGGTAAGTCAACAGAAGTCTGTAGACCTCAGTGTCATCAAAGGCAAATCTGGATATTAATAAAACTGATAATAATCCCTATTTCAAAAGGTTTGCTGGAAGTGAGTGAGATGGGATATAAAAAGTCCGAAGTCCTATCACAAAACATATGCCAGTTTCCCTCTCCATCCCCAAGGAGACAGTCTTCTACCCTTTCACAGCCTAATATGGGCTAGAGATGGAAGGAGAATCCAGTGGAGAAAATGGAGGGTCTTCACTGTTCTTTTTTAATCAGAGGTGTACATGCTCTTCCATGCTTGAATAGCAGTTATAAATGGCAACAGCCTGGCTATTCATAGGGCCACTCCAGCTTCAACAGACAGTAAGAGAGGTAGAGCCAGCTGGCCTCCATTGCAGGAAGCCAGCTGCCAGGCTGTGTGCTTCTAATAGTGTCACCAAATGGAATAACACTAGCAAGAGAAGATGGAGGAGTATGGGAGCGTATGTATACCCACATATAGAAAACGAACAAAAGTGTACATGTGAACAAGCAGTACAGAGAATGCACACCTACCACAAGGCCTTAATTTTTCTGCCACTAAAGTTACAAAATGTTTCTCTACCCCAATTTTTTTCTCCCTAGTTATGAGTTGTTTTAGTCAGTTTTTTCAGTGCTGTGACTAAAAAGACCCAAAGAGAACAACAATAGAGGAGGAAAAGTTTCTTTGAGAGCTCACGGTTTCAGAGGTCTTAGTCCACAGAAGGCCAGGTCCTTTCCTCGGGACTCGAAGTGAAGCTGAATGTTGTGGCAGAAGAGTGTGGCAGAGGGAAGCCGCTCACAAGATCATCAGGAAACAAAGAGAGAGGTCTCCACTTGCCAGATACAAATATATACCCCAAAGCCACGCCTCCAATCCCCACCTCCTCCAGACACACCCCACCACTTCAGTTACCACTCAGTTAATCCCTATCAGGAGACTGATTCACTGATTGGGTTAAGACTCTCACAACCCAATCATTTCTCCTCTGAACCTTCTTGCACTGCCTCATACACCTCACATTCAAACCATAACATGAGTCTTGTTCATTATCAGTGGGTGTCAGGAGAGTATCTTCCATGTAAGCATATCTCAATCAGGGGTTAAAATTAAAACTGCTTTAAGCACCTCTATCCAAGGTCTCTGTCTAGAATGTGGTCCAGGCTCATGAATCCTGGGATCTACGTGACACATCTGTCTGACACACACATCTGTTAACCTTGTCTTGGCACCAGTTCCTGGAGGGACGTGTGAGGAACGATAACAAGAGTTATCAAGAGTTTCAACTGACCCTATTCCAGCTGCTCAAATTGGAAACAATGAGAACAAAACCCTCCTCCAAACTGTTCAAGATGGACCAAATGGGAACAGAGCTGACCCAGTCTTGATTCCCAGGGTGTTGACTGTTCTGCCACTCTGGGGAGCCCAGAGAAGGAGTAAGACTAAGAGCTCTGTCCAAATGATTCCAGCCCAGGATACGAAGTGCTGGGATACGAGACAGAATATGGGTGACCAGGACAAGGGTGAATTAACACAGAGAGGGGCATTGAGAGCAGTAGCTAGTTAGGGAATAGGAAAAGGAATCTGAGTTGACACACCTCTCTTCTGAAATGGTGGCATGACCCTACTCCTGAGAATCAGGTTAGTAAATGCCAGTCGATGTGCCTTCAGTTACTAACCCAGGCTGGAAATCACAGTCAGGTCAAACTCTTCCTTATCCATGTTCCAGTTGGTCACCAAATCCTCATTATTTTACTTTCTAAATTTACTACATTCATGCTCCTTTCTCACGGACATCACAGAACTCTGGGCTCAGGTTGTGCTGTCTTGTCCTGAATGCCATTGACTGAGGCAGCCAAGAAGTGACTACTCTGCTGGACCACCACTCCCAGGAAAGCTAGATAGCATGGAGCCAGGAGACCAACACAAGCCTCAACTTAGATCCTCATTCTATACCCCATATCTCAGTCTTTGAAGACCAGACATTAAAAATCACTCCAAATTAACTTGCATATTAAGAAGAAGATTTCAAAAACATAAAGATCTGGTTCACGAGAAACTCAACATACACATTTGATCATCATGAAATTCTAACCATCAAAACCCTAGAAGTACAAATTGCTGTTCACAGGTCTCAGGGATGACAGCTTCACTAAGGAATGAAAAGGGACCCACAATTATAGAATAAATTCTATTCTATTTATTCACCAAGGATGACACAGCCATGGGGGACCCAAACAGAACTCCATAGATTTGGAACGTCTGACCTCTGGGTCACCTGGGCAGGGAATGGAGATGATCCCTGACATGATTGTTTGACTTAACATTTTTCAAAAATACAAGGGTTCAGGAGCAATGCACATCTGATAGAACCCATACTCTGAATTTTGACTTGGACCTTTTCCCAGCTAATTTGATAAACATGGTACAACTCTCTCTCCTGATGCAGGGTAATGGCAGCAAGCTCCAGCCCTGAATCACAAGGGGAAACAACTGATACTCTGTGACATATTGTGTTGTGAATCTAGAATGGTCAATAAATTAGATGAGTACATGAGTGTTCAGCTTATGGTAATATTTTCAATTAACAATGGGTTTAACCAGGATAAAACCCCATTGCAAATCGAAGGGCATCTATATAGCTGGTCTGCAGAAAGACTCATCCATTCAACAAATATTTACAAGTACCTATTAGTCTATGCCTGGCACATTAGTGATTAAAGCAAACATCCTGCCCTCATGGAGTGTACATTTTAGCTGGAGAAAACAGATAGTGTCAATAAACATACTATGCAAATTACTTATTTATAAATTTAAGAGATTGTTGAGAAGGAATAAAAGAAAGTTGGAGAGAGGAACAAGGCAGGAGGCTGCAATTTAATGTGAACAGAAAGGGAAGCCTTCCTGAAGGTGGGAAGGAGGGAGGCCCTTACAGCCATGGGCCTCCAAGGGCCAGGTGTGCTACAGCCATTGTAAGAGACCTCTGGGGCTTCATAGTAATCTTAATCATCCTTACTGTTATGTAAATGTCACTTTACCCATGAAAAAAATGTCCCTACTAGCTCCTTAGATTTCCATCACTCTTTGGAATTTGCCACCAATAATGAAAAGTTTCTATTTTCTTGTGAATTTGTTCTCCCTCTCTCTCTCTCAATCCCTCTCTAAATACACACACACACACACACACACACACACACATAAACACGCACGCACATGATTACATTTATCTGTCTCTGTGTATATATTTACTTATTGGTACTGGGGTGGAACCCAGGGACGCTTTACCATCAGTTATATCCCCAGTCCCACTTTATTTTTTATTTTGAGACAGTATCTTGCTAAGTCGCTGAGGTCTGCATGGAGCTTGCCATTCTCCTGCCTTAGCCTCCTGAGTTTCTGGGATTAGGTGCACCACCAAGCCTGGCTCCTCTTATATATATATTTTAAGCACGCCTACCAAGTGGTCAAATCCCAGTTCCAGTATCTTAAGCAGATCCTCATGCACCTAGAAATAGCTGATGGGGACTCATCCTTCTCCTTTCAGCACCCCAGCTGCCTGAGGCAGAACTGACAACTGTCCCAGGAAGTTAATGCCTCCCCAGAGCCCAGAGAACCCAAGAGCACAGCTGCAGGCAGAAGTTCATCTTCAGAAAGAGAAATGTGGGGCTTCCCACCACTTTTCCAGAAACACTAGGAAACACAGCTGAGTCACAGAAAATTCAGTAACAGGAAAAACTGAACATAATAAGCTAAAAATTTACCTTTTTCTTAGACAATTACAGATAAATCTCACAGAAATTTAAAATAATGTCAATCTTCCTATCATAGTAACTTCAACTATTTCTCGTTTCTCCTTAGTTAACAAAATTTGAAAAAGAAGGAGCAGGAAAGAGCAGGCATGGGAGGAGAGGAGGAAGAGAAGCCTCTAAGAAGTAACCACCTTCTCAGGATCAGGATCAGCCTCAGACATACATGAATATTTAATACATTTCGGGAAAAGTGACACAGTGAGTTGCTTACTGTGTGACAAAGATATGATCGTAAAGCATAAGTGGCACTCTTTTTGCTGAGATTCAGGGGATTATAACTGGAGGCAGCAAGAGCAGGTGAGGAAGCCCAGACACCGCATGTGCCATGTGAAATACAGAAGAGAGGACACAGCACACCCCAGACACGGAGGCCAGGGAAAAAAAGGCATTACTTGCCTAGGAAGAAAAAAAGTAATGACAATAAAAGAATTTGTTCATGCCATTATAACACCCAGTACGAGTTAAATATAGTACAAGAACATAAAAATAAAATTTAAAGTTAATACGTTAAAGACCAAACACTTACATAGGAACTTAAATAAAGAAACTCATGTTTAAATTATTCTGTATGTTTTAATAAAAGGAGTAAATTTTAAGGTTCCTCTGTCCCCCCTCCAATGCATAATTTTTAAAGAAACAGCTGCAATTGCCTAAATTTCCATCAATCAGTATAATTACTGCTTATTTAAAACATATCATTTTTCTCTGTGGCTATCCAAAGAGCTTACAGTAAGTATTCAATAGTTTTTCTCTTCTGCAACTGAGTGAACACAGAAGTTTTACAGCATCTAAATTCAGCGAGTAAAATTGTCATAATAAACAGCCTCTTCATCCAGGTGCCAAAAAGGAAAGAAATATCCTGCTTCACTGAAGTTTCATAAACACCATGAATACCATGGGTATTATTTGCTACATTTAAGTAATTATTACACGGTAAAAGTACCCAGCCATGAATATATTCTAAACTTTCTTGGAAATGGTTACAGGCCTGTGTGTTGAGCAGGCTTCACCCTCACACAAAGTCAATGTCTGACTTCCTGAGCAAGTATAAGCCATGTTGAGTCACCCATAATGCAATGCATATCTTCTGCGCTACTTCACCCTCAAAAGTGTACCCTGGGAAGACACAGGTGGAATCAAACTCTCCAGGTAGCACCAGAGCCTCAGGCCCACCGCTGCAAGGGTTACACTGGAGAAAGCACACAATCCAGTAGGTCTCAGGAGCAACCTGTGGCAAAATGTGTACTGGAACCCAAAGGGATGTGAAAGTGGTTGGGGACACTGAGCATGACCACAGAACACAGGTGAGACTTGGTTCTGCAGGGCCATGTCAACCTCCTAAGCAGCCTGCCTACCTCTCTTACAAGGAAGAAACATTCAACCTGAGACTTGGGAAAGCAGGAAGGAAAATCATCTGAAGACAAGGGCATTCATGTCCAAGGTGAGGCCAGTCAAGACCTGCAGGAGGTGTGAAGAGCAGCAGCTAGAATGTGGCCAGGTGAAAGGAGCTGAGGGAAGTGACAGAGGCGGGCAGTAGCTGGACCAAGCAGGACAGCAGGAGCCAAAGGGATGACTCAAGGGTGGCCAGACATTCAATGGACAATAGCAAGCACAGTGCTTGCACTGGGCAAGGGACTGACACATTCACCTAAATGCACGTTGAGGGACAGCCAGTACTTACAAGGGGAGGAATGCAAAGCCAGGAGACCCTACATGGTACAGCTCATAAGGAAGACAAGTGAAGGGCCCAGATCTCACCCAACCCACTGCCACTTTCCCACTGGGATGGCCTAAGTCCCCAACCTACCAGCCTTTATCTTTCAAACCCTGCAGCATTAAGCCTCGGGGTTCTGACCTGAGCAAGGTACAGTCCCACACAGGGCCATCAATGCCCCAGTGATCCACCAGGAAAGGGTCAAGCAAGGTGGTGAACAGAATTTGCTGTCCCCATGTAGGACATCTGAAATGACCAGGAGAAAGGAGAACAGATGACAGCATGAAGAAAAACCCAGGTGGAGGCAGCAGCAGGACTCTACAAGAGGGATGGGTCAACTCAGTGGAGATAATGGAGACCAGGGAAAACACAGAGGAAAAGGGCTGTGCAAAGCAGCAGGAGAAGAAATGTGGAGAGGGGCTGGAAGAAGGCCAGAGCACAGTGGTCAGCACTGCTGTGGCGAGGGAAAGTCTAGGCTGGTGGTGGGCAGGAACAGAACACAGATGCAGGGTAAGAAGGCTTTCCCAGGCCCTCCTGTCCACATTCCCCAACCCTTGAGGGCAGCTCCACCATATACCTCAGGCCAGATTGTCCACAGGGGCCCCAGTTCTCCCTGCTGCCCAAGGATATTCCTTTACCAGGTGAACCCACCCACTACCCAGTCACACTACGGCCCCTCTCCCCTGCCCACTCTCATGCCCACTCAGGACACCCTGAGGAATGAACCACATACTTATGGCCATGACTGCAGGTTTCCAGTAAGGGTCTGTTCAAGATCTGGAATAGCTCCCTAAGAGGAAAATAGGAAGAGTCCCTAAAAGCCTCCAAAGCAACCTGCCTACTGCTTCAGGAGGTACACTGACAGTGTGACAGTGACACCAGACAACACATGTAGATTTGCTCAGGGTACCTGCAACCCTACATGTCAGCCCAAACATGGGGAATTTCACTTGCTCTCTAAGAATTCAAAGGCAAATAAAGCATGTTTCCATCTGCAAGAACAAAGCAGACAGATTGTACAAGGATCAATAGCATCAAAGGTTCAAGATGGAAGACAATAATCATTTCTACATTGTCCAAAGAACAACAAAATATTATACTGTAATTTAGTATCATCTTAAAACTAAGCTGGATTTCAGATGGTCTGAAAATGCAGTAAGACCTCCTATCCACCAATGCATTTCTTGTGGTCAACTGTGATCCAAAAACATTAAATAAAGTTCCAGAAATAAACAATTTATAGTTTTAAAATGAGCACTATTCTGAGTAGCATGATGAAATCTCACTGCACCATTGAGTCTGACCTGAATATGAATCTTCCCTTTGTTCAGTGTATCCTCATTGTATAAGCTACCTACCTGTTAGGATACTTAATAGCTTTCTTCATCAGATTGACTGCTGTAGTATCACAGTACTAGTTCAAGTAATACTCATTTTATTTAAAAATGGCCCCAAAGCACAAGAACTGTCATGCTGGGAATTTGGATATGATAAAAAGAGGCCATAGGGTTTTTCCTTTAAGTGAAGAGGTAAAACTTTATCATGTATGCATGAAGAAAAAAAAAAACCATAGTATATAGAGAAGGTTTGTGGCTATCTGCATACAGTTTCAGGCATCTAATAGAGGGTCGTGGAACATTTCTCCCATAGATAAGGAGAAACTAAGTATGATGAACTCCTTGGACAGACCCTAGTGCCTACTGAACCAGAACTTTGGGGTAGAGAAGGGGAGTACCTACAGGAAACAGTTCCTTGTATTCCAGGAGCAAAGATATGAACTGGCTCAAGGGTCCCCTATTCCATCCCATAGTGTCCCTGGTCAAATGGAACTCCCAAGGTTCCATTCATTTGTCCCTTGAGTTTCCCATTTCATAAAAGTGAAAGTACAACAGTTGGACTCAGGTACCCAGTGGCAGCATGAAGATCAGGACCAGGACTGCCTGGCTCCAGGGATGCCTCACTTCCCACCAGTGCTGCACCCTCCATGACAGGCAGGGACTCTTGGCAAGGTTGTCAGGACAAGAAAGCTGCTCAAGACAGACAGACAGAAGACAAGTCTCTCTGAAAGCCACAAAAAACCTCCCTATTTACAACCACTCAACTTTCATACCCCAGAACAGGGGCAAGCAGTTGGACAGAGACTATTGGCAAAAGGACAGTAGGAGTCAGGCTGGGCATCTCAGAAAGTGTGGAGAACATGCTCATGAGGGTAGTGTTGTCCTTTGCCATCCTCCAAGGACCAGAGTTAGTGAATGGGAAATGTCTAGCCTGTCTCAAGAAATCTTAACAGACACACAGGACGTGTCAAGGTCAAAACCAACAAGAAATGAATAACTTGAACTTCAGCTCCAAACTCCAGTTGCCATGAAGAGAACAGTCACAAGCATGACCAGCACATTCTGAGCTGGTCCAGACCAGCACTTCTCACACCACTCACGGGGAAGTAGGAGGTTTTGCTGATGCTCCTGTGACCAGTCTGTCAAATGTGTATTTCATGAAGCATGCTATAAATGAATTAAAGCAGGGCCTCCTTATCTGCAGTTTTTCTTTCTTCAGTTCCAGTTAGCCACAGTCAAGATCCAAGAATATTAGATGGAAGTTTCTAGAAATAAACAATTCTTAAGCTTTAAATATCTTTTATTACAATATGTTGTTTTAATTATTCTATTTTATTATTAGATATTGTTGCTAATCTCTACCGTGCCTAGTTTGCAAGTTAAAATAGCTCAAGGGTATGTATGAACAGGAATAAACAACATGTATTAGGTTTAGTACTTCAATGTTTCAGGCATCCACTGGTGGTCTTGGAATATATCCCCTGCTAATAAGAGGGGATGACTACACTAGAAAATAAAACGAAAAAGATAAGATGCATACCCCATTTTTTAAAATATATTTTTAGCTGTAGTTGGACACAATACTTTTATTTTATTTATTTATGTAGTGCCAAGGATCAAACCCAGCACCTCACATGTGCTAGGCAAGTGCTCTACCACTGAGCTACAACCCCAGTCCCCGTAATTTTTATTATTAAATTCAACATATCAATTGCTATAAAAGATTATAGACATATTTTCTCAAGTTCTTTACTTTTCATGGTCTGGAAATGAATATGGCCAAGTCAAGTCACCTGGAATATGGCAGTGGTGCTGCATGAAATAGCTCATTCTGAGATAAAATGATGGGAAGGCTGGGCCCTGAAAGAATGGGATAACTGCCCCCAGCTCAGACACAGTTAGATCCACCTCAGTTGTTGGTGAGTTATGGCCCTGGAAGAGGGACAAGCATAACAGAGAGAGATCATCACAACAATCACAATGAAGGAAGGATACCTTAAGAAGTTGAGGAGAGACCCCCAATAATGCCAAAAACTGACAAAAACAAATAAAAGAAGCTGACGAGCTAGGTGGGCAACGATATGTGCCACAAAACTTCAAACATGACAAGAGAGAATTGACACTGTTACTGAAAAGGCCTGACTAGACCAAGAACAAATGTTACAGGGAAACCCACTTTTCTGAGCACTAAGAAGCAAGCTATCTCTGGAAGAAATGAGCTCTTCTCATGTTTAGTACTCAATGATATAAAATGACCCCATGCAAGGAAAATAGTTGAATCAAGGAACCGGGTTGTAGCCAGGTACAACGCCATCCATGCCTTTCCAACTCCAAGATCCTGTAACACCTCTGTATGTAGTAAGGAAGCAGTTGTGCAAGAGACTACACCTTTCAAGAAGTCATACTTCTATCTGTTGCCCACCTTCTGCCTGTCTCTCAGGGCTTGGCCCTGCCTGCCAGCAGGCGAGTTTTGGTTTCTGTAGGTGCATGTAAACTTTAAGACCATACAATTGAAGAGGAGACCTTCTGGTCTCATGAGCACAAAGAAAAAAAGGGACTTGATGAGAGGATCCCCAATGACCCATGGGCAAATGGGAAAGGAAAAGGTGATTATCAAAAGGTGATACAACCTTCACAGGATGGAAAATGAAAAGAACATGGATTTCTCACAGTGGGAATTTAATCCCCCTGATGAGTAGGAGGAAAACAGAAGTGGGATATAGGTGCCCAGAATTAGATTTATGTGTCTCTCTTGAAGGTAAGACAAATTCATAGACAATAATCTCTGTTCCTTCATTGTCTATGAATTTTTACTAAAGAGAAATGACTTCCACCTCTCCATCAGTCAGCCTGCGCACACCTGTCCATCCATACACGCAATGCCATGGAGACATGGACTGTACAGTGGTCAGGGCATTGCTTCCAACAGGACCCCCTGGCCTAACCCCTACTCTATCATATAGAAGCTGTGTGACCTCTGCAAGACTTGGTTTCCTAGGGAAAAAAATAGATAAAATAACACATGCCAAGTACTGCCAAGGTGTTAGGCACAAAATAGTACATAGCAAGGTGTGGTAAATAGCAGTTTGTATTCAGAAGTCGTCTAAGGATTCAGGCTCACACCTAAGGATATGTCACTACTATAGAAGACGAAATTTAAGCATTAAAAAGAAAAGCATACAGAATTTTGCAAATCTCTCTCTCTCTCTCTCTCTCTCTATATATATATATATATATATATACACACACACATACATACATATATATATACACACACATATAAGAAAAATATACATTTATATTTATGTATTTTTATTTACTTACTTGTTATAGTTTATTTGTTCTAAGGCATGCCTCCCATCATAATAATTTTGAAATGCAACACCTTATGGTCAGTACACATTTAGAAATTGATTATACGTAATTATCTTTTTCTTATTTCGGCTGAAAAGCTATCATTAAAACTGACTTATGTCATTTTGGGAACAAAGAAATTCAATAAGGGAAAAATTACAGGATCCAAATTAAATGCTGTATTACATACAGTAGCTCTGAAGAGAATGAGACCTTCTTCATCTGCTCAGTCTCAACAACATTAAACACATGCACCCCTCAGACACAGCCTCCCTCTGTTACTCAGGAGGTGAAATGGCCTTTTTTTGCCTTGGTTCTTTCATCTGTAAGGGAAAGAACCTGAAGGTCCCCACCTCAGATGGTTGGTAAAGGTTAAGTGGAAAAATCCAAGTCAAGCCCTTGGCAAAAGGGCCAGCATACAGTAAGTGTCTCCGTTTTCTCATTTCTAAGATGGTTATCATGAAGCTATGCACCTCACAGGGATGGTGGAGACTTAAAGACAAAACATATATACAGAAAGCTCTTCATCTTTTCCCCATGCTGCCTCAGCCAATGAGTGGACAGCTTGTGGGCTGCTGAATATGGAATGACACGAGATGGACAATTAATCCCACTCCCCGTTACTTGACCTCACAAAGCACACCACTGACGACATCCCAGGCTATGCTGACCTGGATAGTTTTTGCACCTGTCTACCTCCGCTAGGGCTGGAAGTCCGGTGGAGGTACATGTGGATCCTGTTCATCCTGTACCCCAATATCCAGCTACAATCTGCCTACCAGCTGCATCCACAAAATAGTGAGGGAATGAACGAATAAGCCAGAGTCAGTCAGAACATTTAACAAAGGGGAGTTTCAACTGACTACTTAAGTTACCAAAAAAAAAGCATGCAATATTTTTTTTCACAAGCATGCATTCCAATACATGAAACATCTACAAGTGACTTGCCAAATCAGTAAGAAGGTTTCCCCAAACCAAATAACATCTATTTTTTAAGTGACTATTCCACTATTATCTCAAAGACTTGGAAAGATCATATCTCAACTGTTATACTATAAAAACACTTAAAAATACTATATTCTTAAAAAACAATTCTTCGTTCTTTAAAAAAAATCACATAGCCAGCTCATGTTCTGAAACTGATCAACATAAAGGCTCTTTTAATGAGGGTCTTTTATGTGCTAAGCATAATGCCAAGGGCTTTTTGTAAGTGATTTCTAATTCTGTTTACAGTGTTACAATGACACTGTAAACAGAGAACCTTACAGAGAATGCAAAAAAAGTACCTACAGTCACGAAGCTGAATAGTAATGTCAACACATTTATAAATTGCCTGTTTCACCTCAGAAAGCATTTCTATAATATGGCTGCTCTTACTAAATTCAGAATCATAGCCCTATCTAATTTGTAAAATCGCATTAGGTAAGTGTTCTATCAGCTGGCACAGTCAAATAAAAAATAAAAAATGCTTTCAATGATCTTTGCATCCCCTCACCTCAACTATAAGAGTAGAAGTTATTATAAACAAAGTTCTTGAAATAGATGTAGTCTGACAAAATGTCCTTTTGTTAAAGAATGGATAAGGAACATTAAGAAGGGAAAAGCTACAGAATCACTCTCTGGCTAATAATTACGATACTATGAACAATAGAGACAGATTCTGGGAAATGAATTTGTTTCTAGGGACTGATCCCAAATCAAGATGGTAAGGGTTAATGTCATCTTTCAACTCTTCCAGACATTGCCAGAAAGATTAAGGAACTTGGTGCCCCTAACAGAAAATCCAGAGCTATATGTGATCAGCAAACAAAGTCCCACCTGGAGACTATCTCACATGCAGAAAATGAGGAGTAAACCAGCTGACACAAGAGGCCCACTTTGGCTCTGTCCAAAGGACTCATTCCAAATGGTGTTCTAGAACAGAAGTCAGCCTTTTCTGTAAAGGACCAAAAACTATTCAACTCTGAAAAGAGAGCCAGAAAACAGTCAGGAAAATAAGTGAATGAACATGTCAGTGTTCCAATAAAACTTTATGTTCAAAAGTAGGCAGTGGGCTGGATTGGGCCATGGGCTATAGTTTATGTTAATTCCTATGCTGGGAGAGAATATTCAGAGGCACAGCATTGAGATAGAACCAAAATAAGCACCTTTTGGTAACCTGGGGGCAGCAGGGAATTCAAGAGCACTGATACTGTTGTCCAAGTCTCCACCAGCAAGCTACTGCTCTGGAGAGGAGAGCAGGGAATAATAAGGCAGCTCATTTCTAACACAAACAGGTATGTTTTTAATTTAGGAATCAAGAAAAAAATGGAAATTAAAATACTGCTTATGGAAATTCAGTAATAAAGAAAGTTTAATAACATACAATTTAAATTCAAATGTTTCATTTCTAAAGCACAGTTTGCTACTGTGGGCAGGTAGGTGTACACAGCACATTTTACTGTCCTGGGTTTTTCTGAAGGATGATATATGTTGCTTTCATTTAACATAACTCCTGTCATTGGTGCATATTCCCTTCTTCAAAATCCTGGAGGGTAGATGTGATTAAGGATTAAGAATATTTTGGATGCAAGAGAAATGCAGGGTCACAATGATGAACACAGACACAATGGGGTAAATGGTGACCCCCATAAATCCAATCAAGGGGCTAAGGCAGAATGAATGGAAGGCAGACTTCTGGACAGGTCAGTCCAATTCTGCCGTGAGGATGTGAGATTCTACAAATGCCAACAATGAGCTATAGACCTATATGAACTCCCCAGAGCCCTCTCATTCCTAGCTGAATAAACCCTAATCTCTCCCCTGGTCTGTCAGCTCTGTGATCAAGCCCTGGGTCTTCAGCACCTCTCACCTGCTCCAGTCATTCAGCCTGAACTGCCTGGGGATCACCTTCCCAGTTCCCATCTGCCTATGTATTCAGCACATCCTCTTCCTTGATCTCCCTCACCTGCCAGCCAAGTCAGCCACCTCTCTCTCTTACTGTCCTACTTTATTTGCTTCAGAATTATTATTATTATTATCATTCAATGTCTCCCTACCCTACCAAGATACATGAACCTCATGGATGTGTCTACAGAGCTCCAAAATGGCTCCCTGGCTCCAAAAGTGTGCCTAATATCTGGCTGGTGCTTGGTCAATATCTCAGGAATTAAAATTTAAAAATCATGACTCTTGACAAGCTCCTGAAATGTGATGAACCCAAAGCTAGGTAATTTCCATGCATTTCCTCTGCACCCCACAATACCCAGGGCAGCATCAATTCTTGCTTACCAACAGGCAAGCTGAGATACTGAAAAGTGGCATGATTTCTCCAACATAAAAGAACTATAAAGTATCACTATTTAAAGTAACAGTCTAGGTTTTGTAAGTGAAGACAGTTACTCTATACCTGCCAGACCCCTGCCTCACCACTACAACCCACTACCTCCATCCTAAAGCAGAAAGCAGGATAATTAGTTGTGCAAAATAAGTTTCGATACTTCTGCATATATTAAAAAAGTCTGTATTATCAGTGACTCACTGACTAAATCATATATCCGATCCAAGCCACAGCTAGTAGTGAACACAGCTAGAATTAGAAAATTATTTGTATGTTGAAGATTTTAAGAAGAAATTTTTCTCTATAATACCCTGGAGATTTCTCTAATTGCTGTAATTGCAGATTGCTCAAGACTGGAACCCACTGTAAATCATCCCGTCTTCTGAGAAATTCTGGAACTGTCATCTAATTTTCCAGGAACACAGAATAAATGCTGCCAAGTCTTGCTGTTGGATTTTTACAACAGTAAGACAGTGCCTTCAAAAAGCCACTGAAAAGCACTGAGCATTTCCTCAAAGGATGACAGAGGAGTCTGGGGAATGCCCACTGGTGCTTCAGTCAGTGTCCTGGCTCCTGGGGAGCAGTCTTAGACGCAGAGGCAGGGATGATAAATGCCCAACAAGTCCTATGAAGTAAGGTTCTGTCTTGAGTTTGTGCTTCTGCTGGTTCTGTATACACCAGCAGGAAGTGGAAATGCCAGTGGGAGGTAAAAGAGAAGTCAGAGCAGCTCAGCGCCATGACCCTTCCCTATGCCATGACTTAGCCCTTCCAGTCTATCCTGTACACAGGTGATGATGACCCAGTTTCTCTAAATTAACTTTCAGACAGACTTCCTCTTGGGATGCTACCCTCTGAATTCAATGATCCCTTTCTCTTGAGACTGAAGGTGTGAAAGGCAGGGCAGGCTGGGGTGAGGAGTGCAGCCTGGGCTCAGAAGAGCCAAAGCTTCATGGCCACCTGAGATTCTGCCATGACTGGTGGATACAGCACAGACCTTAAATCCACCAAGGAAAGAACAAGGAAACAATTATCTGCCTTTCCTAGAGTCACAGCGTAAAGAGATGCAGAGGTCACTGCCCAACTTCAAGTTTGCTACGAATTTTATCTCCTCCAGTTTGCAACCAATTTTGGCTTTGTGTCAAATTTGATGGTTAGAATCAATGGTATTCCTAATCTTCAGACTTTCTCTGAAGGTTTGCTCCAGTTGGAGACCAAAAAGAATGAAAGAGATTTCTCTTTGCAGTCAAAACACTGTAGTCAAATTCTCATCTTTATAACTAAAAAAGAGACTTCACAGACTAAGGAAGAAAAAATACAAATTCAAAAATCTGATCAAGGCTAGAACATATGGAAGGACTTCAAAACTTAGAACTCTTCCAGCTGGAGGGATGGAGTCCTAGAGAGAAACAACCCAAGACTGATAGAAGTATTGATAAGGATAAACTGAGATTTCACTCATCAAATATCAGAAGATAAGGACCATCCCTTAAAAATATATCCTTCTATACCTCAAAGTAAAAGTTCAAAATCAAATCTCTTCCAGAAGGCGAAGAAACCTGCAGATGAAATTTTTCCAGCAGTCCATGAAGAAGAGCTAAAGAAACTAAAGTAACACAAATGAACTTGTTCTCCCAGAAAACTTCATCTGAGGTTATCAAGGAAAGGCAGTGGCAGACTGTGGAAAGGACCCTTTCTGTTACCAGCAGGTGACAATCAGGTCAAGAAGTTGCCTATAAAGAAACCAGTTGTTCCCTTTCCATTCTCACTCCCTCACCTGCAGCTGATACCCATCCTGGGCATCATGCTAATACACACCACCATTCCAAGCTGCCATGGACCTTAAGAAGCCAGGAGGTGAAAACTCCAGCTTCCTCCCAAATACTAATCTCAGATATCAGAAGACAAGTTTGTGCTACAATGAAACTCTTTCAGAAGAAGATGCTGTGGTCAAATGGTAATGACTGTGTTATCTTCTTACAAAGCAGAGCAAAAGAAGGAAGAAGGATGCAAAATGTGCCAAGTTTTTCTGCACTGTGGGGCCAGTCACCAGTCCCTGCTCCAGCATTTCCTTGGTGATGTCCTAGTAAGGGAAATGGTCTGAGGCTGATGACTACCTTTTTTTTCTCTGGTCCTCAACCAGCACCATCTTGCCAGAATCTGATGCATATGCTCACCCATACCTGGTAGTACAGATGGTGCAGAGAGGACTCTCGGCAGTCAGATAAAGCCATTGGTTCCTTCTACCTTCTTTAAATTATATTTAGTGCACTGAAGCAGTTGGAATAAAGACAAACTGTGAGAAACCACGCCAGAGAAAAAAGTATTGGCTTATAACTGGCTCAAGTATGACATGTCTGAGTGGGTCACTCTTGGAAGACACTTCTGAGTCTGGTTCAGATGCCTTCTTCTTACAGGAGGAGATGGTTATCAACATATATGGAATCTTGAGAAGATGAGTGGTCACCAGTCTCTGTCACAGAAGGACAGTCAGAGGGTGAAGGAGACATCAAACTCACTAAATTAAACTCACACATTCTCAGCATTTCCCTAGATTACTTCATTCTTTTCCCTCTAGAGCATTTATGAATATCCTGAAGACTTTATCACTTTAGGAAATACTGATTCCGCCAAATTCCAAAGAAGTCCTGAAGGAAGTTGGGTGTTGTTGGGGCCAGAGACACTGAGTCTCACCTGTGTGAATGCTGACTACACCAGCCACAGTCAAGAATAAAACAATTCTCAGTAGACATCAAACCATGCTAAATCAACACACTCCCCTGCAGGCCACAGTACCTGCTACTGCATACAATTTGGGATATTAATTCTACCAATAAAAATAGCTAGAAAAATAATAGTAGTAATCAAAATAAGACTCTGCTTTGGGCTGAACTGCATCTTCCCAAAACTCATGAACTGTAGCCCTAATCCCTAGTAGCTCAGAAAGTGAGTGTGTTTGGAGAGAGTGTCTTTAAACAAGGAATGAAGTTAAAATGAGGTCACTAGGTTGGGCCTAAGCCTACCTGAGTTATGTCCTAAAAAGAAGAGATGAAGATAGACACATACAGCAGAAAGACCACATGAAGATGCAGTAAGAAGTCGTCGTTCACAAGTCAACAAGAGTGGCCCTAGGAGAAACCAGCCCTGTCAACACCTTGATCTTAAAATTCCAGCCTCCAGGATGATAAGAAAACAAGTTTATTTTGTTTAAGCCACCCAGTCTGTGGAACTTTGTTAAGGCAGCCCTACCAAACTAATACAGACCCCAAACACAAAAACACTGTCACTAAACTATCACTATCGTTAACAGGAACAGAAGCATCCTAAATCTTAAAAAACTTACAACCATGTTTTGTTCAAGTGTTTCTCCAGGAACCTCCATGTTACCAGTAAAGAACAAAAGAATGCCCCCCAAAAAGCTACTGGGGTGGAAAGGAACATTTTTAAAAGAACAGAAGGGGGGAGGTGGAGAAGCAAAGCAAGGCAATGGAAAAGCAAAGCAATGGAAGAAGCTCATAAGATGGCAAATGTCCTTCCATCACTTCACTTTGTGTCTCTAATCTACTGAAACAAGGTTTGTGATTGACATCTACCCTCCAGTCTCTGGCAAGACCACAGCCCCAAGACTTCCAAACTTCTTTGCTCACAGTTACTCTGTCCCTGAGGTAGTTCTAAGCGTCACCTGTCCAGGATCTACCCATCTGGATGGATGTTGCTTTGCAGGCATTTTGTAGACATGGTTAACAGCAACAGTCACATGACTTTAAGTAAAGGAGATTATCTTTAATAGAAGGCTCATCAGTAAAGTAGATTATCTTTAATAGAAGGCTCATAAGTCTCCAAAAGGCCTTAAAAGCAAAAACAGAGATCTCCTAGAGAAAAAGAAATTCAGCCTCATAACTGTTGCAAACTACTACCTGAATTTCTAGCCTGCCCTTCTGATTTCAGACTTCCTAATTTCTAAAAATAAATATCTTTATAAATATGGTTCTATTTCATTGTGCAACCCATTACCCCAACCCTGGAAGTGAACAAGTGCCCCCAAATATAAGATCTTCACTATAAGATCTCAGGACCACATTATGACACTGTGTGGGGGGAACCAGCAGTCTCTGCTTCCCATACAGTTGAGAAAAAGACAGGTGGATCTTATCACTCTGTATCTGACTACAGCTCCTACCTTCCCAGTATGTCTTGCCCATATTCCAGCCCCATCTCTGAACACTCCTTCCATTTCCACTAAAACTACCTCACTCTTCTGAGAGTCTATTTTTCTTGCCTTGACCACATCCCTGAGGTTATGGGAGAAGAAGAGATTGGATGTCCTCCTTGTCACTGCTTGCTACATCTTCCTAGTCCCCTAAGAGCAGTCCCTGTTATCCATCCCACTAGCCTGCCCCATACTCCACACAAATGCCTCCCTGCTGCTGTTATTTCCAGTCTCCCTAGGCTCAATACATACAAACTTATTTGCCCTAATTTGCCTGCCCTCTGGAATGCTTAGATATATTCAACATATCCAAGAGTTATAGACTTATATGTTTATTTCATTCCTGTAGTTTCAAACTTAATGTGCATAAGTCTTGAAACTAATATTTAAAAACACCTTTGAAAGTATCTGCCAAATAAGGTTGCATTTCAGCCAGGAAAAAAATGTGTCCTGCAATCCCTACTAAGTAATCTCCTTTGGAACAAGTAAACTATTATAAGATACAGTAAGAAGGTAGTTATATCTCTGGTCCTTAATAAAATGTATCAAACCTAAAGATAGCATAATATTCAGTGGTGAAAGATGGAAAGGTTTCCCCTAATATCAGGAATAAAAGAAGGATACCCACTGTTTATTCTTCTATTCAACATGATACTAGGCAAAGCAACTATACAAGAAAAAGAAATTAAAAACACCCAAGTTGGAACTAAAATTATCTCTGTTCACAGATGAAATGAACTTATATACTAAACAAAAAAACTATTAGAACTAATAAATTCAGCAAAAGTACAGGATGCAAAAATCAACACACAAAAATCAGTTGCTATAAATTATCCTTAATTTATAAATGAATAATAAACAATAATAAACTAAACAATTTTTTGCTACATTATCAAAAATAATAAAATATTTAGGAACATATTTAAGAGGTGAAAGACTTGCATACTAAATATTATAAAATACTGGTACAATATAAAGACATAAATAAATAAAAAGACATCCCATGTTCATAGTTTAGAAAACCTGATGTTGTTAAAGCCATCTACAAAGTTAATGCAATCTCATCAAAACCCCATTGGCATTCTTTGTAGAAATAGAAAAAAAAAATTCTAAAATATATATAGATTCTCAAGGAACCCAAGATGGACAAAAAAAAAAAAAAAAAAAAAAATCTTGAAAACATAAAACTAAGTTGAAGGACTCACTTTCTGACTTTAAAACTTACTACAAAGCTCAGCAGTTATAAGAGCATAGTTCTGGTATGAGGACAGACAAGTGGAATAAAATAGCCCAGAAATAAATCCTTGCATATAGCAATAGAATTACAGCAGCATGCCAAGACTATTCACTGGGCAAAGGACAGTCTTATCAATAAATGGTTCTGGTAAAACTGGACATTAACACAAAAAAATGAAATTAATCCTAAACTTACAACATACACAAATTAACTCAAGGTAGATGAAAGACCTAAATGTAAGAGCTAAAACAACAAAATTCAGAAGCAAGCACTGGGAAAAATATCTTTTTAACTGTATTTGATGATTTCTATGATATGATTCCAATGTACATGCAACAAAAGAAAAATCTGATAAATTGTACTTCACCATAAAAACTTTTGTACATCAAAGGAAGTTATCAGGAGATTGAAAGAACAATAGGTAGAAAGAGGGGAGGGAGTCGGGTAGTGTCGGGGAATAATACTGGTCAAATTATATTGTTATATTGTGTGCCTGTATGAGTATGTAACAAATCTTTTTATCATGTAAAACTATTACACCAATAAAAAATGTGCAAAGAATAAAAAAGATTTAAAAGATAATCCACAGAATAGGACAAAATACTGGCAAATCCTTTCTCTGATAAGGGATTAATATCTAGAATATATAAAGAACTCATCTGACTCAACAACAAAAAACACAAATAAACCAATTTAAAAATACGCAAAAAGCTTGAATAGATATTTATTTCTCCAGTGAAGATAAACAAATGGCCAATAAGCACATGAAAAGATGCTCAGAGGCACTGGTCATTAGAAAAATGCAAATCAAAACCACAATAAGATACCAATTCACACTCAGGAGGACTAAAATATGTATCTTACACAAACTAACAAGTGTTGACAGAAATCTGGAGAAATTGGAGTCCCTGTAAAACTATACGGCTGGTGTTGAAAACAATACAGCGATTTCTTTGAAAATTAAATAGAATTGACATAGGGTCCAACAACTTCACTACTAAAAATAAAACTCAAAAGAACTGAAAGTAAAGACTCAGGCACTTGTTCACCATGTTCACAGTAGCACTATTCACAACAGTCAAAAGCAGAAGCAACCCCACTGCCCACCAATATATTATTATAGAATATACTTACAATGGGATGATACTCACCCTTAAAAAGTAGTGAATTTCTGATACCTTACAACATAGTTGAAATTTTAAGACATTAGGTATGATAAGCAAAATAAACCAGTCACATGACAAATAACATGATCTCACTCATATGAGGTAGATATCATAGGCAAATTTATAGATAAAAAGTAGTAACTTTTGTTTTTAGGAACAAATTTAAGAGGTGAAAGACTTGCATACTAAACATACACACACACACTACTAGGGATTAAACTTAGGGGTGCACTACCCCTGAGTTATATCTCTGCAAGGGATTTGGGGGAAGAGGAAATTGTTTAATTAGTATAGTTTCTCTTTAGGATGATGAAAAAGTTCTAGAAATGGAAACAATAGTTATATGACACCGAGAACACACTAATATCACTGAATTCTACACATAAAAGTAGTATAAACAACAACTTTTGTTTTATATAGTTTACCCTAACCAAAAAAAAATTGGAAATTTGGTGAGCTATTTTTAATAAAAATAATTTTCACTGAATTTCCAATACAGTCATGAAATGTAGAAGAATGTCTTAGGAAATCAAAGCTTGGAAACATATAAAATAACTGATTCTAAACAGCACTTCTGTACAAATTCAAACTTTTAAAAAAAATAATACCATCATGTTTTCTGATGATATCTGTCACTTGGAATTTGTTTACAGTTTTCAATGCTTTCCCCTTCTGTAATTCTACGTACACCAGGTTAGATGCAACCCCATCTATGAAATTATTTGCCACTCATACCTGTCAAAGACTAAAAGTTCTGTCATTATCAGTGCTCTTAGGAAAACTGGAGAACCTACACAGATTGAACATTCCATATTTGAAAGTATGAAATTTGAAATGGTCTGAAATTCAAACTTTTTTGGGTTGCTGATACATGCTCAAAGAATTCTGAATTTTGGAGCATTTTTAGGTTTTGGATTTTTAGATTAGGGGTGTTCAGCCTAGAAAGTCTATAGAAATATTCCAAAATCTGAAAAACTGTTTCCAAACATTTTGGATAATCTGTACCAAACCAGATCAAAACTCTCACTTCTAAGTGCCCTAAAATTATATATACCTGATGATATATTGTGCTACTTTTCCACCCCCAGCCCGCCCATACACACACTACTGGGGATTAAACTCAGGGATGCACTACCGCTGAGTTATATCTCCAGACTTTTTTTATTTTTTGAGACCAAAAATTTAAAAAATTGTTGCTAAGTTGCCCGGGCTGGTCTCAAACTTGTGATCCTCTTGCCATAGCCTCCAGAGTCACTGAGATTACAAGCATGCACCACCGCACCCAACTATTGTACTATCTTAAAAAGTTCAAGTTCTAAATCATCAGCTGAGTTATCAAAATTATGTACGCCACATTCGCAGATATTAAAGAACAGTTTTATAAGGCAGTAAATACACGGCAGCTTTATATCCATAATAACAAAAAGCTTTATCATTAACAGTTGTAGAATGACTGCAACAATGTGCCAGTAACCTTTTTGTCTTCCTTTGATTAAAGGATCTTACTGACAAGTTTGTCTTGCTGTGTTAGTTTCACATGTCCTTTTACTATTGAAGGTTAAGCCCTCCTGTGCAAGACTACCATTATAAATAATGTATAGAAGCCTGTTCATCTTAATTGAGTTTTGACCTTATCATTAAATTTTAAATAACCTTCATTATAAAGTTTGTACTTCTTTATTAGACTATAGTTCAAAAAATATTTCAGGCAAAGTCAAAAGTTGGCTAACACTGAAGTCAACATTTTTTTTAACAATGTCAATATTTACACTTTGGGATCCAAAAACCGAATGTGAACATCCCTTTGTTCTTTTGATTCTATATTTTGTTTTGTTTTCCATTTTAAGGGCAATTTGTGCTAATTAAATTAAAACTCTACAATTGTAATAAATTTGAAAAATATTACACCCAATAACACTTTTTTTCTGAAAAGTATGTTGGGTGTTCCAAACAAAACTCTGGAGTCTTTGACAGACTACAGATGACACTGTTAGGTGCCTGATATCACAACTACCCAAAAATAACATTTATGGTAGATTTGAACTGTAAAATGTCCATCCTCTGATTCAGATAATGGTCAAATTGACATTATCTACTAGAAAAATCAACATGACGCCAACAGATAACCAAATGACACATCCACGACCAAACCAGGCTCACCTTGTTCCTCTCCTAGGACAGGGAGCTCATCATCTTTTGTATCCAGTGCATGCAAGGGATCTATGTGATTCACTCTCTTCAAATTTACTGATTAAAAATGCTTTTTGTAACCTAATAACTTGATTTTGAAACATGACTGATGGGTTACAATCCACAATTTGAAAATAGGGTCAGGTTGGGGTTTGGGTTTGTAGATATGCCAGGATTACCAATTCTACCTAGAGGACCCCCATTCCCACCCTCTGTCCCTGCCCAAGTCTCCAAATTGATAGACCACCTTCCTCACACCCAGGCCACATCTAGCATGGAGGGAGGGTCCACTGCCTCTGTTATTTTGACTCCTCCTTACTCCTTGGTCCTCACTTCTCTCTTCCCTAGTTCAGGATCCAGAGTCAGTTCCAGAATTGTTTTCAGCAAACACTATGGCTCTCATGTCCATCTCATCCTCTAACCTGCTTTTTTAGGAAAAAAAACAGCTCAGTTTCCAGAATGTCTGTACCCCAGTAACTAACTGCATGAGACTAGAAAATTCTTTTAAGTGTGCTCAACAGATGCTTTCTATTTTTCTTTGACCACAGATTCAAAATATATATTCAATACTGCCAGGAAATTCTACTCTATTTCCTTAGGAAATCTCTGTACTCTCCAGAATGGATGGTTCATACTTTCTCCTCTGTCCCCCTCAAATGCTGCTGCCTACTCATGGGACATTCAGATGATAGTCACATGCCTGTCTATCTGACCCCTTTATCATGAGCAGTTCTAGCTCATTGCTTATGGCAAAAACCATGCTACGGTTTGGATCTAGAATATCCCCCAAAGCCCAATGTGGTGGAAGGTTTAGGCCCCACTGGGTACTACTGGGAGGTGGTGGCACCTTTAAAAGAGAGAGCCTAGAGGGAGGAAGTGAGTTCACTGGAGGAAAGTCCTTGAAGGGGATATTGGGAGCACAGCCCTTCCTTCCCCTCTCCCTCTTCCTCTCCCCGTCCCCTCCCTCCCTCTCTTTCTCTCTCTCTCTTTGCTTCACAGTCATCATGAAATAAGCAGCTTTACTCCACCACATACTCCCACTGTGATGTGCTGGCTCACCACAGATTCAAAGCTACAGTGTCAACCAATCAAAGACAGAGACCTGGAGCCCGCCATAATCCTTTCTTCTTTCAACACTGATTATCTCAGGTATTTGCTGAAGTAACAGAATGCTAATCAACCCAAATGAGTTCCTGACAATAATTTCAACTCACATTTTTTGTGTTTTGTTTTCTTTTTTGGTACTGAAGATTGAAAGAACTTCATCATCAAACTTTTTTAGTTTTTGAGACAGGGTCTTGCTAATTTGCCCAGGCTGACCTTGAACATACATAGTATGCTCCTTCTAATAGCACATAGTAATAGGGACTCAAGATTATTTGCTAACTAATAAGACTAAATAGTATAATTGTTGACAGGCAGGTTAAGTAATAAAATTGAATATAAAAATTATAATTGAGGGCTGGGTATATAGCTCAGTTGGTAGAGTGCTTGCCAGTCAAGCACAAGGCCCTGGGTTCGATCCCCAGCACCACCAAAAAAAAAAAAAAAAAAAAAAAATTACAATTGAAAAGGGAAGTTTCAAGTCTTAAAATAAATCTTTTAGGATTCACAGGGGGATGTACTTTCCATAAAAGCTGCAAAATCCTACTCTTTATTAAGAAAAATATAATTGAGCAGTGACAGAGTAAGATAATCACATATAGGACTAACAACAGAATATTTGAGTTCTAAATCCTAATAAAAGGATGAAAGGAACCCAATAATACTTCAAACATCAAAGTGAAAATAGAGAACAGACAAATGAATAAACGTGAAACAGAAACAATTTATGACAAAAGATACGTGACATGTAGCAATAAATGTCAACTGTCCAATTATCTCTGGTTCAGGACACAATTCAAAAATATTCTAATATAAAAAAACACTCAAGGCAAAATTGAAGTAGAAAAGTTTTAAAAAGAGTTAGAAAAAGAAGAAGCAGAGACAGAAAGGGCACAGATATAAAACCCAAGCACAAATGGACACCATGAAAGTATGAAAGTATCAGTGTCAAAATAAAATTTAAGGCAAAAACAAAAACTAATTCAAATTTTAAAAAGACAATGCATTGATGACAATGTAGTTGATAATAAATAAAAACAGCATCCAGCATTTATCCTCTAAAAAGAAAAGAATCAAAACACATGAACCTAAAATTATAAGAAAGGGTGATATAATTTAACAAAAAGTTTCTATTAAAAATAAAAAAACTAAAGATGCTAAAGGAGCTGCGCACAGTGACACACGCCTGTGCTTCCAAAGACTCAGAGACTGAGGCAGGAGGATATCAAATTCAAGGCCAACAGGGACAACTTAGCAAAACCTCATCTCAAATTGTTAAAAAGGTTTGGGGATGTACCTCAGTGGTAGAGCACCTCTGAGTTCAATCCCAAATAACACAATAAGGGCTGAGGAGATAGCTCAGCTGGTAGAGTGCTTGCCTTGCAAGCGCAAGGCCCTGAGTTCGATCCCCAGTACTGCAAAAAAAAAAAAAAAAAAAAAAAACCAAATAACACAATAAAAGAAAAGAAGAAAAAAAGACCCTCAAGGATAAACTGAGAAAATACATGCTGTTGAAAACTTAGGTTCATCACATAGGTATAGGAAGGAATAAAATTAGGGTAAAAAGAATGCATAAGTTATGTGTATTAAAATAAAATTAACACATTTATGAAAAACTGGCATTTGGAATATTTGAAAACTCGTATCAGATTATTATTTTAAAAAAGACTAAAACACAAAGAATGAATTCAAAGATCTCTGGAGGATAAGAATGTGGCTCCAGGGCTGGGGTTGTAGCTCAGAGGTAAGAGTGCTTGCCTGTTACATGTGAGGCACTGAGTTCAATTCTCAGCACCACAAAAAAAATAAATAAATAAATAAATAAAATGAAATGAAGGTATTGTGTAAAAAAAAAAAATAAATGTGGCTCCAAGGAAGAACCTATTATAGGTCACCTCTTCCTGGTCTGGTTGAAACTGCAGATGGAATCTCAGGGGTCTAGGTACTGACATAGGAACTCTATGTCCATTTGGCAAGGGACTCTATGCCATGGACAAATACAACAAAACCAGAAATTAATTACATACACGTTTAAAAGAAAGAAAAACTTAGTCATTTGAAAATTGAAAACAAACTCTGGCCTAAATAACTGAGCCAAGGAGGAAATTAAGATACAATAATAGTCTGTAGACAATTAGGACAATATACACAATCATGTGTCAAGACAAATAAAATGAGGCAAGAGAAATAAGAGGAGGAAAACTAGTATCAAGACACTCGTGTCTTTTATAACAGAAAAGAAATAAATGAACAACACAAATTCCTCCTTAAGGCAGAAAGAAGAAAATAGTCAAAAACAAATCAGAGAGCAAAACATGACAAAATTTACTAAAATCCAAGAGAGAATAAAAAAAGACAAATCTTTTAAAAACATAAGTATGTCAAGTTTTGTCAAAAGAAAAATATTTTAATCAAGAATAATTTGATAGGCATTCATAAAAAAATTTAGAAACTTCAATGAAATCATAAATTTTGTTAAAAATATTTAACAAAATCAGAGTAAAGTAAAAACCCTTAAACTAGATAATACAAGCCAGGTGCAGTGGCTCATACCTATAATTCCAGCTATTTGGGAGGAGGCATCAGAAGTTCAAGGATAGTCTGGGCAACCTAGCAAGACCCTATCTCAAATTTTAAAGAAATTTTAAAAGGCTGGGGGTGTAGCTTACAGGTAGAGTGCTTGCCCAGCATGCCCAAGGCCACGATTCGATCCCAATCATCACCAAAAAAAGAAGGAAAGAAAACAAAAAAGATGAAATTGAGCCAAATCCAACCTCTACCCACCTTACAAAATAGGTATAATCAGAAAAAATGAGAGATTATACTCCATTTATGTATGATCTATTAAACTGTATAAATGCATTCTACTGTCATGTACAACTAATTAGAACAAATAATTTTTAAAAAAAGAAAATCATGGATTTAGATGTTCTTACTAATCAATTATTATAATTTGTCACAGGGGGGAAAAGGATGCTGAAGTGCTTGTTTAGAGCAGATACTTGGCTCAGTGCTTTTACATATATTTGTCTATGTGTAAATGCACACGTGCATAAAAAGTATCCATTATTATTGTTTCCACTGTTCATGTGAAGACATCATAGTGCCAAGAGGATGGTCCCAGGTCTGGGAAAGAAACCTGAAGGATGTAAAGGAGCGCAGTTCAGAAGCCCCTGGTCTCAATCTATAGTCCTATGGCTTCAAACTATGGTCCTAGAACAAACAGCCTGGGCATCACCTGGGAGTTTATTCAAATGCCAGTTGTGGAGCCCAGAACCCAACCAATTATATCAGAAATTTCAAGAGTGTATGTAGCCCTGCAGTGTGTGTTTTCACAAGCCCTTGAGGGCTTCTACTGCACACTGGAGTTTGAGAATCACTCTAACTTGGCTCCAACTCCTGAGCTACACGTTAGAATCTTTGGGGGAATTTATAAAGCTTCAGGTGCCCAAGCTGTCCTTAAGTTAAAGAAAATAAAATCTTAGGGTTGGGGGACAGTCTTGTTTGAAGTTCCTCAGGTATTTACAAAGAACAGAATCATTACTCTTGTTTATTTTCTTCTAATTATTATTCTTTTTATATGATGTTTGCAGTGGACAAAATTTGGGAGAAGAATGCAATAAAGTTTCAAAGAATCATGCATCACTTTCTGAGGGCCAGGAAGGGGAAACTAAATATAAATACAAATGGAAGTACAAATACAAATTTAAATATAAGTATAAATATAAGTATAGTCAGTTACTAGAAATGCCATAAAGGCTCAATCCTCTTAGAAGTTGTACCTGGTATGTGTTCTGCCTTTTAAAAATCTTTTTTTTCTGCACAAATACAAAGAATCCCTCTAAATCACCAAGTTTAGCTTCTCTTCCATAATGTACCAATGGACTGAGGAGAAGGCCTAGATTAAACAGCTATTTTAATCACCTGAAGCAAAAAAGGATCTCCTTGCCTCATGCTACATGTTATTAGGAATAAGGGTCTACAGTTTTATATTCTCAGCTTTTGAAAAAGACTTATTGGCAAATTCTATTCAAGTATCAACAGCTCCGCCCCTTCCACTATGGTCTGGTGAGCCTCCCACTGAGAAAGGGTAGATTTTAATACCGGTACATGATTTTTAATCTGCTTCAATGACTTGGAAACATGAATGGAGGTCAGATCATGCAACTCCACTCAACAGTGCCTCACCCTGTGACAGGGGTAACCCACGACTCTACTGCCATTGTGTGAAAATCAAGTCCCCTCCATAGTTCTGTGTGGAGACACTGATGATTGTCTCACTTAAGAGACCAAGAGACAAAGAAAGTTTTGCTTCTGGTTATACCTGCTGGACAGCTATGTGGTCAGTATTTGGGTTCTGCTCTCCCTAAATCCAAACCAGACCACGGAAACACTACATAACCCTTCCAAAAACGGCACCGAGTTCATGTGAGCAAGGAGAGGCCAATGCTAGAAGTTGATTTCCACTTTCAGGTCCCCTCGGCTCTGGTGCCTTTCCTGAGACATGGTCCTAACTTTGGTTGCGCTTTGGGTGCAGAAATGGAGGTATATGGCAAGACTGCTAACCCAGCTCCCAAAGGTTCCTGTTAAGAAGGGACCCCACTGGTTCAAGACATATATCAATGGACAAAGTCAAGAGCAAAGCGGTGCGAGGAGAATCACATAAAATAGCCTAAGTCACCCATCGGCAGAGCATACCAGAATCTCTCCATCCTAAATGTTTTACCAGAGGAAGACACCACTGGCCTTCTAGAATGCTGAGAGGACCAATGTGAACTCCACACACAGACCTGTTCATTGCCATATTCACGGGAGAGGGTATCCATGCCCAACAGGTGGGTGAGTTCTTATGACAAGACGCATATGTTTACAGACTGAAGCTTAGTCAAGTGAGCTGGACAAATCAGGGGCACCATCTCAATCTCACAGTTAGGACACGGGGTACCATGACACCACAAATACATGATACTACAAGTTAGCAGGCTCCAGAATCACAGAAAGGCACAGGAGGGAGAGAGTGGCATCAGTCTCCCCAAAGATCAAAGCATCCTACCAACCTACAAGTAAACCCAGGATATTGCCATGGGGTTTACAAGAGAGAAGAAAAGTCATTACTAAGTGTAGATTACTTAACTACAGAACTAAGCCTGGGGTCACTGAAAAAAAATTTATATTTTGATACATTTTTCTAGATTCACTAAATTTCTTTTTTTTTTAATTGGTATCATTACTTTTCTAGGAATTTTACAAATTCCTGAAAGCTTTTGCATGTCTTTCAAGGGAAAATCTTTGTACATGTAACCTATTAAAAGGGAAACAAAAATTAAGAAAACAAATCAATTAAACTTTAAAAAAAATTTTTAAAGGAAAACTAGGGTCTTAGCTCTGGGGACAAGCATTTGCCTAGCATGTGCAAAACCCTGTGTTCAATCTCCTAGCATCTCAAAATAAAAAGGAGAGGATGGCCGGGTATGGTGGCACACCCCTGTAATCCCAGTAGCGCAGGAGGCTGAGGCACGAGGATCATGAGTTCAAAGTCAGTCTCAGCAAAAGCAAGGCACTAAAACTCAGTGAGACCCTGTCTCTAAATAAAACACAAAATAGGGCTGAGGATGTGGCTCAATGATTGAGTGCCCTGAGTTCAATCTCCAGTACTTAAAAAAAAAAAAAAGAAGAGGAGGAGGAGGGACATTATCATGACACTTTCATTACCAACCACACCTCAACCTCCATATTTCACATGGAATAAATGAAGTTGATGTGACAGGAAAACAAGAAAACAAGGCACTCATTTCTGCTTTCACTGTCAACAAGATTCTGTAGTTGTTGGGAAAATGGCTAGAACAGTATCAGAAATAAAATATAAAATAGCCCTTGGATTTAAACACTTTATAAAATATATATATTCCAGAGTCTTTTCAATCCACGCTTGTCCCTATAATCAAATGTGAATCACTGGTGCGAGACTTTTTTTTACCTAAAGGGAACTTCTTTAAAGTCCTAAGAAGTCAGATCTGGATCACCCTTTTGATCCACTGGACTGAGACCTGTGGTTAAATTAAAAAGCAGCAAAAACCCCGGCATCTAATTGTCTTAATCTCACTCTTTCAGCAAACCTTGTGAAAGGCTTGCAGACCCCTCTTCCCAATCTGGATCTTGTTTAGGCTTACATAAAGATGCTGTGTCCCTGGTGTGGCTGAGAATGGGGAAGACAAGCATGAAGCCAAAGGAGCTTCACCAGGAACAACGAGGTAGCAGAATCTGAGTGACAGCATACTTTCTGTACCTGTTCCTTCCTGTGGAAACTACAAAAAAGATCTTTGCCCATGTTCTCCTTCAGTCCCTTAGCCTCCTGATGAACCCTGGTGTTTTTCCATACTCCCTGCATGGGTCCTTCCTGTTGCTTGTAGGGAACTATGAATAGAAATTTCTTTCTTCATGACAGTCATTTCTATGTCTTACCACATCACGTAAAAACCAATCTCAGGTCCAATTTAAAACATATATGATACCAGTTGACATTTGGGTAGATGTCCCTCTATTTCAGGGGTCTACTGGTCACAGCCTTTTTTTAGAAATCAAACCCAACCCTGCCCATTTTCATATTATGTACGGCTGCTCTCATACCAGGATGACAGCTGGGTAGTCACAAAGACTATGTAGCCTGCAAAGTCAAAAACATTTACTATGTGGTCCTTGGCAAAAAATGTGCAAACCCTGCTCCAGTCATTTATTCCACACATAGCCGTGCAGAGAATATAAAGATTCAGGGTGTCCCGCCCCCCTCACATGCCAAGCACTGGAAATATGAAGGTCCATCTGAGATCCCAGAATTATATCTCCTACAATACAGGAAATGTATATTGGCTTAAAAACTTTTATGGGAAGTGCTATCAGTTACCCATGAGCCCTGGAGAAACTCATGTATTCCTAATGTGACATAACTGTTCTAAGCTATATTACCAGGTAGAGTTCCCCACAACCTGCCAAACCCAGGTTAAATCAGTTAAGAAATATCTTCCAGACAACTAAGTTAGTCTCCTTAGTATAATTAACTGGCATTTGCTCTTATGTACTGTAGGAGACAAACAGATCCATTTAACAATGATGGTCAAACCAAAGAGACTTACAGGAGAAGACACAAGACCACTAGCTGTCCTGCTGCTGGCCTTGGCCATTAAGTTTTGAAAATCATTAGAAACCAGTTAATCAATTTTTATCCACAATGCAATGGTAAATAATAATAAATACTTTTGCAAAAATTAATAATAATCTTATTGTTCTTGACCAAGTTTAGAAGATTGAACGTTACCAGGTTTTGACTGGAAAAAAAAAATGAAGACGGGTTATGATCTAATGTCATCATGCCAAGAGACTCTAATCCCAGGGGCTCTTATTATGGCCTCAACTGCATGTCTTAACAAGAACACTGGAATTTTAAGCCTCATCAAGATGTAGTCACTGTTTTTGTTGTAGTTGGCTATAAGAGTGCTAGAGAAAGGAAAGAGATTGATCTATTAGATCCAATTTTATTGCATGAGGTTTTGCTCATATTTCAAAAGAACTAAAACAGAAAATATATCAATTTTAATTGATAAATAAAGTCTTTTCTGACAAGTTATTTAAGCATTTTGTCCTTGGCAAGATTTGAATACCTCAGAAGTCAAGTAAAGGGTTTGAGTCTCTCTGAGGAAGGGATACATAATTTCTTTTCTTTGATTCTGAAGATCAGGATTCTAAAGAAACGAGAGAAGCTGTGATGAGTGTGAGTCAGATTTCCATCATTATAACAAAATGCCTGAGATAAACAATACAATTATAAAAGGTTTTTTCTGGCTCACAGTTTTGGAGGTTCCATCCACTCTATGATGAGTTGGCCCCATTGCTTTTAGACATATAGCAAAGCAGTGCATCATAAGAAAAGCACAATGGTGAAGCAAAACCACTTACACCTTATGGCCAGGAAGCAAAAAAAAAAGGGGGGGAGGGATTGGGAACATGAATCCTATAATCCCCTTCAAGAACACACCCCCAATGACTTCCCACTACCCTACTTCTTAAAGACTCCACAACTTCCAAAAGTATCAAGCTGGGGACCAAGCCTTTATTTATTTATTTAACACATGGACCTCTGACAGACTTAGGATTCAAACTACAGCAACTCCCTCAAGTCAGAGAAAAACCATCACCAAACCCAAAAGCTTTATGACTTTTCCAAGGAAACACAAAGGAGGATAGTGGCAACCACCAAAAAATACACCCTGAGGGAATCCTTCCGGCTCTTTGGTAGTCTTTCGTTCATCCTCAGTTATTTATTCTTTCCTCACAACACTTCTTTTCTATTATCCTAAGCCTTTCCCCACCCAATTCTCCCCCCATGCTCCTTCTCGCTGCAGAAAATGGACACCACTTCAAGATGAACTCATAGTTCTCCCTTCTCCTTGTCACAAGTCCCCTCAGGCTTCCCCTGCCAGCAATCAATCCTGCCCAAAGTCTCCTCTTCCTGTTCACCCCATAATCCCACTCTTTGTTCTGCCCCTCTATATCTGACCCTCCCCGGTGTCTCCTTCCCTTGGGTTTTAAATATTTCTGTGCATTTCCCATATTCAAAGGAAAAGGAGGGGAAAGCTTTCTCTTAACCATCTCTTCTCTAGCTCTTGCAGTCTCTCTCTGCATCCTTTTGCAAATATTGATAAAGCTTATTCTAAACCAATTGCTTCCAATGCTTCAAATCAATACAGCCTCTTCAAACCATAATCTTTCCAGTGAAATTCTCTCCCAACTTCTCCAAAGACCCTATGTAAAACACAACTCTTTGTGTTTCTCTCTGCCTCTCACACCCACCATTATCTGGCTTGGTTGAAACTCTTCTGGATACCACACACTAAGTGTGTGTCTTCCCTAAGGTTATATATTTGGGATTAGATTGTATATAGGCTGGAGGATTGCAACTGGGATAAATATAGGCTTTGTTTTAAAACAGCTAGAAATTGTACAGTGAGCAGTAAGTGAATCTGATCTCCTGAAAACTTATTAGAAGCATTTAGAGTTCCCTTAGTGGTCTCATCTTACTCTTGGTCACTGGTGGTAGTAGGCAAGGCTGAGGAAGGACAAGGAGTCCTCTCCAAGCCAAAGCAGCAGGTGCAGAATTTCAACCTGGAGTGGGGCGTGGAAACATGCTCTTGAAGAAGAAGCAAGTGAAGCAGAGCAGAAGACTGGAGTGGCTTCCCAAATTCCTTCCAAATCCACAAAAACAGAAAAGGCTTTACAGTAAAATAAGTTTGGGTTTTATACAAAGCCAAATGTTTTACTTTCTCCCAACACGTCTTTAAGCCTTTAATCTAGCAAGGCAGAGCTCTCAAGAGAAGTGGGAGGAAGTGTTTTTCAAACATGCTGTTACCTTCTCTCCCAGTTTTGGGTTTTCTTCCTCCACCTCCCCCCTTGTTCTCCTCTTCCCTTCCCTGCCTCCCACCCTTCAGCCCCTCAGAGAACTGGCTAGGCAGGTGGACTAGAGAACACACACTGAGCACTCTGCTATATTGCTCAGAGAAGCAGGTGGTCATCATTGCAAGCATGTGAGCAGGGGAGCCAGGCAGCTTGAGCAGACCTTATAAGATCACCCTGACTTCTCTGTGGAAAACTAGCTACAGGTAAACACAGAGAGAACCTGGCATGAGTTTACTGAGACCTAACCCTGCTGTAAGCTGTGGACCATCTGCATATTTTCCTACTCATTCTTCCTAATAATACTGGGAGGCATTATTGCTCCCAAGGATTCAGAGGCTTAGGAATTAAGCAACATGGCTGGGATTTGGTACTCTGAACCCCAAAGTGTCCTCAGAATAGAGACCACTTGGGGTAAAGCATGATGACATGCATCCTGACCACACAGACTTTGAGGCACAACAGTCTGTTTTCATGGACAATGTGAAACCCACGTATAAAAGGTCTCCAACTGCCACAGTTAGGATGTGGTTGAGTGTGTCCCCCAAAGGTTCATGTGCTAGAAGATTAGCCCCAGTGTGGCAGAGCTCGGAGGTGGTAGAACCTTTAAGAGATGAACACTAGTGCAAAGTAATTAGATCACAAGGAAAGTGCCCTTAAAAGGGATTAATGCTGGTCTTATGGGGTGAATCCTCAAGAGAAGAGTTTGTTACAAAGTGAAGTCACCCATGCGCTTGGCCTCTTCTGCACACAGCCATTTTCCTTTCAGCTTCTTTGCCAGGTAGTGATATGGCCAAGGAGGTCTTCATCAGAGGTCGAAGAGATGGAGCCACCTGATCTTGAAGTTTCAGCCTCCAAAACTGTGAGCCAAATAAACCTCTTACCTCTTTTCTCTATAGATTACCCAGCCTTAGGAATTTTGTTACAGCAACAAGAAAATGATCCAAGGTACCTCTCGTCCACACAAAGAAAAAAGCTACAAGACCATTTCTTTCAAAAACATCAAACGAAGTCAGACACTCTATAATACGATGCTAAATTAAACATTATGCCAAAACTGGTTTTCTCACCTACAAAGGTTGGAATGGGTCTAGAATCTACACTCTAGACCATGCTGAAATTCTTAAAAACACCAATGTTCAAGAAGTTTACAAATATGTCAATCTTCTTTATGTAAAATTCGAATTTTTAAATTCCTTAATGTACAATTATAAAATAAAATTTTAAATGGTTTTATCAAAAAAAAAATTATCTACTCTGACCACTCTGGTCCTAAACATTCAAATTCACTACAAATGACCATCAGGAGTTTATGAAGTTGGAAAAATCTGCAGGATCTGTCATTTCAAAGGACATTTTCTTCCCTCTCCATTGGACCTAAAAACTGCAATAACTAAGAAAGTAATCATCTTCTGATAAAATTATCCACATCAATCACACACACACTGGACCCTCAAGTCATCAACCCAACTGTCTATGAAATAATCCATCAAAATAACCCTTGACAGTACAAAGAAGAGAGCACCTTTGAAATGTTACCCTCTTCACTTCTCCATCCCATCTTTAGGACCCCAGCTCTGTATTCATGAAAGCATGAAATGTTTTACATGTAGCTATTCAATCACAGTTGTACCGCTTATCATAAATCTCATCACATATTATTACATTCTTCTATCTTCTCTTAACTGAGACTATAATTTTTTTAAAAATTAATCCTCCTTTCAACTTAGAATGAATTGTAACCACCTGTTGATCTGAGGACTCTCTTGGCAATACTGTCACCAGGATGCCCTCATGCTCGAAAAGAAAAAAGAAAAACCTATTTCTTCAAGACAGTTGGAATGTCTGGCCTTTAGATCATATATAGAAACACAGAGAGCCCCTGGCAGCTCTCCACAGGGAAGCACCCTGAAACAAGTTCATTGTTGCTACCTCAGGAACTTAATTTCCTTAGGAGCTGCTAGGGCAGAAAGTTCTTAGCAAAATTTATCTTCTTTTTATCATAAATTTCAAAGATGACCATAAGCAACATTTTGGGAGACACTGCTGTACACATAAAGCATTGCATATATATAAAACCTAGATATGAACTGAATTAGCTGCAAACACTGGATAAAGACCACAGACCAAAAGAAAACGAAAACAAAAATAAATAAATAAATAAATAAAACAAAACAAAACAAAAAGAAAACAAAAACAAAAACAAAAACAAAAAAAAACAACACCAAAATTGCCAAGTTGCCTTACTTTTTGTTTTTTTGCACCTTTTCTTGTTTTCCACCTAAGCAGGTACACACGCAGACAAGGCTTCTGTTGGTTGTTCTTCTTCTGTGTCTCCATTTCTGGGCAATCCTGTTCAAGACAAGCTTTAATGGTGACAACAGAAGACGAGTCTGGCAAGAGTCACTCTTGGGATGAAACATCTAGAAGTGCTAGAGCATGCTGCCCTACAATTCTAAATAACCAACAGTGGACATAAATACATAGGTAAGTATCATGCCAGAGTTACCCAGGCCCACCCTCTTACAGGTTCATGGCAATGCCAGAAATGCAAAGATTTTATATCACAAAAGATATAGAAGTTCCCACTCTGAGTAGCTGGTCACTTTAATAGGGCGAGTCAAGACAACAGGACCTTGGATAATGATTCACCCCAAGCCCCAGAGTAAAGCCTGCACTGATCGGCAGGGTCCCAAAATAACTCATGCTGACCACGATGGGCCCTCCTGAACCAAAGGCTGGGCTATCAGAGGAAAACTCTTCCAGGAATTTTCTTTCACCGCCTTATGCCATGCCTCGAGTCAATACAATAGGAGCAGATTCTGAGAATCCAGAGCAGTTTGGCCCCTGACACTACAGTTCAGACCCAGGAACAACTAAAGAGGTTGCTGATCCACATGCATCTAGAACTTTCAGCCCTGTAGAAGACAGTCATCTACAGTTTGGTGCCACCGCTTGCCTCAGACTTTTCCCTCCTCATCACTCAACCCTACTCTGTCCCAGACCAGAACTCAGAGGTAGACTCACAGTCATACACCAAACCAGATGTCCATGACCTCAGCAAGAGAAGACTGAATTCAGAAAGAATGACAGAAGGACAGATAAGGTATTCCTATAAGCCAAGAAAGATAAACAGATAAAAACAAAGCAATCTTCAGAAGCTGTATTTGAAACAGCAAAAGCCTGGAAATATACCAAATGTCCGTCCCCAGGTGGATGGATGATCTAATTGTGACATCATTAATTCTACTCAGCAATAAAAAGGAGCAAACTATTGATAAGTGCTTTAACACAGATAATCTCAAAATAAATATGCTGAGTGGAAGAAGCCAGACAAACTGCATTGATTCCCTTTATATAATGCTCTAAAAAATGAAAACTAATCTATAATGAGAGAAAACAGATCCACGAAAGGATGAGTAAGAAAAGACTGCAAAAGAGCATGGGAAAAACTGGAGTGATGGATAGTTTCGACACCCTGATTGATCGCTGGTTCTGCATAGATCAAAACACATCAAACTGCACATCTTAAATATGTGCAGTTTATTGTACTCAGTGTATGACACCTCAACAACTGTTTAATAAAATAAAACAAATTGGACAAGAGGCTACCAAGGGACTTGGTATGACCAAGAACAAGTAGAGCGTAGTTATGCTCTCAAGTCATCATGAACACTGAATTAGTGAATCAGGAAATCCTGAGTCACTGGCCCTGGAGGAAATAGAGGGAATAGAGGAGCAGAGCCTCTGGTCACATTTTTGTCAACCAACCAATATATGACCTTGGCTTACATGTGTTTCCGTTTAAAGACGCCTTACTTAAAATATACTGTTGATTCATTAACACTGAATTTATGGCCAAAAACACTATAACTCATGCCCAATCAATGATCATTGAACACAAGTATTTTCTCTATGAGCCATATTACAGATTTCTTGAGCTTAGAAACGCATCAACAGTATGCCTTAGGGCCATTTTAATCAGCAAAATCACCAACAAAAAACATGATGGGAAAAACATGACACCAGATAGACTACAAAAAGGACACTTGTTCCCAGTACAAGAGCCTTCCTCAGGCTCTGCTGGGAACGTGTGTCTTTTTCACCACTCCCTGCATGTGCATGGATGACCGCAAGGGCACCATGAATATGGATTTGGGGATTATAAATAAGTTTTAGCAAGTAGGCAAATTCACAAATATGGGATCCTCGAATGATGAGGACCAACAGTATCTAACTTCTTTGTGCCTTGGTATCCTCATCATTTATTTACTTTCTGTGACTATAGTAAAGACTAAATGTGCTCATCCCTGGGATCACTTAGAACAATACCAAGCACACCCGAAGTACAGTAAGTGTTAGCTGGTATTCTTCTTGCCACTAGTATTACCCTGATCTGGACTGTACCCATAGCAATAGGAACTTCCTCTCTCCATGTGGCATGTAGTCTCTACATTATTATCTACTTCCCTACACACCACTCCCAATATCTGTGAACATTCCAAGGACCAGACCACATTCTGTGACATCAGAGGCGCCACAGATTGTGCCTAAGCTGAGACTGCTGGGTTTTGATCTCTGTAACTTATCTTAAATACCATACTAACTGCTTTGACTTGCAGTACACTATGTTCAAATGGAACTTTGGTGTGGTCACTCCTTAAAAACATCAAGCTTAAGGAAATAATACGGCTACCTTATCTCTAAATATGCCAATGCCCCAAACTGCCAGAAACTTACCAATACTTACTAATATTTCAATGTGATTTTAATTCTTGAGAAATTTTTCTTTTATAGAAACACTGGAAGTCACCACGATTTCCTAAGTAGCAATCAGATCTTTTCCTGATTCTGATGGACAGAAATAATGGCAAAAACTACTGTTTTTGTTTTGAATCTTCAGAATTATAGCAAAAAGACAGACTAACAATTTGAAGAGAGAAGACTGACAAGTTAGCAACCATTAAAAGATTACTGAGTCATAATCCTTCCAATTCTGAAAAATGCTGGAATTTTAAAAATCACCCACTTTGCTTTTCAAGTTTTTATCCTCTAATAGGTATTCATAGGATCCTGATAATTAAAATCAACTTTTCTAACTCTCTCCTTAACACTCAACAACCATGTGAGTATGAAAGCTTTCAAACAGGAGCCTTCAAATGCCAAAGTGGAACCTTCCAATTCCAAACAAGATGAAGTCCTGGACCTCACCAACAAGCCAAGGAAGACTCAAGGAAGTGGTGAAAAGAAGTCAGATTGTGAAGGGGACTGAGGAGGAATATGGTAGCTCCCAGGTTCTTTATCCCTCTTTGTTTTCAAGACAGGATACTGTGCTAGTCTCCAGCCCAGAACTGCCAGCAGACTCAGGTCAGAAAAGCTCCAAGAAGGCCTGTCCTTCCAGAGGATCAAGAAAAGTGTGATCTAAGAGAACCCAATGCTTCTGACAATACTGCCCAGCCAAATGCTAACAGAACAGTTTCTTGACACTCTAGTTTCAGGGGGGCTAAGTAGGAATCTAATTTTCTACCCCTTCCTGGCCCCTGACTTACAAAAGTGGGTATACACACTCCAATCTTCCAGCATGATGTCTGCCAAACAAGTGGGAGTAGATCTATCTCCCACTTGGAAGCAGGCAGTGAGTCGATTCCTCCTAAGGGATAAAGTAGGTATGGACCAACAAAAAGCTCAGGTTATACTCCTGCCCCAGGTCCCTGAGAGGAACAGGGTGATCTGAGGTAGAACTGAAAGACATCTGCTTCCCCCTCACCTCCATGTAATCTGTCTCTATCCACATGCTACAATGTTGAAGCAGTGTGTGTGTGTGTGTGTGTGAGCCCTTCATCTCCACATCCCCCTACCTGGGTGTTAGCACTGACCAACAAGGAACAGAAAATCCTACACCAACTCAGAACTATACACTACAGGTCAATAGTGAAACTGCCTTCTAAGATTAAATAGGATCCAGATTCACACAATGTAATACTCAAAATGAGTAGAATAAAACCGAAAATCACCTATCAGACAAAGAATGAGGACAATGGCAATTTGAATGAGAAAACACAATTATCAGGTGCCAACATGAAGATGACTAAGAGACTGGAATTATCTGACAAGAATTTTAAAATAGTCATCATAAAAATGCTTCCACAAGAATCACAAATACTCTTGAAAGAAAGAAAGAAGAGCTAATGTGCTACATCTTTAAGTTACTCACAAATAGATTACTATTCTTCCTTCAACCTTGGCATTTGTTAGTTTCTATAGATCAGTGAACAATGAATTAAGACTCCAACATATTAGAAGCTAACTGAAGTAACAATTCAACCAGGTGTTTATCAAGATTCTGCCACAAGAGAAAGTGCACAGGAATCAGGAATATCAACACAAATGATATGTGATATCTGTTTTCAATGCATTGTGTGAGAGGAGGCACACACAAAACTACCAAATCAAAATGTGCTGGATTAAGTACCCCGACAAGGCAAAAATAAAACAATAAGGAAACTCCACAGGATAAGACAAGTCCATAAAAAGAATATGAAAGTGCTTTTATATAGATCAAACAGTAGACACAGAGGTGGGGGGAAAAGAATCGCAGAAATAGAGAATAAGAGATGTTAATTGTTAAAGAAGGCAAAAGCAACAGGATGTCAAGAAAGGCAAAAAGATACAACACCACAATGTACAAGAGTTTCTCAAAGACTAGCTCATGACTATCTGTGTGTGACACAGCTGTTGTGATTTTTCCAACTTTGGAAAGAAAAAGGCAGAAGTCACATAATTTTTACTTATATTCTCAGAATGTTTTGATTTAAAGTATACCATAAATGGGAAAGAACTATCAATCATTGCAACTGGGCAGAGAAATTATTTCTACCCTTATTCAAACTATAGGGCTTAATATGAATGAGTGTAGCCTCAATAATGCACCCTCCTCTGATTGCATCTTCCAGGGTAAGCAGGGCAAGTAGAGAGCTGCCCTCTTCTATGAGAAAAGCCCACTGAGAGCTGCACCATGGTGGGGCTGGTTGGTCCCCAACAAGCATGAGCAGGAAAGTGCCCTACCCAAGATGCAGCAGCCCTAGGTGGGAGATGCTGTACTGAATACTAAGCTTGAGGATGTCGTGCTCTGAACCCAACTCAACTACTGATCCTAGGACTCCAATAAGAACAAAATGAGCAGCCAGAAAGGAGATGGAAGAGAGTCAAACTAAGTCCAAGAGTAGGAGAACAGAAAGTAGGAGAATAGAAAATGGAATGATTAAGACACTCACACAGTAGTCCCACACTATCCATGCAGGATAATCCAAGAAACCCTCCTCACTGTAACCCTGTGGATGCCTGAGATGGCAAACAGTGCTGAACATTAAGATACCAAGTTTTTTCCACCCATATAAACCTACGATAAAGTTTAATTTATAAATTAAGCACAATAGATTAATTTTCATAACTAATAAAACAATTGCAATATAATAAAAGTTATGTGAATGTGGTCTCTCTTTCAAAATATCTTACTGTACTATAACTGTGATTTCAGGCCACCCTTGACCACATGTAAATGAAACCACGGGAAGTAAAACCCAGATAAAACGAGATGACTAAACCTTTCTCCTCTTCTCACTATGACCACAAATAAACAGGGAAGGCTCTCGAGATGCACTGAATACAGAAGAAAAAGCAGGGCCTATTCTGATGCCCACCTGATCCCCTCATAGTCTATCCTGTGAGGCCCCAACACTGCAGGGTCGTCCCTGATTCTCACCATGGGCTTTGCCTACATCCAGGCCTGGGTTCCTTGAGCTGCAACCTCTGCAAACCATAAGCTACTCTGACAAAAGCTAGTTCCTCTCACACCCTCTTGTTTTGTATGATCCTTCTGAAACCTAGGAAATTGGGTTTCAACTATTAGGTCCAATAAAACATGAGCTCTTGACAGAATATCTTTCTACTAAAAATCTACTTCCTACAGGAAGGGACTTTGGCCATCCAGTGCCCATGATTCTTACAGCACACAGGACAGTACCTGGTACTAGGTGGGCATGCACTGGGAACTTATGGAATGAATACCAACAAGTTGGGAAATCAAGAACTAATCCTCTAACAATTTCCATCAAATACAGTCCAAAACATAACCAAGTTAACTGAGTCTAGCTTCAGATCAGATCTGGTCTTTAATGCAGAGGCTTATCAGTGTCCCTGGTGGGGTTGGCACTATCTTAGAGAGAATGCACATTCCAAAGCATAGAGCCTAGAGAGTACCACCACACTACTACCATGTCTCCATCAGTCTATGTTTTAGGAACTGTCTGGCCAGGATTTAGGGTGCAATGTGTAGCCATGGAACAAATCAACAGAAACAGAAGTTTTTGAAGGCTAAGACTTTCCATCTTGGACTCATCTTTGGCGAACCCCATCACGACAGCTATCTTGGTGAACAATGGGAACACGATCATTCAGATCCTATGTCCTGCCTTGGATCCCAGGCCCTCTCAGCTCAGTCAGTGAAGCCCATGCCCACTCAAAGTCAGAGCAGACCTACACACACCTTGTGGAAAACAAGTCAGAGGTCAAGACACCCTCCACCCCAGCTCAATCTGTTGTAGCCCACCTTCACAAACAACAGCTACCAACTCTGAAGGCTCACAATGCAACAGGTTGACCAGAAAAACCCAGGAGGCAGCACTGATGCCCCAACCTTATGGAAGGGCAGGGGGGACCTGCACAATCAAGTGGCCCAGCTCTCCCAACACACCCAAACCAGCTCAGTGTTCCCAAGCACAACGGAGCCAAAGAGGAGCAAGAGAAAGAACAGACAGGCAGGGAAACGCCCTTGGGAACCCTGGAATAAAGGATCTAGTGTTAGCCTTTGTCTATGGTGACATGCATTTATTGACCTTGCCTTGATCAATATTTAACAGACGACTCTCCTGCAAAGAAAGGCACTATCTGTAGCTGAAAACACCCAGGACTTACCTGTCAGCAGCTGGCTCAGCGGCTCTGACTGCCTGGGAGGCCAACCAAGATTCACTGACAACAGAGGTGAGGACCCCTCCAGTCACTGGGTTGCTGCTCCCCAGGGCTGTCTCCTCCCACTCAGCATCGTGGTCAGCACCAAAGCTGGAAAGTCAAAGAGACCATCATTGAACTTCAATCAAATTTGTAAGACATAAATGTGCACTCAACAGGCACCCAGGAATAAATTTTTTAAAAGACTTATAAAAGAGTATTTTTTTCAAGGAGATGGTTTAAAAGACTCTTCCGAAGAACAAAACAAGAAAGTGAGTCCACAAAAAGTAGGTTTCTCGTTGCCACTTCCACTAACTGCAGGGGCAAGTTCCTAAAGAGACCAGAGGATCAAAGGTAAGGCTCAAGCTGAAGTTGACCTATAATTCAAGTCTCAAGCCCAGGTTGGAGCTCACATTCTTCATGGGATTCCCCCAGTTAAACCTGCTCCCCCCATTCAACTCACAGAGACCTTTCTCCACCTCAGCCCAGGCACCAGCCCATGACACCCCACGCTACTCTCTGCATAGGGGCACTGAATGGAGAACAATGCACTGTGCATGAAACACAGATTCCCACAGCAGAGGTGCACAGTAGGCAAGCCTGCAGCTTGAATCCTACCCCTCCCATCTACTTTGATTCACTTACTCAAGTTCTATACCCTGACCCAAGGCACTATTCTAGGCATGGAAAGGGTGGTGAGAAACCCTTGCCTTGCAGGAGGTAGCTTTTCACAAACCCTGGCTCTTCTGTAGGGCACTGGGGATAAAACCCACCTCACTGAGGATTTTAGTACATCGCACTGGGGTCCTGCTGAGTAATACTTTCAAATGCAACACGCTCCTAAATGACTTAGGAGAGTGATTAACATAGAACAAGGGTGGAAACAAGGAGACTCATTATGGTTGTTGCTGTTTTGTGTGTCCCCTGCCCTACCTGGTACACCTGTGACATGGGTGTGCTCTCAACAGTCACTCAATGAAAGACCCAACTAAATTTGCCTAATCATTAAAGGGTGAAAATAAAGCCTACCCTAGCCTCCTACCTGTCATGGAAGAAGTCCTGGGCTCAGAACCTAAATAAACAATTTACAAATATAGCCATTTTAGTGTGCCCTGTCAGCAACCCTGTCTAAGAACTCAAGCTTGGAAACCCGACAGACTTGATTTATCTCCTGATACTACCTTGACTTAGCAGGTGATGTCTAGGCAAACTATTAGACTCACTGAGCCTCAGTGTCCCCAGTCACAAAACAGACCAAAAAAGAGCATCTCACTTATAGAACCTTTATGAGGCGTAAATGAGTTAATGCACATAAAGAAGAGGACAAGATCCAATGTCTAGTAAGCAATAAACACTAGTTGTCAAGAACTATAACATACCAAATGATTTCCCCATAATCACATACAAAATTAACCACCTGCAAGTTGTACGCTTGATGATTAAAGGGGATCTTGATCTTGTCAGGACCGAAATGGGAGATACAAAATCATTTGACTGCTCAAGGCTCAACAGGTATACGTTAAGGTGGGTGATACCTACTTTAACCCTTTTAAAAAAAATAGAGAATTTGAACTTTTGAAAAGTATCACAATGATGATGTCATCCTGAACATTTTGAAATTCTAGTAGTAGCTAAATAGAATTTGAAAAAAAGCAAGGAGTGCCGAAAAAAAGAAAGGATTTTTTGAAATGGCAATGGGCCAGAGGATTGGGAAATGGGCTTAGGATCACCATAATGACAGCTATGGATCACTTGTAATCCTCATATCCTGAGGGGCTTCCATCTCCAGGGAACCTAATCTTTTCCTGAATTCTGATCTGAATGCCCCAGGACCACTTCCCAATGCATCTGCCAAGCATATGCCTTCAGATTCAGAACATATGCTTGGGAGATTTGCTTTTTTAATTGTGGTTGGGCACAAGAAATTGATTTGTAATTAAGGTAAAAGAAAATAGAGTTGTCCTGTCAAGCTCATCACCACTTCCATCATTTTTATCTATATTCAAGAAAGTTGATAAGAAACTTCAGTTTATAAAGACAACAGGAATTTTGAATTTGATAAACTGAACAGAGTGACTAAGATACATCCCTTGACAATAACCTCAGTGCTGACCAACTGCCATAAAAGAGGCTGCTGCAAACACAATCTCTGGACACTGTTCAGGACAGCTCATCAGCACCTACACCCAGCCAGGAAACACCCCAAATACAGATCAGCACGTTTCACACGCTGACCTTGACCACTGGACAGGCACCTACAGAGTCCAGATGGAACTCACTTGTCTATTTCCCTGATCAGTGAAGAGAGTGCTTTCTCCTGCAGGTTTCCAGACGGACGTGACAAAAACTTAAGATCTTATTAAAGAATACACTAAACTGGGCAAATTAAAAATTTTATTTACTTCCAAAATATTTCAGGAACAAAATGCCTCTTGATTCCTGTCAAGGATCTTTGATATCGTCCAAAAATTCCTATAAAGTTTTCTTTCTGTCTAGCTTTCTCGCACTAAATATTTAGAGTAATAACAGTGACTATTTAGACACCCAACAAATCACAACTTTCACCACAAAGATATTCACCGTGTTCGCCAGACAGCTCTGGAGTGAAGTCTAGGCTTTTTCAAAAGGCGACAGAATACCTTTAATTTACAAAAATTAAATTCCATATTGGACTGATAAAGAGACTACTGTGTTTTCACTAAGTAAGAAGGCATTTATGGGGACAAATTAAGAAATACATGAATAAAATGGAATTGAAGAAAGGGTTAATTCCTATAAAAAGTAATTATAAAATTTCAGAATGTTATTGCTAGAACTTGTGGACAGCTTAAAAGTGAATCAATAATTAAATACTGGGGTTGGGTGTAGCTCAGTGGTAGAGGACTTGTCTAGTATGTACAAGGCCATGAATTCAACCCCCAGCACTACCAAAAAAAAAAAAAATTAAATATAAAACATCACACTTCACACTACTTATACTGGGGGCACCTTCAGACAGTGCACAGTCTAAATGCTGTAGCTCCTTTTCTAAAGAAAATAACATAACGTGAGGCCAAAGGAATACAGCAGAGGAAGGAAGTTAAAATGCAGGATGTTTCTCATCTAACTGCCAACTATCAGACACTCAAATCATTAAACACACAGAACACTTAAGCAACAACTTAGTCATTACAGCCCCGTTCACCTGGGCCAGCCCCACAAGAGTCCTTCCTTACCAGCAGACACCAAAAGAAGTCCACAGAGATGGTACATCAGGCTATGGAACAGGATGCTGACGTGACAAAGATCTCCTGAACTGGCCGCCACCACTGAAACCAACAAAACCTAACCTAAAGATATATACAGGCCCAAGCTCCACCTGAGTCTCAATTCTAGAGTCAAGCAGAACAGACAATAATAATCCTCACTGTGGAACTTCCAGGAAGCACCAATCAAGCAAGCACAAATATGTCAGTCAAGGGTGGCTGTCATTGCCCTTGCCAGTCATCAAGGTCATTTTCATCTTTGGTGGCAACACTTGAAGTGTCAGGGAAAGCCACAAGCCTAACTGTAGAATCCCATGATCCTATGAAGTCCCATTCTGGTATGTGCCAGAAATCCAACAAGATGAAGAGACTGCCTGCTTGAACGAAGCAAAATACTCCTCTAAAACTGGTTAAAAGTCAAAAAAGCAGTGAGGGACATGATAAATACACATGCATACACAGAGTATCAGACAGATAATAAATACCCTGCTCACAATAGCTGATATACATGCATATTTTAGTTCAGTCCTAAGAATAGCTCTACACAAACTATAGAATACTGCAACACTTGAGAGATAAAAGTCTAAAGCAAAAGTCATTAAAAACAGTATGTTACTGGTATAAAAACACACGCTACTGTTCATAGGGAAGAGCTAAATGTACAAATACACATGTGTTCTCCTCATGGCTGCGTGTATATGAATGAGCCATGCCAAAATAAGAGTGGATATATGTCTTCTCTCATCTATACCTAAGCATAGGATCCACAGGACTCTACAATTAGGTTTCTGGCATTCCCTGAGTCTTCAGGTGCTTCCATCCAAGAAGACAATGACCATGATGATTGTGACCTATAAGAATGCTGAAAATTAAAAGGACCCAGAGTTGAGGATGGCTGTGAGCATGGAATTCTTCTGAATCAAAAGCGGGTGCACTGCACAGGTTTGGGGCCACCACTGGGGCTGGAGCAGCATTCCGCAAACTGCGGGTTTAGACCTGTACCTTTCAATAACTTATCCTTCAGAAAGACTCACATGCATATACCCATACACACACATACACACACACACACACACACACACACACACACTCTAAGACGCATACTGCCACACTCCTCAATACAGAAAAACTGCAAGCAGGCTATACACCTGCCCAAATTCCCCCAACTTCCCTCAGTTCAAGTCATTATACATACACCCACCAAACTGCACATGGCTGAACCAAGAGCTCTCCATTTATAACTTTCTCTCATACCTTCCTTCCACACAATCCACCAGCCTAACTAACTTCGGTTGCAGAAGCAAATGAAAGTCACTCACCTCCTTTCATCTAAGCAGTCACCACCTCTCCTCTGACATGGACATTGTCTCTTCATCTCTCAGTACCCTTTGTGCCCACCCACCCATCCTTCAGCTTCACTGAGCCTGTGACTTAGCAATGGTTACATGCCATCCGAGTCCATTTTCTGTTGCTACGACAAAATACCCAAGGACCAGTAATTTAACATACAACTGGAAGGATTGTTTCCAACAGATGAAATTTGGGGGCAAACATTCAAACTACAGCATTCTTCCCTAGCCCCTAAAATGCATATCCTTCCCACATGCAAAATATATTCATTCCACCCTCAGAGCATGAACATTTCAACTCCTTCCAGCTTCAACTCAAGTCCAAAGTCCAGAGTCTCATGTGAATTAGTTATAGGTGAGATTCAAGGCACTATTCATTCTATGGTACATTCCTGCCTTCTGTGAATCTGTGAAATCAAAACGAGTTTTCTACTTTCAAACCATAATGGTGAGGTAGACAGGACAGACATTTTCATTCTGAAGGGGAGAAATAATCAATAAGAAGGAAGTAATAGGTCCCAGGAAAATCTAAAACCTAACAGGGTAAACAACATGAAATCTCAAAACTCCAGAATAAATGTTCTTTGACTCCATATCCCACTTCATGGATACATCTGGTGCAGAGGCAGGGACCCCAAGGCATTGGACAGTCATACCCCCAAGGCTTTGATGGGTACAGACCACACATCAACGCTCTCAAATTGGAATCACAGGTTGGAGTTTCATAATTGCAGCTATCCCAGGATGGCACTCTAAACTTCTAGGGTCTTGGTAGTGATCCAATTCCCACAGTCCCACTAGACACTGCTCTAGTGGGGACTCTGTGCAACAAGCCTCTGCCTGGTCCACAGTCATCCACAACAGCCTTTGAAATCTAGAGGGGCATGCTCTAAGGACATGTAAGTAGCCACGCCTCAAGACCTTACATTCTGTTTTTTTGAAGAATTAATACCATGTGACCCTGCCATCATTTAGATTTTGCCCTCCGGAGCAGCAGGTTTAGCCATGCCTGGGGCCACTTGAGCTACAGCTAGCAACACCTTGGAGCAATGAACCAAAATGCTGAGAGCAGCAGAGACTCAGGCAGTTCTGTGCAGTGCCCTTGGAGAATGCCCCAGGCCCATCCCCAGAAACCATGCAGGCCTCTTAGATCTCTGGGCCCATGATGATAGGGACAGACTTGAAGATCTCTAGGCTGCCTTCTAGGTCTTTCTCCCAATGTCTTGCTAAATAGCACCTTGCTTCCTTCTCTCCCTATTAATCTCTTAAGCAAAGAATCACTTGGCCACACCTTAGATTTTCTCTTACAAAAATGCTGTCATTCTCTACCACATGGGCAGGCTAAAAATCTTCCAAATCTTTCCACCCTTTCCCATGTACTTAATTATAAATTCTATCCTGAAGTCATATCTTTGCTCTCTCTTTTCACTATAAGCAGTCAAAAGTAGGCACGCAGCAGCTTGAATTCTTTGTTGCTTAGAAATTTCTTTCACCAGATACCTCAATTCATTGCTCCAAAGTTCTACATTTTACATAGTCCTAGGACATAAACAAAATTCTGCAAAGTGCCTGCCACTGTTAGCAAGGATGGTCTTCACTCCAGTATCCACCATATTCTTCCTCATTTTTGTCCGAGACCTCATCAGAATGCCTTTACCTTCCACGTCTCTATCAACATTCTAATCATAACCACTTAAGTAATCTTTGAGAAGTTCCAGATTTTTCCTTGACTGCTCACCTCCAGAGTCCTCACCAGAATCATTCTTATTGCTCCATTCATGGCAAAACAGGATTTTTCTAGCCCGCTTTTCTAGATTCTTCCACTCTATCCATTACCCAGTTCCAAAACTGTTTCAACACTTTCAGGCATTTGTTATAGCAATGACCCCACTCCTCAGTACCAATTTTCTATCTTTGTCCATTTTTATTATATAAAACAAAATACCTGAGACTGTGTCATTTATAAGGAAGTTTATTGGCTCATGGTTCTGGAGGCTAAGAAGTCCAAGAGCATGGCACCAGCATCTGCTGGGCATTTGATGAGGGTCTTCTTTGTTGCATTATAACATGGTGGACAATATCACATGGTGGGGTGACCAAACAGAAGATTTACTTCTTGGTGAATACAAAGACAAAGAGCACAACAAGAAGATAAAAGACTGGAGAAAGCCCATAAGGACAGCACCACAGATCAAAGCAATAATCTCCCAGATTAAAGGAAGCCTGGAGATGTGATTCTGAGATCCTATACATATTCATTTTAGGGGAAGATGCATGCCTGAGCATGCTCAGTTTAGAACGTCCACTTCTGCTCATGCTCGTATCAGTGTCAGAGTTCAAGAAGAAAAGATGGCGGGTGAGTTCCTGGGCGTGCTCAGGTCAAGGTCATTAAAATGGCAGACAAAAAAATTTCTGGGCATGCTAAGTTCAATAATATAACAAGCCATGTTTCCACTAGGAAGTTTAAAAAAAAAAAAAACTTAAAAGAGTATCTCCATGATCTTGAAGATCATGGCTAACTCTTCTAAGTTTCTCTAAAAAGTTTTAGCTGAGACAAGAGAAAAGACACTTTGAAGGTATACCCATGTAGGAATCTGACCCTAAAGGTACCTCTCATTTAGCAACCACCGGCGAGACAGAGCAAGCATGCCAACTCAGGTCTCTCCTTTTCTTCTTACAAAGTCACTAATACCATCATAAGGGCTCCACCATCATGACTTATCTAATCCTGATGACTTCCAAAAGGCCCACCTCTAAATACCATTAACATATGAATTTAGAAATTCAGTTCCCAACACATGATCTTTAGGAGGACACATTCAACCTACAACACTTGTTATACTCTGAATGCATTCAAACACTCAACAACAGCTGCCACACATGATCCAAGGGCTCCTGCCTCCCCTTCAGGCTGCCCAGAAACCAGTGTCCCATGATTAATTTACCTTGTCCACCAGGTTCTCAGTCACACTCGTCCCTCAGAGCCTAGGCATGTTTTTCCGTTCTCTATCTGGAATTCTCTCAAACCCCCAAGCCTCCAAACTCCTTCCACCTTCCTGTCTGCAGTCTCACTGGAGAAACCAGATTCCCATCCACTGTGTCTTTTCCCTGTCCACCCCTATGAGATCGAGCTGCCCTGCACACTCACATACCAGTTCACAGTGATTCTGTAGCTCAGTTGATTGACTTCCTCTTCTTCAGAACACAACAGGTTTTTTGTTGCTGTGTTTCTTCCTGCCTACTTGTTTTGTACTGGTTTCTCCTCTGAGAACCAGCTCTGAAGCTTGGGACCTCTCTGTCCCAGTCACTGCCGTATCCCTGACTCTCAGCACAAGGTCAAGCAGCTCCAATCTTTGCTGAACGAATGAAAAAATGCCCCGATAGGCACCTACTTAAATAGAGTAAAGCAATCCTCCAGAATGCTAGGCATCCAACGAAAAGTATGCAGTGGCCACAAAAAGTATGCCGTGCACACCTATTATCTTAGTGATTTGTGAGGCTGAGGCAAGAGGATTGCAAGTTTGAGGCCAACCTGGGCAACTTAGAACTTATCTCAAAAAACTACAAAGGGCTGCGTATGGAGCTCAGTAGAAGAGTGCCCCTGGGTTCAATCCCCAGTACGATAAGAAAAAACAAAAATTTTAAAAATCATGCAATAGCCTTAAAAGAGCCGCCATAGAAATGAGTCTCTGGTCTGTGGCAGGCAGTCACAAAATGGTTCAGAACCCAGCTTCTGCCAGCTCCAGGAAAGGAGGCAGACACAGCAAGGAGTCAGTCTCCCAGTGCCTCTATTTCCCTCCCTAACCTGTAAAATGAGGACCACAATTCCAATCTCATGCAAGGACAAAAAGTAATTCCTACGAAAGGCTTTGCACAGAATTAGCAGTAGGTAACTATGTGAGGAAAGAGGCAAAACAACTAAGGAGTAGAAATAAGGAGTTGCTGTTGTGAAAAGATGCATGTGACAAGCCTACATGTGTCGTGTCTGTGATTCCACACAGAGGAAAAGCCAAAGAACCCAGAACGATTCCCAGCCCCGTGAAGGGCTGCCATGTGGTACAGACAAGAGGCGGGAAGTGGCAATCTCACTCTGCACCCTAGGTTTGAATTTTTTAAACAGGGATCTCAAATTACTGGTCGAATTTTAAAATCTATGTAAGAAGTGCTTTAGTCAAGTTCTGAACCAGCAATACTGTTTGCCTCTCCCAGTTCTCATCCAAAAATCTACACGCAGAGTCCCTGTGATTCTCCCTCTACCCTAGTCCAGCTCTCCCTCCCTTTCTAGGGATTCCAGAGAAATCCCTGCTCTATACCTAAACACAATGAGCCTATTAAGTGCGTCAGGCTCAGTCACATGAACATTAACTGCACAGACCCTTCTCTGTACAGGCTGCTTCCAGAAGTGCAGAAGGACTTGGCTTTCTATTTTTTTCTTGTCTTTTCCTTCCTTCCTTTCTTTCTTCTTCCTTGTCTTTCTTTTCTTAAGGGGTTTAAAAAAAGAGACAGATGAGCATACTAGGAAAGTAAAGAAGAAAGATACTACTGCTTGTAGATAAATTATATGACGCAATCATTAACATTGTTCAAGCAGGAAGTTATGAGTGAAGCAGGCATGGCAAACAGATAAGATCTTGCCCTCCTCCATGAACAGCTCTCTTGAGAAGTAGAGTCGATGTTCGGATGCTTTATCAGCACCCCAAAAAAGGACTGTTATCAAAATTGACCAAGTTACCCTGTGAACCCCAAAGTCCAAATATGCATCACTTCTAGGACCAGAACTGAAAAGTTTAAAGTTAATCACATCTTTTCATTCTCAGTATCACTCATTATATTCACTAAGTAACTACTATAAGCCATTGGTTTTCAGGATTAAGTATATACATTCATATATAAGGAAAACTGATCCCTCAGTTCAAAAAAAATCAAGATTTTAGCAAGAACAGTAGAAATACACAGTTCATCCAAACAGGAATGATAAGAAACTAATTATTAATGGCTTTGAAATGCATTATTATTATACTAGGCAGGTGTGATAAGACTATAGGGTATGGGCCTAATAAAATTTTAAATGACTTTATTTAACAATGTAATTTTTTTATTATTTTCTAAAATGTATCCATAGTTTTTAAAGACTCTTAATGATCCTGTTGTACTTGGTACTCTGTACCATGCTAAACCATTGCAGCAGCTAAGTCCCCACTACCTGGAAGCCCAGCCCTATGTAGAGAGAGACCCCACAATGCAGGAGCACTGGACTACCTAGACCTTTCAGTGCCTGGTTCTCCCATTCCAAAATTGACATCTGGGTCCTGCAATATGAGGACAGTGACCCTGTTCTGCCTCTGGACGTGGGAGAGTCCAAGCTGAGTGAGCAACAGAAACCACATGATGTTCTACAAACCCCAATTTCTCATGTGTGCAGAGGGTACTCATTGTTTCCTATCTCAGGGTTGTGAGGGAGAGCTCTTCCCACTTGCAGGGAAGTGATCTATGTCCAAAAATATCTACACAGTAGCCTCTGGTGCAGCCCCAGCTGGGACCGCTCAGATCCCAGCACCCACAAGCACACATCATCACTGATGGTCTAAGCCTGCAGTCTGCTCCCCACCCAGCACCAGCTCCCAGGACGTAGAGATGGACTACGTAATGACAGAGGCAGACATGCAGGAATGCTTTGGCTCTTTTCTTCCAAACTAAATAAGGGGGCAACCTGCAATGTCAAAATTCAGGAAAACCAATGTGGGAAGCTGAGATAGTAGGTCCTGCACTTATTTCTAGTTTTACCTGACTCAGGTAATTTAGGTAGAAAAGGTAAAAGCTCACGTCGTGACATCTTTCCATTTCGATGACTCTCAAATTTAGAAACACCTGCCCTAAAGGAAGAAAATATTCTTTCTATACCACTAAGGAAGCCTTCATTACTTCTCCAGTTATTGTAAACCTTGGACTCAGGGCCATCTGCTGTATGATTTTGTTTTAACTTCCCTAACAATCTTCCTTAACCCACTGTTCACCTTCAGTCCTGGAATTCATTATTCTTTCATTAATTCACTCAAACACTTTTAAAGTGCTCTCTATGTTCTCAGTCTTAGTACCATCAGTGACAGAGCCATCTCCAATATGGTCCCTAACCTTGTTTCTGTAGGTCTACGGGTTCAAGATGCCAGGAGTGTGGCCAAATCTCATCATTGCTCAAGACCTAGGAATGAGAATGTGGAAAGACAAACAACTCGTAGCATGCATGATCAACCATCGCTTTTATCAGTTCTTCAAAAACTGCATGCCAATGTTCAAAGGCATTCTAGAGGAGCTAGTCCTCAGGGGTCTGGAAGGGGACCTTTAGCTTTTGACCTTCCCGCCTCAGGCGCCAGTCAGGCTCACAAAGTCTTTTGATGGGGCACAGCACAGCACATCCAAGTGCCAGACAGGCAAGGGCAGGAAAGGAGGAAAGGAGCTTGGGACCCTCTGCTTCTTCTGCAACACCCTTCCCTCACTTCTCATCTCACCTAAACCCTCTTTTTTTACAAGTAAGAAAAAAAGGGTCACCTCTTCTAATCATACAGGTCATTGTGGAGTATGATTAGTTCTTTTTTTGTTCCAAAGCACTCTTACTTAAACTCAGGGCTCCCCTAATTCTGTGCTTAAGATTATGTACCAGGTGTCCCTCAGGTCTCCAAGATTTAAGGTGCTGGAGTTGACACAATAAACAGAGATCCACCGAGGAGCAGATGGGTCTGGCACTCCGTCTTCACAGCAAAGGGGATATTGCAGGGCCAGGGCTCCAGAGTGACCCCTGGACTTTCAGACTGCTGCTCCACTCCCACATGTCACATGGAGCCCAGTGATGATGAACCTCCCACCCTGGGGCAGAACCTCCAGGATCAGTGAGGCCGAAAACTATCTTCAAAACATTAAGATCCGATCTCTCCTTTTCCCTCTCATTCTCTCCTAAGTGTAGGTTGGAATTTTCTGGAGGCCACAGGACATGTGACTGAATGCAGACGCAGACAGGAAAATCCAGCTGTCTTCTGTGAAACCAGACATTAAAGGAATTTACAAAATTTAAATAATGCCGCTCTTTTTGTTCTTTTTGTTTTCGAAAATATGGCTATTCCATAAAAGACGTTATTTGTATTTATAGATGATGGCTTTATTATTGTTGTTTTTAAATGAAGAAGTTTTTTGTTTTTTAATTTCTTCCTTGATTTCTAAAATGTTAAATAGAAGTATATATAGTCACATAATCACAAGCTCTTTGTAGTCTTCAATCCTTTTTAAGAGTATTAAGGGGTCCTGGGACCAAAGAGATTAAGAAATGATGCTTCCAACATGATGCCCTTTGCCTCCACAGCCCTGTGGGTCTGGGTTTGCTCCCCTGGGAATCATAACCTCAGCCAGCACCTAAGACTTCAATGTACATGGGTTCATCTAAAGGAAGTAAAGCCACCACCCCCTGGACACTGCACTGATTCTCAATACAGTTCTGCTGGGAAACTCCTAGCTTGTGTGTAATAAGAACCCATGGAGACTCTCATACAAATAGTTTTTCTTAAAAATAAAATAGGGTTCCAGAACTTTTCACCTGAGACCTGGCTACACATCACTATCCCTAGCCAGACCACGTGCAGTGCAGCAAGCTGCACACAGCCCGGCAGGGCAGGGCAGGGCAGGGCAGGGCATTCCATTCTGCTTCTCAAGGGACTAGTAGGGGCCCCAGGAGGGTCAAAGCCTTTGAAAGTGGCTCAGCTGTAGTCCCCTAAAGGCTTACCCTGCTTGTTGATTCTGGCAAGATGCATAACTCTGTCATTTAGAATGTTCTTCCAATACCTCCTGAATAAGCCACACCAATGGGGAGAGACAGAAAGAAAATGTCACACGTCCAGTATTTCCAGTTTCCCGGCAGAGTTCGAGGCCTGGCCCCGGGTGAAGTGCAGCCGCATGACGGACTGCCTCCTCTGGGCTGCCAACACTCACAGGTGGCCAGAGCTTCCCCATCTTCCCTCTCCCAGTGTGAGAACAGGGGCCAAAAGTGAACAGCACACATCAGTGCCCAAGTTTAGGTCCTCCCAACCACAGAAAGAACAACTGTTCTCCACTTACACTGACGCCAGCTATCTGTGTCCTTCTGTTCAAACTGTTTGATGTTAAAAGACCAGAGTCCGCTGCCGGGAAGGAATGATCCGAGGGGCTGCGGAGAGCGACAGTGTGTCCCGGGCCTCCCCAGCTCGAGCACAACGCCACGCTCTTTGTTCGTGGCTGGATTACTACTCTGGGGGCTGGACAACACTTGAAAGGGTATCTATTTCTGACCTGAGAATGTGAGATGTACGCTTCCAAATGGGACAAGGCCTTGCTCACACTTCTGACGTCTACCCATGAGCAGTCAGTAGAATGTTCTCCCTCTGGGAGGCCAAAACTGACCGAGAGGGTATTACAAAGTGGACCTAATGTGAATGCCATGTGTACCCTAAACCTGGTACCAAATCAGAGTGACCAAATCACAAGAGAGATGTAGACCTATTCAGGTGAACTCATTGACCATAGTCACTATTCCTTCAGTTTCAATCGCTCTGAAAAATCAAGAAGAAACAGGGCTGGGGTACAGCTCAACGGTGCACCTCGCATGTGAGAGGTCCTGGATTTGACTCCTAAAACCACACACGTACACACACACACACACACACACAAATACACACACATATACAATATACATATATGTTTTGTGTATATACATGTATATATATTGTGCATATATGTGTATATATTGCACACACAAAAAAAACAGAATTGTGGAATTGTGAAACAAGATCTACTCCCTGCCTCTAAAATGCCACCCAAAATCCAAAGCTTTTCCACCACACTCAAAACTACAAAATGGCTGCCACATCTGGAAACAAAGGTGATATTACTTACAATATAGTACAAAATAAAATTACCTGTTTCCAAACCTCCCAGCTAGCTTGTAGTTCTATGGTTCTAGACCATCCTCAATTCAAGAGTTCCAGGACTGTCAGAGAGAACAGAATTTTTCCTTAAAAAAAAAAAAAAAAAAAAAAAAACACCCCCAAGGAAAGGGAACTGAGTAACTAGTAACCCACAAGGTGCCAGGCACAGCAAAATCTCAGAGCGAAGGTTATACTCAACAGTGAAAGAGTGAAACAGCTACTCCCCTAAGATTGTGAGCAAGACAGGGTTTTTACTTTTGCCACTTCCATTCAGCACGGTATTGGAAGTCCTGGCCAGAGCAATTAAGCAAGAAAAAAATAAAACAAAAGTCATCCAAACTCACAGGAAGAAGTAAAATTATCTCCTCTCAATAAACAACACATAGGGGAATTCTTCATGACAAAGAATTTGATAATGACTCCTCAGATATGACCCCAAAAGCACAGGCAACAAAAAAAGTAAAATTAAACAACTTCATCCAAAAAAATAAAAATTTCATAGGACACTATCAAGACAGTCAAAAGATAACCAATAAATAGGAACAAAATACTTTCACATCATACCTGATAAGAGATTAGAATCCAGGATAAGTGGAAAAAATCCCTACAACTCAAAAATAAAATGCAAATAAGGACCACAATGAGGTACCCACTTTATACATATTGGGGATGACAATAAGAAGAATAACAACAGAAAATAAGTAGAGAAATTGGGACCCTTATACACTGCTTGGTGAAAATGTTAAATGAAGCAGCCACTGCGGAAGAGTTTGACAATTCCTTAAAAAGCTAAGCGCAGAATTACCTATAATCCAACAATGTCACATCTAGATATATGGGGGGTAGGGATGAGGCTGAAGTCAACTACTCAAATAGATAACCTGTACAACAATAGGCATAAAAGCATTATTCACAATAGCTGAGAAGTGTAAACAACCTAAATACCCATCAACAATAGAATGGATACACAAAAAGTGTTGTATATATTCAATGGAATATTATTTGATAATAAAAGGGTATAAAGCAAAAAAAAATGCTACAACATAGAAGAACCTTGAAAACATCATACTATATAAAGGAAGCCAGTAACAAACACCACAGATGATCACATTTGTAAAAAGTATTCTAGTCAAGGAAATCTGTGTAGGCAGAAAGTAGAGTTCCTTTGGGTTGGGCAAGGTGAACGGGTAGGTGGGGGTAGCCGATAGCTAAGGTAGAGGCTACCATTTTTGAGGTCATTCTAAAACTGACTGCAGTAGCAATTCCAAATATCTGGGTATATATTAACTGGGCTTTAGTCTCTCTGCACTGCTATAACAAAATATCCAAGTCTGGGTGATTAATATAAAGAACAGAAATTTATTTCTCACAGTCTGTAAGCTTGGAAGTTCAAGACCAAGGCATATGCATTTGCTGAGGGTCTTCTTCTGAGTCCTCCAGTCTTCCTATGGCAAAAGGCAGCAGGGCAAAAAGAAGACCCTACCTAGTTCCCTCCAACCCTTTGATAAAAGCACTACTCCATTTATATATGACCTTATCACCTCCCAAAGGCCATACCTCTTAATACTGTTGAATTGGTGATTACATCTTAATGTGAATTTTGGAAAGGACATGAGCATTCCAACCATAATACTGGACTGTTCCTGCAAATTCATGTCTTTCTCAGAGATAAAATACATTCCCTTCCATCTTAATAGCCCCAAAAGTTTTATCTCACCCAACACCAACTCAAAACTTTTAAAGTTCATAGTTTCATCTAAATATCATCCAAATCTGTTATCAGTGAGACTCAAAGGTATATTTCATCCTGAGGCAAAATGTCCTCCAGCTGTGAATCTGTGAAATCAAGCAAGTTATGTTCTTCCAAATTCAACAGAGCGACAGGCACAGGACAGACACTTTCATTCCAAAAGGAAGAAATAGGAAAAAAGACGACGTTAACAGGACCCAACCAAATCCAAAACACAACAGAGCAAACATTAAATCTTAAAGCTGGAGAATAATCTTTGACTTTTTGGTGTGTTCCATCTTCTGAATACACTGAGGAGGAGGCTGGGTACCCAAGGCTCTGGAGGGTCCTGCCCCACATCTCTGCTAGGCACAGCACACTCACCAGTTCTCATGGGTTGGAGTCAAGTGCGTGCGGGTCCCCCAAGCTAGTGATGCCCACAGGTGGCTCTAAAGTTACAGGATCTCAAGGGTGACCCTGCTACCATGGTACCACTGAGCATTGTCCTTGGAAGGGCTTGCTATAGAAATCCCTATCTCCAAAGTTCCATCAGGCATTAACCTAGTAGGAATTCTCACTGGCCTTGCCCCTGTGGCAATGCTTTGCCTGAGCACCCAGGTTCTCTTTGAAATGTAAGTGGAGGGAGGCATGCCTGCACAGATCTTACACTCTGCATGCCTGCAAAGTTAGCATCACCTGAATACCTGTACCTTCAAAGGCAGTCCTCTAGTTGCATCAGAGTTTGCTGAGCCATACCTGGGACAGCCAAGTAATGCTGTATCAGAATGTAGATTCGGAGACTCAAAGGGGCACTAGGTAAGGAATGCTGAGGTCCTGTGGGCACCTCCTTTGAAATAGTTTTTTCCCCTGGGCCTTGGACTGATATCCCCCAAATGCCTTCAAGGTTTTTATTGGTGTTGATAAGTAGTATGTGGTTTCCTTCTGTCCATATACCCTTAGTGTTTTCTCCTAAACATGCTTTTATAATTTGGCCAGGGTGAGAATTTTCCAAATCTGTAAATTCCGTTTCCCTTTTGATTATAAATATTCCCTCTAACTCATTTCTGAGTTAACAGAACCCAACCAAATCCAAAACACAACAGAGCAAACATTAAATCTTAAAGCTGGAGAACAATCTTTGACTTTTTAGTGAGTCTTTTCACATCTTTGTGTAAGCAGCTGAGAGAAACCAAGCAGCACCTTAAATACCTTGCTTGGAGAGTTCGTCCACCACATATCCTGCTCTTCAGGTTATCTGCATCAAAGAATTCACTGCTCTTTCACTCCACCTTCCACAAAGCCCCAGGACAAGGACACAATTCAGCCCAGTTCTTTGCCACTTTCTAGTAAGAATGGCCCTTCTTCCAGTTTATAAAAGATACTGTTCATTACGGTCTAAGACTTTATCAGAATGGCCTTTACTCTCTGTATTTCTACAAGCATTCTGATTACAACCACTTTGATAATTTCTAAGAATCGTGCTCTCTGTACAGTTTTCCTCTTCTTCTGAGCCCTTACCAGAATCACCCTTAAGATTCTATTCACAGTATCTGGAGATTTTTCTAGCACATACTTCTAAACAATTCAAGCATCTACTCATTACTCAGTTCCAAGCCCACTTCCCCATTTTTAGGTATTAGTTATAGTAACACCGCATTCTACCACATATTTCTTAAGTCTGTTTGTACTGCTATAACCAAATAACACGGATTGGTAATTTATAAAAAATAGGTACTGCTCACAGTTCTGGAGGCTGGGAAGTCCAAGATCAAGGCGCCAACAGGTGCTGTATCCTCTGAGTGCTGTGCTCTGCTTCCAAGAGATGCCTTAAGCTGCGTCCTCCAGAGAGGACAAACACAGAGTCCTCACAAAGTAGAAGATCAGAAGAGAGTGGTTCCACTCCCTCAAACCCTTTTAGAAAAGCCCTAATCCCATTCATGAAGTCTTTGCCCTCATGATCTAATTACCCTCCAAGGATTCCAACTTTGAATACCATCTATCACACTCGCTGTTAAGTTTACATATGGATTTGGGGGGATACATTCAGATTATGTCAACATGTGTATAATATATACACACAAATACATACCAATTGCACAAATCTCTGAACATACTAACTGTAATTAAACTTACACTTTAAATTTAAATGAGTGAACTGTGTGGTATATGAATCATATCTCAAGAAAGCTGCTTTTATTTTTTTTTTTTTTAGACAGAGACAGAGAAGACTACATAAAAAGCTAGCCCCATAAAGTATCAGCACAAAAGGGGTTCTTATATCCCCTAAATTTGGAACCACCATAGTTATCTTCCCCTTTGCAATGTCACAGTACACTGTGGACTAAATTTTCTCAACAGTTCTGCCATGAAGAAACCAACTTTAACCCACCATTTCCAAGTTTCCTTGGCTATGGGTGATTATATTGTGTGCATCTATTAACCCTGAAGAAGCACTAAGTTGTCTAACATCGCAACATGACTAGGAAAATTCTTGTTAAGAGATGTCAAAGGAATAGGATCCAGAGTTCCATGAGACCCATCAACTCATTCATTGAACACCCAGACTAGGAGGCATGTGTCTTTATTATCCAAGGAAGGATTTTTGTTTCAAAAGGTGACACTAAGAAGAAGTGATCCACGGAGTGCAACTTTACACAGAGAACACAGACCCACAGGTACAAGTAAAAGGAAAGCTAATTTAATGCCACCTCCCCTAAAAGAGAAATAATCAGACAACCAACTCTACCTTACATGGCACGAAAAAGATCATGCTGACACAAGACAGTACAAGGGCCCCAGAAGGCAGCCTCCCTGGGACATCTTTGTTGTTTCTCTTCCCAGCTTGAAGGCCCTTCCTAGTTCCAAGCTGTAACCTGAGATGTGGAGGCACCGAGCAGGGGCCTCCAAAAAAATGAGGCTTTAGAGTACTCAAGCTCAATGTGAACACAAATAATTCTTAGTAGGAGTAGGAGAAGGAAGTAGTAGCTAGCAGCAGCAGCAGTCCTGTGTTTTTACCGCTGAGCTATAACCCCAGTTCCTTTTATTTTTTTGAGTCAGGGCCTCACTAAGTTGCCACGACTGGTCTTAAACTTGCGATTCTCCAGCCTTGGCCCCCCAAATTGCTAGGATTACAGGACTGCACCACTGAGCCCAGCTGCAAATCCTATATTTTTAAAGGCAGGCAGGGAAGGCTTCTCAATCTGTTCAAAACGTTTTAGACGTTTCTAAATGTTCTACCATCCTAAACAAAAGAGAAATCACCAAATAAAACCCACAGGCACCCAAGTTAACATAAAAGCAGAATAATGTGCAAATATTTATAATTGGAATAAAGTATGGACATACTTAGGAATGTCAATGGAGAGCTAATCACAGGAAACGTGTTGGTAAAAATTCCTAAAGAGTGAAGTGACCTGTTCAAAGAATTTCTAGAGAAAAAGAAAGCAAGGATAAAATGGAGGAAAGGACATTCAGACCTTACTACACAAAGCCTCGGTCACTAATTAGCTGTACAGGCATCACCATAAAGCCAGTCAGAAAAACATAATCTCACGTCCCACACCACACCTACTTAGGCTGCTTTTTAACATCACCCCCAGGAGAATCACATGCATATTAAAGTTTAAGAAGCACTATTTTCAAACACTGTTAATATTTAACTTACATCCAACCCGAAATGTGCTTCAAGAAAATAAATAAGTTTAAAAATATATATGAATATCATTACAATAGTCCCTCCTTACTCATGGTTTCAATTTCTGAGGTTTCAGTTATCTGCGGTCAACCAACGACTGAAAATATTAAGTGGAAAATTCCAGAAATAAACAATTCATCAGTTTTAACTTGCATGAGAAGCGTGATGAAATCCTGTGCCGTCCTGCTCCTTCCCACCCAGGATTTGAATCATTTCTTTGTCCAGCATATCCACACCGTATAAATTTAACATCCACCTGTTAAATCACTTAGTAGCCATAAGAGTAATCAAACTGACTGTTGTGGCATTGCAGTGTCTGTGTTCAAGTAACCCTTTATTTTACTTAATAATGGTCCCAAAGTGCAAATTTTTATTACAGTACAATGTTATAATATTCTATTTTATTAGCAGTTGTTGTTAATCTCAGTAGTGCAATAGCTTGGATCTGGAATGTCTCCCAAAGGGTCACACATTAAAGGCTTAGTCCTCAGTTTGGCCCTACAGGAATATGTTGGAAACCATTACAGGGTGGGGCCTATTGGGAGTTTTTAGGTCACTGGGGTCGTGCTCTTGAAGGACACTGTGGAATGCCAGCCTCTCCCCACCCTGCCCTCTGCTTCCCAGATGCCATGAGAAGAGCAGCTAGCTCTATTCCACCATGAATTCCCCACCATGATGTACTGTGCTACCACAGGTCCAAAAGCAACAGGAGCAAGTGACCATGAACTGAAACCTTGAACTCATGAACCATGAGTCATGAGACTGAGATAATCACCTAAAAAAGGTGATTATCTCAGGTATTTGTTACACTAATGGAAAACTGACTAACATCAATATTATCTGCAGTTTCAGCTATCCACTGGAGGTCTTAGAACACATCTCCTTTGGATAAGCAGGGAATTGTGTACTTATCTCTCTGCTCACTGTCCCTTCCTACACAATGAAAGGTTTTTGTATTTTCAATCTCAGTAGGGTAAGAACAGGCTGAGGAGACAGCCTCAGACAACTCCAGTGACTACAGGAGGAGTCCCTGTCAAAAGCTGTCAGAGCGCTCCCTGCAGTTCTCACCCCACCTAAGTGCTAAACCACTGCTTGGAACTGCAGGGCCATGAGTGACAAATGCAAATAACCCCAGTCTCAAGCCACCAGTACTACTTTGATAACAAATAAGTAAAAAAAAGGTTTACTGAAATATAACCCCATCATAAGTTAAAAATACTGTAAGTTGAAACGCAATTAAGAAACCTACCCATGGAGAATCATAGCAATTCAGTACACTAGGGTATCTGTCAGTTGTTTCCCCTCAGGAGCTTGTTGCCACTACCCAGAATCGCAACAGAGGATTGTAGCACATATTGCTAGCCCGGGAAAATAACAAAATTCTGAATTCAAAGAACAATTTCTACTGAATGTGTATTGCTTTCACACCATCGTAAAGCCAAAAATCAGGGACCCTGGGTAACGAATTCTATGAAATACGAGTAAATACAATCCACCGCGCCAATTTTGGATGAGTGGCCACGCCAACTGCCAGACTTGCTTCTCACTCTCCTGCACTGGGTGGAGCTGGGGGAGCCCTGGGGACTGAGCCAACTTCTTTTTTTAAGTCTGATGGAAGAGTGAATAAGAAAGCCCACACAAAGGCCTCTTGTTGACACATGTTCCCAGACCTCACAGGGGCCACAGGGCTCAGATTGCCTCAACGCCACCCGTCATTCTGCCCTTGTCCCTCCAGTCAGGCAACAACTCCACCAGACAGGAGCTGCCAACTTTCCGACCTAATCGCCAGAAACCGGGTTGGTTCCAAGGCCAAGAACATAGCATCGCTTCCCCAGCTTTGTGCCTGTTAAGTATCACCTGGTGTGCCTCATAGAAATGGTGGATGACATTTCCTGGGCCTAGAAAATAAGTAGCAAAGAGCCAAGAGGGGCCTGAAGATAAGTATTAAGCAGCGGGCGTTCAGGGCACACTTTGATGTCTCTGGTCTTTCCCACACATTCTTCCACCTGGGCATTATCAGAGTGCTGCTTCCCAAGCCTGAAAGGAATATAAAACTGTTCTAGTGCAAGGGAGTTTCCTAAAATATTCTTACTAAGTCACAAGTACATACTGCAAGAAGCTGCCTGGCTTTTGTGGGGCCACAAGGGTTGAACGTCAGTGAATTTAGACTGTCGCCTAAATGTCACCTAATTCTAAAATTCAAAAGATGCAGTGTTCTCTGAAAGTTCAGAAGCCCAGTTCTGGGTGGTAATTACATGAGGACTGGAGGAGTAACTGGTGATGGAAATCCTTAGGAGAGGATTTAGGAATAAAAATAACTCACATTTTTATTCTACCAATCTGGAACTTTCCCACCCACTTTAAACTGGTAGTGAAATTGCCATTAACTACATTTACTGTGTTCTTCCACAGTTATCATACAACATTCTTAATCCTACAAGGCAGTAACTATTTTTCCTGTTGCACAGGTCCAGATACAGGAAGGGACAACAAGCACAACAGGGATTCAACCCTAAGTCCACACCATGATATCACACCCTACCCTACAATTAAACTGTGCTTCAGCACAGAGTTGCCTGGAATCTTGACTATGAAGTGTCTTTTATCACCTTTCTTCTGTGGACTAACAGAAGAAAGAGAGAAATAAGCCCCTCTGCCCTGCCCCCACCCAATATGCTGAACACAGGAGGCCATGGGTAAAGGGGAAATACAAGGGCTGGGTTCCCACTGCAAACAGGGACAGTACAGCCAACAATGCTAAAAAGCCAAAAAACAGAGACAAGCAGTAGAATAAAGGCAATACCCAAGCTCCCTGACCAACAGGTCAAAATCCCTGCAGTCATTCACTGCGTTTCAGACTTAAGAGAACGATGACAAAAAAAAAAAAAAAAATAGAAGAGGAGAAAAGAAAAAAACGAAAAAAAACACCCACTTTTACTCACTGGACTAGGAATGAGACTGTTAGTTTAGACAGTGGTCTCCCCAGCCAACAGCTACCTGTGTGTCGACTCCTCTGTCCAGGCCTCCTATCAATACACTGGCAAGGACTCCTGCCATCAACAGAAAAATGGCAGCTGATGAAAGGGACCAGTCAACGTGTAAACAGGTGAATCTGTTTTTCTGAAGATGGAGGGCAAGGAAGACCGACGAGTACATATGGTCAATTTGTTGAACTCCAACAAAAACGTAAAACCAATGACAATATCTTCATCACACCAATGCTCATTAATTGATATTTTCCTTCAATAGAGCAGGGGTTTTCATGGCTAAAGATGCAATATTAAAAAATGTGTTTAACCAAGGCTTTTAGACCAAACTATACGCCATCAAGGTTTAAAAGACATCCAGGCAGACCTTGGCATTCTGTTTTTAACAGAGAAAACAGGTCCAGTTACCCCGGATGCCCGTATCTGCTCATTTCCCAAGCTGGTTCCCACACTGCTACCCACCACTTGGCTAAGAGATAGCGGATGAGATATCTCCGAGTTCCTGTTACAGGTTTTTATGGGGACAGTTATTACTTGTTACATAATATTAAGCAATTAAGATTAAAAATGGTTACATAATACTGTCCTACAGCTAACATCAACAGAGGTTCTCGCGATCCCGGACTGCAGGCGAGCCGGCAGCCGGCAACGGTACAGCGCGGCCGAGACCGCCGGCCATTCGCGTTCGCGAGCTCGCGGCGAACTACCGACCGCTAGGGCCTTTTCGCAACACGCAGCGCTGACCTTTTCCGACTGACCACCGTGACCTTGGCTTCTATCCCCTACCCGCAGCCCCCCGATGATATCCCCGATGGGAGAGCCCACCTGCGTACCTGGAGAACCCGCTACCGCAGCCTCTGCCGCACGGGGTCGCTGCGTGCGCGCCACCGGCCCGGGGAGGGCTCCGGCGCCCGGCACTGCCCGGCGCGTGGACAGCGCTCCGCATGGACAGCGCTCGGACACGCGGCTCGCGCTAGTTCTCCTCAGCTCCGCCCCGACCAGGGGCCTGCAGCGCAGAAAACCAAATCGGAGGGCCGAAGGCACGGCGAACACCAGGCGAACGCGCGCTAACACGCTAGGCGAACCAATGCCGCCTCCGGGTACGCCATCCCGGCAAGGGTGCTATACCACCCCGCCTCCCGAACATGCCCAACTGGACCCACCCCCATCACTGCACAGGTGCCAGGAGGCTAGTCCAGCCTAGCTGGACCCCTGTCCACGACCGCACTCCTCGGCTTCCAGGAGACCGGACACCGCTGAGGACAGGGACGCGGCTGGGTCCTTGCGCACTATGGGAACCCCAGGACCAAACCCATGTGACGCAGCCACGCCCCGAGCCCCAGCGGGGGCCCTCTGCTGCCCAATCCCCGGATCCCTGGTTCTCATGGCAACCCTGAAGAACCTCTTGCTCCCAGCATTGCTTCTTCCCCTCCCCCACAGGCCCCCTCCGCCCTGATGGGCAAAACACGTACGCTGGCCGTTCTCATGACGCCGAAAGTCCTCCGTATCCACCGGTTAAACCAGATTCGGAGCACGGGGCTGAGTGGTGGGTCCCCCATAAGTCAGACACGCTACCAGCAGAACCACTGTCCTGAACCGCATGGGGGGGGAGGGAGGGCTGAGTGACCAGGGCCAGCTAGTTCTGTGTTTCCAAGCTCACTTTCGTCTCACACCCCTCACTCAAAATGTCAGAGCAAAAACAACCAGGAAGGAAGAGGCTTTCTCTGGAAGCCACAGGCATAGCGCTATTGGACATCAACGAAAAGTAGGGTTCCATTTAAATTAAGAGTTAGTAAGGAAAATAATAGATACTGTATATCAAGCATCTGCTATGCTATGCAACTAGTCACTTTCTCGCTGCTCGCTCGCTCGCTCGCTCTCGCTCTCTCTCACACACTCACACACACACGAACCTGCAACAAAGGAAGCAAAAAAGGTCGGGAAGATATTTGTGACTTCACACAAACGACGGGCGCGCGGCCGCGCGCACACACACACACACCACACCACACACACACACACAGTCATCCCTCACTATCCTCAAGGGATTGATCCAGGACCGCTACTGATACCAAAAATCCGTGATTGCTCTAGTCTTTTATAAAATGAAGTCATATTGCATATAACCTGTGCTTATCCTTTATACTTAATTCATCTCTTGATTACTTATAATACCTGATACAATGTAAAACTGCTATGTAAACAGTTATAGTATATTGTGTAGGGATAATGATAAGTGAAAAAGTCTGTACATGTTCAATAGAAATGCGATTTGTTTTTAATATTTCAACCCATGGTTGCTTGAATTTGTGAATGCAGACCAGAACACATGAACAGAGAAAAGTCAATTGTATATAAACACAATCATGCAATAAAGGGAGCAAAAAAAGAAGGTTTGGAGATACTGTTTGTGACTTTAACAAGGTCACAGAGCAGTAGATTTTACAATCTCCCCTAACACAGAACATGGTAGAAAAAGCTAGAAGTTGTTGTTGAAGAACAGTGACAGCCAACAGCAGGCAATGGGTTATGAAACTGAGATGCTACGCTACATTCGCATCTACAAAGGGAGCAGGGAGCTTCGAAAACCCGGTCTGGGCACTGTGTGCAAAACAGCAGAAAAGCTGCCCAAATCCAGCAGGCTTAGAGGCCAGCTCCAATCCCTAACTGCACCAGAGTAAGAGGCTGTGGAAACTACGGATGTTCACCCCAGGGAGCCGAGGTTCAAAGGTGGTCAGGACCACGAGATTCCAATATTGTAAAGTCGATCAAACAAAAAGCATATTTGAGGCAGGTTTCTGAGAGAAAACACTAACAGAGCATTAAACCCGAATCAAAGGGTAAAAAGCCCTTCTCTCAATCCTGCGGACCACAAATAGCCCAGCCTGCTCCTGCCTGCTCCTGGAGGCACTGCATTATAATCACATAAGGTGTGAAGGCTTTTCACTTCAACTGGGCACCCTCTAAGTGGAGTTGTTGCAGAGTGAACATCACAAGGAATAAAATGGCAGACGGAAGCACAGAATTCAACCCTGAGATCCTATTAAGACTCAAGTATAGAGAGATGTCATACCTCACCTAAGGCCCCAAGAAAGGGGCTGGCAGGGAGAATCTGTGTTCCTGCTGTACACCAGATTCACTGGAGGCCTGTCTGCAATTCTGATATGGTGACTCCACCCAACCTCTGCAGTCAACACCACAAAGGTGGCCTAGCTGTCCCCAAGCCTCCCTGCTTAGCTGTTCTGTCTGGAGGGTGAACTCCTTTGGCTGAACATCAATACCCATCCTGCAGCTCCTAGGCTATTTACATCGTACAAAGGTCTTCCATAACACTCTTCCCTAATTAAAAAAAAAAAAAAAAAAAAAGGACCTAGCTCAATGTAGCTCTTCCTAGATATAGGAAGAGCAAAGGGGAAATGGTCTTTTGTTGGAAAGGAACGTTGGGCCGGGTTTGTACCTAATGACCTACTGGACGTGTATTTTACTCTGCTAGGACAAAGTAAGATAATCTTTTGAAGATAACAAAACTCATGGTCCAGGGGTAACTGACTGAGGAATGTATAAGAGCTGAAAGCTAAGCCATAAAATAGAAAAAGTTTGATATACCCAGTGGAAGTCCAGAAAATCTCACGAATTAGAACTATCATCAGAGTTGGAGGGAAGGCAACATCCAAAATAAAAGGATGAATTAGAAGTCTAATGAACAGTTAGACCACAAGCCCTCTCCCTGACTCCCTCAGACAGGTAAGTGAAGGGGCCTCTTTTCTAGAATCAATGAGACAGGTCTCTGGACCTGGGTCAGCAGGTTCATTCAGTTCTTTGGTTCTAGACAGAAAACTGGTTGGTCAAGGGTTACCTCCCTGAGCCTCACTTCAGAAGGAACAAACAAGGATTTTCAGAGTCATGGAGAAGAAACCTGAAGTCATGGGTGTCTCCTCCACATAACTGGGCAGCTAAGCATCTGTCCCTCAGTCAAAGCCCCCACTCACAAAGGGCTCACAGGGTAGAAGACTTCCAACTTCCCACAGGTGAGCTGTGGGCCTCACCTCTCTGGGCCCTGTCCAGCTTTCCCCCATTGCAGAGCATGGGGCTCCCATGTTCCCTTCATGGGAACCACTAGGTGCCTGCCCACCAGGCTCCACAGACTAGCAATAGAGCAGCACAGATGCACCCCTGGACCATGACAAGTGCCACTGATAGAAGATACATCTTCTGTTCCTGCCCCCTCCTCAAGACTGTCCTGAGGATCAGAAGTTCCTACCACAAGTCAAGCCCACACTGGAACCCTGGCAGCTTCACTGAGTTCCATGCAGTGCAGCTCAGCAGATCCCTTCTTCCTGCCCCCCCCCCCCCCCCCCCGCAGCTCTCCCACCCTTCTTCAAGCACACAAGTGTTTGCCATAGGTCTGCTTTCCACGTAAGCCAGACACAAACAAGCAGAAAAGTAAAAAGAAAAGTTTAAAATTGAAGAGAAGAAACTACGCATGAAAAGTTTAAAAAAAAAAAAAAGTCTCTCCAACTGAGATAAAAGGAGCTATTATATCTATGGAAAAAGGAATCTCATGCCATTGGAAAAAAAAAAAGAATATTTCCTTCTGGTGTCAAAAATGTGTTACATGGGCTCACTGGCTATAACAAATGTACCATGCTGGTTTAGGATTTGCCATAGTGGGGGAGATCACAGGAGGTTCAGCAATTGTACTGTGAACCTAAAATGGCTCTGAACTAAAATCTATTAAGAAAAAAAAAAAAAAATCAAAGAAGAAATAGAAAGGTTCTTGGAAATTAAAAATATTAAAAGAAACTTAAAATCAAATAGGAAGGTTAAAAAGATCAAATTAAGGATATAATCCAAAACCTGAAACAATACAACAAATAGAGAACAGCAGAGTAAAATAGTAAGAGATCCAGTCCAGAAGGCTAACAACTAAATAGCCATTTTAGAAAAGAGAAAAATGGGAAAAAAAATTAAAGATTTTATTCAAAAACATGTTCAAGACCAGAAAGAGGGCTAGGGATGTGGCTCAGCAGTATAATGCTTTCCTGGCTTACATGAGGCCCTGGGTTGGATTCCCCAGTACCGCAAAACAAAACAAAACAAAAAAAACCCAGAGAGATTTGAGTTTCCAATTTGAAAGGAACCTCAACACCCTGCATAATATATGCAGACCCAACAAGACACATCTTCAAGGAACTTCAGAATATACACACACACACAGAATACCCTAGAAGCTTCTACCATAACAAAACGAAACAAACAAAACAAAAGCCAAAGCCAAAAAATAAAAAGAAACACTTTGGTGTTCTTTCCTACCCAGAATCAAAAATCAAATGAACTTTATTCTCAACCCCATGCTGCCTAAAGACAGTAGGTGGCCTTCACATTTTTTGAGGGAAAACTCTCCAATTTAGAAATTTATATTCAGGCAAATCATTAACTGTGGAATTAGAACATTTTCAGACATGCTAGGTCTCAAAGTTTACATCCTGTGTACTTCCAAATTTGGGGAATGCACGAAGCAAGAGCAAGTCATGAAATCTAAAAGAAAAGCAAAGGGCATTTCCAGGATGATGGAGATGAAAGATTCCAAGATGACAGCTGTGCAGGGCGCCTTCAGAGTGACCGTTCCAAAGGGCACCTGGAAGGCTGCTTGCAAAGATAAAACCAGCAGATTACCTAATGCTTCTGAGATTCATATAACTGTGTAAGTTTGGGGGGGAGTGAAGTGAATAAAAACATGTAAGCAGAAACAACTCCAGGAGAAAACAAAATATCCTATAAGATAAAAAAAGTTTCACTGTATACTAAACATATGGCTCAGATATGAGCAGCACTTAGGATACTGTCCCCTCTCTGCATAATGATCTCGACAAATTTACCAAGGGAGACGGGCAAAGTAAGCATAGGATTTGGCAATAGGGTGAAACCTCCTCCTGCATGGAGGGAAGTTAAATAAGTATGTGAAAACCCGGGCTCTACTAGAGTGACAGTGGAATGGGGGCAGATTGAAAGGAATTGTAACACATTATTTCAGACCTCTGCCTCTGTTTAGAAATATAAAGGTAAACATGGGAAAAAAATGCTGATAATCTCGGTTACTTCTTGGGAATTATTTGACTCCTTAAACTATGTCCCTCTATCACTAATTTCAAAATATATTGAAAAAACAGTCTAGAAGTCAAGGAATTACAAAGCCAGGTGTCCCTCCAGATGAACACGGCACACACTCATGTAGTGGAGACAGTGCCTCAGCTGGGGAAGGAGGGCCACAACAGGGGTGTGTGTCTGCATCCCCTCACAGCATGAAGGCTCCAGAGTGCAAGGTAGGGAGGGCAGGCAAGGCCTGGAGTTGGGGATGACCCAAGAAGGAAGCAAGGAGCTTCTCTTTTTGCTTTATTCCCTCCTCCTAGGCTCTACCATCCCAATAAGGAGATGCAGGCCATGGCGCATAATGTTCTCATATCTCTAGGAACATCCTGGAGCAGTTTCTGTGAGACCCACACAATTTTCATTGGAAGAGAACAGGCAGCTCCCTAGAAATGGAAACGTGGAGGCTCTCAGGGAACACGCCACAGCCTGTGCTGGGCCAGGTGACGCTGCCAGGGTGGAAAGGAGAGCAGCAGCCTCTGCCTGAAGCCAGCCCATTCAGGACAATCTAAGGGCCAGTGGACTCACCCAGTTCCACCTTCTTCCAACACAAAGACCTTCTAAGGGCAGTACTCCCAAGCAGAGCCCCAGATTCAATGCAGGGTACTGTGCTCAAGTAGAGGGTACTGTACAAACATTTAAAAGTCATTCAACTCATAGCAGGTTTTCAATACTCGAAGTTTCTTCTGGCAGGGAATCCTAAAATTATTGCTCTGGGTAGTATTCTTTATCTAAAATGCCTGGTACAAAACTGTTTTAGATCTAGATTTGCTTGTTTTTTTGTTTTTTTCAGATTTTGGAATATTTGATCACAATATTGGGGAGGGAATCCAAATCTAAACATGAAATTCATTTATATTTCATATATACCATATACACATGGTCTAAAGATAATTAAATACAATATTTTTTACTAATTCTGTGCATGAAACAAAGTTTCATGATGTAGAATTTACCATTTATGGTATCAACTTGCCACTCAAAAAGTTGGGGACATTTTAGAATTCTGGTTCTCAGATTAGAGATTCTCAAACTGTATTAGATTTATAATAATATTAAGGTTTTTAATTAAAGAGAGTTCAGGTTGGAGTGCCTACACAACCAGAAGTGATATGCACTGAACTCTTTCCATGCCATGTGCTTTAGTAGCTCATGTTAGTCGGTGAGCTAGCAGCTGCTTGTGCCCAGGACCATTTTACTGGCTCAAACACTGCTAGGACTTCAGGGAGGAGTGGGGCTGCCCACCAGCACAGTCCTTGGATGGGGTTCAAAGGCACTCCCCAAAGGCATGGTCAGTATGTCCAAGATGAGTGGCTCATGTTCATCTCATTCCTGGCTAGACACCAACCTCAGGGGCCCAAAGACAAATGCCACAGGCTCCATGAAAGATCTTTCTGTTCACCCAACACTGCAGCCAGCTGAGCTTGTGCCTTTCAGGGGTCTTTGCATCTTTTGCTACAGGTCACAGGGAACCAATTTTTGATGGCTGTTATATACTATTACCTGTTTCAAATGGTTTTCAGCAAAGTGAAGTCTACGATCCATCACCTCTCTTTGATCTTAGCATCCTACCTGTGAGGAGTTCAAACTGCCATGCTAAACATAGTCAATAAAAAGATTCTTAACAGTGACAGTGGCCCATAGAACGTTCAGATCAATTCAACAAGGTTTTGCACAATGAATGTGTGCAAAGCACAGCAAGACAGAACTACGAAGAGCAGAGTCCCCTTTCTAGCACTTTAGAAATGAAGAGAAAGCAAGTGATCAAGCACACAAACTACTGTAAGGTGAGACTGTACAGTACTGCGAACCATCGCCACCAAAGTCACTGTGTGCCATGCACTGCGCCTATCACTCACACAAATCTGTCATTCTACTTTCACGAGAACACTTAGATCTGAACGTTCCTATAACATCTGTTCTACGAATGAGGTTAATTAACTTTTTCAGCCTCACCAGACTTGTAAATGGGAAACCAAGAGTCCAACTGAGGCAGTGTGCCTCATGGAATGGTGAGTGTGCACTGCTGCCTTGGTCAAACAACAAAGAGGAAGAATATGATGGGAAAGGCAATCCCCTCCTCCCAATCCAGTACCTATTCCCATCACACAAGTAAATGTTAACAATAAAAAGTCTACTGTGTTGCTAGACACAGCACAAGTAAAAAGCTCTTCAAATTTAAGATCCGCTCAAGGAAAATTCGTATATAAAGTAGATGAATGAAAACTATTAATACTCTAAAATAGGAAGAAGGCAAATCTCCTTATTGTCTATATGCCAAAAGCAGAAAACAGAACCACTCATTTCCACCTCTGAGATGATTTTTGATAACCCTAAGAAATGGTTTTTGTTGCTGACATCTCAAAGGATAATCACACCATTTTTCATTCCATTATTAAAGAACAATTTCTCAGTCTGTCTTTCCATGAGTGAGCAGATGGTTTTAACCTTCCTTTTTTTTTTTTTTTTTTTTTGTATGCACAGTGAACAGGTCCTGTGCTCACTAGGAACATGGACAAAAGCCTCCAAAAGAAAAGTGGTAGGAAAGGTTGCTCTTCAGAGTCTGGGAGGGCAGCCAGAAGTAAGGTTTCCAACCAGGAGGGAGAACAGATAGAGCCCCCTAAAAGTGTACTGCTCAAATAATATTAACACAAATTCAGTACTATGAAGTGCTTGAATATATCAGAGCAGTCATACACCCATTATTGTGCATATCCTGAAGAACACACCCATAATCCCAAAGCACCTGATTGCCAAGCCCCACCACGTAGTTTGACTACCTAATTTCTTCCATATTCTCCCATTCTTGTGAATTGAATTTTATTAGAAAATAACAAATGCAACATCAAAACTCATGGGATGCAGCCAAAGCAGTACCTAGAGGGAAACTTCTAGCTTTAAATGCTTATATTAAAAAAAAAAAAAAGTCTAGATTCAGTGCCCTAAGGTTTCTCCTTAAGAAATGCTTAAGAATCCAAGAAATTCTAAAACTCTAAGATGAAGCTAAAGGCACAATAGATGTCTTTATTGAAGTAGTAGTTTGGTTTCTATACATTGTAAATTTTCTGATCCACCCAGAACATCAAAATGAAAAACAAGAAAAAGGAGGAAATAAACTTCTATAGATAAGCAAAAAATAAGATAGAAAAATCTCCATTAACAGAAAAAGCTTACTGAAATTTTTAACATAAAACTGAGTCCTTAAATCAAAGACAAGGTAAGTATTTTCTCCTCACAAGTCCATGCAACTCCACACTACTTTAACAGATTATGCCGTCAATGTGCAAATGCACATGCTTCTCTCCCATGAAAAAGGATCAAAATTCCCTGCAGTTCACTCTGAGTTCTATCAGGTTAGCAACATAATTCCACTTACAATCTAAATACATGCTACTATCCTGCAGGCTTTTCTTCCCCAGTAGTTAAAAGGTGGACAAAATTCCAAGGAAATAAATTCCGTAACTTATGCCACCTTTAAAGCATTCGTTTTTATTAGCTGTTCCAACCCAAAAATTCTGCAGCTCTAAGATGAAGATAGATTTTTTTCGTTCAGTCAGGAGTTTTGAGTTCCATACATTTTAAAGTCTCTGACCCAGCTGGATCATCAAAATCAAAAGTTCTGAACCAGCACTTAGATTCTAACTTTATTCTTTTCTCCTCTGGAGGCTGACAGGATGCAGACACAGTCACTATAAGTGGGCCAGGGCTACCTTGGGTTCCAATGCTGGCAGTCGACAGCATACAAAGCTTGAGACGGTTAGCTACCATGAACTTGCCCAGCTCTGGTTTCCTGGTCCACAGATGAAAACCATTTTAACCAATTCAACACTGTTCCAAAAGTCTTGCAGACCACAGGTGATATTCAACAGGTGACTTTAGGGGTACGCAGTTTTTCTTTTTTAATTACAGTAATCATAACTACCATATCAAACTTATGACTTCATGGACATCAAGGTTTCTTCCCAAGACAAATGTGTATTCAAGTATAAAAAATAAATATTGGTAATGGTTTGGCCAATATGGCATTAATCTTGAAGGTTGGGAGTCCGTGGATTAAGTAACCATCCCAGAGCCTCCCAGTTGTCCAACTGTGTGACTGGCAGGACATATTTCCTCCATGCCATTCTCCTTCAGCAGTAGATGTACTTCTGCACAAGTATAATACACGCAGGACTAGAAAGAATCCAAAGCTTAGGCTCTGGTGACAGTACTGTCATTTGCCAGCCCCTATGACCTAAGGCATGCCAATTAACCTCGTGAGCCTCGGTTTCCAGACCTGTAAAATGGGGATCAGGGGGACTATACAGTGGATTAAAAGCAACAAGGCTTTTGAAAGTGCCTTGTAAACTGTGAAATGCTACCGAAGTATCAGTGGCTACACTTCTCAGTTACTGCAATGCCTGCTGGGCATGTAACTCTGTCTGTCCTTAAATTCCCTCCCTGTAATCTGGGGATTGGCCTGTGCAGCCCTTCTCTTTCAAGTGCTCACAGTAAAACTCAAATATTATGTGCAGTAATCCTGGAGTTTTGATTTTTAACAGAAAAACCTGGACATCAGCGATCATTCCTGGGAAAAACATTTGATTTCAGGGCTTTTACTTAGTAAAAACTTTCCTAAAAGACACTTCACCATTACCTTAGTCAGAATCCCCTCTGCTGTAAAAATCTAGATTCTACCTCTCTGTTCTCCTGGAAAGAGGAGCTCTAGGTCAACTCTTGTTAAAATATTACCATCATTGTGCTGTAAACCCTAGTCTATGCCTGTTGCTGCGCTAACAACATGTGTTCTTAGTAAAACAGAGAGAAACGTTAAATAGAACACCATTTCTTGAAACTCAGGGGCTCCAAACAGCTGAATCAGCATTTTGTGAAACAAAGTCTTCTGGGCCTGGCCTTTTAAACAGCAGCAAAGAGAAAGTTGTGCAATAACGCATATTTACTCACGAGCGCTACTTGTTTTGGTCTTTTCTTTGCATCTCTTGAATGAAACCTTTTCAAGAAAACATTCTTTCAAAAGCATCCTAAAGATCAAGGCCCCTGTAAAAATCACCTGTGGCTCCACTACTTTACCACAACGTTTCGTCAAAGCAAACTATAAGAAGTTCGCCTTTCTTCCAATCCCAAGAAATTCGAACACAATAAAAAGTAAAGAATACCCTAATTTCCATAACGCACATGCTCAAGGGCCCTCGCCAGGCAGGCGTTTGGAGAGGCAATCAGCAAAGGCGGAGAGTTGCATCAGAAATTTCCTTCTGCAAACGGTACCGCTCTTATCACGTTTCCACGGCTGGCGGGCGGCTAGTTCGCGAGCCCTCAACTTGGTGTTAGGCCCCAGCGGCGGGTAACAGGGTCACTTCACAGGACCAAGAAGAAGAAGAAGAAAAAAAAAACCCTCCGTCGGAGGCTGGGCCGCGCTCGGGACTTGGGAGTGTCTGGCACCGCTGCCCGGCCCGCCTGGGCGCGCGCGCCGAGGCCCCGCCGCGCAGCAGGAACACCCGGGGCTCCAGGGGCGCCTGGGCGCCCACCCTTCAGGGCGGCGGCCCCCGAGAGCGTGGCCTTGACCGCGGCCCCCGCCCCAACCCCCGAGCCGCCGGCGTCTGACAAGATGGTTCAAGAATGCGACGCTCGGGCTCCACACCTCCCCCCAGGGGTCGAGAGCGCAACGGGGAGAGCCCGGCGGGGCGCCCGGCCGCCTCTGCAGCGTACCCGCAACCCCGGTCCCGCCTCACAGAACCGCCCGCCGCGGGCCCGGGGTGCAGAAGCCCCCAGCCCTGAGGCGACGCCCTTCCGTCCGTTGCGCCTCCGCGGGGCCCGCCGTCCCTGGCCGCAGCCGGCCAGCGCGCAGACAATGACGGCGGGGACCCGCCCGGCCCGCCCGGGCCCCGCGGCGGCGCGGACCACAAAGTAACTTGCTGCCGCGCTCCCCGCCCAACTCCGTACCTGCCGCGGCGCCGCTCCTCGCCGCCTCCGCGTGGCCGCCGGCGACACTCTGCGCAGCGGGCGGCGGGCACAGGGTCCCCTCGGGGCGAGGACGGCGTGCAGGACTGTCCCGGGCGCCCCGCACCACCGCCGCCGCCCAGGGGCTGCGCGGAAACTTTGGGCTCCGGCGGGTCTCCGAGCGCCAAGCCCGCCCGCCCTCTCCGCAGCAGCTCCCTTCCCTTCCTGCCTCCTCCGGGCCTCCCCACCCCCTCGAAGGGCTTTAAACTCGGCCGGCCCCGCCCGCCCTCCCCGCCTCCGCCTCCGCCGCCGCCGCCTCCGCCTCCTCCCCCGGCCGCTTTTCCTGCTCCTCCTCCCGCCGCCGCCGCCGCCCGGACCGCTCGGCGGCCGCCAGCGCGGGAGGAGCCGCGGCCTGGGCGCAGGGCGTGGCGCGGGGCGCGCGGGCCCAGCCGCCTCGGGGGCCTGACGCGCCCGGAGCCTTCTGCCCCGGGCCAGCGCACGGGAACACCTCCTGCTGGCCCCCGGGATCCCCCGACACCGAACCGCGACAGCCGAGCTCCGGCGGCTGCCCCAACGAAAGACAAATCGGACCCGTCCCGAAAGGCATTTTGTAAACGAATTGTTTGAAACTCAAAAAGTGTTAACTGTACAATCCAAATCCTTTAACGCAGGCGAAGCGAACGAACAGCGGCTGGCGGTCCCTGGCCCGGTGAAAGGCAACCTGGGTTTGTTCACAGGCGGTCAAGTCTGTGGCCTCGCTTCTCCAAGCCTCAGTTTCTTCGTCTGTGTGTGAGTATTGGAGTGCGGGCGAAGTGAGAAGCCCTTCATTTTTTATTAATGCTGCTGAGCCTCAATGGCCTTATCTTCGAAGTGGGGGAATAATGCCAGCCTATAGAGTGATGTCCTGGGATTCAAAGAGGTCATACCGGGAACATAAAATGACTGCTCAACAGACTCCGGAATTAATGGAAACCATTGTCATAAATATGCTCCTTAATGTCTCTATCTTGTCAAAGTTGCAATACAGATAGTGTGACGATGATTATGTCTCTTTCTGGGTCTTGGAGTTATAAAAACACCTATTGCAATAAATTACCTTCGTTGAGCAAACACTTTGTGCAAAACATTCAAGAATGTTCCTTTTTAACCCTCACTCTGGTCCTCTGAGGTGATTCCTAGGAGATATCTACTGTACAGACCCGGAAACTGAATCTCCAAGTGATTTCCGAAGGTCAAGTAGCGGGTAAGTTCAGGGCAAGAATTGAAAACCATCCATTGTCCCAAAGCTTTTTTAGGCATTTTTTTTTTTTTTTTTATAGCTTTTGTTTCTAGCAATAGTTGTTCTCACCTTAGACCAATGTAATCAATGAAAGGTCATCTTTTCGTATCACTGAAATGGGCCTCTCCAAAATTTCTGTTCATTGGTTCAAGCTCAGAATCCCAGAAAATAAAAATCAAGAGAGAATAATGTGAAAGGAGCTTAGATTCCTGGAAGAAAGGAGCACAAAGGAGTCTTATTGTAGATAGAGAACACAAAAGAAAATTAAAGAGAAAACTGTTTGAGCCAACTACTTGCAAGTTTATAAGCTTTGAACATTGTAGCTATGCAAACTGCTCTGATCAGAAATCCATGCCTGCTCCAGCCAAAAGCCTGACAGGTCATGGGACTTTTATAGATGTTTGAAAGTTTCTACACACTTGGACATGGTATTTTTTTCAGAATCATTTGTGGGTAAGTTCCACACTCCATGGCCCCTTTCTCTTCTGTACATTGATGCACTTTTTCTAAGAGTGGGGAGATTATCTTACATAACCACAAAACAGTTACCAAATTCATGAACTTATGTTGATAAGATGCTTGTATCTAATCTAGGTCTGTATTCCAGTTTTGCCAGTTGATCTGATATACTTTGTAGAATTTCTTTCTCCTTTATTGTAAGATCCTTTCTAGGACCAGACATTGCATTTAGTTGTCTCAAAATGTGTGGGTTTTCAGATATCACTATCCACTGAAATGAGATGGAAATAAGTGTCAAGTGTTCTCATCCTGACATTGATCCTTAGATTTCCTGAGACAGGCCCTCATTCCCACATTTCCTGGCTCACTGTAGACCTCAGTGAGTAGGACCCATCAGTACTACTTTCTGATACAAGTTCATGAACTTGCCTCTCTTGGGGTTGTAGAAGATGCAGCTGGCTCTGTGATATGATCCTGGCTGAGCCAATCCTGTGGGCAGACTAACTGAGAAATTTCCCATCCCCCAAACTCCAAATATTCCTACCTATATGCTCCCTTATAGGACAGCAATATAAAAATGATCCTGGAAAACCCCTCCTCTTGGCTTTATAGTTCAAGCACCTCACCAAGTGGAAATGTATGAGCCTGATTTAGGTGTCAGGACAAGAAACAGGATTCCATGGTAGTGAAGAATTCAATTATCCAAACATGAGCTAGAAGGTTTCTTCAACTGAAAGTAGAGAATCTGATAGACTCTAATTTTTAATTAGTAATGAATTGATTAACATTTGTCTCCCCTGTTGACTGTAAGCATGGTGACAGTGGTAACCATGTGCCCTTCACTAATGTCCTTCTGGTATGGGGGAGTCCCTAGCACAGAGAGAGCATTAAATGGAACAAGTCATGTTGAAAAATAGTTATCATGCAAATGAATTTATCAGTAGTGTAAATGAATGGAATAATGGAATGATTCACTGTGAGCCTCAGGCACCATCTCAAACATTGCCAGTAGCCTTGGCAAAGGGAAAGAGAATACAGTGAGTGGCATCCTGATGGTTAGATGCTCTGACCAGCTGTGGTCCTCACTTCTCTCACTTTGGTCACAGCTGGTCCCCCAGCCCAGCCCCCATTGCACATGGTGCATGCATGTGTTGCCTGGAAGACAGCGCTAGAAACCAGTGATGATCTGCACAAAATACTGCCCACCAGCTCACCTACATGGGGCAGGGTGTGATCTGCAATCATAAGACATAGTACCTACCCCAGACCAGGAGGAGCCTGTTCACACTGAAAATCCCCAGGCTTATCTAGGTCCTACAGCATTTACACCTTGTGGGTTGATCTGCATTTTTAACAGACTCCCAAACCATCTACATGTGCACCAGTATTCCAAACACTTCAGTTCTTCAAACCCTCTAAACCAAAGAAGATAGAGCCTGCCTCCAGAGTCCAGATGTGAAGAGACTGGTCGTGTTCAAGGAGGGCTTTCCAGTGATGGTGATGCCCCCGTGGAGTCCTGGGACATCAAACATGGTAAGTAAAGCGAAAAACTAAAGAAAGGCACTTAGGTCCAGGGAGAGGCATGCACTTTAGACCAAAGCCAGAAAGACCTCATAGTTACTTAGTCATAAAATTAAGTAGCTACATTTAGTCATAGAACACTGGGGATGAAACCTGGGGAAGGCACACAGTCAGATTTGATCAGACACCAGGCTAGAGAGGGAAAAGTGGACATATTCATCAGGCTTAGGCATTTCAGAGTGTATAAGATATGCCTTGCCACTGAGTTTACCAATGTAATTCCCACCCTCCAAACTGGAACTGCCCTGTGCATAGGCACCTGGCCCAAGAATTCCAGTTCCTTAGGTACGTGAATCAGTGGGCAGTGATAAACTTTATCTGGGATTCTGAACTGGAGAAGGTCTGAACCAAGAAGACTAGGTGAGGACAAGATAGTCAGCTCAGTATACACAGTTTATGAAAAAGGAAGACCCAAATAGATGCTTTCCACCTCCCCTCTCCCTGGGTCTGTGCAACTCTTATTTAGAATTTCTATGAAACTACATGTTCCTTGTGATACCATAATATAAGCTCTCATGTTCCTGATAGCTTGAATCAAAATAACTTCACAACCCAAACTGGGGATTACTGAAGAATGTTTCTTCAGTTTGGTTTACTGAGGTATGATTTGCTGATGGGAAAATTCATTTAAAAAATGCATTTCTAGAGTTTAGAAAGATATGCACCTGGGCAACCCATGAAGATACAGAACAATGATGACCCCCCAAATTTGCCTCATAACCCCTCCCAGTTGATCTCCATATTCCTGACAAATATTAATCTACTTTCCCTCCTCATAGTTTCTCTTTTTTGATTGTCTTCTGAATGAAATAGCACAGAATATCATTTAGCATAAGTACTTCCCTTTTAATGCAGATTAGGATTCCACTGTATGAAATTGCACATCAATTTGTTCATTCATTCACTAGTTTTGGGCTAGTCTCAGTTTTAGGCAATAACAAGTAAAACTTCTAGAAGTATTTGTGTAAAGGTTTTTCTGAAAACCTAAATTTTTATTTCTTTTTGGTAAGTAACTAAGCAAAACTGGGAAGTCATATACCCTGTTTCACTTTATCAGAAACTATCTATACCGTTTGCATTCATGCCGAAAAATGTATGAGTGTTCTAGTTGTTCTATACTTTGATCCACATTTGCTCTTGTCATACTTTTAAATTTTAGCCATCCTTATTGGTATATAGAGATATCTCATTCTGATTTGAAGTTGCATTTTCCTCATGGCTGATAATGTTGAGTACCTTTTCATACACTGACTTGCTAAGCCTATGCATTATTTTGTGATTTGTCTGACCAAACTCTGTGCCCATTTTTTAAAATTGGTTTTTTTCCTTATCATTGAGTTCTGAGGGTTCTTTATATATTAGGATATGTCTTAAACATATATGTATTTTACAAATAGTTTATCCCAGTCTTTTCATTTTTTCAGCAGTGTCTTCCAAAAAGAAAATTTTATATTCTATATATTAAATCATCAATTTATCCTGTCATGGTTTTTGTTTTTGGTATCCTATTTAAGAAACATTTGCCTGACTCAGTAAAGCAACTTTTCTTCTGTTTCCTTCTAGAAATTCTACAGTGTTAGCTCTTACATTTAGAGCAACATTCCAATTTGAATTCTTTTTTTTTTTTTTTTTCTTTTTGTAGAGAAGGGTCAAGGTTCTTTTTGCATCTGAATATCTGCTTGTTCTACTGGGTGACTTGAAGAAGTCAAATGATTCCAGTTGAGTTTTTAAAATCTCCATTTTACTGTGGGTCAAGAAGACCAGTTTTGGGAGACTTTGCAGGTTGGAACAGTGGTGGATGTGACAAAATGGATGAATGAGAATGGACAGATTGGGTAAGGGTAGTATAGAAAAGAGGTTCTAGAGATGGGATGTAGGTGATTGGACGCATTTAATGGCACTGAAAATATAGTTCAACTTTATAGAGGGATCTGGAAGGTAGGGAAGGTCTCAAAAGGGGTAGCCTGTACAAATGGTCAACACATATCTTGGGTTTTTATTGTTATTGTTTGTTTTGGAGTGGAGGTTAGTACTTAACATTTTTAGAAAATAATTCAAAGTGTGAAGTTTTCCTATAAAATCACATAAATTGCTTCTTTTTGAAAATCAGCAGATCTGGGCAATATGGGCCCCCATTCTCGTTTCATAGCAGTGGTCTTTGGCTGGGCAGCTAAGGTGGCCTCTTCATGGGGTATGCATGTTAACACAGTCTGCTTCATGTAAAGGCTCAGTCCCTTTCTGCTGGAGCCCAGTAGCCCTGCCAGGGACTTTGAGAAGGTCCCATGTTCCAGTAAGTTACCCATATCTTTAAGGCTCAATTTGTCACCTGGAAATGGGAATCAAAAGTCTCCACCTCTCTGGTGACTCTGGGCTTAGTTGAGACCATGGGGCAAAGAACACAATGCCTATCATAGAGAATCAGGGTGCAGGGAGAGCTTGTGGTCCTTGCCACTGTGGGAAGACTCTGTCATGGAGCAGCCCAGGGAGCTTGGTGAGTTTGCACCTTTCTGGGACACCCTCTGAGACATCTTCATCTTAGTGGAAAGAAAACTACAACCATTAGGATGCTTTGGGCTACAGGGAACAGAGCAAGGCTCACCAACATCACCCAGAAATTAGGAAACTAGATTCAGAAACCTAGGAACCAGAAACTAGTTTCAGAAACCTAGGAACTGCCCAGTTTTGCCTCTGGTCAACCTCAGGCAAAATTTCCCTGACATTTGTCCCCAGTAATGTCAAGATCACAGAGCAGGTACTGCCTCAGGCATCAGTTCCCCTGACCAGTGTGTTCAAAGGGCACAAGGGGACATTTCTCCTCCCTCAACTCATGCCAGAAACCTCCAGGAGATTTCTACTCACACATCAGTATCTAAGACATGTCACAGTATGAAGGACCATCCTAGCAGAAAGGAAGTGAGCATCTTGGTTTGTGTGTGCATGTGTGGTTGGTACTGGGAATCAAACCCAGGGCATCATAAATGCTAGGCTGTTAGGCAAGTGCTCTGCCACTAAGCTACTGCCCAGCCCAAGCGTCTGGCATTTTTAACTTCTGTATTCGGGGCAGTTTCTACAGCAAGAAAGAAGTTTCAGGGATAGGGGTGACTGGTAAATTACAAAAGGACCTGGACAAAAGGACATGACTCTTCTAGGAACAAAAAAAACATCTCATTTAGATGTAGCTTCCTAATAAAATACAACCTGAGAATTAGAATCCTAGGGATGGCATGCAATTCCAAATCCCTTGATATCCAAACCTAGATATCCTCTAGATATCTTTTTTTCAGCCTCAAAAAAAAAAAAAAAAGAAAAAGAAAGAAAGAAAAAAATCAACTCGGCTTCTTAACTAACTCAATTAGAAGTTAATTAACCACTAATGTCGTGCAAACTTTACTTAATGAAATATATCTCCATCCCAGTATACTTCATGATCTTAATAACTCAAGATCCATAGCTAATAGAAGAATCTGGAATAAGGGCAAAATTACTTAATTGGTTTAAAAAAAATAATGTAGAACTAGTAGAGATTTAATATGAGCACAACTTCCGTGGTGTGTGACAGGGCAAAGGAATGTGTTTTGATGGCAACACCTTAATGTTTAATTTGTTAAAGCCAGAAAGTATTTCCATTATCTGCATCTACTCTTTAAAAGGATTAATCTGCCTGCAAGAGGTGTGAGACTACACAGAAAATAGGACAGATAATCCTGGAGATGTACTGGATAAAGGATCACACTGTTGTACTTAAGTGATGAGAAGCCCCATCCAGGTGGAGGGTGATAGAGTTCAGAGGGGTACTTGTGCCTCTATTAGCCGAGTATGACTGTTTGAATCGCACTGAGGACAATTACATTTTATAATAATGTGCGAAGAGTCATTCTTATTTTTTCAGAAGTATAGCCCGTGGTCATTAAGGAGAGCTCTTCTGATTTGAAGATTGAATGGCCATTTATGACAGTTTTTTCCAGAAGAAATTGTTTTACCCTCTTCTTCCTGTGTGTTTCTATTTCATCATCATCTTTTCTTTCCATTCCTTCTTCATTCTCCAAATCAGCACTATCTCTTAGTACCTGTCCCACATAGGCAGGGGGTATATATATATATATATATATATGTGTGTGTGTGTGTGTGTGTGTGTGTGTATTTTATATACATATATAAAAATCTATCTATCTCCATTCATTCATGAGCTGGTAAATATATATATTTCACATTAGACCAGTAACTTTGTATACATATTTCAGTTGATCCTCACAATAAATTTTTAGGTAAACATTGATGCCTTACTTTTATACTCTAGGAAAACAACTCAGAGAAGCTACAAGCTATGTGACTTCTCAAGGTCACTTAACAAATAAATGACAGGGCTGGAGTTTGAAGGCACATTTGTCTGACTCTGAGCCCCACCTACCTCTTCCCGCTATTCTGAGCTGTCTCTACTGTCCTTTCTTATCATTTTATTATTTGCCATGTAACCAGTTATTTCAACATATGACCTCATGGGATGTCTTTTGTGCAAAAATTTTCAATAGATTTTAATATCATAAACTTCTTACTCTTTAGGATAGGTACTCTCAGTTATTTTTGGATCATAAGATGTTAACATTTCTATTTGTGAATGCAAGGTGGAGGAAGGGGAGGGCCAGGAGAAGAAGATATTAAGTTATTTATTGCCGTGAAAGATTTTAACCTTCCCTTCTCCTCCCACTTACCCCTTGCTTTTAGAAAATTTGAGGATTTGGTCATGAAACCAGCTGGGGAATTCTGACCTCCTGGAGCCCAGAGACATCCACAGTTTGGGGATAGCACCTTGTTAGGTAGACCCAGAAATAGACAGTAGGAAGAAGAGCCATCCTATAAAGGAAGAAACCAGTTCTGTGGTAATGCAGCCAAGCAATAGATCCAAAAAGCCCAAAGGACATTCATGTCCTACATGTGGGTGTCCCTTATAGGCAGTGCATCACCAGGTGTCCTTTAAATGTATATCATAGGGCAAGTTGATGGAAGGGGTCAGCAAGGCACATGCATGGAAGGAAGTCCAGGGACAGAGATTCAGACAATCCCTGGGCAAGAACAAGAGAGAGCTTCCATCCAGCAGGAAGCGAGTTAGAGTTCAAAGCTTGTTTACAGAAAAGGGGGGTACACCACTACTGGGACTGGGGCATGACCTGACTTCCTGAACACCTCTGTTGAGGTTCTGTCCTTTTCCCCTTAGGATGAGATGAACCCTAGCATCTGCAGAGGTCTTTGAGGGAAAAGTGGATGAAAAGAACCCATTTATAAAGCCTGTGATGCGGAGCATCCAGGGACCAGTGGCCTTGGAGTTGACTCATTCAGTTAGCAAATGCTGATTAAATGCTCACTATCTGCAAAGCCTCATACAGATACAAAGTAATTAAGAAGGCAATTAGGGGTTTGGCATTGATGGTCTTATAAAGACTTCCTTAACAAGACTCTGGGGGTGTTAGAATAGATTTCTTAGAGAAACTCTGATGCCCAGAGCAGAGGTACCCCCAGGAGTGCCTCTCACGAGGACTACTGTACAGACCCTCCAAACTATCATTGGACCTGGAGTGTTCGACTCATCCAGAGTCCAAGGAGACAGCCAGGGCTCCATGCAAGCAATCAGCAAGGACTGCACTTAGCACTGCTTTCTTAAGAGCTTCCATCTCTTCATGTCGCATAAACTGCTAGGGGACTCCTCCTGTAGAGGTCACTGGAAACTTCAGAAACAGGGACCATCTCCCATGAAGGCAGCTCTTCACAATCCCTGGTGGATGATTGGTTTGGGGCTGCATATTCTCTTCTAAGTATTTGTGCTTTGGAGTCAGAAACGGATACAAATTCTACCTTCATTTCTTATTTAGTTGTGTGATTTGGGGCAAATCATATAGACTTTCCAACTCAGTTTCTTCAGCTATAAAGTCAGGACAATAATTTTTACCTGAAAGAGTTGTTTTAATGGATTTTTATATTTTACTTAATTGTGTCCATAATGATTTAACAATCTAGTGCAGCATAATAAACCAACTCAAACCTAGTAGCATGAAACAATTATGTATGCGGTACTATGAGTCATTGATTGATTGATTGATTGGTAGATACTGGGGATTGAACCCAAGAATGCCTAACCATTGAGCTACATTCCCAGCCCTTTTTAATTTTTATTTAGACAGGAGGGTCTCTCTTAGGTGCTTAGGGCCTCACTAAGTTGCTGAGGCTGACTTTGAACTTGCAGTTCTCCTGCCTCCGTCTCCCGAGTCACTGGGATTACAGGCATGACCCATGCTGGGTCAGTAATTTAGAATGGTGGTACGTTCCTCTTCTCTACCATACCTGGTAATCAGAGTAATTCCATGTCCCAGAAATACAGTGGATGGCTTAGCAATGGGCATGGGAATCAATTCAGACCAAAGAAGAGTAAGTAGCAGGGGTTGTTTATCAGGGCTGCCAGAAAAGGAGTTTCCTTTTTCTCATAGGACACAAGCAGTGACTAAGAAAGTGTGGAACTGTGGGTGCACTGGCAGCCTTTCTGGCTCCATGGGGCATTTGCTGAGGAGGAAGCTGACCATGCAGGCCTCAAAGGGGAGCAGCAAAGGAAATGTATACATCTGAAGTCACCCCAGACCATTTAACCCTGGTACTCCCATTCCAAGAGTGAATAAATGTCCCTATTGTTTAGTTTTTAAACTGCTATTACTTTTATTTGCAGCCTAAAGCATTATGACTAAATTAGTTGGTCACTAAGATGGCATGCAATGCACACCTCATAAAGAGAAGGATCAAAGGGTCACCTTTCTTCACAGAAGCCTCTGGCCCTTATGCCATCACAGAACAAGGTACTCCAAATATTCATGAGTTAGGTAGAACTTCTTGATCATTTAAACTACTCTTTTATAAGATTTAGGTTTGAGAGTGGACCTTCAATCTTCAACACAGGCTTTGGACCAACTACCTTGCCCTCTAGTTCACCAATAACTCTGGTCTGAAACAGATTGTGGATGTTTTTGGAAGATGCACTAATCATCCTAAGATGCTTTATTTGTATTGTCTTTCAAAAAGATATGTATATACACACAATGACACTTTGCTTTTCAGAACTTGTTAGGGAATAAGGTCACCTACATCCATTTCTACCATATTAATTAAATATCTCAAAGAATCTCTCCAAATATCAATGCCAAAATACCCTCACAAACCCCGAAAGACATATACTTAGGGATACTACCACACACACTGAATTAGTCCATTTTTTCATAACTTTAAGTAAATAACTGAGGTTGAGTAGTTTTATAAAGAAAAGAGGTTTATTTAGCTCACAGTGCTAGAGATTCAAGGACGTAGTCTAACATCAGCTGACTCAGCTCTGGTGAGAACTCATGGTGATGGCATTGTAATGGTAGGAGAATAATTGAAAGACAGAGACAGTGTAACCAGTCAGGAAGCCAGGGGAGGTTCCAGGTTTGCTGTTTTCATAATAACCCTGTCATGAGAGCTAAGCAAGATCCAATGGAACCTTAATCCTTTTTAAGGGCAGGGCCCCCATCAGCATACTACAGTGATGCAGCCACATCAATGTTCATAGCAGCTCAGTTCACAATAGCTAGACTGTGAACCAACTGAGATGCCCTTCAATTAATGAATGGATAAAGAAACTGTGGTACATATAGACAATGGACTATTACTCAGCCAGAAAGAAGAATAAAATCGTGATGTTTGCTGGTAAATGGATGGAGTTGGAAAATATCATGCTAAGTGAAATAGGCCAAGCCCAAAAAACCAAAGTCTGAATGTTTTCTTCTGATAAGTAGATGACCTCCCACTTCTTAAGGGCCCTCCACCTCTTAACACCAGCACACTGAGAACAATGCCTCCAACACATGAACCCTTGGAGTGACACTGCTTTTGAACCATATCTGAACCACGGCAACCACTCAACCTGAGTTGAGGCTGTCACTGATCACTCATGGTAGGATTTTTTGGGAATGATATGTCTAGTCCAAAAACATGCAGAACAGTTGTGCTTCCAGAAAAGCTACTGAGAAATCCCATTTGTACTGAAGAGGACAGATTTGGGGATTCAGTATGGCTGTACCACTTACTTGCCATGAGGTCTTGAGGAGGTCACCCACTGACACCAAGCTGAGTATTAAGGTATAATGTGGGAATCACTTACTGTGGGATGGAAATTGAATAGATAATGTGTCTGAAGTGCCTATTGAAACATCAGCCCACAGAAAGTGCTCATCAGTTAGGTTTTTTTAATGATCACTACCTGGAGGCACCTTGGTGATACTTTGAGTTTGCTCAGTTCCCACACTGCCACTTGGTAAGGACACTTATTCTGCCTTTACTCATCTATAACATCAGGAAATAACAGCTCCAACTTCACAGGGCAGCTTTTTAGGATTAATTGAGTGTGTATACATGGAATGCTCAGCAGTGTCTACCATCAGTTTATATTGGAAATTACTGTAGTTTCACTGTAGTTTGTCCCCATCAAGACTCATGGTGAGTCTTAATTCTCCACCAGTGTAAATACTGCAAGATGCTGTAATAAGTGGGGCCACATGGAAAGCAATTGGGTTATGACCATTCTCATGAAGATTTTAATGCTGGTTTCTCTGAGTAGATTAGTTCTCTTGAGAGTGGGTTGGTAAAAAAGAGCCAGCCTGGCTCCTCCTCAGTCTCTTATTTCCTATCTCACCATGATATCTCTCTCTCTCTCTCTCTCTCTCTCTCTCTCTCTCTCTCTCTCTCTCTCTCTCTCTCTCTCTCACCCCCCTCCCTCTCTCTCCTTCCCTCTCTCCCTCCCTCTCTCCCTCTTTCTCTCCCTCTCTCCCTCCTTCTTTCTCTCTCCCTCCCTCCCTCTCTCCCTCTCTCTCCCTCTCCCTCCCTCTCTCTCTCCTCCCTCCCTCCCTCCCTCTCTCCCTTTCTCTCCCTCTCCCTCCCTCTCCCTCTCTCCCTCCCTCCCTCCCTCCCTCCCTCTCTCTCTCTCTCCCTCCCTCCCTCTCTCTCTCTCTCTCCCTCCCTCCCTCCCTCTCTCTCTCCCTCCCTCTCTCTCCATCTCTCCCTCCCTCTCTCTCTCTCCCTCCCTCTCTCCCTCCCCCCCCCTCTCTCCCTCTCCCTCTCTCTCTCCTCTCTCCCTCCCTCTCTCCCTCCTCTCTCTCTCTCTCTCTCCTTCTCATACTCCTCCTTTCTCTCTCTCATCATGTGATGTCACTTGCCATGAGGTGTTGCAACCAGGGAATCCTAACTGGAAGGATGCTGGTGCCATGATGTTTGAACTTTCCAGTCTTCAGAACTGTGAGCTAAATAAACTTCTTTATCCAACATCAGGGATTTTGCTCTAGCACAGGCAAATAAACGAACACAGGTACTCTACCTCCAAGTGAGAAATCCATATATGTTGGGGATTACCTTGACTCCCAGGACCATGATTGTTTGTGCTCATCCTGCCAGGAGGATAACTTGGCCTTTGATTCCTCAGTCACTCTCCTCCTGGGGAAGAAAAGCAACATATGAGTCTGTCAGACAACAATGTCCAAGGAATGTACTTCTGTACCTTCTGCCCAGGACTGGACACCTGCCCCATCCCCACCCTGTTATGTTCATAGGTTCTTTGAAGGGACAGGCAGCAGGGCTGCCTACCTGGTGAGTTTTGAGCCGGGCTCCGTAATCCTCTCACCTGAAGGGGAACTCACCACACGCATCCCCAGGCTGACATCCAATCCTGGGACATCCATGATGTTCAGATGGGGGAACCCGACATCATTAGCTGTATAACAAAGGAAAAGAAAGAAAACAATGCTGTATGACACCGAGACTCTCTTCTTACAGTCATCCATGAAAGAATAGGTGTCCCTTATATTCACAAGTTTCCAGGAAGAGTTTTAAAAAGTACTTGAAATGTCAACTATTTATATAACCTTTGGGCCTTTCCCCAATATGATGTACATGTTTCCATCTCAGCACAAGAAGAGTGAGTCTCATGTTCTGTTTTGGCTTTAGCTGCCTCAAGGCACCCCTTTCTATGAATCGATACCCTCTGCATGCCTGTCTGTTGGGCACTTGGCTTGTTTCCAGGTTTTGGCTGCTATGAATAGCATTGCAATAAACACCCTTGGGCAAGCTGCTTTTTTTTTTTTTTTTTTTCCCTTTAAAAAAACCCTTCCCTACAGCACTGATGTTTTCCTTTCCTTCTTTTAGTGTAGTCAAGGAAGAAAGGATTCACTCAATTACCCTAAGCAAAAGGGCTCCTGATAGGATATCTGCTTGTAACATGAGGCAGAGCTTGTTGGTCTTACTGGTGCTCCTTTTTTTTAAATGTATATAACTTTATTTTATTTAGTTTTGTATGCAGTGCTGAGGATCAAACCCAGTGCCTCACGCCTGCTAGGTAAGTGCTCCACCACTGAGCCACAATCCCAGCCACCTAAGACATGCTGCTCTTGACTCCTTATATCTCCCTGCCCCTCATTGTACTGGCTATTCCACGTGTGTAGCATGTGCCCCATGCCTGCCTTTCCTTAGGACTTTGTGGCTCCTTCCACATGGACCAGTTTTTCTACAGTTTTGATTTCCATTGCCAAAATAGTTGCCGTAATTCATATTCCTAAGCAGGGCTACCTTCTTAGTCTAACCCAAATTTCTCACAGATCACTGATGAGGCAGGAGGACTGTGTCCTGAAGGGAACTCAATGTAATTTCATCTCCAAATGAAATCTTACAAATTATTCCCAAATCTTAGTGACTAAATCCTGCCACCCTCATATTTGCTCACAATTTTCTGGGCCTCTGCTTTAGACTAGATCAAGACAGGTGGTGCTTCAACCAGCCTTATTTGTTGTCCCTCCTATGTGGCAAAAGAGCGCAGGTGAGCTGGGGGCTGCCAGGGTTTGCACAGTCTAGGGCTCCAAAGTCGGGACAACTGCCTGGGCTCCATGTGACTTTGTCTTCCAGTGGCTCAGACATCATCTAAGGGTGTGTTCCACTGGGCAAAAGTTATAAGTCTCTGTGTCACATTTGCTGAGGTCATAGTGGTGACAGCAAGGCAGGAGCCAAGACTAGCATCCGTTTGGGAGAGTGATGCTCAAGGGAGCAGCATGTGATGCAGTGAGCTTCAAGATCATTGCTGTCACACCACCACATGCAGGCATGAAGCCTTGTGTCTCACTTGAAAAGGGTGCTTTCCATACTTCTTCAAAGATGTCTCATTTCTGGAACTGGTCACATCATATCTTATAATTAAACCTCATGAATAGCATAATCATATTGCATTTTTTTTCTGCTTTTGTTAAAGGTTTTCATGTCTTTGGTATAAACATTGAGAATCTACCACACACTTTGCAATCCTGCTTTAGTAATTTTTTTTTTTAATTTTTATAAACCAGGAGCTCTACAAATGGAAGTGGCATAGGTCTCAACTGGTCCCTCCCAGCCTTGGGTCATAAGCCTGGTAATAGGTCAGCTGGGAGGTAAGCTGTTCTGGGGTGAGGCGAGGCCAATTCAGAGGTAGAGATTAGTGTGTAGGACATTCATTGGAGGGTATTCTTGGGAACACCTGTGGAAGGGAAGGGAGGAAGTAGAACTGGGTGGGGGAAGAAGTGGAACAGCAGTGCAGTCATAGGAGGTCTTAGCTGACCCCATGGAGAGCTCTGGTACAATGAGTCTGTGCCTCATTACCATCTCTCCCCACACTGAGCAACTGTTGGAGGTAGCTGCCTCCAGTAAGAGGACCTAAGGTTGGACAAGTCTTTAAGAGAAACTCCAGTGGATGATGGCAGTCACCCCCACTCACAGCAGCTGGAAGAATGATCCCCTTAGTCAAGAAAGGGGTACTGAGCCACGTGGCCTGGCATCCACCTAACTCTGTATTAGTCTGTTTTCCATTGCTATAACAAAATTCTTAAAGCTGGGTCTTCTAAAGAAAAGGTTTGTTTTTGTTGTGTTTTGTTTAGCTCATAGTTTAGGAGGTTTAAAGTCCAAGGTCAGCCGATCCCTTAGATTCAGCCTCTGATAAGAGCTCCTTTAGCTGTCATAATGCGGCAGATGGCATCATGGTAGAAGAGTGTGAAAGAGAGAGGGAGAGGAAGATCACGTGGTAAGATAGGAAGCCAGAGAGCAGGAGGGACAGCCCATTCTCATGGAAACTAACTCACTTGGTGAGATCAGCCTTATTCCTTTCCAAGGTCAGCACCATCAGTGACCTGATAACCTCCTGCCTCCTAAATGTTCCACTACCTCTTCAGAATGTCACACTGCAAACCAAGTCTCTAACTTGTGAACCCTTGCGGGACACGATCAAACCTGATCTCTTCTTCTGATAGGACATCAATCCTATTGGGTTAAGTTCCCACTAATGGCCTCATTTACCTTAATCACCTCGTCAGGAGGCCCATCTCCAAATATTATTACATTGGAGTTATGGCTTCAACATGTGGACTTGGGGGACCTAAGTCAGCCACAGCACCCCAGAGCTCAGTTTCCATGCATAGCTGCTTGGGGTGATGGGTTCCAGTCCTGGCTACATCTGGTCTTTTGCTTTTCTTATCTACTTTTCAGAATTCCTAGGCTTAAATAGATATGGTTAAAAGATATGGTTATAGAGTAAGAATGTTTTACTTTCCCCTCTATCTAAATGAAGACTTCAGTCCAGTGCTGTGCTGTCTTTCAAAGTGGTCATCTTGATCAAAAGATCTTGGAAACATTCTCCAGGGAGAAGTTTCAGGCAGAGGTCTTCAGCCCTAGCAGGTGCAGCCTCATCCCTTTGATTGTCCTGCACCCTCTCTGCCTTTTTCTCATCACTCATTTCTCTGGGTTCTAGAAGTGTCCTCCCCTCTATCCCACTCCAGCCTAGAGTTTTTGCTGCCCAGAAACCAAGGCTGAGAACTTCTAGAGAGGGAGCCAGGGACTGAGAGAACATCCAGGAGGGAGAGGTGCTGGCAGGGCCAGGTCATGCCACAAGCAAAGAGAAGTTGTAAAGACAGTTCCCAGGAGAGCAGGTGACAGAAGTTCACAAAATCTATGGGTTATCAATGCTCAGGGGAATAGCATACATGAAAATTCCTGGAGACAAATTGTTAAAGAGTGTTTTTACTGTGAGGAAAGGTGGGGGAAAAGAGAACGAGCGAGAGAGAGAATATGGTGGTCTTCCTTCTTATATTCTGTAATTTTTCCAGAGGCCAGCCTCTTCCCTACCCACTGATCATTGCAATCAACAGATTGCCTGAGCTCCAGACTTGTGTCCTCAAGTATTCACCAGACATTTCCACCTGTGTGCCCTGCACACACTTCAAGTTCATCATTATAATTTGGGGGAACTCTACCTTCTTTTTTCCTTTTGTTACCCACTCACGTGCCAGATACAGAATATGCTGCCCAAGACCACTCAGTAGAGTGATTTTCTCAGAGTTATCCTCAGACTGGTAGGATCCACCCCTCCTGCAGTCGTGCCAGAAATGCTGATTCTCAGGCCCTGACCAGGCCTGGAGAACCAGGCACTCTGGTGGTGCTGCAGTGACCTGAGCCCAAACCAGTTCTGACATGCTGGCCTTTGAGAACCACCATCTGGGAAATGGGAAGACCCAGGCAGGACTCAGTCCAGATAGAGCTGGGCCTGCCGAGTCCCACAACTTCTGTGCCTCCAACATTTGTACTGTTAGCAGCAGATCTCTTTTTAAAAAAAAAAAACAGATTTTTAAATAACAGCTTTATTTTATTTAGTTTTGTATGTGGTGCTGAGGATCGAATCCAGTGCCTCACATGTGCTGGGCAAGCACTCCACCAGTGAACCACAATCTCAGCCCAGCAATAGATGTTTGTTTAATGTTTATCCTTCCTCTTTGAGCTCTGGGGATCAGGATTCAATCCCACTCACTTTTCACACCAAAACCTGCTTGCTGTCTGGCATGAGTAGAGGCTCAAATGCCTTTTGTTATAATGAACTGCTATTATGAAATTGTTCAAATGATTAACAGTGTCAGAGATGTCCTGATGCAGGGGAAAAATAGGATCATTTCTAGCAGGTCCCTAACTTGGTTGGGCTTTGCAGCTACTCTTGAGGAGAAGCTATAAGTTGACATATTTATATGTACCTTTGTAGGACAGCATCTCCCTGTAGCACTGCTACCTCCTGAATGTTCCAAGTGTATTTCTTAGTACAGATTTTATTGATTAAGATTATCTTGGATATTTACTTAAACTACACTTTCACTCCTGTAAAAATATTAGGTATGCTCTGCAGTTTGTCCTGGCCCCTAAATACCACAGATTGCAGGTATGACATCCATCCCTTGTTCTCCACCTTGGGAAGGTCCCTAAAAGTCTTCACCACACTGAGCTCTGAAGAAATAGCACAAGGCAGGGTTGCACCCAGAAAATGACTTAGAGGAAATAGGTTTTGGCTTTGCTGTAACAAGATATAGAAAGAATTCTCAACATTTTTCTTACTTTGAAGCCATAATAATTCATCCAATGAATAAACTTAACTGCCTACCAACTCTGCTATGATTTATACTGTAAGACCACACCTCTCTTCCTCTTTAGGTGACTGGACTATTGGTAATCACCTGACCCAAAGTAGCCAATTCAGAGGCTGGTGAGAGACCAACGAAATGGTCTAGACTGAAACAGTGCCCAGTGTCTTTAATTCTTGCTTTAGAGATTCTATTTGGGAAATATGGAGAGACTGACTTAGTTTGCAGTGAAGGTATCAGGCAAACCAGTGTCATGAGATCATATGCTCTTGGAGGATGGACAAGCATTCCCTGACCTGCATTTTCAGGTGACCAGAGACTGCTTTCCATCCTCCCAGAGGAGAAAGGAAGCAACAACCCCCTGGAGTACAGTACTGTCCTTCTCCTATGTTGAAATAGGCAGCCTTGCATATCAGCTTGTAGCTTTGCAGTAACTCACTGCCAAGTCCCCGAGCCTCAGAGGCTGAACTTGATGTTCCTAGACAGGAGAAGCAACTGGTACCACATGTGCTCAGGAGCTTCAAGGAACTAGTTGCCCTCTACTCTCTTCCCTCCAGAATAGGAAGACCCTGCCCTGGCCCCCACAAGAGCATCCTCTCTTCCCCATGTTAGTGCTACTTGCCCCTACCTGCACTAGTTTACAGCAGTTTCAAACTAAAGTACCTCTCAGTTAAAAACAAAGCTTGCAACAATAAAGAGCCAGTTATTTTTATTATCCATTTGGGGAAAGAAGAATGTAGTTGACTGAATTCTTCTCATTTTTTTTTCACATTTTGATAGCCAAAAACATAACCCTGGTAGGGATTTCTGCTACTTTAAAAAACTGGAAGAAAATAGAAACTTTTACATGGCAATTAATGCATGGAGATAAAATCTGTTAGCTTTAAAAGACTTTGGGAAAATCACTTAGCTTCTTTTCTACCTCATTTTTTATTTCCTGTATAAATTGGCATCTTGATGATTTTCTGTTACTATAACAAAATGCCTGAGTCTGAGCATTTGTAAAGAATAGAAGTTTAACTTTATTATAAAATAGCGTATTATATAGATTGCATATTATAAAATATGCTATTTCATAATTTATAATTTAGTTTTATAATTTATAATTTCAGTGCTATTTATATTTTATTGTAAACTAGCATTCTATATAAAGGTGAAAATAAAGTGAATTACATGTGCAATCATAATGATAAATAGGAAATACTCAATTTGTATTTTCTTAGTTATTGCAAAACACTTCCTACTGGTAGTATGTTAGTGTTAAAAAGTGCCTTCTTATCAATTCTATTGAGTCTTACCACATTGATTCTCAATCTTTGTGAATATTTGTCACATGGGAAGCTTTTAAAATGAAAATTCAGACTCAGTAGGTTTGGGGGTAGGACCTGAGACCTGAAATTTTCAAATGTTCCATGGACCACGCATTGAGTATCAATGTACAGAAATTGCTTTCTCCAATTGCTGTGGTTCAAATGTGTTGACCAAAAGTCCATGTGTTGGCAAATTATTCCTCAGATTTGTAGGTTAATGGTATTTGGAGTTGAGGTCTTTGGGAGTTAATTAGGATTAAAGGAGGTCATGAGAATGGGTCCCATGATGACATTAGTGGCTTTTTAAGACAAAAAAACAGAGATCCAAGCTGGCATGCTTCCTCTATCTCACCATGTGACACCCTCCACCATGTTACAATGAAGCATGAAGACCCTTACTAGATACTGGCATCAATCTCTTGGACTTCCCAGCCTCTAAAGCCATGAGCTAAATAAACTTCTATTCTTTATAAATAACCACACTCAGGCATTTTGTTATAGTAATAGAAAACTCTCAAGTCACTAATTTATAGAAGAAATAAAGAATGAGGTTCCAGGAAGCTAAGTGGTTTTCCCACAGTTTCTCAAAGTTCACAGGAAACCATGATTTCAAATGAGTTCTTTCCACTCTGAGCTCAAGGTCTCTGTACAGCATAAAGATGCTTGATATAATGTAATACTGTCCCACTTCACATAGATGATAAAGACTTGCAGCCATAGACTTCCTGTTGTCATACTCCTACTCCTGCATATTTTTAAAAAATATTTTTAGTTGTAGATGGACCGATGTCTATTTATTTTTTATGTGGTGCTAAGAATCAAATCCAGTGCCTCACATGTGCTAGGCAAGCACTCTGCCACGGAGCTACAACCCCAGCCCTCCTGCATGTTTTAAACCCTGTACAGCATTCTTACTTGTTTTGTTTTAAGCAGTCAATTATCTCTTAATGAGTATTTGGAGATCAGAAAAAAGCTCTTTTCTACTTATGATGTTATTTTCCATGACTGATGTTCTTCATTCCTTTGTGTGAATGCAGATTTTAATTTTACTATTTTCTGTTGATGACAATTGCTTTGAAAGCTTTTTAAAGTCAGAAAAAAATATTTATTCACTTTCATTTCTGAAAAATATTTTCATTACACATGGAATTCTATGGAGGTTTTTTTAACTTTAAGGATAAATTTCACTGTTCCTGGGTTGCGTATTTCCAAAAAGTCTGATATTGTTTCATGTTTCCTGTCCCTCTTTTAGTTGTTTTGGTGGGAGGGTAAATCTGGTATTCTGAATTGAAATATCCCTTTTATTACTTCTTGGCCATAAGTTGGCATTCTTTCCTCAGTGGTAAGGACCTGTCAGTCCACTGGTAGTCTCAGTATTTACATCTTTTCTCAAGTACCCAGGAACTACTGATCACTTGTAGGTGGGAGAGGAGAGGTACCACAAGGTCACCTGTCTATGTACCTTTGCTGCTGTGTTTGTGCTGCATACAAAGCTTCCTCTTGACACTTTCAGCTTTCTCTGGTGTACTTACTCACTGGTACATTCACTCGATCACACCAGTAGCATCAAAGATGGAAGTTTATAAGTGGTAAAAGACTCAGTCTCCATCATATCTTGCTACCAGTCACAATGCTCCCATCTAGAAAGAAGACATAAAATCCCTAATTCTTATCCATATGAGAGAGATAATTCTTATACAAGTATGTGAAGCTTAGGGAAGGCAGTGAGCACCAAAGCATTTGAAAATCGAAAAATTCATTAAACTATGAGGTATTATTTGGCACTCGCATTTTGTATGCTTGTGTCTAACAACCTCAGGTTGTACTTCAGAGTATACAGATAAAACTCTCAACTAGAATTAGGAGGATCTTGAGATGTCTAGAATTTTTGCCCATGAACCACCACTCAGGTCAAGGTTTGGCAGATCCTATCCGTTATGCAATCACACCTCTTAACACCCCTTAAATATCTCATTCACCACCTGATGCAATAAACCATCCCAAATACTCTCCATTCAGACTTGGGTCAGAGATGTCTTTAGGAGAATATAGTCCTTGAATGAGAACTTTTCCATCTGCTTAATCTTGAAAATACCCATGCAGTCTTCAGTTGTATTCTTTAAAAATAGTTCATTTGCTTGCGTGTCCTCTACCCATTCATTTGCCTGATTTCTGAAGACATCTGTCCCTGGCCACCTGAGCAGGGACTTCTTTGCTGAGAAAAAGGGGATCTGTTTGCTTTATACCTCAGGAAGGAAAAACTCCCACTTACGTTTTTCTTCAAGGACTGTGGTTTTCGTGTTGTCTCTTAGCAGTTTGGAGTTTGATGCCTTCTTTCAGGCAGTAGGTATGGTAATAAAGCACTTCCTCTGGAGTGCTTCTCTTCCCAAGCCTACTCACTCTCTACTCTCCCACTCTGCTATTTTAGATTAGCTGGCTTGCCTATGCTCCCACTGGTCCTTTAAGTTTCTCTTCTTATTTTGGTTTTATGTGCATTTTGTATCCTTATTTGATCTTTCATGAGCAGATAGCAACGAATTGAAGTCGGATACTTCTGATGTGTTTCAGTTTATCCTCATAATAGCTCCTATGGTATTTGCCATTATGGATGAGATGCCAGGGAGGTTTGCCCAAAGCTCCTGTGTTAATATGGAGGCAAACAATTAGACTACGAGAGCTGTGACCTAATCAGTCCATACTAGTTGGAATGGACTGGGTGGTAACTGTGGGCAGGTGGGGCATGAGTGGAGGAAGGTTGCAAATGACCTGTGGCCCCTTTGCTCCCTCTATCTCTGCTCCCTGGCTGTCCCGAGGGGAGCAGCTTTCCACTGCCACACCCATCTACCCATAATGTGATGCTTCACCTTAGATCAGAGCAATGGAGTCTGCCATACATGGACTGAAACCTCTAATAGCATGAGCCCCAAATAAACTTTTCCTCCTCTAAGTTGTTCTTGTTGAATATTTTGGTCATGGCATTACAAAGCTGACAAAACACAGCTGTTTTGTGAATTTTAATGCTGTTATTTGGTGCATACATATTTGTCACAGATCTTATTATATACTGCTCACTTAAGATTGAAAGGGACCTTCTTTGTCACGTTTTTTTCTTTGCAAATAGAAATAATTATCATAGAAATAAATTATCAACCAGATTTCATAATTGTTGAAACTAGTTGAAAGGGATTTAGATATCCATTGTTCTGTTCTTTTGACTTTTCTGAAGACCTGAAAATTTAAATTGAAATGTTAGTATTTGGGAGGATAGCAATGTAAAAGTCACTCAGAGTTTATGTTTAACATATGTTAACTCTGGTTTGTAGGATGTGGTAGAAGGTAAACAAAAGACCTGAATTCAAATCCCGGCTTTCATTACTTTAGGCAAATCACTGACCTCTTGAATCTGGTTCTTTACCTGTAAGATGATAGATGTTTTGAGGAATTGTCATGAAAATTAGATGTATTGATGTGCATGAAGTGACTTAGAATATATTTTAATTTTAAAAAATTACTATTTTTGCCAAATACCAGTGCTTGTATTTGGCAAACATAGCACTTACTATGTGCCAGATACTATTCTAAGAACTTTTCAAATATTAGCTCAAGTAATTCTCATAACAATCACTGCATAGTACTGTGGTGATCTCCATTTTACTCATGAGGAAAATCACACAAGCGATAATTACTTTACCCAAAGTCAGACAGCTGATAATTTGGAGAGACTGGATCCAAATCCAGGCAGTTTGGCTCCAGAATTCTAGCTTTTGATCTGCTATATCTCAGCATAAATATCACAGAAGAAACATCCTATTATTGGGTAGGGAAGTCTGCTATGTAGTATTATTGATTCACTGGGATCATTTTGATGTAATTTAAATGTGCATTTTAGATTTTTTTTTCAGAATATCCCATCAATAACACAGCTTCTCTGACAATTCTGGCAAGTAAATAAATAAAATTAAATAAATACACCTAGTCACAAAGAAAACAAAACACAACACTATGAAACAATATCAACACAGCCTTCCTGATGGATGAAAATCTGAATGTAGGTCAGCTAAAAATTCTGTTCCCCCAAATATCATAAGACAAACAGTTTCCACTGGGCAGGTGAAAGCCACTGACTACTGAAGCATACCTTTACAGATCCATCTATCAGCATGTTGGAATAGGTGTCTGCAAGGCAGGAGAAGATGAAGAGGATGGGCAATGTTTTAGTCAACTTTTTTCATTGCTGTGACCCAAAAATCCAACAAGAACAATTTTGGGGGAAGAAAAGTTTATTTGGAGGTTCACAGTTTCAGAGGTCTTAGTCCATAGACAGCTGGCTTGTACCTCAGGGCTCAAGGTGACATTAAAGCAGAAGATTGACAGATGGTTATAGCTAAGACATCACACCAAGAAGCACAGAGAGACCAAACTTAGGTCACAAAATATATACCCCAAAGGCATGTCCCCAGGGACCCACCTCCTGTAGCCACACCCTCCCTATCTACAAGTTAATCCCCTGCTCAGGGGATTAGTGCACTCATTAGGTTAAACCTCTTATAACCCAGCATTTCACCTCTAACTTCTCTTGCATTGTTTCACACATGAGCTTTTGGGAAACACCACATATCTAAACCATAACAGGCAATTAGGAGACTCAGGCTAAAGGATCTTTTCTGTGAATCAGCTCCTTTGAGCCCCAGGTAAATCCAGGAATCATGTAGGAAGTAGGTACCACCACCATATCCTTGCTCCCTGAAGGAGAAATTAAGAGATATATACAATCAGAAATGTTGGTATGTGCATGCTGATAAACTGTGATACATATTGCTATAGTTTAAATGTGTCCCCCAAATTTCATGTGTTGAAAACTTAATCTTAAATTCATGTTATTAGAAGTCAAGCCTTTGTGAGGTAATTAGGATTAGATGAATTACAGTGGTGGGGCCTCCATCATGGTATTAATGACTTTATAAGAAGAAAATGGGAAACCTGAGCTCTCATGCTTGCTCTTCATTGCTATGTGGTACATTCTGCCATGTTATGATGCAGCAAGAAGGCCCTCATTGGGTAGTGAGCAGATACTGGAGCCTTGTTCTTGAACTTCCCAGCCTCCAGAACCATCAGATAAATAAAGCTCTATTCTTTACAAATTACCTAGTCTCAGACATTTTCTTATAGGAATAGAAAAACAAACTTAGACACATATTCCCCCCAAAGATTATGAAAGAGGAGGAATTGCCTTGACTATCTTAATAGGGAAAGTTCTTTTCAAGCTATAGAAGACAAGTCATCTGGGGATACTTGTCATACCATGTCCAGCTAGATGAGAAAAACCTTCTGCTTATGGGTACACTTAGTTTTAAAGGGTGCCAGACTGTTTGACTAACAAACTCCAAAAAGGGCTTTTGAGCCTATGGTAAGTTAGTATGAGATCATGCAACTGTTAAAATATAATAGAAGAGCTAAGATAGTACCTTCACTGACAGGCACACAAATGACCAGTGTCATATACCACCTTTATTTGCAGACAGGCTTGTCCTTCAGCCTGCTCAGGCTGTTGTCTGATGTTAGCACTGGGATCAGCTTTAGAAAAAGCTGAACAGGTTAGAAGATTCATTGGTTATAACTATTGAAAGGAAGACAAAACGATTTGGAGTCTGTAATTTTCCCACCCACATTAGGTTATTTGGATAAAACTCTGCTGTCATAACCGGACTGAATTCACTAAAAATAAAGTATGTCTGAGACTACTTCCTCAGGTTTGGCCACTGGCTCCTATGAGAAACAGCAGAGAAGTTTGGGGTCCTTTACTAAATGCAGCCCCATTTCAGAAAGTGTTAGCTTTTGTTGAAATTTATTGCAGGAGATTTATCGACTCGTGAGATAAATATTGACCAAGTCAAAGTCAAGGTTATTACTTATCTTCAGGAATAATAAATCTTGGTGTTCTTAGTGACACAAAGTCAATATGTACTTTGCTGCATAAATTCCAAACGAAGAGTTTCATTGAAACATCTGTAAATCTCTCCATCATGACCACGAGCATAGCTTTTTAAAATTTACTATTAAAGAAAGAAGGATACCCAGGCCTGGTGGAAACATCTACTGTTCACCTCTATGCATTGAACCTGGCAGTCCCATTTCCACTGTGAGGAATCTCTGATTCATTCACCAGAAATATAGTCCACTTGTCGTGAGTTGATCCCTATTGTCATGGATACCGAGTCAGAAGAGTCAAAATTTTTCTCATTCTAAGTAAGAGGCAAAATAAACTCATGGATTACTGACAACTGGTAAATTTCAGGATTAAAAAGAAGTTACTTTTTACCTATATACAGGGTGAATTCTAGCAAAATTGAAGGAAGAAAAAGAAAAAGGAAATGAAAAGAAAACAGAATCTTGGCATGTAGCAAGGTTTCAGCTTCTAGCATTTGTCCACCTTTTCAGTTTTAACCCATCTGCAAGCATTCATTAGTCACTAGAGTAACTAGGGTACAAACTAGCTGGGGACACAGAAAAATGGGAAACCCTCAAATCTGAGCCCAAGAAGTGCTTCTCCAGAGAGATTTGGGAGTGGGCAGTCAGCAAGGACCTGTTTTATCAGGGCCCACAATGGCAATCTCCTGCCTGAATATGGGTCCCACAGTTTTTGGTTTCCAGGAATGAAGGTAGCTGCAGCTGTGCAGCTGTGCAGCTGTTCGATTGCATCATGCCTGGCCTCTTCTACAAAATCTTCACCTTGGAATGGGAGCCCTGTTCCCTGGTGCTACCCTGTAATCTCTCACCTACAGTACTAAGCTGCTAAGTGGCCTCTTATCATTCATTCTCTATTTTTTAAATTTTTTATTTTATTAATTTATTTATTGCAGTGCTGGGGATTGAACTCAGGGCTTTAAGCATGCTAAGCAATTACTCTTTTTAAATTTCTTTTATAGTTGTAGATGGACACAATACCTTTTTATAAATTTATTTTTACGTGGTGCTGAGGATTGAACCTAGTGCCTCACACATGCCAGGCAAACAGCCTCCCACTGAGCCACAACTCCAGCCCAGCAATTACTCTTATACTGAGTTATACCCCCAGTCCTCTGGTTCATTCTTAACATGGCAGCCACAGCACCTAGCACAGTTTAAGCTTGATCACACCATTCTTCTGTTCAACCTCCTCTGATGACCTCCCATCTGCATTTGTTTCTTAGGGACTATGCCATCAAAATACAAACTGCCCCTCACATCTACAGGTTCCACAGCCACAAATTCAACCCCTGTGGATAAAAAGTATTTGGAAACAAATTTCAAGAAACTTTCAAAAAGCAAAACTTGAAGTTTCCCTGCATCAAGCACCATGATGAATCCACCAGAATAAAGGGATGTGTATACATACTTTGATGTAGCCTCCCACCATGAAAGAGAGAAAATGTTATGCTGTTGAATCATACTATGTAGTTAGACCTACTGTGGTTGCATCTGTATAACTTGAACTGACTTTTTTTTGGTCATTATTTCCTAAATAAAACAGTATGATATACATTGAATGATATTGTATGATATACAAGAATGATATACATTGTATTAAGTATCATATGTAATCTAGAGATGATTTATAGTACAGAGAAGGATGTGGGTAGGCTATATGCAAATATTGCTCCATTTTATATAAGAAATTGAGCATCCTCAGATTTTGGAATTCACAAATTGGGCAGTTTAAAACAAAAGAAATTTATTCTCTCACAGGATCAGACTGAAATTCTAAAACCAAGGAATTGGCGGGGCTAGGCTCCCCCCACAGTCTCTTGGGAAGAATCCTTCCCTATCTCTTCTAGCTTCTGGTGGTTCCAGCTTCCAGCCATCTGGGGCATGTAACTGCATCTCTCTAGTTTTGCTTCTTTTGTCACATGGAGTTTTTCTCCACGTGTGTCTGATGTGACCTCTCATAAGAACACCAGTCATTGGACTTAGGACCTTTCCTATAAGTGTGACCTCATCTTAATTACTATGCCAAGACCCTAACTCCAAGTAAGGTCACATTCACAGATGCCAGAGGGTTGAGCCTGTCTTTGGGAGCAGGGTCACAGTCCCACCCACCACATCATCTTCCTCAGAATGACGCTGGACCTGTGGACCCTTACCTCTGGGGTCCCAATCCACTGACTTCTTCCTCCTTCCCAGTGTTGTCTCTGCTGCTGTCCCTACTGCTCACTGTTGCAACCATTCTTTCTGTCTTGTGAGCAGACTAGACTCCTCTCTGTCCTCCAAGCCTGCTTCGCTTTTCCCCTTCTGCCTGGAATCTGTCCTCAAAAGGCTGATTTCTCTTCTTTCAGGGCTTTGTTCAGAGAGCCTTCCTTGGCTACACGGGGGAATACGCTTCCACTTCCTCTTTGGAGTATTCCTCTGGAAGCTGCACCCCCACCTGAGATGACTTTTTTCAACTCATTTTCTTATTTATTACTTCTGTCCTCTACAAGAATGTAAGTTTCTGCAGAGTAGGGACCTTTCCTGTCTTGGTCCTTCTTTATGAACCACTGCCAGAGAGAGCAGACCCCTACCTAATATTTATTGAATGAAAGAATGCTGCTGCTTCTACCACAACCCTGAGGAGGGGCGATTTTTCAATCTTCATGGTGACCTCTTTATCAGGAAACTTAGCTCTAATTCTCCTTCTCCTCCTCCTCTTCTTTTGCTGGTACTGGGAACAGAACCTAGGGGGCGCTTTACCATTGAGCTACATCCTCGGTCATTTTTATTTTTTCTTTTGAGAGTGTCTTGCTAAGTTGCTGAAGTTCTTGCTAAATTGCTGAGACGGGCCTTAAACTTACGATCCTCTTTCTTCCACCTCCCAAGTTGCTGGATTACAGGAGTGTGCCACCATGCCTGGCATTAACTAATTCTTGGTGACACTTCCCATGACACTCTTTTGCTTTGTGCCTATCATTTGGAATAAATTCAGTCTTGCTGAAGTGTTATGAACTGCAGGTTTTAAGGAAATTCAGGCAGTTCATACACACCCTTCTTTTTTTTTTAGCATTAAATATTCTATTGTAGAGAAAATATATTGAGACTTTTTATTTGCTTTTTGCTTATTTAAAAGCTTTTTAGAATTTACTTCACTTTTTAGAGTCTGTTACACTGCTGTGAACATAGTGCCTTTCTGGAGTTTTTATTCTTCTCAAATCACAAAACCACACAGGATCTAGAAGAACTCATTCAAAGAGAAGAATTTCCTGAGCTTTATTTCTTAGGACTCCTCACATTTACTCAATGGAGCTGGCTTTACAGAGCTGCCTAGGTTTGAGTGATGTGCCTGTTGCTTGCTGGCTTGATCACTTGAGGCCAATGGAAAAGAATCATTGTCCTCAGTAGAGACAGAGGTACTGCAAAGATCCCAGTTTTGTCACCTCATGTCCCACTTCCTCTTCTTCCCCAAAATGGAGTTCCTATACTCCAGGGGTAATTTGACCAACGGTTTCTTTTGGGTCCTTACAATTGTGTTTTTCAGTCTCTCTGGACCTCAGTGTCTTATCTATACCCAAGGCACTATGGGTTGTCTCCTATGAGACCATTGTTGAAACTTGATAGCCATTGTGGTGGTGTTGGGATGCAGGGCCATTAGGAGATGAGCAGGCCATGAAGGGGGATTAATGCCTTTTTCACAGGTGTGAGTTTATTCTTGCCAGAAAGGGTTATTATAAAGCAAGTCTGTCACTCTTATTTTCAGTCTCCCCCATGAAACTTCTTGCCCTTCCAACTTCACCAGTTATGAAGGTGTGTGGTAAGGCACACATCCCTTACCAGATATGGTTGCCTGATCTTGGATGTCTCAGCTTCCAAAACTGTGATCTTAAATAAACTCTTTTCTTCTATAAGTTACCCAGTCTCAGGTATTCTGTTATAGCAATAAAAAGTGGAATAAGACAAGGGGTCAGCAAATTTTTTACATAAGTTAGTAAATAGTTAGCCCTTGCAATCCATATAGGCACACCCACCCATAGGAAAGCAGTCATAGATGATATATAAACAAATGGGCAAAGACATGTTTCAATAAAACTTTATTTATGGGTCCCCAATAATAATGAATTAGGTATAATTTTTATATGTTCCACAATAGTCTTCATTTTATTTTTTTTTTCAACCATTTAAACATGTAACAACCACTTTAGCTCACAGGCCAAATGAAAACAGGTGATAGTTAGGTTTGGCCTGTGAGCCTGCTCTACTGGAGAAAAAGGGAACAACTACGCAACGTGACTCAGAGAATTAGTGAGTATAAGTTTTAATTAATAACCCAAGGCATGTCCCATGGTAGTCATATAATAATGGTACTCATTGATCCCTATCACATAGGAAAACTGGTGCTTTTCATTACATAAACCAGGATATTGAAGCCCAGCACAATTTTCATCTGTATAAGTTTAGATCTACTGCTGTAACACCTATTCCTCACCTAAAACCCTGAGTAGTTTTCTTTCAACTGATGATTGACACTGATTGACACTGAAGAACTTGTTATCCTTTTTATACATACCCTCACTTAATTTTACTTCATGTTCTTTGCCCTCTCTTCCCCAGTTATCTCTTTTCCAGGATGTCAGTGTTTCTCTTAGAAATTGCTAGTATTACTAGTATTTCTCTTAGAAATTGCTAGTCCCTGATTAAACAGAGACTAGGACAGCTTAAAGTTGGAAAGTCCCACTCTTGGGAAGGCTATGAAGAGGGGAATTATATAAAAGATAAGCACTGTGAGTTGTGGAGACATGAACATATCACTGTCCTAAGTATGCACAGGAGAAAAAATAACACAGAGATATTACCACTTCCTCGAAAGTATGCTTTGCAGAGTTAAAGATTACAGATTTTAGGTTTCAGAACCAAACTACCCAAGTTCTAATCTCATCTCAACTCTTTGCCTGAAAGATGTTACTATAGGGGGCCACACGAGCTCAGGCCTGATAGCTTCCTTTGCACAATTAGGAAAATAGTCATAACAGTATGTGCTCACAAAGCTGTTAAGATTTCCAAAGTTATTATATGCATATCTCTTGGATCTGTACATAGTGTGGAACATTTAACAAATATTAGCTAATTTCTTAAGTCAACTTTTTATTTTGGAATAATTTTATTTATAGAAAAATTGTGAAGGTAATACAGGGAGTTGCCATAAACCCTTCAGTTAGTTTCCTTTCATTGTTAACACCTTACATAACCCTAGTACATTTGTCACACTAGGAAATTAACATTGATACATACCATTAATTAAAATCCACACTTTATTTGCCTTTCTCCAGTTTTTCTACTCATCCTTTTTTTCTTTCCAGAATCTTATCCAGGATCACAGAATCTTCACATTTCCTATTTCCTTCACTCTATGGCAGTTTCTTGGGTATTCTTTAATTTCATCATCCTCTTCATAAAGCATACTAGTCAGATATTTTGTAAGATTTCCATTAATATGAGTTGGTTCATGTTTTTTGTTTTTTTTGTTTTTTTTTTTTTTTCTATATTGGGATTCAACTCAGGGGAACTCTACTATTGAGCTACATCCACAGTCCTTTTAATTTTATGTTGAGATGGGGTCTGGCTAAGTGGTCCAGGCTGCCCTTGGACTTGTGATCCTCCTGCTTCAGCCTCCCAAATCACTGGGATTATAATCCTGTGTCATCACGTCCAGTTGGCTAATGCTTTTTCATGATGAGGTTGGGGTTTCATTTGGGGGAATGAATACCACAGAAGTGAAATGCGTTCCTCATCGCATCATGTCAGAGGTACATGAGCTCAGCATGACTCATTGCTGGTGGAGTTAACCTTGATCCCTTGGTTATGGTGGTGTCTGCCAGATTTCTCTACTGTCAAGTTGCTTGTTTTCTCTTTCCCAATTCCATAGAAAGTGAGTCCTTAGGTCTCTCCCACACTCGAAAGGAGAGGAAATAATCTTTACCACCTGGAGGGGAGGTGACTTTGCAGATATTCCCCTGTATTATTTATCCCATCTTATTTATTTAATCTTTTGTTCATATCAGTCTAGACTTATGGATTGCTGCAACTTTGGCCACTGGGTGCTCTTTCTTTCTTTCTTTTTTTTTGAACCCTGGGCCTAGTGTATGCTAGGCAAGCATTCTACCACTGAGCTACATTCACGGCCCTTCCTATGTCCTCTTAAATTACTTTTTTTATTTTTTAAAGCAGCCCTTACTTTTGGTGTCATGAGATGCTCCAGGCTGATCTGGAGTTTCCGCTAATATACTTATGAATACAATCATAGGATTATAGGAGGATACATAAGCTAAGGGCCTTTTATCATTTGCCCTGTCTGGAGCCCACTTTCCCTTGGATGCCCATCAGTGCACAGCTTCCTGCAGGTCACAACAGAAGGGGTTGGCACACACAACTTCTGTCCCAGCTGGATCTGATGGGGGCAATATCAATGCTGAAAAGAAGTTGCTCTTTTCCTGAGTTGATAACTGGAGGTTGCTGGTTACCATCTTCCTAACTAATGGGAGAACTTGTCTGCAGAAGAAGCCAATACAATGGGAGGCAGAGCTGACCTAGAGAGACAGAGACCTGCCTATAATATTTGACCTTCTGTTCAGTTCTACTTGACATTCTTATGAAGTCTCACCTATTAAAGCCAAAATGTTCCCTTTGCTTTTTAAGCTTACCAAGTGTAGCACTTATCTGAGGTGCCCTGTATAGGAAAACAACCCTCTGCCAATCTCTCCCTTTGTAGTCACTTCAATGGACACCACACCACGGTTCTCACACTTGCTCACACATGGACATAATCATTTTGCTTATAGGCTGAATAAAGCTTTAAAGGCACTTCAGAAAGCCGCCTTTCTTTTTTTTTTTTTTTCTTTTTTGCTGGGGATTGAACCCAGGGCTGTGCACACAAGGCAAGCACTCTACCAACTGAGCTATATCCCCAAGAAAGTTGTCTTTGAAATGTAGTAATCACCCCATCTTACACTTTATGTAAATATACATTCACTATATCAGATTTGTTTCAAATAATGTAACTTTTTAATAGTTCCTTTTAATAATTTTAAAACAATAACACTACCTAATGCTCATGAAGACATGATGGAGCACATATATTCACATATTATAGGAAACAGAGTTAGAGGTCATACAAATCAATATCCATAATATTATGGATATTTTGATCCAGTAATCTCACTTGGGGATATAATCCAAAGAACTAATCCAAAACAGATAGAGTCATAAGTACAAAAATGATCCTTATAATCTGATAATTTAATAAAGATGGAGACAGTCAAAATGTTCTACCATAGGGACTTGTTGGAAAAAATAATTAAATCTGAACTCTGAAATGTAATGTGATTTTTTTAGATATTGGGAATATGAAGATCCTCAAGCAAGATAAAGATGTTCATTATGGAGGCTGCATGAGCTGGCATGGGTCGTCATGCCTTAGAAGAAGGGGAAGAAGCCCCAGGAATTTGTGGACACAGGAAAGTTCGTTTGAGCACAAAGTGAGAAAGCTGCTGCCTACAAGCCAGGAAGAGAGTCCTCACCAGGCTCCAGCCAAGCCAGCTCCTCAATCTTGGACTTCCTGCTTCCAAACTGTGACAATATGCATTTCTGTTGTTTTAGGCACACAGCCTGTAGGATTCTCTTATGGAATCCTGAGTTGATGAATACAGGGGCAGAGAAGTATGAACCTAGGATATCCTTACAAATGAGAAACACTGAAAATAATTGACATAGCAGTGATCTCTACTAAAGAGGGTGAAATAATAATTAAAAAAAAAGAAAAACGCAAAGAAACAGAATGGCAGAATACAGGTTGATATCATAAGTAGCAGATACTTTCAATTCTCTCTTCCTAGCTTTATGCTATTCTAATTTTTAGGGGGGTTACTTTTTTATTTGTTTCTTTTTAGATATGCATGACAGTAGAATGTATTTTGACATATCAAGGAATATAACTTACCATTCTTGTGGTCGTACATTATGTGGCTTTAGACTGGTTGTGGTGTATTCATATATGAACAGGAAATTTATGTCCAATTCATTCTACTGTCTTTCCCATTCCCATCCCCCCTCACTTCCCCCTCATTACCCACCTTCCAATCTGGTGAGCCTCCACTCCCCTCCCCTGCCAATTGTGAATCAGCATCCGAATATCAGAGAGAACATCAGACCTTTGGTCTTTTGGTTTTTTTGGATTAATAAATAATGCTATTTCACTTAGCATGATCGTCTCCAGTTACATCCATTTACCAGCAAATGCCATAATTTCATTCTTCTTTATGACTCAGTAATATTCTATTCTGTATATGTACCACATTTTCTTTACCCATTCATCAATCTTCCTAACAGCTTAATTCACAATAGTTAAGCTATGGAACCAACCTAAGTACCCTTCAACAGATGAATGGATAAAGAAAAAGTGGTACATATGCTATTCGTTTTTAAAAGGCTATTTTGTTGAAATACATGTTATGAAATTCCTCCTTTCAGAGGGTACCTACCATTCAGTTGGAGTTTTACTATTCTCACAAAGTTGTGCAACTCTTACCATTACCACCATGTCTTCACTCCAAAAGGAAACCCTGTGCCCATCAGCACTCTACCCCCATCTTCCCCTCCTCCCAGTCCATGGACACTCCTTGTCTACTTTTGGTCTTCAGGGTTTTTCTGATTCTGGATATGTCATATAAATGTAATAACACAATCTCTCATATCTGTCTCCTGAAGTTATGGCATCTTCTGGCTAGAGGTTTGTCCCTCTATGTTGTCCCCTGGAGACTCTGCCAAGGCTGGGGCAGTTTTAGGACTTGCCTAGTTTATTTCATGACTCCTGGTGACCACTGACCTCCATTAAATGGTATCTTATATCTTAGAAATTGATGTTGCTTAATTTTGTTTTTTTTTTTTTTCAGCTAAGGTGACAAATATGAGGACCTGTCACTCTATGTTGACCCCAAGTGGGATCCCCTCACTACCTGTACCCATTTTATATTTTGTGTTTCACATGACATCTTTGTTTGAATATTGGGTCCTGTGGACAGACAACAGTTCACAAACTTCTGGCTGAGAGCAGTGATCAAAGAAAAGGAAGGAGGAAGACTGCAGAGATCTAGGATTTACTGTAAACAGTCCATACCAGAAAACTCAGTTGCAACTTATCAAAACGTCAATTTTTCCTCAGAATTTTCTCCTTGAGAAACACTTTCTGGATGGAGTCTTCCTGCAAATGTCTATACATCCTTCATATTAATCCTTCCATCTTTGTAATCATTTTGTTATACTCTGCTCCCATGTACATATTTGTTATTGCTCATATTAGACTTATTTTTAGCTTCATCCTCCTCATAGGAAACTGCAAACTCCATGAGGCCAAGAGAAAATTCTATGACTTTATCTCAGATTTAACATAATTCCTGGCTCCTGAATGTTCTATCCAAATTTGTTGTACCAAACCAACTATATAGTCTCTTTTACTTCATTAGTCAAGTCCATTATGTAAGCAAGATGGTTTTCTCTTTTTTAAGAGGGAAGAAAAAGAAAGGTAAAGAAGTTCAAAGATTTTGCCTAAGATGATAGTTAGGAAATTGGAGAGCACAGCTTGGGACCCAGCCATGAATCTAGGCTCAGTTGCATTTTTGGAATAGTACTCTGCAACAGAACCTTCTGTGGTGATGAAAATGTTCCAAATTTAGCGTATTCAATATGGAAGCCACTAGCCACATGTGGCTAATGAGTGTGACCTGTGTGACTGAGGACACTAAAATTTAATTTAAACTCATTGAAATGTAAATAGCCACCTGTGTCCATTAGCTACCATATTGCGCAGTACAACTCCAGACTATTACAGATGGACCTCTTTTCTCTTTCAACCCTTAAATTGCACCTGCTCAATAGGCAAAGAAATTCTGACCTGAGAATTTTTAAGTTGGTTCCTGAATGAAGAGGGGAATCTGCAAAAAATTCCAGCCAGTAATCCTGCCATCAAAGAAAGAAAACTGTCTAAATTAAAAAACAAGACTGAACCTAAGAGAAAAGATAGATTAAGGGATCAAAGACCAAATGAATAAGTAGTCCCTCAGAAGAAAAGGCTTTCTTAAAAACAACCACAAATTTCCAGATTCAATAAGGAATGATTTGATCTTAACTTTCTTTATTTCTATGTGATTACCTTGGTACGTATAATTAATCTCTCTCTCTCTCTCTATATATATATATATTTGAACATATATATATAATTATCATATCTCTTTATATATAATATATAATCATCTATATGTACATCCATTTGTACTTGTAAAATCTCCTTAATTCAACTGTCTTATTCTGCAAAGAGGAAAAATCTCCAATTCAGTGACCATCTGTGTTAATGGTGAGATATGGCCTGACTGATAGAGGTCCATTCATTCTAATCTCTCAGTGTTAAGGGCACCCTAAAGATCTCTATCCTGTCCAACTTGTCTGTCTCCTTCTTCTTGAAGGGTGATGTGTTAGTTTCCTAGAGCAGTTGTTGCAAATTACCACCAGCTGGGTGTCTCAAACAACAGAAATTCACTCTCTCACAGTTCTGGGGACAAGAAATCCAAGGTCAAGGTGTTGGCAGATTTGGTTCCTACTGAGGGAGGGTGTATTCCAGGCCTCTCCCCAGCCTTTCATGATTGTGGCAGTCTTTAAATTTCCTTGGCTGATCTCTGCCTTCACATTCACATGGTTTGGGAAGAGGAAAGATGAGCAGGGGCTGTCCATCAGCATTTGAGGGTGCTGTGCAATCCATGCTCTTTCTCCTGTAGGGCTGGGCTCCAGGTACATGACATGCACCTGCTTCTGTGCCAAACTTGATTTCTGGGAGAAATTGACTGAAAACATTTGCACTGGCCACTCAGAAACAAGATGGAGAGAATCCACTCAATTTCTGAACAGAGAACTATGATATTGAGACTTCAGGGTTGGTTCTCTTTGGCCAAGTTTGTGTCAAGGTGAGAGTACAGAGCTATATGCAGCCTCACTTCTATTTCCTGCTCTCTCTTTCCTAGTTCAACTTCCTTCTGGAATCCAACTGTACATCCTTTCTGTGGGTCTACTAAGCTTTCCGAATATTCTTCCCCAAATGTCATTTTTATTGCCAAAAGTCATACAAGGGAGAGTTTATCTTTAGCAACTGAAAGTCTTGACTGAGACTCAGAGGGTGGAAGGAGAGGGGGCAAAGGAAAGGTGGTGGGGTCAGGTATCCTGGGCAGAGAGTACCTGCTCAGAGACAGGGGTTATGTTTAAGTTGAGAGAATTGCTCCTTCACCCTCTAGCACCCCCAAACCAGCAGTAGGTGCTTTCCCAAGAACAGGTATTGCTCCATGGTTTCCACAGACGGGTTTCAATGAGTAAGATGAGGCTTTGTTTATCGTTGCTTCCCCACCCAAACCACACTCAAATAAGCAGTGAAAACCTCCAGACCTTAGTCATCAGTCGAGGTAAATTATAAACTTCTAAGAGTGTGGCTTCTCTGAGATACCACATTTTCCTCATATAATGAGCCTGCAGTTTGTGGCAAAGAATGACTTAAGAACAAGTGAACTCACTGTCTAAAAGGAGAGTTTTTATCACTATCAATTGCTCTCTGACTGACAGGGCTGTTATTTCTTTCGGCAGGAGAAAAGGCTAAAATACAGAGAGAAAACCTAGAAATAAACACAGCCTGCGTAATGGTAAGGTTTTGCATTGCCAAAGTCAAAAGAGCAAGTTCCTGGGCAAGAAACCTCATCCACTCCTGCCGCTTTTACAGTGATTTTGTATCATCCAAGGAAATTAAAGCAGCTGCCACATCTTCACAGTAGTGGCTGTAGTGGGCTAGGAGGCAACGGGCTTGAAACACCGTTTCTACGTTTGAGAAGCTTGAAGTTAAACTGGAAGAGGGTGGCCAGCAGTGCAGTAGGCTGCATAGGAAAAGTCCTCCAATGCAGGTGGACAAATATTGTCTTATGGACACAGAGAGCTCCAATGGATTCTGCCTTTGGGGGACACCAAAGACTTCCCAGAGGAAAGGACATTGCAGGTAAATACTGCAGAATGCATGGGAATAAGCATGCAGGGGAAAGGAAATGGGTTTGATTAGAGAAAATGCAAAGGCAGGAGTGGGTGAGCTCAGATAGTAATCGAGAATTTGACCAGGATGGAATGTGGGGCATAGGAGGGGAGGCCAAAGAAGAACATGGGATGGGGTCACAGAGTGTGGTGGCTGGCAATGGCGGAGAGAGGAAATGCCTCACAAGCTTACTTATCACGTGATGGTGGACATAACCAGATGTAGGACTTAGAAAGTCACCCTGGCAGGAATATTGAAGGTGTATGCGGAGGCTGCAGTTGCCAAGTTATACAGGAGCAGGTTATTGTGGGAATCCAGGTGAGATATCCTGACCTGACATTGAGGCATGTTTTGTACTCTTTCTGGTCTTGCAATCCAAAGAGGAAGTTCAGCGAGTTCCCCTTTTCAAATGTTCGCCCCATAGTTAATTTTGTATTGTTACTAGGAAAATTCTTTGAGGCAGCAGCAGAAGGCACATTGCAGATGGCAGAAATATTTTTCACAGCTTTTATGGTGGATAACAATATACTTGACATTTTTCTCATTAAATGTGAGCTTTGCTGTATGATTAAACACGCTAGGCATCTGTGATCTAAAATTACAAATGTGAAAAGCAACAGCTCAAATGTTTCAGTCAATAAATACACAGGAGACAGTCAACATGTAACAACTCCTTCATATGCTCTCTTCAAGGAGCAGCTCCGCTGACATTGACAATGTTTTTGGGGATGGCTTCACCTTCACGCTAAGGAGAGCAAGGACACTGATGTCCCAGACTGCTAATTACACCCTGGAATTCCAATAGAGGTGAATGGTTTCCATTAGGAAATCTCAAAACGCTGAGGACTGACAGAGCTGTGGAGAGAATGGAGGTTTTATTGAGGCAATTAGGGAATTACCCAAGGGATCCCTGGAGGGGTAGGATTGCACTCAGTAATTCAGACATAATGGAGAAGTGTGTAAGGTTGGTGGATGAGTCCAGTGATCAGCAGCAATGTGCTTGTCTGTTTGTTGAGTCAAGTCTCGCCAGTGTGTGTGTGGGCGTTTGTGTATCTGCATCCACGTGTGTGTAAGTGTGTCCTGTGCTATCTGCCAAGTCAGGAGATGAGGGTTCCTGAGTGACAGCTCTCCTCCCCTAGGCTGATCATGGAAGATCTATTGGCACAGGCTGCCTGGAGTCTCCACTGAGAACAACTTTATATCATAGTCAGTTCCCTGGGTAGGGGTACTGGATCACTCCTGACATCTGCACAGAGTACAGAACCATGAGTGGAATAGACTGTGGGTGTGACTATATTGACAGACAGAAAACAGGTAGGTATGGATCTCAATAGACTGAAGAGAATCCACACACAAATTGTGATAAAAAAACAAAAGCAGAAGTTCCAGCTAAAGAGATTCTGCCCAAATCACGGGAAAAGGATGCTATCATGCTCTGTGCATCTGCAAGTTCTGAAGAACAGACATGACATATTAAGTGTACAAGGATGAAGGGACTGAGGGACTGAGTCAGGACAGTGGGGGGCAGAGGAATGTAGCAAGGTGACCTAGAGGAGAAACTTGGAATGATGGAATTATGGAGCAGGGGTGGAGGCAACAGGAACACAGTCAAGGAATTCATGACCTAGTCATAACACAACCCTATTTCTGAGTCATGTTGAGAGGAGATTTCTTCTCTTTTTGGGCGTTAGAGCCAGACTGCTTAAAAACCCAGATTCCCCAGTGTCATTACCAGTGTGACTGCCTTAGTTTGCTCATGCTGCCATAACAAAATGCCATACCTAGGTGCCTTAAATCACAAACATTTAATCACAGTCCTGAAAATTGGAAGCTCAAGGTCAAGGTGGCAGGCAGGACTGGTCTCTCATGAGGCCTCTCTCCTTGGTTTGTAGATGACATCTTTTCCCTTTGTCCTTGTATGGTCTTCCCACTGTGTACGTCTGGGTTTTTATCTCCTCTATTAGGATACAGATTGGATTAGACTCTAATGACCTCATTTTAACTTAATCATCTCTTGAAAGACCCTATTTACAAATACAGTTATATTCTTAGATATTGGGGTTAGGACATCAACATACAAATTCGGAAGGTATCCAATGTATCTTAAAACAGAAATTTCAAGACCCTTGTGGGTAACCCCATGTGCTATTCTCCAGGGATTATTCAGGAAGTTCCAGCCATCATTTCCTCTAGTTATTCTTCCCAGTCTGGGAGATCAGAGCCTACAGCCAAGATCTCTGATCAGTCTCTCATTTCTAGAAGAGCTCATCAGGCTGGGATTGGCTCTCAGCCCTCTGAGAATCATCTGTAGGTGAGACACCTGTTGTCCTACCTGAAATAATGCTGCCTAGAGGAGAGTGGGAATGATAAAAGTCTCCTTCCCTCCACCTAGTGCACATGAAAAATTGAGCATCTTAGTGACAAAGGATGGGTTCTCCCAGACAGTGTAGCATTTAAAGGTGACAGTCATGTTCCTCCAGCCAGACCTCATTCCTCCCCACCTGGCCCCAAGTAGTGGAGCAGCAGGAAAAGTTTGGCATCTCTCCCTGCATTTGCTCAAGCCTCCTAAGTAGGGGAAGAACAATGGTGAGATGTCGCTGGCTCTTTGCGGTTCCAAAATCCATGGATATTTGTCACCGCCTGCAGCAACAACTTGCGCGGGTCTTATGGGTGGTGGAGTGGAAACTGAGGCACTTCTATCTTTCTCTTTAGTGCACTGCTTTCTTGCTTGTTTACTTATGGAGGATAGAGGAAATGAGGTTTACTTGCTTTGAGAGGAGAGAGAAAGAGACTTTGCTTATCAGAGAGAAAGAGAGACTTTGCTTAAGAGAGATTTTGAAAGAAGGACAGGCTTTTCTTAGAGCTTAGAAGAAGAGGCTTGCTACACCTTAAAGTCCTGCATCCTGTGAACTAAGGGTACGTCTACCTAAGGTGCCCTAGTGATGCGTCTCAGTTCTCCGTTCAGCGATCTGCCTTCCGCCGCCCCTACTCGCTGCTGTTGTGCGTGTCCTACTAGTTGCTGCTCTGCTTTTCTTCTCTGCCTACTGCGGCACCGCGTATATCTTGCTGCTGCTTTTCTTCTGCTAATGGCTGCTGTCCGTGTTTTTCCCTCTGGCTGCTTCTAATGGCTGCTGTGTGTGTGTCTCACTCCACCTACACTTATATCACCTCCAGGACTCGGAGAGCAGGGCCACGCCTCTTACGCAAAGATCAGGCCAGACGCTCCGAGCAGGCAATTAGTGCTCGAGAACTCATGCGCATACATTGTGTACGTGGACGAGAAATTCACCTGAGTGTGCTTATGTCAATTAACCTCCTCGCTGCCGGTGTGATCAGGTGCCATCCCGGTGCCGCCAACATGGCACAGCCCCCAACAGTGAGATATAGAATACATGCTTTTAAGTGCAATTTTATTGAGTTAAAGTTTCTTCCTACCAGTGGCTACACCTTTATTTGTGGTTACCTCACAGAGGTAGGGCTGAATTTAGCTTGTGACCTAAGAAGTAACCTTGAGTTTCTCAGCTCCTGAGGTTTCAGCTGGAGACTCAGTTGAGATGTGTCCTCTCTAGTCTAGTTCTCAGGGAAGCCCTATACTTTCCTAATCAAGTTAATACTTTGCTTTAGATAAGTGAAACCCCAGGAGGGGAAGAGAAGTAAGGGGTGGAATTTATACACCCAAGTTTGTCCTGAACTGTCAATCATTCTGTTGGGAGGATTTCATACATTGTTGCAACAATCAGATCAAATAACATGTCAAGTGCCTAGATCTTGCCTAAGTTGGCATAGATTTGATGTTCAAATGTTAGTTCCTTCTTTTCCATCCAAGAAGACCTCTCTTCAGTGGACACTGCTCACAGCTTTATTTAGGGACAGGTCTGTCTAGCATCAGGAACTTTAAGCTCAGAGGCACTTGGCTTTCAATTCCAAGTGTGATTGGGAGAAGACCACCTGGTAAGATGGGACTCCAGCATAGATACCTCTTCCCAGGTGTCTGTGACAGAAGACATGGTAGAAGGAACAACAGAAGGGTAGGAATATTGTCCCCCTCTCACTTTTGTTCACATTTGGTTTTCTCTCTACATGGCACGCAGAGTGGACCTGTTCAGATGTTAAGTTATAGCATTGTCCATTAAAATTCTCTGATGGCATTGCTTCATACCATGTAGAAGCCAAGGCTTTATAATGGTCCATAAGTCCCTCCTTCCTAAATGTCCATGACCACTGACTTTGTCTCCTATCTCTATCCCCACTGAGGTGCCTCGAATATGCCAGGTAAGGTCCAACTGCTTACCATTGCCACCTGTTTCTCCCTCATCTCTAATCTCCCATATATGAGGACATGCTCACTCCCTTACTTCTTGTGGATCTTCATTCAGATGCTACCTTCTCAGTAACCCTTTCTCCATTTTCTGCTTTATTTTTTCATTATTAGCACTTGCCATCAGCTAATACACTGTTTTGTTTTTTTTTTACTTACTTGTCATTTTAGTTTTGTGACCTCTTTTGCCCTGAAAATAAACTATAACCATTTTTATTGCTGTCCCCAGTATTCCTGGCATACAGAAACCCAAAAATCGAATGAATTGAATGCACAAATGTTCTGAGAAAGTGAAGAACATCAACTTTGATCAGCCCTTACCCATCCAACTGCAGAGAGTCAAGACCTTAAAAGTCTAATTGCAGTCCAGCTACTTGCAGTCAAGACTATGACGGTTATCTATGCCCCAAACCTGTGCTAACCTGTCTTTGTTATATGAAGAAGAAGACCTCAGGCAAAAATAACAGAAGCAATTTACTGGGAAGCTATAATGATAATCATTATATTAAGGTATCAGAAAACAAGCAATTCAGTGTATACTCATGGACCAGGGTTGGGAATAAATGAAAGGAATGAAACATCTCAGAGATCCCTAAACACATACTTAAGGAGAAGAAACCTTGAAAAATTAAAAATGCCAATATGGTGAAAGAAAGACTCTAAAAAAAACATGAACTTGCTGTAAGACAAAAGATTCTTGGACATCATTAAAAAGAGCTGTGCAAATTCAGCAACTTGATAGGAATCCAGTGGAACCACAGTCAAATCTGTCCTGTATACATCAGTATCTGAAACCAGAGGTGGCCCCTTTGAATGGTATGTGAGAAGCACATGTAAATGAATGTGTGAGGAAAGTTTTGCAATGACTGAAAAAGTGTGTATCAAAGATTGCTCTGTGAAGGCAAGGGCCACCTCTGTCTTTTGACTGCTATTGTTGGCTTAAAATCCTGCATGTTGTAGATATCAGTTAATGTTTATAGAATGAATTCATGCTAAAGATCAGATTTTGGAGTCATTGATGCTTTCTTAGAGTTTTCTCAAGGACCCCAATACAGATAATTTTTAATGAATATTATGTGACATTCTAAAAAAATGTGCATCTATGTTTATGAGTATGAGCACGTGCAAGAGTCTGGAGAGGGTTTTAGGGCCAACAGCTCAGTTTCCAAGTATCTGGGTTGCTTTCTTGGCTGCTTGGTTGTATTGCCTTCTCAGCCACCAGTGAGAGAAAAATGGCCTAAGGTCCAAGGGAGTGGGCCTTGGAAGCAAGCTGTCTAGTTTGAATTTCATCCCACCAGTGTCCTTTCCATATGACCTCTGACAAGTTCCTACATTGCCCTGTGCTTCAGTTTTCTCATATATACAGGAGTAATAATGGTTCTTCTTGTAAGATTGACTTTGGGATTAAGGGAGGTAATCCAAGTAAAGCTCTTATTGGTGTGCCTGGCCTGTAGGATGTTTTCAATGAGGGGTCCATTCTCACTGTGCCCTGTGAACAGGGTAAAAGAGAGGAAATGTAAGATGAATCCTTCACAACCTCCATGGAGGCAGGGCAGAGAAGAAAGAGATGGGTTGTATCATGCCAGGTAGAAGCTGGGAGTGGGTCCGTCTTGGTCTTTTCTAGGACAGGAGGAGAGTATGAAGTTACTTCCTAAGACTTTGCATGCTAAAGAAATGAGTCAAGACTGGGGCTATCAGAGAGAGCCCAGTTCCAGGTATGATTCTGGTGGATACATTCTGAAGAAGGCCCAGACACACCATCAGGGTCTAGGGATGGAGTTCAGAGTCAGGTGGAAATAGAAACAACAAGAAGCCAGATTAAGACCAAAAAGGCAGTGGGTGTAGGGGCTGGTCCTGAGGTATTGCCTGGAATGTTGCCACCTACTGGCTCCGTGCTGGTTTGTGCTTGAGTCAGAATCACTTAAAAGGTCATAGACAGGGCACACAATGAAAGAAAACAGCAAGGCAGTCCCAGGAACTCTCTGGTGAGCTCAGATTTAAATAGCACATGAATAAAACATCGAAAAATGGCATCATATTCTATGGGGAATATGAAAGAAGCGTAAGTTTATAATGATAGTATCAGGAAGACTAAGGCCTGATGTTCACCAAAGGTTACAGAAATTCCTAACAGCAGCAAAAGGAGCTTAGAGAGAAGAATAGAATCAGCTGGTCTGTGGCTCATAGGACAATGATGACAGATGGCAAAAACAGACAAAGAAAAACCAGTGACAACAACAACAACCAAACAAATCTTTGGCCCTAAGTCAGGAAGAATGTACTAGCACTAACAGGAAAAACGAAGCCCAGTGGGAGTGTGAGAGGGTCAGGGAGAAATGCTAAAGTGGTTGCTGTTAGCATATGTCTCACTGATGGGTTCGTTGGACCTGCATGGAGTCTCAAATTTAAGGTAGAAACCACAATTTCGAAAACCACATATTTTTCCTTAAAAACACTGGAATTCTTGCAATATTAGATGATTTGGCAATGTTGGGCCCTTATTCCTGGATGGTGAAGTTTGAGGGCTTGCCACTAACTTCAGATGGGCATTCCCAGTTCCTCATGGCCTCCCTCCCCCTCCCGCCTCCTACTTGGCTCCTGTGGAAACTTGACTTTGTGTATGATGTAAGTGCTCTAAGTTCATCCAAGTCTTCTCACATCCCAGGGGTCCAAGAAACCTTGTAAATGACAATATTAAACTTCTGTGGGTGATCTTGAAGGAATCCTAGAAATCCTAATTGGAATTATGAAATGAAAATGAGCAGGATCATTGCAATTCTCAAAATTAAATTAAATTAAATTATAGAGAGTGAAAAGTTCTATGGGCAAGCTGCAGAGAGGCATTAAGCAGAAATACAATTACATTTCGATCCTTTTTTTTGTGTGTCACTGAGAATGGAACCCAGGGCCTTGCACGTGCTAGGTGAGTACTCCACCACTGAGCTACATTCCTAGCACAATTAGGTATTTTTAATCAGCATCAAAGGTTAGTCTTGTAATGAGGTTTTTCTGACTATGGCAAAGGCTGCGTCCTCCAACCCGACCCTCTTCTGATGTTGTGACCCAATGACTTGGATGAAAACAAATAAGTTATAAATATATCAAATGCATATGTCACAAAGTTGGGAAATATGGTTAAGCTATTCCAGTGAAATTCTGATGAGGCTAAGTCCCAACCATATCCTTCCATAGGCAGGGGTTATTGTCATTACAGAAAAGTATATGTGAAAGAAGATGAAGTTAGGATTTAGACCAGAGTAGATCATTATAATTTAATAATGTGACTCCCAAAATGCTACATTGATTGAAACTGTAATGTCTAGAATGAGGAAAATATTCCTTGTCTTATGAGGACATATTCCAAACACAGCACATGTGTTTATTTCAAACATCTCAGTTCTTTGTATTTCAATATTTTATTTCAAATTTTATTCTAAAAAGTTTACAGAAAAGTTGATATTGTACAACAATGAACACTTGTATATTTGCCACCCAGAATAAAAAATTCTTAATAATTTGACATTTCAAAAACTGATTCATATATATATATGTAAGACTATGCATATATATGCATATGCATGTTTGTATATAAGCATATATATATGTGTGCATGTGTATTATGTATTTTTCCTGAGTCATTTAACTAAAAACTCAACCTGCACTTTCTAACAATAAAGGTAATCATTTACAAAACCCCTATACACCCACTATTCAGAAGAAAACTGATAGTAATTCCTAAGCATGATCTAATATCCAGTCTATGTGAAAACTTCCCCAATAGTCTCTAAGTCTTTCACAGCTCTCCCAGTTAGTTCTTCAATAAATGAACTATATCTGCTTTCTGGTTTATTTTTTTTTCCCTTTCTTTCTTACTACTCACCCTTGCAATGAACTGGGTAGATCACCATAGAATTGTATGAGAATGGCCACGTAAGATGGAGAACAACTTTTGGGAAGGCAAATGATGAGTTGTATCCTATGAATTTTCAGTATAGGTCTAGAGGTCAGTGGAGAGGTCTGGGCTACAGAAAGACATTGAGAGATATCAAGTTAGAGGTCATAGCTAACATGTTGGGAGTTGTGTGAAGATCATCTAGGGACGTCACCACTATCATTGAGGCATCAAGATCTACTTGGCATTGTACTTTTATTTATTTAGTTTAATTTTTTAAATTTCAAAAATTAATTGTATTTATGGACTACAGTATGATGATTTGAAATATATATATGATGTGTAAGATCAAATCAGAGCTGGGCGTGGTGGTGCAGATCTGTAATCCCAGGGGCTCAGGAGTCTGAGGCAGGAGGATTGCAAGTTCAAAGCCAGCCTCAGCAAAAGTGAGGCGCTAAGCTACTCAGTGAGACTCTGTCTCTAAATAAAATACAAATAGGGCTGGGTGTGTGGCTCAATGGTCAAGTGCCCCTGGGTTCAATCCCCAGTACAAAAAAAATCAGATCAGAGCAATTAGCATTTCCATCTCCTTAAACATTTCTATTTCTTTGTGTTGAGAACCTCTAAACTCTTCTAGTTCTTTATACAATATAAATTGCTTTAAGCTATAGTCACCTTACTGTTCTGTAGAGCATCAGTACTTATTCCTCTGGTGTAACTGTATTTTGATATATTCCCCCCAAAGCTCATGTGTTGGAAGCATGGTCCCCAAAGAATCAAGGTTCAGAGGTGGAGCTTTTAGGCAATGGTAAGATCATGGGGGTGGGGTCTAACTTCCTCAGTGGATTAATCATTTCATAGCTGAATGGACTACTGGGAAGTGAGACCTAGTTGGAGAAAGTAAATCACTGGGGGCATGCCCAGGTTTATATTCTCCCCAGCCTCTTCCTCTTCCTCTCCCTCCCACTTCTCTCTCTGCCCACCCCACCCACCCATTGCCATGAGCGGAGCAACTTTCTTCCATGCTCTTTAGCCATGATGTTTCTGCCTTGGGGCTAGCCAGCCATGGACTGAACCTCTGAAACCACAAGCCAATATAAAACTTTCTTCCTAAGTTGTTTGTATAAGGTATTTTAGTCACAGTGAAGAAAAACTGGCTAACAAAGTATACTTTATCCAAACTCCATCTTCCCTTCCCCTACCCTTTATAACCTCTAGTGACCACTATTCTACTTCCAAATGAGTGAGAACACAAAATACTTTTTTTTCTCTATCCGACCTTACATATTTCTGCAAATGACTGGGTTTCATCACTTATTATGGCTGAATAATATTCTATTGGGATATATACATACACCTCAATTTCTTTTTTTATTCATCCATGGATGGGTACTTAGGTTAATGCCTCATCTTGCCTATTATGGATAGTGCTGCATTAAACAAGGGAGAATAAGTATCTTGTTAATATGTTAAGTTCATTTCCCTTGGTTATATAAACTAGTAGTGGGATAACTGGATCCTATGGTAGTTCTATTTCTAGATACTTGAGGAGACTCCATACTGTTTTCTCTAATGGATATAACAATTTACTTTCCCACCAATAGTGTATCAGAGTCCCTCTTTCTCCCAACTCTTGCCAGAATTTTCCTTTTTTTTTTTTTTTTTTTTTTTTTTTTGGTCTTTTTGGTTAGAGTTATTCTAAGTAGGATGAGATGATATCATAGTTTCAACTTGTGTTTCCTTTATGGTTAGGGATGTTGAGCATTTTTTTAGATATACTTGTTGTCCACTTGAATATCTTCTTTAGAGAAATATATATTCAGATCATTTGCCTATTTTTAATTGGATTGTTTGCTTTCTGTTGTTGAATATTTTGAATTTCTTGAATATTCTGGGTATTAATCCCTTGTAAAATAAATGAATGGTGAATAGTTTCTTCTATTATGCAGGTTGTCTTTTGACTCTCTGTTTCCTTTGCTCTGCTTCTTACTTTGTGCTGTATTGAGATGTTTTGTTGTTGTTGTTGTTGTTGTTGTTTTGTGTGTAGCTGTTGTCAAAAAACCTGATAAGAATAATTAGAGGAGGGAAAGTTTATTTGGGGCTCCCGGTTTCAGAGGTCTCAGTCTGTAGATGGTCAACTACATTGCTTTGGGCATGAGGTAAGACAACATCATAATGGAAGGGTACAGAGGTGGAAAGCAGCTCAGGTCATAGCACCAGAAAGCAGAGAGACCTCTGGTCAGTGGGGACAAAATATAAACCTCAAGGGCATGTTCCCAAGGACTCACCTCCTTCAGTCACATTCTACCCGTCTACAGTTACCACCCAGTTAATCCATTCAAGTAGATGAATGCACTGATTAGATTAAGGTTCTCATAACAATGATTTCACCTCTAAGCATTCTTGCATTGTCTCATGATCTATGAGGGACACCTCATATGTAAACCATAACACCTTGCTACAATTCAATTTATTTAGTTTTACTTTTGCTGCCCTTGCCTTTGGTGCCTCAGTCAAAAAATCATTACCCACGATGATGTCTTGAAGTGTTTTTTCCTGTGTTTTCTTCTAGTAGTTTCATAGTTTGAGGTTTTACATTTAGATCTTTGACCTGTTTTGAGTTGAATTTTGTATATGGTGAGAGATATGACTCTCAGGTCATTATTCTGCATATGTATATCCAATTTTCTCAGCATCATTTATCGATAAGACTGTCCTTTCTCCAATGTAGTTTTTGGAAGCTTTGTCAAAGATCAGTTGATTCTAGATGCATGAATTATTTCTGGGACTTTTATTCTGTTCCATTGGTCTGTGTGTCAGTTTCTAGGTCAGTGCCATGCTGTTTTGGATACTATAGCTTTGCAGTATGTTTTGAGATATTACACTGCCTCAACTTTGTCATTTTTGCTCAAGATTTCTTTAGTTATACAGTATGTGTTTGTGTGTTTCTAAATTTTAGGCTTTCCCCCTCTATTTCTGTGAAGAACACCATTGGTATTTTGATAGAGATTACATTGAATCAATAAATCACCTTGAATAGAATGGACATTTTTAACAATATAAGTTCTTTTAACCCACGAACATGAGATGTCTTTCCTTTTTCTTTTTTCTTGGGCAGGGGTAGTATTGTGTATTGAGCCCAGTGGTGCTCTACAACTGGCTATCCCCAGATTCCCTTTTTAATTTTGAGACAGGGTCTCACTAAGTTTCTCAGGCTGTCAAACTTGAGGTCCTCGGCCTCCAACTCCTGGGTAGCTGATTTACAGGTATATGTCTCTCTGTCTGTTCTTCCATTTCTATTTCTTTTATCAATGTAATTTTCGTGGTAGAGATAATTCAGTTCATTGGTTAAGTTTACTTTCGGCTTTTTTTGTATGAATATTATGACTGGAATTTCTTGATTTCTTTCTCTGAAACGTCTTTATTGGGGTATAAATAGTACTGATTTTGTTTGCTGGTTTTGTATATTGAACTTCACTGAATTTATCAGTTCTAACAGGTTTTAGTGGGGAGGCTTTAGGTTTTCTATATGTACAATCATGCTGTTTGCAAACAGGGATAATCTGACTCCTTTCTTTCTGATTGGAATGCCATTTATTTCTTTCTATTGTTTATTCTTCTGACTTAAGACTTTCAATACTATCAGGAATAATACCAGTGAACATAGACATTCTGTGATTTGGTATGCTAGTACTTTGCTGAGAATTTTTGCACCTATGTTCATTAGGCATATTGATCTATAATTTACCTGTGTGTGCACCCTTGTCTAATTTTGGTATTAGAATAATGCTACAGTAGTGTGAGTTTGAAATGTTTCCTCTTTCAATTTTTTTAGAATAGTTCGAGAACAATTGGCATAGCTTTTCTTTCAAAATTTGGTGAAGTTCAGCTCTCGGCTATCTCATTCTGGGTTGTTCTTTGTTGGGAGATTTTTTTTTTATTACTGATTTAATCTTCTTACTGATTATTGGTCTGTTCATGTTTTCTTTGCCCTCATTGTTCATCTCTGGTAGGCAGTATGTATCCAGGAATCTATAACTTCTTTTAAGTTTTCTAATTTTTTGGCATATTTTTGTTTTAACAGTCTCTAATGATCATTTACATTTCTGTGGTATCAAGTTGTAATATCTCATTTTTCACCTGTGATTTTTATCAATTTGTTTTTTCCCCACTTTTTTTTTGTTAGTATAGCTAAAGATTTCTTTTCTTAGTTTATCTTTTTTGAGAAATCAACTCTTTGTTCAATTGATCCTTTATATTTTGGTTTTGTTTTGTCTTAGTGTCTATTTCACTTTTTCCCTCTGCTCTTTTTTTTTTTTTTATTGTAAACAAATGGGATACATGTTGTTTCTCTGTTTGTACATGGCATAAAGGCATACCATTTGTGTAATCGTAAATTTACATAGAGTAATGTTGTTTGATTCATTCTGTTATTTTTTCCCTTCCCCCCACCCCTCCCACCCCTCTTTACCCTCTATACAGTACTTCCTTCCTCCATACTTGCCCCCCCTCCCTAACCCTAACTCTAACCCTAACACTAACCCTTCCCTCCCCCCCATTATGTGTCATCCTCCACTTATTAGCGATATCATTCGTCCTTTGGCTTTTTGAGATTGGCTTATCTCACTTAGCATGATATTCTCCAATTTCATCCATTTGCCTGCAAATGCCATAATTTTATCATTCTTTATGGCTGAGTAATATTCCATTGTATATATATACCACAGCTTCTTTATCCACTCATCAATTGAAGGGCATCTAGGTTGGTTCCACAGTCTGGCTATTGTGAATTGAGCAGCTATGAACATTGATGTGGCTGTGTCTCTGTAGTATGCTGATTTTAAGTCCTTTGGGTATAGGCCAAGGAGTGGGATAGCTGGGTCAAATGGCGGGTCCATTCTAAGTTTTCTAAGGAATCTCCACACTGCTTTCCAGAGTGGCTGCACTAATTTGCAGCCCCACCAGCAATGTATGAGTGTACCTTTCTCCCCACATCCTCGCCAACACCTGTTGTTGCTCGTATTCTTGATAATCGCCATTCTAATTGGGGTGAGATGGAATCTTAGGGTGTTTTGATTTGCATTTCTCTTATTACTAGAGATGTTGAACATTTTTCCATATGTTTGTTGATTGCTTGTAGATCTTCTTCTGTGAAGTGTCTATTCATTTCCTTAGCCCATTTGTCGACTGGATTATTTGAATTCTTGGAGTAGAGTTTTTTGAGTTCTTTATAGATTCTGGAGATTAGTGCTCTATCTGAAGTATGATTGGCAAAGATATTCTCCCATTCTGCTCTTGATGTTTGTTTTTTATTTCCTTTTAACAATTTTGGATTTAGTTTGTTCTCACTTTTCTAATTCTTTACAGTTAGGCTGTTTATTTGAAATCTCCCCCACCCTTTTCTGATGTAGGTGCTTATTATTATAAACTTCCCTCTGAGCACTGCTTTTGATGTGTCCAATAGGTTTTGGCATGTTGTGTTTCAATTATAATTTGTTTCAAGACATTTTAATCTCCATTTTAATTTCTTCATTGACCTGTTGGCCATTCAAGGGCATGTTGTTTAATTTCCATGTATTTCTAGAATTTCTAGAGTTTCCCTTTTTGACTTCTGGTTTTATTCCATTGTGGTCAAATAAGAAACTAAGTATGATTTCAATTTTCTAAAAATTTGTTGACATGTGTTTTGTGTCTTAACATATGGTCTATTCTGGAAAATGTTCCATGTGTTGATGAGAAGAATGTGTATCCTGCAGTTGGATGAAGCATTGTGCAAGTGCCTCTTAGATCCATTTGGTATAGAGTATTGTTTAAATCTGATGCTTCTTTGTTGATTTTTTTTTTTTTTGGGGGGGTCTGGATGATCCGTCCATTGATAGAAGTGGTGTGGCGAAGTCCCCAATCATTTTTATTGGAGTCTATCTCTCTTGTAAGGTGTATTAATATTTGCCAGTGAAACCTGGAACCATGGATTATTAATCATTATACCAACAAGTACAACAAAAACATTGTAAGATTGCAAGTGAAAAAAATGAATAAAAAGAGTAAGGAGAGCTTATGGGGTGATACAATCCAACAGGAATTTAATTTCAATAGATTGCAGTTGAGGGTGGTCTTCTCCCCCAGTAGTGGTTTCCTTTCGCTTTTGTTTTTGAGATGGGGGTCTCAATATGTTGCTGGTTTCAAACTTGTGGGCTCCAATGATCTGAAAGTAGAGACACATGCCCCTGCTACCTTTCTCCTCCAGAAATGTTTTGATAAAAGCGCAGGTTGATGTACATGTAAAATGACCGATATCCTTGTGGGCAACACTTGTCAGAGGTTTACATGTACAATACAACTTATTACTTTTTGGTTCAAAGTTGAAAAAAAAATAAGTATAGAAGAAGGAAGAAAAGAAGGAAATGTAAAAGCTAAAACTTTTAAATTCTTCTTAAGAATCACAGACTCTAATCCTTTGTCATTTTATTACAAAAATGGCTTACTGATTTATAGTAAATGTGACTAAAATCTGAAAAACAACAAAACCAAAGACAATGTCATGTGAGAATTTTGTCTCTAAAAATCATTTAAAATTATTTTCTTTGTTCTGCTAAGAAAGTTAAGTCTAATTCTGTATGAAAGATTGCGGGTGGGCATCCTATACCAGGCAAGTACACTGTTCTGTCTGTAACTTGTTGAAAAAAGAATGAGAAAGGGTGAAGCAGAGGAACTGCTTTCTCTCTGGTTGACCAGAGAAAAGTTATTTAATCTCTTTGGTCTTCTTTCCTCAAGTGTGAGCTTTCATAAGATTATTATAAAAATTAACTTCCATTATAGTGTCTAGGATTCCAAAGGCTTGATCTTGTGTAAGATTTTAAAAAATGTTTATTCCCTTTTCTATTTTAACTAGAGGTTATGCTTAAAAGAAATCTGACTTTGCTTCTTCAAGATCTAAACTAGATCCTCTGTTCACAGAGGAGGCACTTTCCTTGTGAAGCTAGGAAATTTCTTGTGGCATTTTCCTGCCAACCCCTACGCATCCTTCAAGGAGTGGGAGTTGTCTGGTAACCAAACACAGTCCTCATGAAGAACCCAGTGAGAGGTTTCCCTTTGGGGTGGGGGATGGGAAATAGAACAGAAGCAGATTTTAATCATGGGTTTGCCTCTTCCTGGTCTATATGTGTGGCTCCATCTGCCTCCACCCAGGGAGTAGGTGGAGTGGAAAGTCTGATTACAGCTTCCAGTCCCTGAACATCTCCCCTACTGCCTCTTCCAAGGAAGACTACTGCCTCTTTAGTTCCACCAAATCCAACTAATTGAGTGACATTAAATTAAGAAATTTAAAGGTACGTAATCCTATAAGAGGCATCACTTGGTAAATATCCATTCATCTATATTTTCAGAACAGCATTTGAACCACTATCCTTGGTGCTAAATGTGCAAAGATGAATAAAACAATATCCCTCTCTAAGAAGGTGGTAACCAAGGGTGGGTGGAACAACTATATAAAGAAAGAAATCACACTAGAATGTTTTGGTATAATGGTGCTATATCTAAAGTGTATTTGTGGTGGGTTATGGTTTAGATATTAGGTGTCCCCATAAAACTCATATGTGAAACAATGCAAGAGAGTTTAGAGGTGAAATGATCAGGTTATGAGAGTCTTAACTTAATCAGCATATTAGTCCCCTGATGGTATTAACTGGATGGTAAGTGTAGGCAGGTATGACTGGAAGAGGTAGGTCACTGTGGGCATGCCTTTGGGATATATATTGTGTCCCAGGCAAGCAGAACTCTCTCTGCTTGCTGGTGTGATGTCCTGAGCTGCTTTTCTCTCCACACCCTTCCACACTGATGTTCTACTTCACCTTGGGCCCTGAGAAATGGAGCTGGCTGTCTGTGGACTGAGGCCTCTGAAACCATGAACCCCCAAATAAAGTTTTCCTCCTTAAAATTGTTCTTGTTAGGTCTTATGGTCACAGCAATGAAATAATTGACTAAAACATGGTCTGAAGAAGGCTCTGGTAATGGAAGAGATTTAAGCTGTGTTTTGTAGAGAACTATAAGTGTTCCATATGGCTAAAAGAGTACAGAAGAGTCTTGAAAGAATTCCTGAAGTCTGAAGACAGGAGAACAAAGAAGACAGGTGACCCATTTTGCAATGTCAATGATGCAGAGTTTCATGATTAGGGGGCAAGAAAGATAGAACATGTGTGTGTGTGTGTGTGTGTGTATGTGTGTGTGTGTGTGTGTGTGTGTATGTGTGTGTGTCTGTGTGAATGTGTGTATGTGTCTACTGTGTGGTCCATTTAACTTTCTCTCATTAGACTTATTTGGAAGAAATTCCCAAAAGGAATTTCACCCCTCACTAGAGTCAGAGCTGTAGGCTGACTCTGTCTTCTAAATCCAATTCTGCTTATTCTTGAGTCTCTGAAAATGGTCATGCTGGATTGCACCCTCGTATACCTGGTTAAGCTGGAACCATTTCCCAGAATCTCCTTCCCTGGGTAGTTTTGAGTTAGGGTTAGCCAGAAGAAGAACTTTGGAGGTAACTGAGAATCAGAAGCAAATTATCAGCCATGACTCAGACCACTGCGCTTGGACGTAGGGGCAGAAAGATGTAGCTGTGCCCAGCGCCCTCCTTACTCTAAGCTCTGCACCCATTTTTTTCTTCCCTAACCTCTCACACCTTTAACCTGTGCAGACTCAGAAGGTGCAGTAACCAGTAAAGGTGCCAACTTCTCAAAAACGTTATCCACAAGCTACCCTTTGCAGCCCCACTTTGTTGACTGGACATGTTATCAGCCTTCTGGATTTTCCTATAAGCCATCACCTGGCCTGGTGAACTTCCTCCTCACACCATGGCTACTCATAGCTACTCATGGCTACTCACACCATAGTCTGAGGCAAGCTGCAGGTGAATCCTTTACAAAACTTCCTCTGGATTTTTGCACATTGGGTGAGGCCTAGTTCCAGTATCAATACCTTGTTCCCATCATGCTCATTGTGGACCTGCTCCCCTGGCCTATCTGGACTGACACAGGGGTGTCCAACCTGGACTTGCATCTTCTTCCCTGCATTGAAGGATTGGTTCTCCTCTGTCCCCTGTCCCTTGTTCAATTGCAACTCTCTGGTCCTTCTACCCTATGCCAACTCTTGCACTATTGAAAAAGCTGCCACATTCTCCTAAATTCCCTTCAGAGACACTGATGCAGAGGATCTGGGTGAGGACATGGAATCTGAATTTTCTAAGCAGACTCCCCTTCTGCTCACTGCCAGGTGATTCTTCTTTAGTACATTAGGTGAGTTCTAGACCGGTCCTTGGGCCTTGATTTCATTTTCATCATTGCAAATAAGGTTACCATACCACATCTCCCCAGTCTGATACCTAAATGGAGCATTTTCTATTTCTTGTCAGTCTGCATTTGGAGTTTGAATAGAGACTTGTTGACCTCTCCAGCCTCAGGGAATACTTGTTGCTATATACATGTTGATAAAGAAATGAGAAAAGAAAAGAGAATTTGAGGGAAAGAAACAGTGAAAATGAAATGCAGGTTCAGTCATGGGGTGGGGTCTGACTTCATATGGAACCCAAGGTGGAGGAGGAAGGGATGCAGGGCATCTGTAGGTCTGTGACATTTGCCTGACCCCAGCATCAGTCCCATACAGGAGATACCTGCCTGCATGTGTGTGGAAAGAGAGAGGGCTCTTGGGGAAGTTTCCTCCCCACTGGCCCCAGATATAGGACAACTAGCTGGGAACAGGCATATCCCAGCTAGCTAATGGGCAGCCAGGTCCAGAAGGATATAGGCACAGTTTCTGAGGCATACATATGTGGGGTTAACTTCTAGCTGTCACTTATTTTAACCAAGTAGCAGAACTGAGATTACTATAATACCTATCCAAAGGTAATCTGAGGGTTGAAAGGGAATGATAGAGTAGCAAGCACAACATCTGGCACCATGAGGATATCAGCAAATGTCAGATCCACTCCATGTCTGGCAAATTTCTCTACAACCTCTTCAGTACTGACTAGGTACACCCTGCTGAGATGCCAGGCACCGAGGCAGGATGACTTATTCTAAACCTGTTGCCATTTGCACCTCAAATGCTTAACTAGCTTGCTACTTCATGTTGTGGTGTGCTCTTTCTTTCTGTCCTACTGAGGAAGGAACTGATAGATAGTGAACTGTGGCCAAAGGAAGTTCCGAGGCACAAAGGACTGATGGTCAAAGACCCTGGGACAACTGTTTGACTATGCATGAGTTACTTGTATTGATCAAATCTTCCAGGTGGTGACACAGGAAGGATTCCTTTTATCTGATCCTAGATATTTCTCTGAAGATTATGGACTAGAGATGTAGGTCAGTGGTACTGTGCTTGCCTAGCAAGTGCAAGGCCCTGGGTTCCATTCCCAGACTGCAACAAACAAACAGACAAAACAGAACCAAACACAACAACCTCTATAAACCCAAATATTGGCATTTTGCCCTCTGGGTGGATATTCCCTCCCTTGTCCTGCTTTCTCTGACTTGACCCCTGCCAATGATCAAATAAGGTTGGTACATTCCTGGGACATATCAGGAGCCCAACCTGTAGATAAGTTTTTGAGGGTTCCTAATACATTATTATTTGAGAGAACAATGGTCCCGAGAAACAGAAACTCCTTCAAGTTCCATAAAGTGACAGGGTACTTGAGGAAACTCAGGAGGAGGCCTCCTAAGAGTGGAAACCTATGAGAAGCCAGAAGCTGTGGTTGCTGCAGATCTCAACCGTTCTCAGGGCTTCTTCACCTTTTTGTCCCTGAGATAGTCTCTAGTTTCACTGTGAAAAGAATCATGCTTTCTCCTTCCTTATTAGAGTATGCATCCCCAAACAATGAATTTCTAGTTCCTGCAGGTATCAAAGACTGACCAGAGCCTCCTTCTTCCTCAATTCAGATTTCTCATGGAGAGAGAATCTAATTTGCCTTCTCATGGCAGCACAGCCCTGACCACTCCCTGCATCCCCAGCTGTCTCCTTCAAGTGCTGAGTGGTTCATGAAAACCCATTAAACCACAACCACTGGCACCAACTGTGTCATGTGTCATCTCTGGAGGGTCAAGGCTCCCACTTAGAGGACAGGCGCTGTCCAGGTGAGTCCCTGTGTAGATCTGCTCTGGGAGGCTAGAGATAGAACTTTTCACAGTCAACCTTCGAAAATGTTGGGCTTCTACTTACATTTAAGTATCCTTGACCATTGTATTGTGGCACTGTATATACAGGACTGGTCAGCTACAAAGCTGAGTTCCTAGCCTGACCTACACTGATATCCATTATTATTATTCTATCACTACTATCATGACCACTGGACCAGGTGTGGTCTGGCTATGAATGCCAATAGACCTTATGAACCAAGGACTTGGGTGCTTCACAGATACAAATTAGGTCTTTTAGATACATCTCCTATTTTAGTTAGCTTTTTTGCTGCTGTGACTAAAGGATCTGACCAGAACGATTTTAGGGGAGAAAAAGTTTATTTTAGGGCTTACGGTTTCAGAGATGTTAGTGTACAGAAGGCTGGCTTTATTCCTCAGGGCTCGAGGTGAGGCAGAACATCATGGCAGAAGAGTGTGGCAGGGAAGCAGCTCACATCATCATCATCATCATCATCGAGAGAGAGAGAGAGAGAGAGAGAGAGAGAGAGAGAAATTTCATTTGCCAGATACAAATATATACCCCATAGCCATGCCCCCAGTGAACCACCTCCTTCAGCCACACCCACCTGCCCTCAGTTATCACTCAGTTAATCCCATCAGGTGATTAATTCACTGATTGGGTTAAGACTATAACCCAAACATTTCTCCTCCAAATCTTCTTGCATTTTCTCACATGTGAGCTTTTGGGGGATACCTCACATCTAAACTATAACCTCCCCCCGCCATTGTTTCTGATATCTCTTTGGATGATTATGTGTAGCCAAAAATAAATTCTAGTTCTACAACTCTGACCATTGTTGGAATGCAGCCAGCATTAAGAAGTTTTGGAGAACCTATAAACCCACAAATGTGCCTTTCTGAATTAGAGTTCACCTCTTCTATCTCTTCCTTATTATCCTCATTCTCTCTAATGATGCTAACAAAATTAGCTGCACTGTGATGGGGTTGCCACAGGCTCCTGCAAGCTTGGAGGCTGCTCAGCCCGGGTCTTTTAGGCAGTTATGACTCCAATGGGTGAGAGGTAAGATTTGCCCTCCTCCCTGGTACCCTTAAACAGCAGAACTCCAGTTCCCTCTGCAGGTCATGCCTTTGATGGCACTTGTTCATGCTCAGCTGCCACCACAGGTGTCTTAAATTCAGGCATGAGTTCCCAGTTCATGTACCCCATACCCTGAATTTGTTTTGGCCACATGAAAGCAGCCCAGCGATATCAGAAACAACCAGGGAGGGTTTTCTAATGGACCTGTCTTGCTATGGGACAGAGAGGAGATGTGAGTTCTATTGCTCCATGGCGATCTTAAACTGTGTATAAAGTAATCACTTAATTATGCTCATAAATGAATGGGTCAGGAGTCAGGCAGGACTCAAGGCAAGCCCTTCTCTATTTTCTGATAACGGGGTTTCAGTGGGACAGAAATGACTGAATAATGCAAACATTTGGCACTAAAGGACCCCTTCCCAGATGGCCTCCTCATTCACTGTCTGCTGCCTAGGCCAGGAATGTCAGAAGGGTGACCAGAGCAGGAATGTGGTCTCTCCATGTAGCTCAGGGTTCTCAGAGCATGGCAGCCTGTCTGGGAGTGGGGAGGACCAGAGAGGAGCACTTCAGGGAGCAAACATTCCAAGAGGGCTGCGTGGGCTCTTCTGCCCACATTGTGAAGGTTGCACTTATCACTTCTACCTCAAGGCAGAAGTGTTTGGAACAGCACCAAGCATCCTTAGATGCAAGGGAAGGGACACAGGCCCACCTCCACTGAAATGCCCAAGTCGTACCCAAGTCACTGATGTGTGACAAGTATTGTTATAGCCATCTTTGGAAAATATAATATCCTGGAGCTAATGGTTCCTTCTAAGCTTTAGACAGTAGGGTTTAATATCCAGGGTGCCTCCAGCCAAGAGAGGCGGATGGGGCAGTAGTCATCCCCAAATACTGGAGAGATAGGAAACGCATGGCTGTCTCCTCCAGCACCAAGAATGGCTTAGCTGTTTCTTTATCTTCGGTTGCAATCCCTCCCCAGCTATATTGCTTTGTAAGCCTGCCATATCACCTTCCTGTGCCAGGGGACCAAAAAGGGCTAAAAGCTTTAAAGTGTAGGGTTTTGGGGGTAAAGAGGGGTGAACTTGTGTCAAATTTTCAAAGATTACTGAGTCAATTTTACTTAGGAGTCAGGTCAAAGTTCCTGATGCCTTTCTGTTCCCCTGCCCCTGCACAAAGTTTGGCCTGCAGGTGTGTGTGTAGTTTGTGAGGGTCACTGAGGAGTGAGGGATCAACCTAGTGATGTGACAGAGCTCACATCCCCAGCTCACAGGAATCCACGTCAGAACTGGGACAGATCAATGCAGGTGCCTGCAAGGCTCAATGTGCCTTCTGAGAGATCCCAGGAGTTCATTACCAGCTGACAAGAAGAGCCTATATGTGGCTGAATGCTTCAGTTTCTGGAAAGAGACAAGATAGCATCATGTGCAGAACCAAGGTAGATATTCCTTTTATTTAAAAAAAAGTCACTTTTGGGAGTGGTGTCTACTATTTGTGCTGGACTCCTTTCACATGCCACTGGGTTCACTTGGCTCCCCTGTCCCCTGCTGTGTGTTTGAGGGATGAATGGTATGGGACACCCCAGTAGATTGTCTTTCCCCTGGGATTACAACTTGGTTCACACCTGCTAGAGACCCAAAGGAGGAAGGAGAGAAAAGTCTAAATTTTATTTCTCTGCTTCCTCCCTGAGACATCATCCTAAACCAGTCCAGTTTGAAGCTGTGTTGGTGCCATATAGTGTTGGTAGGTGAAAATGACTGTGGCATTGCATCCCTACCCAGTGTGACACAACACAGGGATGGAGGAAAATCCTCCTGGTGGGCAGAACTTGGATGTTTACTTGGTGTGATGAGATGAGAGAACCAAGGTACAGATGAACATGGACTCCTGGGCCTTGAAAAACAGAATAATTAGTTGGACAGACCCTCTGAAGGGATGAGACTGGAAGATTGGGTTCAAGGAAAGCTAGGCAGAGTTGGTATGGGATACCTATTGGTCTAGGCATGCAACATACATATATTTAGGCTTCGTGCTGATGCCTACCCACATTGGCACTCTCTGGCAGTTGAATAGGATGGTTCAGTCTGCTGGTCTCTCCACTTGACCACCCCTTCCTGTATTATGAGTTCTTATGAGTGGGGTTGCTGTGATAGCAGGATTAACTGCTCTGCATGAACTCAAAAGCATGAGCTCTCTCATAATGTTTCAACAAGTTGACTCTACAGCTGAATGCCCTACTTGCCAGCAGTGAGACCAAAACTGGGTCCTCACACACTCCTTCAGGATACCAGGTAGTCACTCAGTGAAGGGTTGATATTATTGGATACCTCCCACCCTGTAGGGTCCACTAAGAACTATACCGCCCACTGTGATAGGAATATGAGTTTGCTGCTTCTACTGTCTAGGCCAGCATTACCAAAGGAAGATTGTCTCTAATCCTTTAATATAAGATTCCATACTAAGCTTTACAGGTTGAATTGTGTGTTCTCAAAAGATGTGTTGAAAGCCTGACCCCTGGTAATTTGAACGTGTGAAATTAAGAGTTTTTTCAAATGTAAGCTTGCTGAATTAGGGTAAGCCCTAATCCAATTTGAATGGTCTCCTTATAAGAAGAGGTAACACATACAGACACACACAGGAGAAACAACCATGAAGACAATGGCAGATTGGAATGAGGTGTTTACATGCCATGAAGCACCAAGCATTGCCAGAAACCACCAGAAGTTAGAAAAAATGCTTAGAACAGAGTCTCCCTCAGAACCTACAGATTCAGCCAACATTGTAGATATCTAGATTTCAGATTTTCAGTTCCAAAATTGAATGAATAAAATTTGGTTGGTTTAAACCACCTGACTTGTGGTTCTTTGTTATAGCAACCCCAGGAAACTAATACACCAAGTGTGATAGAATGAGAATTTATGCCCCCCATTCATATGTTGAAATCCTAACCTCAATATGATGGTTATAAAGAGGTGGGGCATTTGGGGGCTTATTAGGCCATGAGGGTAGAACCCTCATGGCTGGAATTAATGATTTATTGATAAAAGGCCCCATACAGCTCCCTTACTCCTCCCACCATGCGAAGACATAGCAGAAAGTTAGCAGTCTATGCACCAGGAGAACAATCCTCACCTGACATCAAATCTACTGGTGCCTTGATCTTGAACTTCCCAGTTCTAGAACTATGAGAAATAAATTTCAGTTGTTAATAAGCCATCCAGTTCATGATATTTCTTACAGCAGCTCGAATAGATTAAAACGTCTCAGAATCCATTGAGTAGCAAAATAAGCACAATAGGCATGTGACCGTAGGATCCACAGAACTCATCAAAGATCCATGCAGCAGCAACGGCCTGATAGAAGAGAGGAATGACCTGGGAAAGTTCCACCAAGGAACAACACTTGGGTCAGATTTGGTGCTAGTCTGTAAGACTGGGCAATGGTCAGGTGCAATGTTCCCCCTTAGCTGGATTAAATGCATCTAAAAAGGAAGGATGGGGGTAGGAGCGTTCCTTCTCAACATTATTTCCAGAGACCTCTCCTGGAGATTGTGCTTCCTGTCCCTATACACTCAGGCTCTTCAGGGTTAGCAAGCCTGGTTTCATATGGAGAAATGCTTCCACAGGGGGACAGAACACAGTAAAATTTCCATGGAATTTGCAAAGGGCAACTGGCCACTTTAGGTTCCAGTGAACTGGAAAGGAAAGCAAGCACATACTATCCTTGTGAAGTTGTGTTAGAAACGTGTTGCTGCCACACCATGGAGACTGGGGGACATGTGTCTAAACTACTAACTGCCATTATGAGAACTGGAACTAATGAAGATGGGAGTTGGCAGGTAAATTCTGCTCCCTTCCTATCTTCTTCTGAGGCCAAGTGTTCTGAGAATCATTTGAAGATGACCTGAGACTCAAAAGTGGTTACCCTTGATAACACCCTTGACAGTGGCCTGTTTGGGAATGCATCTCCCATTGGTCCTTCACCAATCCTTCACAGGCCATCTCTCTCTTCTATCAGGCTGGTTTCTGCTACAATGGGTCAACAATGAGTTCAGTGGATCTGTGGTCACATGCCTATTATGCTTATTTTGCTACTAAATGGGTTCTGTGATGATGTCTTAATCTATTCAATCCTGCCTTCACCAATCCTGCTTTTTTTTTTTTTTTTTCTACTCTGGGCTCCCTGGGCTTGTTTCCCATATCAAATATTAACTTGTAAGCATTTGCTTCAGTCTTTGTTTCTCAGGGACTCAGGCCAAGACAGTATAATGTGGTGAATGGGGCATGCAAACTTGGGGTGAGAAGCTGTGGAGGAGTTAAATGCTCTACATAATGAGAAGGTCAGAAATTTGTATTAACAGAAAATTCTATTTTCTTTACCTCCATACTTAACTCATATTTCAGGAATGACATTTTGAAGGAACATCATATTTTTGGCTTTTTCACATATCTTTCTGGGTCTTTCCTCATTTCATGTCTTCAAGCTTTTAGGTCACTGTTTACAGGACAAACAAGGGTAATACTAAGTCCCCACTGGTCTGGAAATTGATAGGATCCTTCTTAACAAGACGTGATTGTTCTGATAAATAGGACACAGACATCCCTGGGAAGGAAAGGTGGCATGTTACATAGTCCATATAATATTCATCGACCATGTTGTTAGTCAGATTTCTGTTACTGTGACAAAATACCTGAGATACTCAGTTTAAAAGGAGGAAAGATTTATTTTTGGTTCAGGGTTTTGGAAGTTTCAGTCCCTGGTTGTTTGTCCCTATTGCTTTGGTCCTGTGGAAAGATAGTACATCATGATAGAAGTGCATGTCCATCTTCTGATGGATGGGAAGCAAAGAGAAGAAGGGATGGTATCCCAATATCCCACCCAAGGGCACATCCTCAGTAATCTAACTTCTCACTAGATGTGCCCTCTGAAGTGCTTTATTTCCTCTCCCAAATACCAAGCCTTTAAAACATGAACCTTTGGGGGCCATTTATTTAAAACATAATACATATCAGAGCAGCAATTGTTTAAATTTTGAGAATTTATCTGGAGATTTTTTGGATCAAATAGATTTTTTCTGAGGAGAGAATAAACTCAAGGACAGTAGCATTGCCATAAAGCATTAACAAGTGAAAGATGAGTGACTGCTACTTAACAAACCAAAAGCAAAAGCAACAAAATGTGAGGCATGGATGCCGTATGAGAAATTAACAGAGGTTGGGGACATGGAGGAGGGAAGAGCTCTGGTATTACACCAACAAGGCCCATCAGAGCCACTTAAGCCAGAGTTTCTCCAAACAGCCTGGGACCCACAGCGGCTATAGGCCAACACTCTTGTAGAGCAAATTGTGGGTCCTTAAACTCCCACACAATCAGGTTTCCCTTATGCCAAAGCTTATGATTTTATTCTTGGAAAGAATGTGGCCTTCTAACCCAAGGCTTCTGGGTTAGAATCTAGCATCTAACCTTTGTTAGCAATGTGACCCCAAGCAAGTTCCTTAATCACTCTTATTTGGAGAACCTTCATGAAGCTTATTTAAGATTTAATGAGATATGGGATAAAAGATACATATTAAGATATATAATAATATAAAACACCTGGCACACATAAATAATATATTAAATATCACTGCCCTCCCTCAAACAACAGTGTTTGACTAATCATTGATTGTATCCAGACTAATCAAGGACTAATCATTGATTGTATCTAGAGTGAGACCAGAAAAAAGGATGAGTTGTCACACATTGGACCAGATGATTTCAGTCTCTCAGCATTATTATGTGAATGGTCACATTAAAAATAGATCCCAATGCCTGCTATGTGCTAAGCAGATGCTCACTTAATGTGGGCCAAGGATGAATATGCTCACAATCCTGTGTTTAAGTGGCTCAGAGTGCATTGGGGATCTCTGTGACTAGCAAAGTTGGTGTAAGTTTTCTGATTTGCAGGATTCCTGTGATTCAGGCTCTGCCAGCAGCAGTGTGATGGGTGAGCAATGCAAAGGACATCTGCTTTTTGTATTAATTATGACTTTTTCTTTTCTGTATTACTGATGCTTTGACATTTTGCGGCCCTGCTGTTTTTGGACAAATGGCCCCTCCCTGGACTAGTCAATGCCCAGAGATAGCCAGCAACTCACCGCAACCACACCTGGCATATGCAAACTGGCCAACGCAGGGTCCATATTTCTAACCACCACCTCCTTCTCCTCCTTCTCCTTCTTTCTCCTTTCTTCTCCTTCTTTCTCTTTCCTCCTCCTTCTTTATCCTTCCTCCTCCTTATCCTTTTTGGTATTGGAGATTGAACCCAGAGGTAGTTACCACTAAGGTATATTCCTAGTCCTTTTAATTTTTTAAAATTTTTGAAATAGGGCCTCACTAGGTTGCTGAGGCTGGCCTCATACTTATGATCCTCCCCCACCTCAGTCTCGCTAGTTGCTGGGATTACAGGTGTGTGTCACCATGCCCTATTTCATCCACCTTCTTTATTGGGCTGTCCAACATCCACTCTGGTCCAATATGCACCTATCCTAATTCCCCAGGTTTGGGTATAAGAAACTAAGGACAGCCCCTATTTCCCACAGTTTACTGAAATTGTTCAAAATAGCCCATTTTCAGTTCACTTGCCCTGCCTTGCCTTTTCTCTTCCTACAGAAACCACAGTGAAGGCTCTTGCCCATCATTTCCCTTCACTCTCAGCTCCTGAGATACCCCAGGGGCTCATGTGCTGTGCTTCCTGCCTCTAGGGAAATGTAGACAACAACCTTTTTCCTTCATGACAGTTATTTCCATGTCTACAATTCTTATCACACCTGATTAAAATAAATTCTTGGTAATCTGGAAATGCCTTTATGATTTTTTATGTCCTTTAAATCCAGAAGGACACATAAAATTGAAGTGAAACTAAGAAAACCATACATCATGGAATGGCCAGATTTTAAAATTACATTCTCCTTCTTGGTGCTGAATATCACAACTGAGATTCTGGTCTAGAATAACCCCTCTGCCCTTCATCACCATGCATTATCACTTCTACACTGACATATGCTGTTGGCTTCCTTAGTTCTCCCACTGACTTTGAGCTTCTTTAAAACATGGTTTCTAGTTTTATTCAACTTTTGTTTTCCTAATGTTGTATGGAGTCTATCACTCAGGATGCCCAGAATACATGTTTAAGAAATGAATGGTTGGATGACTATGGATCCTTGCTTTGGTGCCATGCCTGCCTCTAGCTCTGATGAACTGTAACACCATGATTCTAGGCAGGTGTATTCTCCTATTTGGAGTGGGTAGTATAAGTAGAAATATGTGTTTTTGTGTCCAGCTCTTGTCACAGAGCTCCTAAAACCCTTAGAATTTCCTGAGTGATGGGAGTATATTTTGGACCACTTTTAATAACACCTGAGTTTATGCTGACTTTTTTTTAAGTTTATATTTTTGAGGTGACTTTGGGTGGAGCCCCTGGGTAGCTTTAAGATTGGGCCATTTATCAGAAAGACCATGTGATTAGAGGATTTGATCACTGGAATTTTCAGCCCCGCTTCAATTTCTTGGAATAGGACTGTGGTTGGATATTAAGTTCTAAAAACTCTTAAACAATGAGACTGGATGAACTTTTAGGTTGGTGAGCATATTCATGGGCTGGGAGCATGACATCCCAACTCCATGGGGACAGAATCTCCTGTTCTTGGGAACTTTTCAGAACTTTCCTATCTGGATTTTCATCTATATCCTTTGTAATATTCTTTACAATGAAACAGTAAAGTATTTCCCTGAGTTCTGTAAACCATCCCAGATAATTATTGAACTTAAGAGCAGTAATCATGGGAAACCCAATTTATGACTGGTTAATTAGAAGTACAGGTCTCAACCTGAGATGCCATAGACATCTGGAGTGGGGGGCAGTCCCACAAAACTGTTCCCCACAAAACTGATGCTATCTGAGGTGTCTGATACTACCTCCAGGTAGTATTGAATTATAGGATACCCATTTGAGTTCTGCTGAAGAATTGCTTACCGTATAGGGAAGAAACCTTATACATCAGTCACAGAAGTGTTCTGTATTGTGAGAGTATAGGAGAAAAAGTATGTCTTCCTGAGAGATGGCTAAAACAAAATCCTAGGTAGCTTAAACAATTGACAACTATTTTCTCACAGTTCTAGAGTCTGTGAAGTTCATGATCAAGGTGCTGGTAAATTCAGTTTCTGGTCAGGCTCCCTTTCTGGCTTGAAGACATCTGCTCTCTCTATTCTCTCATGGCCTTTCTTCTGTGCTTGTGGAGAGATGGAGTGAGAAGGAGAGAGGCAAAAAGGAAGAGAGAGAGAGAGAGAGAGAGAGAGAGAGAGAGAGAGAGAGAGAGAGAGAGAGAGAGAGAGAGAGAGAGAGAGAGAGAAAGGGAGAGAAGAAGCTGCTCTGGTATCTCTTCCTTTTCTTTCTATTCTGGTATCTCTTTCTATTCTTTCTGTAAGTATAGATAACCTGTTTTGGGGGTTATCTCATGATCTCATTTCATGTTAATCATCTTCCTTTAGGTCCTATTTCTAAGCATAATAACAGGGGAGCTAGGGTTCACCATATGAATTTGGGGGACACAACTCAATCCATGATAATAAGCTACGAGGAAAGAGTTTTTAATCCTAGAGTAACATGCTGGAGAGTTGTATTCATTTGTTAGGTGCATCCAAGTTAGATATTAGTAATGTATCAAAGTTTGCAGATGGCTTACAGAAAACCAGAATGGAATGAAGGTTAACCCTTTAATGACATTGCATTATTTACCTGCATTCCATTATACTCCTCTGAGTTATGGATGCCTCCTCTGGAAATACTCATAACTTCATATTGTCCAAGGAAGTATGTCTTGGAAGTAAACATCATCAGTCATTTATATCAGGGTGGATAAAAGGTTGGGAAATATTGGGTTAGTGGACCATGAGGACTGTGTGTTTTGGGATTGAAACAGGTGTAAACCTGAGAGAGCAGAGGCACATGCGTAGGTTCTTGGTTGTGCATGTGTTGAGTAAGCCACTTGGATTCTATTGGGTTTTGGCAGAGTATTTCTCACAGGATGCTAATTGTCATTATTATTTTTGTCAATGTTTTGTTGGCTAAGGAAACAACAAGGAAGTAGATTCTAAATTGGACACGGGATTGGTAAAAGTATTGTGCACATTGGCAGGTGCACTAGTGGGACTTTCCAGGGGCTCTTTCTACACACGTTCACTTGCCAAATCAGCCCTTTGAATGGGACGTATCCTGAGGGAATGTTTCCCAGATCCACAGGGAGCAGCCATGGTAGATTCTAACATATGAGAACTAGATTCTACCCTTTAAAACACTTGTTTCGAATTAGACATAGCTTAACATGCCAACAAGATACTAATAGCTTTGATTTCTCTGTATTCCTGTTACTATTTTATTTCCAAAAACGGAATCCAAATCTTTTACTTGTTTAGTTTTCCACTGCAATTTACTCACATTGTATGCAGGCCAGATTTCTTTCTGTTTAGGTTTTTCAGTGACTAACTTTCTAGCTCTTAAGTGCATTGCTCTTACTGTAGAAAAACCTATAGAATGAAGGGCTTGGGTCCCCACTGGGAAATGAAGGGTAGGAATCTTAACCTCTCAAAACCATGCGGACCTCATGTGTATTGGATAAATAATTATGTTGACTCAACTCACACATTTGTTTATTTAGTCAAGAAATATTTATGGCATCAGTTTATAATCCACCATCATCTGTTGTCTTTGCCGCCACTCATTTCTATAAGCAGAAAAGCCACAGTGATTTTCAGATTCTCTGTAGTACAGAAACAGTTTTTTATTGTTATTTTTGATCTATTGCTGACTAATATTCTCATAAAGTACAATAGAAATGAATTGCTAAATAAATGAAATAAGTCATATGAATGATAAACCCTGACTTTATATTATTAGATTTAATGACATAAAATCACATTACAATAAGTATAATTAGAACAAATATATTATTATTGCTCCAAAAGTTTCTGAACACTCTCACTATCCATCTCAATTGCAGCTTCATAACAGATGGTTCCTGGATCAGTACCCGTCCACAGACCATGTTCCGCAAAGTGCGGAAATTGAGATCCTTCTTTGGACTTCTCATAATGGTAAATGGCATCTGTTTGTTCCAACCAAAATCCATGCACCAGTTTTGGCAAACTTGACTTTTTCCAGTTGGTCCTCAATTGGAAGTGGGGACAAAAATGGGGTAGGTTGTCAATTATTAATCAAGTCCTGGCTATGTGGGGCTGATCACTGCATTGGTTATTGTTTGGCCTCCTCAACTGCTACAGATAGTTGATTGGTTTCCCAGTGCTGATGGCTGTGGGCTACAGGTCAGAACTCTATTTTTACGCATGGTCTAACCATTGTCTGTATATTTACTTTCTCAGTAGGTATAGGGGTGGGGACAGAGTCTACCTTAAACACTTCTCCCACCCCAAGTGTTTGTTGCGTTTTTGTCACACATACCTACATCAGCTGCACTAATGACAAAGAAAAAACATTAGGTAGCCAGCTGTGCTTTTCAGAAATGATACTGTATTACCCAAACCGTGTGTCTTAGTCCATTTGTGCTACTAAAACTACAAACTTGACACAGATAATTTATAAACAACAAGTATTTCTTCCTCACAGTTCCAGAGGCTGGGTTGAGGGGCCTGCCCCCTCTGCTTCCAAGATGGCTCCTTGTTGCTGCCTCCTCTTTCTGCAGGAAGGAAGGCTGTGCCCCAACATGGCAGAAGGTGGAAAGGCAAAGGAACGCTGTATGAAACCTTTCTATAAGCACCTTAATCCCATTTGGAAGGGGAGGAACCCTCAAAGCCTAATTGCCTCTTCAAGGCTCCACCTCTTAATACCATCATGGTGGGGATTAAGTTTCAACGCATGAATATGGGGGGCATTCAGACCATAACACCATGGTTTATCATACTTTCCCTTTTGCTTCCTCATTTAAAAGGAAATCAAGAAAGTCAATATGGAGGCAGCACAAATGAGAGTAAAATGTGGTAACACAGATTCCAGGAACAGAGGGGTTGGCCTAGCTTTTATAACCCATTGGCAAGATGAGGCTGTTTGGATGAAGGGTTTTAAGAAACTCAGCATCTATTTTTGAAAACCTGATTGAGACTGAGACCCATGATATATGAGCTCTATGTGGCAGTGGAGGGGGTGGCTCAGACATTGGGCCTTGACATAATGGGGAACTGAGGAAGCAAGGCTGAAGTGATTCTGGGAGTGTGTAGAGTGTGTAGCCTAGAAGTTCTCTGGAACAAGATTTCTTTCCCTCTAAATGTCAGTTCCTCATCTCTAAGACAGTTTCAATGATGTGGGCCTCAATTCATTTTTTCTTCCCACCTGGGAAAAACATCCCACGTTGCCTCATGGACTACATCCTTTAGAAGTGAATTCAGATATATTGTGGAGTCACTGGGGTTGCTGTAGCCTTCCCTCCCATCCCAAGTAGAGAGTGAATTTTTTGCCAGAATCTGCTGGATCTGCCATTGCCCTTGGGACTGAGGATACAAGAGGTGAGGCAGAGTGGGACAGCAGCCCCAGGCAGAAGGAACAGCCAAGGTTCAGTGGCCTGGAACAGCATTGGGATTCCCGGGAGCAGTAAGATAGTCCACGTGACAGAAGACTAGAGTATGTGAGGAGAAATGAAGAAGTCTACAGCAGAGGTCCAAAAGGAGAGGCAAAATTGTGTCATAAAAGGCAGTGAGAAAATCAGGCTGAGCTGCAGATTACTTCAGGAAAGGATAGCATCTGTGCATGTTTCTGAAATATTAACTTCATTCTTAGTTCCTACAGTGTTGAAGATGTTTACCAAGTGAGTGTTACTCAAGTGTACCCGCACAGGAGAGGGCTGCTGAACCCTGTTGTGGTTAACTGGCTTGCATTTCTGTGAGATGGGTAGGAAGGAAATGTGATGTGCACAGAGAAGAGGGAAGGGGCAGAGTGTTATTTCCCATAAAGGAACAAAGGGAATCAACGATGAGCTTTATGCAGAGTCAAATCTAGCCCTTTGAACAAAAAAAGGAGACTTCATACTAAATCTGATCAGCTGGAGACAGCTCTGGGGCAGAATATGTAACCTATTAAAAAAACAAAAACCCTTGTAAATACCCTTAAACCCAACACAGTTATGTTTAATTCAATCTTGCTTAATCAGACTCAACAGGGAAGAATGGAGACTTTAGAATCATATTTACCTAGGGTCATCCCCATTCTTTGCTTTGGTAGCTGGTTGAAGTAGACAGCCTCTTGAAGCCTCTAGTGTCCCCTTGGGGTCAACGAGGGCAATAATAGGACCCATCTCTTCGAGTTCTTTTGAGGGTCATATGAGGTAACGTGCAATACGTGCCTAACATGCCCAACACTTTTCGGCTCATTATTATTAAGAATAAACCACAAACTAGGGTTTACTCTGATCTTAGGATACTTGACGTCTTCTTACTTCTGAGGTCCAGGTTTGGTTTCCTTGCTAATATTCCTTTCGCCACTTATAAAAGAGGTGTGTCTAAATCTCGCTACATCATTATGAAAACATGGCTCACAGTGGATCATGTGGGCGGTAGCCAGACACTGTGTCTTTGTTTGGTCATTTAGTGATGTAACCCTTGAAAAATCCTCTCTCAGATAATTCTGTTGGGAACATTTTCCAAGCCATTAAAATGTTATTCTTCCAAGTCCTCCTGCGTGGGCAACAGGGGAATGGAGACAAAATGCAATGTCATTTGGGCTTTGCCTAAAATGAATTGAACCCTCCAGGCAATACAGACTATGACATTGATAATGGATTTCCTGAAATCAGAGCCATGACTTGCTATGGTACCAGTCTCCAGATGCAGGTAGAGGAGTATCTCATTAGCATGATTTTCATGAATTTGGAACTGGAGGTAATTTCAACAAGGTGCTGAAGGAAGAGATTACTGCTGCAGGAACCAGGGGGAAAGGATTTTCTAAGCAAATTAGTTCCTATTGATATTGATATTGCAGAAGAAACCTTTATCTAAATAGATTAGCATTTGGGGGATACTCGTTCACATAGAGGTAATTGGTAATCAATTACAAACAATCCTTATCTGTTTTAAAGCAGTTCCTCTAGGGAAAAAAAATTGAAAGGATAGTATGAAGTTATTCTATGCACAGGATAGAATTCTGGGGCTAGAAGAACAAATTTCTAACCTCCTAATTTTGCAAACATTAGAAGGCAGGAAGGAAACTACCTGGGATAATAGCAGTGGAGTTGATAGATAGGAGCCTAGAACAGGAAGAGCAGAAAGGGTTCCTTTCTGGCCCCAGCTCAGTGGATCGGATGAGGTTCTTACAACAACTATAAGAAGGACCCTGACATGCCTTCCAAAGGGACATGATGGCATAAGGACCTCCAGGTGAGGGCCATTCCTGAACCATTGGTCTAGATTACTGTGCTAACCAATCCACATTTATTATACACCAACTGTATGCTTTTAAATCTGTGATTGAAAACTATGCATATTCCTGAAGGTATGAATTCAGACTCCAGCATAATCATAGCCTATCTTCCTAGAGATTCAATTTTACTTGATGGCAGGTAATTTATAAGCTATATTTTCTAATAAAAAAAATGGACAAGAAATCCAAAAGCATATGAATTCTAATAATAAAACATGAGGACTTCAAGAACATGATGGTTATAGTTTTAACTTCTCTATATAAGATGTACTCGGGTATATTTTAGCAGCAAAATTTGAGAAGTAGATCCAGATGAGGTAGAAAGCCATGCTTGGATCAGAGTTTATCACTGGAGTCAAACATCCTGCAAGGGACAAGGACATGTGGAGATATTTGATTTAAGGACTATAGTGACTCCTGACACTACATACATAGTAAGGGAAGAAAGAAAGAAAGAAAGAAAGAAAGAAAGAAAGAGGGAATTTTGAATTTATAGTTAAGAATCATGGGACAAGATCAGGAAAGAAGGGTGATGTCAGGCTCCTTCTACCATGAAATAGTCACAACAGAGATTGAGTACGTTCAGCATAACTGGCTTTAATAAGTCTCTGATTGTGGTAGACCTTCAAGGCCACATGACCTGGCAGACTTTATCAAAGCCTACAAAGATCCTGAGTGCAGGATTTATTCCACTAGAGAATGGAAAAGAGAGAAAAGTGTCAGGTGATGTTTAAGAAGAATTTTTAAAAATGTCACGTGGGAGTGTCAAATGCCTGACTGAACCCAGAATATTCTAAGCCCTTCTTTAAACTATTCTACTTTTCATGTACATCTTGTCTCCCTGCTTTGGCTACCTTGAACACATCAGGTTTCACTGTATTTAGAGACAGTTATTCAAGTTCTCTCAAGGTCCCTGTGATAACGGGGTGGGCAGCCCAAAAACTCCAAATCCTCAGCTGGGCTGGAGATATAGAAGCTACAAAATGTTAGGGCAAGGATAAATCTGCCTGTTATTGGCAGAGCTGAGATTTGCACTTGTGCACACCTAACTCCAAAGCTGATGCTCTCTTTCACACCTTACATGCCTCCATTAAGAAGTGTATCACTCAGGGAATGTGTCAGCCAGAAACCTAAAGTTGCCTGGATAAGTGGCCAGAGATCTGATGGAGACAGGTTGGGAGGCTATGGATAGAAGAAAGAGAATAGTTGCTACTGATTATGAATGTCTGATTTACAACAAAGGTTCTCAATCTTACTTGGCATTGAAATCTCTCAAAGAGCTTTGAAAAAAACTCATGTGCCTGGCCATAGCCATAGAACTCGATTGGTTGGTCTGGGAAATCGTCCATTATCAGCATTTATAAAAAAAAATTCAGAGGTGATTTGAAAGTGCTGTAAGGGTTAACAACTACTGGTTTAGGGGTTTCATTCCCATCCAAAGTTATGAGGAGCTGGTGAAATGCCTACTCTCTCTTTCCAGGGTAGGAGGTAGTAAGTCTGGAAAATGCTAAGAATTGTGGGAGATGGACTAGAGGTGAAATTCTGAGCAGTTGGATAGACAGAAGTCTGGGTGCCCTGTGGAGTGATACAACCTGTCAATGTGACAGCCTGAGGAGCACCTGTGAGAAAGTGTAGACTGAGTGTGGCATTGGGACTAAGGAGACTCTAAGTGACAAGGGAGTAGGGAGAGAAGACTCTGGAGTCCCAAAGCCAGGGAACTCCATTTCCTTCCCTCCTTGTAAAGTGGTGGAACCAATTCCTCTTCTGGGCAGAAGCAGTGGGTATGGGAAAGGGCTTCACTTACAATTGCATAAAGAGCAATTGGGAAGGGGGAGTAAAGGGATGTTTCCCCTATAAAAGAAAAAAAAAAAAAAAGACTGCAATTGTCAAGCAAATTTTGAGTTAGTGTTTTAGTCAGGGTTCCATTAGAGAAAGAGAACCAGCAGGGTAAATGATAAAAAATACAGGAGATAGATGATAGATAGATAGAGATAGGTACAAGCTAGAGAATAGGTAGGTAAACAGATAATAAATATAGATAGATGGTAGATAGATGATAGAGATATAAAGAGATGATAGATAGATGACAGTTGTTTGGCCCACATGATTATCAGGGCTGATAGGGCAAGAATAAAACCTGTGGGGAAAGTCTTCAGGAAGGGTAGGCTGGAAAGCATTGGGCAGGAGTGGAAGTTGCAGTCCACAGGTGGGATTTCTTCTTCCTCAGGGAAACCTTGGTTCTGCTCTTACTTAGAACTTTCAACTGACTGGCTGAGGCACACCTAGGAAATGCAGGATAATCTCCATTATATGAAGGCAACTGATTGTAGATGCAATTCCATTTACAAAATACCTTCACAGCAACACCTAAGTAGTACTTGACAGAATAACTGGGTACTGGAAACTAGTCAAGTTGACACATAAACTGGCCATTTCCAGCAGCACCTTTTTATCATACCTCCACCCACCAATCTCATTTTCAACTCTTTGTCCTCATTCTGGTGGTTCTCACAATTTTTATCTCAATCTCTGGACTGATATTTATTCTACACAAAGATTTAGTTAATAGAATAGAATATCCATTACATAATGTTATTGATAGCAATGAGTAAGCAAAAAGATAGAACAATCTAAAGTCCCTTCACCCCACCCCCAAGATAGTCAAATATCCACCATGCATTTTGCATGAATATCTATATAAATACATGTATATTTTATATATAAAATATGTAATATATAATATAGAAATATAGTATATAAACATAATTATATTTTACATATGAACATAACTCCTCAACTTGATGCTTAGGAGTTATTAGCAGAGTGAACACCTTACAGTAAAGTAAAATTTTAGCATGAATTAAATCAACTGACAACCTGGTGAGGAGCTTCTGATGGAAAGAAAACAAAGATAATGGAGACTTTTCTCATGGGTTGAACCTTATGAGGGTTGAACCTTATGAGGGTTCTTCTGTCACTGTTCTGGGTCAGCAGCCGTTGGATGCTAGCATTTTCATATGGCACGGAAGATGGCAGTTAGTGGGGAGCTGGGGTGGGGAAGGTGTCATCCCATTGGTTTAGTTTGCTGTGGTTGATGCACAGACTGTCTGCTCTGAAGGAGTGGACACATAAACATGGTGACTAATGGAAATCTCTAAGCCATGGTGCTGGGGTGTTGGTGCATGGACAGATGGAAAATGCCACCAGAGTGTCCTTGGGGGAACTGAACTGGCATTGTAAAAAAAAAAAAAAAAAGTATATATATATATATGTGTGTGTGTGTGTGTGTGTGTGTGTGTGTGTGTGTGTGTGTGTGTATTTATATATATTCATGCAAAGTTCAAGGTGGATATTTGACTATCTTGAGGGTGGGGTTAGAGGACTTTAAATTGTTTTATCTTCTTGCTTACTTGCTCATTGCTATCAATAACAATATGTAATGGATATTCTGTCCCATTAACTAAATCTTTGTCATATTCAAGATGGTTTTTTAAAAATGAAAGCCTAGAAATGGATTTGCTTGGTTCAACCATATGAAACATGGCATGACTAGTGTGCATTGCCAATTGCCTGCCTGACCGGCTTGAGGCATTTCCTTTCCCCTAGCCATAGGTGAGAAGGCTTGTTTCTTGTTGCCAATGGTATTAGCATTTTTCCCATGTAATCAACAAGTCATCGTTTATAATTTTTAAGTCACTAGCATTGTCAGACATTTATTGTGAACATCAGTATTTTTTGTAATTCTATTTTTTTTAATATTAGGAAGTTTCAAATATAAAAATAGGGTTCCATTTTTATACTTTTTAAAACTCCAAATTATATAAGTTTCAGAAACTAAGATTACTGCCTAAGGATGCTGAGACCCAACTCCAGCTAATATCAGTTGACTTGCTATGTTTTAAGGAGTTTTTAAAAATCTCTTTGCATTTTTTGTTTTCATTGTGTAGCAAGTTTATCAGGCAGTTTGGATTCATCAGCTAATATCTGAGAAGTGCTTTACAATCCTTCTGAAAATCCCCAAGTTTACACAATTTATCGGAACTTTTAGCTGATGTTAAAACCGTATGTATAAAATTACCCAGAGGGTGAGAAAATGAAAGAGATATAGAAAGGAAGAAAGAGAGAGACACTGAGATCTCAAGGAAAAGAATATTTCCTTGAACACAGGAAACCCAACCAACATGTGGGGCCATTTGAGAAGTGACGATTGTGGGATAGTCACTGCAACGTGGATGCCTGGTTTGGTTTGTGGGGATGAATACTCATCATCCCATGAATTCTCCCCATGTGCACTGGCTTTTAAAGTACATCAAATGGGTCTGTAATGGCCCAGATATGAAAGTGAAAGTACAAGTCAGACAATTGAGCACAATTAGAGTGTTTTTCCCCCCTCTGGGGATTTGGTTATGTGGATTCCAACTTTCGAAAAGAATATTCTGTCTGTTGATCCCAAGTTACAAACACTGACACTGTAGCCTGTGGGAAAGGATGAAGAGTGTTGAAGAAGTCTGGGTGACTCCTTTGCTAAATTATAAAAATATTTGCATAAAATCATCTGAATGCCACACATTTCTCTAAAGAAATAATGACTCTAGTGTAAATGTTAGGCAAGCATAGATTATGAAAAGCTTTTGAGATCTCCTGCTTACATTTTGGAACCTGAAGTGGGAAAGATTGTCAAGGGAATGCTTGTTTCATTATATTGAAATGAGACCATTTCCTGACCAGAAATGGTAAGTGATTGTATTGATCTGGTTAAGAACTGACTTCTTAGTTCCAGCAATGGAACTTCAGAGCATGGTGGCTTTAACATAGACTCAAAGTAAAGATTTTAGAGCCTCTTCTCCCATCTTCCTGAGAATTGAGAGAATCTCTACTAAGATAGGAGAGTTAGGGTGGTGATATAGTTCAGTCAGCCTATAGGTTCTGAAGAAACTATGTTTATTCCTTTTCTGGGATGGACAGGAACAGCCTCTGCATTGATAATCTTGAAGGGTATACCTTGTTGCTTCAGAATTTCAGAGACAAATATGATCATCTGACCCAGACTTTTATCTAGAATAGCCAAACATCCAGGACCATCTTTTTAAATTATATAGTTAGAACACTTGCAGAAGCCACCCAAGTACAGGTGGCTGTCTCAATTCTAATCTCTCTACACATTCTCAAAAAAAAAAAAAAAATGCAGGTCCAGATCTTCAACATGTCGGCTTAGGACCAGACTTCCTTAACAGGACTCCCATAGCACAAGAAATAAAAGCAAGAGTCAATAACTGGGATAGATTCAAACTAAAAAGCTTTCTCTCAGCAAAGGAAACTATCAGCAATGCGAAGAAAGAGCCTACAGAGTGGGAGAAAATCTTTGCCAATCATACTTCAGATACAGCACTAATCTCCAGAATCTATAAAGAACTCAAAAAACTCTACACCGAGCATCCAAATAACCCAATTGACAAATGGGCTAAGGAAATGAACAGACGCTTCACAGAGGAAGATCTACAAGCAATCAACAAACATATGGAAAAATGTTCAACATCTCTAGTAATAAGAGAAATGCAAATCAAAACCACCCTAATATTCCATCTCACCCCAGTTAGAATGGCGATTATCAAGAATATAAGCAACAACAGGTGTTGGCAAGGATGTGGGGAGAAAGGTACACTCGTACATTGCTGGTGGGGCTGCAAATTGGTGCAGCCACTCTGGAAAGCAGTGTGGAGATTCCTTAGAAAACTTGGAATGGAACCACCATTTGACCCAGCTATCCCACTCCTTAGCCTATACCCAAAGGACTTAAAATCAGCATACTACAGAGATACAGCCACATCAATGTTCATAGCTGCTCAATTCACAATAGCCAGATTGTGGAACCAACCTAGATGTCCTTCAATTGATGAATGGATAAAGAAACTGTGATATACACATACACACAATGGAATATTACTCAGCAATAAAAAGTAATAAAATTATGGCATTTGCAGGCAAATGGATGAAATTGGAGAATATCATGCTAAGTGAGATAAGCCAATCTCAAAAAGCCAAAGGACGAATGATCTTACTGATAAGTGGATGATGACACATAATGGGGGGTGGGAGGGGTTAGTGTTAGGGTTAGAGTTAGGGTTAGGGAGGGGGGCAAGAATGGATGAAGGAAGGATTGTATAGAAGGAAAAGAGGGGTGGGAGGGGTGGGGGAAGGGAAAAAATAACAGAATGAATCAAACAACATTACCTATGTAAATTCATGATTATACAAATGGTATGCCTTTACTCCATGTGCAAATAGAGAAACAACATGTATCCCATTTGTTTACAATAAAAAAATGCAAACCCTACAGACAGAACCACACAAATTTCACGGACTTGCATGCTTTCCCCAACATAATTTAAAAAGAGAAAACACAAATTCCTAACACTTACATGCTAAACACAAAGCTCAATTTACCATATATTATTTTCTTGGGCTTATACCCAAGACTTTGCAGAGAATAAGGTGGAGTCTGAAAAAATGACACAGAAGAGAGAACAGGGGTACCAAGACTGACCTAAACCATCCCCCAAAAGTCCCACTTTAAGCACCAAAACCCCAAACAAAACGAACCAACAAAACTGAAAAGAGCTCTGGTGTTTCAGAACATATCCAGAAGGCCACGTGGGACCTCAAAAACCAACCCGGGAGGGCAACACTTTCGAGGATAAGAGTGAAAACACAGGTAGAGACAAACTTTGGAAACAGTTTTGAGAGCAGAAAAAGCAATAGGGAGAAACTATGACTCCTGTAAGACAAAATAAAATATTTTTAAAATTCTAAGGACTCTGACTCCCTAAAAACACTCACCTAGAAAAAGAAGCTGTACTTTGTACACTGAGGACAGTAGTTGTCTGGAGCTAGGACCACAAGCCCCATCCACTGAATGGGACTGGTACAAGCAGTTTCTACCCACACAACGCCACAGTGAGAAGAAAATAGGAAAAGGAGGGCGAAACGCCAGGTCTGGGTGTTATGCATCCTCCCCCAGCTATTAGTCCTGCGCAGGAGGATTCCAACACGCCAGACCAAATTTAATATCCCCAAAGAAGCATTTGAGGTAGAAATATCTATGCCTATGTATCTATAGAAAAAAATATATCTATTTACTTATCTAGATCTAGATTATATAGCACACACACATACACATATTTTGTAAGTAGGTAAATAACACACACCTGGAATTAGAAATTCAAAGACTAAGAACACACATGCACAGAAAATAAGAAGAAGTAAAATTGAAAGCCCAAGATGGTAAACATTTAATGCTTTTTAATTTTAGATCTAAGCCCATAACAAAGGTCTAGATAAGAGTGGATGCATAATACATTAATGTTATATGTTTTGTCAAGTAGAAATAATGCAACTTAAAATGGTATTAGAAAGGGGAGTGTAAGAGAAAGTGCAATAAGCTCATGGATTATTTAATACATAGAATTCAAACACTATTAAACACTGATAAGCCAGATGGTAAACTTAAATGTGCAAAGGTATAAATCATCTTCTTAAATAATAGAAATGTTTAAAAATAGAAAGTAAAGACAGCACATCACAAAAAGAAAAAGAAAATATCATACACAGTGAATTATAACCAAAAAAATAAAAAACAGAGTTGAGAGCAAGTATAACAATCACATTAATGTGAGTTTAATTGATATTTAAAACATTTCAAAATTGGCCCACAAAATAAGACACAGCTCTGGCATACAGGAACACATCTTACCCCCAAATGACTAGAGCTCAGAAAGACTTATAGGAAGGATAAAGTTTTTCTAGAAAAAAAATGGAAATGAAAATGTAGAAACTACAATCATGATGTCAGTGTAGCATAATTCTAACCATGGAAACTAAACTCAACTAAAGTGCACTGCATTTTAATGCTAAACACCACGTTTCACAAAGAAGATATAGCATTATGAATGATAGTGCACCAAACAATATAGGAAATCACCTCTGTGAAACAGAAACTGTAGGCAACTCAAAGAGACACAGGAACACTTTAATGACAGGAGGATGCAGTATGCATTCTTATACGTGGCAGGCCAAATGGACAGAATGTACACAAGGTAGCTCAAGGTCTAAATAAGGTACAGCCTTTTCTTTTCCATTTCTTTTTAACATTAATGTATTATAATTATACATGGTAGTGAGATTCATTATGCCATATTGGTGCAAGCACATAACATAATTTGATCAATCTCATTTTCCAGTACTTTTCTTTTCCTCTTATTCTTTCTCCCCATGATCTGCTTGCAGTACTCTGATCTCCCTTTTATTATCATTATTGCTTTAGTTAGTACACTATAATTACAGGCATATATATTTGAGATTATATATATTTACATACATACATATATATATAATCTATATATGAGATTTATTGTGGTATATTTATACATGGATATAGCATAATTTGGTGGATTTCATTCCCCAGTACATCCCCCTCTCCTTCCCTCTTTATCCCCTTCTACTCTATTGTGCTCCCTTTTAATTTTGAAAGTCCTCCATTTTTATTCCTTTTCCCCTTTCTCTCTAGCTTCTGCATATGAGAAAACACTCCATCTTTAACTTTCTGATTCTGGTTATTTCTCTTAGCAAGATGTTTTCCAGTTCCACCCATTCACCCACAAATGACAAATTTCATCCTTTGTTATGGCTCAGTAAAACTTCATTGTGTATATTTACATTTTCTCTATTCATTCATTGGTTTATGACCACTTAGACTGGTTCCATAACTTGTCTGTGATGAATTGTACTACCATTCACATTGGTACTCATGTATTGCTATACTGTGCTGATTTGAATCTTTTGGATAAATACAAATAGTGGGATAGCTGTGTCATGTGGTGGTTTCATTCCTAGTTTTTTTGAGGGAACTTCATACAGCTTTCCAAAGTGGTTGTACTAATTACTGTCTCACCAACAATACATATGAGTACCTTTCCCCCCCCCACATCTTTAGTAGAAATTATTATTATTTGTGTTCTTGATTGCCATTCTAACTGAAGTGAGATGAAATCTCAGTGTAGTTTTGATTTGCATTCCCCTGATTACTAAGGATGATAAACATTTTTTCATATTTTTTTTGGTAATTGTGTTTCTTCTTTTGAGATATATCTGTTAGATCATTTACCCATTTATTGATTTTTTTTGGTATTAAGGTTTTTGAGTTCTTTAAATATTATGGATATTAATCTGCTGTCAGAAGAGTAATTACAAAGATACTTTTCCCATTCTGTAGGCTTTCTCATCACACTCTTGTTTCCTTTCTTGTGGAGAGCTTTTAAATTTGGTATCATACCACTTAATGATTCTTGATTTTATTTCTTGAATTATAGGAGTCTTATTAAGGAAGTTGTTGCCTGTGCCAATTCTTGAAGTGCTGATTTATGCTTTTCTCTAGCTGTTTCAGTTCTAATTCCTTGATTTTTGATTCACTTTGATATGAATTACGTGCAGGATGAGAGATAACGATCTAGTTTCATTCTTCTTCATGTGGATAATAAGTTTTTCCAGGATTTGTTAAAAAGACTTTCTCCAAAGTATATTTTTGGTGCCTGTGTCAGAATCAGATGACTATATCTATGTGGATTTGTCTCTGAGTCTTCTATTCCATTGGTCCTCATAACTGTTATTATGGCAATACCAAGCTGTTTTTGTTTCCATAACTCTGTGGTATACTTTAAAATTAGGGTTTGTGATGCCAATGGCATTGCTCAGGATTTCTTCAGCTATTCTGAATCTCTTATTCTTTCATATAAATTTTAGGACTCTTTTCTAGTTCTTTGAAGAACATCATTGGTAATTTGATGAGGTTCATATTGAATCTGCATATTGCTTTAAATAATATGGCCATTTTGTCCATATTAATTCTGCTTATCCAAGAACATTGGATATATTTTGTTCTTCTAAGGTCTTTTTCAATTTTATTCTTCAGTGTTCTATAATTTTCATTATAGAGATCCATCACCTCCTTGGTTAGATTTATTCTTAGATTTCTTTTTTGAGTCTATTGCTAATGAAATTGTTTTCCTGATTTTTTCCTCATAAGATTTATTATTGGAGTACAGGAAAGCTATTGGATTTTAATGTTAATATTGTATTCTGCTGCTTTGCTGAATTTGTTTATTAGCTCTAGAAATCTTCTGGTGGAGTTTTTTGGGTCTTCTATATGTGGGATCATGTCATCAACCACAGAGATTACTTGGCTTCTTCTTTTCCTATTTGTATCCCTCAAATTCTTTCTCTTGCCTGATTGCTCTGGAAAGAGTTTCAAGAACTATATTGAATAGAAGTGGTGAGAGTGGGCACCCTTGTCTTGTTCTGGATTTTAGAGGAAATGCTTTCAGTTTTTCCCCATTAGCTATGTTGTTAGCTTTGGGTTTGTCAAATATAGCCTTTATTATGTTGACATAAGTTCCGTGTACTCCCTGTTTCTTCTGTGCTTTTAACATGAATGAATGCTAGATTTTGTTGAAGGCTTTTTCTGCATTCATTGAGATGATCTTGTGATTTTTGTCCTTAGTTCTATATATGTTATGGAGTATACTTATTGATTTGCATGTGTTGAATCATCCTTGCATCACTGGAATGAATCCAACTTGATCATGGTGTACAATCTTCTTAATGTGTTGGTAAATATAATTTGCTAATATTTTATTGTGTATTTATATTTCTATGTTCATCAGAGTTATTGATCTGTAGTTTTCTTTTCTCAATGTGTTTTAATGTGGCTTTCATATCATATGAAATGAATTCATAGAATAAATTTGGGAATGTTCTGGAACTTTATATTTCATAAAATAATTTTAGGAGGATTGATACTCTTAGCTGAGAATCCATCTGATTTCAGGCTTTTCTTTGTTGGAAGGCTTTTCATTACTGCCTCAGTATCATTACTCGATATATTTTTTTTATTGTAAACAAATGGGATACGTGTTGTTTCTCTGTTTATACATGGCATAAAGGCATACCATTTGTGTAATCATAAATTCATTGCTTGATATTGATCTGTTTAAGTTTTCTATATCCTCTTGGTTAAATTTAGGTAGGACCTTTGTGTCTACAAATTTGTCATTATCTTCTGTATTTCCAATTAATTGTAATGTAAATTTTCAAAATAGTCCCTAATAATCCTCTGCATGTCAGAAATGTCTGTGATATTTCTTTTTTATCTCTAATTTTGTTAATTTGGGTCTTTCTTTTAGTTAGTTTGGTTAAGGATTTATCAATCTTGTTAATCTTTTCAAAGAAGCAACTCTTTTTTTTCATTGATCTTTTGTATTATTTTTCAATTCTTTACTTCTTTTGACTTTGCTTTTTTAAAATTTTTTTAGTTGTAGATGGACTCAATACTTTTATTGTATTTATTTTTTTATGCAGTGCTGAGGATCGAACCCAATGCCTTACACTTCCTAAGCAAGCGCTCTACCAATGAGCCACAACCCCAGTCCTTCATATTGGTTTTAATCTTTTTCTTTCTTCTACTGACTTCAGAATTAGTGTGTTTCTAATTTTCCAGAGCCTTGAGATTAGATGGGTTATTTGAGATCTTTCTTTTTAAAAAAAGTTTAGGCTCTATGTGCAATACACTTTCTTCTTAGAACTGCCTTCCTAGAGTCCCAGAGATTTTGGTACATTGTACACTATTCTAGCTTGATTCTAAGAACTTCTAAAATTTCTCCTCTCATTTTTATAATGACATTTCTCTTTCAAAAAAGTATTGTTAAATCTCCATGTGTTTTCTTTCTATAGTTTTTTTTGTTGATTTCTAATTTTATTTGATTATGATCTATAAGATACAAGGGATTATGGCAACTTTTTTTTATATATTTTCTAAGACTTGCTTTGTGACCAATAGTATGGTCTGTTTTGGAAAAAAATCCATGAACTGCCGAGAAGAATAAGATACATGTTATATTTTTAGATCCACATTTACATCCTGTCAAATTTAGCTTTTCTTAATCAAACATATATACTGACCAAAATGATGATATTTGAGTTTTAAAAAAAAAGAATCAAGGAGTCCTGTAAAATAGAAATATAACAGTCTCTGATCACAAAACAATAAAATAAGAAACTAATCACAATGTAACAGCCCATCCTCTCAGCACCTAAAAATTATTTTAAAAAAATACACCTATTAAAAACCTATCAAGCAAAAGGGGAAAATATAACAGAAACCAATTATCTTCTGAAAATTAATGATGATGAAATCATTAAATGTTAAAATCTATAGCCTATATTAAAGCCAGTGATCAGAGGAAAATTCATGGTTTTAAAGATACCACTAAACATTAAAAATATAAATAAATAAATTAAAATTTCAATTCTGAAAGATAGAAAGAGAACAACTAAGTTAACTAAATAAAAGCAAAAAGAAGACAAAATGAAGATAAAAGATTGAGTTGAATGAGGTAGAGAATAAAAAAAGCATATCTAATTAGTAAATCAAAATCCTGATTTTTTTTTAAAGAACAAAATAGACCACGCATTAGTTTATCTAAATAATAAAAAGGGGTGGGGCAAAGACAAATGTACAAACTATGTAATGAAATGACATTGAAACAGATGTTTTTCAAATATGCAAAATTATTATGCAGATTTATATGTAAAATAATTTAAAATATAGATGAAATTGATAAATCTTCAATTGTAAAAACTGGCTACTTATAAGAGATGGGGACAGAAGGATCAGAGAAGTGTGGAAGAGATGGGGAACATAATACCTTCTGAATGTTCCTTTTGTGTAATTCAGACTTTTTGAGTTATATTAGTGTTTCGGATACTCAATATGTAAAATAAAGTCAGTAAAGATGTGGAAAGGAGCCCTAAAATATATACAAAGTGAAGTAAATGAACTTATTTCAGAACCACATTGAAGGGAAAAAGTAAACTAAACCAAGTGATTTTTGAATTCAACAATTTGAGTGTATATCCCTGGGCTATAAACAAACAATAGTAAATAAAGACTGAACTCTAAGTAGGAAGCTTAGTGTGGGTTAGCAATTCTGAAATTACTTTGTGTGTATTCTAGTGTATTCTAGAATTAAGCAATACATAAACAGATTGTGGATAATGGGAACCAGGTTTCTCAGTGCTGGAAAAGGCAATTATAAATGTGAATATAGGAAAAGGTGGAATGAACTCTGTGTTAGTGGAATGTAATTGGATATTGAAATGGGATTGAAGGAATCAGTAAGAACTTATGATATATTTTATCTACCTGTTTATCATTATGTATAGGTTTTCCTAACTCTGTCTACTAAAAGCTAAAAGCAATGACATCCTGGCAGCAATGAGCACATCCAGTGCCAAGATCTCAGTTTCTAAATGTACAGTCCATTAGAAAGAAACAGGGATCCCAGAGTAAATTAGCTTATTATAAGATCGGAACTAGGGGAATACAAGGTAAGTCCAGGCTATCTTATTGCTCAATAAAGTAAGAAACTGCTCAAAGAATCATGCAAAAATGTCAAAGGGATACAGAGACATATCTAAGGAGCTCTACTGGCAAAGTCTGGAACAACTGATTATCAAAATTAATAATGTTGGGAGATCAAAGATGACAGATTAAAGGAAGGTGTACTTTCTGGCTGTTCCGTGTCTCAGAGCAGTAGCAGTATTGCTTCTCAACAAGGTGGGTGACAGCAGAAATTCATGGAAATACTAGACAATCACAAATCTGTGTGTTTCTGAACACAAAGATTCAGAAATTTGTGTGCTTTGAACAGAGGACAAGAAAGGGTATACTGGAGTCAAGCTAATGGTGGCAGTGGGGCCAGTTCACCACAATGGGAAGGGTAACAAGCAGAGAGAGAGAAACATAACAATTTGACATGGAAATGGAGAACAGAAAAGCAGTCTGAACTTAGCTAATCAATGGCTATAGATCAAGGTGGTGTTTGAAAAGTGCTCCATGTTTCTCGATTGGCCCCAGAGAGCTGAGATGGGGCGACATCTCAAAGAGGCCATGCTGTGGCTTGCTGCTGTGGAAGCCCGGGAGATCACAGCATATATTGCCATACTGTCTCTGCAAGTGCTGCCACATTTCCTAGGGTGTACCTGGCAGAATGTGATTGAAATGGGCATAGCAAAACATGTGCTCTAGGGTTTCAGTTCCGGGATACAGAGCGGAGTACAGCTTGCTTTACCTTTGAGTTTGATGTGTCATGAGACCAATAGTAGAGGGTCGGTACACTCAACAGGTGGGCATGATTACAGTCAAGCACTGAATCTGGGAAGGCCATAGTTACGGGTGGTGGAGTGTGTGAGACTTATGGAGGTTGGGTTACCACACCCTATGAATAGAATTTGTGGAGGCTCCTGAGTCCCACACACCCAGCAGAGATCAGCATCTGCCTGGCCCTAGGGGTGTGCTGATGTAATCTCTCCAAAGAAGCTATCCAGTCAACAAAGCTCCAAAGCTCCAATTAGAGATAACCCTCAGCTATTGTGACTTCCTACTTAGAACTCTATATCAGCTCTGCCCTGGAGTACCTCCACCTAATCTGTCCAGACAGCCAGCAGTAGTACCTTTCCACCCCACCTTATACTGGTGTGAAGAGAAGCTAATAACTCTTTCAACCAGCTTTGGTTCCAGACCACACCAGCTGGAAGTCTGGTGAGCAACACAAAAAGAGAATATATTTAATACCTCCCAGACCTTGCTCTGTCTAAGGAGTACATAGTCCAAGAAGAAACAGAAAGAAAAGCAGTCTGTCATAGGGAGTGAACATCATCTTTGTTGACAGTTTTGATAACCTCAGAGGAGACAATTCTTTCAAGGTTTCACTAAGAACTTTTTTGTGTGTTCTTTCTGCATTTACTATTTAATTTGTGACTATACATGATATACATATTTGCTTCTTTTTTCTTTTTCTTTTCATTTTTACCATTTTTCCCTTTTATCGTTCATTTGTTATTTTACTTTATCTTTTGAGGGTTAGGGTTTTTAGTTTGTTTTGTGTTGTTTTTGCTTCTCATATTATACTATCTTTGTTTTCTTCTATACCTGATAGCCAGATTCTCTTGTTCTCTCTCTGTCTGTATTTTGCTCCTTTTATCTGTGTTTTCTCCTCCTTCTTTTCTGCTTTCTCTCAGTTCATATGTTAATTATTTTAAACTTTCTTCTGGTTTCTATCCCATTTTCTTATCTCTTAATGAACTGTAGTCTTATCTTTTAGAACTATTTAGTTCATATAATTTCTCCCTCCACCATTCATGCTGCTGCAGCTATTAGTACTATGAATGGCATAACTGAAACTTCTTTATACTAGATTTAGTTCACAGTTGTCCATCATTTTGCTGTTGCTCATTACTGACCATGCCATTTCATTTTTTGTGGTAATTGGTGATATAGATATCATACTAGGCATTGGGTACTTATTTTAATGCTGCATATTGTTCACTGCTATTTTTTCCTTTTCTGTGAGATGCTGGGAATCTATTGGGACATTACAAGTTCACAGGGTAGAGACTCTGCTGCTGAGCAATACCCACAGTCCAGCCAAGAGACCACATATCTTGCTTCACTTACAGCCCAATCCTACTCAAACTTCAACACGAAGAATAAGGGGGAAAAAAAACCCCAAACTAATGACCAAACCCCAAGTGAGAATGGTTAAAATGTGTCTGTAGATCCCACTCATGGAAATCCATTTCTACAGAGAAAAGAAAGAGAAATAAAACAAAGACTGTGGACACCACACCTACAAAGGGCTGCAACTTAGATAATTCCCTTGCCTTTTAGAACATACAGAATGGGGATGTACTCCATATATTCTGCCATGTATAACACAATTGCTTCATCTATGGAAGGACCCCACTCTTGTAAGATCTGCAGGGAAAGTTGAATCTTCAAGTCCTTGTTCAATTTCTTCAAAATACACTAATCACCACTGAAGAACTAACTGGAAACCATACTATAAAATCCACGTGTAAATAAATTGAAAAATTCACAACAACCTGATATCCCAGAACAAGGGAAGTCTGTGCCCTAAAATGACCCTCATATAATAGTAGAAAAGCAATCCAACCAAATGCACAAAAGCACAAAAATTACAGAAAATCAAGTTAATATGACACTCTTTAAAGTTTGTAATTCACTAGCAATGAACTTCAAATATACTGAAGGGGATGAAGTACCAGATTAAGCATACAAACAGATGATTATAAAAATGATCAATAAACTCCAAGATAACACAGAAAAACAACTGAATGAATTAAGGAAGTAAATACAGGATATGGATTATAAATTTAACACAGACATAGAAATATTGAAGAAGAACCAAACTGAAATTTTGGAAGTGAATGACAAAATAAATCAAGTGGAAAGTCTCTACAATAATGCAGAATAAGTAGAAGAGTTTCTCAGAGCTATAAGACAAAGTGGGGAACTTTGAACATTTAGACATCATTAAAGAGTAGAAAATAGGCAAGGGGGGATATAGCTCAGTTGGTAGAGTGCAAGCATAAGGCCCTGGGTTCAATCTCCAGCACTGCCAAAACAAAAAAAAAAGCAGAAAATAAGCAACTATGATAAGAATATACAAATAGTCTGGAAAAAGTAAAAGAAATTTAAGACTTATTGGAATTTAAGAGGGTTGTGAAATGCAAGCTAGTAGCATGGATATCCTCTTTAGGGAATTAATAACAGAAAAATTTTCAAACCTTGGGAATGAGATGGACATTCAGATAAAAAAGTCATTCAGAATCCCATAGAATTAAAAAAGAACTTATCCATGATGGATAAGTATTATAATTAAAAACATATTATGGAGAGCAAGAACAGAATTTTAAAAGCCTCAAGAGAAAAACATCAGGTCATTTTTAGAGACAGGTCAATCAGAATTATTTCTGATTTCTCAGCACCAATTCTAAAATTCAGGAGAGCTTGGAATCTTTTCTAAGCCCAGAAAGAAAATAACTGCCAACCAAGATTGCTCTATCCAGCAAAGCTATCCTTCAGAATTGAAGGAAGGAAAAAAACCCACTTTTCAAAATAAGCAAAAATTAAAAGTATTTATGACTGCTAGAAAGTTATACTGCTGCACACACAAGCCAAAGAAGAAGAAGAAGAGAATAATAATGATAATAATAATAATAATAATAAGAAGAAGAAGAAGAAGAAGAAGAAGAAGAAGAAGAGGAGGAGAAGGAGGAGGATGAGGAGGACGAGGAGGAGGAGGAGGATGAGGAGGACGAGGAGGAGGAGGAGAAGGGGAATGTGGGAAGGAGGAGGGAAAAGAAAAGGAAAAAATGAAAAAAAAATACACTTACTCCAGAACTTGCAAATGAATGAATCTTATTAGAAAAGTAGCTAAGAAAATGTGAAAGAAGATCAAATTAAACACAGAAATAAAAACAGAAGGAATTAACAAACATTTTTCTGTAACATGGAATGTAAATGATGTCAACTCTCCAATTAAAAATCATAGACTGGCAGAATGGATTAAAAAACAAGACCCAAGTATATGCTGTTTCTATGAAACTCATCTTAAAGGTAAAGAAAGCCACAGGCTGAAAGTGAAATGATGAAAAATGACATTCCATGCAAACGAACCACCAAAATAAGCAGTAGAAGTTACTTTCACAACCACAAGGCAGATTTAAGTACAAATTAATCAGAATAGACAAAGAAAGTAACTTCAATACCCTTAAAGGGAGAATTAAATGAGTAAATAAAATAATAGCAAATATGCTCCTAATATCAGAGCATCAAAATACATAAAATGAACACTATTAAACTTAAAGACTCAGATAGACCTCAATACAATACAGAGTAATTTTAACACACCTCTCTCATCAATAGATAGGTCATCCAGACATAAAATTAGTAAAGACTCTTCACACCTAAAAATTATATGTCAAATGGATGTAACAGACATTTGTAGAATATTTTATCAAATGACAACTGAAATTACTTTCTTCTCAGCTGCCCATGGTGCCTTCTCCAAAATATACTGTTTATTAGACCAGGAAGCAACTTTTGGGAAATTCAAAAAGTTCATATAATTTCTTGCATCTTATCAGATCATAATTGAATAAAAATAGAAATCAACACTAAGAAAAGGCACAGAAAATACATAAACACATGGTGATTGAACAATATACTTTTGAATGACAAATTAGTGATAGAAGAAATCTAGGAAGGAATTTAAAAAATCTCTAGAATTAAATGAGAATAGAGGAGCAATACATCAGAATCTTTGGGATGTTGTGGAATCAGAAAGATCCCAAACAAACAAATGAATAATGAATTTCAAAGCCCTATAGAAATGAGAACAAACCTATCTCAAAATCAGTAGAAAGAAGGAAATACGATCAGAACCAAAATAAATGAAACAGAGAATAAAATAAATACAAAATATCAATGAAATGAAATGTTGGTTCTTTGAAAAGATTAACAAGATTGATAAATGCTCAGTCAAGCTAACAAAGAGAGAGAAAGAACATACAAATTACTAAAATTAGAGATAAAGAAGGAGATAATATCATAGATAACAGAGAAATCCTGAGGATCACTAGGGACTAATTTGAAAATTTATATTCCAATAAGCTAGAAAATCTAGAATAAATGGATACATTTCTAGACACATAAGTCCTGCCAAAATGGAACGAGGATACAGAAAACCTAAACAGATCAATATCAAGCAATGAAATTAAGGCAACCATTTAAAAAAAACTTCCAAAAAAGGAAAGCATAGGAATAGATGACTTCTCAGTTGAATTTTACTAGACCTTTAAAGAAGAACTATTGCAAAGGCTGCTTAAATTATTTTGAGATAGAAAGTGATGAAACACTTCCAAATTCATTCATAAAGTCAGCATCACCCTGATACCAAAATTAGATAAGGACACCTTAAGGAAAGGAAACTACAGATCAATAACTCTGATGAACATAGAAATAAAAATACACAATAAAATATCAGCAAATTATATTTACCAACACATTAAGAAGATTGTACACCATGATCAAGTTGGATTCATTCCAGTGATGCAAATCAATAAGTATGCTCCATAACATATATAGAACTAAGGACAAAAATCACAAGATCATCTCAATGAATGCAGAAAAAGCCTTCAACAAAAATCTAGCATCCATTCATGTTAAAAGCACAGAAGAAACAAGGAGTACAAGGAACTTATGTCAACGTGATAAAGGCTATATTTGACAAACCCAAAGCTAACAACATAGCTAATGGGGAAAAACTGAAAGCATTTCCTCTAAAATCCAGAACAAGACAAGGGTGCTCACTCTCACCACTTCTATTCAATATAGTTCTTGAAACTCCAGAGCAATCAGGCAAGAGAAAGAATTTGAGGGATACAAATAGGAAAAGAAGAAGCCAAGTAATCTCTGTGGTTGATGACATGATCCCACATATAGAAGACCCAAAAAACTCCACCAGAAGATTTCTAGAGCTAATAAACAAATTCAGCAAAGCAGCAGAATACAATATTAACATTAAAATCCAATAGCTTTCCTGTACTCCAATAATAAATCTTATGAGAAAAAAATCAGGAAAACAATTTCATTAGCAATAGACTCCCAAAATGGAACAACACAACAACCACCAAATCTATGAATAAATGTAACCAAGGAGATGACAAACCTCTAGAATGAAATTTCATAGTACACTAAAGAAAGAAATTGAAAAAGACCTTCTTGGATAAATGGAATTAATATGGTCAAAATGGCCATGTTATCTAAAGCAATTTGCAGATTCAATTTGAGCCTCATCAAATTACCAATGACATTCTTCAAAGAACTAGAAATAAGAGTCCTACAATTCATACGGAAGAGTAAAAGATCCAGAAAAATCAAAGAAATGAGCAATAAGAACAATGCTGTTGGGATCACAAGCCCTAATTTTAAATTATACCATAAAGCTATGGTAACAAAAGCAGCTTGGTATTGCCGCAATAACAGTTTTGAAAACCATTGGAGTAAAATAGAAGGCTCAGAGACAAATCCACTAGAGACTCATCTGATTCTGACACAGGCACCAAAAATATACTTTGGTGAAAGCCTTTTTAACCAATGCTGGGGAAACTGATTATGCATATGTAGAAGGATAAAACTAGATCCCTATCTCTCATTCTGAAGAAAAGCCAAACCAAAGTGGATCAAAGACCTTGGAATTAAACCAGAAACACTGAAACAGCTAGAAGAAAACATAGGTCAATACTCTAACATATTGGCACAGGCAACAACTTCCTTAATAAGACTCATGAAGCTCAAGAAATAAAACCAAGAATCAATAAGTGGGATGGCATCAAATTAAAAAACTTCTTCTGTACAGCAAAGGAAACAATTAAGAGTGTAAAGAGAAAGCATACAGAATGAGACAAAATCTTTGCCAGCTACTCTTCTGTTGGAATTCAATAACAAAAATATATAAAGAAACAAAAACAACAAAAAAGTAACTCAATAAATAAAAAGGAAAATGAACTAAACAGGCACTTCACAAAAGAAGTAGTACAAATGGTCCAAAAAATGTTCAACAATCTTAGTAATTAGGTAAATGCAAATAAAAACTACATTAAGGCTTTCTATCACTCTGGTTAGAATGCCAGTCATCAAGAATGCAATTTAAAGTATGTGCTGGAAGGGATGTTGGGACAAAGAACACTCTTGGTTGGATTGTAAGTTTGTACAACTATCGAGGAAATCATTATAGAGGTTTTTCAAAAGACTACGAATGGAGCCACCTTATAATCCAGTCGTATCATTACTCATATTTATCCTAATGTATTAAAGTCATTATACTATAGTGATACAAGCATGCACATGGTTATAGCACAATTTGCATAAGCCAATTTATGGAAACTGCCAAGTTGTCTGTCAACAGATGATTGATAAAATATGTTATGGATATACCATGGAGTTTTATTCAGCTGTAAAGAAATCATATCATTTGTTGGTGAATGGATAGAACTGGAGAACACCATGCTAAATGAAACATCTAACTCAGAAAGTCAAAGGTCATGTTTTCTCACACATGGAAGTTAAGGGGAAAAAAAGAAGCAAAAGTTGGGGGATCTCATGAAAATAGAAGGGAGACCAATAGATTTGAGCTAAGGGATGAGGAAGATGGAGGAGAGGAGGGAAAGGGGAGATATTAGGGTATGGAAGTCATCAAATTATATTGTTATATTATGTATATACAAATATATGACAATGAATCCCACTGTTATAAGCAATTGTAATGCACTAATAAAAAATAAAATGAAATGAGAAAAAGTTAATGTGAGATTATGTTGGTAGATTCTAACCTATTGAAGAAAGTAAGATTCTGTAAATCCATACTAATAAATTAATGAACAAGGAAAGGAATCAATGGAATAATATATTTTTACAGAATATCAGCCAATAACTGCAAAGGGTTGATGGAAGTTCAAAGTCACAATTTGGCAAAAATTGTGTAAAATTATGGCTAAAATCATAGCAGCTAAAATTAATGAGTCACCAGTATTGGGATAAAGTATTATCCAGTGCTTCCTGATAAAAGTACTGGAAGAATATAAGAATGCTACTGTGCTATTCCTGCCCAAAATAGGTGATTTGAATCAAATTATAAGGAAATATATACTCAAGGTACATTGTACAAAATAACTGATTTAATTGCTTTAAAAATGTCAGTGTAATGGCACATAAAACCCGAGAAACTAAGATTAAGGGATTGAAGAGACATGGTAACCAAATGTATGCACGATAATCCTATATTGGATCCATGAGGAGAAACACTTTTTCCTCTTGCTATGAAGAACATTATTATGATATTGGTGACATTTTAATAAGATGTATAGACCTGTGTGAATTTCTCAATTTTTATGATTATACTGTAGTCATAAATATTATCCTTATTTTTAAAAGAAATGCACATTGAAGTATTTAGAGATTATGTAAATATGTATTCTCAAGTCATTTAGAAAAAAGTATAAAATAATATAGCTAAATATCAACATTTGGGAAATTTGCATAAAGGGTATTACGAAAATTCTTTGTACTATTGCAACTGTTCTGTAAATCTGAAATTATTTCAAACAAGTTTTTTTATGTCCAAAAATGATTGAAGGTATCCTTATGATTACAGAAATTGAATATATTTACAATGTACATAATTGGTAAAGACTAGTATCTGTAATGTATAAAGAAGTCTTTCACAACAAAAAGAAAACCCAAATAATGCAATATGCAATATAAAAAAATAGGCAAAGGACTTTGAGGTACTTCATAAAAGACAATACCCAATGACCAGTACATATGTGGAAAATATCTCAAAATTATTCATAATGCAATACATGCAAATTGAAACTCCTATAAGATGCCACCATCTAACCACTAAAATGGTCATGACTTAAATTTTTGGTAAAACCAAGTCTTGGTGAGAATGTAGAGCAATGAGAACTTTCAGATAGTGTTGATGGTAGTGAATGTTGGAAATATACTTTTGAAAATCTGACTTTACCTGAAAAGTTGAACATACAAGTACCTTATGACCTCCAAATTCCACTTGTAATCAAATGTGCTATAGAAATGTATTCACATATTCTCCAAGAAAGTAAAATTTTGCAACATATGGCTATAAATTTTATGTGAATTTTAAATATATACCATGTAGCCATAAAAATAAACACACATTACAATGTGGATGAATCTCACAAAAATATGAAGTAAAAAAGCTAGACAGAATATCTAGTATGTAAATGTTTTTATCTATCTATCTCATCTAATCTACAGTGACAGATGGACTTGCAACCTATGGGAGAAATGAGAAACACAAGAGGACTTCTTGGGCTGTGCTGTGATGTTCTACTTCTTGACCTGGGTGGAGTAAATACAATTATGTTCATTTTGCGATAATTAATTACATTGATATTTTTGTCATTTATTCCTTGTCCTGTATATACGGCATGCAGTGAAAATGTTAGAAACAGGGAAACTAAGCCAGATATGGTGTTGCACACTGTAAGCCCAGCTACTAGGGAAGTTGAGGCAGGGGGATCTCAAGTTCAAGGCTAGTCTGGGCAAGACATTATCTCATTAAAAAAGAGGGCAAGGGATGTAGCTGAGTGATAGAGTGCTTGTCCTGAATATTATCCCCACTATGGCAAAACAAAACAAAACCAAAAAAACAAAAAGTCCAAAACTTAAAACAAACAAACAGGGAAACTAAAGAGACATAACAACAAAAATAGAAAAAGCAATTTGTAAAAGGATTCTGCAACAGAGCTAGGAGAGTGGGTATCTTAGAGGTAGTCATGCTTGTGGATCTAATATAACACCATTATAGTAAATCAAACTGCAGATACACTGTAAAGCCATTCTATCACCCTGCTTTATAACTAAATTACAAAGGCTTCACTTAGCTTAGGGGATAATTTGGGAACCAGGGGAAAATATCACACTGACAATAATATTTGCTGGAGTATATGGAGTTAAGCTCCCCATTGTGAATTGCAGAGATCCCTTATGAAGATGGGTATCAGACTTCCTTATTTTAGGTTCATTGCATTTAATTTTTCACTTGATGAAGTTTGTTTTAAGTGCTTACTCTGAGATTTGGTAACATGCTTCAGTATAAGATTTTCAGCTGAATCTAATGCTATTCATTCTGTATGCAGGCTTTACCTCCTCTAGAACAGAAGAGGTTCCCATCCCCATTTGTCATGGTAACTTTTATTTTAATATTTTAAACCACAGAACAGTCATTCTTCATAGTCAGTGGCTAATTAAATTTAATGATCTGTTTCTGTGCTTACCCATGTTTCCTTACCCCAGCCTTGTCCTCTGAGTTTTCTTTTTCTACTATAGAGAAGAATGTTCTCAATTTGTTCCTTTAGTGAGCTGTAGGTGGTGAACTCATAGTCTTTGAACATCAGAGAATGTCTTTATTTTGCACTCTCATTTGAAGAATGGGCATGCTCAAAGTTCAAAGTTCACAATTAATTTTCCTTGGCACTTTGAAGATAATTTTCCATTGTTGCTGATTAGACGTCTACTGCCAATCTGTTATTCCTTTGTGGTGATCTATTTCTTTTTTATTTTATGTGTTAGCTTGAAGATGTTCTCTTTATTCTTGGTGTTCTGCCATTTCATAGCCATGTGTGTGGGTGAGGTTTTATTTTCACTTACCCCGACTAGAGCTCAGAGCTAATTGTCTGAGAGACCAGGTTATTTCCACAATTCTAGAAAACTCTCAGTCATTATCTCATGAAATATTTATTTCCTGCCATTCCCTTAGTTTTTAAATTAAATTCCTAAAATAAATATATTGTGACCTCTAAATCTATCCCCTACATCTCTTAACCATTGTCTCATTCAAATAAAATCTTTGCTTCTCCAGTGAGCATTCTGGGTAAATTCTTCATTACTAGTTTCAAGTTCTCTATTTTTTTGGCATCCATTTTAGAATTCATTCAGTTTTTGATACATTGGGTCTTTAGTAGCTACACTTGTCATTTATAAGATTTTTTAATATTCATGTTTTTTCCCTATTTCTTTCTTCTTAATTCCTATGTTATAATATATATTACTAACTTTAAGTAAATAGTCTGAGACACTTTTGGTAATAATAAAGTCTTATAACCACCACCACAATCAATCAGAATTTCCAATACTGCAGAAGGTGCCCCCTTGTGCCCCTTAGTAGTCAGTTCTTTTCCAGACTCAACCTAAGGAAGAACTCTGCTTTCTTTTACTAAGGTTTTGCCTATTCTAGAACTTTAGAAAGAAGGGATCATGCAGTATACATATTTTTCTTTCTCTTTTATTTAGAGTAATGTCTTTGTGATTCATCCAGGTTATTGCATGTATCTGTAGTTTGTTTCTTTTTTTTATTGCTAGTACTATCCTACAGGTTTTAAATTTTTTACTTTATTGTGATAAAAACACTTAAGAAAAGATCTACCTTTGCAACAATTTTAAATACACAGTACATTATTGTTGCTCATAAGTGCAATGTTGTACAACAGCTTTCTAGGGTTTACTAATCTTGATTAAGTAAAATTTATCATTTTACCTCAAAGCTTTCTTGCACTGTCTCACACATGTGCTTTTGGGGGATACTTCATATCTAAACCATAACAATTCCAAGGTCATTTTTTGTAGAAATAGAGCAATTGTATGATGCATGTGGTGCCACAGAAGAATACATATAGACAACTTCAACCTTGAGTAGGAGGAACACATTTAGCAGTAAAAAGTTGCAGTAATTAAAACAGTTTTAAAAAATACTGGCATAAAGACAGACATATAGACCAACAAGATAGTACAGAGAGCCAAGAAATATATACATGTATACACAGTCAAGTAGTCTTTGACAAAGATATCATGAATACACAATGGGGAAAGGAGAGTCTCTTCAAACATGTTAGGAAAATTGGAAGTAAAAGAAAGATATTGGACTCTGGTTTTATACCATACACAATAGTCAACTAAAAAAATGAATTGAAGACCTAAATAATATATGACATTATAAAACTCATAGAATAACTCATGGGAAAAGAGTTTTACAAATTGGTTTTAAAAACAATTTCATGGATATGACATCAAAAGCACAGAAAGCAAAAATAAAAACAACCATTATAATTTCTTCACTCTTTCATTCATTGATGAGCCTTTTTGATATTCCCAAATTTGGGTTATTATCAATAATGCTGCTATGAACATTCACATACAGTTCTTTGTGTGGACATGTTTTCATTTCTCCTGGGTGGAATTGTTGTCCACCTAGGAATGGAATTGTTGCATAATGTGGTAAATGTACATTTAGCTTTATAAAACTATGCTAAACTTTTTCTTTTTCTTATTCTTTCTTTTTTTTTTTTTAAGCACTGGGGAACAAATCCAGGACATCACACATGGTAGGCAAGCACTCTACCACTAAGCAATATACCCACCCTTATTTTGAGATGGAATATTTTTAAGTTCCCCCTAACCTTGAACTTGTGATCCTCTTTCCTCAACCTCCCAAGTAGCTGGGATTATTGGGATTATTGGTCACATCAATTCTGGATATGAATATTTTGTCAGCCATGTGTTTTTCATATATTTCCCACATTCTGAAGTTTGCCCTTTCATTTTTTAACTCTCTGTTAAAGAGCAAATTTTGTAATTTTGGTGATATTGATTACATTCATACTTTGTCCTATGGTTTAACTTTTTGTATCCTGTTTAATTCATCATTGCATAACCCAAGATCACAGTGATGTATCTTGTATGTATTCTTCTGGAAGTTTTATAATTTAGCTGATATATTTTAGTCTAAGATTGTCATTAAAAATGTGATGTGTAAGGGAAGAATGGAGGAGCATTGGATTGTGTAGAGGGGAAAGAAGAGAGGGGAGAGGGCAGGGGAAGAAGAGATAGTGGAATGAGACAGACATCATTACTCTATGTGCCTGTATGATTACACAAAGAGCATGAATCTCCAGTGTGTACAACCATAGAAATGGAAAGCTGTACCCCATTTGTGTACAATGAATCAAAATGCAGTCTGTAAAAATAAAAATTAAAAGGTCTGTAAAAATTAAAAATAAATAAATAAAAGAACTTAGCATGATTATCATTCAGTTTGTAAAAAAAATAAGGAAAAATAAAGGAAAAAAAATTTTAAATTGTGATGTGGGGTAAGTGTTGAGATTAATTTATTTTCATACATACATCCAGTTGTTCCAGCAACATGTATAAAGATGGTCCTTCATGGTCAAAGATCAACAGGCCCCGTGAGCGGGGCTCCGTTTCTAGACACTATTGGGCTCCAACGATCTGTATGTGTTATTACACCAGTGTCACACTGTCTTGAGTCCTGTAGGTAAGTATTGAATTAAATAGGACAAGCTCTTTGCTTTTAGGAAAAAGAGAGAGAGAGAGAAAGAAAAGACTCTTCTTTAAAAATCTCCCTTCTTTTAATCTTTAAAAATTAACAAGCACATGGAAAAAATGCTCAATATCATATATCATTAGAAAATTGAAACTTAAAGCAGGAGATACTCTGACACACCTACATGAAAAATCAGAATCCCAAATACAACAGAAAATGCTGCTGATGACGTGAAGCATCAGGAAGTCTCACTCATTGCTGTTGGGAATGAAAGGATACAGCCACATTGAGAAACAGGTTGGTAGTCTCCTACAAGGTTAAACATAGTATGACCTTTCAACCCAGCATTCCTGCTTCTTGGTATTTACCCAAATGAAATAAAAACTTTGGTCCACACAAAAACCTGCACATCAAAGTTTATAACAGCTTTCTTTGTAATTATCAAAACTTATAAGTAACCAATATGTCTTTTAATAGGTGAATACATAAACTATGGCAAATCCAAAACAATGAAATATAATTCATTATTAAGAAGAAATGAACTGCAAAGCCATGAAAAGGCACAAACTTAAATGCACGATACTATTATGGTTTGGATCTAAAATGTCCCCCAGAGACTCATGTGCTCAAAGCTGAGACTTTGGAGAAGTGATTTGATCATGAGGGCGCTACCCTCATCAGTGGATTAATCCACTGATGGTTGAGTGTACTAGTGTACTAGTAGGACCTAGTTGAAGGAAGTAGGTCACTGGGGGCATTTCCTACAAGGGTTTCCTCTCTCTGGCTCCTTTTTCTCTCTGCTTTCTTGCTGCCATGAGCTGAGCAACTTGCCTCCACCATGCCCTTCTGTCATATTTCTGCCTTGGAGTCTGTCGACCATGGACTGAACCTCTGAAGCCAGGAACCAAAATAAACCTCTCTTCCTCTAAATTGTTTCTGTTGGGTGTTTTTATCACAGAGATGAAAAGCTGACTAACACAATTACTAAGTAAAAGAAGTCAATCTGAAAGGCTACATACATAACATTCCAGAAAAGGAAAACAACAGAGACTAAAAAATCAGTGATTGCCAGAGGTTGGGGAGAGATGGGATGAAGAATCAGAGTGTAAAGGATTTTTAGGGGCATAAACTTGCAATCTATAATGATGTTTGCATGCACTAAATTTATACAAACCAATATCACATGACATCAAACATGACCCCTAATGTAAACTATGGACTTTGGGTCATATGAAGTATCAGTGTAGCTTTATCTATTGTTACAAATGTACCACTGTCATGCAGGATGTTGACAACAGGGGATTCTGTGCACATGCAGGGGTAAATGGCCTATGAAAATCCTCTGTACTTTCTGCTCTATTTTACTGTGAACTGAAAACAGTTCTATAAAAAAGTTTGTATTAAAAAACTTGAACATATTTTTAAAGGTGTTATGGAGTTTATGAAGTAATTTTAACAAAATGCCAGTAGATCTAAAAAATACAGTTAGTGCATAACCTAGAACAAAAATGATCTACAATGTTTCCATTGTAGGAAAAGATTTTTTAAGATGTCTCTTAAAACCTTCCAAAGGACAAGGTGTTAAAAAATCAGAGCTGAAGGCGTGGCTCTGGAGACCTCACATTATGTAGATGTTCATCAGTTATTTACCTCAGTGCATGCATGTTCAGCCAGTTACCAGTCCATACAACTGAACCATCTCCCAAGCCATCCTTTCCAATCTTGTCTCTAGGGATATGGTATTTGTTTTGATGACTTACTCAAATCCAGGCACAGAGACTATCTACCCATCAAAGTCATGATGTTTCTCTGCTCTTTCTTAGTGTAGCCATATGGGCTTCTAATAGTCACTATTTCATGTTCTGTTTTCTAGGTAGGTAAGTGTTATGGTTTGGATCTGAAATGTACCCCAAAAGAGCATGTGTTCAAGGCTTGGTTTCCAATGCAGCAGTGTGGGGAGCCTTTGGAAAGTGATTGGATCATAAGGGCTTTAACCTCATCAGTTGATGGATTCATGGACCATTGGGAGGTGGTAGAAGCTTAGGAAGTGGGGCCTACTTGGAGGAAGTAGGTCCTTGTGGGTGTGCCCTTGAGGAGTGTATCTAGATCTAGGCCCCTTTCTCTTTGTCTCTCTGTCTCTTCTCTCTCTCTGCTTCTTGGCTGCCATGAGGGGACAATTTTGCTCCACCACACACTCCCTGCCATGATGGTCTGCTTCACCACAGGCCCAGAATCAATGGAGTCAACTTACCACAGACTGAAACTTCTGAAACCATAAGCCGAATGAAATCTTTCCTCCTTTAAGTTGATTTTCTGAGGTATCGGATCACAGTGACACCGTTGAATAACACATTCAGCATACACTTATTGAGCACTTATGAAGCAGAAGCCACAGTGGTAGTTACCAGGAAGGTGAAATAATCTCTCTTTTCAAGATATCTGTAGTCTATTGAGTGCATAAACTATTATTACGTAATTTTGTAACGTTGATAGGATACATTTTATAATCACCAAGCAATGTTTGGGACTCCTTGAACTTCCTTTTTGTTATTATTGAAAATTTGTATTTCAGAATTGTACATTTGGTTTATTTACCTTACATCCCCAGTTCTTTATACCATATCGAAGACTCAAAGGTGTTTTGGATGTGGCTTGATTGATTTCCCCTTATTATCTCCTAATTTGATTTTAATTTCTTCTTGTCTATTTTATGTCTATCCAGAGATTTTGAGACCTTGATGAAGATGGACAGGGGAGAGTATTAGAACAATTTTCTTCTCTTTCATTTATGAATGCTCTCAAATTCAGCTCCAACTTGTCCATTCCTTTCATTTTCCTGTCTTAAACATAACCTACCCCCACCTCCAACTCTAATATCCTAAATATAATTCTAAACTTCGTTTTGGGGTTTAGGGTTTTAGAAACATTTTTTCACATCTTTGTCCTTCAGAGAACACACACTAGAATAGGAGATGTATGTTCTATTCTTGGTTATGCCATTAATTTGCTGTGTGAATTTTTAAAATTACTCAATGTTTTTGACCCTCAGTTTCCTTTTTCTTTAATGGGTATCATAATGACTACTCTGGCTGCCTGGTGTTGTTAGCTTAAGGGTCAAAACCAGGGACACAAATGTGAAGATGTCCTTTGAAAACTGTGAAATATTAGGAAAAAAAATGTTGCTTGTTACTTTAGTAAGATACTTACCATTACTTAAGTTTTATAACTTAGAAATTGACATTCATAGAAGCATATCACATAAGCAAATGAGTGTGAATCTAATTAAAAGGTGCCGTTCCGCTATTTGAGTTTCTCTGCCTCTGAAATCAGAGAGGCAGGTTTCTCTGTTGGCATTCTTGGCTTGACTTTCAGAGCTGTGTTTATACTCTGCTTCACTGGGGACAATCTCAAAGACACGATATCACGGGAGTTGAACTGAATCACTGGAAAATGTGATGTTAGGAAAAATAGGCACATATTTTCTCAGTTTTATTTGCTCCACTTTTGCCCCTTTGACGAAGTGAGTCAGAAATTAGTAAATATGAAGTTCATTTTCAGGCCATGTGATTTATTTTGAAATAGCATTATCCCAAATAACATCACAGATCACTTATGCATGACATTTAAAAGCATAGCATCTCTTTCCCCTTCTCTTCTGAGGCAAAGGCCATGGGAAATGTTTGCCATGTCATCTCTTCATCAGTAGGTGTGGTGTTTCCAGATAAGAGAGGGACACCTCCCCGAGGTCCTTTCCTGGATTGAGACTTAAAAACAACAAAGCCAACGTTTCTATGTTTTGATCTCATTCTCTTGGCAAGTTAAGTTTTCATCTGTTTCGAACATTCCTTTGGTTTGCTGATCTTCGCTTTGCCTGCAATGGGCACCCTCATCAAAATAATCCTACAGGTTTTCTGCTGGTTTAATCTAATAATCTTGCCCACATCACTTCATCACTACATGGCTTTTGTTTATTGTGGTGTTCTTATGAATATAATAGTCCTTTCCCAAAGCAAAAAACAGTGAAAACCTAATGGGGAGAATTTGCAACCAAAGTACTGAAACTCCAGAGGAAATAGTTGGAGAGTCCTCATACATATTCATGATGCGCACTAAGAAGACAGAATGCTGAAAGGGATGACAAATGATACCTCCCATCTTAAATGGATAATAAGCAGTTCTGTAAAATTACTTCCTCACCATTCCTTACTTGCTAGAAGTGCTGAAAACTCTGTCCAGGAATTCCAATGAGATGTTCTTCCATATTTTTGCTCTGAAACAGGTTATATTCAAAGTAAAAGACATCCTCACCTATGTGTACGGTCCTCCATCAGAATGGTCAATATTTTTCTGATGTTAAGAATCAGAATTTTTGATTACTCTCTCTTAGATCCCATTGGAGGCCAGAAACACATTTAATGTGGAAATACCCTTGATTATTTTATAATGCTCTCTCCATGGATGAGTGTTTTTACTCCATTTTCAGGTGTAAGTAGCATAATGTCACAGACCAGGAATAAGAAAAGAAGCTATTTTGGCTCACAGTTCTGGAGGTCCAAGGCCTCAGGGATTCATCTAGTGATGGTGTTTTAGATGAAGGGTCCAGAGGTGATGTAGGGCAGCACATGTGAGAGGCATGAAACTCACATATGTGGTCTCTTTCCCTCTTTTAGAAACCCACAAGGACTCAATCATGGGGCTCTACCTTAATAACTTTATCTAATCCTAATCACTTCCCCAACACCTCATCATGGTCAGAGTAAGTTTCCATCTTCTTAATGCCTCACAATGGGGTTTAAACCTATATTTTGGGAAGGGATAGACTATCTTCAAACAATACCTTGAGTATATTGTTTAGTACAGTTGTCCTCCCTATCCAAGGTTTTATTTTTCACAGCTATAGTTACCCATGGTTATTAAGAAACTAATAATTCCAAAGTTTTAAAATAAATACCATTCTGAGTAGTTTGGTAAATCTTATGCCATCTTGCTTCTTCCCGCTCAGGATGTGAACTGTCTTTTGTCCAGTGTATCCACATATTATGCACTCCCTACCTGTGAGTCACTGCAGTCAACTATGATGGTATCACAGTGCTTGTGTTCAGGCACCCCATATTTTACTTAATAATGACCCCAAACATGAGTGTAGTGATACTGACAATTCATAGACACTTAAGGGAAATCATAAAACACATCATTTCAAGTAAAAGTTTATCATAGGTACACAGGTATAGGAAAAAAATAGTATACAAAGGGTTGGGTACTATTCCAGATTTCAGACATCCACAGAGGTTCTTGGAACCTATTCCTCACAGACAAGGGGGGACTAATGTAATTCATCTGGTGTTATTAAGAATTAGAAGAAGCCCTTGAGATGTGGCTGAGAAGGTGCTGAATGATATTTGAATTGACTCACATGGGAAAGAGCCTCAACACTGTTGGACAGGGTCTACTCCAAGGAAGTCCTTCTCTGATGGTGACACTCTTGACGAGCCCTACAAATTTCATGACACTGTCCAGCACTCAGTGTTTAGGACTGGCTACAGGTGATACTGTGTTCTTAAAAGGGACATTGTACTGGCCTGTCTCTACACTGGTGTAGCCCAAGGTCTCCTTCCAGATACCCAGAAACTTCAGCCAGTGGAGCAACTGCAGGTACTAAATTCTGAGCACTTACCTTTGTTAGGCTCTGCTCTTTGAACACTTTACACAATTATGGCATTTACTTCTTATAATCCTGCAATGATATCTTTCAGTCCTGAAGTATAGCAAGCATAATTGTATGGGAAACCAGATTGACCAGGATTTGTTTTCCCTTTATAAATTATGTACAATGTGGTGGTGAGGAGCAGATAGGATTTACAGAGAGCCAATGCTGAAAATGGTAATGCTATTTTGTAGTTGAGAAAACTGAAACTATGGATGGTGTAGTCAATGACCCAAGGCCCCACAGATGGCCAACCCAGCAAGTCCAGTTTGTCTACTTAAGCAGTTTTTAAACCCTGAGCACACATTCAAATTGCCTAAGGAGATCTTTTTCCTATGTGTGTGTTCACCTCAGTGTTCTGGGACCTTGATCTTGGTGTTTCTGTGGGGGTGACATTGAGCTTCTGATGTGCTGGCTTACTAAACTTATTTCTGCTCATTTAGGCTTCCCTTGGCATTCTTTGGTTGTAGCTGCTGTCAATGCAGAAGCCCCAGGAGAGCGTCATTCCCCTTTTCTGCCTTTTCATTAGAGAGCACGGTCACATCTAAGCCAAGGAAGTCAGGTAGCGTAGCATGATGGCATTGGTGGGAAGAAAGACATACAACAGTTTTATAAATCATTTTTTATGCCAATTGTAAATGTTTTGCTGTTTATTTCAGTAATATCTCTTTTCAATATTTTATAAGATCATTGACCCTTTCTCTAAACCATCTGTGTTTCATCCTTCATTCTACATTCAGGGTTTATCTCTTCAGGACTTGGCTTGCTGTTTTCATAACACAAAGCAAGTCTCATATTTCATTAAATATTATATCTGTGTAATCGAACTGAACCATTGGAGTTTTTAATCATCCCACTTTTGATCATTAAATCCCATTTTGGTTATTGATGAAGTCAATAAGATGAATATGAAAGGTACAATTCTGGAGTTCTAGCATCACAATAAAATTATATTCTGCCATGAGTTCATCTCATAAGTTTCCTATATTTACTCAGAACACAGATCAATAGATTGGAATATAATGTTTACACAAAATGCTATTATGGGGCTTTATATAAATCTACCTTCACAGGCCTATTGCCAATTACAAAACAAAATATGAATGTGATTGGTGGAAACTAATGATGACATGTTTCTGTCAAACTCAGGGTAACTGTGTTAGTCAGATTTTCATCACTATGACAAAAATACCTGAGATAAACAACTTATAAGAGGAGGAAATTCTTATTTTAGCTCATAGTTTCAGAGGATTTCAGCATGTGATCAGTTTGTTCCATTTTTTAGGCCTTTAGCAAGGCAGTATATCATGGTGGAATCGCATGGTGGAGCAAAGAGGCTCCCTTCATGATGGCTAGAAAGTGAAAGAGAAATAGAGGAGGGGACAAACATCTCAGCATCCCCTTCAAAGGCATACTTCCAGTGACCTAACTTCCTTCTACTAGGCCCACCTCCTAAAGGTTCCACCACCTCCCAAGAGCAAAAACTTGTGGTCAAGCCTTAAACACATTTTGGGATTCAAGGTCCAAACCATAGCCATAATTTCTTTTCTGAGTAGTAAAGCATTGAGAAATTCTGATGTTCTCTACTAGAGATTATGTGGAAAAGAACAACAAGAAAAAAGAAGAGAACAACAAGAAGAATTTTATGGTTAAATGACCTAAAAATGGTCTCTGACAAACCCATGCATATCAACCTATAAGAAACTGGTCTGGAAGTTGCAACAGTAATTGTATTTTCCAACTCATTCTTGAATGTGGTGTTTTCTTCATGTGAGAAATTCAACATTTATTCAGGTGCTTTTCATATTTTATAATGACTTTTTGGGTTTTTCAGGGTTTCAAACAAATTCAAATTGACTGATTGCAACAGAAAGATCAGACAGTAAGCCACAGCCTAAAGATATTACCAACAAATGACATCAAAACTTCAACTGCCCAAACATTTCAGCAGCCTGACCCAGGGAGCTGAAACTGGGAAGCTGCCAATATATGTGATGCATAGTGTGAGAATGGAGGTGATAAACTTTGTTTTAAAAATATCTAATGGACTAGCAGGCCTTCTAGTTTGCCTCCAGGTATTTTCTATGGATATAAAGTGCTTTGAGTTCCTTCAAGATTCAAACTGCTTTCTCAGGGGGTGTTGTAAAAGGGTGCTGGTGGAGGGAAAAAAGGTAGTACAGATAAATTGATGTCAGATTTTAAACTTCATGAAATTCACCTGTCAAAGGTTAAGAAGGAAAAAGAGAAAATAGAAGACATTGTTTCAAGAGTTAAATCTCCATGGTTGTGCTATTCCCTCCTTCCTCCCTCCCTTCCTCTCTTCCCTTCCCTTTCCTTCTGGAATTGTTCACTGAGTGCCAACAATGTTGCAATCACTATTGAAGACACTGGTGTGTGTCCCATGTCATTCCTACTGGAGAGGTAGGGATGAACTAAAACCAAGAATTCAGAAGAACTGAATCTTTTTTTTTTTTTCATTTGTAGATATTTTAAAAGTAGGTGTTTGAATTTAGCTGAGTACTTTAACCAATTAGAACTTAAGTTGGGCTTAATTTAAAATTTGTTGTAGACAAAATAGAAATTCCCAATCTCTTACAGGGAGTCTTTTCTGAATGCATATAAAATGATTTGAAATATAAACTAGAGTAATTATTTGTATGTAGAACTTGACAGACAAATGTTTGCTTATCTCCTGTAAGTTGTATACAGCAGTGGGGCTTAGAAAGACTGACGGTGGGTGATGGACAGTCAATCCATAGAGACCCATTTAATGCAAAGATTGGAGGAGGGAGGTAATCCAATGTAATTGATACTTTTTTCCATGAGCATCTTTGTGCTAGATTGTTGTTTTACATGAACATCTGTGCCTGGTGGAGACTTTTGGAAGTTACAAATAATCTTGCCTTTAAAAAATGGAGACTGGAATTAGCTTTTGACCTAAATCTCCTTGGGAGCAGAACTTTTAGTTACCAGTATTAAAGAAGATTTCATCCATTCTTGAGGGAGACTAGACCATAGTATGATCACATAAAGATCAGGCTCCTAATGTTCAGTCATTAGAGTCAAAAACAAATTGTGGGCATTAAAATTATTGTAATTATATAAATTATGGGGCATAGTTTAATATATATATATATATGCTTGTGTGTGTATGTGTGTGTACATATGGGTATATACATATACAATATTTAGTGATCAAATCAAGTAGTTAACATTTTGATCTTAAAATTTTTTGATTAATGCATAATAATTGAACATATTTATGGGACAAGTATGATATTTCAATACATATGTAGTATGTACTGATAAAATCAGAGTGATTACCTCTCATCATTACCTTAAAGCTTCTTTCTTCTAGTTATTTATAAAATATATAATAAATTGCTGGGCATGGTAGCACACACACTTGTAAACCCAGGGACTCAGGAGGCTGAAGTAGGAGGATCATAGGTTTAAAGTCAATCTCAGCAACTTAGTGAGACTGTAAGCAACCCAGTGAGACACTGTCTCAAAATATAAAATAAAAAGGGCTGGGGATGTGGCTCCATGGTTGAGTGCCCTTGGGTTTAATCCCTGGTACCACACAAAAACAAAACTAAACAAGAGAATATGTTCTTTAAGATATATATTTAATAAGTTATTATGAACCATAGTTCCTCACCCTGTGATGTAGAACACTAGAATTGTTATTTCTGTCCAGCTGATTTTCTAGTTTTGTGGACTTTTTTTGTAAGTGCTTGTGTTCACTTTCTACTCCACCTGCATTTGCCAAAATGAAGTGCTGGTTCAAATGGGCTTGTAATGATTAAGCAGAGAAAAAGCATTCCCTATTAACATATAGTTGGCCTTACATATCCATGTGTTCAGCATCCTTGGATTCTACCAACTACAGGTATAAAGTATTTGAAAAAAACTGCATCTTACTGAATATGAACAGACTTGTTTTCTTGTCATTATTCCCTAAACAATACAACTGTTTACACTGAATTTGCATTTGACTAGGAATTACAAATAATCTAGAGATGATTTAAAGAACATGGAGGAATTCGTGTAGGTGATTTGCAAATACTAGGTCACTTTAGGTAAGGGACTTACGTATTCACAGGTTTGGGTTTTCTAGGAAAAGATCCTGCAACCCATCCCCTGTGGATACTGAAGGATGACTCTACATGGGAAAGAATACCTTGTGCATTAACCCCAAGAATTCAATGATATTATTAAGAATGGTAGTCCTGAGTAAAAGTGAAGAAAGTGCTACAGTTTAGATCCCAATGTTTCTCAGAGTCCCTGTATATTGACGTCTTGTTTCTTAGCCCATGTACCACTGGGAAGTAGTGGAACCTTTAGAAGCTGAAGCCTAATGGAAGGAAATTATGTCATTGGAGGTGTGCCCCTTTAGGGGACTATTTTGTGGTCCCTACCTCTTTCTCCCTCTGCTTTGCCAGCGGACCATAAAGCGAATGGGCTTCCCACACCATGTGCTCACACCATGATACCACAGTGCTGTCATAGACCCAAAGAATAGGGTAAACATATGTGGACTCAACCCTTTGAAATGGTGAGCCAAAATAAACCCTTTTCTACTTTTAAGATATTTTGTTCATGGTGACAGAAAGCTGACAAACACAGAGAGTATTGATTTGTAGTGTGGTGGTATGTGGGCATATCACTTTGTGTTTTTTTCCACTATTCACAAAATTCCATTTCACACTGGCTTATTTTATATGTCTTGTCTCATGAAACAGAGATGCCTAGTACTGGTGCAGGTTCTAAGACAGGTTGGGCTAGAGGCAATGTGGTTTATCAGAGCAGCTGCTCTGTCTGTCTTGGTGACTTCTCTTCATGCTATCTTCACTGCTGGGAATAAATCTGGTTTCCTAAGCTCTCAGGACTACATTCTTCTTCGGCCATATCTACATTCTTCACTTTCCCCAAGTAGAAAACAAAGTCTTGAGTTCCCTTCTGATTCGATACTTAGAGTACAATTGTAGTACGACTACAACTGTAGTTAGAGTAACAGTGAGAAACCTGGTTCCCATTATCCACCATCTATTGACTTATTGTTTAATCCTATAATACACAGAAAGTAATTTCAAAATTAACACACTTAACTTCATACCTAGAGCTTAGCATTTATTAACATTGGTTGTATTTAGCCTAAAGATATATATATATACATATATATAAAATATGTATATATATGTATATACATACACACACATATATATATACACACATATGTATATGTGTATAGCCTAAAGATATATAGATACACACACATGCATGCACACACACACACACACACACACACACATACACACAGTTCTCCCTTAGTATCCACAAGGATTAATTCCAGGATCATTTCCCCCACAGTCCTGAAATCTGCAGATGCTCAAGCCCCTTGTAGAAAATGTAATAGTATTTGCATGTCACCTGTGCATATCATCTTGTATATTTTAAATCACATCTGGCTACTTATAATGCCTCATGCAGTGTCATACCATAAAAATAGTTGTTGTACTGTATTGTTTAGGGAATATTGACTACATATTCAGAAAGCATATGTTGCACGTAGAGTTGAAGTGCAATTTTTTTCAAATGTTTTGATCTGAGTTGATTGAATCCACAAATGAGGAAATTTGCAGATATAGGAGGGCTGAATGTATTGAAAAATTACATGAGGGCTGTATGAAGTAGCTCTGTGTAGAGCACTTGTCTAGAATGTGCCAGTCCATGCATCAATCACCAGCACTTCAAAAAAATTTTACTTGGGTTCATTCATATTTTCCTCTTCAATATGGCTCTGAAATGCAGATAAATTCATTTGTTTTACTCTGTATACCTTTTAAGGTTTTCTTCCACAGCCTTAGAAACAGAGGTCTTCTGTATTGATGCATCTGTCTGTTGGCTTACACCTGTTTCCAGCACTTCTCAGGCCAGGTGATAAATCAAGATAAACTATAGCTGGTCCTGGAACTGAAGGTGGGGCCAGTTTGAGCAGCATTAATAGGCCAGGATGATCATGATTGTGCAAGATATAAGGAACAGAGACAGGATGCTGGGGATAAACCAGCTGTCCACCTTGGTGCATCTGCAACAATTTTGAGGTTCACGTCTAAGTGTGTGAAATATTTCCTTAAAACATGCCCCCACCCCTTCTAAGTCTATATTAAGGTCTAAAATGTATAAGGTTATTATAGAGATAGCTTGGTAGTGTGCCAACTGTAGGGGATTATTGTTTGGGGATTTCTGCATTTAAGAGATGGGAATTGGGAAAGGAGGTCTTTGTTTCGTGTAGAAGAAAGCCTGTGACAAGCTTGGGCTGGCTGGACTCTTTGTTGGAAAACCAACACGTAGCTATTGGGATTTGGTCTGGGCTCCAAGGCACAGGGAGGGTCTAGTGATGCCAGTGATGGCAAGTGAGCTGGCTCCTGTCTAGTGGGACTCAGGCTCCCCCCTGGAAGAGACATTCTGGTCAGGGGATGTGATATTAGTGTTTCTGTCTCCTGGCCTTTAGAAAGACTCCTTCAGAGTTTCAGCCCAAGCTAGGCTGTGAGGTATTTGGCAACAGAGTAGCGGAGATGTGACCTTGGGGGTAAGCACAGAACAGAGAACGTGACCACTTGGTTTGTTTCAACTTTTAAGATGAGGGAACACCTTCCTGTCCATATATGTGTTTCTTTCTACAGATCATCTCCTCTCCCCTAGCATGTAAGTCAGTGGGAAATAGGTACCATTCATCCTCACTCACCATGGAATCCACAGCATCAAGAATAGCATGTGAGGGCTGGGGAGATAGCTCAGTTGGTAGAGGCTTGCTTTGCTGGTTCAATCCCCAGCACCACAAAAAAAAAAAAAACAAAAAGATAGTGGTGCACAGTAAATATTTGTTGAATAAATGCATAATGAAGTAAGAAAGGAGGACTGAAGGAGTGATCGATACCTATTTTAAGATGGAAGGGAATAGCTCAAGAAATAGAAGTGTGATGTCACTCTATAATTTGAATATGAAATGAATGGTGTAATTTTTTCATAGTCTCAAGTACACAATATAAGGATTATAGTTCTTAGAATACAAATACCATGGAGTGGAGTGCAGCATAACATTGAAGTTTTGATAAACTGAAGAAATTTTAAACATGTCAACCAGTGTTGGGTTTAATTTCAGATCCTCAGAGTACTCATTCACTATTATATAAGTTTGGTTGGTATTTTTATCAAGAACATGCATGCATATGGTTTAAAGAGGAAAAGAGTTCGCAAGGTTTGCTATGAAAAACCAGAACATGCACAGTTACAATTTTCCTCCTTCCGCAGAGGGAAAGAGGCATTCAAACTTCTTTATCAATTCTTTTTTTTAATTTCATTTTTAAAAATTTTTACAGACTGCATTTTGATTCATTGTACACAAATTGGAGTACAACTTTTCATTTCTATGGTTGTACACAATGTAGATTCACACCATTTGTGTAATCATACATGTACATAGGGGTAATAATGTCTGTCCCAGTCCACTATCTTTCCTTCCCCCCACCTCCCCACCCCATTTTCCCTCTACACAACCCAAAGTGCCTCCATTCTTCTACTCCCCTCCCCATTAGTATCATCATCCACTTAGCAGAGGAAAATATTCAACCTTTGGCTTTTGGGAATTGGCTTATTTCACTTAGCATGATATTCTCCAACTCCATTCATTTACCAGCAAATGCCATAATTTTATTCTTCTTTATGGCTGAGTATTATTGCATTGTGTATATATACCACAGTTTCTTTATCCATTCATCAATTGAAGGGCATCTAGGTTGGTTTCACAATCTAGCTATTGTGAATTTAGCAGCTATAAGCACTGATGTGGCTGCATCACTGTAGTATGCTAATTTGAAGTCCTTTGGGGATAAACCAAGGACTGGGATAGTTGGGTCAAATGGCGGTTCCTTTACAAATTTCCTGAGGAATCTCTATACTTCTTTCCGGAGTGGCTGTACCAATTTGCAATTCTGCCAGCAATATATGAATGTGCCTTTTTCCCCACATCCACACTAACACTTATTATTGCTTGTGTTCTTAATAATAGTCATTCTAATCGGAGTTAGGTGAAATCTTAGCACCCTAAGATTTTGATTTGTGTTTCTCTAATTACTAGAGATGATGAGCACTTTTTCATATATTTGATGATTGCCTGTATATCTTCTTCTTTGAAGTGTCTGCCCAGTTCCTTAGCCCATTTATTGATTGCGTTCTTTGTATTTTTGGTGTTAAGTTTTGTAAAATCTTTATAAACTTTGGAGATTAGTACTCTATCTGAAATGCATGGAGAAAAGATTTTCTCCCACTCTATAGGCTCTCTTTTCACATTATTGATTGTTCCCTTTGCTGAGAAAAAGCTTTTTAGTTTGAACTCATCCCATTTACTGATTCTTGCTTTGATTTCTTGCACTTTGGGAGTCTTGTTGAGGAAGCCTAGTCCTAGGCCAACATGATAAAGATTTGGGTCTACTTCTTCTTCTATTTGGTAAAAGGTCTCAGGTCTAATTCCTAGATTCTTGATTCATTTTGAGTTGAGTTTTGTGAGGGTGAGAGGTAGGGGTTTAATTTCATTTTACTGTATATGAATTTCCAGTTTTGCCAGCACCATTTGTTGAAGAGGCTGTCTTTTCCCCATTGTATGTTTTTGGCACCTTTATCTAGTATGAAATAACTGTACTTATGTGGGTTTGTCTCTGTGTCTTCTATTCTGTACCATTGGTCTACATGTCTATTTTGGTGCCAATACCATGCCATTTTTGTTACTATCGCTCTACGGTAGAGTTTTAGTTCTGGTATTGTGATATCTCCTGCATTACTCTTCCTGCTCAGGATTGCTTTGGTTATTCTGAGTCTTTTATGCTTCCAGATGAATTTCATGATTGCTTTCTCTATTTCTATGAGCAATGTCATTGGGATTTTAATTGGAATTGCATTGAATCTGTATAGTGCCTTTGGAAATATGTCCATTTTGACAATATTAATTCTGCTTATCCAAGAACATGGAAGGTCTTTCAATCTTTTAAGGTTTTCTTTAATTTTTTTTTCCTTAGCATTTTGTAGTTTTCATTGTAGTTTTCTTTCACCTCTTTTGTTAGATTGATTTCCAAGTATTTTATTTTATTTTTTGAGGCTATTGTGAATGGAGTAGTTTTCCTGATTTTGGTTTCAGAAGATTCATCACTTATTAATAGAAATGCATTAAATCCATGCATGTTGATTTTATATCCTGCTAATTTTGCTGAATTCATTTATTAGTTCTAGAAATTTTCTGGTGGAGTTTTTTTGATCCTCTAATGATAGAATCATGTCATAAGCAAATAGTGACAGCTTGAGTTCTTTTCCTATTCGTATCCCTTTAATTTCTTTGGTCTGTCTAATTGCTCTGGCTAGAGTTTCAAGCATGATGTTGAATAGAAGTGGTAAGAGGACATCCCTGTCTTGTTCCAGTTTTTAGAGGGAATGCTTTCAGCTTTTCTCTATTAAGAATGATGTTGGGCTGGGGATATGGCTCAGTTGGTAGAGTGCTTGCCTTGCAAGCACAAGGCCCTGGGTTCAATCCCCAGCACCACCACCACACACACACACACACACACACAAAGAATGATGTTGGCCATGGGCTTAGTATAGATAGCCTTTACAATACTATCCCTATTTTTTCAGGTATTTTAAGCATAAAGGGATGCTGTATTTTATCAAATGCTTTCTCAGCATCTATTGAAATAATCATATGATTCTTATCCATAAGTCTATTGATGTGATGAATTATGTTTATTGATTTCCGGATGTTGAACCAAACTTGCATCCCCAGGATGAACCCCACTTGATCGTGCACTATCTTTTAAATATGTTTTTGTATGTGATTTGCCAAATTTTGTTAAGGGTTTTTGAATTATGTTCATCAGAGGTATTGATCTAAAGTTTTCTTTCCTTGATGCATCTTTGTCTGGTTTGGGTATCAGGTTGATTACTAACTTCATAAAATGAGTTTGGAAGGGTTCCCTCCTTTTCTACTTCATGGAATACTTTGAGGAGTTTTGGTATTAGTTCTTCTTTGAAGGTCTTGTAGAACTCAGCTGAGAATCCATCTAGTCCCGAGCTTTTCTTGGTTGGTAGGCTTTTGATGACTTCTTTATTTTGGTTCTTGAAATTGATTTGTTTAAATTGTGTATGTCCTCCTGATTCAGTTTGGAAGGATCATATGTCTCTAAAAATTTGTTGATGCCTTTGGAATTTTTCTGTTTTGTTGGAGTACAGATTTTCAAAGCAGCTTCTAATTATGTTTTGTATTTCAATGGTGTCTGTCATGATATTTCCTTTTGCATCACAGATTTTAGTAATTTCAGTTTTCTCTCTCCTTCTCTTTGTTAGCGTGGCTAAGGGTTTATATATTTTGTTTATTTCAAAGAACTAACTTTTTGTTTTGTCAATTTTTTGAATTGTTTCTTTTGTTTCAATTTTATTGATTTCACCTCTGATTTTAATTATTTCCTGTCTTCTACTACTTTTGGAGTTTTTCTGTTCTTCTTTTTTTAGGGCTTTGAGATGTAATGTTAGATCATTTAGTTGTCAACTTTTTATTCTTTTCTTGAATGCACTCCATGCAATGAATTTTCCTCTTAGTACTGCTTTTATAGTTTCCAGAGATTTTGATACATTATATCACTATTCTCATTTACCTCTAAGAATTTATTAATCTCCTCCCTGATGTCTTCTGTTATTCATGCTTCATTCAATAGCATATTATTTAGTCTCCAGGTATTGGAGTAGTTTCTGTTTTTTATTTTATCATTGATTTCTAATTTCATTCCATTATGATCTGATAGAATTCAAGGTAGTATCTCTTTTCTTTTGTATTTACTAAGGACTGCTTTGTGGCATAGTATATGGTCTACTTTAGAGAAGGATCCATGCTGCTGAGAAGAAAGTGTATTCATTCATTGATGGATGGAATGTCTATACATGTCTGTTAGGTCTAAGTTATTGATTGTGTTATTGAATTCTATGGTTTCTTTGTTCAGTTTTTGTTTGGAAGATCTATCCAGTGTTGAGAGTGGTGTTATTATTGTGTTGGTGTCTGTTTTGTTCCTGGAATTGAGAAGGATTTCAATGATGTGCATGGATGTGCCATTGTTTGGAGCATAAATATTTACAATCATTATGTCTTGCTGATTGATGGTTCCCTTAAGCAGTATGGAATTTCCTTCTTTATCCCTTCTGACTAACCTTGATTTGAAGTTCACTTTATCCGATATGAGGATGAAAACCCCCACTTTTTTACTGAGTTCGTGTGCATGCTATGTTTTCCCCATCCTTTCCCCTTTAAGTCTGTGGATGTCTTTTTCTATGAGATGAGTCTCTTGAAGGCAGTATATTGTTGGGTCTTTCTTTTTAATTCAATCTGCCATTCTGTGTCTTTTGATTACTGAGTTTAGGGCATTAACATTCAGGGTTATTACTGAGATATAATTTGTATTCCTGGTCATTTTTACTTTTTTTTTTTTTTTTTTTTTTTTTTTTTTGGTTTTTAACTTGGCTTGGTTTCTCCTTTAATTGGCTTTACATTTAGGGTAGTTCCTCCCTTTGCTGACTTACATTGTTGTTTTTCATTTCCTCCTCATGGAATATTCTGCTGAGAATGTTCTGTAGTGCAGGCTTTCTATTTGTATATTCTTTTAACTTTTGTTTATCATGGAAGGATTTTATTTAGTCTTCAAATCTGAAGGTTAGTTTCGCTGGGTATAAGAGTCTTTGTTGGCAACCATGTTCTTTCAGAGCTTGAAATATGTTGTTTCAGGTTCTTCTAGCTTTTAGAATCTGGGCTGAGAAATCTTCTGCTATCCATATTGGTTTCCCCATATATGTAATCTGATGTTTTTCTCTCACAGCCTTTAAAATTCTATCTTTATTTTGAATGTTAGGCATTTTTGTTATACTGTGACTTGATGTGGATCTGTTGCAATTTTGTACATTTGGTGTCCTCTAAGCCTCTTGTATTTGATTTTTCATTTCATTCTTCAGGTCTGGGAAATTTTTTTATATTATTTCATTGAATAGGTTCTTCATTCCTTTGTTTTATATCTCTGTGCCTTCCTCAATCCCAATAATTCTTAACTTTGGTCTTTTCATGATATCTCATAATTCTTGGATGTTCCATTCATAATTTCTTACCATCTTCTGTGTTTGGTCAACTTTATTTTCAAGATTAAATATTTTGTCTTCATTGTGTGAGGTTCTGTCTTACAAGGGATCTAGTCTGTTGGTGATGGTTTCTATTGAGTTTGTTATTTGGTTTATTGTTTCCTTCATTTCAGGAATTTTTTTTCAGAATCTCTATCTCTTAATTGAAATGTTCTTTTGCTTCCTGCAGTTGCTCTTTTAACTGTTTATTAGAATGATCTTTCATTGTCTGCACTTACTCTCTTATCTCATCCTTTGCTTTTTGGATCATTTTAATTATGTATATTCTGAGCTTTTCTGAAATTTCTTCTACCATGCTGTCATTGGATTCTATTCATATAGAATCTAGGTTTGTTTGGAATACATTCCTCTCTTGTTTTTTTCATGTTGTTCACGTATCTTCCCCTGTAGCAATGCAGATCTGGGGTATTGCAGTTTTCCCTGGCTTGTTGTGACCCTGCAGGTTTCCAAAACCTCTTCTTTAAGAGGGAGATCAATATTAGCAGCACCTGGTACAGACAATATGCCACCCTAAACCAAATAGCCCCTATAAAGACATTAGCAGAATGTCTTTATTCACAATAAACAGAAAGGATGAGTTCAATTACTATCTATAGTATAATCAATAGCTTTGCAATGATGTTTACAGTTTCTAATGGTGGACAGAGAGGATGGGGAGGGGTGTAGAATGTAACTGTTAATGGGATAAGTAAAGAATATATGGAAGTACTAGATCATAGGAAGAGTGAAAGTGGAATCAAAAGAAGGTGGTTGTTAGCATGAGGAAAAAGGGAAAAAGAGGCTTTGAGGAAACAGGTTAAAAAAAAAGAAAATAGAGCAAGAAAAATATAGAAATAAAAACAAAATTTTTCAAAAAGGAGGAAAAAAAGACTACACTATAACAGTCATATACTGCTCAAACCTTCCAGTCTTCAGTAGACTGATGCATGAGAGGTACCTGACAATGAGCTTCCAGTCTCCAACAGGCATCTTGGAATGGGATTTGCCCCACATAAAGATGGTGCTTCTGCTTCCAAAATAATCCAAGATGGCTACACTGGTTTCCAAACATGTCGGCAAATGGGGAGCCCCAGCGTGAGGCATGGGCAGGGCGCAGGCAGGCCGGGGGTACTGAAGGCAGGGCACGGTTGGTCAGACCAGGGGTCCTGGAGGCAGGGTAGGGTTGGTTGGTCTGGGGGTCCCAAAGATCCTGGCTGTTGTCGCAAAATGGCGGTAGCCACATGTAACCAAACCTGCGGGTACTGACAGTGGACTTCCAGGCAACAGCAGGCAGCAGGTGAGCCACTGACAATCTGCAGGCAGTCTGCAGGCTAACGGTGGATGAACAACAGGTGGGCCATATGTAGGTGAAAGGCAGGTGATGGGCAGGCAAGAGGCAGGCAAACAGGTGAATGGTGGGTGATAGGCAGCAGTCATTGAGCTATATGCACTCAAAAAGTAGGCAATATGCTGGCAGATGGCAGGTGATTGCAGTGAATGAATGGGGTAAACAATGAGCAGCAGAGACTGCCTCACAGAGAAACATATTTTCCTCTGCTTAACTCCTGAGTTGCTGAGTGACAAGAAATGCAGTCTCCCTCTAGTCCACCATCTTGAATCTCTGAAGAATGCATATTCCTTTGTGTGAGTGTGGTGCTGGAGATTGAACCCAGGGCCTTGTACTTGCATGACAAACATTGTACCAACTGAGCTATATCCCCAGCCCCCAATTCTTTTGATATTTATACCTACATCTCTAAATAGGGCATGTGTTGCTACTTCCTGAGTTATCAGTGTTAGGAGCTATTTACTTATAACAGGAGGAAGAGGATTTATCTCATCCTAGCCACTACGGAGGAGGATTTATCTCATCCTGGCCACAACACACATGCATCTTTCCTACCTACATCCACTCAACAGTTATTTGATCAACATTTAGTGTTCCTTCCAGTATGGTTTTATAAATATTATGGATAGCTGAGCTCTTTGATATTCCATAATTTCTATTTCATTCCTTCAAAATCTTGTCTTCTTAGGGTTAATAATTTTCTAGTCCTGTTTGCCTTTGGCTTCTTCCAATGTGGATTGGTTTATACATAGATTCTTTTTTTTTTTTTTTCTCTTCCATCTTTTCCTTTTCATTATTATTATTTTCATTTGTTCTAATTTGTTATACTGACAATAGAATGCATTTTGTAACATCGTACACAAATGGGGCACAACTTCTCATTCCTCTGGCTGTACATGACGCTGGTCATGCAATCATACATGTATATAGGGTAATAATGTCCGTCTCATTCCACCGTCCTTCCCACCATCATAGCCCCTCTCCTTATACAGATGCTGTCTTGGGATTTCTCTTGCACTACCCTGAGCATTTATTTCTTTTCTCCTATGCTTCATACCCTCTTCTTTGATGATTTATTCCATGGATCAGAAAACTATGCCCTCCCCTTGCCTTTTTTTATAAATAAAGTTTTATTGGAGAACCAAGATGCCTATTTACCTGCATATTATCTATGGGTGTCCTTGAGAGAGAGACATTATGGCCCACAAATCCTATCACATTTGCTGTGGTCTGGTTTGTAACAGAACAATTTTGCCAGATTCTGGTTTACTTAATCATTTGATGTAAGATATTTTCTAAAGTTTTCTAGAAAGTTTACAGGAAGAATGTATGGATTTTTGAAACTTTGCAAGCATTATTATTAGGTAAGTACAGCTTTAACGGATCCTGCCAAATTATTTTCCAAAGTGTTTTTTTTTTCAATTCATATTTTCATCAGCAATTTATGTTTGTTCCACTCTTCTGACACTGATTATTGTCCTACTTTTAAAAATGTTGTCCATTCTGATGATTTTATTTTGTATTCCATTGGTTTCATTTTGCATTTTCCCATCTATAACTGATGTGAATAACATATGATCATTGATCAATATAACATTGATCATTTGGATATCCTCTTTTCTGAGGCATATAGACAACACTTTTGACCATTTTTGATTGGGTTAGTTATATTTTTGCCTATTTGTGACAATGATCAAGTCAATGATATGATTGTTGTAAATTAGATGGCTATAAAAGTGTGGAATGGTTCCTAGACTTTGTTTGTTTGGTATAGTTTACCGTCTTTGAGCAATGTCACAAAGACAATTTATATAGCTTTACAGAAGTCTTACTGTCAGGTAGTGGAACTGTGCCAGGTTTAGTTTTCTTCTTCAAGGTTGTCTGCCCTTTCCGGCCTTTTGCATTCTTGCATAAATTTTGAAATTTGCTCATAGTATGAATTTCCACAAGAGTCCACTCGTATACCACCTGAGATTTCATTGAATATATAGATCTTTAGTATTTTAGTTCTCCAAGATGGTGGAAATGATCCTCCTTATTTGTGACTTCTAAATTTTGGAAATCATCTAATCACTAAAATTTATTTGTAACCCTTGTATAAATACTTGTGGTGATTTTGGACCATTGTCAATACATGTAGTGGTGGACACTTTAAGTTGTCTGATGTGCATGTTTCCAATTAAGGTAGAATAAGGTGACACACTGACTTTTCATTTTAGCTTTCATGTTAGTAGTACTAAATAAGTACCATGTTTTGCACATTTTTGTGTTTTTTTGTTGATGGTCTTTCTATTTAAAATGGCCTCCAAGTGTGTCTTTAAATATAAAACTACATAAGGTAAGGTTGTATTTGATTGATGGATTAAAATGCTGTGACCAGAGGCTTGCAAAAACCCAACCTCATACTTCCCCTAGGAGCAATAGATAGTAATCATTAGGTCAGTGTTTGCAATGACTTTATAGAACATAACTACGGCAGGTAGAAAAAATTGATTGCATTTCCCTCTATAAATCTTGGTCTTTAGTTTCTCTTAGCAATTTTTGGTCTTTTTTCTTGTGTATGTGTGTGTATAGAAGTTTGCAAATGTTTTGTTAGATTTACTCCTACATGATTGATTTTTTGATGCTACTTACTTAAAACTTTACTATTTTTTCATTGCTAGTATATAGAAAAAGTTTTATATGTATATTCTGATAGTGAATCCAGTGACCTTAGTAAATTTACATATTAATTTCTAATAGTTTATAGATTATTTTGGATTATTTCTATATCATCTATCATTCATGAGAAATTGCAGATTTGCTTCTTTGCTTCCAATTCAGGCATTGATTTTTTTTTCTTTGCGTTTATCACACTAGACCTTCCTATAAAATATCAAATATAGTGTTGATAATGGGTGTGATCATTACTTTTACATGTTGACTTGTATGGTACCTTGTATTTGGTTAAACCTCAGTATAGGAATGCTACAGTGACACAGCCACATCAATGTTTACAGCAGCTCAATTCACAATAGTTAAGCTATGGAACCAACCTAGGTACCCTTCAACAGTTGAATGGATGAAAAAATGTAGCAGATATACACACTGGAATATTACTCAGCCATGAAGAAGAATGAAATTATGGCATGGATGGAATTGGAAACTATCATGCTAAGTGAAATAAGCCAATTTCCCCAAAACAAAGACCAATATGTATATGCTAAAACACAATAAGGAGTGGAGGAGAGAATAGGAGTTCATTGTATTAGACAAAGTGGAATAAAGGGAAGGGAAGGGAAGGAAGATGGGAATAGAAAAGACAGTAGAATGAATTGGACATATGTTTATATATGAATACACAACCAGTGAAACTCCACATAATGTTCAACCACAAGAATGGGATCCTAATAAGAGTAAGTTCTACTCTTCATATGTATAATACGTCAAAATACATTCTACTGTCATGCATATATAAAAAACCTATTAAAAACAGATTTGAAGGTAAACTAAAAAATATCATCAGCCTAGGTATTTCTGTGAATGTATTTTTAAAGTTGTGATTAACATTTTAAATCAGTAGACTTTGTATAAAGAAGATTAGCCTCTCTAATGGGGTGGGCCTTTTTCAGTCAGTTGAAAACCTTAATGGAGAAATGACTGAGGTCCCTTGAGGAAGAGGGAATTTTGCCTCCAGATGGCCTGTGGACTCATGCAACCTCAGCTGTCCCCTGGGTCTCCAGCCTGCTGGCCTGCCATGCAGATATCAGACTTGCCAGCCCCACAACCAAGTGAACCAAATCCTTAAAAAACTCATTCTTCCTTAATACTCAACTCATGATGTTTAACAAATTTTGAACTTTACTGTGCTGCAAAAGCAGTGTGCTGTGCATTCAGAAGAATTTGCTTTTTTTTTTTTTTTTTGGTGGTGCAAGGGATTGAACCCAGGGCCTTGTGCATGTGAGGCAGGCACTCTACAACTGAGCTATATCCCCAGCCCAGGAATTTGCTTTTTAAGTCTTGAATTTCAGTCTTTTCTTGGGCTAGTGATATGTGGGACGATTTTCTCTTGTGATGCTGAGCAGTTGCACTGAGCTGCCCTTCCCAGTCAGTCACATGATCAAGAGGATAAACAACCAGCAGTCAATACCTACTGTGTGGCTAAGCTTTGAGGTCTGGTAGGTTAGGTGTATTAAGTGCATTTTTGATTTATGATGTGTTCACCTTGGTCGGGTATATTGGAATGCACCCATTGTAAGTTGAGGAGCACCTATATGTCCTGTTGGTTCTCTTTCCCTGGAGAACCCTAACACAATAAATATCCTTGTCATATTCCTAATGTTAGGAAGAAGCATTTGAAATTTCATGATTAAGTATGATGTTTGTTGTAGAGGCATTATTTATCAGATTTATAAACAAAATTTTTTTCATTCCTAATTTGCTGATTGTTTTTTAAATGAAATATTTTAATAATTGTAATTTACTACCAAATACTCTTGTTCATTATCAATTGGGGCATCTTTATGATTTTTTTTCTCCACTGATATAATAAATTATGATTGATTTCAAATATGAGACCATTTTTTGAAACTTGTTTATGATATATTATTCTTTTAAATATATTGGCAGCTTCGATATTTGCTTCTTTGTTGAAGGGATTGGGATTTATTGTCTAGATTTGTCAAAAGTATCCTGAACTCAGAAAATTAATTAATTATTCACTCCTTTTTTATTCTCTGTAAGAATGTGAAGATATTTATATTTCTTCCAATTATTTTAATGCCAATAGAATATTTATTTCAGTGTCTCATTAAAATAGGAAATAATAATTTTTACTTTGATTTTTTTTATTGATTAGTGTTGCTATAGGATTGCCAATTACATTAGTTTTTCTGGGTATTTGGCTTTCTTGATTTTCTCTGTGGTTTGCTTGTTTGCTCGTTCTTTTTTCTCCCTTCCTTTCTCCTTTCCTTTCCTTTCTCCTCTCCTCTCTTCTCCTCCCTTCCTTTCCTTTCCTTGCCTTTCCCTTCATTTTCTTGTTACCTGTTATCTTATTGGTACTGGTTCCTTCAACATTATTCCTCTTTTTCTTGCTTCCTAAGAGAGACATTAGAACATCGATTTTCAGTCTGACTTTTTAACCTCTTCTTTTCTTTTTCTTTAGATTTAAGACTATCAATATCCCCTTGAAATCACATTAGCAATGAAACCGAGGGAAAACCTGAACAAGTCCTCTAGACTTAACCCACTCCATCTGCTCTCAGTTAACTCCCATTTTTTTCTCACATCTTGACCTGTGAATCCCCAAACCTTCTTTCTTAGAGATGCAGATTTGTGATGTGGGTCTCCCAGCTTCTCATGCTTGGCTATCTCCTGAGTAAACTTTCCTTTGCCAAATTTGTCATTTCATGCACCAAAATGTCTACATAGTGGAGAAAGTGGGCCTGGTTCAGTAACAATTTGGAGAGCCAGCTAGGAGGCAAGTCCAGGTGGACCTTTTTGCCTGTTGCTCATATCCAGGCAAATATGAAATCTCAAATCTGGATACTGTTCCCAGTATCCAGAGCTTGTGAATGAGTTCAAATTATTGCCTGGGCTGTTTCTCCAGCTCAGTGTCACCAACCTTTAGTTCCTATTCTCCCTGCGAAATGGTTTCTGGGTTTGAAGGGCATCTTATTCAATGAGCAACTTCAGCACCAGTGACCTGATTCCTGCTTCTTCTTCCTTCTGATTGACTTTCATTATGAAGGTCTTAGAATGGGGATACCTGATATATGACCTCTGAGAGGAAGCCTTGTTTGAGCCTTCATTGCAAAGGTCTTGGGTTTGAGAACATCCAATAATAGGGGAGAATTAAGGAATCTCCATTCACAGAAGTTCTCTTCATTTTGTGCAGTTTCTAAAATCTGATTCTAGCTGACGCACAGCATAAGTAACATAAACTATACTTCTGATCATTCATCTCTAAGTTCAAAAGCAGTAGAAAATGTTTGTTTGATCCCCATGTGTAGCCCATTGGGCTGCATCCTCCAAAATTGGGCCAGCTAGAAATCCATTAAAAAGAAAAACTAATTTTTTTCTTTTGTAATACTCTGTCCCCAGTATTCTTCAGACCTAGGAAATAAATGACTTGGAAATGGATCCGGAAACAGCATTGGCAGAAATTTATTCAAACCCAATAAGGTAAATTACCTCTGGAATTCTTAAGAATAGCTTTGTGGGGTTCCTGTGGCTGTTCTACTTTGGTTAGGCAGAGATTTCTCTGGCACTCTGACATCTTATGGCCTTTATGTAGTGAATTCGACTTTGGTTCTGTGCACTTAGCCTAATATTTTGTTCATTCAGCACGCCTAAAAAAATTTTTGAACACTTTTGAGATAATCCTTAAACTGCAATTATATAGTTAACATGCAAAGAGCTTGTAGTTCTCTGCCTGTTTTTAATATGTTGAGTCTTTTTGCCTGAAAGTTTGTTATTTCAGGTAAAATGTTAACTAATAATTCATTTGAGAATGAGAACAGAGAGGAAAATGTAAAAGAAAAAAAAAAAGCTGTTATGCAATCTGCTTCACCTGAAAAATTTGGTCCACAGCACAATTTTTGGTGACCCAGATTGGAAAATGTGGTCTCCTCCTTATACTGTCCCTTTTTTAAACCCCATTAAATCAACCTTAGTGTCCCATAGGGTTGCTTCAAAGAGACATGAGATCCTTCTCTCCTTACCAACACCTTGAGAGAAACAGAAATGTAGCACACCTGAGCTCTAGTGGACACTGACTGGAGCTACCCCTCCTGTTCTGGGCCCCACCAGTTCACATTGCCCTCTTCCTCAGAGTACTGAAACGATTCCGTCAGGGTTTCTAGTCATCCTACCACCACGCACAAGTCCCAACTCATAATGCTCCAGAGGGGCCCCCTCTAGACAGTCACCTCTGTGATCTTCTCCTGTCTACACCAACACATCTTTTTGGTATGGATTTCTTAGAAACTTGATGCACATATTCAGTTCTTTCCAAAGGGAAAACTGTTTTGAAACCTGGAGGGAGCAGAGCAACTAGGAACAAAACACTCAGGTTTAGACTTCTATGATGATCTACGGAGCAGAATCCCTTTCCTATGAGATTTTTATTTATTTATTTTTTTCCGACATGACTGAAACCTATAATAAAACAGGAAGGGAAAGCTTTAGAAAGCACCAAGGTGGCTTTCCCAGGGGAGCCGGGCGTGTGCAATTTAAAGAAATAGAAAAATCGAGGCATGCATTGTTTACCAATGAAGATGCTTGCAGATTCGACGTGGATGACCAGAGAATTAAAAATGTTTGAAGGAGAAACCTCTCAACTGTGCATCTTGACAGCAGCAGGTCAAGCAAGATACCTGTTCTTTTCTGACCTGCAACTCTCTTGCCTTTCTCGGTTGGCGCCAACAGTATTTTTGTCAATGATACCAGCAAAAGGGATGAAGTCCATGATTTTATCCCAGGTTTCCTTATATGCTTACATCACAGGGTTCAGTATTGTCAATGGAAGTGCAAGTTACATAGTCTACCAGCAAAAATATTAATCAGAGCAGGACTACTGGCTTCTTCGACCTTCTTTGGGCTAATCCCTCATTGGTCCAAATGAAGTATCCCCTGAATAACCCTTGGATCAAAAGGAGCCTTACCGGTTGTCTTTCTCGCCCAAGTCAGTGGAGTGAATGCTTTTGTTCCTCAGAGTCTGTAGCCCATTCGAGGGATTGAGGTCATGGACAAGGAAGGCAATGTCATAGGCCTTTCCAGAAGAACTGGGAGAAAGGCCTTTAAAGAAACAGTAAACTCCAGGGTTGTGCTGTTTATGACCTCAGCTTTTATTCCTGAAGTCTTCACCTACCTTTAAAAATAAAAACAAAAACAAAAACACAAAACAAAACAAAACAAAAAAAGTTTTTCCTGAAAAAATCCACAAATCATATGGACCCTAAAAGTGTCCTGTACTCTCTTAGCAATGGGACTGATGATGCCCCTGTCTTAGTATGTCTCAAAATATTGGTCAGTACAGTAAGCTTGAAGAGGAAATTCAGGCTTTGACAGAAGACACAGAACTTTTCTGTAACAGAGGGGTGTAGGAGCCAATTTTAGTTGACTCTGGCTCCTGTTTGAAGACCTTCCTCACCTTCAGGTTTCAGTTCAGAAAACCCCTGCTAGTCTCCTGGGGTCCCAGAGGTGCCTCCACAGCAAATGACTTCCAGGGATTTTGAGGTTAGCGGAAGAAGTGATGGGATGGCTGACTGATATCCCATGGGGCTGTCAAGGGGACAGTGAGGGATCAGCTTCAGCTTGTAAGAGGATACTGTTTAACTACTAATGAACTTGTCTAAATTTGAGTATTGAAACAGTTTACGGGACGTAGGCATCAAAATGACATCCCATCTCCAGATAGGCACGAGCTTCTGGAGAGTCCATTAAGGCCTCCAGTCCCAAGCAGTCCTGTTTCCTTCCTTGGCTCACTCCATCCTGGACAACCTGCAAGTCTCCGCCATGCTGCTCCGCTGTGCTATACTAGCTGTTCACCAAAGGACACCCTACTGCCTCCTTCCACATGAAAACCACAGATATTGGCCAGCAATGACTTCCTGGCTGGTCCCAAATTATCAAACCTCCTCCACTCACACCCATCCTGTCCACGTAGGGTCACCTGTCCCCAGGCTCTGGGCTCATCCCTTTGTGTCCCAGGGCTTTGCCCTACAGCCTCTGTAATCCTTTGACCTCAGCCTCCCTCTCTGCTGGCTCCTCCCCAGGAGAATTTAAACTGCCTTATTAAAAAGAATCCTCCCCAAATAAAGAAGCCTTTCAATTACTATCATGTGAGATATGCAAAGCTCTGCCCTATTCATTTGAAGGTCTATGCTCCAAAGTCAAATTTAGGGTTGAGGATTCTTTAGAGTGATGGAGCACATGATCAGAAGATTGGTAGTCTAAAGGAGGAGAAAAATTTTTTAGAAGTTAGCAAATTATGTCTCTAAATGAAGATTTTTTTGTCTCTATTTTTATGTATGTTTGTGTCCATGTGTGCATTTTATGTGACATCTACATGGTACCAAATTGATTTAGAAGTAAATGAATGCTTATAAATGAAATCTCAAATGTTTTTTAACTGAAATGATTTTAAATGAGACTTGCTTAATTAATGTGGTTGGTTTAACTTTTTAAAAAAAGCAGCTGCATTTTCAGATGCATAAAATAATAAATTTATAAAGAAAAAGAAAAATGGGGAAGATGATTGGTCTAACACAATTTCTAGCCAAAACCAAGATCAAAAAGGGAAACAATTATCACTTCAGTTTGTTGATTTGTGTTGGAGAACAGTCTACATGAAGAAATGTGAATTGAGAGCTGAAATACTTTTGCGAACATTTAAATCCTACATAAAAGAACACAAACTGATATTTTACCAAGGGTTATGAAACAAGATGTGTTGTGGAAAATGAAGGTAAATGAGAACAAAGGGATACAGAAACTGAGGGAAAACCTGAACACACCCTCCACACTACCCACTTTACCTGCTTCCAGTTAACCTCCAATCATCTTTCCCCATACCTCATAAATAGTCTCAAACCCTATCCTTAGGGAGGCCTGTTTGAACTTCAGTCTTCTGTTTCCTTACAAGCTAACAAGTAAACTTTCTTTCTTTTGGAAAACTCATCATTTCAATTATCCGCATTCAGTGGGCAAAATAGGCTTTTTTCAGTAATAGCAGTATCCCACATGTTTTGGCTTCTTATTTTTATGTACAATATACCTTTTTCATAATTTTACTTTGAACTTTTTGTATTCTTATAATTTAAGGTATATCTCCTGATACCATCATAGGTTTTTAAAAATGCAATTTGATAATCTTATTATTTAATTGGCAACATTAGTTCTACTTGTAGGTAATTATCAATGTTTGGTTTTAATCTACCATCTTACTATTTTTTATTGCTTTTTTGTCTTACCTATACTTTACTTTTTTTATTCTCTCTTGCCATCTTTTGAATGCAGCATGTGCATTTTTTCTCTTCTATCTTGAACATTATTATGTATTCTATTATTCTTCTTTAGTTGTTTTCATGGATATTACAGAGATCATTTGCATGGAGATTAAAACATGTACATTTGATTTACCTTAAGTTAGCACTTTTAACATTTCTTGTACAAATACAAAATCTTACTCCAACTCATTTACTCTTTTGATAATTGTCCAATATATTTTTTAAATTTATTTTTATTGTAAACAAATGGATACATGTTGATTCTGTTTGTACGTGAAGTAGAAGCATACCATTTGTGTAATCATACATTTACATAGGGTAATGGTGTTTGATTCATTCTGTTATTTTTTCCTTCCTCCCCACCCCTCCCACCTCTCTTTTCCCTCTATACAGTCCCTCCTTCCTCCATTCTTGCCCCCCTCCCACCCCCCATTATGTGTCATCATCCGCTTATCAGCGAGATCATTCGTCTTTGGTTTTTTGAGATTGTAATTGCCCAATATTTTAATTTTACTTAATATGTTACTCATATTACTAAATAGTTCAATATTCTTTTATATTTCCTGGCAAGGTCCCCCACGCTGGTGGTTTTCCTTTCTGTATCACCATGCTTTCATGGAGGTTGATTTCTGTCTGCATTTCTGTATTTCCTGGAATGCACGTGGTTTTGCTGGGCTTAGAATTCTTGGTAGGAATTTTTTTTTTTCAATGTTTAAAGATTCCATTATCTTCTAGTTCATAGTTTCTACTGAAAATTCAACTGTCCACTCTTTTGTCACTTCTTTGAAGTCAATATATTAATTTTTCTCTGGCTGCTCATAAGATTTGTCCTTTGTCTTCTTAAGAGTTGTGGTGTCTTTGCAAGATTTTCCCTTTAACTGTGTGTGTGTGTGTGTGTGGGTATGTGTGTGTGCATGTTGGCATGTGTGCTTTTATGTAACTTTGAATTGCTTGAATGTTTTGGATCTATGGTATACAGTTTATATTAAATTCAGAAAAGTTTTGGCCATTATTCCTTCAAATAATTTTTATATTCCTTTCTTTTCCTTCTTTCTATAACTCCAATGATTCAGTTGTTAGATCATTTATTCTTGTTCCAAAGGTCAGTGAAAATTTTTTTCTTGTTCTACTTCTCTACTTTTTTGCTTTAGTTTCAGTAGTTTCTATTGTCATTTCTCCAAGTTAACTCAAGCTTATTTCCTAGGGTTTAATTTGATTTTAATCTCACTTCAGTGATATATTTTACACCATAGTTTATATTTTTTCTCTGTAGATGTTCCATTGTTTCTTTCTTTTTCCTTCAATATACTGTCAAATTATCTTTTTGTTTTCTTTTAAATCGTTGAGTACATTTAAAAATTTTATAGTAGCTATTTTAGGGTTCTTATCTGCTAATTCTGTGTGTGTGTGTGTGTGTGTGTGTGTATGTGTAAGAGAGAGAGAGAGAGAGAGAGAGGAATTTCTGATTCTGTTTCTATTGACTGAGTTCTACTACATTTCTTTTTCTTTTTCACTATTTCATATATTACTAATTTTCTTGTTAAGTTCTAGATGTGAATTTTGGCACTACTTCTAAGTCATGAACCTTCAAGAATTACTACTGGTAAAATAGAGAAACAGGATCAAGGGAGACAGAAGAGGGTATTAAAAAGGGAAGTACTGAGTGAAGTTAGTTAAATTATATTATGTGCATGTACAAATATGTCACATTGAATCCACTCTTATATATAATTATAATGCACCAGTATACATAATGAAAAAAGAGTTACTACTGAATGCCCATGTATTCATCAAGGACTCTACCCTGGCTGAGGGGACCTGAAATACTGTGAGTTTGAGGAATTTTTTGGTTTGTAACTTCCCAGTTGTTCATTGCCTGTCCTCCTAATATTTCACCTACACATATCTGAATTCATATTGAGCCAGAAACTAGGGTGATGCCTTTTCTCTGCACTAATGAACTCTTTCTGTTTAGCTCGCCTCTTTTTGGTACTCTGTCCTATAAATTTTAGCAGTGTCAAATGCCCTAAACTTTAATCTATTTTTTTTTTTTTTTTTGCTTGTAAAGATTGCCAGCCTGTTTCAGTCTGAAAAAGCCTATGCTGCAGTCTGAAATTTTCCTTCACATGGAAAATGAGGCTATCATAGGTTTACCTTATTTCTCTTTGCTGCTTGGGTCCAATTTCCCAAAAATTGTTTCACACATTTTGCCTAGTTTTATATTTGCTTAAAGGGGAGGTGAATCATACATTCCTTCATGTGACGACATGGAAATTGTGGTGCACTCTTGCCAGTGTTAATGAATGGATGCCATTTGTTAACATGATTCAGACTGTTAAAAAAAAAAAAAAAAAACTACTGTCAATGCACTCCCAATTGACTTAAGAAAGAGAATCTGTTCTTGAGTCAAGTCTTTCTAGGTTTAAATCTTCTCTGAATCGTTAGCCCATGATTTCCAGGAAATAGTTCTGCTAGTCACTCTGAGTGTAGCCTTAGGTCATGCACTTGTCTCTGAAGTAACCCCTCTGGCTAGGGACTGCCACGCTCTGTTGGGTTCAGAATTGACCTTGTGCTCCGCTCCTCGAGTCCTTTGAACAGTGAAGGGGCGGACACAGAGGAGAAGAACTCAAAATAAAAATTTAAATGTTATTAGAAGGTAGGACATGCTGGGGAGGCAAACCACAACTATCTGCAGCTGGTAGTGAAAGGACATGCAGGCGGGCAGTTCCCGACCAGCTTAATGAGGAAGAACAAGGCAAGCTCCTGGCCTTCTGTAAGTCTCAGTTTTTTCATCTGCAAAATAATTGGAACAATATGCTAATTTCTAGAGTCCCAAACGCTTCTGTTTCATGGTTAAGATCCTTTTTCAGAACTCTCCCGGGCTTTCTTTTTAGTCTTGAGATTCAGACATAGTCCATAAACTTTGCTTGTGGTGGACTCTCCCACTTCTATTTTTAAAATCCCCCTTTCCAGGTGTGGTGGCAGACAATGTAATCCTAGCAACTCAGGAGGCTGAGGCAGGAGAATCACAAGTTAGAGGCCAGTCTGGCAATCTAGCAAGCCTCAGCCTCAAAATATGAAAGCTTAAAAAGACTGGGAATATACCTCAGTGGTAAATGCTCCTGGATTCCATCTCCAATGCTAGGGTGGGGAGCTCTCAACCATTTTTTAAGGTCAACTTTCTCCCTGTTTGCTTTTCTCTAATCATTATGGTCATCTTATGCAGCCTTCAGAGACATCTTAGGCTCCTGCTTCTGGGTCTTGCATTTATAGGCATCTTTAGAACAACTTTCCTTTACTTCTTTATCTGCCTAACAAGAGTTAAGTTCCATCTTAAATGTCACTTGTTTAGGGAACTTTTCATATATTCTTCATTTCTTTCCTTTCCTCCCTCCCTCCTTCCCTTCCTTCCCTCCTTCTTGCAGTAATGGAGACTAGATCCGGACTTTGCATACAAGCTCTGAGCCACATTCCTAGCCCTTTAAAAAAATATTTTGAGGCAAGGTCTTGCTACATATCCCAGGCTGGCCTTTAACTTGAGATCTTCCTGCCTCAGTCTCCTGAACAGCTGAAATTATAGGCATGTGTCACCCTACTAGTGGGAAGCCTTTTCTGAAATCTCAGACTTAGCTATCAGATTCCCTTTAGGAGTTATAACGTCTCCTAAATGTATTTAATTTTTGCAGCTGACAGGATAAGGGTTGTCACATTTACTTGACTGTAAGCTCCATAAGGAACTGAATCAGTGTGTTTTGTTCATAAATGTAACTGGGACCTAGGTCATCTTTCCACTTACCTTGTGTCTGACACTGAGCAGAGGCTACAAACCAGCCCAAATATTGCCTCCACCTCGGGTTGAGGTGGTGGATGGTCAGGACACAGGTGCTACCTGTATTCACTCAAGACTTAATTAAAAAAAAAAAAAAAAAAAACTTAATCAAGCAGGTGAACCCAAGGGTATGAGCAGTATTGGGGTCCCTGACCCAGTGATCATTTTACTTTATGTCTGGCAAAAAAAATCTTCTCAACCACTTCTAAGTATTTACAATACTTGGATCTAGAGCCTTTTGAATATGCCAAATAGCAAGAGTTTAATTAGACTTTTTCAAGCTACGTGGAGCCTCTTTAATTTTGATGGTGGCTTGATTCTCATACCCATGTTCAGTTACCTGAAATTTCCAGGCTTTTTTCTTCTCTTTTTCCTAATTGCTAGGGAGAATTATGGTTTGACAAGAATATTTAATTTTATGCATCTTGTCTCTAACAACTGCCAAAAGTTTCTAGTTCACATTCAATTGCATGCTTTCAAAGATGGGTTTTGATATTACAGTCATTCAATTACATTTGCCTTAAGATTCATGGCAAGAGCTCAGGCCATGGTTTGGTAGTGATTATTAATATAAATCCACTTTGGAGATAGATGCAAGTATAAATTACAGAATGTCAGGGTGCAATTTGATTTTGAATGCTTTTTTTTACTGTTATAAATTATGAAGGATGTTGAAGATGGTTCAGCATATTCGGTAGGATATAATTAAAATCCCAAAGGTTGTGGTTTTTAAAAGCTGCATCTGCCTGTTGCCTGCTGGGATTTAGAGGTGACTGGAAATTTAAGGGTTATGCTTTATTCCATTCTTTCTTTCTTATTTCTGCCCTCCTTCCCTCTTTCTTTCCTCTTGCCCCTCCCCATCCCTCAATCAATTGCAAAAGCCATAAATTTCAGTGCTAAAGAAGGTGCTAGGTGCAGGGGTTAATTCCTATACTTAAGAAAGGGCAGGTACAGATAAGAAAATTGACACAATAAAATGTGATAAATGATAGAGATAAGTACACAGCACCACAGTAGAGAAAAGAGTACTTGACTTTTCCAGGTAAAATCAGGAATCAGAAAGGCTTCCTGGGGGAGGACCCTAATGAGCCTGTGGGAGATTAAATCTGCTCTTGTGGGATTTATCTTCAATGGAAGGTGCAATTAATGTCCTGCATAGCACTTTAAGATGGAGGTCCTATCTTTCTAGGACCACAAAATTTTGCAGATCATCACAGCCCTAAGGGAACCCAAGCATCATCCTATCTCTCCCCTCACCTTCTCTTTTTCTCTCTCATTTGCAGAGTCATAAACAGTTTGTCTGTGAGTCCAGCAAATTCCCTCAATATTCCCTTTCCTCCTAAGTGTCTCTAATTTTCTGTCTCTCTCCCCTCCAAATATCCATTTACTCTCCCCCTAGATCCCTAATCAGAACCACCTACAAGGCACAACTCAGGCCAGCTAATTCTTGCACACATGTAAATGTGTGGTAAAAGCTGGGGATTCCCAGGTGCATTTAAGTCAGACAAAAGCATCTCTTTATGTGAGTGGTGTATCAGAGGTTTGGAGATACCTTTCCAGGTGAGGGAAGTCACAGAGCTGAGTCAACCATGTCAACATAACCATGTTGGGCCCTGACATTTCCCTGCAGAGATATCAGAATTCTGCAGTTAATGAAAATTGAGTTGATCAAATCTCACATAAAAAACAATTAGCACCAAAGCAATGTTTTTAGGGGGAAGTTTATGATCCAAAGTTGAGGTCTCTGTGAAACACAGGGAGAGCTCATTGTGAAGGATGAAGAGGAATCCTTTTTCCCAGGAAGAGGGAATGCAGTTAAACCATGCCTCAAAGAAGCCTAAGAATGAATTTTGGTTTCAGACAGTTTTATCTATATATTCATCCCTTTGACTTACAACCTTTTCAAAAATATTTGTTTTCTATAACCCAGCACAAGGAATTGTTTGATTAAAGATGGTAATAACAATTTAACTAGTATATTTTCCTCCCTGCCACCGTTTTATTGGGGAAATCACTTGATTTAAAAACAAAAACAGAAAAATACACTTATGTAGGTATGAGTTTCCATAAGCAAAGATTCACTCTGAATTTTGAAATTTAATTAAAATTCTCCTTAATTTCTCATTTTAAAATAAATGATTATCCATCCCATCTCTGAAAGTAAATGAACAAATCTCTGTTTCCTAAATCATAAAAAGAGAATAGGGGATTTGAGGACTGAGAGACATGGACCCACCTTCCCACCCTAGTTTGTTGCTGAGCATCAGAAAGAGAAAGTAAAGTGTACCATTGGGTTTTGCATTACATGTTAGAATAAAATACAAATAAGATGTTTTAGAAGATAAGCTTTTAAATTAAAAACAAAAAACAACCCCACTCTTTGAGCTTCAGTGTTTGTAAAATAAGCCCCTTATATGTCCCCTTTTATAGGAAGGGCTACCATATTTGAAACTTGCTCCTCAGCACCAGGTCACAGCCCCCACTTAGGCAGTCCCTGGCCCTACCAAGGGTGACTGAGTTCTGTCCGAGGGATAGGGAGGTGTCTGAATCCCATCTCTTGGAATGCTCATTCGTTCATGTCATAAGAATTAGGTGTTTTAAGGCATTAGTGCTTATGTGCAATTGAAAATAGTTTCCCCAGCTGCTGGTCCGCTGGGTCCTGCAGACCAGCTGTTTTCCACAACCACAGAATTGAAATATGACTCTGAGCAGGGACATGTCAGCCGACCACTAGCAGCTGTGGAGCATCACTAAGCCATGTTTCGGCCCTTGATGTGGTCAAGGCCAAGGGCAGGTCTTGTTTAGAAGGCTTGAAGGGAGTTGGTCTGGCCCAAGATCCTGCCTGGGAATGTCTGTTGTTGACCTCTGCTCTCTGATGGAGACCTTTAGGAGAACAAAGGCCAAATTAAAATTGGGCAAAGACCCAGAAGGGTCAAAGGAAGCTCCTGCCTTAAAACATGTCAGAGATGTTCTCCATTTTATGGAACATATTACCAAAAAGTTGCAAGTAAATAATTATTTTTTCAGGAACTACATTTAATCATAATCAGTGAACTTGCTCTTTTTAAAGGAAATATTTAATATTTTTAGATTTTTAATCTTTAACCAACATAATATTTGTACATATTTATGTGGTATGGTGTGATAATTCAAGATATGTACATAATGTGTAATGATCAAATCAGAGTAGTTAACATTTCCATCACCTCGATTACTATCATTTCTATGTGTTGGAAATCTTCAGACTTTTCTTCTCTAGTTATTTTGTAATACACTATAGATTATTGTTGATATAGTTATCCTGCTATAATTTGGAATATTGGAACAAATTCTTCCTGACCATATTTTGGGACCCCCAAATTTGCCTTCCATTGATTTAGATTTGCTACAGAATTTGGTCACAAGTTTGGAAGGACGACAGAGTGGAAGCTGAGGCTCCTCACCTCTTCATCCTTTTTCTCTATGTCGTGTCTACTCCTACATGTGATGTTTGCAGGGGGGAACACTCACTTTTCCAGATTCTCCGAGACCTCATCTCTGTTGATAGTGGAAGTGTAAATTTCACTGGGAGCAGGAGAATGCACAGAGGAGACCAGTGTGTAGGTTGGGGTAGGGATGAAGGAGGCATCATTGGGATGCCCGGATGATGGGTGGAAGGGGCATTCAAGTTCTGTTGTTTCCACTTCCAGCAGCTTCATCTGGACTCTGTACAAAGGCATCTAGTGTATGGGAGACCTACTTATTCCCAAGAGTCCCCACCCCGCCTTATTTTAGGATTCTTTGGCTTCTTCTCCCTTGTTATTTTATGGATAGCATGCCTCCAGATTAGTAACTATTTCTGGGATTCATGCTCCCTCTCTTGACAAAGAGAAGCCTTCCAGGCATTTGCAGCCTTCAAAATAACAAAGGCACAAACCTCTTGGCTGTTATTTTATCTTTGGATTCAAGAATGCAGCCACGTGTTCAGCAGCTGTGAACTCTGGCACATGCAAGGGGAGGAAGAAGGTTTGAATTACCAGTATTCCAACTCCCTGTCTTCAAGTAGGAGACTGCGGGAAGGCAGGCACGTGGCTGAGCCTTCTGGCTGTGTTGTACCAGTCTTGGAGTCTCAAAACTCTGAGCTTCAACTGTAGTCATGGCTCTCCACATCCCTCCTTCTGGATTTATGAGGACAAGATCATCTCAAGCCTCAGAAAGACATGCTGGGCATGATGCTTAGGTTTCTCAATCTCACTGTTCCTTCCCCTGTCTTTATCTACAGACATGGAGACACAGCTCTGACCCTTGGAGACATCACTCAGGGAAGACAGAGATCAATGTTCAAACCCTATCTCTGCAATGGATAACTCAAAGGTGGACCAAGTGGCTGAGCTCTGGGGTCTGATCGACAGGATGTAGCTCCATCTTCAGCATGGCAAAGGTATTTCAATGCTTCAGTGGATACTATGCATGTGTGGACTCTGGGCCAAGTAACTAATAAATGGTGGCACTGACGAGGGACTGGATGACACACCTTTATTCAGTAGATGTTAGTGTGTGAGTATTCTGTGTTAGGTTCCAGGAATGTAGCAGTGGACAAGAGGAATTCATCACCTCTATGGGGGAATAGCCCTGTGAAATATGTACTATGCAGAATGAAGGGATGAGAGTGGCTTGGTTGTGGACTGCCCATGTCAGCTTAGGGAGGGCAGTGGGGATGGGCTCTGACAGGAGGTCCCACCTGACTCACAGGAGGTGGCAGACTTCCACGCAGCCCCACAGGCTATGGAGGCAGGGACCAAAAAGCCCTGGTGAGCTGAGTCCTGGGCTTCTGGGGTGTGGCTCTGCCCACTTCTTCCTGGTCTCCCTCTCTCTCCCACCCCTCCCCTTACATAAATTCACCTGAATCTACCTTTGAAGTTCTGTACCAAGGAAAGATTAATTAAAGAATGAGGGTGAAATGAGAAGTTCGAACATTCAGGACTCAGCACTTGCCTTCTCTGACTCTTTTTTAAGAGGAATTTTTTGAGGCTATAATCTGGGTGTTGGGGGATGCTAAAATTGTAGAAAGCCAGTCAGGCTCTGGTCATGTGACCATTCAGATACTGCTGGCAGGAATTTGAATGTTGACAAAGTAATGAAAAGACCCAAGAGCAGTTAGCAAATTGTGTTTGGAAGCAGTGGGATCCCTGAGCCTTGTTCTCCATCTTTCTCTAATCCCATGGGAACCAAGTCATAGCTTCAGCTCAGGCTAACCAGAGCCATGGCGTCACTGAGGGAATGATTTTTGACATTAATCATAGAGTAGGGGAAGCTCAATTGTGAGAATATCATGAATTGTCCTCTCTTTTAGACTTGAACCACCTACAGGTTGTCTGTGTATGCTCTCAGTACTACAGTTAGTCATTACCTCTTTTTCACAAATAAATGTGATCTGTTATTATTTGTCATGTCAATTATTTTTATTCTGACTCCATCCTAGCTCTGCTCTCTTTTCCTATCCTTCTTGTGCAGAAACAGTTTATAGTTTTCTTACGTCTTATCATTTTGTTTCTTCCATTTTCTTTTCTTTCTCCTTCAGGACTCTAGTTACATGTATGTTATAACATTTAGTACTATTCAGAGATCCCTAAGGCTGTGTTCATTTTCTTTTTGATTTTTTTGCTATTTTTTAGAGTCGTCAGTAATTTATATTGATATCTGAAAGTTATGACTCATTATCCATCCAGTGATGTTTTTGTTCCTAAAAATCCACTGTAGAATTTCTTCCACTGTACAATTACTATATTAACAAACATTTTCTATTTCTCTGCTATGTTAACCTATCTGTTCATTAATTAAAACCATATTTTCATTTAGGTTGTTGAGAATATTTATAATGGCTTCTGTAATGTCTTCATCCACTATTAACTGATTCCAACATCTAGATTACCACAAATTGGGCTCTTGTTTTCTCTCATAATTCTTTACATATTGAGTTATTTTATATTGTAGCCTGGACAATGTGAAGACTTTGGATTTTATTATATCCCTCCAAAGACTATTAATTTTTTGGTTAGACTTGCAAACTATCTCTTGGGGATGCAACCCAAAACTCAGATCAGTTTGTTTATATTGTATTGGACTCCTTAAAATCCATCCTACCTGTGTGGCTTAGAACTCAACAGAGACTCAGCCAGAGCTTATATATGGGATTTGTGGCTGAAGGCAGTGGTGGTCCCACATTCTATCCTCTGGTCCATCAGAAAGCTGGCCTGCAGGTTTCCTATGAGAGGTTTTACCATCCTAAGCCATGTGAACAGAATCCTTGTCCTCAAGCTATAAATAAAAATGAGAAATTCACCCAGGGTTGTGCCACTGACATGAGGATCAAATTCCTTCTAGAATTTTCCTGTTTTTGTTTATTCTACAGAAACTCCAAGTAGTTGTTTGTTACATTTTTTTCCAAAGATAAAATAACTGTCATCTGTGAGAGGGTCAGTCTGATAGAAGCTACCTAGCAACCCCAGAAGTAAACATCTCCTTATCTCTTATAAATCTAAATTCCCAAACATATTAATTATAAGAAGTATAAACACAATGAAGATTCATACCATTCATGTAATCATGCATGTACCTGGGGTAATGATGTCTGTCTCATTCCACCATTTTTCATATCCCCCCCCTCTCATTTCCTTCTACATAAAGTTCCTCCATTCTTCTCTCACTCCCCCCCTCACCCCCATTATATATCATCATCCACTTATCAGGTGGATATTTGGTTTTTGGGGATTGACTTATTTCACTTAGCATGATATTCTCCAATTTCATCCATTTGCCTGCAAATGCCATAATATTATTCTTCTTTATGGCCGAATAATATTCCATTGTGTATATATACCACAGTTTCTTTATCCATTCATCTGTTGAAGGGCATCTAGGTTGGAAACAAAATGATGTAACTGCATTTGTGTACAATGAATCAAATGTAGTCTGTAAAAATTTTTAAAAAATAAATAATTAAAAATAAATATATGAACACAAAAAAGAAGTATAAACACATAAATATTTCCTTATTTTAATAAATGCATTATACTTAAATTTTTTAAATATAATTTGAATTGTAAGTCAAAGTGTAATTTAAATTATAGATTGATTATAAATTTACTATTTTTTCAACTTATAGCCAGGTCATCAAATATATTTCAATGATTATATTTATTTGTAGATTGGGTTACTGAGATTTTATATTTTAGTATGGCAGAAAAGAAATTTAAAATAGTTATAAGAAGTGGGTGGGTGGATGTGCTGAGTTAAGAAATGTTGACTTATGAGACTGTGAATCTATAAATAATGAAGGATGTACACACACAAACAGGAATAGCCATGTAACTTATGACCTGGCTTCTGAGTCAGAGATTTCTCCATTATCCATACCAGCAGAAGTTTCAACCATCAGTATGAGATATGGTTGGGAAGGGGCTGGATAAGAGCAATGACAGAAACATTTAATAGGAAGAGCTATGGAGACAGAGGAGAGAGAGTCCTTTCAACTCAAAATATGGGAATGCAAATTCAGAAGATCTTGAAGAAACTTAACAACAGAAAGTTCTGCCAAACAACATGGTGAAATCAGTCTTGATAAGAATCAAAGTAATAGAAAAACACAAATGTCTGATATAGAAGTTAAGCTGAGATTTTGGAATTGCTTAGTGTTATAGATATATTTAATAATCCAAACCAAGAATAGAACCAAATAGAAATAATAAAAATAAAAGTGCATGCAAAAAGCATTGATTTCTGTGCTGACAAGAGATCCATGTCCCCAAAAATATTTTCTAAACCATTTCCACAACATCCCTCTCCTTGACCAAGTTCTACCTGTCAAGTGCAGGCAGAGACAAAGACAGCAAGGAAGAATGTTCTCTTGAAAGACTCTCCTACCTAATTTTTCCAGAAAAAAAATCTACTAAAAAGAAAGTCCATGAAATCTTAACCTTCATTATGAATTTATTCTTTGATGTGAGTAATTTGAGTTTACATAGAAAATCATCCCCCCCTCCCCGGCAGTTAGGAAACTGGTTCTACTTTTCTGCAGGTCAAAAACTCAGCATTCTTGTAAGAATGTGACTTCTAAATAGTGTCCTCACAAGGAAGACACAGGCTTTGGTAGAAGAAGTTTGATTCTGGTTTTGCCTTTCCTCAATGCACTGTTGTGGGTAGTATCTCTATGCTCTGTATTCCTCATCTACTAAATGGATACACATTGCCTACTGCTTATCTCATAGAGACACCAAGGGATGAAGAAAATTCATAACCCTCTTTTAAAAAGTTGCTTTCAGACCCAATAGCACCCTTCTCACTCAGAGGGTCGATCTGGGATGCCTTGGGCATTGCTGCCTGCTCTTCCCTTGGAACAGCAATTGAAAACTAGCATCGATCATTGACGTCTTCTGCTTGCTACCTCATCCAAGGACTCACCAAGGTAGATGCAGCCAATGAGCCTGAGAAGATGCCAGCTGAATAAAGCCCTCTCCTCCCCTCTACTGTTTGCTGTTGTTTGTGTTTCGATAATTTCACGAGCTTGGTACAGACTTTCACTATTTTAAAAAGTGCTCTATTAAGCAATAAGAAGTCACATGCTCCTTAGAAGACTGATTTTCGAAACTGAGAGCAGACTGTGGGTGCCGGCATTGAAAGTGCTGACGTAGGCACAGGTAACTGCCGGTGGAAGCGGGGCTGGCCCCTGCTCCTGGCTGTGAAACTTTGTGCAGTTCTCTGTGAAGTATCAGAGGCACTCTTGGTGAGCGGCGCCATCACATTTTAATGGCCACTTAGATGGCTTGGTAATACATCGTTTCTTGGCAGCCTGTGAAAAAAAAATTTTCTTGCAAACTGGAAGGCAGACTGGTGGTTTAATTCTTTGAAAAAGAAACTCCATGGTACCCAGAGGGAAATGACATTTTAAACTTTCCATAATTGCCCAGAGACAGGCATTTCTCTATGCAAACCTGTACTTCACCGGGCATCAGGAAGTTCAAGGCACAGGATGAAAACACAGGTGTTTCTTCAAGTAGAATTAGGAAACTTTGGGAGTGGTTTGAGCTGACATCCTTGGGCATGAAGGAAAATCCTAAGAAGATCATGATTTCCACTGACCACCTTTTCCCAGGCTAATATACCAGTAACATCGCCAGGGCTTCTCTTTTCTTCACTTCTCTCTGCCAAAGACTTACTGGCTGGACTGTCTCCCCACTCCACCTGGAACTGTCTGGACTCCCAGGGTATGTGAGAGCGTTGCCACTTGCACAGATAACACAAATAAAACCTTTTCCAAAGTGGACAGACACTTGAGTAATTCTTTTAGAACATTCAGTTCATGATGTTCCAGTAAATTGTTGCATCAGTGGACAAGAATGATGTGGGTACTAGTAAAATCTGAATTAAAAGTGTCCCAGAGTGAGTTTAGGCAGATTAGCAAATGTCAGCGCAGTCATGGCCAATGGACAGCCATGAAGTTGTCATCCTATGGAGGTCTGCTGTGGGGGAGGGAAGTGCTCTACTGGATCACATGCCCCAGTCCTGCTGCGCATGTTCCCTGATGATGTGGTAAAGACTGGATGGTAGTTTCTCATATTTACATGACACCTGAAGTTATTCAGAGGCCAATACATAGATACTCCAAGGCTGGGAGAAAGGACTTAGTGTTGGGTCAAATGATTTTTTAAAAATCAAGAATAAACATAAATTGCTGCTCTTCATTCCCTTTATCAATGACATGGATGTGGGATGGAGCTTGGCAGAAAGTTCCATGGTTCCTGAATCCACCATGTGCTGCAAACTTAAACTGAACTAACACCCAGAAAAAGAAGGCAATGGTCTCAATGGCTTGTCCAATGCCCTAGCGTGAGCGACAGAGCTGTGATCCAAGTCAACATGAGCATGGCCCATGGAGTGCCTTTCCCACCCCAAAGGCTGGATTTGGCCATGAAACTAAGGCCATTTGACTTTTCCTGTTTCTGCAGTCTAGACAGCAAGTCTTGAGTGATTAAGGAAGTTCTTCCCTAACACTTTTTTTAGCTAAATTTCACATAAGGGTTACAGGAGTTTATTTAGTCCTTTCTCTTCGAAGGATGCCTTAGTGATTTTGTTTATTCTGATGCTGTTAGAAAACATTGATTTCTTGCTTTCTTAGTGGAAAGAAACAGGCAAATAAGAAAAAAAATTTCAATCTCAGCACTTCCATGAGTACTGAGGGCCCACTGAAGGCCCACCTGGGGGTTGGCACAGACACCTAATAGTGTGGAGCAAGTCAGACGCTCGAAGCTTCCCGTTCATTGGCCGAGTAATTTGCCAGATGCTACCTCATCTCACAGGCTCCCTTTCCTCTTTTGAAAGTGTGAGTTATAATGACAGTACCTATTTCAAAGGGTCATTGAAAGAATTAATGGTGATGGAGCTTTTCGCAGTTCTCGATCTTCAGCCAATGCTGTTTTGTTATCATATTGGTAATTGTATGAGTATTGATATTTACAGGGCTGGAGGCAGTCTACAACAGCAAACCCTTAACTATGAGAAGCAAATTCTGAAAAGAGCATTAAGAACCCTCTGCAGAAGGGGCTGCACAATGACAGTAGGAAGATGAAGGATGCGACAAGGGAAGATCAAATAGCTGTAATTGTGACCCCCACCCAGCTCTGGGGGAAGTAGGAAATTCCATGAGTCCATGGTCACGAGGTCCTGTAAGGTCTACTAGAAGGGCCAGTGGATGGATCAAAGGCTTTGGGCTCTCTCAGGTAAGCCCAATGGGCAAATGTCTCCACTGAACCCAGAGAAGCCAGATCCCAGGGTACTTGGGTCATAGGAGCATAGGAGCAAAAAACACTAGTAAAGAGAGAGCTGAAGAGTTGCTCAGAAGAAAAGTTTTTGGAAAGAGAAAGGGTGTAGCATGGAAATCTAGCTCATGGCATACATAGGTGGCATATATACCCATTTGTATTTCATATTTGAGACTAAAAGTAAAGAATGTGTGACCAACTCTCAAAGAACAACAGAAACATGTACCCAACCTCCATGTAACAAAGGGAATTCAATGAAAAGTCACAGAATGTTGGCAGAGAAAATACACTCTTTACACTGTGGAAAACAAACAAATGAAAACTTTAACTTACTTCGACTCTTTAATGATGAAAGTTATTCTCTCCCTATGCACAGTGCTTGAAATACACATAGCTTTTTAATATTTACACTTTCAGAATTCCAGTGCATGCTTCTAAGGTGTTTCCAACCCCCTGATTTTGTCATCTGAAGATGCAAGGAAATTCTAACAGTTATCATTCAGAAGAGTGAGAGAAGGAATATTTCTTAGCAAAGAGTACTGTGAACATTGGGTAAGGAGTTTTGCCACTTAATCCTAGCATGAGTATTGGCACACATGGTTTTTGAGGCTTACTTTTTATCCAGATGCAGATGTTTTATGGGTATTTATGTATATGGGGGTCTCTTGATAGATAGAAATGCTTAAATCAATGAATCTCTAGCACAGCATGGAATTCAGGAGAATTTTGGCTAAGGAAAGTTTGCTCCCCAGAAGTTTCTATTGTACTGTGACTGCCTATACTGTGGTCCTGGCCAAGGACACAAACCCTCATTGTGGCTTTCCAGAAAGTATGACGTCTTGACAAGAAAGAATTCTTCCCTGGAGACTTCAGAGTATAGCCCTGCAGATACTTCAATTTTGGACTTCCAGTCCCCAGAAATGTGAGATTAAAATTTTTTGTTGTTGTTTTACATCAAAAATTTTGTGATAACTTGTTATGAAAACCCTAGGAAACTAATAAAATGCCTTTTAGTGCATCAGTAAAAATAATTATAGCCATTATCTCTTTAACTTTTAATTCAACTTCATTGTTTTCTTTTTTTTCTGCTGGGATGCAAAGAATATTCTAGTTCTTTTCATTCTATTGCAGTGTCTCTTATTCTCTCATTTGTATTGTTTGTGCGTATAATCTCTTGCTCTCCAGATTATAAATTGTCTGTAACTGTGTCTTATCTGGTGTTAAACCTATTCATTGAATTTTAAATTACTTTTCTACTCTTTATTTCCCAAATCTGCTTTTTTCAAAATCTTCTCTGATAGAGTTTCATTTTCCCTGCATCAATATTTGAGTTTGCCTTTTAAACCTGTAAGCAAAGTCAGCAAAAGCTTTTACAGTCTTTGATAATTCTAATCCTGAAAAGTCTGCTATAGTTTGGATCTGGGAAGTTCCTTAAAGGTTCATGCATTAAAAGGTTAGTTCTCAGCTTGGTGTTATCGGAAAGTGAAAGAAATTTTTAAAAGGTGGAGACATTAGGGGCATGCCCTTGAAGGGGATTGTGGGATGTGAAGGGAACAAGGCTACAGCCATTTCCCCCCTGATTCTGCCCCTCCCCACCCCACACACCATTTTACAATCTAGATTGTTAACTTCCTCGTTAGTCATTGATCTGATTAGCTCGTGAATGTCCACTATTTAAGAATAGTTCCCCTGCCATTTGCTCCCTCCCTCTCCTCCCTCTCCTCCCTCTCCTCCCTCTCCTCCCTCTCCTCCCTCTCCTCCCTCTCCTCCCTCTCCTCCCTCTCCTCCCTCTCCTCCCTCTCCTCCCTCTCCTCCCTCTCCTCCCTCTCCTCCCTCTCCTCCCTCTCCTCCCTCTCCTCCCTCTCCCCTCCCCTCCCTCTCCCCTCCCTCTCTCCTCCCTCTCTCTTCCCTCTCTCCTCCCTCTCTCTCCTCCTTCTCTCTCCTCCCTCTCTCAAGGGCAAACACTCTGCTCATCTACTTAATAAAACCTCTTGTGTGAGTTCTCTCATCTGGAGTGGTTTTCTCGGTGCTTTCAGGATGCAGATCTCTTCCTCTCTCTTTTGCTGCCCCTGCAACATGAGGTGAACAGCCCATTCCACCACACTTCCCACAATAAGGTACTGCCTTACCAAAGGACCATATTAATAGGGCCAGCAAGTCATGGACTGAAATCATGAGTCAAAACAAGCTCCTCCTCTTTTTAAACTGATTATCTCAGGTGGTTTATTTCTGCATTAGGCAGGGTTCTCTAGAGGAACAGAATCAATAGGAAGTATGATTATAAGAAGGATTTTAATTAGACTGGCTTACACAACCCAAAGCTGGATAGTCCACAATGGCCATCTGCAGGCTAGAGACCTGGAAGAACCAGTAGCTGTGCAGTCCAAGAGGTGGAAGCCCCAGAACAAGAAGGATCAACAGTGCTACCATAGTCCAAGACCAAGGTTTCTGGAAACTACCTGGAGAATCACTGGCAGAGTCTGCTTTGGAGGAGTGAAGAAGCAAGAGTCTGATATCCTCAGACGATTGAAGCAGCAGTCAAGAACCTGTTCAAGAGGAGTTGAGCTTGCGTCTGCATCTGCTTCTTTGTTCTTCCAACTTTTATTCCATCCAAGCCACCATCCTATTGAGTGGTGCTGCCCTCACTTAGGGAGGGTCCCCACCTCAGTTCACTGCCCCACCTTCCAATCATTCCTAGACACACCCTCATGGACACACCCAGAAGCCTCTTAATCATCGGCATCTCTTAATCCAATCAAGTTGACAATCCAAATTAACTTTTGCAGTTATAATAATGAAAAACAGACTAACAAACGTTGTATTTGCAGGTAAGTTTCTTGTGGCTGTTGTTTTTTGTTGTTCTGACTCATAAAATCTACTCTCCATGTCTATCTCCATGACTGTCTTTGCATGCTGTCCCTGCATTTTCAGAATTGTTTGCAGAAATACTAGAAGGTGCAGAAAGAAAATGACTCTCACAGAAAGAATTTGCATTTAAAAGTGCTTGGGGACGCTGCTAACCCAAGACCTCTTTAACCAAGGTCAAATCTTTGAATAACTAGATCCACTGAGTTACACCTGTGCACACATTTGCTAAGGCCCTTTCTTCTGCAAACCACCATTCTCAGGGAGTGGCCCTTAGGGGTGGTGCTCAGTGCAGGGATCTCCTGTTAGACTCCGTACCTAGTGTGGTCTCTCTGTGCTCCAAGAGACTTTTGAAAACAAAAGCTAATATCTTTGCTTAGTAGATGGCTTCGAGCTAAGTTTAAGTTAGTGATTCCTTACCATCCACCAGCTCTTCTGTGCTTCTAAGAAGAGTGACTCATATTTCTCCAAGATTTTTATTGTCATGGGCAGTAGAGTTGGCAGTAGGGTCAGTCTGAATCACCTGGGCTGCCATGATCAAGGCAGGAAAAACTGGTCAATTTTGCACACTTAACATTCGGAGTATGAACTATGGGATCAGATCTGTGTTGGGATCCTCCCCAAACCCTACTCTTCTCATCTGTAATATGGGAGTAGCTAATAGTCCTCACGTTTAGCAGAACTTCTGTCATGTAGTTGTTACTATTATTAACCTTTCAGATTAAAAAAAAAAAAAAACAATTTAAAAAGACTTAGAATGCTGCCAACCTTGGGAAGATGGATAGTTCACTTCTACCATGAAACTCAAAGGAGGGGCCCCAGATGGTAGGACATACATATTTGTAAGGTAGCCCTCTAGGTGGCACCTCTTCTGCCATTCAATTTAAAGTTTCTTTTAATTTTTGAACTTTTTAAAGTTGGCAATGGACCTTTATTTTATTCATTTACTTGTATGTGGTGCTGAGAATTGAACCCAGTGCCTCGCACTTGCTAGGCAAGTGCTTTACCACTGAGTCACAACCCCAGCCCCAATTATGGTTTCTTGCAGACATAAATATATTACAAGAGAAACCATCTGGATATAAGCAATGTGGGTTCATCAGTTTAGTATTTTTGAAAATATCCAAAGTCTAGTAAATCATTTTTAGACTATAAAAATAGCCTTTCCAGGGACTAGCACCATTTCTTTCTGTTCCATCATGTACAGGGCATCAAGAAAGCAAATTGTTACTCTGACAAGTTCTACTCATTCTAGAGAAGTTTTAGTGAGAAAAATCTTCCTTCATGAGAACTCAAAACACTGAAGCTACCTGACTTTCGTGGCACATGTGTGAATTTATCCTCCAAATAGCATTACCCTTGTCTTAGTCTGATTTCTGTTACTATAACAGAATTCCTGTGACAGGGAAACTTATTAAGAACAGAAGTTTATTTTGGCTAGTGGTTCAGGAGGATGGAAAGCTCAAGAACATGGTGCTGGCATCTGTTCTGCTTTTGACGAAGTCCTCATAGTGTTTCTCCCATGGTAGAAAAGGGAAGAACAGACGTGTGCAGGATTTAAAAGAGGAGTGGTGGCCTTACTATATAACAATCCCCTCTTGCAGTAACTAATACAGCCCTGCCAAAAGCAAGAACCCACTCACTCCTTTGAAAGTTAATCCGGTTCTGTGAGCATAGCATTAACAGCTTCATGAAGGTAAAGTCCTCATTACCTTTAAAGGACCACCACCTTACAACACTTACTAATTGAGAATCAAACTTCAGTGTAAACTTTGAAGGACGCAAACTAGATTCAAACCACAGCACTCTTTGAAATTATCTGCTCACCCATCTCCAGGCCTGTCCCATAATGATTCATCTAAAAGGTCAGATTGGTCCATGAAGATGAATTTTTACGAGATGGGTAGGTGTGGGAAGAACAAGAATATGTCAGTATTGCTTGATCCAGAGAAGTCTCTTACAAAGGGGAGAAATATTTTCTATTATTGTCTTAAAAATAGTAATTGGTTGCATTTTACACCAGCATAAATTCCAAATTCAATCCTTACTGTACAGGAGGATCATATTACCCTATATGTAACCAAAATGAAAATCAATTTAATGGTAAATCCTCTAGTGTTTAAAAATGGCACAATCTGTACATAAATACTAAATATGATGGCTACATAAAGCAGTTAGAAAGCAGCCTGAAGTCAACCAGTTCACAGAAGTTAAAAGATCAATCATTCTTATAATCTCACAGCATGTTTATTCTAATCTTGAATTCTGAAATCTGGGAAAATAGGTGCCATGACATGAGATGAGCTAGTCTTGGAATAAATATCCCAGGTTTTGCTATGGGGTAGACATGTCCCCCAAAGGACCTATGGCATTATTGGGAGGTGATAGAAATTTTAAGAGGTAGGGCCAAGAGATACAGGGTAGAGCTGCTATTATTAGTTCATCAGGGAAGGGCCTCTGTGGAGACCATGTTGAAGTCAGCCTCATGAGTACAATCCAGCCATGAGATAGCCAGGGCACCTGTTCAGTGGAGGCAAGACCACTAGCAAAGCCCCTCAGACCAGAGAAAGCAACCTGTGTTAGAGCAGAGCTTCTCAGAACCAACTCCTTTACGTTGCCCTTATAGCACCATGGCTAAGCAGTGTAGACAACAAAAGCGTGTCGTCTTCAGTGTGTAGACTGGAAATCCCAGAGGAAGGTGCCTGAAGAATTGATATGCCCTGTGATCACCCTCCTTGGGCAATAGATACCATCTTCTCCATGTGTCCTCGAGTGGCCATGCCTGCCAGTATCTGTGTCCTGATCACTTCTTCTTAAAGGACACCAGTGCTGTTAGCTCAAGGCCCTAAACTGTGACCTGATTAACCTTACTTACCTCTTTATTTCTTTTTTTTTATTAGCACATTATAATTAGGCATAATAGTGGAATTCATTTGTGACATATTTGTATGTATGTGTATATATATAAATAAATAAAATAATTTGATCAATTTCATGCCCCATTTCCTCCCCCTTTCCTGTCCGCTTCCCTCCCCCTTTGATTTTGTGAGATCTCTTCCATATCTTTCCCCCTTTTTTCTCTCTACCTTCCACGTATGAGAGAAAATATGCAACCCTTGACTTTCTGAGTCTGTCTTATTTTACTTAACAATGTTTTCAATTCCCTTCATTTTTCTGCAGGTGACATCATGTATCTATGCTGCCGCTTGCCGCCGACCAGTGGGACAAACAACATGTACACTTCAGATGTTCACGAAGCAGCTTCCACTTTATTCAGATAACATCCTCAATATATAAGCAGTCTCATGCATATGCAATTGTAACCAGATATGTCCATCCAGTCCTATTAAAGGTTAAGCGATCACGAGCTCAAGCATACATATAAGATATATCTGTCCACACGCTAGGCGGCTGAACTAATTATCATACAGCCAATGGTAAATGCTTCCTGTTTTTCTCAAGGGGCATTCAACATGCCGTTTGGCTCTCTGCCAGTTGCCATCTTTGGATGCATGTGGCATAACCCTGGGCCCCGGGTCTCGCCCGCCACACTATGCCACACTTTCCTTATCCATTCATCTTTTGACAAATACCTAGGCTGCTTCCGTAAGTTCGCTTTTGTGAATTGCACTACTATAAACATGGGTATACATGCATTGTCATAGAATGCTGACTTTTATTCCTTTAGGAAATATCAGAGTGGTATAGTTGGTTCATATGGTGGTTACATTACAACTTTTTTGAGAAAGTTTCATACTGATTTCCATACTGGTTATACTAATTTACAGCCCCACCAACAATGTGTAAGAGTTTCTTTTTCTCACATCTTCACCAGCATTTATTATTACTTGTAATCTTTATTTTATTTGTTGTTTTTAGACGTACATGACAGTAGAGTATATTTTGAGATATTACACATGCATAGAGTATAACTTATTAGGATTCCATTCTTGTGGTTGAACATGATGTGGAGTTACACCAGTCGTGTATTCATATATGGGCATAAGAAAGTTATGTTCGATTCATTCTACTGCCTTTTCTATTCCCATTCTCCCTCCTTTCCCTTCATTCCCCTTTGAATAATCCAATTAACTTCTATTCTCTCCAATCCCATTGTGTGCTGATATCCACATATCATTTGACTTTGTTTTTTGGGGGACTGACTTACTTCACTTAGCATGATATTCTCCAGTTTCGTCCATTTACTAGAAAATGCCATTATTTTATTATTCTTTTTGGTTGAGTAATAGTCCACTGTGTATATATGTACCATATTGTCTTTTTTAATTTGTTCTATTTAGTTATACATGAAAGCAGAATGCATTTTGATTCATTGTATACAAATAGAGCACAACTTTCCATTTCTCTGGTTGTACACAATGTAGTCACACCATTCATGCAATCATACATACATATAGGATAATGATGTCTGTCTCATTCCACCATCTTTCCCACCTCTTGCCCCCTCCCCTTCTCTCATTCCCCTCTGTACAATCCAAAGTTTCTCCATTCTTCCCTTACCTCTCTCCATCCCCCTTATGTATGAGCATCCACTTATCAGAGAAAACATTTGGCCTTTGGTTTCTTGGGATTGGCTTACCTAGCTTAGCGTGATATTCTCCATCACCATCCATTTACTTACAAATGCTGAGTAATATTCCATTGTGTACATATACCACACTTTCTTTACCCATTCATCTATTGAAGGGCATCTAGTTTGGATCCACAGTTTAGCTATTGTGAATTGAGTTGCTATAAACATTGATGTGGCTGCATCACTGTAGAAGGCTGATTTTAAGTCCTTTGGGTATAAACTGAGGAGTAGAATAACTAGATCAAATGGTGGTTCCATTCCAAGTTTTCTAAGGAATCTCCATATTGCTTTCCGCAGTGGTTTCACCAATTTTCAGTCCCATAGCAATGTATGAGTAAATCTTTTCCCCAACATCCTCACCAACATTTATTGTTACTTGTAGTCTTGATAATTGCCATTCTGACTGGAGTGAGATGGACTCTTAGTGTAGTTTTGATTTTCATTTCTCTAATTGCTGGAGATGTTGAACATTTTTTCTCCAGTGATATTTCTTTTTCTGTGAAGTGCCTGTTCAGTTCATTTGTCCATTTATTGATTGGGTTATTTTGAGGGGGGGTGTTTTTTGAGTTTGTCGTATATCCTGGACATTAATACTCTGAGTTTCCAGCGGTAAAGATTTTATCCCATTCTGTTCACATTCTTCACTGTTTTCTTTGCTGTGAAGAAGTTTATAGTCTGATACCATCCCATTTATTGATTATTTTGATTTAACTTCTTGCGCTTTAGAAGTCTTATTGAGGAAGTTGGTTCCTAAGCTGACATGATGGAGAGTTGGGCCTATTTTTTTCTTCTAGTAGGCCTAGGTCCTTGATCCACTTTGAGTTGAGTTCTGTGCAGGGTGAGAGATAGGGGTTCATTTTCATTCTACAACATATGGATTTAGAGTTTTCCCAGCACCATTGGCTGGAGAGGCTATTTTTTCTCCAATGTATGTTTATGGTGCCTTTGTCCTGTGTGAGATAACTGTATTTATGTGGGTATGTCTGTATATATCCTTTTCTGTTCCATTGATCTTCATGTGTTTTGTGCCAATATCATGCCACTTTATAACTATAATTCTGTTGTATAATTTAAGGTCTGATATTGTGATGACTTGTGCTTCGCTGTTCTCACTAAGGATTGTTTGGCTATTCTGGGCCTCTTATTTTTATAAATTTTATGTCATTGGAATTTTAATAGGAATTGCATTAAATCTGCATAGTACATTTGATAGTATGGTCTTTTTGACAATATTAATTCTGCCTATTTAAGAACATGGGATATCTTTCAATTTTCTAAGATCTTCAATTTCTTCAGTGTTATATAGTTTTCATTGTGGAAGTCTTTCACCTCTTTGGTTAGATTGATTCCCAAGTATTTTATTTTATTTATTTATTTATTTTAGTTTTTTTTATCATAAACAAATGGGGTACAACTTGTTTCTCTGGTTGTACATGAAGTAGAGGCATAATATTTGTGTAATCATACATTTATATAGGGTAATGATGTTTGATTCATTCTGTTATTTTTTCCTCCACCCACCCCTCCAAACCCTCTTTTCCCTCTATACAGTCCCTCCTTCCTCCATTCTTGCTTCCCTCCCACCCCCCATTATGTAACATCATCTGCTTATCAGTGAGATCATTCGTCTTTTGGTTTTGTGAGATTGGCTTATCTCACTAATTAGTTTGTTCTAATGATGTTTGTCTCAATCTGTTATTTTTCCCTTCCTCCAACCCCTCCTACCCCTCTTTCCTCTATACAATCCATCCTTCCTCCATTCTTGCCTCCCTCCCACCCCCCATTATGTATCATCGTCCACTTATCAGAGAGATCATTCGTCCTTTGTTTTTTTGGGATTGGCTTATCTCACTTAGCATGATATTCTCCAATTTCATCCATTTGCCTGCAAATGCTATAATTTTATTCTTCTTTATAGCTGAGTAATATTCCATTGTGTATATATACCACAGTTTCTTTATCCATTCATCAACTGAAGGGCATCTAGTTTGGTTCCACAATCTGGCTATTGTGAATTGAACAGCTATGAACATTGATGTGGTTGCATCACTGTAGTATGCTGATTTTAAGTCCTTTGGGTATAGGCCAAGGAGTGGGATAGCTGGGTCAAATGGTAGGTCCATTCCAAATTTTCTAAGAAATCTCCACACTGCTTTCCAGAGTGTCTGCATTAATTTGCAGCCCCACCAGCAATATATGAGTGTACCTTTTTCCCCACATCCTCGCCAACACCTATTGTTGCTTGTATTCTTGATAATCGCCATTCTAACTGGGGTGAGATGAAATCTTAGGGTAGTTTTGACTTGCATTTCTCTTATTACTAGAGATGTTGAACACTTTTTCATATATCTGTTGATTGCTTGTGGATCTTCTTCTGTGAAGTGTCTGCTCATTTCCTTAGCCCATTCGTTGATTGGATTATTTGTATTCTTGGTGTAAAATTGTTTTTTAGTTATTTTTAGATTCTTGAGATTATTGCTCTATCTGAAGTATGTGTGGCAAAGATTTTCCCCCACTCTGTAGGCTCTCTCTTCACATTGCTGATAGTTTCCTTTGCTGAGAAAAAGCTTTTTAGTTTGTAGTTTGAATCTATCCCAATTATTGATTCTTGCTTTTATTTCTTGTGCTTTGGGAGTCATATTGAGGAAGTCTGATCCTAAGCCAACATGATGAAGATTTGGACCTACTTTTTCTTCTGTAAGATGCAGGGTCTCTGCTCTGATTCCAAGGTCCTTGATCCATTTTGAGTTGAATTTTGTGCAGGGTGATAGTTTTTAACTTGCATTAGTTTCTCCTTTGATTGACTATTCTTCTTTGCTGTTTTTCAATTTTATTTTTTATTTCTTGTTCTTTAAATATTTTATTGAGTATGTTTTGTAGTGAAGGCTTTCTAGTTGTGAATTCTTGGTTGGCATCCATTTTCTTTCAGAGTTGGTATATATTATTCCAAGACCTCCTAGCTTTAAGGGTCTGGGTTGGAAAAATCAGTTGAGGTCTGGATTGATTTCCCCCTTAATGTGACTTAATGTTTTTCTCTGACTACCTTTAAAATTCCATCCTTATTCTGTATCTTAGACATTTTCATAATAATGTGACTTGGTGTGGGTCTGTTGTAATTTTGTGTGTTTGGGGTCCTGTATGCCTCCTGTATTTGATTTTCCATTTAATTCTTAAGTTTTAAGAATTTTTCTGATATTATTTCATTGAAAAGATTGTATACTCCTTTGTTTTGCATCTCTGAGCCATCATCTATCCTGATAAATCTTAAATTTGGTCTTTGCACGTTCCCATACTTCTTGGAAGTTCTGTTCATGGCCTCTTAACATCTTTTCTCCATGGTCAACTTTATTTTCAAGATTATATATTTTGTCAGAATCTCTACCTCTTTCTTTTTTATTAATTTTTAAATTTTATTTGTTCTAATTAGTTGTATACAACAGTAGAATGCATTTATACATTTTGATAGATTATGCATAAATGGAGTGTAATCTTTCATTTTTCTGATCACATTGGTCCTGCAGTCATACATGTATATGAGGTCATAATGTCTGTTTCGTGCTACTGTCCTTCCTTACCTCCATACCCCTTCCTCTCCCTTTACCTAATACAAAGCATATCTATTTCACCTTTGAAGTTCAAGATAGAGTTTATTAAGAGGAAGAAGAAGGGATGGGGGTAGAAAAGGGTTTATAGATTCAAGAGTTGAATAGGGCAAATGCATAGGTGATATAGGATGTGTTTATGAGGGGGGAGAAGAAAAATATAGAGGTAAAATAATTAAAGAAAGAGAAAAAAGAAAATGATAGAGTTTGACTGTTATCAAAAAAACAAACAAACAAACAAACAAAAAAACAGAGAGAGAGAAATAGAAACAAAGGGAAACAGAGCTGTGACACCAACAATAGAAAATTGAACCAAAATGTACTCATCAATAACTCTAACCCTCAAAAATCTGAGTACAGTACACATCAAAAACAAAACAAAACAAAAGAGAAGACAAACAAAAACAAAAACAAAAAAATAACAGAATAGTCAATGAGAGTTCATGCATGCTGTCTGTGCCAAACTGTCTTTCCCTTTCTCAGTTTCCCTTCTCAGTGGGATGGTGTGAGGAACTGTGGAAGATACTTTTGGCTTCACTTCCTGGGTATAGTTACCACTGGGTTCCATGAGATAAGTTTCTGCAAGTGAAACTCCCAGTGGTGGGGATTTTGTCTGGGATTGCCCCAGGGGTTCTATTGGGTGGGAAGCTTGGGGACATTAATGAATCAATGCATTTCTAGGACTGTAGCCCACTCCCCCCCATACCCCCTTCTGGGACACCACTCATGGGACGGGGGAGTCAGTCCTTTGCTGGTTCCATTGTTTGAGACTACTGCTCTTTTTGGCTTCTCAAGGACTGTTTCCAAGCACTGAGCTCAATCACTCAGCCTTGTTCAGATTCTTCCTGCCACTCATCCTGTGTGCTGCTAGTTTCAAAGGAGCAGGGGAGGACAGGCTTTCTCTGGCCTCTCTGATCTGTATTACACCCAGGCAAAATGGTCTCCAAGCCAGAAATTCTCCATGCCAGAGATTTTCTTGATTTTCTAGGCTCAGTTTAGATCTGCTGGATTCATGTATTGGACTCAGCCCTGGACTCACAAATCTAAGTTTCAGGTCTGAGTTTGCACCACTGTCACAAGGAGGTACTAAAATGTCTCCAGCTTGGGTTCCCCATGAATGGCTGGTAGACTATAACCTTTGTGCACCATTTTCATGAACCAAATGGCCTCTGGATTGGCCCAGGTCACGTGCCCCTCTGATTATGGAATTCCCCATGCCAAGACTTTCCCAGTACTTTGCAGTCTTTTCTGACCTTGTGCATTAATTTTTCCTGTTCCAACCAGGAGTTCAGGCTCCAATTCTATTCCTTGGCTTTGACTGATATGCCTCAGATTTCCCAGTCTTCAAGGCTCTCTGTCCAACATTGAGTATCAATGGAGTGGTTTTTTTCACTCAACTCACAGAGAATTAGTTTTATCACTGTTTGAGTCCTGAGTGACTGAGCTGTGAGAAAAACCACTTCCTGCTAACCCATCTTCTATTCCTGTATTCTTAGTGATTTTCATTCTAACTGGAGTGAGATGTAATCTTTGTGTAGTTTTGATTTGTACTTCCCTGATTGCTAAAGATACTAAATTTTTTTCCTATGTGTTTTGACCATTTGTACTTTCTTTTCTGAGACATGTCAATTGAATTCATTTGTCCATTTATTGATTTAGTTATTGGGTGTTAGGTTTCTTTTTTAGTTTTTTATATACTCAGGATATTACTCATCTATCAGAAGACTAGACTGTAAAGATTTTCTCCCATTCTGTGGTTTCTCTCTTCACACATTTAATTGTTTCCTTTGCTGTGCAGAATCTTTTAAAGGTACTCATTCCATCCCCTTTATTCATTCTTGGTATTATTTCCTGAGCTTTAGGAGTTTTAGGAAGTTGTTGCTTAAGCCTATGTTGGAGTGTTGACTCAATGTTTTCTTCTGGCATTTGAAAAATTTCTTCTCCAATTCCCAGGTCTTTTACCATTTTGAGTTAACTTCTGTGCAGAGTGAGAAATATCAGTCATTTAATTATTCTACCTGAGGATAATCAGTTTTCCCAGAACCAGTTGTTAAAAAAAAAATTGTTTTCTTTTTTCTAAGGTATGTTTTTGTTGCATTTGTCAAGGCTCAGGTGATGATATATGTGTTCCATTGTCTCTGTCTTCTATTTTGTTCCATTTTGTGTACATGTCTATTTTTATGACAGTACCGTACTGTTTTTGTTACTGTAACTCTATAGTATGATTTAAAGTGAGTATTGCTTTGTTTATTCTGGTCTTTTATTATTCCATATGAATTTCAGGACTGTTTTTTTCTAGTTCTGTGAAGAATGTCATTTGATGGTGATTGCAATGAATCTATAGATAGATTTTGGTAATATGGTCATTTTAACAAAATATTAATTCTGTCTATCCACAAATATGGGAGTTCTTTCCATCTTTTAAGGTCTTCTTCAATTTCTTTCCTCAAAATTCTTTAATTTCCATTGCACAGAGATTTCACTTCATTGGTTAGTTCTATTTCTAGGTATTTTATTTATTTATTGTTGAGGCTATTGTGAGTGGAATTGTTTTCCCAATTTCTTTTTCAAAAGATTCATACTCACTGAACCTACTGATTTAAATACTGATTTTATATCCCACTATTTTGATGAATTTATTTATTACTCTAGAAGTCTTCTGGTAGAGCTTTTTGGATCTTCTAAACATAGGGTCATATCATATGCAAATAGTGATAATTTGAGTTCTTCCTTTGCAATTTATATCCCATTTCCTTTTCTTTCCTGTTGCTCTGGCGGAGTTTCAAGAATTATACTGAATGGAGGTGGTAAGAGTGGACATCCTAATCATATTCCTGATTTAAGAGGAAAATTTTTTTTCAGTTTTTCTCTCTTCAGTATGATGTTGCTTTTGAGTTTGTCATATACAACCCTTATGTTATTGAGGTAAGTTTCTTCTACTCATAGTTGCTTCGGTGTTTTTATCATATGTGAGAGCTGAATTTTGTTGAAGACCTTTTCTGCATAATTATTTCTCAATAATTTTCTATTGAGATAATTATGTGATTTTTGTTCTTAATTATATTTATGTGCTGAACTACATTTATTGATTAGCTTATGTTGAACCATCCTTGCATCCTTGGAATGAAACCAACTTGAACATGATGATCAATCTTCTTATGAACTATTGAATTTAATCTGCTGATACATAATTAAAGATTTTTTGCATCTATATTCTTTAAGTATATTAATCTGAGTTTTCTTTCTTTGATGTCTCTGGTTTTGGTATCTGAGTGATACCAACATCATAGAATAAATATGGAAATGTTCCCCTGCCTTTCTATTTTATAGAATAATTTGAGGAGCATTGGTTTTAGTTATCCTTCAAAGGTTTTACAGAATTCAGCTGAAATTCCTGTACTTTTTGTTGTTGGAGGAGGAAAGCTTTTTCTTATTGCTTCAGTCTTATTGTTTGTTATTGTACTCTATTGATTTTCTAAATCTTCTTGGTTCAATTTCTAGAAATTTATCCATTTCTTCTAGATTTTCTAATTTATAGGAGTATATATTTTTTCTTTTTTAATTTATTTTTTAGTACTTGGGGTTGGACCCAGGGGTGCTTAACCACTGAACCACATCTCCAGTCCTTTTTTATTTTATTTTTTTTTATTTCTGAGGCAGGGTCTTGCTAAGTTACTCAAGACCTCACTAAGATACTGAGGCTGGCTTTGAACTTATGATCCTCCTGCTACAGCTTCCTGAGCCACTGGGACTACAGGCATGCACCACAGTGCTCAGTGAAGTATGTTTTCAAAATAGTCTTGAATAATCCTTTGGATGTAGGTGATGTCTATAGTTATATCACCCTTTGCATCTTTTATTTTATAAATTTGTGTGTTATCTCTCTTCTGGTTTGTTTAAGGGTTTGTCAATTTTATTTATCTTTTCATAGAATCAAATCTTCATTACCTTAATCTTTTGTATTATTTTTTCATTCTCTATTTCCTTAATTTCGAATCTAATATTAACTATTTCCTTTCTTCTACTGGTTTTGGAACTGGCTTGTTCTTGTTTATCTAGAGCCTTCAAATGTGTAAATAGGTTTTTTTTGGGAAATTTATGATTTTTTAAAAAAATTTAGTCATTCATAGCTATAAACTTTCCTTTTACAACAGTCTTCATAGTGACCTAGGGATTCTAATACTCTATCTGCATTCTCATTTGACTCTAAAAATTAATTTCTCCACTGATTTCTTCTGTCACCTACTCATAATTCAAAAGTGCATTCTTTAATTTCCATATGTTTACCTAATTTCTGTAGTTTCTCTTGCTTTTGGATTTCTAATTCCACTCCATTAAAATCTGATAAGATGTGAAGAATTATATAGGTTATTTTTATATTTGGTAAAATCTGCTTTGTGGCCTAAAATATGGTCTTTTGGGGAGAAGGGTTCATGAGCAGCTGAGAAGAAACTGTATTAAGTTGTTGTTTATGAAATATTCTGTAAATGTATACTAAACCAATTCGATTTATAGTATATTTCAGGTCAAAATTGTCTAAGCTGATTTTATGTCTGAATGAGAGAGTTGTGTTGAAGTCTAAATGACCCCATATTATTGTATTAGGATCCATCTGAGACTTTATGGTGAGTAGTGTTTGTTTTAAGTAATTAGGCAAACTGAAGTTTACCATAGTTATAACATCTTACTAAATGTTTCCCTTTACCAGTATCAAGTGACTTTCTTTTTCTCTTTCGATTAATTTTAACTTGAAGCCCACTTTATCAGAAAAAAATGAGTACCTACATAGCTTGTTTTGGGACTGCATTTGCATGGGAAATTATTTTCCATGCTTCACTTTTGGCCTGTGTATGTCTTTGCCTGAGAGGTGTGTCTCCTGCAGGCAACACAGAGTTGGGTCTTGCTAGTGTTTTAATTGGAGAGTTGAGATCCTTTACATTCAGTGTTATTATAGAGAGTTATTTATTATTTCCTGCCATTTTGATTTATTTCTACCACTTATTTCTTTCTATCATTTGTGTGGGTTATCTTCTAATAAAATTTGTCCTGTTCCAAGTTTTTGTTTTTTATCTTCTTCTGTGTGTAGGATTTCATTAACTATTTTCTGCAATGCTAGCTTATTAGTCATGAATTCTTTTAGTTTATGCTCATCTGGAAAGGTTTTGATTTCTCCTTCTATCCCGATAAATAGCTTTGCTGGATGTAGCAATCTTGGTTGGCAGTTATTTTCTTTCCAAGTTTGAAACACATTTTTCCATGACCCCCTAGATTTTAGGGTTTCTATTCAGAAATCAGATGGTCATTGGGTTGATTTACTTTTAAATATGACCTTTAGACTTTTAAATTTTTCTATTTGTTCTGTATATTTGGCAATTTAAGTGTAATATGTCATAGAGGAGATCTTTTTTATCCTATTTGGGGTTCTAAATGCCTCCATATCTGTATGTCCATCTCAATTGCAGGGTTTGGAAATTTGTCCCACTATTATCTCACTAAAAGGGTTATCAGAACCATTAACCTGTTTTTCTATTTCTTCCTCAGTGACAAAGATATTCTCTTTTTTAATATGAAAAGTATAGATTTATCTAAGGTGAAAGTAACATCCATTAGGTAGAGCAGAGTGAGCGGAGAAAAAGAGAGGTTCAAGGCTAGTGCCAATAATTAAAAATTTGTTCTATAAATGTTTCCATGGAATTTGCATATATTCTGATTATAGTTTCTTATTTTCTTCATTTAATACTCTGAATATTGAAGACCAATGGCCACTTTGTCTTCAAGTTCTAAGATTCTATCTTCTCTGCTGTCTTTTAACTGGGTTGGGGATGTGGCTCAGCAGCATAGTATCCACCCCATGAATATATATATATATCACAGTTTCTTTATCTATTCATCAATTGAAGGGCATCTGTGTTGGTTCCACAATCTGGCTATTGTGAATTGAGCAGCTATGAACATTGTTGTGGCTGTATCTCTGTAGTATGCTGATTTTAAGTCCTTTGAGTATAGGCCAAGGAGTGGGATAGCTGGGTCAAATGGTGGTTCCATTCCAAGTTTTCTAAGGAATCTCCACACTGCTTTCCAGAGTGGCTGCACTAATTTGCAACCCCATCAGCAATGTATAAGTATACCTTTTCCCCCACATCCTCGCCAACACCTATTGTTGCTTGTAAAGAACAATGTTTTTAAAAATACACCTTTCAACCTGGCTGGGAAAGACCTGAAGCCTGAATAGATCTCAGCGCCACCTGCTGGATCTCCCCCTTGCATAATGCACTACAGAAGACTAACCCCAGGAGTGCGTGGATCTGATACAAAGGGTCAAAATGCAAACTGACTGTACAGCTTAACTCATACCACCTCATACTGGCAAGAAGGGAAACTGAGTCTTATAGCAAACAGCTTCCGTCTTAGGCCACTCCATCTAGTAACTCAGAGAGCAACACAATAACAGGAAAGGGTTAATATCCTTCACCCTTGTTCTCTCTATCTGTACTTTACTCAAGACTAATTGATAAGAAACATTATTGAATATAAATATTGACTACCCATTCTGGTCAAATATTTTGACCACTTCAGTACAGAAGCTCCTTTTAGTTTACACCTTTTAGTCTCCTTTTAGTCTTATTCCTTATGTGGTGTCTGTGTGAGAGTGTGTATGTGTGGGAGGGAGAGAGAGAGAAAGAGAGAGAGAGAGAAAGAGAGAGAAAGAGAGAGAGAGAGAGAGAGAGAGAGAGAGAGAGAGAGAGAGAGCATGTGAATTCTGGTTGTCCCTATTCTTTCAGAGACATATGCTTATAAACTTATTTATGTTGTTTTCTCACAATTAAACAGTGTATTCAGCATTTTTTAAATGTAATTTTCTTTTTCTAGCATTGTCTTGTGAGAGTTTGGGTTCATTGGATTGTACATTTTAGTTTGATTTTAATTAATTTCATGTGCTTATTTCTATTATTTCTCTTTCAATCTAAACTTCTCCTATCAGCCTAATTTTATTGTTCTTTCTCCCTCTCTTCCAATACTGCACTTCTTCTATTGTCCGCCCCCTGTATAAACACAGCCTGCTACTACTCTTCTGCATTCTCTCTGTTCACTCTTTGAAATTGTATTCTTTTCTAAATTCCTAATACATTTCCTTTCCCACCAATTAACTGTATTTTTACCATTGTTCAGAACTAAATGGTTTATATAACCCCAGACCCTACTAGTAATACTAATACAATCATTACCACTGTGGATGATATAACTGACACCAGCTATTTGCTTTAAAGTCGGAGCTAGTTCATGTTTTCACTGCTGACAATTCCTAAACCCACTGTTCCTGTTTATTGCTGGCAGTTAATATTGAAGTCATCATAGTAGGATCTGAGTGTTTACACTGTTTACTGTTTGTTGTTTTCAATAGTTGTTACTATTGTTTATTTTGTCCCCATTCTGTGAGATACTGGAAACCTTCAGGGACACTCAAAGTTCACAGGTTAGAGATTCTGCAACAGAACTAAACATTCCCTCACATTACTCCTACTCAAAGAAGGGAGAAGACAAAAAGCCCCAAGCCATCAAAACTGACCGAGGAGGAACAACCAGAGAGGGAGCTTAGGTCCCTCACCCTTGGCATCTACTTATACATGGAATACAGAGAGAAGTCCCAGAAAAAAAAATAAGATAAATACATGCAAAAGGACACACACACACACACACACACAAACACACAGACATACACACAATGAGGTAGAGTAATCCACTTCAGTTGATATGCAGGTTCAAGATCTTTGAAAACATGAAAAAACAGGAAAAAAACAAATCTTCCCCCAAATCCACAATCTCCCAAAAAAGGAACCCACTGATAGTGGGGCAGACAAAAACCTGAAGAAAAATTATAAAAAACTGAGTATCAAAATGTTCACTGAACTAAAAGAAGATGTAAGGAATGCATTAAGAGAGCCAATACAGGAGATGAAAGACCTTTTTAATAAAGAACTAGAAAGGGGCTGGGGAGATAGCTCAGTTGGTAGAGTGCTTGCCTTGCAAGCACAATGCCCTGGGTTCGATCCCCAGCACCGCCAAAAAAATAAAAAAATTAAAAAAATAAATAAAGAACTAGAAATAGTGAAAATAAACCAAGCAACACTCCTAGTGTTTGATTAAGATTGATTGATTAATTACAATCTAATTTGAAGGCATTGATAGCAGACTAGATGGTGTAGAAAATAGAACCTTAACCCTCAAAGACAAAACTTAAGAAATTGAAGCTAGGCTATATGATCTTGAATACACAGAAGGCAATAAAAGGGAAAAAAGTATAAAGCATGACCAGACTATACAAGAACTCTGGACAATTTTAAAAGACAAAGCTGAGAATCATTAGGATAGAAGAGAATATGGAGACACAAATTAAAGGGCATAAAGTACTTTTTCAATGAGATAGTTATAGAAAACTATTCTCATATCAGAAATGAGATAGACATCCACATACAGGAGGCTTATAGGACCCCACGTAGACCAGTTAAATGAGAGGTTCATCAAGACATATCATAATCAAAGGTTTAACATCAAAAACAAGGAAAGAATATTAAAATCACAAGAGAGAAGCATAAGGTCACATATAGAGACAAACCAGTAAGGCTCACTTATGATTTTTCTGCCCAGAAGCTAAAATCAAGGAAAACCTGGAATGAGATATTCCACACCCTAAAGGAAAACAACTGTCAGCCAAGATTTCTATACCTAGCAAAACTCAGTTTCAAATTTGAGAGGGAAATAAAAATATTCCATAACAAGAATAAGCCAAAAGAATTTATGAGCACCAAACCAGCATTACAAAGAATACTCAGACTTCACACAGAGGAACTAAGAAACAAATCTCAAAGCCCACAAACAAAGAAATTTCAGTAGAAGTATAATCCACTAAATGAGAATCAAGACAGGATAAAATATAAGAAAACACCAAAATGGCAGGAAACCTACACACACACACATATCCATACTAATGCTGATGTTAACGGGCTCAACCCTGCTGCCATTAAAAAAAAGATATAGCAGAATGGGTCAAAAAAAAAAAAATCCAACCACATGGTGTTTACAAGAGACCCATCTTATACACAAAGACACCGGAAGGTAAAAGGATAGCAAAAAATATTCCAGACATATGGTCTAAGAAAACAAGCAGGAGTAGCTATATTCATACCTGACAAAGTAGATTTCAAGTAAAAATTGGTCAGAAGAGGCAAAGACCATTACATCCTAGTAAAGGGCACAATGCAACAAGAAGATATAACCATAGTAAAAATTTGTTCCCCAAATGTCAATGCACCTAATTACTTGGAAAAAAATAATCCATGACATTAAATGCCACACAGACACCAACACAATAATACTGTGGGATTTCAATACACCCTTAACACCAGTAGATAGGCCATCAAAACAAAACAAAAAAAAATCAACACAGATATCTCCAACCTACACAATACCATATATTAAATGAACCTACCAAATATCTATAGAATATTCCATCCCGAACAGCTGAATTTACCTTCTTCTCATCTGTGCATGAAACTTTTTCCAAAATAGATCATAGCCTAGGCTACAAAGCCAGTCTTAGCAAATATTAAAAAATTGATATAATACCATGTATCCTATCAGATCATAATGGAATGAAACTAGAAATTAATAGCAAGAAAAATAATGGAAACCACATAAACACATGGAGATTGAATAAGAATTTCTTAAATGAATAATGGATCAAAGAAAAAGTGAGAACAGAAACCAAGAAATTCTTAGAAATGAATGAGAACAAAGACACATCATATCAAAATCTCTGGGACAGTGTGAAAGCAGTTCTAAGAAGCAAATTTATAGCACTGCATGCCTACATTAAAAAATTAGAGCAATCCCAAATAAATAAGCTTATGTTTAGAAAAAGAAAAGAAAGCTATCTCCAAACCAGTAAAAGACAGGAAATAATTAAGATCAGAGCCAGAATCAATGAAATTGAAAATAGGAAAAAAATACACAGGATCAGTGTAACAAACAGTTGGGTTTTTGTACAGATAAGTAAAATTGACAAACCTTTAGGCAAAGTAACCAAAAGAAAGACTGAGAAGAAGCAAATCAACAAGATAAGGGATGACAAAGGAGATATCACCACAGACCCCTCTGAGAATTATCAGATCCTACTTTGAAAATTTATACTCAAATAACCTAGAAAATCTAGAGGACAAAAGTATATACAAAAGTATAGACACATATGACTTTCCCAAATTGAATCAGGAATATATAGAAATCCTAAACAAATGAATATCAAGTAATGAAATTGAAAGAGCAATTAAAACCTTCCAAAGAAGGAAAAGTCCTAGACCCAATGAATTCTCAGCTGAGTTCTACTAGACCTTTACAGAAGAACTAACACCAGTCTCTCTCAAACTATTCCACAAAATTAAGATAAAGTGAACACTTCCAAATATTTTTATGAAGCTAGTATAACTCTTATACCAAAACCAAAGACATATCAAGGAAAGAATACCACAGACCAAAATCCCTGATGAACACAGATGCAAAACTCCTAAATAAAATATTAGCAAACCTCTTCAAAAACACATCAAGAAGGTAATACACCATGAAGAAGTGGGTTTCATTCCAGGGATACAAGATTGTTGTCAACATATACAAATCAACAAATGTGATTCATCACTGAAACAGAATTAAGAACAAAAATCACATGATCATCTCAATAGATGCAGAAAAGACCTTTGATAAAATCTAACATCCATTCATGTTAAAAATGCTGGAGAAGCTATGGATTGAAGGAATTTACCTTAAACTCATAAAAACCATTTATGTCAAACCCAAAGCCAACATTGTATTAAGTGGAGAAAAACTAAAAGCATTTCCACTAATTTCAGAAACAAGACAAGGTTGTTCACTCTCACCACTCCTATCCAATGTATATATAGTCCTCAAAACATTAGCCAGAGCAATCAGACAAGAAAAGGAAATCAAAGGGATACAAATAGGAAAAGAAATAGTTAAACTATCTCTGTTTGCTGACAATATTTTCTTATATCTAGATCAAAAAAATCCACCAGAAAACTTCTAGAGCTTATAAATGAATTGAGCAAAGTAATAGGATGCAAGGTTAATACCCATAAATCAATAGCTTTTATACTCCAATAGTGATTTGGCTGAGGAAGAAATCAAGAAAAACATCCCATTCACAGTAACCTCTCATAAAATAAATACTTGGGAATGAATCTAACCAAGGAGTTAAAAAGAGTTCTATGATGAAAATTATAGAATACTCAAGAAAGAAATTTAAGAATACCTTAGAGAATGGGAGGACATCCCGTGTTCTTAGTCACACTACCAAAAGCACGACACAGATTCATGTAATCTCCATCAAAATACCAATGACACTCCTCACAGAACTAGAAAAAAAAATGATTCTTAGATTAATTTGAAAGAATAAAAGACCCAGAATAATCAAAGCAATCCTAAGCAGGAAAAGTGAAGCAGAAGGTTTCATAATATCCTTTCTGAAAATATACTACAGAGCTGTAGTAACCAAAACAGCATGATATTGGCACCAAAATGGACATGAAGACAAATGGAATAGTAGACACAGAGAAAAACACACAAATCTATAGGTGTCTGATATTTGACAAGTGTGCCAAAAATACATCTTAGAGAAAAGACAGATTTTTAAACGAATGATGTTGAGGAAACTGGACAACTGTATGAAGAAAAATTAAATGAGACCCCTATCTTTCACCCTGTACAAAACTCAAACTGATATGGATCAAAGACTTAAGAATTAGGCCAGAAATCTTAAAACTGCTAGAAGAAAACATAGTCAACACTCCATGATACAGGTGCTGATACAGCTTTCTTAACAAGACCCCCAAATCACAAGAAACAAAATCAACAATCAATAAGTGGGATGCCATTAAACTAAAAAGCTACTGCACAGCTAAGGAAACAATTAAAATCATGAAGAAAGAGCCTATAGAATGGAAAAAATTTTGGCCAACCACTCCTCCAATTGGGGATTAACATCCAGAATATACAAAAACTCAAAAAACTTAACACCAAAACAACAAATAACCCTATCAATAAATGGGCAAAAAAACTAAACAGAAACTTCTCAATAGAATTATATATATGTATATATATATATATATATAATTTTATATGTAATTAAGTTCTATCCAGTCATTAAAAAAACAAAATTATGACATTTGCCAGTAAATGGATGGAAATGGAGAATGTCATACTAAATGAAATTAGCCAAACTCCGCAACTCAAAGGTTCAATGTTTTCTCTCATATGCAGAAACTGGAGTAAAATAAAGGAAAGAGAGAGGGAAAGATAAGATTACATAAGGAACCAATTAAATACAAATTAATAGGATGAACAAAAAAAAATCCTACAGTGACACAGCCACATCAATATTTATAGCAGCTCAATTCATAATAGCTAAACTATGGAACCAATCTAGATGTCTCTCACAGATGAATGATAAAGAAACTGTGTTATATACACATTGGAATATTACTCAGTCTTAAAGAAAAATGAAATTATGGCATTTGCAGGTAAATGAATGGAGTTGGAGAATATCATGCTAAGTGAAATAAGCCAATTCCAAAAAAACAAAAGCCAAATGTTTTCTCTGATATGCAGATGCTAATTCACAATAAGGGGAGTGAGATAGGGAAGAATAGAGTTACTTTATATTAGGTAGAGGGGAGTGAAGGGAAGGAAAGGGGTAATGGGGTAGGAAGGATAGTAGAGTGAAACAGACATTATTACCTCATGTACATGAATGTGATCCTACAATATGTATAATCAGAAAAATGAGAGATTACACTCCGTTTATGTATGATCTATCAAAATGTATGAATGCATTCAACTGTCATGTACAACTAATTAAAACAAATAAAAAATTTTAAAAAGAAAGTCTAGAGGAAGGAGAAAGGGGGGAGATAGGAGGCAAAAGGGAGAGAGAAAGGGGAGATCATGAATTGAAATCAATTTCTATGCATGCATGAGTATGTAAGAATGAACCCAACTACTAGATATAACCATAATGCTCTAATCAAAACAAAACCCTGTCTTCACATCAGTTACATTGTGAATTACAGCTTCAACCCATGAAACTGGGGGGTTAAACAATTCAGTCCATAATAGAACCAGAAGGCTTGTTAAAATTCATACCTTCCAGAGTTTCTGTGACTGTAAGTCTAGGATGGGATCTAACACATTTCTGGAGGATACTGAAGCTGTTTGTCCAGGGACCCCACTTTGAGAATGATTTCAGTGTTATAGAAGCCATAAAAGCAGCTGCATAGACAACCCAGGACATCAGAACAGATGTAGAGAAGTCAGTAGGAGGCAGATGAGGTACCATTCTTGGGAAAGGGTGGAACTTGGGGATTCCTTGGAGGAAGCAAAAAACCACTATAGGTGTTGGATGGGATGCATTTCTCAAGCTCCATGCAAGTGGTCTATGGAGAAGAAATCGTGGAAGTCAAGGGGGCACAGGTGGGAAGATGTGGTGAGTGGGCCCTACCTGCAAGACTGGAGATTGAGTGCTGGGGAAATCATGGGGAGAAGTGGACAGAGTCAGGGTCTATCTGGAAGATGGAAGCCCAAGATCTTTCTAGTTCCCTGGGTAGAAATGGGGAGTTAATAAAAAGAGAAATTAAGGATATGTTCTAAGTTTGGTACTTGGATGTCTGAGTAAATGTTGAGGATTTTAACCACATTGGGAAAGACTAGCACAGGGATATGTATTGGGGAGAATATGGGGAATTCTGGTTTGGATGCATCTGATGAGAGATGTTGTTAGGTATCACTGTAGGGATTTTAAATGGGCAGATGGATTCTGAAGTCAAGGTTGGAGAGAAAGCTGGGGAAGGGGTATTGCAGGACTGTGGATCTGAGTGTATGAGAGCACCCAAACACAGAGCAAAGGCTAAGATGAGAAGAGAGTCTAAGAGCCAATGCTGGTCATTCGGCATGGGAAAGTTGAGTGGATACAGAAGAGAAACCAGGGAAAAGGACCAGCTACTCAGTTCTCCCAGGAGTCTCATCCAAGGGGTGTTACATCAACCAGCACAGTTTTTCAACAGGTGGCAGTGACCAGATGAATCCAAAGTTGCCAAGGGATGGAGCAGGAAGAGAACCGAGATCTGATAAGTGGAAGGACCAGCTACTTGGTCACCCAAGCTGCAGAGCATGTGAAGACCAGCACTAGCAGCAGTTGACTGGTGCTCTGATATGTGGAATTTGCTAACAAATAGATTTGTGAATGAACTCTGGTTTCAGTGCCTGTTAGATATGTGATTTCAGGAAATTTATGTAAAGGACCTGAGCTCATTTCAATGTAAGAAACATCACATCCCTGTGACATTAGTTGCTGGCATAAATGCTCCATACATATTAGCTCTTATTAGCAGAAGTAGAGACAATCAATTTCGATGGGAATTTTAAAGAACCGCTTTACAACGAATGACATCATTCTGAGATCCGTCCTCCTTTTCTTCAGGAAAGTTCATGCCCGGGTGGTGTATATTGCTCCAGTCTCTGTTTTCACAGCATCGGCTGGTTGGGAAAGCAATGCTGAGTGGTCCCCACCTCTGCCCAGGGGTTTGCTCCATCAGTCACTCCAGCCCTGCACCCAAGTGGGTGCTGGGACATCTCCCCAGGCAGGACCTCCAATGCTGGCACCAGGTACTGGGAGGAGTTGCACCTGGACCTGGGCCTGGGCCAGCAGAGTCTGAATCACTCCTCCTGTCTTTAGGGCTCATTTGGCTCTGGTCTGCAAGCTTTCCAGCCTTTGTTCCAGGTCATTGGTCTCTGCTGGGAGCCTCCAATTGCCTTTGCCATTCAACCTTCTTCTTAGCTCCCTTCTTCTTTGCCAGGTTTTGAGGGCTTCCATCCTTCTTTCTGAGAGAAGAGGGACTGAGGTCACCTCTGAAGACTGGAAAGCATCACACAGGAGAGGTTTTGCCCCTTTGGGGGCACAGAATAGCTGAGCCTCAAACTGTGCCCAATGATGGATCACTAAGAACAGAGTGAGAGGCAACTGATGGGAAAGGTAAGAATGTGGGCATAAGAGCCACAGGCACATGGGATCAGTTCCACTGGGGCCTCCCACACCCAGTGTTTCCCCGCCTATGGAGGGGACTTGTGCCCAGGTAGGAATGAAGTTAATGCACAAAATGCAGAGAACCCAAGGGCTGGCTCCAGTGGGGATAAAAAACATGATCGCCCTTTTTTATTTTAACTTTTAATTGGAAATAATACTAAAGGTTCAAAAGTTACACAAATAAAAATAGTGCAAAGAACAACTGTCTCTCTTTATGCATATTCCCCTTTTTGTTGACATAAAAATGATAAATATTTTAAATGAATACTTTCATTATTTAAGCTATTTTGTTACAGAAAATTTACTGTAGGGATTCAGGCACACCACTTAAATCTCTGAGTGTCTTTCTTTTCTTCAGAGAGAAGAATGTTAGAGAGTTTACATTATTGTGAGAGCTGAGGAGGAAGTATTGAGAACGCCTGGTGTCAGTGGGACTAATAGCCTTGCAAACATGGCCATCCTGACCAGAGGATGATGCTGGAATTGTGAGGCAGCTACTACTCTTGTTCTGGAACTGAATTATGTACTCAGTGTCCCTAGGTTAAGAAACAGAACTCAATCAGATGTGGACTGAATTATGTCCTTCCCCAACAAAGTTCCTAGGTTTGTCTTTAAAAATTTTTATTATATTTTTACTTTTGGTTGCACATAGCAATTACATGTATTGATGTGATACAGGGTGACATTTCGATCAGGGTCTACAATATGTAATGATCAGAGCAGGGTACATCAGACATTTATCATTTCTTTGTGTTGGGAACATTCAAAATCTTCTCTACTACAGTTTTGAACTGTTTAACTAATGGTTGTCAGCTAGAGTTGACCTATGACATTATAGAATGTTAGAAGTCATTCTTTCTGTTCAACTGCACCAATTAACCACCCTCTCACCACCACACCCAGCCACCACACACACATCCTTCCTAACCTTTGGTAATCATAGATTGAAGTCTTAATCCCCAAATGTGATGGCATTTGGAGATGAGGCCTTTGGGGCATGATTAGTGTCAGATGAGGTCACGAGGGTGGGGTCCTGGTGATGGGATTAATACCCTAACAAGATGAGAAAGAGACATGAGAGGGCTTGCTTTCTCTTTCTCTTTGCCATGAGAGGACACAGTGAGATGGCACCTGTCTAGAAGCCAGGGAGACAGCCCCTGCCAGAACCAATCCTGCTGACACCCTGACCTCAGACCTGGAGCCTTCGGAATGGTGAGAAAATAAATGTCTGTTGTTTAAGTCACCCAGCATGTGGCACTCGGCCTGATAGGTACCTCATACCAAGTACCTATGAGGTCACGCAAAGACTGAGCAGACGAAACCTACCTGGACACGGGCACTCTCCCTTCTGCACACCATGCCCCAGCAACACTGGGCTCCAGATGATTCTAGAGCACACCCAGCTCATTCCCACTCCCAGCCTTGGTCTGCCTGAGGACACCTCCTCCAGTCTCCTCACATTTGTCCTTTCTTTGCCTAAATGTTGCCTCCTCAAAGGGCTTCCTTCCCTGCCCACCCTCTGAGAATCCCTGCCCTGTCAATCCCTCCTGCTTCATTTCTAGCACTTAGGAATTAAGTGAATCTCTGAACTCACTTTCAGTTTCTTCGTTTACCGCTCATCAGAGCTGTCCCCTCTCCAGGCAGTTCTCAGAAAGTCAAGTTCAGGTCTGTTTTGGGACCTGTTCCAAACCCTTTCCCGATTCTTATCTGTGCACAAGACTGGGAAGAGCCCTGTGGTTTAATTCAGCATGCCCTTTAGAAGGCACTGGAGATTTTAAACAGTCAGTTTGATTATCCACCTTCCTTTATACGAAGTAGAATGATTTAAAGAGAAACACAGAAGATTTATAACAGACATTGGTTTGTCACAGGATGATGAGGGGTGTTTTTTTCTCTATACCTTTTCGTATTTCCAGTTTTCTCCATGAGCGTCTATACTTTTTTATAATCAAATAAAGATTATTCTTGCACAAGGATCCTGGAGTTCCAGCTGGCCTAAAATGTTCCTAATATAATTAAGGAACATGGTAAAGTGGTAATAACAAACTTTTCAAGTGAGTTTGCAAGGATGCTCAAAGACAGAGCAATGTACGTATGACATTGGGCACAAAGAAGACCTGAACGGAAGCAGGGTCTGTGGGAAAGCATGAGTGGTGTTGCTTTGTTCCCAGGGTGGAGGGAACAGGCACTTGTCATCTCCACGGTATGATTTGAACAAACCCAGGAAAGGCCTCTGACCCTGGAGGAGCACAGAATGTGGAAATTCTCCTATGGAGAAAAAAATCTTTGGGGATGAAACATTTTTGCTTCAAAACATCTCCAGGATGGAATAATACAAATGCACTTCCTTCAGCTACTAATGTCTTAGCATCAATGAAATTAATTTCTTCTTTTTTCTTGATCAAGTCTCAGTCAAGGTGAGCTTGCTGGAGGGTTGCAGAGATTCATCAGAATTTGAGTCTTTTCACAGTTGCACAAATCAGTGTAAAAGACCTTTCACTTGGGTGAGCAAAGAGTTTTTCATCCTTTGTCTAATCCCTCTCTATGACAATTGTTGGCAGTGTGAGTGACACAAAACTGCCAGAAACTCTTGTTTGAAAGTCAGAGTAGGAGCTCAGAAAGCATAGGAATGACAAATCTTTGATTTAAAACTTCTAGAAAGTTTGCCAAAATAAAAACAGCATAAAGAATACTTGGCTATTCTGGGTCTCATATTTTTCCAAATGAATTTCAGGATTGATTTTTCTAGTTCTATGAAGAATGTCATTGGGATTTTAATAGAAATTGCATTGAATTTGTTTAACACTTTGGTAGCATGGCCATTTTGACAATATTAATTCTAACTATCCAGGAGTATGGGAGGTCTTTCCATCTTCTAAGGTCTTCTTTGATTTCTTTCTTTAAGGTTCTGTAGTTTTCACTGTAGAGGTCTTTCACCTCTTTTGTGAGATTGATTCGCAAGTATTGCTTTTTTGAGGTTACTGTGAATGGGGTAGTTTTCTTAATTTCTCTTTTAGCGGATTCATTACTGATGTATAGGACCACATTTGATTTTTGGGTATTGACTTTATTATTTTTTTTATTAAAAATCATAAATTTACATAGGGCAATGTTGTTTGATTCATTCTATTATTTTTTCCCTTCCTCCCACCCCTCCCACCCCTCTTTCCCTCTATACAGTCCTTCCGTCTTCCATTCTCACCACCCTCCTTATCCCTAAACCTAAACCTAACCCTAACCCTAACGCTAACCCCTCCTACACCCCATTATATGTCCTCATCCGCTTATCAGCGAGATCATTCGTCCTTTGGTTTTTTTGAGATTGGCTTATCTCACTTAGCATGATATCCTCCAATTTCATCCATTTGCCTGCAAATGCCATAATTTTATCATTCTTCATGGCAGAGTAATATTCCATCGCATATATATGCCACAGCTTCGTTATCCTTTCATCAACTGAAGGGCATCTAGGTTGGTTCCACAATCTGGCTATGGTGAATTGAGCAGCCATGAACATTGATGTGGCTGTATCTCTGTAGTATGCTGATTTTAAGTCATTTGGGTATAGGCCAAGCAGTGGGATAGCTGGGTCAAATGGTGGTTCCATTCCAAGCTTGCTGAGGAATCTCCATACTGCTTTCCAGAGTGGCTGCACTAATTTGCAACCCCACCAGCAATGTATGAGTGTACCTTTTTCCCCACATTCTCGCCAACACCTGTTTTGCTTGTGTTCTTGATAATCGCCATTCTAGTTGGGGTGAGATGAAATCTTAGGGTAGTTTTGATTTGCATTTCTCTTATTACTAGAGATGTTGAACATTTTTTCATATATCTGTTGATTGCTTGTACATCTTCTTCTGTGAAGTGTCTGTTCATTTCCTTAGCCCATTTGTTGATTGGATTATTTGTATTCTTGGTGTAGAGTTTTTTGAGTTCTTTATAGATTCTGGAAATTAGTGCTCTATCTGAAGTATGAGTGGCAAAGATATTCTCCCACTCTGTAGGCTCTCTCTTCACATTACTGATAGTTTCCTTTGCTGAGAGAAAGCTTTTTAGTTTGAATCTATCCCAGTTGTTGATTCTTGCTTTTATTTCTTGTGCTATGGGAGTCCTGTTAAGGAAGTCTGCTCCTAAGCCAACAAGTTGAAGGTTTGGACCTACTTTTTCTTCTATAAGATGCAGGGTCTCTGGTCTGATTCTGAGGTCCTTGATCCATTTTGAGTTGAGTTTTGTGCAGGGTGAGAGATAGGGGTTTAATTTCATTCTGTTGCATATGGTTTTCCAGTTTTCCCAGCACCATTTGTTGAAGAGGCTATCTTTTCTCCATTGCATATTTTTGGCCCCTTTGTCTAGTATGAGAAAATTGTATTTATTTGGGTTTGTGTCCATGTTCTCTATTCTGTACCATTAATCTACCTGTCCATTTTGGTACCAATACCATTCCATTTTTGTTACTATTGCTTTGTAATAGAGTTGAAGATCTGGTATTGCGATGCCCCCTGCTTCGCTCTTTCTACTGAGGATTGCTTTAGCTATTCTGGGTTTCTTATTCTTCCAGATGAATTTCATAATTGCTTGCTCTATTTCTGTAAGGTACATCATTGGGATTTTAATTGGAATTGCTTTGAATCTGTATAGCACTTTAGGTAGTATGGCCATTTTGACAATATTAATTCTTCCTATCCATGAACATGGGAGATCTTTCCATCTTCTAAGGTTTTCTTTAATTTCTTTCTTTAGTGTTCTGTAGTTCTCATTGTAGAGGTCTTTCACCTCTTTTGTGAGATTGATTCCCAAGTATTTTACTTTTTTCAAGGCTATTGTGAATGGGGTAGTTTTCCTAACTTCTCTTTCTGAGGAATCATCACTTATGAATAAAAATGCATTAGATTTATGAGCATTGATCTTATATCCTGCTACTTTCCTGAATTCACTTTTGAATTCTAAAAGTTTTCTAGTGGAATTTCCAGGTTCCTCTAAATATATAATCATGTTCTCAGCGAACAGGGATAGTTTGAGTTCTTCTTTTCCAATTCGTATCCCTTTAATTTCTTTGGTTTATCTAATTGCTCTGGCTAGAGTTTTAAGGATGATGTTGAATAGAAGTGGTGAAAGAGGGCATCCCTGCCTTGTTCCAGTTTTTAGGGGGAATGCTTTCAGTTTTTCAACATTTAGAATGATATTGGCCATGGGCTTAGCGTAGATGGCCTTTACAATGTTAAGGAATGTTCCCACTACCCAATTTTTTCTAGTGTTTTGAGCATGAAGGGATGCTGTATTTTATTGAATGCTTTTTCTGCATCTATTGAAATAATCATGTGATTCTTAACTTTTAGTCTGTTGATATGGTGAATGACATTTATTGATTTCCGGATGTTGAACCAACCTTGCATCCCTGGGATAAAACCCACTTGATCGTGGTGCACTATCTTTTTAATATATTTTTGTATGTGATTTGCTAAAATTTTGTTGAGAATTTTTGCGTCGATGTTCATTAAGGATATTGGTCTGAAATTTTCTTTCTTCGATGTGTCTCTGTCTGGTTTAGGTATCAGGGTGATATTGGCTTCATAGAATGAGTTTGGGAGGGTTCCCTCCTCTTCTATTTTATGGAATACTTTGAGAAGTATTGGAATGAGTTCTTCTTTTAAAGGTTTTGTAGAACTCGGCTGAGAACCCATCTGGCCCTGGACTTTTCTTTGTTGGGAGGCTTTTGATGACCTCTTCTATTTCATTGCTTGAAATTGATTTATTTAAGTTGTGTATGTCTTCCTCGTTCAGTTTAGGTAATTCATATGTCTCTAGAAACTTGTTGATGTCTTCGAGGTTTTCTGTTTTGTTGGAGTATAGATTTTCAAAATAGCTTCTGATTATGTTTTGTATTTCACTCGTGTCTGTTGTGATATTTCCTTGTTCATTCTGAATTTTAGTAATTTGAGTTTTCTCCCTCTTTCTCTTTGTTAGTGTGGCTAAAGGTTTATCAATTTTGTTTATTTTTTCAAAGAACCAACTATTTATTTTGTTAATTTTTCCGATTGTTTCTTTTGTTTCAATTTCGTTGATTTCGGCTCTGATTTTAACTATTTCCTGTCTTCTACTCCTTTTGGTGTTGGTCTGCTCTTCTTTTTCTAGAGCTTTGAGCTGTAGTGTTAAGTCGTTTATTCGTTGATTTCTACTTCTTTTGTTGAATGCGCCCCATGAAATAAATCTTCCTCTAAGTACTGCTTTCATAGTGTCCTAGAGATTTTGATATGGTGTGTCTTTGTTCTCGTTTACTTCTAAGAATTTTTTAATTTCCCTCCTGATGTCTTCTGTTATCCATTCATCGTATAATAGTGTATTATTTAATCTCCAAGTATTGGAGAAGTTTCTGTTTTTTATTCTGTCATTTATTTCTAATTTTAATCCATTATGATCTGATAGAGTACAAGGTAGTATCTCTATCTTCTTGTATTTGCTAACAGTAGCTTTGTGGCATAAAACATGGTCTATTTTAGAGAAGGATTCATCTGCTGCTGAGAACAAAGTGTATTCATTCTTTGTTGGATGGTATATTCTATATAAGTTAGTTAAGTCTAAATTGTTGATTGTGTTATTGAGATCTATGGTTTGTTTATTCAATTTTTGTTTGGACGATCTATCCAGTGGTGAGAGAGGTGTGTTAAAATCGCCTAGTATTATTGTGTTGTGGTCTATTTGATTTCTGGAATTGACAAGGATTTGTTTGACGTACATGGATGAGCCAATGTTCGGGGCATAGATATTTATGATTGTTATGTCTTGCTGATTTATGCTTCCCTTAAGCAGTATGCAATGTCCTTCTTTATCCCTTCTGACTAGTTTTGGCTTGAAGTTCACATTATCTGAAATGAGGATGGATACTCCAGCTTTTTTGCTGTGTCCGTGTACATGGTATGTTTTTTCCCATCCTTTCACCTTTAGTCTATGGGTATCTCTTTCTATGAGATGAGTCTCTTGCAGGCAGCATATTGTTGGATTTTTCTTTTTAATCCAATCTGCCAGTCTATGTCTTTTGATTGATGAGTTCAGGCCATTAACATTCAGGGTTATTATTGTGATATGATTTGTATTCCCAGTCATTTGACTCATTTTTGTTTTTTGACATGATTTGGTTTCTCCTTTATTTGGCTATTCCTTTAGGCTAGTTCCTCCCGTTGCTGATTTGCATTCTTGTTTTTCATCTCTTCCTCATGGAATATTTTGCTGAGAATGTTCTGTAATGCCTACTTTCTTTTTGTAAATTCCTTTAGCTTTTGTTTATCATGGAAGGATCTTATCTCATCATCAAATCTGAAAGTAAGTTTTGCTGGGTATAAGATTATTGGTTGGCATCCGTTTTCTTTCAGGGCTTGGTAAATGTTGTTCCAGGCCCTTCTAGCTTTTAGGGTGTGGATTGAAAAATTTGCTGATATTCTTATTGGTTTCCCCCTGAATGTAATTTAATTCTTTTTTCTCGTGGCCTTTTAAAATTCTGTCTTTATTTTGTATGTTAGGTATTTTCATAATAATGTTCCTTGGTGTGGGTCTGTTGTAATTTTGTATATTTGGAGTCCTATAAGCCTCTTGTACTTGGTTTTCCATTTCATTCTTCAGATTTGGGAAATATTCTGATATTATTTCATTGAATAGATTGTTCATTCCTTTGGTTTGTTTCTCTAAGCCTTCCTCAATCCCAATAATTCTTAAATTTGTCCTTTTCATGATATCCCATAATTCTTGTAGATTCTGTTCATGATTTCTTACCATCTTTTCTGTTTGGTCAACTTTGTTTTCAAGATTAAATATTTTGTCTTCAATATCTGAGGTTCTGTCTTCCAGGTGTTCTATTCTATTGGTTATGCTTTCTATGGAGTTTTTAACTTGGTTTATTGTTTCCTTCATTTCAAGGATTTCTGTTTGGTTTTTTTCAGTTTCTCTAACTCTTTATTGAAATGCTCTTTTGCTTCTCGTATTTGCTCTTTTAATTGTTGATTGGTGTGTTCATTTAATGCCTGCATTTGTTCTTTCATCTCCTCGTTTGCTTCCCTGATTGTTTTAATTATGTACATTCTGAACTCCCTTTCTGACATTTCCTCTGCTGTGCTGTCATTGGGTTTTATTGATATAGTATCTAGGTTTGTTTGGGACATTTTCTTCCCATGTTTTCTCATATTGGTCAGATGTCAGTGGGACTCTGTGATATTGCAGATTTCCTCTATTGGCTTATAGTGTCTCTGTAGATTTCCAGTGTATCACCTCCCAGCCTTCAGTAGCCTGAAGTCTTGAAGTAACTTGATAATGCAAGGACTGCATTTCTTATGTCTCTTTAGTCCTGCTGAATCTGATGTAGACCTGTCTTCTCTCTTTTTTCATCACTTTGACATTTTTGAAGATCACAGATCTCAGAACTTTCTCCCCTTTTTAATAGAATATTCCTTATTTGGGTTTCAACTGGTGTTTCCTTCAGTTAGACTCAAATTATGTATTCCTCCATACTTACTCCTAGCCCTCAGCATTAAACTCCTCTCCCATGAATAGCGTAATTGATCAATACATTTATTATTGGTGTGAACTCCTTTGCATTCCAATAACTTATAACTCATTATAGCACCTGATTATTCAGATGCTCAAATCAGCAGCCCAGGTTTAAACAGCAGGAACTCCTTCTAGCTGAATGCTGTGTCCCTGGGACAGGCTCATCTTTGGTAAAGAGTTTCCTTACTCTCTGGCATAACAAGCTATTCCAGACTCAACCTACTTTTCTCCAACCTGGAAGCAACCATCTCTCCAAGCAGCCCTGTTCCCTTAGAGGATTGGGTCTTAAGTATGCTGGATATTTCTTACCTTTTTGTGGACAAAACTAGGGCTCCAATCCCAGTCTATCAGCACAGGGGCTTTCTTACCTCTCCCCATTTCGCATGAAAGTGCTGCTTCTTCTACAGTGAGATCTGGCTTTCAGCATGTTCACCCATTTATGCAACGCTATCGGCACCACTTCAACTCTACCACTATTGTATTGTATTGTACTTTGTTGTTTCAGCCTCTCTACTTTTTTTTTCCTGAACCAGTTGAGAGTAAGTTACGTATATCACAACCCTAAACACTTCACTTTGTATTTTTCAAGAATGAGCATATTCTTTTACATACAGGATAAAGTGTTCAGCATCTTTAGCAACAAGCTAAAGCTAACAAGAGTTCAGCTTGCAATTTCTCATTGCCTTCCTGTTCATGCTATTATCCCCCAATCAGATAGGGAGAAATCTATCAACAAATTAAATAGTGACAGTAAGAAACAGAATACAAGTGAAGTACGAATATGCTCCAAAATTATTTCAAGTTTGTTATCAATGTGCAAAGAAATTAGGCAACCAACCTGGACAATAGCAGAGGGAAATGAAGATGTGGTATAGTAATGGGCCTGCTCCTCTCACGGTAATTGACAAGGGGGTTATATTGTAGCTCAGACAGGTAACTCCCTTAAGGCATTTGCTATGCTCTAAAGACTTGATGCTCAAATGAACTGTTTCAGTTGATTTTGTATGGGAATGTGTACAAGCCACTGGTCTCAGCTCTACTGGTAAAATTCACTATGAGGACAAGGATGTGTGAAGACGATTTTTTAAATTAGAGCATTGTAATTATACACAATGGTGGGATTTTTTGTTACATATTTATACATGCACACAGCATAATTTGGTCAATTTCATTTCCCAGTACCTTCACTTTTCCTCTTCCCTTCTTTCCCTGGTATCCCTTTATTCTACTGGTCTCCCTTCTATTTTCATGAGATTCCCTCCCAGGTTGTTTTTCCCCTCTGGCTTCCACATATGAGAGAAAACATACATCCCTTGACTTGTTTAGCTTATTTCACTTAACATAATGCTCTCAACTTCCATCCATTTTCCTGCATATCACATAATTTCATTCTTCTTTATTACTGAATGAAGTTTTGTTGTGTATACATACCATAGTCTCTTTATCCATTTACCTGTTGATGGACACATAGTCTGATTCCATTACTTGACTAAGGTGAATTGTGCTGCTATAAACATGGGTATGCTGACTTTCTTTGGACAAATACTGAGGAGAGGTATAGTTAGGTCATATGATGGTTCCATTAAAGGTTTAAAGAACCTCTTTACTGACTTACCTAGTGGTTGTACTAATTTACAACCCCACCAACAATGTGTAAGTATTCCTTTTCCTTACTTTCATCAGCATTTATTGTTATTTGTGTTCTTGATGACTGGCATTCTAACTGGGGTGAGAGGAAATCTCAGAGTAGCTGCTATGGTCCAGCTTGGTTGCCTAATTTCTTTGCAAATTAGTATCAAACTAGAAATAATTTTGGAGCAGTATTCTTATTTCACTAATATACTCTTTTCTTACTGTCACTGTTTAATTTGTTGTTAGATTTCTCCCTATCTTAATGGGGGATAGTGGTGTGGATAGTTATCTTCCCTGATTGCTAAAGATGCTGAACACTTTTTCCTATATTTATTGGTCTTTATATTTCCTTTTCTGAGAAGAGTCTGTTTAGTTCACATGGCCATTTGTTGATTTTTTTGGGGTGGATGATGTTAACTTTTTTAGTTTTGTTTTGAATATTAATGTTCCATCAAAAGAGTAACTAGCAAAGATTTTCTCCCATTCTGTAGGTTCTTTCTTCACATTCCTAATTATTTCCTTTGTTGTGCAGAAGTTTTTTAATTCAATGCTGTCCCATTTATTAATTTTTGGCATTATTCCCTGAGCTTTACTGGCTCTATTGAGAAAGATATTCCTGTGCCTATTGCTATGAGTGTTGATCCTACATTTTCTTCTAGGAATTGCTTAATTTCTGGTCTAATTCTTAGATCTTTGATCCGTTTTGAGTTGACCTTTGGGCAGTTCATTTCATTCTTCTACCTGTGGATATTCAGTTTTCCCAGCACCATTTGTTTAAAAGGCTGTGTTTTCTACAAGGTATGTTTTTGGCACCTTTGTCAAGGCTTAGATGGCTGCATCTGTGTGGGTTTGTCTCTGTGGTAAGGGCAATTCTTGTTGAAGTCTATACTGTCCACACAGATCTGACTTCCTTTGCCTTATTACCTGTGCACAGCACTCTCAAAGATGTGAGACAGCTTGAGGTTTGCTTGAGGCTGTAAGGTGGCTTGAGTTTCTGACAGACCTGTGTCACATAAACCTCCAATAATTGTCATGACCAGCGATTAGTCAGAGAACATGAAAAGTCCTCTGCTCATTCAGTGAAAGTCTTCGTTGACATTCCATCTCAATGATTCAACATCACCTGCCTCTCTGTGAGTCTATCAACCATCCTAAAAAGTTGTTAGATCCAACCCAAACAGCACTGTCAGAAGTGCTTCAGAAGTGATTACTCTTTGTCGTATATGCAGTTGTTTTATGTAGAGAACAAAGCTTGCTTTTCCTATTTAAGAACCTGACTTGTCTCAAGCAGACTTGTTTTCCATTTTAAGGTCCTATATGTTAGTAGAGAAGGAGCTCTTGTGATTAGGATGAAATTTTACATCGACCTCATGAAGGTTGTTAAGTAGGATGGATTGAGCAGATTTTTCTAAAAGAACAATCTAAGGGCTGGGGAGATAGCTCAGCTGGTAGAGTGCTTGCCTCGCAAACACAAGGCCCTGAGTTCCATCCCCAGTACCGCAAAAACAAACAAACAAACAAACAAACAAACAAACAAACAAAAAAGCCATTATCTAAAGTAGCTGGAAGGAACCTTTGCCTTAATCCTCCATCTACATCTCTTCTTGGTCACTAAGAACACATCTGCTTAAGGTCTCCAAAGCAGGCCACATCCAAGGTGTGGAGGGACAGATGTGGAGCACTGTGGGCTATGGGTGGATTGAGGCAGCATGGGTGATGAGGTCTACCTCACACTGAGGCACAAAAGACAATCTCAGAGGAAGTGAAGTCTAAGTCAAGTCCTCAATTCAGTTGATAAGCAGGAGAAGAGTGTTCTGGGGAAGGAACAGCATGTTCCAAGGAGGGAAGGGATTGAAGGAGTAACGTGCACGGTGGTGAGGTGAGACCAAGGTGACAGGGGAAGTGACTAAGGGGAGAATCAAGGTGATTAACAACAAGGACAAATGAGATTCTACATCATTCTGTTTCATCCCCATCCAAGGAGAAACCCCAGGGGATTCTAAGCAAGGGACTATCAAGATCCAGTTGCTGTGGAGAGCAGATTGATGCGGGGGAGAAGCTCATGGAGCCATTGCTCCCCACCTCCTGGCCTCATTGGGAGCCTCAGTGATGTCCACTAGCCCAATCCAGATCAGCTCACAACTTAGTAAGATTGTCTGCTGTGCCACTCTAGTTGTGTCCTGTGTTATTTTTATACAGTCATTCCTTGGCATTCATGGTGGATTGGTTTCAGGACGCTTCCTATACCAAAATGCATGGATGCTCAAGTCTCTTAAGCACAGTGGCTAAATATTTGCATATAATCTCCCCTACACTTTAAATCATGTATAGATTATTTATAACACCTAACACAATGCAAATGCTATGTAACTTGTCATTATACTATATTGTTCAGGGACTGATGCCAAGAAAAAAATTTATAGAGGTTCAGTACAGATGTATTGTTTTTTAGTATTATCAATCTGCAGTTAGTTGAATCTGTGAATATGCAATCCATAGATATGGAGAGATGGTTGTATTAAATTTCATGCTCACAACAACACTGTCTAGTAGGTATGATTGCTAGCTCCATTTTCCAAAATGGGGAACTCCGATTTTGAAGGGTGAAGTAACTCTGCCAAAGGTTTCCTTGGCAGGGCCGAGTCCCAGAGCCCTGTTCTTGATGGGGTTACCACCCTCCCCCGCAGCATGCTAGGAACACCACTTGTTATGGGTTCACAGTGCCCTCCCCAATATTCATGCTGAAGTCCTAATGCCTAGTACCTCAGGGTGAGGCTGTATTTGGAGAAAGGGCCTTTAAAGAGGTAATTAAGGTAAAATGAGGTCATTAGTGTGGGCAGCAATACGATATGGCTGGTGTCCTTATAAGAGAAGGACATCTACAGATAACCACAAATAGAATACTATATGAAGACATAGGGACAAGAAGACATGAGGAGAGAGACCTTTGGGACCACCAGCCTCCAGCACTGTGTGAAAATATATTTCTGTTGTTTAAGTTGTTCAGTCCATGGTATTTGTTATGGCAGCCTTTGGAAACTAATACACTGCCCCTTTGCCCTTGATAATGTCTTCTTGGAGGGACTCAGTCACACTAATAGCTCCTAAACTTCTCCACAGGAAGTTTTTTTGGTGTCTCTTTTTGGAAGGGAGGTGTTAGGGAATTTGTTTGAAGCTATATTTTTATAACAAATGTAGTATTTTTATTTAGGACATGTATTTATTTGTGGTGGATTGAGGATGTTTATAGAGATTCGAGAGCCCCAAATCCTCAGGGTTATTGTCATACATACACCTTCAAAGTCTACCACTACCTGGGCAGGAGCATACAATCTGGCTGGGAGGTTGGTGGGAATACAGGGCTGTCATCACAGTAGCCATTCCATGGGGAGTTCCTGAAGCCAATTCACTCCAGGGATTGGCCTAGTCCAGTGGCCAGGACCCCAAGTCCAACTACCAACACAATTGTGTCTCAACGTAAAATGCAAGCAACAGGGTCAAATTGAGCATACCTCCTTCCTGGGACAGGAGGATTTTTCTGCTACCTATCTTTTGTGATACAAAGAATGATATAGCACTATTTAATATAATAAAATAAAAATATGGGGTGTACATAATGATTCATTGCTATACCAATCAAATTAACCTCATCTCCTTCCTGTGAATGATGAAAGTTGAAGAAATTCAGAATTTCAGAAGAAAAACATGATCATTTCTAGTAGTCAACCTCTATTAACATTTCGGTGTATTATTTTTCAGATCTTTTCTCTCTTCCTAGGTGTATTTAATATAACTTACTTTCTGAACATCCTACCTTAGTCTGGTCAACTACCTTAAACACGCTCATAACATTTACATTAGTCTATAGTTGAACAAAAATCATCTAACACAAAGCCTATTTTCAATACAATGTTAACTATCTTATGTACTTCATTGAATACTGTACTAAAAAGGAAAATAGAGTGGTTATATGGGTATATTTTCACATCATTGTAAAGTGGGAAAATTGTTGAGTCATCATTGTGGACCATCTGTGCTTAGTTTACATGAGCATTTCCTTTTGTTAGACACTTAGGCAATTCCTACTCATATTTTATTTCTCTGTGTAGCACTGTAGTGAACATCTCTGTCCATAAAGGTTTTGCTAGGGGCTTCTTATGCAGTTGCAGCCAGACATTGGCTGGGATGTTCATTATAGCTTGTTCATTATGGCTTATGTCAACTAGGAACTTGGTTAGGACTCCCACTTATGATCCCTCTGTAGTGAAGAGGTGTCAGTGTAATTGATCTTATTATACAGTGGCTGTATTTCCCTGGAGATAGGTTCCTTCCAAAAGTCAGGTAGAAGTTCCAAGATTTTTAGGACTTATGCTCAGAAGTTATACTGCATCATTTCCACATTGGTCTATTTTTAAAAACCATTAGGTTCAAGGGGATAGGACACAGATAGGATCTTTCCAATTAGGAAGGTCAAAGGCTTAGGAGCACATATTTTCACACTGCTATCTTGTACCTTTTGGCCCTTTATGACTTCTAATTACAAATTAAATAATTTATATTTCCCACATAAAAATGCATCCCCCTTCCCAAGAGTCCCTCAAACTCTCTATACACTATAGCATCAGGCTCAAGTTGAAGGGCCAGGATCTCATTATTTCAATCTAATTCAGGTGTGATTGAGGTTTCCTGGATATAGTTTCTTATGTACTGTGCTCCCTGATCTGAAGACCCATGAAGTCTAAAGACCCCATTTAGCAAGCAGACAGACACTGAATACCAGCTTGTAGCAAGTTGCTTGGTGTCTCCCTAAAAGATATATTCAAGTCCTAACTCTGGAACCTGTAATTGTGATCTTATTTGGAAAGAATGTCTTTGCAGATATGTCAGTCAAGGATCTCAAGATGGCATCATCTGGGATTTAGGGATGTTTCTAAGTCTAGTGATAAATGTCCTTGTAAGAAAAAGGACAGGGAGGTTTGAGACCCAGAGAAGATGCCTGAAAATGGAGGCAGAGACTGGAATCACCCAAGCCAAGAAGCCCCTGGTATCCTCAGAAAGCAAAAGAGGCAAGGGAAGTTTCCTTTTAGTACCTTCTGAGGGAGTGTATTTTGCCACCAACTTGATTTTGTCCTTTTGGCCTCCAAAATCAAGAGAATAAATGTCTGTTTTTTCAAATCAATTTTTTGTTGTAATCTGTTGCAGCAGACTAGAGAATTAATACACTACTATTAGGAGTCCTATAAAAAAGGGGTGGGGAGACAGCTGTCACTGGCCCATAGCAATTCTGGAATTCAGCAAGCCCAGTTGGCCAATTTCTTCATTAGAGCCTAAATTGCTTTCTGGCAGTAATTCTCTGTGACTTTTTGCTCTTCCCTTTGAGTCCTAGTTTGCCATGGATGTGCATTTATACAATTTCTGGGATGCAGGAGTTAGGGAATATAAAGTTCTTCTTCATTGTGTCCTGTTTCTGGCTCCTTTTGTCTAAGGTGGTACAATTTCTTCTCCTTTTTCCCCAATCATAACAATTGAGGACTACAAAAGTGTGAAAATAAGAGTTGTAAGCATGTAGTCATACTTAGAGCCTTAGAAGGTTAAAAAATAAAAAAAGTGGCATAAATAGAATCTTGAAAGGAAAGAAGTGTGACTATTAAGTCAGATAAATTGTAATTAGGAAAATTTTTAATTAAAAAAAATCATGAAAGACTTTCTTGGTTTTTAAAAAGTCTTACAAAATAAGTATAAAATGTACCACTTTATTTGCAAGTGTATAGTGCAGAGACACTAAGTACATTCACCTATTGTACAATCATCACCATTATCCACCTCCAGAACTTTTTTCATCTTCCCAAATTGACTATACCTATTAAACAATGACTCCCCATGACCCAACCCCCAGTCACTGGCAACCACAATACTGCTTTCTGCTTTCTAAATTTACTATTCTAGGTACTTCATTTAAGTGTAATCATACTATTTTTGTGATAAGCTTATTTCATTTAACACAATGCCTCTGAGTTTTATCCACCTTGTTAAATTGTGCCTGAATTTTCTTTCTTTTTGTGTACATACCTGTACATGTCACATTTTATGTATTCATTTATCCAGGAAGGACACTTGAATTATTTTCGCTTTTAGGCCATTGTGGATAACACTGCTACAAACATAGGTTACGAATATCAGTTGAAGTCTCTGCCTTCTTCGTTTTGATACATACCCAGAAATGGAACTGCTGGATCATATGGTAATTCTATTTTTAAAATTTTTTTAAGGAGTAACCATGCTAATTGTCATAGTGGATGTCTCTTTGGCCTTACTAGCAGGGCCTACTAAAAACTAAAAAAAAAAAAAAAAAAAAAAAGACTAAAAACTTTCAAATGATGCTTTTATACCATGTTGATAAAAGCTGTGACAGTTGATGGCAGAGACCTGTCATGACGGAGGTAGCACACGAGATGTCATGTGTGATGGCCGCCAACACTGCACTCAACCTGAGGAAGCTCTCTAAATGTTCTCTTTCCCTCTCAGAACCATGACCCAAAGTCAAATAATTAGTAACTCATTTAGTAACTTCGGTCATTCATCTTCAAAAATGTTGCGTGATGAAAAATGTCGCTTTCACATAAAATCAAAAATGCATCCCTAATATATAAGCAGAGGAAAGAGAATCTGCTCTGTTTCCCCAAAAGATAAAGTAAGGTGAGGTGGAGGCATATTACCCACTAACTGAGGAATTTCTTGAGAGCATAGTTTGTAAACTAACAATAAAGCCAGGGTGGGCACACTATGACCTATGGGCCAAACCTAGCTCACTGCCTGCATTTGTAAATTAAGTTTTTGGAAACTCTGCCATGGCCATATGTTTTCATATTGTCCATGTCTTCCTCAGTACAGTGGCAGTACTGGGTCATCCCAACAGATCAGATGGCCCACGAAGCCTAAATATTTACTTTTTGTCACTTTCCAGAAAAAGTTTGCCTATCTCTTTTCTAATAAGTGAACTCAATTGACAGAGACTTAGGAATAGCCACATAATCAAGGTTCAAGCTGCAGCCTGTCCAGGGAGGTAGTTCCCTAACTGACCAGCTGGGGCACTTGAAATCTGCAGGGAATTAACAGTCCAACCAGGAGCACTTGAAGTAGGATGCTGGTGTTTTTTTAAAGGAAAATAGGATGCTATTAGCAGAAAAACAAAATAGAGCAAAGAGGAACACAATACGTTTTTAAAATAATAGAAAATGAGATGAAGGCATAATCAAACAAATGAAAACTAGGACACGGGTGTATTAATAGAAATATATTATTATATTATCCATATGACCAGATCTTTAAAATGGAAGCAAATAGAATAAACTTGTGATTTGACATTGGTTAACATACAGAGCACATTTTCAGTTTTCAGTTGCCTGAACTTTCAGCCAAAATAGTTTATGATAGACACTGTAGTCCTCCAGCATTCCTTAAACTACCCCAAAGCAGGTGCAAAATTAGAGACAGGGCTCTCACAGTGGTTCTTAGCACTCCAACACGCCAGCAGACAATGCCAGAATTGAAATGTACTTTAAGCATCTAAAATCCATTTCCGCTTTATCTTGAAGTTGCTTATATTGACCAGTAAATGATTAATATGATTTGATTAACTTCTGCACACTTCCAGTTAACAAAAAAATACCAAGGGTCTCTCCACCCTTACAACTGCTGTTTGTGTTTGCTGAGCCTCACAATGTGCTTTTTGAAGTCTTTCAGCTCAAAACCCTGCTGAGATCAAAGAGCTTTCAAAAGGAATCCAGACACACCAGTGACACTAACATACATACTCACTCTTGCTTGCTCCTTGCACATTATAATAATCCAGGCACTCTATACTTTATGCCAGAGTTCCACCGAGTAATAAACATGTTCTTTGGAGACAAAGGGAAATTTGAAAAGTAATTTATTTTGATATCACTCCTTGATTACATTCATATTTTCTTCACTACCATGTAATTAGTAGTTGCAAATGCTTAGTCAAATAGGGATTAGGAGGAGGGGACTTAAATGTTACAGAGCTGACAGAGTGAATTACTCGTTCCTCCTAGCATATGTATGTTCAAATATTTATGGAATTTTACCTACAGTCTTATGGTGGCCCAATATCATAATGTAATATGATATTGTGTTTAATTACTGGGTAGCCAGGTTTTAAAGAAAATTCAGCCCAGCTGAATTCTTTTGAAATTGGTTTCTTTTAGTAGGCTGGTTGGTGACTAGAATCTTTTCTATGATCAAGGTCAATACTGGTGAAACTTTCCCAATGCAAGTGTTCACTTTAGGACAGAGGTCTGAGGCAGCGCACTGGGCCCATGTAATTAGTGTCACCAGTGCCCCGTGTTCAACCCACTTATTGTTGGAGCTAAAGCAAAGCCAAAGTAAAGGTCAATAAAGACTTGGGAGTGTGGCAGGGCCTGTGTCTAGGATCAAATTCTAAGTTGTCCCTTGAAGCCTGGGAGGCACAACCTCAAGGCTTCTATGGCACTGACCTTTGAATGACCATGAATGAGTTGATCGTGTCACACACAGATTCTGCAGAGATGACTGCTGTCAATGGTTGTCACTATTCTGCTGAAGACCTAAAACTATAGCTAAACTTATTGCCATATTTAGGCATTGTTAATTGGTTCAAATAAATTTACTGAGGAAAATATTTTACTCAGATTAGATAGAATTGTAAAATAATATATCAAGTTTTCTAATTTCATTTTTGCACTTAACATTTTTAAGACCTTTTGACTTAAGTAAATGTTTTAAAAATTTTGGTACTGAAGATTGAACCCAGGGGTGCTTAAATACTGAGGCATAACCCCAGTCCATTTTTATATTTTATTTAGAGACAGGATCTTGCTGAGTTACTTAGGGCCTCACTAAGTTGCTGAGGCTAGCTTTGAACTCTCGATCCTCCTGCCTCAGCCTTAAAGTCTCTGGGATTACAGGCATGTGCCACCATGCACAGCCTAAGTAAACATATCAACACCACCATTTTCAATGGATAAAAGTTTTCTTTTGTATAGCTAAGTGATAATTTATTTTACCAATTCTCTATTATTAAATATATCCTTGTTCATATATATTCATGCTTTATTTCTTCCATAAGAACTCAGAGAATAAAAGAAATACCCAGTGATAGGTATGCATAAATTAAGGCTGAAAAATATTTTCAAGTTGTCCAATGGAAGCATTGCAATAATTTTAATTTTTAACCAATAGCTACAGAGATGATTCTCATCTCCCAATACCCTCAGCAATACACAATTTTTAGCCTTGGGTAATTTTGCTTTTATTTCTCTTATTACTATTATTTTTTGAGAAGGAGTCTCTCTATGTTACCCAGGCTGACCTTGAAGTCCTGGGTTGAAATTACTCCTGAACTCATTCCTGAGTAGTTGGGACCACAGTTATGTACCACCACACCTGGTATGCCTTAAAAATAAAGAATTTTATTTATTTATATATTTATTCATTTAGTACTGGGGATTGAACCCAGGGGCACTCAACCTACCTCTGAGCCACATTCCCAAGCCCCCCCCCCCCCTTTTTTTTTTTTTTTTGTTTTGAGATCAGGTCTTCTAAATTGCTAAGGCTGGTCTTGAACATGTGATCCTTCTGACTTAGCCTCCTGAGTTGATGGGATTACAGGCATGTGCCATCGTGCCTAGAGCCTTTGGTAATTTTTAAGGTGACCACTATTATAACCCTGGTTTTTAACTTTTTATTTCCCATAAAGTCTTAAGAACCAATTATTTACTATTAAAACCTGTCATCACAGCCATGTAGGATTTTCTCAAACATCTTGCAAGATCAAGTGGGCTTTGATCTACTTTCCTTCAATTGTCCTGTGTTCTTTGCAGCATGAGACTTCAGTATTTGGACATCTTCTACTGTCCCCAGATACCTGACCCAGCCTTGAGACCTCACAGATTCTTCCAGGGCAGCTGTAACTGTGAAGCATTGCTTCATGTGTGATGGAGGCTCTCCACCTTCTCCCACTTCTGAATTCTTTGAATTCTTTGTATTTCCCTGACACACCACATCCCTGCCCACTGCTCTACCCAAAGCTTTCCCATGAGAAAAACATCACATTTGTCTTCTCATACCAATGGCATTCAAACACTGGTATGCACCATCTTCATCCTTTGAACAGTACTACTTTCAGGTCCAACGAATAGTCCCCATTGTTCTACAGATTTTCTATGAAATTAAACCCTAAAATGGCCAAATTCTACATATTATGTTTCCCTGATGCATCCCAGGCATCTGAAAATGGCCTGGATCTCTCTTTCAGTGATTTCAGGGTTTTAAGTGTCCAAGAGAGAGAAAAGAATTTGCAGTATGGAAAGCCTAAACGTATGTTATATCTGTATCATTTGCTGATTGTGTCAGTCATCTTCCCTGTGCCTCAGTTTTTTCATCTAGCCACCACTCTGAGTTTTTATGAGCATCAAATGCTGAAACTGTACAGTATTATCCACAATAGTAACAACAAATCAAACTGGTTTTCTGTTTCCATCTTTGTCTTCTGTTCTCACGGCAATTTTTAATTTTTTTCTGAACAGTCCTAGGATTAATTTCCTCCCCAGGAGTGGGAGATGGAATGAAGTTCTGAATGTATTGTTCCGACTCTCTCCCCAACCCTGAAGTTTCTCCCTGAACCAGGACCCTTCAGAGATCATGGCCTCTGGAGAAAACCAAACAACACCATGAAGACAAAGGTGTGTCTGCTTTACACAGCCTAAAGAGATGTACAAAGGGAAGGTTGTGCTACCTCAAACCTAGCTTAAAAGACTCCATCTGTGAGGAGAATGAAATTTCACTCCCATTGCACAATTCCTTTCCTGTACAACTGTACCTGGCTCTGTCACAAGCTGCCTTCTGCTAGAAGTGCATGACATGTGAAGACCAGAAAAGAGGGAGATTGCAAATGATTCTACTAGATCCAGGGTGGACATGCTGAAGAACCAACCCTTGTCTAGTGACCATGAAGGTTAATTTTAGATGTCAAATTGACTGGGCTACAGGGTGACCAGATATCTGGTTAAATGTTATTTCTGAAGGTATCGGTGAGGGAGTTTCCAGATAACATTAACATTTGGATTGGTAGACTGAGTAAAGCAGATGGGTCTTCCCAAGGAGGGTATCATTCAATCCAAGAAGAGACTGAATAAGAAAGAATTCTTTCTCTTTGTGACATCAACTTTTCTTGCCTTCAGACTCAGATTGGAACTTAAAGCATCAGATCTCCTGAGTCTGTAATTCTCAGCCTTCATAATTACATAAGCCAATTCCTTATAATAGATATCTCTATATCTTTATGTTCACACACACATACTATTAGCTATGCTTTTCTGGAGAACCCTGATTAATACTCATCTTCTTAGTATTGAAAACTTCGTGGGACAATGAGAAAATTATTTATCCTTCTTAATTCTTAAGTCGCCATGTCCTCTTCTGTACAGTGGAGACATAGAATCCACTTCACATATAAAAATGTTAAAGGATTAAAGGACAGTTAGCACTTTTTGTTGAGTTCCTAGGAAGAGCTCAGTAAAGCATAGCTTTTTATAGGAGGTTTACAAAGCACATTCAAACTTCAAAGCACTTTCAAACCATCTCCTCACTGGATCTGGAATATAGGAAACCATCTGCACCTCTGTTAGAGGGTTGACTTGAGCTGCTAGCTGAATTCATAATATGCAGGTCTCTTCTGCCTTCAAATTCTGGTTCTCTTCTTGCTAGACAAGTGTTTCTCAAAGTGTTGTCTTTACATAAACGCATTAGAATTACCTGTAGATTTACATGTAGAACAAATGTGCAGATTCTTGAATTCCATCCAGATCCACTGAATCAGAATACTTTGGCAAGGAGCCAGGGAATTTGCATTTTTAACAGGCTCCCTGGGTGACTCTAATGCAATTAAAGTTTGAGAGCCTCTGCCTTGTGCCCTGCTGAGTCCCCTCACTCCACACAGACATAATTAAGCCTCTTAATTACACTTTTTGCCAAGAATTAACAGAGTCTTAATTATCTGAGAACACTGAGTGACAATAAGAGGCAAGAGATAGTTTGGTTTTTATTCAAAGTGAAGGCAAAATTTGAACATCAATGACAGTAGCTATCTCCTGGTGTAACTGGGGGCTCTCTACTGAGAATACCATGGCCATTCAGGATATCTTTCTCCATTCTAGATGGATCCATGTTAGCAAAATGGAGTTCCCAATCATAATTCTGTAGACGTTTAAGGAATTTAATGCACAGATTTTTGTTAAACTCATAGGCTTTCCCACATGAAAAAGGGACGTCACTGCTGAAGTAGTATCCATTTGGGTGTATGTAGATCTATTTAAGAATCTTGTTATTTTCTAACACTCATACCTATAAGTAAGTCTAACACTAAATATATAAGAACTCTCCACCCTGGTGAATAAGTCTAGTTTCACCTGTCATTCATTTCCATGTGCATTCAATGCACATTTGTGGACCAGACCACTTTACTGGTATGGAAATAGAGGCATAAAACAGTTGCGTTGTCCTTTGAATAGGGACAAGACTGAAAATATAGCATCTGATTCTGGCTGTGGGGCTCAGGAACATTTTCCATTCTTCCTTGATCTCCATTACTGCCAACTGTGTTGATCTTCACTCTGTATGACTCTGAACAAGAGGCATAAGAGTGGAAACTGGTTTCCTTGAGTCCTCTTCTAATGAAGCCCTGAATCTTTCCTGAGGTGAAGCACCTAGTTGTTTGTGTGAAATTCCCCTCCCCACTCAGTCCCTGCTTGAATCTCTCACCATATCATCTCATCACAATAGAGGCTTGAGCCCTTGAGAGGGATGTGGGGATTCCTGGGAGGTAGAACACCATAAGCCATCATGCCTAGTACTTGCTTTGCACATTTCAGTGCATCGTTTTGGTTGAATAAATAAATGACCATTATGGTTTAGATATGAGGTGTCCCCAAAGCTCATGTATGAGACAATACAAGGATTTTCAGAGATGAAATTATTAGATCATGAAAGGTGCAACCTAATCAGCGGTTTGATCCATTTATCTCCCCCCCTCGCTGCAGGGGGTTTGGAAGTTTTTCACCATGCTCAGCCACCCAGGCACTCAGCTGCTGCTGCAGCCATGGTGCCAGGAAGGTTGGCTCCTACCCAAGATGATGGCAGATGTTGGTGTTAACCATATGATGCTGGTTCTGCAGGAATGCAGGATGTTGGAATTAGGGGGTCATAGAGGCTTCCACTGAGATTTCAGAGGAAAGTCTGGAAAGCTAGGCAAAGTGTGGCAGGGTCAGAGTTCCTATAGGTTGCCCCTGAAAGGGCAATAAATGAGGAAGCTGAAGGAAGCTGAAGTTGCAGTGGAGATCCTGTGATTAAGAGATGCTACTAACATTGAATATTTACTGAGGAAAGCTGCAGGAATCAAGCAGAAACAAGGCAACAGAGCAGCCATGTGGGCTGCAACCAACAAGGCCTAGGGACCGAGCTACTCAGGTCCTATGGAGAGAACATTATGGTGCCATGTGCCCCATATGCTGGATGTGGAGCTACAGTACTTGTTTGCCAGCTGGAATTGGGTATTGCTTTCATCCCACCTCTTCTTTCTATGCATCTCTTTCTCCCTTTTGGAATGGAAATGTTTACTCTGTGCCATTATATATTGGATATAAGTCATTTAATCTTTCTAGGGGAAAACATCTGTGAGTTTGCCTTGAGTCTCAGATGAGATTTTGGACTTGGACTTTTGGGTAGGGTTGAAACTGTTAAGACTACAGGGACTCTTGGAAATGAACTAAATGTATTTTGCATTATGAGATGAGCATGAGGTTTGCGGGGTCCAAGGGTGAAATGCTATGGTTTAGATATGAGGTGCCTCCCAAAAGCTCATGAGTAAGAGAGAATGCAAGAATTTTCAGAGGTGAATGATTAGATTAAAAGAAGTGTAACCTAATCTGTGGAATAATCCACTAACATGTAGGCAGGTAGGGTACAGCTTGAAGAGGTAGGTCACTAGGCATGCCTTTGGAGTATAGATTTTATCCCTGGTGAGTGGGTCATTCTCTCTGCTTCCTGGTTGCCATGTCTTGAACTGCTTTTCTCTGCTACATGTTTCTGCCATGATGTTCTGCCTCATCTCAGGTCTGGAGCGATGGAGTCAGCTGACTGTAGACTGAACCTCTGAATCTGTGAGCCAAAATAAAGTTTTTCTCCTCTAAGTTGTTCTTGTCAGATCTTTTGGTCACAGCAACAAAGAGCTGACTAATATGATTACTGTGAAAACCTCAGTAAGAATGGGAAAGAGACAGACTCATTTAGATGAAAGTTGGGAAGAAAGAGAAAGGCACTGAGCTTTTTGGACATGATTGCAGGCTGGAGCAGATAGAGGAGAATGGAACGGCATCAGAGCAGAAGCATAAGGAAGCTGGAGAAATAATTCTTAGTCAAATAATTCTCTTGATATCTGCCTCTTTCTTGCTGTTTCTACTGATTCTTCTCCCCAAGGCCGAACAACCTTGTAATCCTTATGATGGCAGGAATTGCCAAAATAGGAAAACTCTTACCCCCGGATTATTGGCATATTTTTTTCCCTTAAAGCCCTTAGTTACTACTATGTCTCCACCAGAACTCATGTGGAAACCGAATTCTTATTGTGAGGTATTAAGAGGTGGGGCCTTTTAAAAGGGAATTAGTGGATTAGTGATTAGTAATTAATGGATTAATCTGTTGATGGATTAACAGATTAATAGATAATAGGTCATCTCAGATGAATATCCAAGCAGACCCTCTGCAGGGCCCTGGAGCTCTTTCTCCATGCAGTTAAGCCTTCTGTGGACTCTAGTGGTTGTATTCTCCTTGGACTCTCAGCTCCATCTCCCCTACTGAAGGGGTGCACCCAACCATGCCTTGTTTTCTCTTGCTGCAACTCATCCTAGAAACTCTCCCAAAGCAAGAAACTAGGTAACTGCAAGACTCGATTACTTGTTTTCCTTCATTTAAGGATCAATTTATTGCCAGATTCTTAATATCTAGAAGACCAGTGCTTCATGTATTTGTTTCTTGGTTGTTTCACCTAGGAAGACAAATGTATTTCTTATAACTCCATTTGATTAAAAGTGGAAGTTTGTAAGACACTATATTTAAATTTAAAATATTCGCAAGGAAGGAACTGAATGAAATCCATGTTAAGTGAAATAAGCCAGACACAGAAAGACAAGTACCACGTGATCTCACTAACATGGGGAAGCCACAGAGCTGACGGCATAGAAGTTGAGAATAGAGTGGTGGTGAGCAGAAGCTGAGGAGATTGGGAGGATGGCGTTGTGGGGAGATGATGATCAACGGGTTCTGAGAGTTAGACAGGAGTAAATGTGAGTGTGATTGTAGATAATGATAATGTGCTATACATTTCAAAAAGCTGAAGAAAGGATTTTGAATGTTTTCACCATGAAGAAATGATAACTTATTTGAGGAGATAGATATTTCTGGCCTGACTTGAACATGATACAACGTGTACATGTATTGAAACATCACACAGTACACCACATACATGCACAAGTTTTATGCTTTCATATCACTTAAAATTTTTAAAAACTTACATATTGAAATATAACAAATTAAAGATCAAACATATTGATTAAATTAATAAATATAAAACATAAACAATTTCTGTTTTTAGGTGAGTTAAACCAATTTATATTAATCCCCCATTCTCCTCAGCCTCTGCTGACCACCATTTACTTTCAACTTCTGTGACATCAGCTCTTGTAGATTCCCCATGTTACTGAGATTATGTTGTACTTGTCTTTCTAATGGACTAACAAAGGAAAATTCAAATCCCTTCTATTTATAAGATAGTTAAAATGAAGAGTTTAGAAAATTCAAAATAAAAGCTGAGGATGACAATATGCTAGGTAAACATAAGCAAGAAGAAAGCAGGGTTTATGCTCTGGGTAGCTGGAGCAGACATATCAGGACCTTGCTCATATCTCATTATTTCTACTTTGTTGCCTACCAGCCTAAATTTCCTCTTCCAGCTACTTATTTTTTTCTAAGATGATTTTCCCTGGCAGCCAGAGTCTTCTCCATGTGGTAGAGTAGACCTGCTGAAGAATTCATATCCCCTGAGCAGTCCAAAACTCAGTGATGAAAGGTGGCATGCAAATACCCCAACTCCCTCACCCCTAGCCAGAATCACCCTGAGGCATGCATATTCCACAGGAGTTCCTAAGTGAAATAAAGTTCCCTCGGTCTCTAGGAGCACACAGCTTTGCAATGCTCCATTTCTTGGTTCTCCATTCTTCCTTGACTCCCTTTCTCATCAGCTTACTAGTGCTTTCTTCATTTTCGAGATAAACCCCTTGCACTTGAATCCTTGTCTTAAGATTTACTTCAAAGAAACCCAGAGTGAGAGGATATCAGAAAACGCAGAATCCAGTTCCCCAAAACAAACCAAAACACAACAAATACACACATCAATAACACTAGAGATTAAAATTTGTAGAGAAGATACAAGTTTTGTGAATGCCTCTGCATTAAATATCAGAGCAATAACCTTTACTTGAGGAGATGGAAGGGAGAAGTAGATCAAAACACATTCACTGCAGGAAACCTTTCCTCGGTCATAGACAAAACATTTAATAAGGACATAAAATACCAAACCACCAAATCATTAGGTTGTTTTGTCACTATACATGGGATTCCCAAACCAGGTTATAGAAAACACACCTTCTCACAAGCACAAATTGAATTTTTTTAAAAAATTGACCATATTTTAAGACACATGTGATGATATTAAGTACCTCAAAAACAAAAACAAAAACAAACAAAAACAAACTACTGACAGCACCTATGACCATAATACAATAAATTAAAAGTTAATAACGATTTTTAAAGGCCCTCCAATAATTTAAAAACAAGTTCAAAGCCATAAAACTAACTTGAAGCAGTAAGAAAGGGCAATTGTGGGGCTCACTTTGTTTTCTTTCTTTCATCAAGGAACTCTTGGTTATTAAACAACCCTTGGTTCAAAGAGGAAAAACAAAACTAAATTAAAAAGTTTCCAGAAAATAGAAATAATAAAAACAGTACATCGGAATCTAAAATTAATTGTAGTAAATACTTATTTCACTAAAAGTGAAAATACATTAATAAATTGCCAAGTCAAAATGCAGAAAAAGATCAACAAAATAAACTGAAAGAAGAAAAAGCCAGTAAAAATAGTATCAGATTAACAAAGGAGAAACCCAGAGCAGAATTAGCTAAAAAAGAATGTGAAGTTTATTCTTTGCAAACAAGAGCCAGCTTAATAAAATAAATGAAGGAGAGAAACCACAAGTACACAAAAAAGAGTTGACAAGAAAAATAACTATTAAAAGAGAAGAAATAAAAAAGAAGTCATATATTTAGCAGAATGTTCTACAAATAAATTTAACAACTTTGCGAAAATGGGTACCTTTTTAGGAAAATGTAATTATTAAAGTTGACCCCAGGAAAGAGAAAAGGTATAATGAGGAACAATTCCCATAGAAGTGGAGGAAGTTGTAAAAAGATTCCTTGTAAATAAGCCCCATGACCAGATGTTTTCTTAGAAAAATTTTTACCAAATCACTAAAAATCAGAAAATTCCAGTGAGACATGAGACAGAATGGATCCCCAACCTTAACAAATCTAATATGAAAAAGTAATACAGCAGCTCACTTAAATATGAATTCATTGTGACCTAATGAGGCTTATTCCAGAAATGAAAAGGTGATTCAACACTGGGGGATTGAAAGTCTGTTTAGCTGGGCTTGGTGGCACATGTTGGTAATTCTAGCTACTTGGGAGACTGAGGCATGAAGGTAGCAAGTTCCAGCCTGGGCAACTCTGTGAGATCCTGTATCAAAATTAAAATCAAAGGGCTGGGGACATAGACTAGTGGGAGAGTGCTTGCCCAATATCTGTGAGGTCCTGTGTTCAAATTTCCAATATACTGGAAAAAGTCTGATTAAAAAAAAAAAAAATCCTATTATCAATTCAATAGATGTTGGAAAAGCACTTAAAATTTTATGTTCATAATGATTTAAAAAAAACTTTAAAAGAAAAGGAAGAGATACTTTTGAAAAAATTATATAACATATCAAAAGCCACCTTCCTATAAAGAGGAAACCTTAGAGGCAGTTTTACCCTAGAACAGAAAAAGAAAAAGGAGGAGGAGGAGGACGGGAGGGGACAGGAAGAGGTATTATCGGTGACGAGGTGGTGGTGGCAGCAGGTATGCTCACAATCTCCACTACTATTTAACTTTGAATTAGAGGCTTTCAGACAATGCAATTAGAAGCACAGGGATTGGAAGGAAAGAAACAAAACTACCTCTATTTACAAATGGTGTCATCACAAATCTGCAAAACCAAAAGAATTGATACTTTTGGTATCAATACTTCTGTAAACAATAAAATGACTTACTATTACATTGATTATCTTCATAAATGTAAACAAAACTGTTAGCAGATATGCTGGAATAACAAATAAGAATGATTATGACAATAGACATTTCATAAAATGGTTAGAAGGAATGTACTCTTTTAAAAATAAAAACCTGTATGAAGAAATCTATAAAATAGAAATAGACTTTGGCAAATGGATATCTATATACTTATTTATCCACATGTATGTATATCACAACTTTTTTCCAAAATTTAATTTATAATTTATTGCGATCAAAATAAGTTGAGCAAATTGATTTAAAACTTAATTTTCAAGAATAAATGATTTAGCTTAGTCAGGAAACTCTGAAATGAAGAGCTATTTTGGAGGGCTAGACTCTCCATATATTGAACAATATTAATAATTAGTAACTAACTCTATAATTAAAACAATGTGTCTGAGGAAATATTTGTAGATCATCCATAGATTAAGGACTTATGTCTAGAATATATAAATAGCTCTCAGGCTGGGGATGTAGCTCAGTGATGGAATGCTTGCCTAACATGTTTGATGCCCTGGGTTTGATCCCCAGCACAGAAAAGAAAAAGTGGACCAAAAATTTGAATAGATACTTCATCAAAGATGTGCAAATGGCAAATTCTCCACATGATTAGTTATTATGAAAATGCAAATAAAAACCAAAATGAGATGTCATTACACACCTATTATGATGGTTAAAAATTTAAAGGTCTAATTACGATTGTTAAATTTGTGTGGAGACTTGGCTGGACCATGGTACCAGGAAAATCAGTCCATATTCTAGATGCTTCTAGAATCCATTCAATTTTGGATGAGATTAACATTTAAATTGGGGAATTGTAAATAAAACAGACTGTCCTCCACAATGTGAGTGGACCTCATCTCATCAGAAGGTATAAACAGAACAAAAAGCTTACTTCTACTTAGTAAGAGGGAATTCCACAAAAGACAACCAAAGAGAGAGAAATTTGGGAAATGTATACAATTGCATGTGGTCATTTAAAGATTTGTCAAGAGAGGGAAAAAAGAACAGAATGAAGTTATAAAACAAAATGGAGCATTTGGGTAATGGATTAGCATAGAATGAGAGAGAAAGGTGTTCAGAAGTACTCTTGGCTTTCTGGCTCGTGTGGTGGGTGGCCTGGCAAAAGGGGACACAGATTGTAGCACTAGCTAGCACCCATTCTTAGTTACCTTTGGAATATTGGGAATGCCATCAAAAGCTCTCTTATCATAGTTACAAAAAGTTGCAATAAAAGTCGACATAATGCAATCTATAACTGTTTTGCGTTGATTTTATATGGATGCTGGCAAATCTCATACCTTCTTAGTTTATGATACTTTGTGCACGTGGTATATGGCCACTGACTCTTGATTCCCATTTGGGTCATGCCAGGGTATGGAGAACTTGTGCCCATGGTTGTTTTCTAGAACCGTTCAGGGTTTTCTGCATCAGCTCTTAGAGTTAACCTGGGAAACCCTCTCACCCTCACCCAGACAGCCTGTCAGTTAGTACTTCTCTCAATCCCTTGGATTACCAGAGGTAACTTTCCAGTGGCTTGTTTTCTCCATGCTTACTCCATCAAACATGCCCTAGTTGAGAGATGTTTCTGGACTAGTCCTGTTATTCTCTCCTCAGAGACCTCAGCGATTTCTCATGGCTTCAAGACGAAGTTCCAAAGCATCAATTTTCTTCTCTGAAGACTTATTTTCTGAAAATTTCTATCTTGTTCTATTTCTCCCAGTCTTTGCTAAACACTCTCTGTCCAGAATGACTCACAAATCCCTTCTCATTCTTTGGTCACCAACTTAGTTGTCACTTTCTTTGGTGGTGTTTGGGACCTATGTTCTAGGTGTCTATCCCACTCTGCATTTGCTATCACATCTCTCTTCCCCTCCCCACCCGCCTCTGAGGAGGGTCTCTGGGTCAGGCATTGCTGCTCTGCAGTATGGAGCCTGCCCTTAGGCAAAGAGCCTTTGGTGGTTGTTGAATTTAAAAGGGAGGAAGGGCACAGTTCCATTGATATCCCCTATACGTGTGACTTTGTTCAAATAAATATTTTCCTCTCATTCTCAAAATCTATGAAGGGTCCCAAAGTTGATATATTTGACACATAGCTATGAAATTACTACTTAGAAATTTCTGGTGCTTAATTCATATTTCTGGCATTTTCCAACCCATTCCATGGAAATTCCACCTTACTGGTAACACACTACTTTTAGGAATAATTTGTAATTAATTATAATTTCTTAAACATTTATTTTTTTCTTTTAGTTGGGTTGTGTCAGGTCCTTTAGTGGAATAAAGTAGTTTGTTAAAATATCATCATTAAAACATGTGACTCTTCATTTTTATATTGTCAGAGAAGGTTGCTAATTACAAGATAAAACTGGAATAGTTTGGCTTCCTTGGATATATGCATTATGTAGAAAGGAAAGTGAATAAATGATTAACTTTGGTAAATGAGAGAGGTGGAGGCACATATCTTCATTGTAATGATACAAGAGGAAAAAGGAAACGGGAAACTTCCAACTCATACGAAGAAAGGCCAAACACTGTTTTACTTGGAAATTTCTAGATTCACATTGAACTCAGATATCCACTCTTATTAATTCAAAGTCATCTTTTCACCCCAAGTCAATACTCTTATGATGATACATTGAGGTTTTCTTTTCTCTCATTAGGCATTAGGAAGGACATTTGTCCTTCCAGAACATCTTTCTATCTTTCCTTGCTGTCTGCACCAGGGGGCTGACCATTATGGATTGTATCAACAAGTTCCCTTGCTTTCTGAATTCTGGTTGGATCTGAACAATAGAAAACAATGGAAGGTATTGGAGGCAGAAAAAGAACAAGGTTGGGGTATTTATTGTCAAGCCAGGCTATGGTTTGGCAGTGACTTTATTTCCATCTCAACAGCCCATCGCTTGTCTATGAGACCCTAATAAGTGCAGAACACTTGCCAGGCTGTGGTCACTTTACCTTTCCTCACCCTTCATTATGATATGGGTAAAGACTCTACTGGTTGCCAGCCCTAAGTTTATCATACCATCCCTTGATGGTTTCCTTAAACCCTGCCCAAATATTGTCAGTTTTTCATCACTGTGACCATACTGTGATGACAAGAACAACCTGTAATGAATAACTTAGGGGAGAAAAAGTGTATTTGGGACTCATGGCTTCAGAGTTTAGTCCATTGTCAGGCAACTCCACTGCTTTGGTTCCAACATGAGGCAGAACATCATGAAGGAAAGCATGGTAAAAGAAAGATGCTGAGCTCACAGATAAACCAAGAAGAGGGGGTGAGGGAGGAAGAGAGAAAGGAAGGCACCAGGGACAGATATAGCCCAAAGCTACACACCCAGTGACCCACTTCCTCCAGCCATACCCCATCTACCTACAGTTACCACCTAGTAGTCTATTTGAGTTATTAATCCACCAAATGGATTAATCCACTGATGAGGTCACAGCTCTCACAATTCAAGCTTTCCCCCTGTGAACATTGCTGCATTGCCTAATGCACGAGTTTTGGGGTGGGGGGGACATTCCAGAGTCAAATGATAACAACAAATAATCCTAGCAGTAACATTTCCTCAGATAACCCATTTGAGTAAGTCATTTGTTTCTGGGACTTTGATTGACATAGCATCAAAGATCTTCCTGCCTAGAAAACACAATTCCAGAACAATAGAGATTTAGAGATCACTTATTCCAAGTTCCTTGCTTACAAGGAAGATATTGGTACTCACAGAGAAGGGGCAGCTTGTTGGACTCCATATAACCATAGACAGCAAACTGGAGACTAGAAACAAGGGCTCTTGTCTTTTCAGACCAAAGCTCTCACCTTGGTTCCAAAAGGCATGAATCAAATCAGTGATCTTTCTTATTATTAATAATTATGATCCCTATTACATTAGTTAGTTTTTATTAAGGGTTTCTGGCGTGGCAGTCATTGTGCTAAATGTGTATATTTATCATCTTCAGTTCCCTCACTCTCATGATATGGTTCCTGCATTTTTGCCAGGGTTAGGGATGAGGAAACCTCTGGCCATTGCTGCATTGGGGACCAAGTCTTCAACAAATGAGCTTTTGGGAGACATTCCAGATTTAAGTCATACAATGTGTAATGAATTATCACACTATATTACATAAATATCTACAATTTAAAAATGATTTTGAGGCCGGGCATAGTGGCACATGTCTATAATCCCAGCTACTTGGGAGGATGAGGCAGGAAGACCAAGTGAGTCCAAGAATTCAAGGCCAGCCTGGGCAGCATAGCAAGATCCTGAATTGAATAATAATAATGATAATAATAATTAATAGTAATAATAATAATTTTGAATTAAAGTAATTTTTATTTTTAAATTTGTTCTAATTAGTTATACATGAAAGTAAAGAATGCATTTTGACACATTGTACACAAATAGAACACAACTTCTCTTTCCTCTGGCTGTGAATAGTACAAAGTCATCCCAGTAGTGTAATCATACATGTAAATAGGGTAATAATGCCCATTTCATTCCACCATCCTGCCCATCCCCACACCCCCACCCCTCCCATCAGTCCCCTCTGCCCAATCCAAAGTTCTTTCATCCTTCCCTACCCCACCCCCCATTATGGACCAGCATCCATTTATCAGAGAAAATATTCAGTCTTTGGGGTTTTGGGGTCTGGCTTATTACACTTAGCATGATATTCTCCAACTCCATTATCCATTTACCAGCAAATGCCATAATTCCAGTCTTTTTTAAGGCTAATATTCCTCTGTGTACATGTACCACATTTTCTTTATCCATTCATCTGTCGAAGAGCATCTAGGTTGGTTCCATAGTTTAGCTATTGTGAATTGAGCTACTATAAACATTGATGTGGCTATGTCTCTGTAGTAGGCTGATTTTAAGCTCTTTGTGTATAAACCGAGGAGTGGGATAGTTGGGTCAAATGGTGGTTCCATTCCAAGTTTTCTGAGGAATCTCCATACTGCTTTCCATAGTGGTTGCATCAATTTGCATTCCCACCAGCAATGTATGAATGTGCCATTTTCCCCACATCCACACTAACACTTATTATTGCTTGTATCCTTGATAATTGCCATTCTGACTAGAGTGAGATGAAATCTTAGAGTAGTTTTGATTTGCATTTCTCTAATTGCTAGACACAGTGAACATTTTCTCATATATTTGTTGATCTATTGTATTTCTTCTGTGAAGTGTCTGTTCAGTTCCTTAGCCCATTTATTGATTGGATTATTTGTATTTTTGGTGTTAAGTTTTTTGAGTTCTTTATATATCCTGGAGATTAGTGCTCTATCTTCAGTGCATGTGGTAAAGATTCTCTCCCATTCTGTAGGCTCTTCCTTCACTTTATTATTTCCTTTGCTGAGAAGAAGCTTAAATTACACTACAGAGCAATAATAACAAAACAGCATGATATTGGCACCATAATAGACATGTAGACCAATGGTACAAAATAGAAGGCAAACCCACATAAATATAGTTATCTTATACTAGACAAAGGCACCAAGAACATACATTGGAGAAAAGATAGCCTGTTGAACAAATGGTGCTAGGGAAACTGGAAATCCACCTGTAGCAAAATGAAAGTACATTTTTATGAAAAGAATTACACACGGCAACTGTCCTTGTCTATATTTTGCATCATCAAGTTACTATCTGCTTAATGAGGAAAAATTGGTAGAAACTGGAAGTGGAGAAAACGCTGCTTTCAGAAATGTTCCCATATTTGCCACCAAAGCCCATGTTCTTGGACACCATGTTTTGGGGAGAAAGAGCTGACTTCAACATAGGGTCTGGCAGAGAACCCACCACGAAGGCACTGCCATGCCCCTTTGGCAAATCTGGGCTTTGCCTGTTGGCCCCTGACGACCTGTTGCCACAGTGCCAGGGCATGGGACCCATCTGGTACACTTGGCTCTCACTGCCCTCAACGGCTCTGCCCAATGAAGGAAGCTACACCATTTTCCTGAGCTTTCATTTCCTCATGAGTAATGAAGATTGGTGGGTTTTGTACAGAAGGTCCATCTTATGATGCCCTGTCCTACAGATGAACTTCTGCTTGGGAACAAGGCTGAGAAAGATTATGACAGGAGAGCCTGACACATTGACTCCCTCTTTTCTCATCTTCACACCAGGGCTTTTCAGTCAGAGAGGGCCCTGGTGGCAGCTGCTCAGCTTCTGGTGACTCAAGAGTCTCACATTCAAGGCCAGCAGAGTCAGAATCTCCATGGTCAGAAAACCCCCACTGGAAGCCCAGGCATGACAGGACCCATGGAACCAGGGAACGCCAGTGTTCACTTCCCAAGTCTTGTTCTAACTTTGCTTCTTGTGAGGTTTTTGTGTGAACCCTCTTAGCCCTAATCCTGGTGCTCAGGAATGTTTGGATTTATGGTATATGATTGCTTATGAGGAAATTGTATCTGACTTTTCTGGTTTTCTAAGCCATATTAGAAGGTCTAAGCTAGACCTTTATTGCTCAGATACCTCAAAGTGCAAGAATGAGACCACCCCAGGACCCCAGCAGTCCTGTTAGATGCTGATGTGGTCCTAAGCCAGGGCTGCAGTTGTGATTCTTGATTGAGGAACTGAAGACACTGTGGTTCTGGAATCAAAGATGATGTTCAGGACACATTCATAATTATAGGAACTGTTCCCCACATTGGATCCAGTGAGTGAGAAGCAGAAGGACATTTCCTTTCTATGACAACATAAAAAGCACTTCATGTCTCAGTCCCCAGATGCAGAAACTCTTCCCGGCATTGAATGGAGGATGATGGGAGGGTCAGATTTGGGGGTTATGATAATGTAAGGGTGACCCCATCTGTGTGACTATGGGAAAGCCACTAAATGTCTCTGAGCCTCCATTGCTTAGAGAAAAGAGATATTATGAGATCACATATTTGAGTCCCCAGATCAGTGTCCTGGCATTTTAAAGATTATAAAAGGTATAACCTAATCAGTGGATTAATTCATTGATAGAGATTAACTGGTTGGTAACTGTGGCAGGTAGGGTGCGACTGGAGGAAGTAGGTCATTAGGGATGTGTCTTTGGGGTTTATATTTTGTCCCTGGTGGGCAGAGAGTGCTCTCTCTCTCTCTCTCTCTCTCTCTGCCCCCCCCCCATCTTTCTCTCTTCCTCCTTCTTCCTGGTGGCTACTACCTGAATTTCTTTTCTCTGCCATGTCCTTCTATCATGATATTCTCCCTCACCTATGGATTTGGTTGACTGTGGACTGAACCTCTGAGAGTGTGAGCCAAAATAAACTTTTCATCCTTGAAAGTTGTTCTTGTCAGGGTTTTGGTTAGACCAATGCAAAAGCTGACTAGAACAGGACAGAATCCCAGGAATCTGCTGTATGCGGAGGGGGGCTGTGCTGGGACAGAGCTGCTCTCCCCAGCCCAGGCTCAAGGACTGGTTGGGAGAAAAATGTGTAGTCACTGCTGGGATTCAGAACTTCACCTTTCCACCCTGTCTCATGCTCCTCAAAGTCTCTGCATCTATACACACAATCTAGGATTTAAGTGCAGCAGCCATAATGCAATTTTTTATATATATATATATATATATATATATATAATTGCAATATATATTATGTGTGTATATATTTATATATGTAAATATAATATTTCATATATATTTTATATATCCTGGGGAGTGCATGTGCATGTGTGCATATATATATATATATGTATATACATTTTTCTTAATAGTGGGTTGTTGTCAGCTCTGGGTTAGCTCTTGCAACCTGCACTTACCTATCAGTACTCCAATCAGGAGCATAGCCAAACCACTTACCAGCAGGTGCCAACCAAGGTAATCACTTCTTGGCCCAATCCTTCAGCTTTGAATGTGTTTGTATTCCAGTGGAGCACATGAGTGGGAAGACAGTGGCCTCAATCTAGGGAGTATCTCAGTGGTGGAAATAGCTCCAGTGCAGAAACTTCACCGTGGGACAACTTAGAAGCACAGCCCCGAGTGGCCGTGGTGTATGATCTTAGCTTCGGGATGTTTCCAGGTATTGCTCCCTTTGCCTGGTCAACCACTCCTTGCCTTTTCCACCTGTTAAGCAGGACTCAACCTTGATGCTCACCTCAGCTTCCATCCCAGCCCTGCCTCCAGGAAGTCTCCAACCTTGCCTATGTCTCCCTGTTCTGGGATGTGTGTCACACTCACTATGATTGGCCATTTTCATGTGATCCTGCTTCTAGTGGGATTATTGGAAGGTAAGGACTCTAATTCATAATTGTCCCGAGCACCCATCAGAGTCTGGCATAGAGAAGCTTAGAGTTAGTTGGAAAGAAATAGCAGGAGGGAAAGGGGAAGGAAGGAATGGAGGGGGGAGGGAGGAAGAGAAGGAAAGTAGGAATGAAGGAGGGAAGGTGGGATAGAGAGAGAGAGAGGAAGGGGGGAAGAAGGAAAAAGGAGGGAAGGAAGGAAAGAGAGAAGGAAAAAGAATAGGAGGATGGGAGAGTTGGGCAGGGAATGGGTACATCACCTTAGGACTCAGATGCAGGTTGCACAGGTCTGAGGAACCCAAATGCTTCGGAGCTTACCTGGGGAGGATCTGCCTGAGAATTAAACATCAGAGCTCCATCTTAGCATGCCTGATTGGAGCCGGCAGCATAGCCTAGTGTCTTGGGTCACTGGAAAGCTCCTTCTCCACCTCTCTCCTTCCTTCTCGATTATGTGGGCACCCTGTTCTACCAATGTCAGACAAGTCTCAGCCTCCCAATCTCCATCATCACACTGCCCAAATCAGGTATTGCTGCCTCTGCCCGAAACCTCCCAAGCATCAACTCCTGCCTTCTAGTGGCCAGTCCAATCACCTCCCATTAATAGCGTGTTTCTTTGTGGTGAGGAAAAAAAAATTCTCAGTCCATCTCCACTCTAATAAAGCACATTATCTGAAGCAAACTCAGGGATCAGTCAGAACCTCCAAGTCAATGTCTCCAGGAGCAAATGCACCCGTGCTTGGCTGTCAGGACTCCTGCTGGAGCATCCTCAACCAACAACACAAGGAATGACCCCAGGCTGCAGCCTGAACTACCAAGGTTTTCTGGCCCTGGAATGTTCTCTTCCATGATTGGAAGCTTTGAGGAGCCACAGGGAGGAGTGGAACTCTCCTGGACCACCTGGTCTTGCCTTCTATGCTTCCACCTGAGGAAGAAGTGTTACTAATGTCAGATTGCAGAATTCCACCTGGGCATTCACAGGTCACCATACATCAAAAGGTCATAGTTCTCCAAGGTTTAGCTGGTATGGAACATACCAGGGATGGACTGAGGTGTTGCACACTTACCCTGTTCCTTCTGTGCATGTGAGACAAGGAGAGAGAATGCAGACACTGATCTGTGAACACAGGAAGAGGCCACCCTGTTGGGCACTGGGTTTGGTGCTGTTATTTGTCTTTCTCTTTGCCCTTCTTCTTTTCTTCCTTTCTTTTTTGTTGTTTCTGTGATGAATGTGAGAACTTCTCTATTGAGTTCAAAACCAACTGAGAAATGTGGCCAGAAGTTGAATGATGATCACCTTATGACATGGCTTAGTATGCTGCCCTCTGCAGGGCAAGTTTCACCTCTGGTGCATGTGGAGCTGCTACCACAGAAGCCTCTGTTTTGGGTTAACTCTGGGTCCAGTATTGAAGGCGCTAACAGGTCAGAGGCTCTACCGTCAGGAATCTGCCTAACTCAAAGGTGATCAGAGACACTATGGAAGTAGAAGTAACAGGCTGAACACTCAATGACTGATGGCTGTGAGAGGTGAAGAAGAAAAAGAATTTGGCGATGGGAGAGTTGTTTCCTTTGTCTTTCTGAGGGGAACACACAGGGGGCAGGTTGCCCAGAAGGTGTGAGCAACAAAATGAAGGTACAGCAGTCTGGGTCACAGTCACACTGGGCACTTGGCAGCACATACAAATGAGAGGTTTTGCAGGTAATGGAACTTCAGACCAGCAACTTAGGTGAGAAGCTACGTGGGGACATAGATATGGGCACTATTTGTAAAACAGGCAGGCTGTGATTATGGAGAGATGCCCAGAGGGGGACATAAGGGAAGCCAGCATTAAAGAGGCACGGTGAGGGCTGGGGTTGTGGCTCAGTGGTAATGCACTCATCTAGCCCATGTGAGGCACTGGGTCTGATCTTCGGCATCACATAAAAATAAATAAAATAAAGATATTGTGTCCATCTACAACTAAAAATTATTTTTTAAAAAGAGGCAATGTGAAATCCTGCAGGTTGCAAATGATCTAAACCAGGGCATGTGTCATGTACAAATTCCTGTTTTAGTGTGAGGAGCAGGTTTTACAAGCTAGATCCATCAGGGAGAGTCTCAACAGCCTTTGCTCTGGTCACCTGCTTGGCAGGAGGTCTGTGAGGACCTACTTGGGGTCTCTTTTGGGCATAATGTATAACACAGAGACAGAGAGAAAATGCCAAGAATTCCAGAGCAGAGGGCTCCAAATCCACTAGCTTCTCCTTGCTTCTTTCACTAAAACTTTATTGAATACCTCATTTGAACCAGGACAATAAGAGATAATGTAGAATTTGCTATTCAGACTGGAACATTTGGGGAGAAAGAGTGCTCTTAATAATTATGCTGGTATAACAGGCAGGCCTTTTCCCATCTCCTGCCCTAAGACTCTTCACTGTGGTCGGGGCAGAGATGAAGAGTGATGTGTATGGGAGAGTTAAGGGAACCTGGGAAGAGCACACGGGGAGTGGGGAGAAGGCTGACCCTGGTGGAGATGCAGAGGTCCAGTGTCCAGGACAGGGCTGGATTTTCCAGTTGAAGGAGGTGGGTAGTGGAGAGTGCTGGGCATTTCTGGCAGAGGAAATACTCAAGGAATAATGGGAGCTCTTGGGATACGTGCAGGAAACAGGTGGACTGACTGAGGTTGAGACTGGGAAGCGGGAGGGGGAGATCCAGACTATTAGGGGTCCTATAGGCTGGGGAAGGAGTTTAGGTCCAGCTCCGTAGGTAGCAGGGCGCCATGGAGGGTGGCTGCAGGAGCCACGGGGCGAAAACTACGGGAGGCCCAGACTGGCTTGATCCTCTCAGCCTTCAGTTTGCTCCCCTGCGAGGCAGCCTCTTAATGCCACTCGGGTTCACAGAGAGATGAACCAAGAACTGTTTCGAAAACACTCTGGAATAAAGACAAAAGCAGGACCCCACAGGCTCTAAGTGTTCCATGTCACACATCTCAAAACCCAAGGGTTCTGCCCTGCTCGGGATGCAGAATGCAACACGATTTCAACAAATAATAAGTTTACTATAAAGTGGATCCTTCCCCATATGAGCAAAATAAGCTAGGAAGGGAGAGCCCTCTCCTCACCAAGCCCCGTTTTTGGGTCTCTCATGTCTGCCACTCTCTTGATCTTGTTGGGAAACCAGACTATGACAAGAAATGGGGCTCCAAGTGTGTGTGAAGACTTGGGGTGGGGCAGAGGCCAGGGACACTATTTAGTATGTTTGTCTCTTCTTCTGCCTTCTATAATAGCCTCCTTCTTATTCCTCTAATACTCCAGGCAAAATCCTGCCTCAGGGCCTTTGTACTTGCTCCTCTCACTGCCAGTTGTGTATCCACCCATGACTTCCTCTCTCATTTCCTTCAGGTTTTTACTCATCCCCCCCCCCCCCCACTGAGGCCTTCATTATCCTATTTGAGTCTTACATCCCCTTTTTCTTGGTGGTTTTTGTCCTCAGAATCTAAATATACATGTCTTATCTTATCAGCATCTAAATATAAATGTCATTTTGCTGTTATCTTGTTTGTGGTTTGACTCCTCCGCTGTAATCTACACTCCACAAGAGTGAAGATGTTTGTCTGTTTTCTTATCTGATCAGAGAAGTAGAGCAGACAGCTTTAGCAGCTGGAAAAGTTTAGATGTCGGTGTCTCCCAAAGGTCCATATGCTAATGATTGGCTCCTAGTCTGAGCTGCTATTGGGGACGGGTAGAATTTTTAAGAGGTGCGGCCTGGGGGAAGGAAGTCAGGTCACTGGGGATGTGCTCTTGAAGTGCCCAGACCCTTTCTCTCTCTTTGCTTCCTGGCCACTGTGAGGTGAACAGGCATTCTCTGCCATGTGCTCCCATCCTGGTGTACTGCAACAGGCCCAAAGCAATAGGGCCCCGATCATGTATTAAAACATCTGAAACCATGAGCCAAAATAAACCCTTCGTCTTTATAAGTTATTTATCTCAGGCATTTTGTCACAGTAATAGAAAACTGACTAACACAGTAGCTGAAAATATTTGTTGATTGAAAAAAAAGAGTCCTTTCTTCCCATTTTACAGGTAGGGTATCCAAACAAATCATAGTATAAAATTCACAAAACAGAGCTATGATTTGACTTTTGTTTATTTGTGGCACTAAAAGAAATAGTGGACAGCTGTGACTAAGAGCAATTGGCTGGTAGCTCTTGCCTCACTGAGAAAGTTTAGCAACATTAATCAGACAATGCAAAGTTCCCATTCTACCTGATGCCTGGATCTGAAGTAGTTGTAAAACATTAAAATGATTTCATCATATCTTGTTTTTTTCGCTAAGAGATTTTTATTTCATGAACTCCTCTTGATATCTATTAATCTCATTTTTCTTCACTGAATAAAATGTTTTAGAGATACATGTGAAAAACTACGGCTGTGGTTAAATTTTTTATAAATGCTGGTGACTGAGCACCGGGTGCTGCAAGAGGACTATAATATAATACAAGAGCAGCCACTGAACTGTTGGGAAAAGCATCAGGGTCACATCCAAATCATGAAATCTGAAGCAGAACTTTGATCCACTCTGTGACACTCAGGTACCCAACAGCCTAGCTCCTGGGGGCTCTGCAGAACTTCAGGAGGCTCCTGACCACACCACCAGGCTCCATACTCAGGTCCCCAGGGGTGGGGGGGTGGGGGCAACCTGCTGTACTTCATAGCCAGCTGGGGATGGGCACATCCCTCCAACACTGTTCTGATCTCTGCTACCTGCCACCTTTGAGGACTTGGAAGTGCCCTCTCCACACAATTAAGATTGTTATTCTAGGCAGTAACTGTTGGTTTTTAAAAGTTTAATTGGGGCTGGGGATATAGCTGAGTTGGTAAAGTGCTTACCTCATATGCACAAAGTTCAATCCCCAGCACAAAAAAAAAAAAAAAAAAAAAAAGTTTAGTTGGTCAGATCACAGTCTAAGACCTTCTATGAGGTATTAGCCTCAAATATTTGAGGAATAAAAATCGAATAGTTTTATTACCCAACACGAGTCGTCTTTGGAAAAGCCTCCCAACTCTCTTCTTACTCCCTAAACACATAGCATCACATGGCATATGACATTCAGTTGCTTCTGTTGATTTATGGATTTTTCCCCCCCTAAAATTCAAAAGATTTTAAACCAGTCAATGATTTTAACCATCTACATGTGGTCAAAGTCTCCAAGGTCCAAAATCAATCTAAGCCATGATTCTTTTCACTGTGCTCATAAATATAATTAAGCGTGAGCGCTGGGCTCCAGCATTTATATTCCCATTAACCTGCCAACAAGAATAGTTTATTGGCAACTTTAAGTATTCAGAGGCAAAACACATTTCCTTGGCACACAAGCCGCATAGCAAAGCAGCATTTTCCTCTCCTTTGAACCATTATGCAGGAACACTGAAAATCAACTGCACGCATTTTGGCCTGTAGACAAGAAAATAACATCAAATCTTGATGTTCCTTGCCATGTGGAGTCCTTGAGTGATGATTGGGGGGTGTCTTACAGGTGGGTTCCTGTCATTCTCTGACTTTTATCAGTGATTCACACGAGCAAGGGCACCTGCAAAGAGGACAGATGTATGGTTATTTAGGATCTGTTGATAAGTTGAGGCTCTAGACCCGTGCTCAAGGGCTGTGTGCATAACCATCCTTGTAAACAGTGCTCTTGGAACAAATGGAGACCTTTTACACTGACATCCATGGAGGAATATTTCTAAAATAAAAATGTGCCTAAAAGCTTTCAATGACTTTTTATTGCATTAAAAAAAAAAAAAAAAAAAAAAAAAGAAAGAAAGAAAGAAAAGAAAAGAAACTACTGGTGAGTCTGGATTATTTGCAGGTTGTTGTCATTCCCACAGGGTTGTCTGCTGTCCCTGTCCCTACCACCATTACCCCAGCCTGCTATGGTGTCCTAATGGTTTATCTCCTACTGCTGGAAGCAGGGCTCCTTGAGGCAGGAATCACAATGGACTCACCACTCCATTCCCAGCACATGGACATTCAAGTGAGCAAAGGTTTGTGGAGTGAACGCATGAGTGCATTCCTATTCCACTTGATGAAAAAAATAAAAACTTCGACTGTTAGTTCAGCCCTGAATCCTCCTGTGATAGTCCAACTACCAGAATCATGGGATTCTGAAGAAATAAGTTTAGTGCCTCTAAAGACAAAAATTAAACTGTGTTTTCAAGAAAAGGAATGGATTCATGTGAAAAGAACACTGGCTTTCTTGGTCTTTTGCCGAGTTCCACACATTCTGAGTTTAACTATACTGTGACTTGGGCTACTGCGTTTCACTCTTCAGTGTGCCAAGCAAAGCAAATATTCAAGGATGCAAACAGATTTCTCTTAACACTAATGACCACTGCCACCACACTGAGTGGTGTGCAGGATATTTCCTGTGTGCTTCCCATGTGCTGGATGCCATAGGAAGCACTATACAAATCTTAGCTGCTGCAAATATCAGCTCAACCCAATAAGTTATGCATTATTTCCACGGTTGTGGGTATCGCTACTAACAATACCCATGACAAAACTGAAATCTAGGGAGGGTAACTTGCTCCTAATCAAACACTCACAAGTAGTGACCCACAGGCCACAGAGACCCACAGAGAGCAGGGGCCCTCTGCCCACTCACTCACATGGCTCAGATGCCGTTGGTCTTCACAAGGCCCACGAGCCCCCTGACCTCCCAGTTCCCATCAGCGCCACCTCCACCTTCGGTGGGTCCCCCCTCCCTGGGCAGTCTTTTTGATGAAGCTTCAGACAAGGTGTGTGGTGGCAGCCCTGATAATAGCTAGCATTTATGAAGCATCTTTGCTCTAGGCAGCCAGCCACCCCTGCACACACCCTCCTCCATTTCGACCCTCACAATAGTCTTAACAGAGGAAAAAATGAAGACCAAAGGCCCTGAACACATGGAAGGGACATGGGAACTACTGATGCCGGCTCTGCCCTCTTTCCAACAGCTCTCCACAGCGCTCTGCTCTAGTTTCCCACACTGGGGCCCTCTTCCTCAACTCTCCAACGTCGCAGCTTTAATGACTACCTGTAGAACCACAAGGGCACTGCTGCTGTCATTATCCATTCTCCTGGAGGCTTCTTAAAGACCCCATTTTCTTAACAAAAGCAATGTTATGGGCTATATGCTTGTTCTGCCTTTGCCTTTTCCCCAAATTCATCTGTTGGAATCCTCATTTCCAGGGTGATGGTATTAGCAGGTGGGGCCTTTTGGAGGTGAGTAGGTCAGGTCAGGAGGATGGAGCCTTCATGAACAGAATTCGTGCCCTTATAACAGAGGCTGGAGGAAGCTCATTCCCACCTCTACCATTACACTCTTCTACCAAAAGAAGGTACCATCTGTGGGGAAGTGGACCTTTGCTAGACTCTAAATCTGCAGTGTCTCCATCCTGAACTCCCAGCCTCCAGAATAGTGAGCAGTAATGTCTGTTGTACATAAGCCACCCAGCTTGGCATTTGCTTATAGCAGCCTCAATGGACCAAGATAAGGAGGCATCACCTTGACTTCCAGTCCTACAGCTTCCCTCTTCTCTTTATTCAAAAGTATTTACTGGGGCACAGACTTTAGGGTTGGTGCTGAAAAGTTATGAACCAAGTGGGTGTGCATGGTTCTCTGCCCTCCCAGGATGATGATCTAATGGGAGAGTGTGCAAATATGATCCTGTGGGGAATGAGTGATGTGTAGGGGAGGCAGAGGTGGTGTCAGACACTTAGTAGGAGCAGATGTCCTAGACGTGGTGGTCAAGAAAATATTTCCTATAGGAATGACATTTAATTGAATATCTGTCAGACAGACAAATGGCAATTGACCAATGGCATTTATGGCAGAAGCAAAAGCATGCCCAAAGACCCTGAGGTGAGGAGGATGCAGCATGGGAGAGATCAGCAGAGATCTGGTTGTGTAGGGAGGCCCTCCTGCAGCACATGCACTTTGTGCTGGAGAACAGAGAGCCACCAAATGTAGGGGAGGGACACAACTGTGTTTGCTTGTGGTTGAGTAGGGGCCAGGGAACAAGGCAGGGGTAGGGAGCCCCAGTAGGAAGCTGTGGCCACAATCTACACTGGAGATGGACTCAGAGTTTAGGTGGGAACAAAGTGGGAAGAAGAGCAATAATCAGGGGGTACAATGACCAGGGCTTAGCCTATGCCCAGAGCAAGTAAATGCTCAACAGAGATGCGGCCATAAAAAGAGGTGGATCATGGTGGTTACTGAGAAATGAAGCACAGGGAGAGGCGTTTGGGGGCGGCACTGAAGTAGTTGCCTCAGTTCTGAATCTGCTGAGCTTGAGCCTGTGGGCCATGCAGTGTGAATGGCACGGAAGACCTGAAGACATGAGTATGAAGCATAGCACAGGACCACCTGGTTGGGGGACAGAGAACTCAGGGTCATTGGCATCTGCATGGTGATGAGAGTCTCAGAGGAGGAAGGGTATTTCTGGAGTTGGGAGTAGATCTGGAAGAGAAAGAGGTCAAAGGACCAACTCCAGAGCTACAATGAAGGATGGACAGAGGAGCCTGTTCCCCATGGAGAACACATGCCCAGAGAGGAAGACAAGTATAAGGAGCCCTAATCATTGCCTAAAGGTCCCATCTCTGAACTTTGCTGCAGTGGGGATCAAGTTTTCAAAACACAAGCTTTCTAGGGTGCGTTTCAGATCCAAACCATAACAATGAGAGAATGGAGCGGGGTGAGATCCAGAAGGTTAGCTATGAATGGGGAACTAAGGGTTTAGGCTTCCTTCCTTCTCTGCCTGACTACAATGGCTGGAACTTTCATCAATGTGCTGAACGGACATTCTTACTTTGTTTTTGTTCTTAGGGAAAGTATTCATTCTTCCATTGTTAACTCTGAGGTCAGCGGTCAGTTTTTCCTTGATGCCCTTTATCAGATTGAGGAAGTTCCTTTCTCTTCTACTTTACAGAGTTTTTATCAGAATGGATGACAGATAGTATCAAATACTTTTAATGTGTATAGTGAAATGATCATATAACTTTTTCTTTTTCAGTTTATTTACTTTTAAATGTTAACCAACCTTCTTGGGATAAGTCCCTCTTGGCCATCATATATTATCCTTTTTATATACTGTTTTCTTCTCATAATATCTTTGGTTTGGGAATCAATAATAATGTCTTCATAGAGTGAGCTGGGAAGTCCCTTTCTGTCTTCAATTTACAGTAAGAACTTATATAGTAGTTTGGGTGCATGTTTGTGAACTCCTCAGTGAAGTCATCTGGGCCTGCAAGGTCACATTTGTGTGTGTGTGTGTGGGTGGGTGTGTGTGTGCGCGCATGTTGTGTATGTGGGTTTCTGACTTAAAATTAAATTTAAAATTTTTCTTTAACACATACAGAGCTTGTCTTATATGTCTTATAAGACATATGTCATATATGTCTTACATGAGCTTTGCATTTTATAGTTTTTGTTGTTTGCAATTTGCGTTTAAATCAACTTGTTTGTTGCATAGTTATTCATATTTTCCTTATGATGATATTCTCTTTTTAATATTGGTAGAATTGTTAGTGATATTATGCCTCTTCTTCTTGATATTGCCAAATTGTCTTCTTTTTTCCTGCTAAGTCTGGCTATAGGCATATCAATTTTATTGGTTTCGTTAAAGAACAAACTGTTGGTTTAATTGATTTTTCTTTATTATTTTTCTCTTTTTATTTCATTGATTTCTGCTCTGACCTTTACTACTTATTTATTTTTTTCTGCTTACCTTGGATTTTAGTTTTGCTCTTCTTTCTCTATTTTCTGAAGGTGAAGGTGAGGTCCCTCTTAGGAGACTTCTCTTTCCCAACAGAACAATGGAGGGCTATGGAATCTTCATTAAGTGCTGCTTAGTGGCATCACTGTGTCTTATATTGTGTTCGAGTTTACATTCACTTCCAAATACTCTTTCTAATTTCCCTTTGAAATTTTCCTTCACCCATGGATAACTTAAATCTATGTTATTTCAGTATTTGGGAATCTCCCTGAGATCATTTTGTTATTAATTTCAAATTTAATCCTGTTTTAGCCACAGAACATACTTATTTGTATACTTCAAATATAGTTATATTACCTGTTTAAACATCCTCATCTGCCAATTCAAACACCTGTGTGAACGGCAGTTCTAATTCATTTTTCAATCTACAACGTTTCACATTATGCTGCCCCTATGCATGCCTGATCATTTCTGACTGGATGTCAGACATAGTCTATTTTGCCTTGTTGGGTACTAGATGACTTTGTATGCCTATGAATATTCCTGAGCTTTGTTCTGGGATGCAGTTATTAAAACATAGTTGGATAGTTTCAGGTGTTGTTTTAAGATTTGGGGGGCAGCACAGGGGTCAGATAAACTGCTGAGGCAAGACCCTTCTGAGTTTTCTACCCAACACCCAAGTGTTGAGGTTTTCTCACCTGTTTGGTGGAAACAGGTATATTCTCAGTCTGTGTGAGCTCTAGATACTGCCCTTTTAAATTCTACTGGGTGGTTCTACTCCCAGCCTCGATTGCATGGGACGATGAGTGCTCCATGAAATCTTCCAGAGGGACCTCTGGAGCCTTCTGGAACCTTCTCTTGGTGCTATAATGTCCTCCTCAGTAGCTACTCTACTCACTTCAGCTCTCCTGGCTTTCCCAGACTCTGACACTGCTCCTCAGTCCGGGAGTCTGCAGACCTCTGTCTGGGTTCCCCTGTCTGCACCACAGCACAGGCATTTCTAAAGCAAGAAGGTATAGGACTCACAGGCCTTGCCCCTTTTGCTTCATGTCCCTCAGGGATCAGTGTTCCCATCACTACTGGAATGAGGTCCAGTAACCTGAAGACCATGTTTTGTCTAGATGTTTGGTTGTTTCAGGTGGGACAGGAAATCCAATCACTGAACTACATTGGGCCACAAGCTGGAGCTACCAGGGATTCTTGTTAAACTGAACACATTTAAAACACTTTGTTTTGCCCCTCTTTTTGCTTTTGACACTGTCAGCAGCATTAAATGGTCCACATTCAGTGCTCTGGGTTAGCTGAGTGCCTTTTAGCTCCATCCAGATTTTCCCTTTTCAACAATCTTATATTCAGCTGTGCCAGTGTAAACCCTCCCTTAAACCAGATGGTATAAGTAACCTAATCACTCCAAAATATCTGTGTGTGCATGCATAGCTATTCACACACACACATATATCCTGAATCTAAAAATTCTATATAACTATTTCTGTTTCAGTTTTATTCTTCTAATACTTATCCAAAACCAAACTCAAACTCATCAAGGGTACAGAATGTTCAAATGAGCTTCAAGCTACTCGAATGTGATCCAGATATGTGTTCATTCCACTGAATGTACACTCTATCTGAAAAATAATCATAAAAAATAAACTCCAGTAATTCACATATTACATTTTTAGGTGTGATACATACTGATAATGTTTGCAATGTACTTTGAATACATAAAAAATAAAATTCCATGTGGATGGGCAGAAGGATGAATAGGTGGGCAGATCTGAGATCAAACAAATACAGCAAGATATCATCATAAGCCCTTGGGGGTAGGTGTAAGGGTGTTCACTGTACAATTATCTCAACTTCTTAATATCTTTGACATTTTTATAACAAAATGATAGAAATAATCTTTTATAAAATGAGAACAAAAACAGGGCTTGTTAAGCTGAATTTATCAAAAGTCAGAGGAATAAATAGCTGGGAGGCACAGGTGGGTTTTCTAGCAAACCTACCAGCTGAATTTGAAGTTGTACACTGGAAAACACAAATTCTTACTGGATTTAAAATGAGAACATCCAGGAAAAAAAAAAAGAAGAAGAAGAAGAACATGTGGAAATATTAATAGTGAGTACACACTTGGTAGTGTGAATTTTCATTATGGCTGGTTGTGTCTAAGAGAGCTGCTTACCCATCCTCATCTTTCCTTCTTTCATTGATAAACTAGGAATGATATCCACATTATAGGGATATCCAAGAGAGTAGCTGAGACCATCTCCATAAGGCGCTCAGCACAGGGACTTGCATACCCTCACCGCATCATTTCATTGAGCTTACTATTTTAGCCATTACTGTAACAAAATACCTGGGATAAATCAATTTATATAAGAAAAAAGTTTAGTTTTGGTCCATAGTTTTAAAGTTTTCAATCCATAACTGAATAGCTCCATGGTTTTGGGCCTGTGGTGGCACATGGTGGTGGCAGCAGGTGGCAGAGAAAACTCAAACCCAATCACCTCATGTTGAGAAGGTAAAGATCCTGCAATATGTATAATCAGAAAAATGGGAGATTACACTTTTATTTATGCATGATCTATCAAAATGTACAAATGCATTCAAATGTCACGCACAACTAATTAGAACAAATAAAATTAACTAATTTAAAAAAAAAAAAAAAGAAAAAAGAAAGTGGAAAGAACTGGAACTATCCCCTTTGAGTGTCTATCCCCAATGACTGGAAGACCTCCCCCTAAGCTTCACCTCTCAAAGTTACAACCCCCGCCCGATAGCACCATGGGCTAAGGACTAAGTCTTTAACACATGGGCCTTTGGGGGTTACCCCAGATCCAAACTATAGCACTTAGCCAGAGGCAGGGCTAATGAAGACAAGACGATAATGAAGGTTTGGGGATAGAGCTGTGGAGATGCTTGGGCATCTCTGGGTCATCTAACACCCAACACACTGAGCTGATTCTCTTTTCGGACACTCTTACACCTTGCCAAGGCAAATCTCTCTGAGCCTGTAACTTGGAGAGCAGGCCCAAGGGGGAAATTAAAGGGCAAGATAGTGAAGCAAGGAGGGACTCATCAACCTCTTGTCTATCAGGCAGCAGTCCTGCTTGAACTGGCCCAGCCAGCTGAGGATCAACACCAGGTTGGGAACCACCAAACAAGTGTGTGCACAGAGGAGAGAGAAATGTACCTGTCCCGGGAGGAGGGCTTTGCAAAGCAGAGCTCGGAAGTGTTCCCTGGCTCCCACACATTCTGGGCTTTCTAAAAGATTCTCTCTTTATTTGGGTTGGATAAAGAGAAAATTGGTAAAGGGTCAAGGCTTGCAATGTGAGGCCCACAAAGAAAACTAAAAATATTCAGTTTTGTTTGCTTCTTTGCCAACTAAGGAGAATACTCTTTATGTGGGAAAAGGTAAAAGGAGCAATGGTGATAAGAGAATAAAGAAGTTGCTAAGAAAGCGTTCAAATTCTCTAGCTAAATTTTCCCCTTCCAGCTTGGGTGGAGAGATCCCAGGCACTGAAAGACTCACAAGGGAGCCTGCGACATACATAGTACTGACTGGCTCTGGAGGATGCAAATGGGGCCCGTGATAGAAACCTGGAAATGCACAAATTTTGTCTTATTTTCAAAAGGGAAAAGAAGATGGGTTCTTCCAGCTTGAAGTGGATTTCTGGCATGATTGTATAATGATTATGAAATAGAGGAGTTAGGAGCACATGGACAGCAAGTTGTACTAGGACAGCCAGGAAGCATGGTGTACAATGAATGAGTCTCTCTCTCCTCCCAATAAATAATTACTGAATACTTACTCCATGCCAGGAACTACAGAAGGTGCTGACTATTCAATGGGCAAGACTCACAGAGCCTGTGCCATAGAAGGAGAGGTGCACATTCAACAAAAGTTACATCAGTTGTTAGAGAAATCAGGGCTGTGATTTGCATTATGAAGGAAAAACTATGTGATGCTATAATGGGAAGCTAAATCAGCTTGGGGAAGAAGAAAGGTTTTCTAAGGACTGGGTAAATATGGGAATATGAAGAATGAGTGGGAGTTTGCTGGTACAGTGTGGAGAATGGCATCTGTGAAGGCCCTTGGTGTGTGTTGGGGGGTCATTGCATTCAGTGGTCTCATGAGAAGCTTCCCCACCACCTTTCCCCTCGTAGTAAGAACGGGCATCTTGGGAGCACTGTCACAGAAAGAACAATCCTGCATAAAGAAGTCAGCAAGGACAAAATTGACCCCCTGTACCTTGATACCATTCCAACTCAACCAGAACATAGCAAAGGCTTACATAATGAGCTTCCAAACCCAATGTGTGACGCAGTTGTACTTATGAGTCTGTGTCCTAACATAAATCACTATTCCCTAGTCCGGGAACTTGGAGTTCTCCAGCCATGTGTGACAGTGCTAAGGCTTAGACGGAAGGAGAGCTGTTGCTGTTTCTCTTTCCTGGCTCAGGGCTTCCTGATAGTGTCATACGTCTAATCATTTCTCACTGGGACTACGGTCAAGGCCAAGTGGTGTGACATGTGCATGTCTGCATTTGTTAATTTCTGCAGTGGGAAAATGGGCACCTGTGGGGGCCTCCACTGCAAGACTAGAGCTTGGCATGGTTTCATGGGCATTTCCCAAGGCAGTCAGGAGCTGATAAGATGTCTGGGTGCAGCATTGGCACTGACCTGGGAAAGGTCTAGCATTAGTCATTGAGTACATCTACACCCCACCTGCCCATCTGTCAACTGCAAACTATATTCTCGCCTTCCAGGAAGGTCACCGGTTGGGGCTCACTCAGCTCCTCTATGAAATGAGAGAACATGTGGGGGGAAAGATTTTGGGATTTTAATCAAGTCCATACCTTCTGAAAACTTCCTCAGGTCAACTATAAACCCTGCCCAGACTCTCTGTGGGTCTCTCTCTAGCTGAGAACTTCTTCAGACACAATGATACTTCATTCATCCTTCTCTGAGAGCAGCTCTCATAGTGACTGGACCCTGGTAGGTTCTCTGGAAAGGCTTATGGAATGAAGTGCTGGACAAGTGCATGTGTTACATCTGAACAAGGGTCTAGAGGGTACTAACTGTACATTACAGGTCCTCTGAAATGATACATGGAAAGCAGATGGGCAAAGACACACAGACACAGACACACCGTTTTACCACTGGTATGCTTGAGGGGAAGAAAGGATTGAATGTGGAGGTGGGTATGTACTGAACACCATCTTTGGGAAGCAGGGGTACTCTGTGAAGAAGCAGGAGCAGGTCACAGCAAAGGTGCACATCCCTCTTTGGGAGCTGGAAGAAACCTAGATACCTGGGGACTTCCCTGAGAGCCACAAACCTAGGTAGTGACAGAGTGACACTCACCCCCGTCACTCAGGGCCCAGCTCTCAGAGCATCTCGTAAACTTCTTAGAGCATCAAAATCACAGAAGTGTCATAGAAATATTTACTGAACTTTCCAAGGTGGATATGGTGGGACACATCCAAGAAATAATCAAAACTTGTGTTTCTGAATGCCATTTAAGCAGCTGACAGAAAGCTGAGACTGTGCTAGAAATCACAGACTGGTCTCACACTCCAGCCAGGATGTTCCAGTCATAGTGACCTTTCCTCCAAGCATGACTGGGGCTCATGCCACCCAGCTTCTTCCTAGTCCCTGAATGTGTGGCTGGCCTTGTCTAGTCTGGGCCCTTCTCATCTCCTGTCCTCTCATTTCTCCCTACTTTCTTTCTCATAGCCCAACTTTCTCTGTTCTTTGAGACTATTCCCTAACATTTTTTCTTTTCTTTCTGGAAAGCATTCTCAGAGAAAGAAAGACATAGGTTTAAAGTTTTAGCCCACCAACTGCTAGAAATATGACCCTAAGCAAGTTTTTACCCTCTCTGGGTCCAGGACCCTCATGACCCCAGCAGGATGGAGAAAACAATCTCTATTTTAAAAAGCTTAAAAAAAAAATCAGACAGAGATAATGTATATAAAGCAACAAGATCAGTGTGTGGTCATAGAGAGAAGAGGGGATACATTCTAAGGCTCCTGGTAGATGCCTGAAACTGCAGATAGTACCAAACCTTATATGAACTATTTTTTCCCCTACAGATGCATACTTATGGTAAAGTTTAATTCACACATCAGGTACATTGAACAACTGACAACAACAGTAATAAAATAGAACAATTATAAAAATATACGGTTAAAAGTTATTTAAAACTTATGAAGTACTTATTTCTAGAATTTCCCATTTAATATTTTCAATCCTGGTTGATTGTGATGAACTGAAACTGTGGAAAGCAAAACAACTACTATAATTCTACTACTAAAAGACAACTACTATAATTCCACTCAGTGTTATTCAAAGTAGGTCAAAGGCTTCAGTGAGATACTCAGAGTATTATCTCAAACCTTAATGTAAAGCCACAAGGTAAACATTTAAAAAATGGTAGATGTGTTGGCTGCAACTTCCAAACAATCTGATTCAGGATGTAGATGTCTCAATGCGAATTTCATGTTGAGAAATACAATATTAAAAACTCAGATTATGTGCCTTGGGGTCAGCCAGGGGTTGGGCAAGCAGTGAACATGCAGGAAGTGGCCTGCTCTCCTGGGCCAGCTCTCACCTACCCCCATCTGATTGGCTTGAGGCTCCTCCCATGGACAGGTGCACCTCCCTTTCTCTATCCACCACACAACACTCACCTTTCTCAATCTTGCAGCCCCTGTGCCAGAGCGGATGGCATCCATCAAGGCTTGCCTGGCATCCACTGAGTTGCTGAGGGTGCCTGAGCTGAACCTGGAAGCTGTCCTTGATGCAGCCTGGGAGGTTGGTGGGGGAGGAGGTGGAAGGGCTGGTGGGGGTGGAAGGCCATGGTCTTCTTGCTGAGGATTTTCTGCACCCAGGGCACTGAGTGCAGCATCTCGAAAGCTCTGGAGCTCTTCAGAGGCAGAGGAGGACACCTAGCAATGAGATATTTAAATGACTGCTCTATGGGTTGAGTATCCATGGCCCCCTAAATTTTCATGTATGAATTCTTAATCTCCAAGGTGGTGACATTAGAAGGCAAAACCTTTGGGAGGTGATGAGGTCAGGAGGGTGAAGCCCCCATGAATATGATCAGTGACCTTATAAAAGAGACCCTAGTGAGTCCCTTGGCCCTTCCACCATGTGAAGACACAGCAAGAAGTCACCATCTATGAGCCAGAAAGTGAGCCCTCACCAGACAACAAATCTGCTGAAGAGAAATAAACTTCTGTTGTTTATAAGCCACCCAGTCTATGGCATTTTGTTATAGCAGTCTTACAAAGATAATGGCAATGTCCATAAAGGTCCTTTTCAAGAGGGCAACTCACAGCTTACTGTCTTGGACCTCGGACAGCTCCTTTATGCTAAGCCCAGGAAGTCTGTTTGCCCGATGGCTTAGACACTTGCCCCTGTGTCCTGCCAAGTCACGGATCACAGGGACCAGGATTTGGCAGTGATGGATTGCTGAGAATTTTCTGATCTTATAACTTCTTTTAGCATGTGGGGATAGAAAAAGAGGCTAGAAACACAAATCTGACCAGTTTGGAGAGTGAGGGAGGACATACACTCAGACTCAAGTAATTTATAAGTTATGTTGTTCTTGGAATTCTGTGTGTGGAAGCCATGGGTGATACCATGCTGCCCCAAACTCAAGACCATGTTTTTCCTGCAGTTGTGCAAAAACCAGCACTCTACTCATGCAGCAACTTCATTCCAGCAAGTGTGCATTTGCAGGCAGCCTGGTTATTATCAAAGCCCGGAAGCCATGCTGCGTGCCAGAGGAATATGGAAAAGTGTTCAATGCTAGTTGCAGCAGGAGCTATGCTTTTGGGAGAGGGTGGGAGAACCTCTGAGCAGTCTCATGTTTCCCGTGCAGTGGCTGCCCCAGCCTCAAGTAGCAGGGTGCCTGCCTACAGTGCCAATGTGCCAGGATGGAGGAATGGGCTGCTCTGAAGCCAGATCACCATCCTCTCAGAATAATAGCAGCTTCCACACCACCTATCCAGGTCACTGGTGAGAGGAGTGGGTGGGCACTGGCACCCACCTCACCATGGTCTTCCTTACCTTCCTCAGGTTATGGGTACCGCTGTGCCCACGGATGGCTGCGAGCAGGGCTGATCGCTCACTCTCTGCCTCTGTGTAGGACGGTTTCTTTGGCCCTCCCTCCATGGTGTGTTCTGCAGTCTAGAATATTAACAGTGTCAACATATGTCACTCTGAAGATGGAGAAATATTAACTGTGAGACAGCCTGAAAGAAAACCCCTGCATATCAGTTGAGGCCTCTAAGATCAATTCCCTATCTGCTAAAAGGTGCATACACAAGGTCTCCAATTTACTATGGTTCAACTTAGGATTTTTCCACTTTATCATGTGAAAGCATATCCAAAGACCAGTTTGTTTTTCACTTTAGTATTTAAAAAGTTACATAAAATATTCAACACATTTTATGCAATAGGTAGAGAGAAGATTTTGCCCCCAGGGCAGGTCAACCTAAGTGTTCTGAGCATGTTTAGGATAGGCTAGACTACATACTATGATATGTGCTGGATAAGGTGTATTAAACATATTTTTGACTTCCAATATTTTCATCTTTCCATGGGCATACCAGGATATAACCCCACTGAAAGTCGAAGATGATGTGAAAAAGAATCAAATACTGTATATTTGGGGTAGCATCAAATGTTGCCTCTTAATGTCAGATCACTCCTGTTATCTGTCCTATCTCCCCATGGCTGAAATGTGTGCGAAAGTCCTGCAGATCTGAATGAGAATCCTGGGTCCCTGCTAGTGAGTGTGTAACCTTAGCCCAGGATACTTAGTCTCACTGAATCTCAGTTTCCTCATCAGCGAAATGGAGGAAATGATTCCCGATTGTTAGTGTTGGCTTCACAAATAATATTTTTGACAGGTTAAATGTCTAGATAATGGAGGAACAATGTCATAAACTCTTTTAATGTTGGAGAATTACAATATGCTGATGCTACAAATAAAGTCATGTGCCTCATAACAGTGCAGTCAAGAATGCATCATATGTACAACACTGGTCCCATAAGAATTATGGAGCTGAAAAACTCCTGTTGCCTAGTGACACTGTAGCCACCCAGCCATCCTGTAGCCTTCCTACCATCCTGCTCCAATGCTTTGCTCATGCGTTTGTGTGATGCTGCTGTAAGCAAACCTCTGTGCTGCCAGTCATATGGAAGGATAGCATGTACAATTACACAGGGCACAAAATTCTTGAAAATAATAACAAATGACTAAGCTGCGATTTATGTATTTACTATACTATGATTTTTATGGTTAGAGTGAATTCCCACTTGTAAAATAAAGTTCTGTACACAGTGTGCCACGTTACATGTGTAACAGTCTCCTACACCTCATGCCTACCACATCTCTTGATGCAGCATGAGGCCATGTCTAGTGACTGACCTATACCATCCAGATTTGTGTGAGCACACTCCAGGATGTTCACACAGTGATGATATGAGTGAGCAACACAGCTCTTAGATTGTATCCCCACTGTTAAACAACACTGGATTGCAGAGGAAAGCAGTGGTGCTGCCTGGATTTTTTATTTGCCTACTTCAGCATGCTATAATTTGGGTCTTAAATGTTCCAGAGGCCCTTGTGTTAAAGACTTGGTCCTCTGCTTGGAAGGCAGGGGAATCATTAGGAGGTGGAGACTAGTGGGATGTCCTAGGTCACAGGGCGCATGTCTTTGAAGGATATTATGGGATGCTGGTCTCTTCCTCTCTCTTTTGGCTTCCTGGCCATCAGGTGAGCAGGTTTGGTTCACCATGTATTCCACCATAATGTGCTGCCTTTCCACAGATCCAAAAGTAATGGGTCAACTGAACTTATACTGAAACCTCCAATCTGGGCACCAAAATAAACCTGTCTTTTAATTAAGTTGAGCATCTCAGGTTTTATGTTACAGTACTAGAAAGCTAACTAACACACAGTGTTCGAAGACCAGGGTCCAAAGGGTCGTGCCACAACCCAGCCTCTCCATTTCTCTTGCCTAGTGGATGGACGTTCATTGGCTGACATCTTTTCCATAGGAAAGTTGGAGCCTGAAAAACTGAAACCCATTCATTTTAGCCTCTTTAGTGGTTCTATTCAAATATTCTTGAGGAAAGAAGGCGACAGAAATTCAGGCGAAAATGAAACCTGTGTATTAATCCTTACTGCTATGCTTTTCCTGTCTCTCCTCCAATCCTCTTCTAAGAATCTAGGACAGGTGTGGGAGTTCTGGCCAAGATCTCCCTCCACCTGTTTCCCCTGTGGCCACTGCACTCACCTTGCGGAGCTTGTCCTTCCCTCCTGCAGCATGAATGGCTTCCATCAGGGCACTGTGCAGGGATGTATCTTTTGGAACTGGCCTCTGGACAACAGGTTTGAATTTTTTCTTTGGCCCAAAAATGCTGTGTGGCAAGGTACCATCTGTTTCTTGCACATCTGTAGATAATGAGTTGGGTTTTTGCTCCATTTCTAGGATGATGTGGCTACTAGTGCTGGACACTTTGGGAAAGTGAGGAGGCTCGCTGTTGCCTGGGGCCCCTGTAGAGCCATTCACCAGTGCCCTGCTGGAGCTCTGAGCATCTGCCAGGCATGAAGGAGGTGGGTGCACCCTGTCTAGTGTGAGCGCAGGGTCAGACGCTGAGCTGGTCTTTTGGTTACTCGCGCCTTGCTTTTCATTGAAACCACAGCTCTGTCCCACAGAAACATGATCCTTCTGGGAAGATCTGACTAGTGGGAAACAGGAGCTTCTGTGGACAGTGGCAGGACAGTCTTGAGTAGACAGCTTCCCACATGGGCTGCTGAACTCCCCTCTAGGCTGGGCTCCCGCGGCTAACTCTCCCCCAGCATTGCTGGGAAGGCTGACGTCAGGCTGCTTTGCCTCATGTCTATGTCTTTGTGCCTCCGAGTGCAGGTCGGGGGCTGTGTCATGCTTCATAGTGACAGGCTCTCTTGGAAGCTTTGGTACTCTGTCCCCATGACACTTTTCCTCATTATTGTGCTGCCTCAGCATATCACTGTGGACTTTGGGGGGTCCTATCCGCTTGGCAATGGCAGAGGCCACATACTGGCTAGATGTTCTTCTCTGAGGCTTGAGGAATGTGACTTCTGAGGTGTTACCTGCTGGCACTTTCATGTGACAAGTGAGTGCTGAGGGTGCCCGGCTCCTCCCCTCTTCCAGGTGTGTCCTGCATTCTTGGGGGCCTGCTTGCTGCTGGGGTGCAGTTAATGTTGGGACTACCTCGAGTCTGTTGTTGGGCAGTGGCTTGGCTGGCATGGTGGTGGTGGTGGTGGTGGTCCTCTTGGCTGAGCAATCTTTGGGCTGGGTCAGCTGCTTCTCCAATGAGCTGCACCTCCAGAACTCCTTCACTTTCCCAATGGGTTGAGTTTCTGTTTCAATAACAGATGATGAGAGGGGTATGGTCCTGCTGCTGTTCACATGGGGGCTCACCAGATTCCCCAGCTCATCAATCTTAATGGCGCCCGTGGAGAGGGACACGTCCCTGTCGTAGCACTTCATCTCTGACTTGGGAGGAACAATTTTATAGGTAGTGAGGCCGCACTTCAGTCCGTAACTTCCCCTCGGGGTTTGGCCTTGCTGATACCATGATGGTGGTGCTGAGACAGCGGTTTTATCGGTTTTATCGTTGCTTTCCTTTTCACTTGTTGGCTGTAAACTCGCTCTCTGGACAGGACGCGTTGTGTCACTGTAAGCTGGAACAGGACCTTTTCCTTTTCCCCTTGCATTTAGGCCATCTATTTGAAGTTTTGAAACAAAAGAAGTCACCTTGGGCCCTGTTTCGATGAAATTCCCATCTTGAGAGGTATTGGATTGGGTTCCCTTTCTGAGGTCGTGGGAAGGAGTGTAGGGATCAGGCACTTCTTCCCTTGTCCTTCCCCGAGGCTGGCTGTGCACAGCCTGAAATGAGGCCCAGGGGGCTCTCCTGCTGGCAACATCTCCCATGTCAAAAGAACCAGCATTGTTGTTTCTATTGGAAAACAGTTCCAAATCTATAGGGTCATCTGAAACTTCCCCAATGAATGTCACTGGGATGGTATCTGCGTCACTGTCAGGGATGATGGCATCTTGCACACTGTGGTGGGACACACCATTTGTAGAGCTGGTTAGTGAGCTGGTATCTGTTTCATAACTTTCTTCCATTTCTGAAAGAAAGACAAATGCAAGTCACTGATTACCACTCCATGTACAATCACCAAGCTGATGACTTAATCGTGGCCATGACTTTGACTTCCCTGAGTCTACTTTGTGTAAGCTACTTACAGGTGTTAAAATGATTGTTTTGATTTGTAATCTACATTGGCCTGGGGCCAGAATTTCAACTTTCATAAACTACACAAGATCTGTTTGCAGATTCATGATGCTTCCAGGTAAACTGTTTAGTTATAACATTTTGCTAATGTTGTTCAATAAAAAATAGATTTCTAAATCCAAGCTTCTGGAAAAAAATCTATTCTTAACACAGAAGCATGAAAGTGAACTTGGGGGTCTGGCCTTTGAATTTCCAGTGCCCATCAGGAGCATGGCAAGACTATGCATAGGAGGACTTGCTCTAGCTTTAACTTCTTAAAGCCTGTGCCCCACAGAATCATCAGCCCTTTCAAGTGCTGAGTGAGGCAGTGGGTCATGTGTTCACAGGCTGTGGGACACTGCATGGCTGACAGGGATTTCTTGACTATGCCTATCAAGCTGGGAAAGAAACTGAAAAGCAAGTTGAATAAAACTACTGAGCAGTTTTATAATCTGTTTCCTCCTTCATGTTTTGTTTTAAGGCATCAGCAATATCTAATTCCTAGTTTACTTTCATTTTGTGCCTTAGAGAAAATAACTCTTTTGTTTGAAATTTTTTTACTTGTTTACCAGAATTATTTGCATCTGTTCTGGCCTTAACAGTATTATTCTCCCAACCCCCACCCAATATATAAACAGAATAAAAAGTTCCATGGGATGCTCCTTTAAATGGGTCTAATGGGAAAAAGTTTGTGCCTTTCCTTACTAGCAAGTAAAGAGTTGTAAGTCTTAATAAAGACATCTATTTAGCTTTGTGCACCTTCTGTTTCCCTATATTCCACACCTTTTCATTTTCTTAAATGTGTATGGGATACTTTTTCATGTGCACAATTAGTATTAATTGTATAATTAGTATTAATCAGAGCACATTTTAAGCAGTCATTTAGACATTTCCATGTACAGCTTGGATTCCTGACGGAAAGATGTCCATTAAAACCCATACTCCCCTGTGAGCTCAGCCCTCAAGTCCAATTCAACCCTCAAGTTCAAGCCCTCTTGAGAGCTCAGTCCTCAAGTCCTATCTCCAGGCTGAGCTGTGAAACACTTTGAAGACTTCTTCTTCCTTGGGTACTTATAGTTTAGTGTTCTCAGAAATAGTAACCTTCAGTAGATATGGCCACACAGTATACTATCAAAATAGTAGGTGGCTCTCACCTTCCAGTTCTTCATCAAGTTCTGCCAAGGTTTTATGGAATTGTCCAGCAGTGAATAATTCTTCATCATTATTTAAAACTATGGTAGCTTTTTCAGATCTAGGGAAGGCCAAAGAGAAAGGAAGAGCACTTATTTACTTCTCTCAGTAATGATTTAATGAACTCCTTCCCAGAAATAGTTAAGAATTGGACAATGGACTGGGGAGATAGCTCAGTCGGTAGAGTACTTGTTTTGCAAGCAGAAGTCCCTGAGTTCAATCCCCAGCATCGCCAAGAAAAAAAAAAAAAAAAAAAAAAAAAAAAAAAGGAATGGGACAGTTCATATTCAAACTCAAACAGTCACATACTTATTAGCCCACCATCGTTCTTGCAACTACTGAGACAGGTTTTGTGTATGTGTGTGTTGGGGGGGTATGTGAGTGATGTGTATGTGCATATGTATGGTATGAGTGTGTAAGCATGTGTGTGTGGGAGATACGTATGCGGCATGTGTGCATATGTGGGGTGTGTGTGCTGGTGATCTAAAGTTGTAGCAACACCCAAACCGCACACAGTACCATTCAGTCTACAGTACAAAGTCCAATTATAAATTCTGCTACACAAAAACAAGTTCATGTGCAATGGGATCTGCTTGCACACCTGTGTCACATGGCAGCAGTCACCTATACCTAGCACCTGATAATAATAAGGAGGACTCTGAATCCCCAGTATGCCCATGTATTTGGAAGCCAGGGGCTGGTCCAGCTCACTCCTGGACCCTATGTGTTAAGCTGTCCCTGAGCACTTGGGATTTCTCTCAGTGTCCCTCAGGGCCCCAGTGATGAAGGCTGCATGCTTTGGCACAGGGCATGGCCATGCAGTTCACTGTTAGGAGAACTATGGGGAGAACTTTCAGGCTCCTTGGGTGGTTTCCAGAAGCCCTGCCAACTTTTCAAGCTCATGCCTCCATCTGCACCATCCCTAGCAGTGACCTACCTGCAGATTCTAAAAAGGACAGACTTGCTATTCCTCTATAATAAAAGGCTTTCATATACTCTTTGATCTGTTCCTTCGTCAAGTTTTTACTCTGGCTTAATTCCTGTGTTGGGCAAGTGATGGAGGAGACAGGAGCACGCAGGGGAAGGTTAATCATGTCACCCAGAGTTGTGCTCCTAGGCCTGTCATTGGGAACATGAAGACAATAGTGAAGGTGCTAGCAAACTTGTAGAGACTGCAGCAGTACAAGAGCTCCCGTTCTTGCCCCTCATGCTCCTGCCCAAGTGCCTCCTTTGAGACCCAATAGGAGGAGATGGCTTGGCAAGCCTTTGTTTCAGAGCAGGTAACTGTCTCATGCCAGGCCCTGAACAGGCCTCTCTTGTACAGATTATTTTACAAGAATCCGCACAAGAAATTTATAAGATAGGTAGTGTTGTTATCATAATTGTACAGATAGGAAACGGTATGCAGAGAGCCCAAGAGACCTGCAGAAAGTCACACCAGCATTCAGAGCCAGGTGTACCTGCTCCAAAGCCTGGGCTTTGCCAACCAGGTGGCCAGGCCATGTCTGAGGCCAAGAAGCACAATGCAGCCCCCTGTGGCACAGGGTGTCCCAGAAGATGTCAGCCTGCCTTCTCAGGACAGCGGGATGGTGCCTGATTTGCGTCAAGGGGACAATGGCATCCGTGAGACAACTGCTGCCAAAACAATTTGAGAGCTGTCTTTGCAAGGGCTATTGCCTCTATTTTCCTATTGTGCAGAAAACACAGAGACATGTCTAAGGCAATTGTCTCTCTTTAGTGAAAGCTGAAGGTTCTTTTCCGCTGATTGTTAAAATTGAGGACCAATCTCCATCGTTGCTAATCAGGCCCAGATAATGATGCATAAATATGCCTTGCACAATCCTCACTTACGCAGCGAAGTTTTTATTCCGATAAATGAGTCTTTCTTTCTTTCTTAGTGACTATGTCCATTTGGGAGCCAGGAAGTGGCTTCAGAATCAGTCTCAGCTAATGTCCTCTGACAAGCCAGACAAAGGCGGCTGGTCAGAGATGTGTGTGCATGTGGACCAATTAATAAGGACCACAAGAGGTGCACAATTGTCCTTCCCATTGCTTTGGCCTCAGACTTTAATTATTTGAATGCATTTTATAAAAGCATTTTCTCTTTCATGGAATGTGATGGTATAAGTAAATTTAAATATTTAATAAAATACAATTGGAAGAAAATATGGAAATGGTGGACAAAATAATATTTACAAAGGAAAATAGAGCACTTTTAAGATGCTACTCTTGGTTTAGGATGCTGGAAGCCCAGCCAAACAAAAAATTACATACCACTTTTACTTCAAAGAGTGTGCCTTTATTCAGACTATGTGTGATCGTATCACTCTAGGAGGCATTGAAAAAAATAATATTAATAAAAACTAAAATGAATTTAAAATAAAAACTGCATTGCTTTTGTAAACATTAAAACTAGCAAAAAAATATAAAATACATCATCCGAGGCTGATAAAGATGCAATGAATGTGAGAGACCACACACTTTTACTGGTTTTAACTGGAAAAAAACTGTGGAGCATACAACAACACACAGAACAAAAATCACTGTATCTTTGCAGCAACCCTTGGTGTGCTAGTGTCTATTTTTACAATTTATCTTAAGAAAATAATCCAAAAGAAGGAAAAATATAAACACAACAGTAGTCATTGTATTAATGTGAAGAATTCTAAAATGTGTCCAGCAGCAGGGAAAACTGTCTAAATCACTGCATGTGGCAAAGGGCTTTAACAGTAACTCTAACAATCATGAATCCTATGTAGAAATACAGACCAATGTGTCACCTAGCACATTTTATGAATAAATTAAGACTTTTAACTATATGTAGGATAACTACAATGATGTAAAAATAGCATCTGCTACTGGGTGTGCTGGTAGACATCTGTAATCCCAGTTACTCAGGAATCTGTAGCAGGAGGGTCACAAGTTTGAGGTCAGCCTCAGCAACTTAGAGAGATCTTTTCTCAAAATGAAAAGTAAAAAGGGCTGGGCTGGGGACATGGTTCAGGGGTACAGCTCCCCTGGGTTCAAACCCTATTTGCAGAAAAAAAAAAAAAATCTGTCATATGCCTTGTGGACAAGGGTGAGAATTAAAATTCAGACATCAACAACACACCAGTATGACTTATTAAAAAAGAAGGAATTATGGTAACTGTTTTATCTTTTTACTTTAGAATTATACTTGTTTTAGTTAAAAAAAATGGTTTGAGGGTGACAGAATAGAGGAAACTTTATTGTAGAGCGAAATTAAAGGGAGGAGGGGGCAGGGGTATGAAAAATGGTGGATGAGACAGACATCATTACCCTATGTACGTATATGATTACATGAATGGTATGAATCTACATCGTGCACAAACATAGAAATGAAAAGCTGTACCCCATTTGTGTACAATGAATCAAAATGTAGTCTATAAAAATAGTGATATTTTTAATGAACAAAATTTCAAATAACATTTTCATTCTCCAGTTAATTCTATGTTTTAATGCCATGTACAGTCTATATGACCGTGTGTTCTTACTGTGAGCCCAATGATGCCAGTACATAGCTATTTTGTATGACCACCATCATGAGAACATAGCAGTAGACCAGAGCTGTCTCAGGCCTTTAACATTCCCCCAGCCAGGCTCAGCTGTAGCTGCTTCATAGAGAGCATCAGCAGCCGGGCTCCAAGGGCTTGGGGATTCTGAGCTGGTCTCTCCCATGCCCTCCAGTGGAGTCAAGTTCTCTTGTTGAAGTATGAGGACTCAAGCTCAGTCCGATTCTCTTGTGCCTGTGTTTCTCTTTCCTGCCCTGTCCCTTCCTGCAGCCTACCTCAGTTGGATCTCACAGGCTTGTCCATTGGTGGTGCTACGCAGTCCCAGGCCTTGCTAACACATCCCCATTCTACCATGGCCTTGGCCTTGCTCTCTGGCAATGGAAAACAGAGCACTTTTAAAATGCTTACTCTTGGTTTAGGATGCTGGAAGCCCAGCTAAACAAAATTACATAACACATTTACTTCAAAGTGTTTGCCTTTATTCAGATCACATCATTCTAGGAGGCACTGAGGGTCTGGGTCCTTAGGACTCTGCATGTCCCAGAAGAGAGCATGGACACATGCTAGCAGCAACCAGCCCTGGGTGCACTGGGGAGTGAAGAAGGGGCTGAGGTGAGCCAGGGCCTTGATTGGTGTCCTCTGGAGCTTGCCAAACCCCTGATATCTCTGAGGGAGGGCAGATACGCCCTGTCAACTGCTTCTTAAATTGTTCTTCTGGTTGATGCTATGTTCTGGGTTCTGGGCTTCTGGGGTGAAGAGATTATCTAGTCAAGCCAAAGGCCAGAGGAAACATGTCTATTTTGCTTTCAATATAAGATTTTCAGAGACAGAAATAGTGATATTTGCTTTTCTTCCTCATTTCCATCTTCTTCCAAATGGGTTATTGGTAGATTATAATTATTCCCCCTTCTTGGAAAAACCTCCAGATTAATGTTCTTAGTCACTGGGCTTGGAGGGAAGCTCCCTGTGGGCTCAGCATTAAGCTTGAGTGTCTTTAAGGCAACAGTGGGCAAGAAGTACCATCTCTGTTGGTGGGAGTAAGGAAAATGGGCACAGATGTTCCTCTCCTGGGCTTCCTCCCTACCCTTTACCTACACCCAATCTTCAGACACATTTCTTGTTGACCTTTTTTTTTTTTTAAATGGCTGAAGATAAAGAAATAAAAATCAGACAAACATAGGGCAGGCATTTTGCTATCAGGCTGCACATATTGAATAAACATGGCCAGAGCTATTTTCTCACACAGTCAGTGACTATAGAGAACCTGATAAAGCTAGAGCCACTGCTGCATAGGATATGAGGGACAGAGAACAGCACTGGGGAGTTTCACACCAGTCTTCCCAGGAGGTGGAGCTGCCTCCTGAGGTCCACTCCTGAGGTCCACTCCTTTGAGGGTACAGGCAGAGGGTAATTGCCTCCACCCGGCTGAGGGGGCACAGGCCCTACCTGGCCTCCTGCCCTTGGCTCACCCAGCTCCCTGCAAAATGACAGCAGGGAACCATCCTGTCCAATTAGCACCAGGAGAAATATAGGTTTTTTGATATTCTGTTTTCATTTGCTGGGATAGTAAATCTGAAATTCACAAGATTTACAAGATCTATTCATAGCACACCAGGTCACGTTTGTTTTTGACGTTAAGAGTTTAGGTAATGTGTGCAATGGGAGAATTAATGAAAAAGAATGATGTTGTTTTCAGGTGTGATTCAATTTGCTGATGACAACCAGACCAACCAACACTGTGATTTCAGAATTCGTGACTGGACAAACTAAAGGCAAGAAGCCTGGGAAGACAGAGCAGGTGACAGTCATATACACTTAACTTCCCCAACCCACTTGTAAATGTGTCTGTATTGACAAAGCTGCAGAGTGTACAATGATGTCCAATAAAACAGGAGGCACACATACAGTTTAAGATCTCCTTGAAGTCACATTTAAAAAGTAAAAAGAAATAGGTGGATTTAATTTTAGTTAAATATTTCAAGTTTAATATTATTTATTTCCACACATTTTTTTTCTTTTTGTACCAGATTTGGTGCATATTTTACTCCAACAAAACATTTCAATTTGGACTAGTCGCTTGGCAAGTACTCAGCTGCCAAATTACTATACGGTAGGGTAGCCACTAAGGAAACCGAAATCCCATATATCAAAAATATTCTTCAGAAAGGAAGGAAAAATAAATATATCTTCATATAAAGCAAAGCTAAGAGCCAGCATACTTGTTAACAAAAATAACCCTTGGTCCTTCAGACAGACAGAAAATGACACTGGAAGGAAACCCGGGCATCAGGGATAAAGAGAAAAAAACCAAATAACAAATATATGGGTAAACAGAAGACACTATTTTTCTCTTTTTGAGCTCTTTAAGAGATGTTTAGACTACTGAAGGGGAAAAATTGAGAAAAATATCTGGAACTGAACAACAATTAAAAGACATCATATCAAAGTTTGTGGGTGTGATGAAAACACTGCTTAGAGATTCACAGCATCAAATGCTTACATTAGACAAGGAGAAGGTTTCAAATAAATATCTAAACTTCCACTTTCAGAAACGGAAAAATGATGATCAAACTAAACCCAAAACCAGCACAAGGAAAAAAAAAAATAAACATGCAGACTAACACATGGACCAAGTGGACAGCGTTTGGAGAAGCAGGAACGATAACACCACCATGGACGTTTAGATGCTGGTGTGGCCGTCAAGGAAATGAAGTTTCTAATAGAAAAGCTCCATCTTCAGGTAAAGATGATATCACTAGAGACCTCTACCACACATTTGAAGAAGGATTAATATCAATTATATACAAACATTTCCAGGAAATAGAAGAACAGGGAACAATTCACGATGTATTCATGAAAGCTGGTATTACCCGGCCATGAAACCAGAAAAGGTGGTGCCAGAATAAAACCATAAAAGAAACCCAAAATTGACAGATCCAAGTCCATCATGAATGTAGATATAAATGTCCCTATATAAGGCACTTTATGGACAAGCCAAGAAAGACATGTGATGGTATGGATTGCTGTAGAATAATTATATGACAAAAGTCAACACCTATTATTGATAAAAACTCTCAGATACCAGGGAGTGTCATAGATTAAATCATATCCCCCAAAGACATGTGTAGGTTCAAATCTCCACACCTAATGGTAAGGTCTTTTTTTTTTTAGAAGTGGCAATACTATGATATAATTACCTAAGAGGGGTCATGAGGGGCTAGGGTGAGGTCATAGTTCAGCCTGGCTTGCTCCCTTATAAGGAGAGCAGGGCAAGTTATGCTTCAGTGTAACTTATGTCAATACATGACTATCTTCTCTCCTGTCTAGTTGACGTTTGTAATGAAACATTTTAATTCTTGTACTTCTCACTTTGGGTATGTCCTGTAGGTATTTCTTTGTGGTTCCCAATGGGGGTTACATTTAACATGAGAAAGGGACACCATGCTGATGCAAACCTGCAGCAGGGCAACTTCAGTAGTGTAGAGACAGCTGCTGCTGTGCCTCTCCGTCCCCATCCCCTCAGCTGCTGATGTCCCCCATGTGACATGCATATGCACTGTGTGTTCAATAGCACAGAACACAGTTGAGGTTTTCTGCTACATTATTCTCTTACATCTTGTAGAAAATATAAGTGGCACTAGCTTTTATATTTCTCATGGATATGCTTTACCAGAGATCATTCTGCTTTCAAGGAGATCTGAGTTCTGAGTCTTGTGTCCTTCTGCTCAACCTGAAGGATGCCCCTCGCATAGGGCACATCTAGTGGGGACCAACTCCCTGCGCTCTTGTTTATTTGGTGCTATGGTTGGAACATGCGTCTCTCTCCAAAATTCCTGTTGATGCTTCAACAGCAACCTAACAGCTTTGAAGAGGTGTGCCTTGAGGAGGCTCCAGACCTCTGCTGGATGTTACCCTCTGTTTTCTGCTCACAGCGAGAAGGCCATTTAGGGTGAGCACCCCTAGAAAGCTGGAGAAGTGGGTCACATCGGCAAGCCACAACATTCCTCCGTACGTTTCTGAGGGAGCATGGAACCTCATCCAGCAAATCCTGACTGTGAGCCACACACAGAGGCCTACCTACCCTAGAGCAGGTAATGGGACACCCATGGCTGAGCCAGGGCAAGGAGTCTTCACCCAGTGATCATAGCGAGCCACTCCCCAAAGGGCCCGACCCTGCCATCGTGACCATCGTTTGACATGGGTTATGATCCCTATAATACCTGGGTGTCTATGGCAAATCACAAATTTGGTGGGGCCATGGCTACCTGCCTCATCCTCTGGCACCAGAGAACCCAGGGGGCAGGCTGTGAACTCCAGGCCAAGCCTGTGCATCGTCTGGTAGTTGAGCCTCGCCCAGGCCCCAAGGATCCTCCCAGTGCCCACCCCAACAAGTCTGTCAGCCAGCCTGCCCTTTCCTTGCCCTGTGAGCAGGAGCAGCCTGAGGAGGCCAAGGAGTCAGGGCAGAAGGGCGAGCCAAGTGCCAGCATGCCTGCCATTCCTCTCTGCTTCCTCCACGTGAAGACACCCCCTCTAGCCTAGCCTCCCAGCAGGACCCTGTGCCCATTCCAATGGCATGTGTGCCCCAGGCCCAACCCCCATAGCCTGGTCACAGAAGGTGGCATCTTGGCCTCCCAGGGTACCTCCACAGGACAATCCCATGACAGAGGCAGGGGCTGGAAGGGAGTGGCGAGGAGGATGGCCACCTGCATTCAACAGCTGTGTTGCTGTGTGCATTGCTTACACGGGCCCAGCTTCAGGGGAAGAGTGGCTCCAAAGGAAGGAGACCACAGACACCCCAGGTTCCCAAACAGAGTGGCTCCAGTGAACACGCACACATGACACAGACAGACGGGTGGAAACCAGAAGACCCGAGCTCTGAGTATCCTGACATCATGGCACAGCATCTGACAGGAAGTGGACTCAAACAGCTACAGGAGCAAGGCACACCGACTGGCTTTCGCTTCTCCGTGTAGATTCCAGCCAGGAGCGTATCTGGAACCATGAGGACTCTCCTCTACTCCCACCTGCCAGAGGCATCAGAGACTCTCTTCCCTGGGGCATTTCCCCCTGCCTGGCTCTTCTTTGAGACAGCAGAGATGGTTCCTAATAAATTCCTGTTTTCACAAATTGTATGATAAAATTGATCTTCCAAAGGTTAAAAAAAATCAGTTTAAAAAAAGGGAAGGTTGTGGTTGTGGATCAGTGGTAGAGCGCTTGCCTAGCATATGTGAGGCACTGAGTTTGATCCTCAGCACCACATAAAAATAAATGAATAAAATAAAGGTCCATCAATATCTTAAAAAATATTTTTTAAAAAATGGGAGAAACAACACACAGAGTGGGAGGCCTCTGGGCAAGGGCTAGGGTCCACTTCAAGGCCTGGACCACTGTGCTTCCTTCTCCTATTCAGGGTAGATACGAATGCACCTTGAGCCAGTTTAGATGGGGACTTACTTGCCTTGAGCTGAGGTAGACAGGGTCTCGGACTTGCTCCCCTTGACCTTGTGTCAACAGGAGATTCTGCCCTTGAGCCACTGTAAAGTTGATTCCATTTGAGCTGATTGCTTTGGCCAAAAAGACTCCCTTTCCTGGTCTTCAGGCTCCTCCCTGAGGTGTGTGGACAGGGTGGGTAGCAGCCATTGGAGAAGACACATCTGGAAAGGTACTGGACATTCCAGAATGGTCTGTGGCCTCATCTCCATTATCCCGTGTGCAGGGAAGCGAGAGGTGGGCCAGTCGGCAGGGATGGGCCAGTGGGCAGGGGTGGGCCTCCCTGCAGCAGTGGCTGGGTGCTTTACGGTCATGCAGCCTCTGTATCCAAAATCTCCTCCTGGTCATTGCTAGAGGTCCCAGGGAGGGAGCATATGGGCTCTGGGAACTGGAGATGCTAAACCTTTCCATGATTGCTAATGACGTAATAGCCAAGTGCACCCATGTGGAATTGTTCTTTCCTTTGGGTTCTAGGGGCACTGAATTTTGTAAAGTGAAGTATGCCCCAAAAAAGAGTTAGAAACCCTTAGCTCAGTCAGGCAGAGGATGGGATGGATGTTTGGGTCAGTGCAAGTCCACAACTCAGAGGAGTGTATGGGTAGTGGTCCAGAAACCCAGAAGAGATGACCATCTTCACAGGCTCTGACAGAAGCAGGCCTCAAAAACGTTCAGTGAGAGCAAGACTGTGGCCCAGAAAGTCACCATGCATACGGTGCCCAGGAAGCCCCATGTAAGTGAACTGGAAGATTGATCAACAGAGTATTCTCCAAACGAACAATGGAGAGAAGAAAATTTGTTGTGGCTGCTACTGCTGCTGTTATTTTTAATGATCATATGAGATGATCTAGCATTAATGTCATCAGAGATCCAAAATGAGAGGAGAGACTATGGCACAGAAAGAAATTATGGCTCAATTTCCCAAATGTGGTGAAAGACATGAATCTACAGACTTCAACAGCTTAGCAAACCTTGGTAGGAGAAACCCCAAGAAGTCCATGTCCAGACACATGACAGCACTTATAAACCAAGGATGAAGGAAAACACTTGAAGTCAACCAGAAGAAAATGATACCTTATTGACAGATGTGGAACCATTCAAATGACTGTGGAATTCTTGTCAGAAAATTGGTAAGACCGAAGGCAGTGAAATGACATTTTTAAAGGGCCCTTGTGGTTACACTACTGGAGTGTGTAACTCGCCAAGTTCTTGTTAAGTGTTTTAAATGCTCCCTTGAAAATGTGGTTACAAAGTTCTGGGGTTCTAGAAGGGATCTAGAATGCATAACATATTTCTAAATGTTCTAGTAGTCAAAGGCCCTAAAAGTTATGAAGTTTCAGGGTTCTGGATGGTGTTAAATGATTCAAATGCTCAGAACTCAGCAGTTAGAATATTTCAGGGCTCAAGAGGCCATAGTGACCAGGAAATCCTGGGCCTGCCTCTCTTTCCAGCCTCTTCACTGTATGATGAACTCCTAAGAAGACTTGAGACCACAATTCCTGTAGGCAATGCACCCATTTCTCACAAAGCACTTCAGCAGTCATCACCTCCACCACTCGTGGACAAGTGGAAGCTGAGAAGGAACTTTAAAAAGAGTTGTTAGACAGCAGGTAAGGGCAGTGGGCACCACAGGGAGTGCCCCTTCACCTGGAGAAGTTTCACTTTCTATCTTTGGGACCTCTGCATGTGTTTGATTTTGGTCCTACGTTAAAAACAAGAAAAAAGAAGAAGAAGAAGAAAAAAAAAAAGCTTGCAACCCACTTATTCACTCTCTCTTTTACTCCTTACAAGCAGTCCTACAGAACTGATGTTCCCAAATGATAGAACCCCAGAACTCAAGAGTTTCACAGTATTTACACAAAATAGATGAATTGTCTGATGATGTCTTTTACTTCTGGGATTCAAGTGTTCAGAAATAATACTAATTCCACACTTATTTCATCTCTGGTAGAAGGAAGCACTTCTCTCTGCATCTCCCCATATCAGTCTATCATTTTTTTCAAAGAAAGTTTTTAAAAAGAGAAAGATAATCCGAGTTAGATGCAGTTATAAATAAAAATGTCTTGTCTTCCTCCTCCAGTTGTAAATAGCAACAATAACAATAATAATTAGCTACCAGTTTTGAAAGCTGGCAATGTGCCAGGTGCCATTCTAAGGGGGAGGTACTACCCATCTTAATTTCATTGACAAGAAAATTGAAGCAAGGGGTGAAGTTGTGGCTCCCAAGGTAGACTGCTATGAGCAAAGGGCAGTGTGACCACAGGCAGTCTAACTATGGAATTTTAATCTTTACATTAAGCAGATCTTGAAGAATTAGGCATTTTGTCCTGGATCGTAGACAGAGGACAAATGTATCTCAGGAGAGATCTGTAAGCCCATGCACCATGAGTGGGAGCCACTTACCCAGGGGAGAACCATTCCTGAGGCTCAAGTGATCTTCCCTGAGGGCTACTCTATGTGTACCCAGAACAACGGGCAACCACCAAGAGCATATCTCTGAATTCTCTTGAGGAGTTTATTTACTGCCTGTACTAAGTTTAGAGGAAGACTCTGGAAAGTTAATATCCCACTTCTAAGGTCAAGTTTGAATTGAGAGTACAGACTTATTTTGCAGTGAAAATTTACAACTGGATTCAATCAAATGACTTTATGGGAAACATATCCTTTTCAAACTGCAGTACGACAACATATTGCCATCATTAACAAGCATCCACATTTGCTCTTTTTAGAAGTTAGGGATTTATTCTTGAGACGCTTCAGTTTAAATCCTTGGCCTTAAGGGCATTGGGTGGTGCCCACCAATGCTGCCAGTGATGAAGTAGCAGCTGCAGCAACAATGAGCTGAGCCTCTAAATACCACTGCCCAGAACCACATAACTGCACAAAGGAAAAAAAGATAGCTTGTAGCTGAGGCCAACCTGCACAGCAAACTCTGGACAGGTGGCAGGAGCAATGAAGGAAACACATTTGCCTCCAATTTCCATATATGTGAACCTAAGCAATCAGAGCCCGGAAGTCTAGATGACTTTGACATGAGTAGGAAACAGACAAAGAAAGTCAAGAAAACTCTACCTGAACTACATAGATCTTACACACTTGGGCTTTCTCAAGTCATGAATGGCTTACCACTATTCCCAAACAGTGTTCAGTGAATTTCCAAGTAACAGAAGGTGGCAACAGAAGACTCTACATTGGCGAGATGAAAACCATGAGTAATAATTCCTTTCTGGTGACTGACCCCATGGTGGATACTTCTTGCAAGCTGAGGGTGACTATAAGGGATGTCTTCAAAACTTAGCAGAATCCATTCGAAGCTTAGAGACATGGTCTTGCCAGTTGTGGAAAAGGCTTTGCCTAAGCCCCTAAGGTCTGGGAATTAAAGGGAAAGGAGAGGTCGATATCACGGCCAGGCCCTGGACCTTTGTCATGTGGATAAATGTTCCTTGTGGAATACTTAAGATTAGCAAGAGAAACTAGGTATCAGAATCACTTGGGGTAAAGACAGGAGGTTGTATTCAGATACTAGGCATTTGTCACCAAAAACAGGAGTAACGCCCTTGGGGCACATATTCAGAGGCACAATAAAAGAAAGACTCTACACTGGCAAGGATACTTGCCAATGCTCCCTGGGAATGTGTGGTGTCAGAAAACCTCTTTGTTACTATGCCTCGATTACTATTTTCTGGACATGGATGCCAATGTTCTGTATTCCATCTGGTTTTTCTGCCTAAATGGCTAAGGTTAAGGCCACATGCTCATGAAGAGGAGTAGGTTCTTCTCTCTTCCAGTGTCAACTTGGTTCTGTGTCATCAATCCCTTGCACGGGTTTCTCATTTCACTCAACTCAATCATGGACAGGCTTGGATGTCCAAGCCTGTTACATGCACACCATGCATTACCTACGTTTTACTGACTGGTGAGCCCCCTACAGTCTGTCTGAACTCAATCCTGCCCCCTCCAGCTTTCTCTACCTTTGTGTAGTCCAAGATCTCAATACAGTCGTCTACAGATGTGAATACAAAGCTTGTCACTGGAAGGCACCATTTTCATCAAAAGAGACATATTCTTTCTCTCTCTAGATAGCTGAAGTATTTGTATCTGCCCCAGGTGCGACCTGTGTCAGGGGAATGACACAGAACAGCACTTGCCAAAGAGCCCTCAAGGAGCACTCATCCAAAAGAGCATTAAGAGGCCTTCACAGGAAGGACATTTACATGAGTTGCTTTGCCTATAGGGATTGCAAAAGCCTTTGATATCTCATTGAGGCTAAAAGAAGGACATAATTGTTTTCTAAACTATTTGGGAACAGATAATTTTCAAGTGTTAAGGCACAGGAAATACCCATGTAACTGCAATTGTATTCCAAAGTTGACAAACAGGCAAGAAGGGAAGCAGAATGACCAAAAGCATCCCTTGAGCCTCAGATGAGGGCACATCTGGGAACTGGTATGCCTGGCTTGCATGTGTGTGTAGTCTGGCCCTGAACGTCTGAATTGGTAGCCAACACTGAAAATTTGGGAGATAGCACATAAAAATCTGGATGCTTGGCTTCTCCCTCCAAAGTGGCCACACATGGTCTGTAAATCTCCTTACAAGGTGATGACTGATAGGAGGAAAGGCTGCTGTCCAAGTTTTCCTCCATCCTGGAGACTGCTCACCTCTTGAGTTCCCCTTAGCCTTACCATCTACCCGGCCCTGAGCAATTGAGTTCACAACCTCTCCTTATGCTATAGGCACTGTTTTCAAGTCATCCTGAAGTGTACTTAAAATCATGTATTTGTAGATAAATTGGTGATATATAGTTCTAAAATCTCAGGGTATGTTTAATTTGTCAGCTGAGATAATTCTCATAAAATAATTTAAAAGCCCCCCCCCCCCCCCAAATTATAGTGTTTCATCTCACAAAAAAAAAAAAAAAAAAAAAAAAAAAAAAAAAAAAAATCATGGGCAGAGACTTGATTTCATCCTTTGGGCAAATAACATAGTATCACAGACAGGGGTAAGGGACACATCTCTCCTCACTTGATTCATAAGTTTGCCATGAATATTGATTACCAGTAAAGGTAATAATCAATATGCCACAGAGTCAATGATGTCCCCATTTCCTAAACTAACAGGAGTCATTTTACAATGTATACTGCTTCATAGCTATGCCACATGTCCTATATCATACTGAGCTGGGCTCTTCGGCGTCAGGACACCTCAGCTGGGTCAGTCTCACCATGCATCATCAGAGCATAAGGCTTGGCAAAGTTCAGTGAACTCTCAAAGGCCAAGCAACTAGTTGTTAGCGGTGGAATTCCACTGTAGATCTTTCAGGCTCCCACACTCACTCCCTCCCCACCAGAATATTGTCAAAATTCAGTGGCACCCAGGAGATAACAGTAGAAAAACATACCCTGTTCCCTGTTTTGGAAGAAGTACCAGGTTCCAACTCTGACTATCCTTGATGCAGTCACAGACAACATTCACTCTTATATTTGGCTAAAAATCAGCATGGTTTTAAATCAAGTCTCAGCACCAGCAAAGCAGACTATGAGTCCTATGTGCAGTATCCCTGGGGCCCAGAGTTAAAAATGTCTGATTAGTTTTAGATGGAGAACTCAAACGTGTGTAAGTCCCATGCAAACAAATGAACAGACCTAGAGATTGCAATTGAAAGTTTTTTCTTCATGTTAAATGATTACAATGGAAATGCCATAATTTTGATCTTCTTTCACAGCTACAAATGACATAGGCCAAGTTCAGTTAAATGTATCATGGGTGGAGCAAAGATAGATAGGGACCAATTGCTGCCTTCTAACTCCCTCCCTAATGAATATGAACTTGGCTTTGGAATTGTCCTTAAGACTGAAGAGTTACATTTTAAAATTATCAGGGAATATATATAATAACATGGGGAAATGCTCCTGATAAACTGTTAGGTGAAAATAAATCAAAATAAATATGACTGATCATATAACTACTTTAACCAGATGAAGATTTATGTGTTCATATGGGCTGGGTTGGAACAAAACATAAAAAATACAAAACATTAATTCACTTTGATGATTGACTTAAAGACTATTTTTTTTTAATTTGCTTATTTCTTTTAATGTTTCCAGAATATTGTTCATAAGATTAGTTCTTAAAAGTTAGGTAAAAGGTGAAAAAAAACTGATAGGTTGAAGAGAAGTAACATGCCTTTCCATAGTGAAAAAAAAAAAAAAAGAATCAAGACTGTGGTGTTGGTGCAGAGATGAAGAAATAAACCAGTACTGTGCTGAAGGGCACTGAAAAAGACCAGTGCATATATGGAAACATAATATCCTGCTGGAGTCAAAGAAGGGGGCTGAAAAAAACAGATGCTTTCTTCACACCATGCCCCAAAATAGACCTCAGGTAGAGGAGAGCCCTGGTGTGAGAAAGCAACACTGAAACTTTTACAAGAAATTCAGACTATCTTTAGTCCTTTAGGGTAATGGTAAACATCTCTTAAATATGCAAAGATCGTACATGTTTGTGAGATAAAGGACACAATCAATGACAGTAACATTAAAGACAATTATACAATAAAAGGTAAATGCAGGCCACAGACTTAGAGACTCTTCCTGTACAAAGGTTACAAAAAGCAATTCATTAAAGAAGAAATTCAAATTGCTAATAAACATAGACAAGATATCCATCTTTACTAATTGAGAGAACTGTAAACTAAAGCCACAAGAGATGACATTCGACACCTAGAGGATCAACAAAGCTTAAGATGTCTACTAATCTCAAATGTTGGTGTAGACATGGAATGACAGGATATCACAGACCACTGTAGGACCTGTAAATGGGACAAACATTTTGGATGGTAATTTGCCAGTATTTCATAGAGCTGAAGACGCCTTTTCCTGATGGTTTAATAATTTTTCTTCTATAAATTTCTATACATGTAAATAAAGACATATCTGTATAACTTGCTCATTGTTCCCAGCCCTGAAAAACTGGAACAATCTAAATGTCCATTGATAGAAAAATGAAGAAATAAAGGAATGGATGATACCTATACCATCATGGGTAAGTATTAAAAACATGTTGTTGAGTAGAAATGTAAACTAAAAGTATGGTTTAAACAATTCATTTGAAGTGTCAAAACATACAAGGCATTATTATGTATTATTAATAAGTACCTGCATGTCTACAAATGGCATGAAGATATAACTGTAGCTCAATTCACAATTCACAATAGCTAGATTGTGGAACCAATCGAGATGCCCTTCAATTGATGAGTGGATAAAGAAACTGTGGTATATATACACAATGGAATATTACTGAGCCATAAAGAAGAATAAACTTATGGCATTTGCCGGCAATGGAAGGAATTGAAGAACATTATGCTAAGTGAAACAGGCCAAGCCAAAAAAAAAAAAAAAAAAAAAAACCAAAGGTCAAATGTTTTCTCTGATAGTGGATGATGATACATAATGGGGGGAATGGGGGGGCGGGGTGTGGCAGGGGTGGCCAAGAGAAGAATGGAGGAACTCTGGATGGTGTAGAGGAAAATGGGTGGGAGCAGGTGGGGGAAGGAAAGATAGTAGAGTGAGACAGACAGAGAGTAAGTTTAGTAGAGATATACGTACAATTATATGAATGTTGTGAATCTACATTTTGCGCAACCAGAGAAATGAAAAGTTGTACCCCATTTGTGTTCAATGAACCAAAATGCAGTCTGTAAAAATAACAATTAAGAAAAAGAAAGAAAAGAAAAAAAAATAAAACCATTAAGTCACGGTATAGATATTTCTGCAGAAGGCACCTGGTGTTTAGATATTATATTAGTGAATATTAATTGGATCACCATGACAAACAGCCCCCTCTTTAGAGTCCAGGATGGGAGTGACTTCCTTTTCCACCCACACCATGACTCACCTCAGATGTGAGTTCCTACAGCCATTTCTCTCCCAAGAGGGGCTCTTTTGTGGGCCCAGTTCCGGGGTTCCCATGAGGTCCTGGTCACTGCCGTCTTCTTGGTCTGTGGCCCACTTATCCTTGGACTTCAAGCTGTCATGTTGCGAATCCAGAGAGATAATATCTGAGGGGGAGCTCATCACCCCTGAGTCCTCGGTTGTGTCCTCTGATGCAAAGCAGCTGCCAACAGACACAGTCTCCTCGGCCTCTGATGGCACCAGTGGGACTCCATCCCCACTGCAGTGACCACTGGGACCCAGGGGCAGGCTCACTAGACAAGACAGGGCAAGGACAAGTCAGCAGAAGCCACTCCAGGTCCGCCCCACACTGCCTAACAAGAGCTACATCCATCTGTGGATATTTCCGAAATATGAATTCTATGGTGCACCATATAAAGAGGGCCAATATTTCTCACACATCCTCCTCTGGAAACTTTCTCAGAAGGAGCCATATGTGCATGTACAACTGAAAGCAAAATATTCTCTTCAACACTCAGGATTTGATTAAATTAGCCTTTTAAAAACATGTATTCAAACACCCTGAATGATATGATAAATGTGATGGTTTCTAGTCAGATCCTTGGTTTAACTGAAGTTGGTTTAAAATGAGTTCTTTAGGAGAAAATTACAAACAATTAGAGTTTTAAAAAATATAAACAGACTTAGAAAGCAGTAATGCTAATAGGGGAACTTCTGACAAATCAAGTTACATTTGAAAGAGAGCCCAAAATATGAATGACACATTTCCTCAGCATTTGGTTCTCCCTTAATTTTTTATATGTTAAAAGAGTAAGTTTAGGCATCAGTAAGAAACAACCGGGAGAGAACCTTCAGGCAAAATTTAAAAAAATAAGCACAAAAATGAATCTGTGGTTCAGGTTCTCTGGCCCCTAAGCCCTGTATTGACTGCTGCAGCAGGAATAATGAGATGAACAGAGCTACAACTTGCTTTAATAAAGTCAAGCTATGTCAAACATTAATATTAGGGATCATCTCTCATTTAGACCTGATGAAGAACACTATAGTCATCCTGCATATCTATCAAGCCATTTGGAGATAAAGTGAATATATGTAATGTGTAAGACCATTATTTTTAATTCTTGAGTTTCTAGGCTCTCTAAAATCAATGAAAGCTCTATGCATAGAGCTGGAGTTTGAAGGACAGGTACCCGCCACTCTAGAGCAGCTTTAAACCACAGTCATTATGTGGATTAATGTAGAAACAGGTTTTAAGTTTTAAGACACTTCAAGGCAGATGGTCTATGCACCATTTATTCCAGTCCTAGAAATTAAGGCTGTGTCCTGCTGCAGTTTGGTATACTCTGTTCGAAAGTTGCTGCTCCCACAGAGTAGTCCCTGGATGCCTAACATGAATGGAGGTAGCAAGGCAGTCCAGAGTGCACACTCTAATGGCATGACTGTGCACCAGTGGCCAAGTGATCTTGGAATCACACTCGACATTGCCAGCATTTCACCTGGACAGCAGATCAACAACATGTCATTAACAAAACCAAGAGAAAAATCCTTTCAGGTATCAGTTTATATGAGATCTCAAACAACAAAATAAACATAAGAACAAATGTTCAGAAGAAAATACATTTCACAAGAGCTCGAAAGGAAAGAACAGAAGGACGAGAAATTATTCAGATAAGCACAAATGCACAAGGCAACATACTGAATGCAGCGAATGCCTTTCAACAGTGACCTATTATCTAGACTTATTCTAGGCTTTTGTTGCAAGATGCTTAAATGGAGGCCAAATAGAAGAAACACTGCTTATGGATTCATACAACCTGAGACTTTCTCTGCCCATGAGCTGCCATCTCTGGGTCAGTTGTCTACTGCTCTGATCATGCCACCTGTGAATCAGCACAGAGATGTCATTCAACAGAACAAACCCCACTCCACTGCAGCTGTGTCAGCAGCCCCACAGGGCAAGACCCTATTGCCTGCTGTTCCTCTCTTACCTTGTCTTTTGCTACCATCACCAAACAGGTAGGAAAATTAAGTCCAACATATTTTTTTCTCTGTTTAAATTGCATATCAACAGCATGACAGTGAAAAAGAGCACATAGCTTTTAGGTCACAGAGCCCTGGATTCAAGTTTGAGCAGAGCCATTTCCTGAAGGAGCCCTGGAAGGCGGGGCAACAATGCCACCCACAGGGCTGCAGCTCGGACTGTACTTCACAGGCAGGTCTCCATTGCCAGGTGGCTGCCAGGATGAGACAGGCCCTGTGAGTGAACCTGGGGACACAGGTTTCTGACTCAAAAGTTTGAGCTTGTTGGCGACTCAGTTTACAAGGGGACAGACAGGCTGTGCCACCTGGAATACCCACTATGATTCCCCAAAAGGGCAGGCTGGTGTCAGGAGGAGTTTGCATATGGCGGTCAACACAAGCGCTCAGTCCAGTTCCTCCCTCTGCTACCTCTCCAGAAGCTAGCACTCAGGTGTGGCGCCATCTTCCCAGGTGGTTCCCAGTGGAGGTATTTTGACTGCCTGGGGTAAGGAGGTTTTCTGGTTCATTTACCTCCGGGAGGCTCAGAGTGCCTGAGTGGTGAAGTGGGGACACTAACCCCTCTCCATGCCTTTTCTATCTACTTTTGAGATCAGGAAGTTTGTTTGGGCTTGTTTCAGATTCCTCAGAAATTTTGAGGCCAAAAAAATTTTAAGAAAATTGAGAGTCAGCAGTCAAAATTAAGTCAACTGCCAACCCTTAAATCAACAGTGGGAGAAGCCCTATATTCAGGGCACATGTGTTAAGCCTCTTGAAAAGCGTATAATGTAGAGTGCCATGGCCAGAGCTCCCCTCTTGCCCAGGCAAGTCCTCCATTTCTCGTGGTAATCTTCCTGCAGGCCCTTGTGGCTTGGTCATGGCCACAGCACACCATCTCTGCGCATGCCAGGGGATGGGTGGGGCGATGCAGGTAAGGAAACCCTCAGGGGGGTTGCCTGAGTCTCACCAATGAAGTCACATAGGAATTGAAAGGGCAACTTTGCTCAGAGTTGTGAATTGCTCAAAGGAACGGGAAGGGAGTGCAAGGCCTGGACAGGGCTGACTGCAGAAAGTGACACCTGAATTGCACTCCACCTGAAGGGCAGCCAGCGCTGAAGACAGCTGCACCTGCAAAGCTTTGTGGCTTGTTGGGGGTGGGAGGTTGGGGGCGGGGCGAGCCTGTGACAGCAGCTTTCTGGACAGGCTTCCCGGGATCTGTCAAAGAAGCATGGATTCACAGACGGGAGCAAATGCTCGGAGGAGGCCCTGGCTTGGTTGGCGTTAGTTTCCAGGCTACTTCAGATCACTCTCCACAGTGGCTCTGTCAGAAGAAACACAAGTGCTACTTCCCTCATCCTGTCCCTGTCCCAATTCCCTTTTCTCCTTTTGGCTTGTTCCAGTGATTAACCCCAGGAACCACGACATATTTCAAAAATTTCTGGATCAGATAATAGTGCGGAAAACCCCCCCCCCCCCACCATCAATTCTACACAGAAAAATCCAAATGTGGAAGGAGAACTTGGAGCTGCATTGCTGTGAGGAGGGTGGGGGTCCCCCTAGAAGGTCCTGTGCCCTCCATGCTCCATGTGCTCTGTTTTCTGCCCTTATCACAGCTCCCAGGTGGGACCCCAGCCTGAAACCAGGGGCAGTCGGTGGAGCAGCACTAAATTAAAAGTCTAAGTACCACCATCCTGGCCAAAGTCTACTTGGAGCTTACATCCCTTTCCCCTTTTTCTAAAATGAGCAGTTGGTCCTAATAAGCTCTAAGATTCCTTCCTGACCTGGAACGTCCTTTGTAATTTCAAATCAAGATATGGGATGTCATGGGGCTGGGCATGGTGGCTCACACCTGTAATCCCAGCAACTCAGGAGGCTGAGATGGGAGATCACAAGTTCAAAGCCAGCCTTAGCAACTTAGCAAGGATCTAAGCAACTTACTGAGAGCTGTCTCAAAATAAAAAATAAACAGGCTAGAAATGCGGCTCAGTGGTAAGGCACCCCTGGGTTCAAACCCCTGGTACCAAAACCAACCAACCAACCAACCAACCAAACAAACAAACAAATAAAAATTCCTCCTCCCCCAAAAAACAAAACAAAGATAAGTCTTTTACAATTGACTGTTGATGACTTAGAAATCTTAAAAGGCATATGACAGTACCTTTATCCTTTCTGCTATTTTCTGTCTGCACTGTCATTATTTTTAAATTAATGTGCTGGCAAGTTTGCTCTTCTCTTAAAGTGTGAACAACCTTTTTTGAACTCAAAAGTTATTGCAAGATTTTTGCAAATGTAAAAACATGCGCCTACTTTGTCTTTAGCAGAAGCCCAAAGTAAATTCATGATTAAATTGTCTTCCGAATGAGTAGACACAGAGCTCATGTAAGAAAATATTAACTCTTCCACTGTCCACCTTCATTATATAATCCCATAGTTCAAATGTGCTTGTATGCAAATGAGAGCTTTGGAAAATTCCCTAACTCAAGTACAAAGAAGAAAATGCTCTGGGCTCTTGGTACCTCAAGTTGAACACAATCATTCTCAGTTCACTACTAGTTCATTTAAATTTTTCTTTTACAAAGTAACCAAAGAAAATTTCAAACATTCAATATAAATATTTTCCAAGGACAGACAGTCCCTGACTTATGATGGTTTGTCTTACGTTTTTTCAAATATACTGCAGAGCAAAAGTGCTAAATACTCAGTAGAAATCATACTTTGAGGTTTGATTGTTGCTGGGGCTGGCGTACATGGCCTGATGCTCTCTCAAGATGCTGGACAGCAACAGGGATTGCAGTTTCCTGTCAGTCACAAGATTAGGAGGGGAAACTACCAATTTTCTACAGTGTACTGTGTTGCTAGGCTAGGCTGCTGGTAGGATAGGTGTATGAAATGCATTTTTGACTTATGATATTTTCAACTTACCATGTGCTTCCACACATTTATTGGGATGTAACTCTACTGTGAGTCCAGATGCATCAGTACTTTTTTATGGATTCATTTTTATTGGTGTTTTATTGAATGCAAATTAAAGGTCTTGATGTTGCATTTTTGCTGGTCCTTGAGAAAGGAGATTTCTCAAGAGTCAGTTTCACCAAGTTTATGGTGTATGAAACATGTCTCAAAGGAAGACAAAATACCTCCCCATCCAACTGGTGCTTAGGGGTTTCACACCATTTGCAGCAACAAGTAAACCTTGTCCTTCATCTCAGCCTTTGTTGACTTAATTCTCTATATTACAGGCATTAGGAGCAAAGGAAGAAACAAGATAAAATGCTCCTGAGTTAGTGACATAAATTGACACCATGCATTTCAATACTTGTTTCATGTAAACCCCCCCCTCAAGTAATTTTGAACAACCATGTTACTCACTTACATTTTTAATCAAAATATAAAATTTCTATTATGGGTTCAATTGGTTGCAACAGATGTACAACATTGTACATTAAAAATATAATCCAGGGAGCCAAATATCATAGTATTTTCACGCCCAGTACTCTCCATGAAAAAAATGCATGAACAAGTTCTTCCTTTGACAAGCAGGGTTTTCAGCCATGTCATTCCTTTCTTGAACTTATTTCCATTCTTCCACTCAACAGAATCTCATCTTAATTGAATGTACTTTATGCTTGAGAGATTTTTTTATTGATAAAATCTCTTCATATAAAATATGTATGTAGATTAAAATTTAATTTTTAATCTCCTCTCACCATAAGGCAATAGTGTTAAATTCTTTTTATATATTAAGTTATCATTGTGATAATTAATAGTCAACAAAAACTGCATAAATATTCTGTTCTCTCTTTTTTTTTTTTTTTAATGCAGGGCTGGGAAACCCAGGGTTTTGCCTATGCTAGACAAGCATTCTACCACTGAGCTATATCCCATTGCATAATATACTAGAAATTTTGACATTTGTTAAACAAAAAGGAAAAATGTCATTGAAAATGCATCTTATAATGAGTTAAATGAAGCTTTTTAAAAATTAATTCCTTAAAAATGACTGGAGTCCTTTTCTGCCAGAAGCAGTCAGGGTTTGGCATAAATTCAACTTACATTTCTCATTCTCATAAGATATAAGCACCAGAAAGCCTTATTTACCTAAGTAAGCAGAGGTACATTAAGGGACCTTTGTTACAGCTACATCATCATGCTCAACTTTTAAAATTCTTCACATGTTCTATGTCAAAAATCACTTAATTGATCTGTCACAAAAATTATGCTTAATGATCTATAATCTGACAACTCAGGTCCTTTGCCAAATAATTTGGATGGAAATAAAAATTGGAAAACTACCTGGTGTTCAAAAGGATTTGTCACCAAGCCACTACAGTTATCTGTTCAGCCTTGTGCAAATATGTTCATCTGCCTTTCTGTTTGGAAGTAGGAATAAGATTTGCCCACCTGAGGGACCTGTACCCAGTAGGCTGCCCAATGGATGAGGGGTATGCATGTCCTTGAGAGGGAGGAGAGGCACATTTATAAATCTTGGCATAGAGATAGAGAAGGGATGAGGCTGCTAAGTTCTCAGGTACATTAGTTCTTGGATAAATGCATGTGCAGGCAGAACCTCTGGAAATGGACTCCCTTGGAAAGTCCTGGTTTTCTCTCAAGGGAATACACACTCTGGTTTAAACTAAAAGATGAACACAATATATTTGTATCAACTTAAGAGTTAAAGTGACAGGGTTATGGAGAATGCTACAGGAATATTGAAATGGGAGCATTCATTCTAATTAGAGAAGAAAGGAAGTTGACTATTGAACCAGGTGCTGGAACAACCATGATTTTGGCAGGTGGAGAAGGACAGTCAGGTTAAAGATGGGCCAAGGCATTCACATGGGAGGCTGTATAGGAAATGCTGGATTCTGGGGAGTGGCTGGGATCCTGTGTCTCATGTCATGTATATGACTGTGTGTACACAAACATGTGTGAATGTTTAGGAGGTAGGGTGGAAAGAGGGGGTTTAGGGATTAGCCTTTGAGAGACCCGTTGCCACCAGCACTATATGGATTCTGCCCTGACTGTTGACCCCAAAATTTGTTATCCTTTTTTCTTCAATCGATCCCTCAGGCATAGGTTCCTTATTACTGTTCAAAATTACAGCCTCTTTAGGCTATTTAGCATTTTACATAAATGTACCTGTCGAAGAAAAAACCCAGACCTGAGCCCCTCAAAGATGCTACACAGTGAAAGCAACAGTCCAACTGGCTCATTGCTATGTTTATATTTGTATCTTTTCAAGAAGTCAAGATGAGGAAGACTTGGAAAGCATTTATGGATCTAAAAATACACCTGGATTCTCTGAGGAGTCAAGTAATATAGTCTTGGTATCAACCTATCTAATTTCTCCACAGCCTCGAATATAACTCTAGTCTTAGAAACCTGAAGTGCCCATTAGAATCTCTGGATGGAGAGAATTGCAACTTATCCCACTTTAAGATAAAGCTATGTTTCCAATGCTGTTCTTTTATAAACACAGAGAAAAAAAGTTGCAGCTGTTATCTGTCCAGCACTATCTCTCCTTCTTTGTATTCAATGAATTCTATACTCTTGTAGGTAAACTACTTTTCATTATCTGCAAGAGTTCCTATACTCTTAACTGTACCCAAGTAGGCAAAAGATGAAGCAAGACTGGGCCAATCTGAAAACCCACAGGCAGTGGTCCAGCCACTGGCCTGTATCCGAAACTGGTCCAGTCAAAGCTTTTTCAGGACCTCTCTCTCAGAGCTTTTGAGGAAGCTGGTCTCACTGTGCTGGGATAAATGGATTGGAGTGCTGTTGTGGAAAAACAGCAGCCATTCAAACTGGCACATGGAGGTTGTCCACTGGCAGGAGACGAGCACAGCCCTCAGGCTGTTCAGTTCACAGAGCCAACCATGCTCATAGTAAAGATTTGTCTCTTGGAATTCCTAGGTGTGGGAATGCAAAAGCCCCACAATCCCTCCCCCATTTTGATTATCTAGTTCAAGATATATTTCTATTCCTTGGAACTAAAGCATATTATCTAATAAATGTCTCAATTTTCCTTATTTTGCATGTATATGTATATATATTATGTATACTATATTACAGCATTGCTCTCAGAGGAACATTTATTTTAAAACTACCACAATTTGACAGCTGAATGACATAAGTCTTTCTCTTTTCTAAATTTGTTTATTTTAGGCTACATTCAAGGGTTTCCCACAAGGGTTTACTCTTGCAGCCCTGTCCTATCTGAATATTGGTTCCACTTAATCCTCATTCTTTTTTTTTTAATTTGTTGCTTTTAGATATATGTATTCTGGCATATTATACATACATGGAGTACAACTTATTCTAATTAGGATCCCATTCTTGTGGTTGTACATTATGTGGAGTTTCACTGATGGTGTATTCATATATGAACATAGGAAAGTTATGTCAGATTCATCCCACTCTCTTTTCTATTCCCATCTCCCCTCCCTTCCCTTCATCCCCCTTTGTCTCATCCAATCCCTTGTGCGTTAGCATCCACACATCAGAGAGAACATTCAGCCTTTTGGTTTTGGGGGACTGGCTTATTTCAGTTAGCATGAGTTCCATCCATTTACCAGCAAATACCATAATTTCATTCTTCTTTTGGCTGAGTAATATTTCATACTGTCTGGGTATCTAAACGCAAGTGTGACTCAAATGAAAATTCTTCCATGAGACTACATTCTCACCTCTTCTGTTTTCTAGCATCCTGCCTCAAAGAAGAGAAGTTGAGGGCTAGCAGAATTTCTTTTTTTATTGGTTCTTTTTAGTTATACATGACAACAGAATACTATGACATAATCATAAAAGCATGGAATATAATTTATTCTACTTTAGTCCCCAGTAATTCCCCTTCCTCTCCCTTCTTTCCACCCCTTGTTCCCTACCCTCTACTTCACTGTTATTACAGAATGCATTTCTATAATTTGTTTTTGGAAGCTGGTAAGATTTTCCTTTTAGTCTACGGATATCAAAGCTTTTATCAAAATGTGTCTAAATGTGTTTTTACAAATGAATATTTAATTTCTAAAAATGTTTGATGCTTGTTTATTATTTATTTATCGATAATAGTGTGCTCTTGTTTTATGTTTGTGAAAATCTATTAAAATTTGTTGAGGCTATGACTAAATATATTTATTTTAAAGTGCCATCCTATTTCCCAAATTCTAAGAGACTCTACTTCTTTATCAGTTCCTGGAACTGATAAGACCTCTAATCAGTTTGTTATCTATTTTATGCATTTGTGAAGTAGTTTAATGATTCCTGGCTATGTTCCATGTGTTTAGGTGAGGTTGTCAGTAATAGGAGAGAGTTTTCTTTGGCACACATGGACATCACTGCTTCCTTACTTTGGGACAGAAAACCTAAAGATAGTGACCCTGGATGCAGCATATGGACCAGGACTGGGCTCAGTGGAATTCCATGGGGGCAGAGACAAAAATTTGCTCCCTGGGGCAAAGACTACATTTGTATAGGGTCAAAATCAGCAATGCTGACTTTGGTGAATGGTGCTGAGACTTAGTCACCTGAAATTGAAGGGTCAGTTTGTTTTCCTGTGCCTTTTTAAGCAAACTAGTAAACAGGATCACTCTTCTATGCTGATGTTGTAACTTTAAGAGTAATCTAAAATATTAGAATATTGGTTAATTACTATCAGATAGTTTAGATCAACACTGACATTTGAAAACTACATCATGATGGTTGGGTTTTGATATTCTGCTGCAGTATTCACAAGGATACCATTTACTTACTTCCCTAATTAATTTGCATGTGGCAAGGATATCATTATTACTATTTTGCAAATTATAAAAGAAGCCCAGGCCAACAAATTATTTCACCTATCCCGGAGGGTATGTGTGGCAGGAAAAACTCTGCTAGGCTCATAAAAGGGGCAAGTCTATTCAAAATCACACAAAGCACTTGTCAGGCAAGAGTGAAATTAAGGTTCTTTCACCAAGAAAAGGTTAACAGAATCTTACTGAGAATACCTGCACTTAAATTTTGCTAAGCCAAAAGATTTTCTTCAACAGTCTAGGAAAGAAATCATGTTTCCATTTGTCCAGGGATTTCTATATATTCAAAACTCTTTTAAGTGTGCAGGGCAGGGGAATAGGGGGATTTCACTCTCTTTTTATGCACTTCTGGGGCCTTACCTTTGAAGAGAGCAGAGAACTTTGGGGAGTCGCCGGCAGTCCCTTCTGGCAAAGCTGGTGCCTACAATTTTCATTGTCAAAATAGAAGTCCTGACTCCAGGATGTCTCGTATATCAAAGCACATGAATTTTATTTAATCAACACCTCAGAAAATTTGACATTCCAGGACTTGCCAAGTTGCCATGGGACTCAAATCTTGAACTGACTGTGGATCAGGTCTGGCCACAAGGCATGGGTGAGTCATCTGCCATGAGATAGATGCAATCCAGGGCTAATACTGCACATTTCTTCACCAGCTTCCTCAAAGTTCTACCCTTTTTTCATTAGAATTCTAGAGAATCAAGTATGTGCCCTACTTTTGCTTAGCTTTCTAAAATGCACTCTTCAGTCATTACTCTTGATCTCAATTCGATATAAAAATGACCAAATAAGAACATTTTTGCACTTTATACAGAACTGTTTTTGGAGATATTATCTATTATGGGCTCAATGTCTTTTACAACAGTATCTTTTTAATTTGTCCCCAAATTTAAATCTTCCTTACCCCACACTCTCCCCATTTTAATTAAATAAATGAGGGCTTCTTGACCCAGATCATCCCTGACCCCTTTTTTGCCTTGGTTCCCAGGAAGCTTATGAGTAAATCAGGTTTTTATTACTACTCTTGTACAGATTCCTTCTGTCTCCCTTTCTATCACATATATTTCTGAATTCCCCTGGTGTTTATTTTGAAATGTTTTAGGAAAATAAGGGTTTTAGCAAGAGCATTAATTGATATATTTTTATTTCCAGTAATATAATAGAAACATCTTTTTTCTACATTCTTCTAGATTGATTCAAATCTGAATAATGCTGATGAGACACACGAAAAGCTGCCTCAAATCACCTTTGAAATTCACTGTGGCTTAAATTAGAAACAAAATATATCTTCTTGATTTATAAGGGAGAAAGGTGCTAGACCATTCTCTCCTGACCTGCAGCAGCTGCACACACTACCAAGCCTGTGCATCTGCCTTCTCCAGTCCTGTGCTGCCCTCAGGGACCGTTGCCCTCAGGGACCACAGCCCTGGCACTGTAAACAGCAGGAGTGCTTGAGGTGTGGGGCATCTCACCCAATAAGGAAGGTCTCTCACATAGGCACACTATGTGACTTAAATTCTTGATAAAATCATGAACATTCCTAGTGTCCACTCAAAGGAATAAGCATTCTTGGACAAAGAATCTAGATAGCTGTCCTGATGGAGAAGATACGAAATTACCTGCCACCTTCTATGTCTCAGAAAAGGCATCGAGTGACCTGTACTGCCACTCTAAACTTCAGACATCCCAGGTTCACAGAGACCTGTGCCACCCCGCCTCCAAGGGGTCCTCCCTGAGAGCCCCTATCTAGCCTAACATCACTCACCCTCTCATCCTCACACCTCTGCCTCTTTTTCAATTGTATCCAAAAGTGGAGGTCGGTGGTGATGGACAAAATTGTCACTGCTCTTCTGCAACAAAACATCTTATTTTGTGTCCTAAAGACAAAACAATAACACGGAATCTTTTTCCTTTTCTTTTAACATAGATCACATCAATGTCTTTCTTGGCTAGCTCTGTCCTTTTATTTCCATATTGATGGCCTAAGTTTTACCATCTGTAAAACCTACTAGACACAAGGACATGTCCAGCTTATAGTGTATATATATACACCTCTACCCATGGCTACCATCTTGCATTCAGGCCATCTTCATGCTCCTTGAGACTGAAGAGATTCTTGTACTGTGCCTCACAGGTGGCTGGCTACATGAGACACTGAAAAGTGTCACCTGAACTGAGGGTATTAGTATTTTGCCTCTTCTGACTAAATGGCCTAGAGATGTGTGTCTTTCTGATGCTTTTTCTTCATGGCCTCACCCTGTGATGGTGGTTACTTATTTCTACCCCTCTGGAAGGGTCCCTTGAGAGTTCTTTCACCTCTGCTATATAGGTAGTTCCAAGCCAGGCCTGCCCACCAACAGAGGGCCCTGAGTGAGGGAGAACAGCTCTACTCCCTTAAGCTAGCAGCATATCAGCTGTCCCTTGCCCTTTTTTTCTTACAATTTCCTCATTTGCTGTCCAACACAATATGCTGGAAATGTAAGGAAGCAAAGCTTACTTTGAACTTAAAATATATTTCCCCTCCTCACACTTCCTGTTTCAACTGTGGGAGAAGGTTGCCAACTATAAACCTGTCCTCCCCTCTGTGGAGCAGCCAGGGGAACTCCAGGGGACAGAAAAAGAATCAGAAGGGAGAGAGAGAGAGATGTGTAGAAGTCCAGGGAGAAGTAAGTGCATTGTGATGTCGGGTTGGCTGTTCCCTGCATTCACCCTTCTCTTTCATCTTCTTCCACGGGCAGCTCAAGTCTCACTCACTCCTCCATGAAGCCGGACTTCCCTGCAGCCTCAGCTCACATTCCCCTGAACTAACGATGCCCACACCTCTTGTCTTTTCCCTTAATATGGTGTCTGTCTAGCTCAGACTAGGTCCCTCATGGACTCTTAACAGCCTGATCCATAAAACTGGGTTCCTCTCCCTAAGGTCTCAAAGCAGATTCAACATGATGGATGATACAGAGGATGAGCTAGCATGGCATGCTAGCCGAGGGGTGAGGCTCAAACACCACAGTTCTTATGATCCCTCTTAGGCACTGGGTCTTGCCACTTGGCTGGCCATAAACATTCTAAGTTCTCTCAGAATATGGTTCTTGCACTTGGCCTGCATCAGAATTCCATTGGGCTTGTTAAAATAGAGTGCCCAACTGCCCCTGTACCCCCATGAGTTTCTCCCTCCCTCCATAAGAACTGTATTTCTCTTCTTTCCTTGGGTGATCCTAATGCTGTGGGTCTGGATTCTTGGGAAGGGCTTCCTTCCACCTCACCCAGGCTAACTGGCCACTCGATCTTCTCCCCTAGCTGAGCTGCAGCTACAAAAAGTCTATATTTAAGTTTTGCATCACCATGTGGTTTTCTTCCCTCATCTTACTAAAACCTATTCCATGCCATATTTCAAAGACACTTATTTCCCAACCAGTTTTTAAAATTCACCCTCGTTTTCTATTCTCAAAGAGCAAGAGTGCTGCCAGGCATGGTAGGTAATCCCAGCAGCTTGGGAGGCTGAGGCAGGAGGATTACAAGTTCAAAGCCAGCCTTAGCAAAAGCAAGGTTCTAAGTAACTCACTGAGACCCTGTCTCTAAATAAAATACAAAATAGAGCTTTGGATGTGTATCAGCAGTCAAGTGCCACTGAGTTCAATTCCTGGTACCCCTCCCCATCCCCTGAAAAAAGCAGGAGTGCTCCCTCTTTCCTACATTAACAGATCTCCTTTCCCATTCTAATGTTCTTCACTTATCTACCATTTCATGGAAGATTACCTCAAAATGCCCTTAAGAGAGTTAAAAGTAACATTTCCCTCCAGACCAAAGTCGAGTTGAAATAATTTGTTGTGGAAAGTATAATTTCAAAAAAAAAGAATGAGGAAGTGACTTACAAATTAAAAAAAAAAAATCCCAAACACTTATGAAGCATGCTAAAAATAAGAATAAAGAATAATACTAGGGATGTAATGAAGGGCCAGGGCAAGGAGGGCTGATGTGGGCAGAAAGAATCACACATGCCGAGTAGAAGTAAAATGGGATCCTGAGACACTAGAGAAAATGGATAAGACACAGCAGCAAGATTCAGAAGCCATGGCTGCCAAAAAATCTGTCATATAGCAAGAACTGCATTTAAAGATGATGGGTCCACAAGCCAGGATCACTGGCAGACCACCAGAAGGTGGAAAAAGGCAAGGAAGGGTACTCCCCCTGCAGGTTTCAGAAGGGAACTTCCAGTATCCAGATTTGAGGGGACAAGGAACATTTGCTGTCATAAGTGAGAAAGAAGAGAAAAGAAAGGGAGAGAAGGGAGGAAGAAAGGAAGAAAGGAAACAAATGGAAGAAGAAATTGTTGTCATAAAGCTAGTAAGAGACATCTGTAAAATTACTTGGGGAAAATAAGCCCTCATCAATGACAGAGTGAAACTGGAGTCTCTCAATCTGTTTCATATTTTCCCATCAGTGCCTCTGCTTGCAAATTGGGTACCATCAATTTAGTTGGCCTTTATTATTTTTGCTTTATTAATTATTTGTATAAATTGCCTGAAGTTTGGGACAGATGCAATAGCAAAAACTGTGAAGGCAACTTCTTCACACTGTTACCTGGGGGTGGACTAATGAATAAACATATATATTGTTTAATATCAAAAAGATATTCTATTGGGTATTGTTTGAAGAAGAGTTTTTCTAAGTAATTTTAGAAATCACCATAACACTAACGCACCATAAAAAGGGAGTGGAGAAAAACTGATGACTAATAACTATGCTTATAAGTGGTACTCTTGTGAGAAACACACACACACAGCAAAATCACTACCTAACGGCCACTTGAATCCTGTAGAGTGGTTAGCCTAAAGACAATGAAAAGTAACACCATGGTTTTCCCATAGAGCTCTCCTTGCCCACGTCCAGCCTGCCTTGGTAATGTGCATCTGCTTGTAACAATGACAAGACCAGCAGCAGAGTCCATCATTTGGGGAAACTTGTGTAGAATTGTTCCTAGCCTTATCCAAAGTCAACAGACTACACAGCCAGTAAATTAAACGTTTTACACACAAACCACCTGTCTAACTCACAATTATGGTGGCCCAAAATAACTTGGCTTTATTGGCCAGAAAACACTCACCTCAGCAAAACCCACCAATACCCAAAATAACCTACATGATATACTAAGGCTCAGTCTTAGGACTTTAGCATCAGTTGGAAGAACTTGGAAGTTGGATGCCATCTTCTGGGGAGGCAAAGCACCCCCTCCCCCACCTTTTCCTGCCCTTCCTGAAAGAACACCCCTCCCCACCACCTCTTCCATTTTACTTAGGTTTAGAGACATCTATGCCACCATCAAATTTTACCAGTGCTTTTCTATTAGGATTCTTCTGAATTTCAAAACCGAATTAATTTTTTCCCCTCTAGCATAGAATGTAATGAAAGTACAAATAACTGAAATGAAAATAATCACTCATCCCCAAGATAGCTATGGTTAACATTTGGTTGCTTTTTTCTTTATAGTCTTTTTTTAAAGAAAGTTTTAAGATATACATACAGATTCTTAGCATAGTGATGCCTGTGACAATCTGTGAAGTTCCAAGGCCTTCATTATTAAAAATGGAGCTGGTAAGGGTATTTGATGTCTGGGTTATTTATTGAATCTTAAGTGTCTACTTCTCTCTTATGGGTATTTTTCTTCATGACCATAAACTGGACATTTTTAAGGTGAAAACCAAAAGATACATGTACAACAGAACTTCTTACATGTTAAAGAAAAGCACATATATCACCCCATTGTCCTATGAACACACTCACTTTATCTTCAACAGATTTAAGACAAGTTTTCTCCTACATCTTTATGTTCATTTCAACAATTATGTTACACCATGCTAATTCCACTCTGATTGTCAGCACCTGAGTCTCTACAAGGCACTAACTTTCTTATCTGTAAAATGGGGATGTGAATAATAGTCATCACTCATTCAGCAGTTGGCATTGAGATGCTCGTATGGATAATGCAAGTAAAGTCTGAGAACAGCACCCAGAACAGACTGAAGACTTGGGAAATGTGGGCTGTTATGATGAGTCTCCTTATTGTCACCTTAATCTGTTATTCATCTACAGGTAGATATAACCATTAGCAATCATGATCTTTTAAGATATTGGCAAATCTAAAAGCAAACTTGCTTACAAGGAGATTTCAAAAGCTGCAACTTTCAGAATTTAAAGAACTATTCCTAAGGAAGACACATCTCTACTCCCCAGGGCAGGAGGAGAGGGAGAACCCTGAAGGTGTTTGGTTGGGGGGGGGGGGGGAGCATGGCGGGGAGGCCCAGGAAGCAGTGGAGGTGGAATAATCTGTAGCTCAAATAAGCTTGGAGGAGATAAAGGGCTAGAGTGATCGAATGCACAAGAAAATCCCAGCAAGGCACCAAGGAATTGGTGAAAAGGTCATTCCATTTTGTGTGTGCTCCCCTCCCATCTACCCTACACCCTATTATCAGCACAACTTAGTGGAGAAATACAACCCAGGGACTTTGTCTTCTATATACTATTTGTTTCTACCTCTGGAGTTTTTCTACTTTGCATTACCCCATGTGGTCCATTCTTTGCTCACTGCTCACACAGAGACAGACAGACACAGACTGATCTAGGTTCTCTGTTCATGTAGGATTGGAAGGGAAACCTTAATCCCCATTTGTATGTGAAAAATCCTCCACAGGCTGTCACCTTCATGATGGGTTCTGCTGCAGACTCTATTGTGTGCCTCCCATAAGTCAGACTCCTCTTAACTCACATATTTTCACTTTGGTCTGCCTGAAAGTCAGTCCACCAAGCCCAGTCCATGAGCACATGAACACCAGGGCTGGTCTCAGGCATCTCAATAAATCAGTTTCTGCATGATTATCACAGTAGAGGTTCTCATCTATAAGGGACTTGTTCCTAGGGAGATAACATTCTCACTTGCTTCTTCATGCTCAAATGTATCCATAGACTTCTGTGAAAGCCACCAACCATGGACTCACAGAATGTCTTATCTACCATCACAATATTCCTCACAGGATCACTTCTGATGAGGGAACTCACTTTACAGCGATGAAGTGCAGTAATGGGCCCATGCTCATGGAATTCATTTATCTTTCCATACTTCCCATCATCCTGAAGCTTGGTAGAACTGTGGCTGGGTGTGGTGGCACATGCCAATCATCCCAGAGACTCAGGAGGCGGAGGCAAGAGGACTGCAAGTTTTGAGGCCAGAGTCAGTAATTTAGCGAGACCCTAAGCAACTTGGTAAGACCCTGTCTCAAAACAAAAAATAAAAAGGGCTGGGGATGTAGCTCAGTGGTTGAGCACCCCTGTGTTCAATCTCTGATACTCAAAACAAAACAAAAAACTGTGGAATGGCTTTCTGAAGACTCAGTGAGAGTTCCAATTAAGTGGCAATATTTTTCATGGCTCTCTAGAAGGCTGTATATACTCTGAATCAGTGTCCAATATATGGCACTATTTCTCCCATAGCCAGGATTCAGGGTTCCAGGAATCAAGGGATGGAGCTGTGGTTAGCACCACACACCATTGCCACTCCTAGTGACCCATTATTTTTCCCATTGCCTTATGCTCTGCTGTCTAAGGCTCTTAGTTTCAGAGGTAAGAGTGATTCCATCAGTAGAAATAACAATGATTTAGCTGAATGGGAAGTTAAAGCAGCCACCAGTTCCTTTGGACTCCTCAATGCCTGAGCCAACAGGTAAAGAAGGGAGTCATGCTGATGACTGAGATGACTGGTGTAGAGAGCAGGGGAAAGCGGACTAAAGGTAAGGAAGAGTGCATCTGGAACACAGGAGTTCCCTTTAGGCATCTCTCAGTATTACCATGCCCTGTGATTAAGGTCAATGGAAAACTGCAACAACTCAAACCAGGCAGCACTACAATGGCCCAGATCCTTCAACAATGAAGGTCTGGGTCACTTCACCAGGTGAAGAATTATGACCAGCTGAGGTTCCTGCTGAAAGCCAGAGGAATACAGAGAGGCTAGAACAGAGTTATAAATGGCAGCTATGATCACATGACCAGTTACAGAAACGAGGACTGTAAATGTCATAGTATTTCCTCCTTATTTTGCCATGAACATGCTTGTGTGTCTACATACATATACACACAAAATCAACACTTTTGTTTACTTTCCTTTCTTATTGCCTTAACAAATAATATAATTTCTATCAGTGTGTAAGTGATATTAATTTTACATCACAGTATTAAAGTTATGGGATATCAGGGGGAGAAAATATTACTCAAGGACTTTTCATACTTCACTGGGGATGAGATTCTTGTGTTTTTAATTGTTAACAGGATAGAAGGATCATGTTTCTTGGAATTATGACCTTGTTTTATTTATTTAGAGATTAAATATGGTTTAAAGACATGCAAATGGGTGCCAAGTTGATAACAGGTGGGTGTGTGATGGTTATTTTATCTGTCAGCTTGACGGGAATAAGTGAGACAGACATTATTTCTGGGGGTGTTAGTGAGGCTGTTTATGGCAGAGATTAGCATTTGAATTGATAGATTATATAAAGAAGGCAGTCCCTCACTACTGAGGGTGGCTGTTATCCAATCTGTAGAGGGTCAAATTGAACAAAACGGTAGAGGCAGGTGAATTTACTCTCTGAGTTGGAACAGCGACCCACTCCTGCCTTCAGATGTCAGAGTTCCTGATTTGTGGTCTTTGGACCTAAACTGGATCATAACAGTGACATTTCTGGGTCAACAGCCTACACAAGGAAGGTGGTGAGGCTTCTTGGTCTCCATAATTGCAAAAACCAAACTATTATTTTCTCTTTCTCTGAGTGTGTGTGTGTGAGAGAGAGAGAGAGCCCCCTCACAGTCAGCCCTCCACATATTTATGGGTTCCATATATATGTATTCAACCAAACACGGATCAGAACTACTAAAAAAAATGTATCCGTACTGAACACATGCAGACTTTCACTTTCTTGTCATATTTCCCCAACCAATAAAACATATAACAAGTGTATTTAATAGGACGTAAATTGTATTAAGTATTATAAGTAACCTAGAAGTGATGCAAAGTATATGGGAGGATTGTGTAGGTTATATGCAAATACTACATAAGGTGCTTGAGTATCCAGAGTTTGGTATTCATGGGTATCCTGGAACCAATTCTCTGTGACTCCCAAGGGATGATTCTATATGTCTTTAGGGCTAAACCGTAAGACGGATTAAAATACCCTTAAAAAAAACAAAAAACAAACAAACAAAAAACCCTTTGTTATCTTTCCATGCTTTGAAATTGTTCAGAAACATACATTTAGCAATGGTCTAATTTCTCATTATAAGACTACTAAATTAACTTTCTCAGGGCCTGGGGATATAGCTTAGTGATAGATTGCTTGCCTAGCATTTGTGAAGCCCTGGGTTCCATCCCCAACACTGAAATATCAAACAAACAAAAAATAGCTTTCCCGGTATGCAACTCTGACAGTAGATGCAGCACAGATTTTTGAAGTGGCACAACCACAGAGCTCATTTTCCTCTCCCTCCCTTCTTTCCTTTTCCTCTCTCTTACTTTCTAATTTGTTCTGTAAGAGGTGGAAGGAACCTTATCCAAGGAAACTTCCTTAAAGGCACAGCTGCCTCTCTGCAACCTCCCTAATCCTGAGCTCTGGGTTAGACACTGCATCATAGCAAAACTATAAGGCAAAGGCTTAAATCTGAGCCTCCTTGTGGAGGCACTAAGCCTGCCTGCTGGGACTTGGGGAGAGTCTTCCAGTTAGCAGCAGTGGTTTCTCTGAAGTGGCCAAGGAGCAGCAGCTCCAAGTGTCTCAACTACACCGGGCTGGTTTAAGAGCAGCCACACTGGTTGAAGTGTTCCCAGACGACACCACAGCTTATTTACTTCTGTGTTTCATCATCACATGGAAATGTAATCTGCAGGGGCTGGAAGAGAAAATGACCTTTCCCTTGTCATCCAGGGCCATGGCTCAATGCGCTGTCTGAGGCAGCTCTGAGCCCATTGGTCAGAGTCGTGCCTGGCCAGCCAGCACCAGTGGCTCTGTCTGGGAGGTGGTAGCTGGGGCAGGCCTGGGGGCCTGGCTGGGCTGTCCCAGAGGCACTGAGACATCTGTGGACAGCTCTGGGACATATGCAGAAGCAGACACAGCTGTGGTGACTCCTACCTTTGCCTAGGACCACCCACGCCAGCAGCCCCTGGCTGCTGTGAAATGGTGAGAGGTGCTCCACAGGTGTTGGGCATTTCACATTTATGAGGACATATTTGAAGAGACATCTCAAAGATGATAAGCACAATTACTTCATATTGGATGAAAAAGGAAGAAGACAGAAATAGCCCAGCCATCCTTCAGGAGGGGATATGAAGGAGAAAATTAAACATTTTATTTAAGGCTAATTTGACAACAAAAGAGCTTAACTTTTTTTCCTGATCTTTTAAAATGAGGGGTTGAATTACTTCCTCTCTCTACTTTAACTAAATTGAGGAAAACAAACTGACAAAGCTACAAAGATCTATGGAAATCAGCAAGAGACAGAGGCTGAGGGCCAGGGGCCTGACAGGGGTCCAGAGGGGACCTGCAGTGTTGATAGCTGTCCATATGGAGCAGCTACGCCATAACCTGCACTCGGTGTCACGCAGGCAAACTGATGTTGTTTTCTCTCTCTTTCTCAAAAACAGAAATCAGATGAATTTTAATGCACAATCACCTGCGTTTCAAAGTGTGACCATTTTTATAATAAATATTTGTGGAGCGCTGTTCTAAATTGTTCTAAATATTTTATATGTATCTGCATGTGCAATTCTCGAAACCACTTTTCCTTTCAATCGAAAGAAATTCTGGCACAGAGAGGTCAAGCAAGTTGCCTGGGGTCATCTAGGAAAAGAGCCAAGAACTGAGTGAAGCAGCCTGACTCTAGCCTGCTCTCCTGTTCCTCATGTTATACTTCAGTGCACAAGGCTGTGATTCCTCAGCATCCTTTCTATACCCTCCCTGTACCCTGGAGAGCAGCCCAGTTTTCCAGAAGTGGACCCTGATCATTCAAACATAGCAATCTCATCCTTCCTGCAGTTTACTGGTCTGTGCATGTGTAAGTGCTTCCTCAGCCACAGTGACTGGTTCAAAGAGCTCACATGTGACTTATTTTGGGTTAATCAGTTGACCCAACCTCTAGAGATGAAGACACAAGAACCTATAACCCAGCATGAATTGTCCCCTACCCCATATAAAGCACACTTATTGATTCACTAGCCACCCCGTTTCTGGGTATATATCACAAAGAATTGAAAGCAGGGTCTCAAAGAGACCTTGTGTTCTTTCCAGCATTATTCATGACAACCAAGAGGTGGAAAAATCTTAAATGTTAATCAGTGGATGAGTGGATAATAAAAATGTGGTATATACAGGCAATGGAATGTTATTCAGCCTTGAAAAGGAAAGGGATTCTGTCACATGCTACCATATGAATGACTCTTGAGGACATCATAATAAGGAAATGAATCAATCACCAAAAAATGAACTGTGTATGGTTTCCATTTACCTGAGGTATGAAGTCATCAAACTCCTCGGAACAAAAAGTGGAATTGTGGTTGCCATTGATTGGGGAAAGGGGCAGAGGGAACTTGTGGTTTAATGGGTATAGAGTATCAGGTTTAGAAGATGACAAAGAGCTGGAGATCTGTCACACAACAATGTAAATATACTTAATACAACTGAACTATTTGAAATGGTTAATATTGAACTTTTTTATTATAATTATTGTTATTATTTTTATGGTACTGGGGATTGAACCCAGGAACCCTCTATCACTGAGCTAAATTCCCAGTCCTTTGTAATTTTTATTTCGAGATAGGGTCTTGCAAAATTCTGAGATTGGCCTCCAACTTGGGATCCTCTTGCTCAGCCTCCTGAGTAGCTGGGATTACAAGCATGTGAAACTGCACCCTGGCATTTTAGTTTATTTAAAAAATATGATAGGAAAAAGCAATACTAGATGGTTTAGCAGCTTTTTCAAAAAATATAAGAAGGCTTGCCAGGGTCAAGTAAAACAAGGCTCAGTGAAACACAAAGGCTGTTAGGTCTTGGAGCAGAGTCTCTGGAACCCATCAGACTGGAAGGTCTGCAGCACAATCTCTGGTTAATGGTTAATATTTGGGCTCCATTTCCTCAGAAGCCCTATTAGCTGGGAGAAAACCAGTGACAACACGGCAAACTGTAAGATAGATAGAATTCATTATACTAGAATGGTGTGAGTAACTGTGATTTCAGGCAGAACATTTGGAACTCCATACATATAAAAGATCTTTACAGCACTCTAACACACACACACACACACACACACACACACACACACACACAGAGGATAAAGAGAAACTAAATGATGAATGCTGGGTTTATTATGAATGATCTCCAATATTTCAGATGTAGCTAGAACACAAGACAGGTTTCCTTTGTGTGTGTGCATGCACACACCTGGGTGTAAGTGTGTACAAGTATTTGCAAGTGCTTAAGAGATCCATGTGAAGGCTAAGAGGCACAAGGGGAAATGGAGAGAGACAAGAAACAGGAACACTTGATCCTGGCCCTGTGTAGAAAAGGGCAGCCCTAGCTCATCCACAGTGGAGGTGTGTCTCATGGGAATTCTTGGCTTTGCCCGAGCTGGCAGAGATGAGAATGAGAAATAAGCTCAGGAGTCTTATCGGGACTACAGCTACTACATAAATTGTGGGGCAAAGATAGCATTAATCATTGGGGCAAAGACAGGATGCACATAGGACAGGTGGTCACATCATGGGCAGGACAGCTAAGTCCATGAATGACTCAGTACTGGAGGTTTAGAAGAGGCAGTATGCAGGCATTGAGTGGGGCTGGAGCCCCAGTGTCAGAGTCTGGTGCTAGTCTGCTTCTGCTTGGATAAATCATATGGTCTCCAGGCTCTGTCATCTCCATAGCAACCTGGTGATAATACACAGCAGTTGTTATGACTGAATTGTGCTCCCCAAACTCACAGTTTGAGGTCTGAACCTCCAGTAAATTCAGAATGTAACATTACATGGGTAGGGTCTTTAAAGAAATGACTGAGTTAAAATAAGGCCATGAGGGTGGTCCCTTATCCAATATAATTGGTGTCCTTAGAGCAAGAAGAGATCAAAACACAGATGTCCACAGAGGGAAGATCCTGTGAAGATATAAGAAGATGCTGACTGTGAGCCAACCAGAAAGGTCTTAGAAAAAGTCAATCCTGCCGATGCCTTAATCTTGAACTTCCAGCCTCCATATCTAGGAGGGAATAAAATGTCTGTTGTCTGAGCCACTTGTAGTATTTTATCTGTAATATGTTATGGTAGCCCAAGCAAGCCATCAGTGCTTGAAGAAAACATTAAAGTAATTAAATAGACTTAGCACAGTGTCTGGTCTCAAGGGGCATTAATGTGTGGGGACTACCAGAGTCTTTTGGGCATCTCTGACCTCCGTTCTGGTGTCAGGCCACTTCTTCCTGGTGTTTCTGCTCAGCCCCACATTTGCTGTTAGCAGAGGTTTTAATAAACAGTTCAGGTAGTGGCTACTGACTCAGTGAGGTGAGCTTCTCACGTGACAGGGGACCACTGCCCACAGTTCCAACAACAAGGTCCTCCATGTTCTCCTCCCTCTGTGGACACAGTGAAGGCTCCTGGGAAAGTGACAGCAGACCCTGTGTGAAAGCCTGGTAGCAGCTGCCTATTTACTGAGCAGGACACAGAGAAAGAAGCAGGTAGAGTAGAAGTTAAGCAAGTGTGCAGGGACAGACTGGCAAGGGGTGAGTCCTGGCTTAAGGATTAACTTGCTTTTGGCCTCAGACTCATTTCTTAATGTCTCTGTGCCCTAGTTTTCTCATTTGTAAAATAAGGAAGATAACAGCGCTGACCTCATAGGATTGTGATACACATTCAAGGGGTTAAACCATTAAAAGCACAGGAGACAGTTTTAGCTATTATCACCTCTTGCTTTCACCCTGTCTGTGATTAAACTATGAAGACCAAAAGCCCTCTCCCTCTCCAACCACACTTTCCTTGCAACCCCATAAAGATAGCATGGGCACAGAGGCCTGTCTCCTCTCTGCAGGTGTTTTCTGACTTGGACAGCCAGATGGATGCTCGTGGAAGTTCATGATTGAAGATGGGTGACGGAGTCTGGAGTTCACTAATATGGTAGTACAGGGCTTCTGACCTATCCACTATTCATTTTGATAGTTTGAGTTTGTTCTCCTTAATTTTTAAGTCTCTTCCCAGTGGTAAATTAGGCACCAAAAAAGGAGCATGGCAATGATTTCTGGGAGGGCTAAGTAGTCAAGTTCAGTCTCTGCAAAGTCTGCCAATCCATAAGCCAAATACCAGGTACAGGAATATCTTGTGTGCATGTGAGTGGAGCTGAACTTGCAGCGCCAAGCATACCACACAGTGTGCTTATACCTTTTCATGTGCATGCCTGCACACATTTTACATATATACCCGTGTTTGCACATGTTGTGTGTATACACATGCACACGTGTGCACATCCATGTGTGCATGTGTGTGCACTGCACACATGTATGCACATGTGCTATATGCATGTGTGTGTGCACACTTGGTGTACACATGCATCTACGCATTGTCTGTGTATAAATGTATATAGGAACACTGAATGTAGGTACGCTTGCATCTACACACAATGGACACATGTACACAAGTACCATATGTGCAACTGATGTGTGCGTGTGTGTGTGTAGATGGATATATGAACACAGACACACACACACACACACACACACACACATCCCCTTTTAAATCCACTAGCAACAGTGGGTGGAGAGTCTGCCAATCTAAGCAGATTTAGCTGTGTGATTTTAGGTAAGTCACTAGATTCTTCTGGCCTCGTTTTCCCCTATTTGTAAATTGAGAGGGCTCACACCCTATGATTGTGGTCACCCAGCATGCTTCTCCTGTTACCGACTGCTGCATAACACAAGCATATCAGCAAAACCTTGATGTTTGCTTATTCGTACCTTTGTGTCCGGTCTCTTCAATGCTGTCCATCAACAGGATAACCAGGGCTCCCCCTGGTGGTTAAAACACGCAGGTAGAGCCACTTGTTACTTTTTAAGGGACGATCCATTCCCTTCAACAAGCCACTCCGTTTAGCTTCCTGCAAACCCAGTCCAGAAAGAGTGAGGGTTCACAGGGAGCTGGCCCACTGCTGTGGAGTTTGGGAGGACACTGTCCTGGCTCCTGCCCCTGACTATCCCCAGATGGGCAGCCAGTTCTCCAGTGAGCTGTTTCCAAACCGGTCAGGGCAGAAAAGGAGGTGAGATGATGTAGGTTTAAAAAACATAATCATGCCTCTTCAGCAGTACAAAATGATGCTGTTGAGAACAGTCTTTTGTTTCCTCTGGAAAACTTGGACTGGGGGACAAGCATCAGTGTTGTGCATATGAACTCATGTGCCCACATTTTCATTTCACAAATAATGCTTTCAGACTACTGCTAAGACTATAAACATGCCAGGGCCAGTTTTTCTTCTCCCTTAGATCAATATGCAACTTCATCATTCAGGTCCTCAGTTTTAATCACTTAACACTGCACATTTAAACAATTCCAGTTAGCTATAATGGGGCTTTACTTCTCATATCGTTTAGAATTTGTCATTAAAAAGTATATTTTGCTAACTTTTACTATTAGATGCATAGTACTATCACAAGTTAGTATATATAGTTGCATATGTTTATTTGTACATAAAACATATACACACAGATTAAAACCAGTTACAAATGACAAAAGGAATTTTGAAGGTGATGGATGGTTTATTATCCTGATTGTGGGTGATACATGTGTTAAAATTTATTATAGACTTTCTCTGTACATATGCACTTTTTTGGTGTGTAAAGCTACTAAAGAAATAAAATATAGAACACAAAGCCTTCTAATTCCCATCAATCTCCTTCCTACTCTTCAACTTGCAATATGAAATGGGGATGTATAATTTCACAACTAGACACTAAAAGTCTCAATTTAAAACCATTTAATATGATTTTATATTCACTAAACTGAATTAACTTGGTCTTCACACATAATATTTCTGTCAGTAAACCCAAAGGCTCCAAAGGTAGGCCAAGTGTCCAGTGAGTGACAGCACGTCATGCTGTCCTGGAGCACACAGACCGTGATGGGAAAGTGCTGAAGAGAGACCACCAAATGCAGAAGGGCATGCCTTTCCCAGCCCTGTGGAGAACACCACTGTGGGCACAGAGTGGAGTCTACCTGTCCAAGACTGAGTGGGAGAAAGAAATGACTGAGAGGGAAGTTGCCAATGAAATGCTACAGGGCCTGAGCAGCAAACTCCAAAGAGAGAAACAGGCTAGAGATAAAGATATTTCACCAAGAGCTACCTTTTCCCCTGTTGGAACTATGTCTCTATCCATTTGTGCTTTATTTTCAAGTTCTGTTCACTTAATGGTCACAACTATGAGACATCATCTTTTTTCCCCTTAATTCTCTCATTGTAAAGACAATAGCCCAAGAGTAATGGGCTTCAGCATCATTCTTGGGCCATGGGCACTGGTGGGTTCCACAGTGCTTGGAGAGTGCCCAGTCCATGTGCAGGGGCCTTCCACTGCCAGCCATATTTATGGCACCCCTGAAGGAACCTGAGCCTACAGGAAAGGCTCTCTACACCTTTCATTAGGAACCAGCACTGCAAGTCAAATCTGACTTTTAATATTGGCAAAATTACTGGGCAAAGAGGATATGTCTATGGGTCGCATATGCTGATCTGCCATTCATTTTCATCTTTTGATTTAGAATTTGTGCAATGTAGGAAATCTTTACATTCTTTGATCCCACTTTTCATTCACATGAAACACAGGAGGATATATTTGCTCTTAAACCCTCATCTCTCACGTGTCAAAGAAGAGTGATATAAATTCGTTCTTCCATTTTGATTCAGGTTTTGTGTTTTCGTAATTGTTATTTCCTCCCTTAAGCCCTACAACAGATATGCCAACCTGCAAATCTGTCCAATCTAAATAATCTCAAAGCTCCAATCTCCTTTTTGGTTGCTCCTCTCACCTTTTTCTTTTCTTTTTTTTTTCCTTTACTAAAGAATACAAGTAGATATGGCCTTCTGACTTTTACACAGCTTCTTTTGTAGTAATAAACATTTATTATTTTATTAGGAAGATGAGAAAGGAAAAACATTTAAAGGATAGGATAAATGAAGTAATGACAGATTAAAGGATAGGATAAATGAAGTAATGACAAATCACCCAACTTCTAGTAAAGAGAGTTATTTGGCATAGGGGTTACCAATCTTGTGTTGCTATTGGTGACAGATACAGCATAAAGTCTCAAAATACACAGTTAACCTGTGAGCCTCATTTTATTTAGTGTGCAGAGCTTCACTTTTCCCTTAAGTGTTGGAGTTTGCCTTTTGTTGTCTTACCATGGTGACTGGCAAGGGGCAAAACTATTTTAAGATATTTTTTGTGCTCTACATTTCTTGGGTGGAATGGTGGACTACTCCTCACACACACACATATACACACCTCAGAGGGAGACAAGAGGCCACTGTTCCATGGGGGATTAATTCCTGGACCTAGACGATTTGTAATTGTTTATGATGACTGCAGACACCTTGAACCCTTGTTTAGAGGGCTTGCAATTCTTTGTGTCACTTTCAGAAGATGTAATCCTATCCCTATTGTAGAAGAGTTGTTTTGGTATGGGAAATGTTAGTTGCATGTAGAAATGTTTCGAATCCGATTATATGAGCTATGAAAATTGTGAACAAACTGTGTCATATTATGGATCCAAATTAACATGAAAACTGTGAAAATTAGCAGCTGATAAGCACCACAACACAGATGCAATGTGTGATTGATATAATCAGTGCTAAAATGAAATACCAGTGAGCGAACAGTTTTAAGGTTTCTCCAAATCATTTCATCTATGGAACAAGGAGTGTTTAAAACACAAACATACGAACTGGAGTGCAGTTTAGAAATTACAACACTGTGTTCGGCTGACATGGTCTCTATGCTTCATATGTAGGCATTTTGGCCAATTGTACTTAAAAATAATATATAGTTGATTTTACTTTTACCTTAGTGTTAGCTATAGAATGGGTATTCCCCAGGGGATTTTTTTATACCATGAACTTCCATGAATACAGGCCAGTCATGAGGTCTGCTTAACATCTATGTCTCTTGTTAGTAAATAGAAACTACTATCTTTCTGGATACCATGTGCAATAATAAGAAGAAAAGAAACCAACAGTCAGTTGACTTATCAGCAGAAGAAATGACCGATAATTAGGAATGAGAAGCTTTCTGAAATGCAAGTGTGTTGAGAAAAAAAAAAAGTTTTCTGAATTAGTTTGCTTCCTAAAAGATGCTAATGCTGGTTAACACAGTGCCATGCATATGTTGACCTATAAGCACTGATCATTGAACTGCCCTGAATTTTACCAAACTGCAATTGGATCATCAGGTGACATATCACAGAGAGAAGTCAGGTATTGTCAAAGACTAGCCACCCATGTTTCTAGTGAACTTCATAATCATGTAAATGGAGGGCCATAGTCAAATAATAGTTGGTATGTAAACTGAACTAGTTCTGTTTAATTGTTTTCTCCCACATATCTATAGCCTCTATGTTCAATGGAGTATTTTTTTTTTTTTTGCATCATACTTTCTGCCTCTAATAATTTGATGAGCATTATCACCCTTCCTTGGTGACATCTCTTGTCTTGAGATTTTCTGCTGCCATCTCTCCTCAGCATAATAGCTGTTTCTTACATAAATGCTTATTGCTATAATTATATACAATCTACTACCATCTTTAACGTCTGGGTCATAAATCCTGATGCTTTCCTCAACACTTAGGTAAACATAACCTTTTCTTGTTTAGACTTTCCCCGCTCAATGATTTGAGCTCAAATGATTTGAGCTCTAATGACTGCTACTCGTCAGACAAAAGTCCTTTATTTCAGTGAAAAAACTTGTTCCTGATAAGCAATTTCTGTTTTTCACCAACACATGACACTAAATTAATCATGTATACTTCTATCTTTTATTTCTTTATTATTCATACTAATATAAGCTGCAATAATTCCTCTAGTAGTCAGCTAACATCTTCATTGTGATCAGACAGACAGGAGTCCTACAAGTAAAATATAAATTCTTTTGAGCATTTAGAAAAATTCTTTTGGAAAGAAACATGACAAGTCAATCCAGTTCAAATGTGCCTTTGCATAATAATGGCAGTTAATCAAAGCAAGCAAGAGTGATTTATCTTTTCTGTGAGACCCTGAGTCCTCACACATGTTACTCCTACCTACTCTCCGAGGACTGCTGAGGTTACTGTTCTCTGTAACTAGGTCAGTTTTCTTGAGATTAAGAGAGATCATGCATCCAAGGAAGAGCTGTCAGTACCCCTACACAGACAAGCTGGTACACCCTTGGGCACCTTTCCCACCTGAACAAACCTTCTGACCAGCAGTTAGGAAATGGAACCCATCATTTCTTTTTATCCACCCATATCAGGAGCCATTGATAAGTAAAATCCATGTATTTGGTATTCATTCTTATTTTCCCCAAAGTTGGCATGAAATCTAGCACCAAGTAGGTACTCAATTAGTGTTTGGTGAGTAAATGAATGAATAATGAATTGAAGAAGTGAAACACACCCCTCCTTTTTCTTTATGAAAACTGTCCAAATGGTGAAGTACACAGGAATAGGAAAATCAAAACAACACAGAGAAGTTGGGCCCTTTGTATCCCTGAATGGGTATATATATTGCACGTTGTGAGTTCCCATGGGTTGTATTTATAGTTTGTATGTTTAGGTACTTGGTTGTACCATGTGGATAGAATATTTCAATTTTACCCAAACAGATGACACAATCTACTTTTAAGAAAAATGAAGACTAAATTCTGGAAAAGAATATCTACTAAGAAGAATAAGAATTGATAATTATTTAAAATGAAGCAATGTATCTATATTGAACAGATCTATGTACCAATGAATGTCAGACAGGTCAATATTATCAACCTAGAATTTACATTAAAAAGTCTTTACCAAGAAATATGAACCTCAGTCAAACAAATCTCTGCAATTTATGCCTTTATATGTAAATTCTAAAGAAAGTAAATTGAGGGTGTACAAATGAGCTATTTTATCCTGAAAGGTGGAAAAATGATAGCAGCATCAGAGCCAGGACAGCAGAGACACCAGGAAAGGTCAGGGTCAGGAGGAGGCCTGTCCATCAGAAGCGCTTGGCATGAGTAGGGAATGATGCACAGCAATAAACTGCAGGGGGAAATAGATGGCAAAATATGAACACAAACTTGTGGAGAAACAAATGTGTGCCATTGTCATTCATCTTCAAGCCCCTGGAGATTTAACACTGCATAGAGAGCATTATATCAATCACAGCATATTATCATTGTTTTCCCATTTCCTTTTAGTTTCTTTCTAGATTCATTGTTACAAGGGCCTATTGATCCAGCATATAGAATTCTGTCTCCTGAAACAACTATATCATAATTATCACTTAACCCAGTGTAAGTCTTTCAGGTTATTAAATAATATTCTTTGGATTTGATATGAAACCTTAAAGCTCTTACAGACAGAGATATCCACGAGTTGGTAGACAAAAAACATTTTTTACTTGTTGAAATGAAGTCTATGTTGCTTGGAGAATTCTATGGAAAAATAGATAACATTGCTTCCTAATGCCCTCAGTATCAGATCAATGTACCCCACACTAATTATGTGACACCGAGCAGGGCTCAAGCATAAACTTTGAGACTACTATTGATTTACTGGGTTGGAGACAGATATCACCTGCAAGTGCATGTTGAGATTCACTGTTTTTAAGGAGCAAGGTCTTCTTCAGTCCTGCTATTTTTGACTGGTCCGTGGTATAAGGAAAGCATCATCACACAGAAATGGCATTAAGTCCCTAAAGGTCTGGGGACATAATGAATAAAATAAAGAAGGACTGTGCCTAAATTCACAGCACTGCATACAAATCCCTAAGACACACAGGTTATAGGAATATTGTCAGTAGGGAGATGCTTGGTTCTTGAGCCCTTGCTATTTTAACTTGTATAAAAAAAGTAATAATAAAAACTTTGAATCATATTTGAAAAATCATGATGCCCATGTCTTATTTCTGGGAAGGATTTAAGTTTATATGAACCTAGGAAGAAATTCTTATAACTCTTGATATTTAAACAAAAAAAGGTTTTGTGCCTAACTTGACTTTATGCTGCAAGTTAAAGCTTCGAGAGACACAGACGTCGAGTGGAATTATTTTTGTCAACTTAAAGTTTGGTTGATTTATGAAAATCAAAGAAAAACTTGTCCTTAATTTAAACAATTTTACTGCTTTGCAACACTTCTATTTCTATTTGTTACTCCTTTGCAGTGACAGCTAGTAAATAGTAACTAGTCAAATGGAAAAATGTGTAAGAATAAGTCTCACTAATGAAAAAGATGGGAGTCACAAAATTTACAACTAATAAGAAAATACAGAATTATGTGTAATCAACTGATTCTAACAGAATACTTTCATTAATTCTTGTGAAATTTTTTATATATAGCCAACCTGTTATTACAATTGACAAATAAGTGTAGCTTCAACATGAATGCAGATCAATAAATTAGTTTATGTTAAGGAGTAGGATGAAAATAAGACCAGGAGATAGATGTTGGAACTTTACTCATTTGTCAATAACATGAAAACTCTGTAAAATCCATACTGGTTTTTTAAAAAAAATTGAAGAACAATTCTCCAGTGTTTTTGTGCTATTCATACTGCATAGGCTACAGGTATGAAATGATTCTAATATAGTTAATCTACATCATTAACATTTCCCAATCTCTCCTTTACATCTAGACAATTAAAAAACAATCAAGTCTTGCTTTGTAACTTTTGTCAATTTCTTCATCCATGGTTAATTTCCTGCTATAGATGTCAGTCACTGAATATAGTAATATTATACTTTATATCAGTAGCACATGGTTACTAACAGCCCTTAGTATTTTCACTGACATGTAGTATTGAACCATATACATTCAAATATGTGAATTATGTCAAAAATATGGAAATAGTAAAATGTAGTAAAATAATTTGAAAATGGTGAGGTTTTAGTATTTGCTATTTTTGTTTTTAATATTTTTATTATTAATATTTTAGAAACTTACATGATGTCCTTTTAACAATGATCCTGTTTAGCAATTGGCTTGCAAAATTCCTAAAATTTTAACAATCTGCTTTCATGAGCTGGCATAGTGCAGGTCTATTCCAGGAGTTTTCACTAAGTTCTTTAATTCTTTCTTAAGTTAGGGACACAGTGCCTTAAAAATAAAGGGGTCAATAAGAAATGAGGAAAAATAAATAAATTCTTTATGTTTCTTTTAAAAAGTTATATACAGATTGATTATAGTTTTCATTGCTTCCTAAGTAGCATCCAAACTTTAGTGCATAGTAGGTGAATCTGATTATTTTGATGGCCCCAGATTAACACGCTACAAATTCAGTTCCTCTTTTTCTAATGCCCTTCCTTCTAAGTAGGTTATGACTGCTCCCAATTTCCTGACATTTTATGAAAAGGCCCACTTGCTCATGATCTACTTCTTGCTTCCCTGGATGTTCACCTTTTCCCATAGCATCAGAAGAGCTTCATGGCTGGCTCTCTTGCCGGGCAGTGAAGTGGCAGATAAACACTAGACAGGACCAAGAGACCTTCCCGGACTTGCTCTGATCTCCACACACTTTTAGAGCTTCGAGCATGCTTCCGAGGACACATGGTCCCACAGAGTTGTGTTTGTGTCACAGCTTTTTTAAACTGGTTTTTGTTTGTTTTGTTTTTTCAGTGCTTTGCCACTGAGCCACATGCCCCAGGCCTTTTTTATTTTTTATTTTGAGGCAGGGTCACTCTCACTAAGTTGCTGAGGCTAGCCTTGAACTTGAGATCCTCTTGTTTCATCTTCTCTACCTGCTGGGATTACAGGTATGCACCACTGTACTCAGCAATTGTTTTGTTTTGAAACAGGGAAAGTGTTGAGTTTGGGTTCAAATTTTAGAATAAGATCTTAGGTAATCTAAGAGGGCTGGACCAAGTTTAAGAACATTTGCCAAATCCCTGCTCTGTCTTCTCTCATTTTATTCTCTCTGTTTAGGAAACCCATGTCTATTCACTGATCCTTAGTGAGCATCTGGTCCTAGAGAACAAAGTTTGATTGGACACTATGCCATTAAACTACCTAGGTGAGGCCTAAATTTTTCTAGTTCTTAGTTCTGCTTGGTCACTTCTTTAAAGAGTGAATTATTATTATTATTAATTTTCACTGATTGAATTCAAATTATCATCTTCGAATTTAAAAATGGCAGCTCCTTTCTCCCATCTTATTTTCCTATTTTAGAATTTCTTTAAAGTTCTTTAGACTGGAACACCTGTTTGCAAATTTAAAATAAATCAGCAGGAAACAGCATGATGATTGTCAGTGTTAGCTGACAGGAGAAAATGACCTATCTCTTCTCTATGCCTGCACAATCCTTTCTCAATTTCTCAACAAATGTATAGCCAAAGATTTATTTGTTCAAGCCTGGTATAGGGAAATATGTAAGAAAATGACAGTTATTGGATAGTTCAATTTTTAAAATTTAAAGCAAAACCAAGATCTGCAATTTGAGCTCCGTATGCATTGATTTTTAAATCCCCAGGGTCCTCTGATAGGCATAAGTAATTGACAATTTGTTAATAGCCTAATTATAATCAGAACTATAAATCTTGTAAACAAACAATTCAATGCAATTAATAGGATAGGTTCCATTATTGTGATTCACAATGAATGTTCATCTGAAATCAAATGTCAGCACAAGGCAAGGTGATTAGAAAGTTATGGGGCAAGATCCAAATGCACATAATTCTATTAGTTTTAACATGCATAAAAGGCACTTATATACATGATTAGATATCTAAAGTTTAGTATGAAAGCTTATTAACAAGAAGCAAGCAGAGAGCCATTACTGTGTTGTTCTTAAAATTGTGCTGAGAAACCTCACATGCAGTTCTGAAGCCCAACAAGGATGACCTTTGTGCCACAAGACTGAGAGATTACATAGCTTAATCATCTTCTTCCACATAAGCAAAACATAAAAAGGGTTTACCAACTCAATCTACAGGTTGTCTTGACCAGGGAGAAGTGGGCTGCATGAACCACACAAAAGGAACCTCAATGCTACAGAAGCCAAGGCACAGAGCCAGGGCTTGATTTTTGGCCACATACAACTTCACACTTGCCCTAAAGTAACTTTAAAAAGGCTGCAGAATTCTATCATAAACTCACTCTGGAAGACCCAAAATTATGCTTGTGACAGAAGAAGTAATTTTAAATGAGATCCAGGGTTCTTAAGCCTCCTAAGTTGAACATGGAACTTCATCAACACTATTTTGTTATCTTTTTATTACTAAGATTATCAAGAAACCAGGCCTTTAGTCTCTAGATACTAACTGAGCATACGGTTAGTAGTTCCCCCCATCCAAGACCTCCAGTGGATTCCTGAAAACACAGATAGTACTGAACTCTATAAATATTTTGGCTCATTCTTACCCCTGAGCTTAGCATCCTCAGCATATGGTATGTTTTCTTTTCTTATTCAGTCAAGAATTTTTACCTTTACACTTAAAAGAAGGATATCTGAAATGCCAGCATATTTACTCTTGCACTCTGGGGCATTACTAAGTAAAATAAGGGTGACTTGGGCACAAGCACTGTGATGCCCTGGCTACTACATTACTAGTGGATGGGTAGCATTTACAGCGTGGAGAGGGTAGACAAAGGGTTAATTCCTGTCCTGGGGAGGATGGAGTTGGATGGTGGGCAATCTTATCACATTACTAGAATAGTGCACAATTTAAGAAACATGAATTGTTTATTTCTGGACTCCGCCACTTACTATTTTCCAACAGTGGTTGACTGGGTAAAGGACACTACGGAAGATGAAACTGAGAGTAAGGAGGATCATTGTATCTTAATCCTAGGAGAAATTTCTGCAGTTTCTCTGGTCTGTAAAAGCAAAAAATGAGAATTGTGGGTGGAGTTCAGGCCTGCACTGAAATTGTCCCTCAAGAAGAACATTTCTCTGGTAATTTCAGAACTTGGCTCTACTGTCCTTGAGCCCAGCTGTCCACCTGCTCTTCACTGTTGGCATACTCCCCTTCTCTGTACCTATTTATGACAAAGCTTTTGATTTCCAGACTAAACCAAACTGGAGGCTCTCATCTGGTGTGGTGGACTCTGCTGGCTGTGAGCACAGCGTGCCATTTCTCACACTTCAATTAACGCTGCTCCAGTGTTGACCACCTCAGGAAGAACTGACCCCATCCCCACCTGTCAACATGGACCTGGCTTACCTAAGGTAACTCCATTCTTGTCAGGAATTGGGTCAGTGGATGGCCCAGTTGTGGTCAATGAGACCACATTGAGAGGAGAAACCTTTCAGTGGAATTTCTGGGAGAGATTTCCTTCTTACTATGAGATGATTAGAAGAGATAGTCTCTGAAAATTGTGGTGTCTGGATGTGACACAGAACAGTCACAGATTCCCTTCTTCCATCTTGAGGAGGAAGCCAACCTTGAAGACAACATGAGAGAAAACAGAAAGAACCTAGATCCTTGATGACCAATGTAGGCTTCAGATTCAACTCATATTGAAGTCGTCTCCACTCTGGGATTCTTGGTGCATATAAGACATTCCTTTACTGTTGAAATAGGTTTCTTTTACTTGGAACTTGTGTTGGTTATCTGTTGTTGCAAAATAAATTACCCTAACATGTGGAGGCTTAAAATAAGCATATATCATCTCATGGGTCCTATAGGTCTGGATGCTGGGAACAGCTTAGCTGGGGCCTCTGATCCACGTCTCCTATAAGGCAGCAATCAAGGCATCCACCAGAGCTCTAATCTCCTCTGAGTGATCTGCTTGCGTCCTAACTTGAGCGACTGCTGGCAGGACTCCATCCACAGGGTCAGTAGATTGAGGGTCTCAGTTCCTCACTGGCCTTTGACTCAGGCTTTCTTAGTTCCTCGCCATGTGGGACTCCAGATAACAGACCCAACATGACATCTGACTTTCATCAGAGTAAGCAAATAAGAGGGGGTGCCCAAAATGGAAGCCACAGTCTCTCTCTCATTATCTTGGAGTGACAAGTGACATCCTACTACTCTATCACATTGAATTCCTTAGACAAGAGTCACTAAGGCCAGTGTTCAAGGGGAGAGGGCTGTACAACAGGGTCAATATGGAAGGTAGGGGTTATTGGGAGTCATTTTACAGGTGCCAACCATACAACTGAGGAATTAAGAACCAACTAAAGAAGAAAGAAGCAAATTTTGGTATGCCGAATTCTACTGAACTCTTCACATTTTTCTCAATATAACTATAATGGGTCTTTGTAATATTGAGTCTATTAAAGGCATTCTATAGATAGATCCAAAATCCTGGTACTGGATGCCTTTCAGCCTTAAACACATTTCAGTTTAATGAACTTGAATGGAATAGCACATATAACTATAATTTGATATTTAAAAATTCACATAGTGAGACATATTCCAGCACATTTCTTTGCTGAATACATACTATGTGTCAGGCACCAGTCTGAATGACAGATACAAATAGGAGTAAGACTCAAAGCCTCCAAGCACCTTAAAAACATGGAAAAGGCACATAACTGTGCATGTAATACAGAATGATAAATAAAAGATAAATGCCTAGAAGAATAAAAGAAATTCAGAACGGGGAGAATTGGCAGGCTTGTCAAAGATGGTTTCCTGAGATGCAGCAGAGTATGCACAGAGTCTGCTTGACTGTGGCTGAAGCATATATTCCGGCTGGGTCAGTCTAGGGTGGGCTGGAGAACAAGTTATGGACAGGTGGTCTCTGACAGTCAAACACATATTAGTGCCTGGTTACTCTATCTCTTCTATAGCTCCCGAGTACAAAATACAAAATATACATTTGTTCAAAAGTCCCAGACATGGGCTGAGGATGTAGCTCAGTTGGTAAAGTGCTTGCCTTGCAAGCACTGAGGCCCTGGGTTCAATCCCCAGCACCACAAAAAAAAAAAAAAAAAAAAAAAAAAAAGTCCCAGACATATGTGGCACTGAACACATGAACACACCAACTTCTCCATTTTTACTTTGGTTTCAGGTAAGTGTGTTTTTTATGACTATGGATCAAGTAGTACTGATAATGATTTAGCATTGAAATGGGACTGAGGGGTTGTCCTCAGCTGAGTACTTAAGAAGGCTGGCAGAAGGCTGTCCCCATGAGAAATGGCAGGCAGTGGCACAGGGGCATGCCAGCAAACACGTCAGAATTGGTACTGGGTCAGGGAGGATTTGAAGGAACACCTGGAACAGACAGGTACACGGCAGGAGAGGCAAAATGCAGGGTGGAGTTCCGAGGAGTGACTTCATAGTTTCCATCACCTTCTAACACCTGTACACAAATGTGTTCTCTACTAGCTCTCTGCATCTTTGCTGTACGAAGGTCAGCTGTGCTGACTGGTTTCGAGAAAGTGCATTTTCTTTTCTAACAACTTAAGTGGTACAGATCAGAATGGATACACGAAAGCAACAGGTATTCCCTGGGAGTTCTAGCATAGCGCAAGAAAAGTGCAGGTGACAAATGGAGCGAGACTGAGGGTCTAAAGTCCTTTAAAGAGAAATCCTACTGGATCACTTATGGTAGGACTTACATGAGACCTTTAATGTGGGATTCCTGCTGGATTGCCGGCCTTCATGGTATTTCAGGGCAAGTTCCCACTAGGAACACAGCACCTCTTTTATCAGGAACACAGGTTTAAAATTAAATTTAAGAGGAGACATGGAAGAGTCTGTAGCTGGCATACACATTTTTCTATAGCACTTTCACTCAGCCAAAAATGGCTGGAAGCTTGACTGGACAAATGACATGGACACAATTCACACCTGACTGTTTGTTTATGTGTCACTCACCTATATCTCCCTCAAGAGAGGCGAAAGGAGTCCAAAGATTTCAGCACTTTATGAAAAATAAATAATTACTTAAATAATTAATAAAATGAACACAAAGGATTCATTTTCCTGAACTACTCTTAAGTCCTGAATCAAAGAAGGCAAGTTGCATTCTGCCTGGTTGGGCAGGCCATCCCAGTTTTTATGCTGTATACAATGGGCAGGCTAGTTCCACTAATTAGGTAAGAAAAAAGTTCCAGGTTGTTCGTATGAAATTCTAATTCACAGCAACCAGGACACAGGGGCAGGGAGAAGAAGGGGAAGCTTTAGTTGAACCCCAGCTCCTCTAAGCTGCTGGACCACATTCAGAGTGGGACACTGCCTGCTAAAGCCTAATGGGGCCTCCTCTGTCTGGATCTCTTGTTCTCCATTCTATTATGAGCATCTCTGTGGGTATTAGAAGAAGGAGGAGGGGAAAGGTGAATTGTGACACAGAAGGCAAAGGACGTCCCACATGACAGGTACCCAGACAGGGAAATGAACTCAGGCAGAGAGCTGTCAGTGGGCAAAGTGGGAAGATGGGGTCCCAAGGCAAGAAGAAAGAGAGATTGGTCTTTCACTTGCTACTTCGTTCTGTTCTCCACTCAGACCTCTTCGAGAATCTGATGGCAGGTGGGAAATGTCTTCACAGCACCCCAGATGCAGGAGAAAGCTTCCTCAAATAGAGAGAGGCTGGGGAGGAAGCTGGCACCTGTGAGTCTGCATGACGTCAGGTGTGGGAATATGTTTTAGGTCTTATGCTGGGCTGCTCCATCCCACACAGACCACAAGCTATGGATCCTGTAGCTGACTCTCGATTGCCAGGGGGCTGCACTGAGCTCTACTGTTTTCATTCAACAACTTCTCCCTCACTTATCCCCCAGAAGGAGATGCTACAGGTGAGGACAGCAGCCACAGAAGTGGCCACGGAAAGCACAAGGCCTCAGTGTGGGGGACTTAAAACGTCACTCTTTTCAGAGATGAAATAATTCTGGAGTCGGCTATACCACAGCTGTCATCTCTCTGACTGGTATGTCTAATTAATCCTAAATTGTTGAATACCCTATAACAATTCATTTGCATTCAGAAGCATGTCCAATGTCAAGATGATCAAAAGTATTTGAAGGGTGTAAAATAAGTATTTGTGGAGAAAGATAAAATAAATCAGGATTTTTTTTTGCCTAGAGAAAGTGATAAGTAATCCAACAATTATCTTTTCCACCCAGAAGCCAGCAGACAGCTAGAGTTAGTCGTCACTTCCATATAAGACAGAAAAAGATAAGATAGTGTAATGGCAGAGAAGTATGAACTTTCTCACCAGAGGGTTGTGCAAATTTAGGTGGTCACTAATCATCTGTTCACTGGGCTACAGCCATGTGACACCACACTTTTTGGAATGTAAAGTCCAGGTGCTGGCTTTAAAAGGAAGTGACACCACATGGCTGAGAAATACTAAAGGGGGACAAACACAGGCCTGACATGCAGGTGATACCATCTGAAAAAAAAAAATATATATATATATATATATTTAAGTGTATAAAACTATTACCCACCTGGAGGCAGAATGCTGTATATAGTGCTTATTAAAGTTCAAAAGAAATCCCAAGAAACAGAAAAATCCCATCTCAGGGTGTGCTAGGATATAGATGCAAAATAGAACTATAATTCTGGCTTTTGAAGGACTCAAATAGTTTCCCCTTCTGGTTCCTCAGTTTCTCTTCCTGCAGAGAAGCAGAATGCTTGGATGCTGGCCATGAAGTTCAAGGCTGACTTATAAACTGAGTCCTTCCAGCTCTTGGGCACAATATTCTAGTGTGCATTCACAGTGAGCCTTCTGACAAAATCCCAAACAATTCTCCCTCTACAGACATTCTGAGGTTACTTCTATTTTGAGGAATATTAGCTCCTTACTGACTGTTTCCACCCACAAGGCACAACTTAAGACTAACCACAGATATGAAGACTGACTACTAAAATCCTTGCTATGGGTATCTGCATGGCATTCGGAGTGCATTCTCTGTGAAATCAGGCACATTGCATTGAGCATTTAGAAAAAAAGTTGAGAAAGAAGGGCACAGACATTCAAAGGCAAGAATGGAAAGTCTGGAAATCCAGCCACGACACCAGACAAGAGAGATAAATGCTCAACACACAGTTGGTATGGAGACAAGAGGCACATACGTTTGGGTCTCAGCTCTGAGGCCTCGGAACCAGCACCTTCCCCGGGTGAGCTGAGAGGCTCCACTACGTCTGTGTCAGGAGGAGGGTATGGCGGGGGCGGGGGAAGCACTAGCTGAGGTGGGCCCCGAGCAGTGCCTCTGGGAGGCTTTTGTGGTACCTGCCGTCCAACACCTATATGGAATCAATGGGAGTGACTTCAGAAGTTAAGCCAAAAGATTTTGTGTCATCCATCGGAGGGCACATTGCCATTACCCATCAGGCACCAAATCCAACCATCCAAACACCAAATACAGTCACACCCAATACCAAATCCAACCACACCCAATACCAAAATCAACCATACCCAATACCATTTCTAACCTCACTCTGTATTAAATACCTCACTCTGCACCAAATCCAGCCACACCCAGTACTAAACCTAGCCACACTCAATATCCAATCTAACCTCACTCTGCACCAAATCCCCCTTCACCCAATACTAAATCCAGCTTTGCTCTGCACCAAACAGCCACACCCAACACCAGATACACCATTTTGTTTTTAAACCAAATCCAAACTTGCCCATAACCAAATCCAACCTCAGCTGATAGGAGATCCAATCACACTTGTAAGTATGTAGTGTCCTACTGTCAGGCCAATTTGTAAACGTCTGTCTGGGAGGCACAATGACATAAATACTGGGCCTGGAACTATTCTTAAAAGCCCCCCTAAACAGGATTGTCAGATTAAAATGAACTCCTGTTCTTCACATAAGTCTTTTTCGGGTTCTCAGATCTGTGCTTTAGTTAATTCTTGCTACTTTTACATATCCACTGAACAATATAATAATAGATAAAGCAGTAATTTAAATACTTTTTCAGTCTATTATACTGTCAACTTCTTTCACTGTTTGGGGTAATGGTTTCCAGAGTTCATTTTGAAGAGGGTTCTGAGTTGTGGACAGTTAGGTGTGGTGGGTCCAGCTCCAGTTCATCAGTGCAGTCCTCACATATCTGTTTATATGTTGGGAATGCATTTTGAATTTTATGTGAACATGACAAGCTAATGAAATTTTTGGAAGCCAATGTAAAAGATGACATGAATTGCCAGTGTTGTAAGTTACACTTGCTGTCATGTTTTTTAGAAACACTCTATTCAAGCTTTGGAGTTCTGAATCTTCTAATATATTCCATGCTTTATACCCTTTACTAGATTATTAATAAAGAGATTAAAAAATAGCATTTGTTCATCAAGAGATATATTCATTTATTCCTTCTTTTGAATACAGTTCTCTAGATGTGGTAAAATATTAATTTCCCCATATAAAGCACCATTTCCTTCCTTAAAGTGAAAATGAGCCAAAATCAGTCTGGGTAGTACTGTTTGTCTGGCCCTGGTAATGCCATTAGGAGAACAAAACAAAAAGGAAGGATGCTTTCCATTTCGATAAATTTGAATTAAGACCTAAATCCAGCTAGTTGTAACAATGTTTAGCATAGGTTCTAAAATATACTTTCCTTTTTATATATAGATGTCTGTATAGAAAAAGTCACTTGATGTGGATAGGGGCTACTTGTTTTCCTTCAACCTAGGCTTCAGCTACATGTTCTGTATGGTGTACTTTTAAATTATAGGGACTTCTGATGGGGATGGAAGTCTGATATGTCATTGCTTCCAAGGCCTTCTCCATCATCTCCTGTCCAAAAAAACATTTCAGATTATTTTCAATTATTTTCAGCAAGAGAGAAGTTTCTGGCCTTCTCAATCCTCACAAACAGAAGTGTAGCAAATTACTACTATTCATTACTTCCTCCTTGTAACGGTTCTTACTAAGGGAATTGTTTGTGCAATTTTCAATTTTAGAACACCCGCCTCTCATCTCCTCGGGCATCTATAGGCATCAATTGGTCCATGTGCCGGGCATATTTCTTCTTCCATCTGGGATGACTTGAGGTTGGGGGTCCTTTCCTAGCTTGAAATGGGCTGCCTGGCGAGGGGTTTAGTATGACTGGACCACGTCCACATGGCCACATAACGTGTTTTATTCTGAGAATTTCAACAAGGATATCTCTAAATCTTAGGGGGGTTTTCCCTTTCCAAAGTGAGGGGAGAGAGCTTTTCTCATCATAAAACAGGAGAAAACTGGGCTTATTTTAATGATCCAATGGTAATAGTTTAAATCTGATAGTATTTTCCCCTATTAAAGAGAATGAACTGACATTAAATATAGGTTATTGGTTCTTAAGATAATTGACTCTCAGGACTGTGAAATGCTAGGGCATTAAAAGTGAGGTATCGATTAAAGGGCAGAAGTGCCCTTTACAACAACCAAGTAGGCCTCATCAAAGTTTCAGCCCTTGCCAATGAATACTTGTCCTTGGGCATATTTTCCCTTCTGGGGTCACAGATACTGGGTCACAGGTAAAATGCAGGGCTGCCTGGGCTGATTAAAGGCATGAGGAGTGGCTGTCTTCTGGCTTCAGGAGGGGGCTGTGATGCACTTTCCATCTCTGGGGTCTCGGGCTTAGGAATGGGTAATTCCTATAGTGCTCTGTTCCAAACCCTTCTCTGAAAGAGCTGTTGTTTCTACATTGATAAAAGCATAAACACTAAATGGCTTTAAAATAAGATTGACCAAACCTGGCTCATAGAGACCTTCATCACCTGCACCACAAGATAGTGGGATATAATCCCACTAGGTTATGTAACAACCTGTGAGCCCAGAGACATCTGGGAAGCAGAAAGAGGAGAGACAGGGTTAGGGGGGTTTTTGTATGGGAATGATGTGTTTGTGGGACATGGAATTGTCTATGGAAGCAGACATAATACCTGTAAGCAGGTATTATGACTCTATTCAGTTTCCTTTGGGTTCTATTATTCTCAAAGCATACCAGGGTCTTTGCTAAATATATAAATGTTATATAAACGTAGTTTCAAACAGAATGTCATAAAACTACTAGCCAGGTAACTCATTTATAGGTCAAGTATCCTTAAAATACTCACAACAGACACCTTTTGGGTTTCAGACTTTTTTCTAAATTTTAGAACACCTGCATATACATAATGAGATATCTTGGGGCTGGAACCCAAGCCTACATATAAAATTCATTTATGTCTCATATATACCTTATATATAGCACCTGAAGGTAATTATGTAACGTTTTTAATAATTTTGTGTGTGAAACAGTTTCATAGTATAGAATTTTCCACTTATGCATTGTGTTGGCATTCAAAAAGTTTCAAGTTTGGAGCGTTTTGGACTTTCAGATTAGGGATGTGTACCCTATATAAACTACATGGGGCCTAAGCTTCTTTCAAGTGCCAGATATTTTTCAAAACAGCTTACTGGGATGTCATCTTACAAGCTTATCTTTCTTCCATCAGAAAGACACATAGCCACACTCGTTCACGCTCCACTTGTCACCTTCTCCCAGCTTCTTCAGCCACTCTCCATCCTTCCCACTATCCCCACCTCCTCAATGCCCATATAATGCCCATGAAATATTGTTCCTGAGACATTAAGTGCACGCACAACTACCTATTTCCAGACTTTCTTTCTCTGGCATAAATATTTTTGGGGTTAATGCTATTATGGATGAGTCCACTGTGAGAGTTAAGAGCAGTGCTAGCACACACACACAGCCGGCATTCCAGAGGTATGCAGATAGCAAGCCCAGGCTCACTCACCCACTGTGCTCTTCCTGTTCTCCTCCTTGTCCTCCCTGCGGTTGGGGACCAGGGGACTTGGTGGTGGTGGCTGTGGCAGGGGACTTGGTGGTGGTGGCTGTGGTGGAGGTGGAGCTGGTGCCCGCCGCTTCTTCTTCTGCAAATCAACCTGTGAGCCCAGAGACATCTGGGAAGCAGAAAGAGGAGAGACAGGATTAGGGGGATTTTTGTATGGGGATGATGTGTTTGTGGGACACGGAATTGTCTATGGAAGCAGACAATGGTGGCATGGGTGCTTATAAGGAGGACTGTGAGATTGCCATCCTCATTCTGGGTCCTCTCAAGCAGGTGGTAGAGGCAGCAGGGTGAAGTCCAGGGTATTTCCCAAGCAAGGCCTTGAGGTGGCACAGTAGATGTTCATGGACACTCCCAAGTTCCCCCAAGCACAGGGAACTCATATTTTCTAGGGCTCCAGGTAGGAAGGTCTGGAGCCTGAGAATTTTTCTCAGGGCATATATGAGAAAGTGATCCCTTGCCCTTCATTAAATGCAAAAGAGTACTCTTTCTTCTGGAATAAAGGGGACCACCATGGTTTGTGCCCACACAGAGAAAGAAGATATGGGAGTAGTTCATGCTTCCCTTGCCCTGTCTTGCATATTTCCCTGCCTCTGTAAGTTCACACTCCAGAGCAGATAGGACTGACGTGATCACAGGCTCCCTCCTCCTGAATCTAGAACTGCTATGAAGTTTCTCTTAAATGGGACATTAGATCAGTGTATAAGACATTAATCTCCCATCCAGAGCAGAAATCCAGCTCCTACTTTAAGACTCTAACAGTGAAAAATTCATAGCTTCTAAACGTGTTTTGTCAATATTGGGTGGGTCTCAAAGTTGGAAGTGAAATCTGTTTTGTTTCATCTATAAAATTAAATGCTGTAGGACAAAATTGACCAATTTTTTTTGTTTTATTGTGCACAAGAATAAATAGGGAACAACAACTCTCACTATTATGTGTAATTAAAATGCACCAATAAAAAGTTGAATATACTGATTCTAGTTCTTTTGTTTCTGAAGGGCTCTATAATTCTCTGTTCTTCCTTAATTATAGCCAAAGTTCATTCACTTACTTTCAATGACTAAAATCTACTTAAAGAGCACTGAGTTATGTGCAAAGCAGTGAAGATTATGTGCAGTAATGAAAATGATGACTTCATTCTCTTCTTTGCCCTCCAGTTGCTCTCAGTCAAGTCTTGTACCACTGGGTTAAGCATTCCCTGATTTTCAAGGGTCCCTTATAGAGATGGTACCTGCCCACACCACCATTCTCTAGTACCTGGGCTCTGATCCAGGTACTCTGTGGTTTATTAACTCATGCTTGCACCACATGTATGAGAACTGAGCCAAATGACTCAGGCCCCAAGGAAGACAACTTCCTCTTCGGATCTGGACGTGGTACCATATCCTTTAAAATTTTATCAGTACTACACTATTGCAAAAAAATACATATGTAAACAAAAGGAAGAAAATAATCACTTTATTTACTCAATGTAAACTACTAATGGTTAGTTTATATTTTTCTAGTCTTTATATTTTCTTTTGACACTGGTGTTTTCTCTCTTCCCTTCTACCACAATGTTATAATCATCTCCTATACCTTTAAAGTTCTACAACATATTTTGCATACAGCAATGAGTAACATAAAATCAAATAGTCCTACAAAGCTTACCATCGAAATCAGTGATTCCTTGTTCACCACCTCTGCATGGGCAGGAACCACTTCAAACACTTTTTTCTTTTGGCATTTACTGCATTTTTCTAAATAATAAGGTTATTGTGCTACTCCTTGATTTTTGCACATAGATATTGGCGTTCTACTGTAGAAAATGGGGATTTATTCTTTGAGACATGCATATGCACACACCCACATGCATACACACATTTTTTTTCCATCTTCCCCAAAATTATAGTATGAGATGTGAATTATTTTTCACTATTTAGTTACACAGTAGTCTACCCTTATTTGCAATTTCACCTTCAACAATTTCCATTACCTGCAGTCACCTACAGATAAAACTATTATGTAAAAAAAAATTGGTAATTTTTAAATTGGGCACTGTTCCCAGTAACATATGAAACCACCTCCTGTCCTGCTCCATCTCACATATGATAAATTAACTCTTTATCCATTGTATCCACACTATGTATATACTACTTGTCTGTTGGTCATTTAGTAGCCATCTAGGTTATCAAATCAACTGTCACAATATCATAATCCTTATGTTCAAGGAATCCATATTTTACTTGATGGTTTCAAAATGTAAGGGTAGTAATGCTTGTGATTTTATTACAGTATATTATTATAATTGTTGTATTTTATTGTTAGTTGTTAATCTTTTACTATGCCCAATTTATAAACTAAACTTTTATCATCAGTTTGTACGTAGATATGCAATACAAAAAAATCAGTATACATAGATAGGATTTGGTACTTTCTAGGGCTCCAAGCATCTTCTGGGGGTCTTCAAAAGTATCTCTCATGGATAAGGGGGGGGGCTAGCTATATGTATAGTTATAATTGCTATCACAATGACATAAAAACAGAATTTTTTTCAGCAGTAGTTTTTCTACTTGAGATGTATAATGTATGGGATGATAATACTTTCCAGAATAAATTTGGTTTTTCCTGAGTTTAATTTTTTTTTCTAATTTGAATTTCCTGGAAATTTACATTTTTCTACTCCGTTCCAGCATCCCCCTTTTTACGGACAAGATGCACATAAGTAATATTTTGAGACCTTAAGAATATAAAAGTGATTTTATTCTATTACACTGAATAGTCAGTACAGATGCCTACAGGAACCTAGGATGGAAATAACCATCTCTAAAAAAGTAAAAAACATTCAGGCATTACTCTGCCATCTACTAGATTACACCGTGCAGTTGAGACTCCCCATGCCAAGCTGGTGCTCAGTCTTTCACATGTGATCTGCGTTCCTCCTGCAGGCATGGAAGACCCTCTGTTATTCCTTTATGCCCTGACATTTGGTGACAGCATGTCCCAGGTGTCTCCTTTTGTTCACTCTCTGGGGCATGCACTGACCCCTGCAGGCTGTGTACCTGTAGAATTTTCTTGTGTTCTTCCTTTTACCTTTTTTCCTTCCTTTGTTCCTCTCCCTTCTCTGGGATTTTAATCAGTTGAACATTGAGGATTCTAACTCCTACCTATTTTTGCCCCTTCTTGGAAATTTCCTTTATTTTACTGTCCAACTCTTAAGAATTTTAAAATTTCTTTTACTATACTTTGGTTTCCAAGATCTCCTTCCTGTTATGTGTTTTAGAAACAGTATCATGGTCTTCTTTTCTGGGTATACTATCTTCTCTTTTCTCTCTGATACTATAATTTATATATATATATATATATTTTTTTTTTTGGGGGGGGGCAGTGCTGGGGATTGAACCCAGGGCCTTGTGCTTGCGAGGCAGGTGCTCTACTAACTGAGCTACATCCCCAGCCGGACAATTTATATATTTTATAAAAATCTTTTTATTTTAACTTTCTTTAGCTTTATGCATTGTATTTTCCTGCAAGTTTGTTTTTTCTCTTTGTGTCTTGCCTTTTATTTAATCACACTTTGATCTTTCTTCAAATCTCTGGTGATCCTTGGCTGCTTGTTTATAATACACTGTGTAGATAAAGAGTCTGTTCATGCACTAATGGACAGAAAGCTAACTGGAAGATCCTCAAATATTCATAGCTGCAGGATTCTCTTCTAAGCAGTCACCATTCACACAGGGAACTGTCCTCTCTCCTGCAGGCTGAAGCTCTGCCTTGCACTGGAGTTTGTTGAGAAGACCCTAAGGCTCTCCTGCAGCTGTGGACACTGATTATGCCCATTCTGGCACAGACTCATTTGTGTCTGACACCCTGGAGTCACAGTTTCCAGCTTCTACCATTTCTAATGTTGGGAACGCAGGCACCTAGGCAGAATAGGACCTAGAGGTCTTTCTGCTTCACATGCAGATGTCCAGCCAGTCTTTATTATTAGCTCATTCTATACTCTTGCATGCAGAAGAATGTGTGCTCCATATTCTTGAGCCTTTTTGGGGCTCTGGGCTCTTCTATGAAACTCTTTTACTCAATAGTCAGGTTTCAGCTACTTTCACCTTGCTAAGTATTTACCACAATCAAAACAAACTTGAGTTTCCAGAGTGTCCACTGAAACTGTTACTGATTCACTTCTCTTTGCCACAGTACATTAATAATCTTTGCTCATTTTAGGGGGGTTTCAGGATAGATATGAACTAATTTGCTTTCCCCACATTTTTCAGCCTTATTGAATAGACAAGTAAACACTGCATATATATTTCAGGTGTACACACACTACGAAATAATTGTAATCAAGCAAATTAACATACCTACCATTTCACATAGTTGCATTTTCAACTCTCTGTAAGTAAACTTTCAAGTGTTTTCTAAATGGTTGACCATTATTCATTGGATAGATGAGCCACAATTAACATAACCCTCTGCCTTGAGTTAACTACTAAGAATGGTTTTGCTTGTTAAAAATAAAATTTCTTAAAATGCTCTCATAATTTTCTTTCCCCCACATTTCCCTTTGTCCTTCTTTTCTCCAAGTGTTCCATAAGCCCATTTATTTTGGGGGTAAAAAAAAAAAAAAAAACACGAAAATTTCAGAGTTAAGACAATAGATTCTAAAATTTCTATTTCCAACCAAAAAAATCCTTATCATGGAGGAATGACATCAGCAAGAGGGCAGAATAGGAAGTTCCAGAACTTGCTCCCCACAAAAACAATAATTTAATAATAATATGCTTTCCCTAATACTTTTGTGAGAATTTCAGAAACTAGTTAGGGAATCACGGCATTCCAAGGCGATCTCAAAGCCAAGAGCGGCCTCACCAAGATGGGTAAGAAAAGCCATTTCATTTCAACTAGGATAGCCCTTCCCCCAAGCCAGTACAGCTCAGTACTATCAGGGGGAAAAAAAGCACCATTCACAGTTCTCCCTTGAGAGGAAAGAGAAGAATGGATCATAAGGCCAACATTGCAGCTTTTCAGAAGAGCTGCCTGAGGGACTGGTTTCTATCTTGACTGACTGGAGCACTGATGAGGAACTGGCATCTTTTGGATGGGGGAGGGCACTGAGAACATAAGAGCTTAAAGTCTGGTTGCTGCAGAGCTTAGGGATTTGGCATTGCCACTGACAGAGGCTGGCACAGCTTGGCAGAACCAGGAGAAAGCAATAGCTTGCAGATTATTCTTTGAGAGGGAGAGAGAAGAATGGAAAGTCCATGCAATAGTCCAGATTCTTGGAACTGCTTGCCTGAGAGACTAGCTTCTACCTCACTTGTCTGGGAGTACAGAGAGAACTAACATACTTTGGAAGTCTTGGTGCTATAGAGAACAAAAGAGAGTTCAGAGACTTAATACCCCTGCCCATGCCTCTAATCTCAGATACTCAGGAGGCTGAAGCAGGAGGATTGCTCAAAATTAAAAATTAATTAATTTTTTAAAAGGATTGAGAATTAGCTCAGTGGTATTGTGATTTTGGGTTTAATCCCTAGTACCTAGAAAGCTGGAGGGGTGGGAGAGGGGGAGGGAGGAATGTGGGGGGGGGCGGGGGGAGGGAGGAAAAGGGGAGGGAGAGAAGGAGAGGGGGAGAGGGAGGGGGGAGAGAGAGAGAGAAATAGGTTGGCTGCAGTGCTAAAAAATCTGCAGTAACACAGACAAACACAAGAGGGATGAAGAAATTATAAACTAAAAACAGGAATCTATGAACATTTCCAAGTGAGAATTACACACATAAGTCCAGAGAAGATGCATTCCCAGAATTCATAGGTCCTCAGTACCTCTAGCTAAGCTGATGAATGTGATGTGCCCACTAAGAAAACAGTCTATAAAGGCTGGGAGGTGACTGTTTTCTAAATAGGCAAATTACAGTAAAAAATAAGAACAACAAGAATCTATGTAATAGAATAGAAAATCTTGGTCCAACAAAAGAAACAAACAAACAAACAAAAAAAAATCTCCAGAAAACAATTCCAAGGAAAAGGAAATCTATGACCTGAAAAAGAACTAAAAATAAGTGGGTTAAAGAGTTACACGTACTATCAGAGAACACACAGATAGCCTAGCAAAATAAAAACTATGCATGAACAAAGTTATTATATCAACAAAACCATAAAAGCCCTACAAAGGAAAACAAACTGAAGTTATGGAGGGCTTTACCAGCAAACTTGACTAAGCAGAAGAAAAATCAGCACATGTGAAGACAGGTCACTTGAAATTATTGACAGGAACTTTTTAAAAATGAAGATAGCCTGAGGGACTTATGGAACAACATCAAGGGGACCAATGTATGGATTATGGGAGCTCCAGAGGAAGAAGAGAGAGAAAGAGAGTAAGTGGTGAAATAGAGACCACAACTCCTCCAAGTAGGGGAGGAAAATGGACATGCAAAACCAGCAGGCTCGAAGAACTACAGCTGGAATCAGTCCACAGTAGCAGATGAAGATGCTTTGTAATTAGTCAAAACTCAAAGAGAAAAACTTCAAAGTAGGAAGAGAAAACTGATAAATGTGGTGCAAGAGCACACCATCGGATTATTAGCAGGTATCTCAGAAGAGACTCAGCATGCCAGAAATGGGTGGAATGATACATTTAAATTGCTCAAAGAAAAAAAATAAAGCCAACCAAGAATACTCTATCTTAAAAAACTATCCTTTAAAAATAAAGATACAGCTGGAAAATCAGTGCTCAGACCAATGTCATGAAGTTTTTCCCCTGTTTCCTTCAAGAAACTTTATATTTCAGGTCTTACTACTTAAGTCTTTATTTTTTAATATTTTTCATTGAAGACAGACACAATACCTTTATTTTATTTTTATGTGGTGCTGAGGATCAAACCAGTGCTCCACATATGTGAGGCAAACGCTCCACCTCTGAGCTACAATACAAACCCAGCCCCAAGTCTTTATTCGTCTTTGAGTTGTTTTTTGAATATAGTGTGAGATAAGGGTCCAGTTTTATTCTTCTACATATAAACACCCAATTTTCCCAACATAATTTATTAAGATATTCCTTTTAATGAGTGTCCCTGGCACCTTTGTTGAAAAGTAAATTAACTAAATACGTGAGCTCATTTCTAGCCTTTGTATTCTGTTCCATTGATCAATGTGTCTATTTTTATGCCAGTATTATGCTGTTTTGGTTTTAAAATAACTTTAGACCATATTTTGAAATCAGAGAGTGTGACGTTTTCAGCTTTGTTCTTTTTGTTCAAGATTGCTTTAGTTATTCACAGGGACTAGTATGGTCCCTAAAAACTTCAGAATTGTGATTTTAAATTTCTGTGTAAAAATAACAATTGAAATTTTGATAGCAATGGCAGTGAATCTGTAAATTTGCTTTGGGTAGTATGAACATGTAAAAATATTAATTCTTCCAATCTATTAATATTGGATATCTTTCCATTTGTGTCTTTTTCAAATTCTATCATCCAGTTTTATAGTTTTCAGTGTACATATCTTCTGCTTCCTCGGTTAAATTTATAAGAGCAAAAAGAGATAAATGGGATTGTATTAGGCTAAAAGGCAAAGAAAAGAAGGAAGAATAAAGAGATAACCCATGAATTGGGAAAAAACATTTAAAACCACACATCTGATTAAGGGATAATACACAAAATATACAAATTATATATATGCTCAACAGCAACAAAACAAGTAACACAATTTAACAACAGGGAATGAAACTGAACAAACATCTTCAAAAGAACATATAAATGGTTAACATATATGAGAAATGGATCAATATCCCGAGTTACCAGGGAAATGGAAAATAAATCCAAAATGAGATATTGCCTTCACACCTCTTAGAATTGTTATAAAAAAGATGATTAATATCAAGTATAAGGGATGACACAGAGAAAAGAGAACTCTGTTACAATGTTGGAAGAAATTTAAATAATATTGCAATTTAGGGAACAGTATGGAGGTTCAGGAAAAAAAAAAAAAAACCTGAAAATAGAATTACCACATGATCCAGTCATTGTAATGCTGGGTATATATCCAAAAGAATGGAAATCTGTATGTTGAAGAGATATCTGCACTCTCATATCCATAGTAAGCACACACACAAATAAAGAAGATGAAAGGAAAAAAGAAAATGAGAAAGGAATCAAAGTATACCACTATTTAAACAATCAACTACAAGACATACTGAAAACAATAAAATAGCCATAGTGAATCCTCCTCTATCAGTAATTATTTAAACATAACTGGACTAAACTTCCCAATGAAAACAAAGTGGCAAAATGGGTTAAAATAAAAAAAGGCAAGATCCAATTATGTGATGTAGACACTATTATATGATGTGGATACCATTAGATATAAGGATATAGATAGGTTATATAGGGAGAGGATGGAAATATATATTCATGTAAATAGTAACCAAGAGAGTGGATATGGCCATAATTTTATCACATGAAATGGACTTTAAGTTAAACACTGTCACAAGAGATAAGGACGGACATCATGTAATGATTAAAAAACAACTAGGAAGGCATAACAACTACTAATAAATATGCACAAACCAGCAAAGTATCCAAATATATAATGCAAATATTGACAACATTGAAAGGAGAATTAGAAACACAATAAAAATAGGGGATTTCAATATCTCACTTTCGATAATGGGTAGATCAACCAGAGAGAAGATCAGTAAGTAAAAGAGGACTCAAACTACATATTAGACCAATGTAACACACACACACACACACACACACACACACACACACACACACACACACACACACATTTCACATAATGACGACAGAATATAAGTTTTTATCAAATGCATGTGGAATATTTTCTATGGCATATCATAAAAAGGACAGAAATAAAGGTCTTACGAAAGTTAAAAAGATTAAACTCGTACCAATAATTTTTTTCTGACTATAATAAAATGCTAAAAAAATCACAAATATGTGGAAATTAAACAATATATTATTGAACAACCAAAGATTCAAAGAAAAAAATCACAAGAAGAATTAGAAAATATCTGGGAAACAAGTGGAAACAAATGAAAATGAAAACATATCAAAATCTATTGGCTACAGAAAAAGCAATCCCTATTTTTGGGGGGGCCGGGGGGGAAGTAGACCCAAGTGTGCTCTACCACTGAGTGACATCCCATTCCTTTATATCTCCTATTTTGAGACACAATCTTGCTAAGTTGCCCAGGTTGGCCTTGAACATGTAATCCTCCTCCTCAGCCTCCTGGGTGGCTGAGATTACAGGTGTCTGCCACCAGGCCCAGCCACCAAAAGGGGAAAGAGGGAAGTTGATAGTAATAAATGCCTACATTAAAATAGAAGAAAGATCTCATTAGCAACCTAAATTAACACCTCAAGGAACTAAAATAAAATAAACTATAGTCAAATTTCAGGTAAGAAAAAATTAAAAGTAAAGCAAAAATATATAAAATAGAAAATTTGGAAAACACTAGTGGAATAAGAGGTTTTGTTTTGTTTTGTTTTGTTTTGTTTTTGTTTTCCTCCAAGACCAACAAAATTGGCAAATGCTTAGTCAGGCTAAGAAAATATCAGGGAAGACTGTAATAACTAAAATTTAAAAACAAAAGTGGAAACATGACAAATGATGCCACAGAAACAAAAAAAGATCATAGAAGACTACAAATTGGACAGCCCAGAAGAAATGCATCCTACCAAAACTAAGTCATGCTCCTCAAAAAAGTAGAAATGGAACCAGTATATGATCCCGTATCCCACTCCTTGGTACATATCCACAGGAACTAAAATCAGCATACTATAGCAATACAGCTACTTCAGTGTTTATAGAAGCACAATTCACAACAGCCAAATTATGGAATCAACCCAGGTGCCCAGGTGTTGATGAATGGATCAACAAAATGTGGTATATATGTGATGTGATTCTACTCAGTCACACAAAAAAATGAAATAATGACATCTGCTGGTAAATGCATGGAAATGGAGAAGAACATGCTAAGTGAAATAAGACTCAGAATATCAAGGGTTGAATTTTTTTCCTCTCCTATGTGGAAGCTAGGGTAAAATAAGGGAAAGAAGGCAGGGGATAAAAGTAATAAAGATATAGGGAAGATCAGTGGAGTAGAAGAAAGAAAAGGAAGGGAAAAATGAAATATGGCATGAATTTAAAAATATCATGGTATATACATATATATGAGTACCAAAAAAAAGAATTTCACTTATATGTGTATGCAGAAAACATAAATTAAAAATAAATAAATAAAGGAGTGAAAGGAAGAGTAGAGGAGGGAGAACAGGGGAGGGAAGAGAGAAAGGAAAGGGGGCAATGGAGATTCAAATCAAATTCCTTGCATGTATTATTTTGTCAAAATGAACCCAAATACTATGTATAATTATAATGCTCTAATAAAAAGTTAAAAAATTAAAACATAGTCATGAAGAAATAAAAAATAAAAAACCTGAACAGTGTCTATAACTAGTAAGGAAATTGAATCTGTAATTAAAACATCCCAACAAAAAAAAAAGTCCAAGACTGGATGGCTTCAGTGGAGAAATCTACCACACATTTAAAGAACACATAATGCCAATCCTTCTCAAACTCATCTTTTAAAAATGGAAGAGAAAACAATTTCAAATTCTTTTTTTTAAAGCCAGAAATACCCTGAAACCAAAAGAAAAAGGATACTATTAGAAAACCACATTCATCACGACTGATGCAGAAAAAGAATTTGACAAAATTTGAAGTCCTTTATGATAAAAATACTCAACCTATTAGTAAGATCACCTCAATATACGAACGTCCATATACAAAAATCTCAAATCTAGTATAATATTCAATGGTGAAAATCTGACTGTTTTCTCCCACCTAAGATCAGAAACATGGCAAAGATGCTCACTTTCATCACTGCCATTCAAGATAACGCTGGAAGTGGTGGGCAGACCAATTGTAAAAGAAAAAGGAATAAAAGACATCTTGATTGAAAAAGAAGTGAAATAAACTCTTTTACATATAACATGATCTTAAATGTAGAGATTATACCCAAGTTCACACACAGTTAAAACTAATAAATTCAACCAAGTCGTATCATACAAAATCAATACAAACAAATTAGTTCTGTTTCTGAACATTGTAACAATAAATAATCTGAAAAGGAAATTAATAAAATCATTCTATTTACAATAGCATCAAAAATAGTAAAATACTTAGAAATAAAGTTTTGAACAAAGAGATGAAAGATTGAAAATTACAAAACATTGTTGAAAGAAATTCAACAAAATAAATGTAAAGATACCCCATGTTCACAGATTAGAAGTTAAAAATGCCCATACTATCCAATCTACAGCAATCTACAGATTCAAAGTAATCTCTATGAATGTTGCATTGGCATTACTTTTGCAGAAATAGATAAAATCATCCTAAAGTTCATAAGGAACCTCAAAGAACTCCCAAAAGTCAAAATAATCTTGAGAAAGAAAAGCAAGGCTTTACACCTTCCACTTCCTGATTTCAAATCATATCCAAAGCTACAGTAATGAGAAACAGTGTGGTATAGGTAAGGAATGGTGTTTAGATTACTACAACAGAATCAAGAACCCAGATATAATCCCTTATATGTGTGATCAATTGAGCTTTGTTAATGCTAAAGTTACACAATGGGAAAGGATAGTTTCTTCAAAAAAGAGTGCTAGAAGAGCTTGTTACCTATATGCAAAAGAATAAAGTTGAATGCTTATCTTATATACAAAAATTACTTCATTAAATATCAAATATAAGAACTGAAGCTATAAAATTCCTAGTAGAAAACACAGTGGGGAAGCTTCATGACATCTTATTTAGCAATTATTTCTTGCATACGACACCAATGGCACAGACGACAAAAGCAAAAATAGATAATAGGACTACATTAAACTTAACGTTTGCACAGCAAAGGAAACAATCAATAGAGAGAAGAGACAAGCTACAGAATGGGAGAAAATATATGTAAACCAAACATCTGATAATGGGTTAACATCTAGAATATATGAATATCTATCACTCAACAACAATAAAAAGCAAATAATCCAGTTAATAAATAGACAGTGTTTGCACCGACATTTCTCCAAAAAAGATGTACACTAATTATCAGGGAAATGCAAATCAAAACCACAGTGCAATATCACTTCCATTAAGAAGTCCATAATCAAAAAAAAAAAAAAAAAAAAAAAAAAAAGAGAAGAGAACTACAGTGGGTAGGAGATGATTCTAAGACATTTATGCATTCTTCTAGGCTGGGAACATTGCTCAAAACTGTAATTTGGGGCTCATTTGGGGTGCTATTTTTTTCTGTGAATCCATACTGGTGAACAAGAGCACTCTAAGCTCTCCCTGATGTCTGTAAATGATACCATGTCCCAGAATTCTGTTGAGCATCCACATTAAGTTGGAGATAATTAGAAGAGGGGAGCAGGAAAGCATTTCTGGTTTATCCAATTTGGAAAAGCAATTTCACCTGCTGAAAGACAGTTCTGGCTTGCTCCCTGTTACAAGATTTGGAGAAGCATTAAAGTCCTAGAGCCTTTGCCAAGATTGCCCAGTGTTCCCAGGTGTAATTTTTCAGCAGAGTTAATCACACCCATTCAACAACCACTTAGGGAATACCATGTGTTTTCCAGTCATGGTGCCACTCCTAGTAAATTAATTAAGGTAACATGCTTGAAAAGTGTCTGGCAAGATCTGAGACTCTCCAGTAAAGATAAGAGCCAATGGGCAAAAGTGCAAAAGTGTTTTTCTGAAGCTTCTGGGTGTTTAAGGCACTCAAACAAAAGGGCTCAAGTAGGTGGATTTGCAGACTTCAAGAAAACATTATTAACACTGGCAGTTGCAATGATTTATATCAGACATTTATTGAGGGTGCCAGTCATATTTCATATGACTATCCCAAATCCCCCCAAAGAGGTAATTTATTGCTATTTTTAAAAGTTAGAAATGGAGGCTTGTGGAAGAGTACTTGCCCAAGGTCTCATAGCTAATAAATGAGCAGAGATGGGATTTAGCATTGGTGTGAATAAGCCAATGCTCTTAGATCATTTCCTTATATTGTCCTCCCTGCATGAGGCAAATTGGTCAGGAAAAGAAATAGTTCCTGCAGTTGGAATGGAAATGCCTTTTCCAAGGCTACACTATGTGCCTGAAACCCATAGAGTTCTTATTGTCCCATGCAGTAAAACACCTGTCCACCGGGCCATTTTGTGCTTGCAAGTATTATTGCTTTGGAAAACATATTGTAAACCCAATGCCTATCTTCAGTGCATTCTTTGAGGAATACTTAAAATCTAGATCTACTTTTGGAGTTTGCTTCTATCTTTTTTTTCTTTCCTGGAACTAGGAAATGTATTGCCCCCTTGATATAGACTGAAAATTTGTATGCTCCCTCCAAAATCCATATGTTGACACCCTAACACCAATGTGACCATATTAGCAGGTGGAGGTGACTGGATCATGAGGACAGTGCCTTCATGAATAGCTTCAGAGTTCTTATAAAATTTGGGACCCCCAAAAGCTCTCTCACTCTTCCACCATGTGAGGACACACAAGAAGACAGTTCTTGGAAACCAGGAAGAAATCCCTCATCAGAAACAGAATTGCCCAGCCCCTTGCTATCAAAGTTCCCAGCCTCTAGAACTGTGAGAATAAATGATAATTTTGTCAAGTTAAGGCATTTTTTTTTTGGGGGGGGGGGCTGGTCAAGGGTGATTTTTAACATGTGTCTTGATTTCCTGGCCTTTGTAGAAAGTACTCAATCCCTTGTGTCCTCTTTGGTTTCTAATCTGATTGTGCCAATTATGTGTAGCATCAGATTCAAGGTGTGAAGAGCTTAAAGGGGAGGGAGGTTCCAATTTAAAGAGGACAGATATGAACCCTTACCAAGAGACACAGTTTCACGCTTCTGTTTCCCCACCTTGACCCTCATTCTTTGCTTAGGGCATGGCACTTTATAGGAAATTAATAAAAAGTGATTAAATGATTGCGTTTATTTTCCATGTTCCTTTTAAGAATTTATCTATGCACATATATTATGTTCCTATTTTTCTTAAGATAAGTTGATACATTTCTCTAAGTCTCCCATGTTTAGCTAAAGAGCAACATAGATATATCTGAGAATCTGTATAAGCCGTGAAGTAAAATAAATAGCACCTTGCATCCATTTATGTGTTTGTCCATTTGTCTGTCTGTCTGTCCATCCACTCATCCATCCATCCATCCATCCACCCATTCATCCATTCAGCCATCCAAGCACAAGTGTACTTGGTGATAGGGTCTATGCAAAACACAAGTGAGCAAGGGGAAAGTGAGTGTATTTCCTCCTAAAAGAGTCAAGTTAACAGAATCGAAGGATGGAATGGAGGTTGCCAGGGGCTGAGGGCAGAGGAACTGGAACGTTGTAGTTTGATCTTATGTAGTTACGTAAGATAAATAAGCACTAGAGATCGATAGTACAACACTGTGCCTATAGTTATCAGTGTTGCATTGTGCATTTAAAAACTTGTGAAAGAGTAAGATCTCGTGATGTGTTCTTATCACAATAAAATAAAATCGGTTTTAAATGTGATCTGTGTTGCCAAATTGGCCTTCAGAATGGCTGTATGAATTTAAGCTCTCATAAATAGCCTACTCCCCCATTCAACAACAGTGTTGATAACCAGTCTTGTTTTTATCGGAATAAGTGAAAAATGTTCTATTTTTAAAATTTATATTTTCTTGAATGTTAGGATTAGCAAATTTTAGTGATTATTGTTTGTGTGTGTGCACATGACAGAACTGATCGTTTACATCTTTCTCGGAATGACTATTACAACATAATTTCCTTTAAAGACAATTATATTTATAAAAATATGATCATAAGGATTATGGGTCAGAACAGCCTCAAAATATGTATCAGGAGGTAAGAGCATAGGATGGTGGGAATGCTTGGACCATGGAACCAGACCACTATGTTTAGAATACCGTGCCCACCCTTAATTGTGAATGTTGGATAAGTTGTTTAACCTCTCTGTGCCTCAGTTTGTTCCTATGTAAAGCAGGGACAAACCTAAAACCTTCCTCTTTTGGTTACTCTGACAATCAAATGAATAATCCCATGAAAAGTACATAGAACAGAACCCTCTCTGGGGGGCAGGTTATAAAGACTTTTTACCATCATCTCAATCACTCTTCCAGTCAAGAGTGGACATCCTGATAGGAACCTGGAGATCTAGCTGACACCCACAGGAGGAGACCTGGACTGGCTAAATCTTGGCTGTAGCTCCTAAGGAGAATGGCAGGGTCTTAAGAGAGTTCAGTCCAACTTCACCTTTTTAGTTATATTTCCTCAGTTTAAATGCATGGATGGTAACACTAAAGAAAAGTGAGGCACCACTGAACCAACCTGCGGCACACTGCTACCTACTGGCTACACGAACTTCCTCAATATTTAACCTCTCTTTGCCTTGGTGTCCTTGTTTTAAAAGGAATAAATACCTTGTAGAGTTGATGCAAAAATCGAATGAGTGCTTACAAATGTCTCTGGCTACTCCCAATGCTGTTATAAAAATTAAATACATATATGTGCATATACATATATAACATATGCACATCGTTCACATATATATACATGTGTATACATATATGCTAAATAAATAGGAAACAAGTTGAAAAACATGAAGGAAAAACAAGAACTCAGAGCTAGAATTCCAGCTCCTGTATTTTATAGGTAAGAAAACAGAAGCATAAATGGATACAAGGTGGTGCACACATTGGAAAGTTAATATTAAGTGATATTTCTAACACTAAATTATGTACCCTGATTGATGAAAGAATTATGGGTATAGCTTCTGTTTTCTAAACACCTACCATATGTCAAGGGCAAGTTCTGTGCTCAGGGCTGGTTTCCTGTGAGTCATCATGCTGTTTAAGCATGGAAATGACCCCATGAAGTGACACTACTATAACTTTCATTGTGCAGTAAAGGAAAGTGAGATTGGAGGGGCTCAAGTAACTTGCTGAAGGCCACAAGCAAGGCTGCGGCAGGACTGGCTGCTGCCTGAACTCCTGCACTACACTTGCTTAAGAAAAAGGGCAAGAGTAGTGGGAAAGTACTTGGCCAGCCCACATCTCCTGTTCTATATGCCTCCATGAGATAAGAGGCTGTGATAGATTCACTGCCTTCCTGTCAGTGCCTGGAACATTCTCTGGCCTGTTCTGGGTGCTCACTCGGTATCTGCTGGATCAAAGAATCTTGTTACCAAAAGCATCCCTGTGATTAAAACAATATTTTTTGACAGATGCACTCATTTGGTGGCTTCATACCTACTATGTGTCAGACACCGCACTTGGCACTGAGAATAAGAGATAAGCAAGGTGGGCAGGACTTTGTGACTGGTGGTATTAGAAGGGAGGGGTTGTGGGTGATGAATAGACACTTTGTAAGGGCAGCAGATGGGTTTTGCTACCTGTGGTTTCTCCACACCTCATACAGTGTTTGATCCAAAGTTGGGGCTTAATGAATATGTGTTGAGTGAATGACTGAAAGCAGGTAAATGCAGCTGCATTTCAGAGGTGAAGTGCAGTGGAAGACAATTAAGAGGAGACATGAGGGAGGGAGAAGTCTCCCAAGAAGAGGGATGCTGAGGTTGGGCAAGGGATCAGACTGTAGCTGGAGGACGGGCACTTGTTCCTCTGATAGGAGGATGAGGGTGGGACAGGTAAGCATACAAATTCAGTGGTACGTGAGGCTGAGGTGTCCTTCCTCATTTTCTTATAGAAGGAGCACACAGAATGCCACATAGGGATGGAGAGATGGCTTTAAGGAAGGAGGGACCTTTGAGGTGAAATGCTACTGCGAGAACTGTGGGTCAGGTAGCAGAGGGGTCTGACCTGGGGTGGCCTCAGGTTGTGGGACTGTGCCTCTGTGCCTCAGCAGACTGCTAAGCTGCCCTTGAGCCCAAGATGCCAGTTCTGGGATGGTCAAATGCAAAGATTATTTTCTGGGCCCATGCAAAAAAATGAAAGAACCCAGACAGGTAGTGAGGACTCCAGGGAAGAAAGGAAAGGCAGAAATGTAAAAGGAGAAATCAGAGTTCCAAGTTGGGGAGTCTTGAGCCAAAGAACAGAATGAGAAAACAGGAAGTCCTGAAGACTTTGCCTTTGGCCTATGGTGGGGTATGTCGGCTTGGGGTTTGCTGGATTGTACTTATTGAGGCTGGGTTTCTTAGGGTGAATGCACGCTCAGCACCAGCCTGCTCAGCTGAGCCATCATCCCAGGGACCTACAATTTCGTGCTCCCTGGACTCCTTCCTAGCTTAAAGATAAGCCTGATAGAAACCAGGTGGAAATATTAATGTGTGAAAGAATGACTTTAACTCCTGGCAAATGAAGGAGGTGGAAGGGGTCAGTGAGGTCCTATGCTGATCTCAGAGGAGAAATTTAGCAGCATGCAGCATCTTACAGTTTCCCCAAATCACACCATAAAGAATATATCCAACCAGTCACCAGGGAAATATAGTGTGGGGACACTGAGACTCAGGCATCCCTGTATACTGCTCATTTCAAAAGTTAATCTTTCTGTCAGAGGGTATGCTTCCATTTTATTTTGGATGCTACTATAAAGCAATATTGATCTGTGTGCTCAAATGGCACATGAGGCAAGTGAAATTCCAGCTGGTGTCATCCGGGAACATGAGGGCAAATTCTAATTTAACTGACAATAAAGCCATTTCAATTATAAATTTAAAAAAAAAGAGAGTGAGTCCTCCCAGGAACTGAACAAGCCACATATCACAGACCTACACCCAAGGTGTGGGAAAATTATAGGAGTTATCTGCTACCTTTATATCCATACAAAATGACTATATTTTCTGCAGTGAAAAATCCAGTATGGGTAAAGTGTGCAGGGACCCTACTTTATTCTTAGGATCCTGTGACAGGGCGAAAAAATGCTAACCAAATGCTGATGACTCAGGCCAACTAAATGGCTCTGTTTGGTTGTTCATATTGCATTGGCTAAATTAAAGCTGTCTTCATAGGTGAGCACAGGAGAGCAGTAGGGGAAACCCTTACTATCATCACCATCTTTGGTAATTTTAGAAAGAAAAACTTGGGTCATGCTTCTGGAAGAGTTATGAGAAGAAACAAAAGTTGCCATTTAAGCACTCTCTTCCTACTTGACTTGGAACAAAATGCCCTAAAACAGAACACTAATGTACTCCCAGCTTCTAAGAGATTTTAACTGTGAGTTCACCAGTCCCTGTTCCCTTCATATTCCCCATTGTTTCTGATTTCAGCTAATATTTGTTAAGGGTTAACTTTTATTTCTGCTAAAATTGTCTTAGCTAGACATACATGCATGGATTTTTAATCTGTTTTACCATTTAAATTCATGCGAAAAAAATCTTTTTTCTTTAAAAATTTCACACCAATGTGAGTAAAAAAAAAAAAGTTGCCAGTCACTGATACCAACAGACTAAGGACAAATATTTCACCTCTCAGAATGATGACTATGCTTAGGACCCTGACTAATCACAGCCCAAGGAAAACTGGGAGGAAGGGGACAGGATTCTGTCCCATCCACCCACACAGAAAGTGAGGGAAGACATTGGGCTGACAATTTAGAAAGCAGCACCAATACAGGATGCAAACCCAGCAGGGAATCTCCTTAATAAACAGAAGTGGTGATGTGCAAATTAAGCCAGAGTATTTAACAACATCTCCCACTAATAGAAACAATCCTCCAGTCCAAGAGAATGAATTTTCTGCTAGGAACCAACAAGTACTTCCCACTGTTTCTTCTTCCTTTTCGGGCATCATCTGTACCCTGTTGCCATCCCTCAGCAGGAAAGCCTGTCTCCATAGGAGAAGCAGAAGTCCTCCTTTCCCATACCCCTCTATCCTGCCTGATGCCTGGAGATCAGAGGTCTTTGGGGTTCCTGGGCTTGTTGTCCTTCCCTGGTCCCTGTGGCCAACCATTTCTAGGAGCCTTTGGCTAGCGTCCTAATTTCCCTACAACTACCCAAAGAAACGACTCTCCTGGCAGCAAGAGTTTAGATTAATTTTGCCCACATTTGTACTTAATATTACTATGTTTGGCTGCTTTTGGTGAGATTCATCTGTTGCTGTTCATTTGCATCATACATGGTAACACATTGCATGAACAAATCACCTTTATTTGCCCATCTGTGGGCAGGTATTTGGTTGGTATCTGGTTTGGGGCTATTGTGAATAGTACTGCTGTGAATATACATGCTTATGGTTTGGTGATGGTGCTGGAGGTGCACACAATGGGAGGTGCTTGGGTCATGTCCAGTTTAGTGGCTGCTGGAGAACAGTTTTCCAAAATGAGGGTGGAGAAACCTTATTCTCATGGCTTTGCTTTGCTTTCCTTATCTCCTAGTTCCAAACTTCATCCCAATGCTATGACCTCCTTGGTTATCCACCTTCTCTGTCAGCAGATGATCCTACCCCATATGCCAGGAAAAGCACAGGTCCCCAGATAATAGTCAGCTCCCCAGGAAAGAGCCAGCTCTTCTCACAGGGCCCGACTCTCTGAAGGAAAGCTGATTTCCCAAAGCTGACCCCTCTTTGGGATACTAGAGCCAGGTTTGGAGTTCAGTGTAAACTCCTGTGTGGATTTTCAGCTTCTCTTTAATCACAGGCACCCAACTGGCCCTCCCCTTCAGGGTAGCTGCCTGAGGAAACAACCCTATTCTCCCCATGATTGTATCCAATGGCCCTCTTGTTTTCTACATGGGGTGAATCCAGCTCCTAGGTCATCATGAGTTTCTGTAGTTTCCTCTCCCACTCCTATTCCTCTTCCCCTCAGCATAATGCTCTTATGGCCACTTCTTTCTTCCTTTACTGTTTTGTCTTTCACCCACTCCTATATCCCCAGTTACTACTTATGTGCAGAAGATTCTCAAATTATCTTTGTCTGTGCCTTCTGTGGGCTCCAGGCAGACCTGCTGGCTGTTTTCTCCACATGTGACTCCTGCAGAACCGCCTGACTCAAACCAGAATGTGGATCTATGGACTTTTTCCAATATTCTATAAACCCTGGATTCTTCATAGTTTCCACTGGCCTTTCTTCCTTGCTTACATCTTTATCATTTTGCTCCTGAAGTCCTATAATTATTGTGTGAAAGTCTCAGACACTAGTACCCCTTCTTGCCCTGAGCATATCCTGCCTGAGTTATGCTAAATGCCTTTTCCTCAGTCTCCCCCTTCTCTGAGTTAGTTTCCCCAGTAATGTCAGGTTTGATCACTCATTTGTTTATTGAAATTTCTACCCAATACTGACTATATACCAGGTACCCTTCTCTACAAAGAGGAAGACCCTCCAAAAGGACAGAAAATTTCTTCTCTCCACTCAGCTGACATCTCAGTGAAGAAAGGCAGAAGAAAGAAATTGGATAACTAGGAAGGGGCAAATTTTACTAAAAGTATAAAGTGGTAGTGACATGTCCTTGTGGGGCTGAGGATGGTGGCTAATATGGGTGATACAGACGAGAGTCATAAGAAACCACTCTGAGGGTCTTTCCCTGGAATGATGAGAAGGTACCACCTCTATAAAATACAGGGAGACTACTCCAGAGAGACAGAAAGAAAGAATAAGAGAGTAGGGACCATATAGTCTGTTAAACACTTAAAGAGGAACAAGCTGTGAGCCAGGGTGGTGTTACTGGTGCTATTACTCACTATCACTCCTGACTTACACCTACACATAGAATCAGCCCAAATGTCTGGTGCAGCACAAAATACCACTCAATTTTGTCCTAACTCATCCTGGTCTCAAGTACTTGGACCTCAGTGTGCACAGGGCCTCTCTCAGTAATGTTATCCTGTCCTGTGCCCTTCAACACATCCTTCAAGACCCCATCTCAACCTCATATCATATAAAAGTACATGACTGTCTGTTCCACACTCCAGGGCACCTACATGCTCCATAGTTTCATGGTAAGGAGTGTGTGTGTGTGTGTGTGTGTGTGTGTGTGTATGTCTTTCTAGACAGAGGCTTCCTAAGCACCAGGAGGGGCTGGATTCATCTGTGTGGCTCCACGGGCCCAGCACAGGGTCAGTCAGGGCATGTGACAGTCCTCAGCAAGTGTCTGTACACAGGAAATTAAATGAGTGCATCTCTGAATGGTGAGGCTAGGCAGAGAGAACCTGCTGACATAATATTTATTTATTTATATTACTCTCTTCACACTTAATTTCACAGGGATGTAGGTAAAGCATGTTCCTAAAAACATTCTTCATGTTTAAATGTTACACTAGAAAAGAAGAAAGGTTAAAAATCAAAGGCTTAATGTTCCACTTGAAGATGCTAGGAAAAGTGGAATAAAATAAAAAAGGAGAGAGAAAATGAAATAAGCAGAAATCTGTTAAAAGCAGAAAGAGGGTAGAGAAAATCAATGAAACCAAAGCCATTTCTCTGAAATGAACCAAATGATCAGCTTCTACTGAGGATCATCTAAGGGGAAAAAAAGAGAGCATAAAGAAGATGACCTCTTGGAAGACATGAAGATTGGGTAATACCCTTATCAAAAAAACAAAATTGGTTGTTTCATTTTCTCTATTATAGTTCTACTTTTAACTTCATAAATTTCTGCTCATCTTTATTTTATCATCCTGCAACCAAGGGTGGGGGTCTCTTATTTCCAATTTCACTAAAAACTCCACATCACAAAAGGATCAACTGTATAGGCTTGGAAACATCAAATGATTGAAAAGCCTAAGACAAAAAGGAAACAGAATGCCATGAGTTGGGGGTTACAGGATACATTTTGTACATGGAGGAATTTTCCTTGCTGTGCATAAGCACTTTAATTCTAATGTGTCATTTATAGGAATTGGACTGCTTTCCTGAATGTTCTGTGAATATTTTTTTCCCCCAAAGAAAAGTGGGAAACAAGATCTACAGAGGATCCTGAATTTATATATTAAATATATATTTAATAAAGAGTAAATTAAAAACTACTTATTAATATGACAATATCTCCACAGTTAATCCAGAGATAAGAAAGCACCTGAGAGCTGTCTCCTTCCTAAACCTTGTATTAACCCAGGAATTCCCTTGGGTTGTATAAATTATGGTATCCACTAATACACTTTCAGGAGGGTTCTAGCCATTGCTTCCCTGAGCACCAATTAGAGTCTGCCAAAGGGCTGAAGTTCCTTTTCTTGGTTTGGTCCTGGGGAAGGATCAATACTATCCTTTGCACCTCTGCAGCTCATTCTGAGGAGCTCTTGCATAAGAAGACTGGTGCCCTGGGCTTAGGTAGAGGCCACACACATTTAGGCATGTTTGCACTTGTCCTGAACAAGTTCCTCATTAGCTTCAGTTGCCCTCATCCACATCTGCTTTGATCATAATGACAGTGCTTGTATCAAGAGCTTCAGACACTCCCTAGACTATCCCCCAAAACTATGCTCCTAATGAATGCACCAATCCAAATGAAAATAGAAAGATTCCTAGAAGCAAACATGAATTTATTACTATTACAGTTCTTCCATGAGATGTGGGAGATGCAAGCATTTTAGGCTTCCTCACGAAACAACAGTGTCACTGGCACAAGTCTAGGCTGTGATATACATTTGCTCTGCACAGTAAAGTTCCCTGGGGAGGTACTGGTTCCCCTGCATCCAGGCATAGACTTCCTGTGAATATCATCTTATATGCAACATCTACACTTCATCACAAGTTCTGTTGATTTTAGGCACTGGATTCTAGCAATAGTCTTAAGAGAATGACACAGGAAGAAGATTCAAGTGCAGACTAATACTGAGAATATATGAGGAGAATAAGGTAAGAGCCACACTTAATCAGGCTTTATTGTTCTATTGACTATTAGAAATATGCAATAAAAAGTAAAAACTTTTAAGAACTACCATTATTATTGGTTATTAAGTTTCCATCAAGAAATCAGACTTTCCTATTTTTATAGGTGCACTAGAATTATAATAGTGGGATTCATATGTCATATTCATACATTCACATGATGTAATTTGATCAATCTCATTCCTCTGTACCTTCCCTTCTCTTCCTATCGCATTCCCCCGATCCGTTTGTTTGTTCTATTCTACTGCTCTCCCTTCTATTATTATTTTAATTGGTGGATTATAATTATATATAAAGAAGGATTCATTCTGGTATAGTCATACATGGACATAGCATAATTTGGTAGATTTCATTCCTCAGACTCTTAACTTTGTCTAATCTCTCTCCAATAACATTCTATTCATTACAAAGTATATTTTGTTAAAAAGTTTTTAGTGAAGGCAAGTTTTTACTGCTACCCCAATCCCTGAGTCAAAATTACCAACGTGGCTCCTATTTTTGTTCCTTAGCAAAACAGAAGGCTGAATAGAAACACAGACACACACACACAGACACACACTCACACACCCCGCCCATAAAGAATATTGTGTTTCTTTTGTTATTATATCTACCAAAACAATAGATTTTGAAACAAGAATTTTTCTGTGGTTTCATAAAAAAATCAGTCCTTTTCAATATTATTCAAAGCAATATCTCTTCCAAACCAAAAATGTGTTATTTGCTGTTCTCAGCAATTGTAGTTTACTTGCAATGTTTCAGTTAACTACAAATATGAAACAAACTTGAATTTGTTAAAAGCAAATGTGCTTTTTTCCACATAACCTAAGACTCTGTATTTATACTCCTTGTCTACAAATAATTAAGAGCCCAAGATAGAGTTGAAAAATTTCCACATGACCTAAATCTATACACATGTTGCTCTTTGACCTCTTCAGTTGTAGGACAAATAAGACACAAAGAACAACATAACTAGATGTGCATGTTTTCTGAGGTTTTTCTATCTGATCTTCCCACCACTCAGAGATGTACACAGTAAAGGTCTGAGAGCTGGTTCTTATGTGTTCCAAGTCCAGAAATAGTGTTATGAATTGAGCATTTTACATAGGAATATTTTCCAAAACAAAAACCACACATTTGGGTGAAAATTTAAATAATCAAATAAATCCTAGTTAGTCAGAATGCCACACTAACACTACTTCTGTAATAGTACTGGAGAGTTTTACACAAGATACTTATTAAAGTGCAAAAAAGAACCACACGTTATTTCCACTAACATGGCACTATAATTTGTTCACAAGGGGGCACTGAGAATGTGCTCATCAAGGCTCAGCTTAACTTTAATGCATTTTCCTATTTGAAGGAAATGCATAGAGCAGTGGATAATGTCATATAACAGTGCACAATGTCATAAAGTATTCCATGGCCCTAACAAACAATTTCCATAACCTGTTCTGCATCAGTGAGGTATACAACTGTTAAAGATTTGCATGAAGTTCTCCTCTTGTTACAGAAATGTTTGTGAAGGTCTTTTTTATCAAAGTTGTGAAAGAAAAGAGGGCAAATATAGGAGAAAACAGAATCACCTTGCTTCTCGTCTTTCATCTAATTTGTAGCCAAAAAATTAGACTAATGAAAAGTATGACTTGAAAAATTTCTGACAAATGCTATGTCCTTGAATGCAAGTTTATCCTGACTTTCAGCCAGTGGGGTTCCTCTCCTTGGAATGGCTGTCCCCAGGGTGTTGCATGGCCATTTCTTCCAAGCATTTAGTTCTTGGCACAGAAAGGAATTCACTAATAAAATCTGCCACCCTGTTATATCACTGTTAATACCTCCAATTTAGTTTCCTCATTGTGGTTATCATATTAATATTTTCTATTCCATGTCTCTACTTCTTTACTTGTCTATTTTCTATACCTCAATACCAGCTCCATTTGAATAATTTTAGCTCTCCTCTGTGGCACCTAACTTCAAGGCTTTCAAAATATCTGGCTGAATAAATTAATGATAAATATTCACAGCAATTGTTATCACAATATTCAATGTGTGACACAGCTTTTTTTGTTTCAGCTTATGTCAATTTTGACATAAAAAATTTTTGACCTAAAAAGTTCTTTTTTTCAATGAATTTGTTCATTTCATGTAAATTTTCATAATTATTGGTAAAAAGTTCACCAAATTTATATATTGTCTTTCTAATGTCTATGGAATCATATTAATAAGCCATCTTTCATTCATAAGATTGGTAGCAGTTGATCATTTGATTGAGGATTAAAAAACAGTTCTGGCTTCATTGATTTGCTGCTTTTGGTTTTGGTTTTGGTTTTGGTTTTGGTGCTGCTTTTGGTTTCATTAATTTCTGCTCATCTTTATTATCTCTCTCCTCATTTCTATTTATTTTGTTCTACTTTTTTATCTCAAGGAGAAGTCACATGTGTATCTTAATTTTTAACCTTTCTTGTATCTAATAAACGATTTAAAATCATAAATTTCCCTCTCAGCACTGCTGTAGATGCATTCCACAAATTTTAACATGTCATATTTTCATTTCCATTCAGTTTAAAATAGTTTGTAATTTGCTTTGTGATTTCGTCTTTGGTTTGGGTTATTTATAAGTGTTATTTAGTCATTAAGTGTTTGGGGTTTTCATAGACATGTTACTGCTGTGGATGTCTAATTTAATACTTTATATATTTAAATCCTTTTAGATGTACTGAGCTTTGTTTGCAAACATAGCATATTTGTACTAAAAAAGAAGGAACACTTTGTACTTGTTGAATATACTGACCTATGAATATCATTCATACTGGAAGTTGCTAGCATCATTCAGATCCTCTACCTCTTTACTGATTATTATTATTATTTTGTTTAGTTGTTCTGAGAGACTATTCTATTTGGGTTTGCCATTTTCCAGTGTGACTGTGAGTTTTTCTACTTCTCCCTCTAATTCTGTCAACTCCTTTGCTTCTTGTACTAGCTGTAAATCTCTTTGTCATTTCCTTTTGAAAAGTCAGTCATTTGAGTTCTGCAAAAATGAAAGTCCATCTCTACAAGAAATATTTTCAAGCCACTTGATCATTAGTGGGGGTTCATAAAATTAAATTCAGGTTCCCAAAAATGTGTACATTTGGAACATCACCCTCCCACTGTCTTTCACTACTTTGAAAAACCCTTTTCTGTCTTAAATGCCAACATATTTCTGTGGACACATCTCAGTTTTCTGACTGCTACATTGAAAAGCATCTGCAACCCAGGAATAAGTTAGATGTCCTTTTTCAACCACCAGAAGCTCAGCAACATTGGCATGGAGACTGGATCTGCAATTCTCCCTGGCTAAGGTCCCACTTCATAAACATAAGCATTAGTCAAGATTCCAGTTTTTCTTACAATTTTATCTGTCAGCCTCAAATCCAGGAGAAAAGTCCAGGAGTCCAGGAGAAAAGTCTTCTCTACTTCTCTAAACAATTTAATGATTTCTTGAAAGGAGAAGTGCTGAGTTTCTGGAGGCAGCAATGAGCCAGACCCTGCAGATACCACCTGTACCTTGTGCATTCTAAAATCTGATAATACTCTTTCCTAAAGTATACTTTATCTGCTACCCATATAGCCATGTCAATCTTCCTACATGTATTGTTCATTTGGTTTCTTTTTCTACCCATTCACTTTTAACTAATCTCCATTTTTTTTTATTTAAAACAGGTTTCTCATAGTATTTTATGCATTCTGACAATCTCTTCCTTTAAGGTGAGGAGTTTAGGCTGCTAACAAGAAATATATTATATTAATATGGCTGGATTTAGGTACTTCTTGCTACTTGTTTCTTTTACTTCTTTGTTCCTTTGCTCCGATTTTGCCTTTGTATTTTAAAAAAAACTATCCTTTTCTTTTTGTGTGTGGCTCTTCTCATTATTTTACCTAATGCTCTAAAGATTGTTTAAGAGGCATCCTTAACTTCTACAGTCCATTTAGAGTAAGCACTACAGCACTCCATATCCAGTGTGGACACCTGGCTATCACACAAGTCCCTCCATGCTCTACGCAAGAATTGTCATATGTATTACATTTACATATCTTATAAATCTCAAAGGCAATATTGTAAGTTTTAATCATTTATATCTGAAGAAATGAAGAGGAGAACCAATCTATTCTGTTTACCCAGATGCTTCCCCTTTCAGATGCTCTCCATTTCACTCTCAGAGTCCAAGTATCCATCTACTATTATGTCCTTTCCACCTGAAAGTTTCCCTTTTACATTTCTTTTCTGAAGATCTGATGGCAATGGATTATTTTTCTTTTATCTGAAAATGTCCTTATTTTGCCTTCTCCTTGAAGGACCTTTTTGCTGGATATAGAATTCTAAATTCATGGTTGTTTGGATCTTTTGGCACCCTGAAGATAGTATTTCACGGCCTTCTGGCTTCAGTTGTTTCTGATGGAAACGGTTTTTTAAATGTATGTATCCTGTATAATATATGATAACTTTCTCCAGTTGTTTATAAATTTTTCTCCTTAAGTATGCTTTTAAGCAATTTCACTATAATGTTCCTCAGTGGCATAGTTTTCTTTATTCATTTTTGTTTGGATTTATTATTAACTTCTGAACCTATAAATTAGATGTTTCACAAAATTTGTGAAAAATTTTGTCTTTGTTTCTTCAAGTATTTTTTTCTTGTCTTCTTTTGGGACTCTACGAACAATTACCAAGTCTTCAGGTAAGGCTCCACAGGTCTTGGGGCTCAATAGTTTTTTTTTTTTTTTTCTCTCTTCTCATAATTGGAGACTTTTATTTTGTATATCTTCAACTTCACTGTCTATATCCTATTGTTAAATCTACCCATGAAATTTTTATATAAAATAGTATGCTTTTTCATTTTAGAATTTGGTTTTTTTTATAGTTCTTATTAATTTTGAGATTTTTTTCTATTTTTTTCATTTATTATAAGATAATTTTCCACTCTGTTGTTAACCATAGGTACAACCTACAGTAAGATTCTTATTTGTTAATTCTAATATCTGGGTCATCTATGTTAGTTTCTAGTAACTGTCTTTTTCTTTGGAAATAGCTCACATTTTGATGTGGATTCGTGTATTGAAGTGTTTTGCCTTGTATCCTATATACTGTGATGAATGTTATCTTTAGGAGATGCTAGTATCTCTTATATTCTGAAAAGTAAAGAATCTTTCCTTTTCTTTTCTTGTTTGTTTTTGACAGTAGCCTTGCTATAAATGTGAGCTGGTAATTCTTTTGTGTTAGCAGGCAGTTAGCTGATTTGTTTCACACTTAATATACTACCTCTTGGTTGGTAAGTCAAACTGTTTAGCTCTCCTGTCCTTAGCTTCGCTGCTTAAAGCCTGTCCCTTTCATGTAAGGTGCAAGATTAGTCACTAATCTGGGTAGAATTTAACTAAAGAATTTATGAACCTGACTCTCTTCTTTTTAGTATTCTTTCTTCTTTTCCACAGGTTGGTGGTTCTCCTGAATTCTGGCCCTGGATTTTCAAGCCAGAAGAGTTGTGGACCATGAATCATTTTCTTGAGGCTACACATAATTCAGTGAGTACTTTAGTAGCATTCTATTGATGCATAACAAATTAGCATAAATTTAGTAGTTTAAATGCTTGTGCATACATGTGTGCATGTGCACACATATACTCATTATCTTATAGTTTTCTGGTTCAGGAGTCCAGGCACAGCTAATCTAAGTCCTCTGCTAAATGTCTCACAGGTCTGTAGTCATGTGTGAACTGGGCTACATTCCTATCTGGAAGTTCGATTGGGAAAGCTCATTGAGATTGCTGGAAGAATTCCTTTCCTTGTAGCTGTGTGACAAGGGTCCTAGTGTCTTACAAACTATGACTCAAGCCTTCCTCAGGTCCTAGAAGCCATCTGCATCTCCCTCTCATAGGGCCCTTTTCAAAGACTACCTGATTCTTTGAGGTCAGCAGAAGGAGTCTCCCTTCAGTCTGCTAAGACAAAACCTATAAGATAAAATGTCATCAAGGACATGAGAGTCAAACACCTTTTCTATTTCCCACAAGTAAAAAGCAAGCTGCAAATCACAGTTGCACTCAAGGTGAGGATGTAAACCACCGGGGGTCATGTTAAGGGATGCTAGCAACAGATGCCAAAAGTTTGTTTTATAGTTCTATAATCTGGGGCTCTTAGAGGTTAAGTAACTCCCCCAGGATTGCACAGGTTAGTTTTAGTGGAGACTGAGATTCAAATCAAGGCAAAGCCTATCTCCTTCCAGTATCCTGCCCACATGTAACAAGCAAAGCTATGCTCCATATGCAGCAATCTAGATTCAGGCAGAGAGTAGTCTGACATCTACAGAACAGTGCTGCCCAATCTTTCTGGAGCCATGGGAAATGTCAGAATGATGTCTGCAGCTTATAATACACAAACGTGAAAGTAGTTTCCTAAATCTGAGTCACTTGAACACATCTTATTTCCTAACATATAATTAAAGTCACCAGAGGTCACATTGCCCAGGAAAGTTCTACAAATGACATGGCATACTTACTTCAGAGAAATAAAAGTGTTAAAACACACCTTCCAAAGTTATACGAGCATTATCTGACAAGCACAGGCTGTATGAGGATGAGAATAACATTGAAACAGTGTGACTCTATAACATGAGGCCCAGCTTTCCATTCCCTCCAAGCCATGAAAATGTCAATGTGCAGGAAAGGAGCCAGCTCACTTCTCATTTTGATTTTATCAAAGAAAGCCTCCCTATAAAATGCCACACTCTAGTGACAACTAAAAATAGATAAGAATCTAATCTCCTTCAAACCAACACTTGCTTCTTTAACCATGAGTATCAGAGCGAAATGATCCATAAACAAAAGGGTAGATGTTAAGCAACTAAAATAGCTGCCATTTCCTTCCACTGCACACTCTCAGAATCAGCCGCCCTGTTATTTCTACCAAGGAACTTCCCTCACAGCCTGTTTTCACAGGCTCTGCACCGGGAGACGAGACGCCACAGGTTCTCACGGATGTTTGTATTGGAAAAGAGCTCAATTTCCTCCATGCCTCTGAACACAATGCCGTCCTCACCTTCAACATCTCCAGGGTAGAAAGAAACACCCCACACAACAGAGACAACTCCTCAGCACTTCCACTTCCCAATATTTTAAAAACAATTGTTCTGCACTGTCACAAACGTTGTGTTTATGTTTCCACAGTTCAGAATATAAACAAAACCTCTATTTGGCATTTTATTCCAAAAGCAATCAGTATAAATCCAAATACATAGTTTTAGGGCAGTTTGATTTATTTACTAAAAGCAGATATACTTTATATCTGGAACATTTATAGTTTAAATGACCAAATTATTCTTTGTGGAATACAGGCCAAACACGATTTGGCTAGACTCAAAGGAATCCTATTTTGTTTATTCTTCATTCCCTCAAGACTTGTGAAGTCTCATAAACTATGTGAGTATATAAACAGAGTTTTGGAAATTAGATGGAGCCAATAAAGGAAGGAGGTAGAAAATGGACAGATAGCCACATTTAAGTTACATTCAGTAGATATATTATAACATATTTGACTATCCTATAAAATGGCCTTTTTACTTCATTCCTTTTAATATGAATTTAATATGAATCTCAGCCTTCTTGAGTTTTCATATCTTTGGAACTAAAAAGCCAGATGAAATTACTTCATTTATTTAATACTCCCATCAAGAGAATAGTGTCCATTAGAAACAAGAACCTAGCTTCCCTCACAACCATCTTGTCCATTTGTTTAATTTTTTTGACAAAATGCCCTTAATGGAGGTGACCAATTTTATACCTATTTCTGCCAGATGTTCTAACTGTATTTTTACTTCCAGGACAAACATAATGGACTACTGAGAACAGAGCTCCATGCACTGACAGCAATGAGAAACCATCCTATTAAAATATGTAGTGAGCTGAGGACACTGGCACATGCCTGTAATCCCAGCAAGACGGAAGGCTGAGGCAGGAGGATTGTAAGTTCAATGCCTTTCTCAGTAACTTAGCAAGGTCCTAAACAAAACGGCGAGACTCTGGCTCAAGATAAGATTTAAAAAAGGGTGGGGATGTAGCTCAGTAGTAAAGTGTCCCTGGGACCAATCCCTAGTATCCTTCACCCCTCACAAAAAAGAAAATAAATAAATAAATAAATAATAAATAAAGGAATCCAGTGAGCTGTTAATAGAGAAGCAAGAAGAAATTCTTCCATCAGGATTTGTATATCTGCATTTAATCTGTGAGTTTGACTCTCAAACAGAAAACACCATGTCTTCCCTGTCAGTGAATGGGTAATAAGTAGGCTCCTCTGCCTTTAAACATTCCCTCTGTGTCAGGATCCCCATGTCAAAAAGAGTGATGTTGGAAGTTCATTTACTGAGACGGAATGCTGCGTGTCATGCTGCTACCTCACTTACATCTAGCCCTAGGCAGAGGCTGCAGGACTAGACCTCACCCTGCAAGATCCCTGCTAGCCAAGTGACATTCACAGGACTCTTTTTTAATCCAATCAGCATCAATGCAGATGGCTCCATGCAGGAAAGACGTCAGATGAGCCTGTAATGTGTCCCTTACTGGGTGTGGTAGCAGCACCATGACCCCAGTTCACCCTTTTTAAATTCAGTGCCCTTATTGTGTAAAATGAAGACAGCAACCGTACTGACAGTACAAGGAAAGTGTAAACTTAGGCTACATGTACATACACATCTTCACATAATATCTGAAGAAGAACTGAACCGTTGTTCAGTCACTGCAATTGTGTTTATATTTGCCATGGAACCTTCACCCTGGGACCAGCGGCCATGGAAAAGTCCTGCTACTGAATGTATTTCGACTCTGTGATCTGTCTGGCACAACAGCGTTTCAGGGGTGTTTTGTTTTGGCCTTTTCTTTCTAATTAACACATAATAATTGTACATATTTGTGGGGTGACAAATCTAATGATCTAATCAGGGTAATTAACATTTCTATCTCCTTGTAATTTCTTTCTGTTTGGAGCCTTTGAGCGCCTATCTTCTAGTTCTTCATAGAATATATAATAGGTTATTGTGAATTATAATCACCCCACAGTGCTATAGAACACTAGAATTTATTAACCCCACATAAGTGTATCTTGGTACCTGTTCTCTTTTGTATTAGTTTCTCCAATTGATGTAGCAGTTAAAACACTACCAGCCAGGATGGATACTCTTTCTAGGACTTTCTCCATGATGTGCATGCTACCTACTGGGAAAGACTTCAAAAGTGACACCTTCGCCCCAAATAGTCTCTGGCCCCTGATCAGATGGAAGATAGCACTTCTGATATGGATGATTTCCTGGGGATGGGGATAAGGGTGGGATCCTAAGCTACGGTCTGTGTTGCACATGCCACCATCTCCCAGAGCAAAGGCCATTCTTTGTGTTTTGGAGGCCTAAGTGGTCTGCTTTAGCTAAATATCAAGAACTTTGAAAGGATAAAGGCTTATTCCTTCTAAAATTTCTTTTGATCAAGAAAACTGCTTTGCATATAAACAAAAACTCAATTTCCTCCTACTATGGACTGAATTGTGTCCTCCCAAAATCATACGCTGAACTCCAACACCCAACATGACTATGTTTGAAGACTGGGCCTTTAAAGAAGTAACTAAGTAAAGCTGAACTCATTAAGGTGGGTTCTAATTCAATATGACCAGTGTCTTTATAAGAAGAGGAAGAAACACTGAGGATGGGGCATGCACAGAATAAAAGGCCACATGAGGACAGAGCAAGCCCAGGAGAGAGGACTCAGGAGAAACCACTCTTGCTAATACCTTGGATCTTGGACTTCCAGCCTCCAGAACTGTGAGAAAACAAATGTCTGTTTTTAAAGACCACCCTGTCGAGCAGCCATAGAAAAATAATATACGCTAATTTTAGTTAGATGGTAAGGCAGTCAACGTGTTTGGTAAAAATTCAGACTGTTATTGTTTCTACAGAGTTTTTCCTTAAGATAATGTTTCAGCCTTGCTCTTTAGTTTTGCTGTCATTACTGTGGACAGGTTACTCTGCTTCTCTGTGCCCTACCACCATCATATGAAGACTAAAGCCCCTATCTTGCATGGACACGGAGAAGACTGAAGGAGACCATGTAAGTCGACACTAAACGTCACTTTCACATGGTATTTCCCCTACACAATAGCAGCTCCCTCACTCCAACTCTACCTGTCAGAAAATCCTTTCCTATGTGCAACCAAACCAGATTATTCCAAATCTGTCCTCTGGGTTATATGATGTTGCCCACAGCCCACCACCCCCAGGACAGGAACTTAAATATCTGAATGAAGCTACTAAGTCCCAGTGAATCTTTACTTTCTTCAGCTAAAATACGGTTGCCCTCCATATCTGTGGGTTCCATATCCACAAGTTCTACCAACCACAGACTAAAAATGTTCAGAAGAGCCGGGCGCCTGCCTGTAATCACAGCAGCTCAGGAGGCTGAGGCAGGAGGATTGTGAGTTCAAAGCCAACCTCAGCAAAAGCAAGGTGCTAAGCAACTCAGTGAGACCCTAAATGAAAGACAAAAGAAAGGGCTGGGGAATGTGGCTCAGTGGTTAAGTGCCCTGACTTCAATTCCCAGTACAAAAAAAAAAAAAAAATTTTTTTCAGAAAAAAAATGGCTCTGCTCTGAACATGCAGATTTCTTTTCCTTGTCGTTATTCCCTCAACAATACATCTATTTATGTAGCATTCACCTTGTGCTATGGTTCAGAAATGAGGTTACCTCCAAAAGCTCGTACATGAGATAATACAAGAAAGTTTCGAGGTGAAATGATGGGGTTATGAGAGCCTTAATCTTACTGGTGCATTAATCCACTTGAACAGATTAACTGGGTGGTAAATGTAGGTGGGTAGGGTGTGGCTGGAGGAGATGGGTTTCTGGGGTATATATTTTGTCCTTGGTGAGCAGAGTTTTCTCTTCTTCCTTGTTGCCATGTTCTGAGTTGCTTTCCTCCCCAAGCCTTCCACTGTGATGTTCTGACTCACCTAGGGCCCAGAGCTATGGTAGTTGGCCATCTATGGACTGAGATCTCTGAAACTGTGAGCTAAATAAACGTTTCCTCCTCTAACTATTCTTGTGAGACTTTCGGTCACAGCAATGAAATAGTTGATTAAAACACACTGTATGAATTAGGTATTATAGAGGTAATCTAGAGATGATGTAAAGTATAATAGAGGATGTGCAAAGGTAATATGCAAATACTACACTATTACCCATTTATATAAGAGACTTGAGCATCTGTAGACATTGGTATCCATAAAGGGGCCTTAATCCAATACCCTAAGGAGACCAAAGGATATCTGTATCTAATTTGGCCATTTTTAAAATAAATGATGACAACTTTTAGACTCTTCAATTCCCACAATGTTCTCCTCTGGTCTACTTTTAGTTTCTTCCTCTTCAAGATGGTGTTCAGACACCTACTTCCCCAATTCAAGGATATAACCTGCCTTCATAGATTGTGACTATACGTATCTGAGTCTGGTCATCAGTCACACTTTATAAGGACCAACTAAGGCTCCTGTACTTCTTTTGTAGCCTCAAGTAGCTGCCAGCACCACCTAATGCCTTTACTATTTTAATTTTTGGTGTGGTCGGTTAGTTGGGCACCTCTATTCTTGGACTTGACACCTAAGGGACCCCAGGATCAGCCTTGGACTTGGGTGGGATCTAGAAATGGGCTGACTCTCCTGCAGAGTTCAAAGCCCAGGAAACACAGGAGTGGCTGACCTGGAGGCCATGAGAGACCCTGGTTCAGTCTGAACAAACATCTCTAAGAAAGCCCTGCTTGCAGAATCCTCTGCCCTTCCCCTGCTCATGTATTTCCCTCTACCCACCCTAAGCCTGCAGTTAGACCAGCATATCATGCAAGTCACTGACTGAAACAAGGTGTACCTTTCCTGATGCTTTCTCGACACCTCCCTCCAAAAAGGTGATTCATTCATCATTGCCACAGTGGCACCTGAGAATTCTTAGCTGTCTTATCTTTGAGCTCATTCATCTGTTCATAAAATGCATTCTGAGGGTCCACTGTGCGCTAGGTGTTGAGCTTGGGCCTGGGGACATAGCAAGGAACAAGTCATAGCCCCAGTTTGGGGAGTCAGTCAGCCATGTGAATGGCAAACACAGGCTGTGTGTTCAAGGCCATGGGGCCAGGGGATGGGCTACAGATCTGACAGAACATTGTTACTGGTGTTCCTACATGTTGGTATGCCACAGACCTCTGCTAAGGAGCACTCTGAGATGAGCGAACAACATGATCCGACAGTGCAAAGACACTGAGCTAGAAAATCACAAATAAAAAACACATTTGGAATCACAATTCCTTAAAATAGCTCATCATGCCAATGGGGAAAGACAGAAGCCATTGAAAGGAATTATGCTCAAGTTCCTGGGCTCATTATGCTGCCATCTACAACCAGAAAGCAGAGGATGACTTGTGCCTCAGGAAATAATTCTGTTATTATCTTGAAGGAAACCAAAATACCAGGGAACAAATCAAGAAGACTGCACTCTGCTGAAGGAAAGACACAGTGGGGGAAGGTGCATTTTCTTTGGACACAGATTCACTTGCTGAATCTTGCTTTAGACAAAAAGCAGGGGGTGGGGCTGGGGACATTGTTGTGGGAGAGAGCACTTGGCATGCCTTTTGTTCAAGTCAGACTTTCGAATTTTCCAAAGACAGAAACATTCACAATAGGCGCCCAAAATCACAGAAACAAACAGAGAAGTCAAAAGGTCTGCGGGGGCAAGATGCCATGAGGGAAACCTCCCTTCCTGCCTGAAGGCTGAGTTTTGTGGAACTTGGGGAGGTACATTTTCAGTGGAAGCTGCAAGAGCAAAAAGCCTGATCTGACCCCCTCAACTCTTGTGGGGGGACAATGTGTTGCCGAGTTACCATCCTCTGGCAAAGAACCAAAAGCTAACACCACATGTACATTGTTTCTGACCTTCGGGGGATATAGTCCCCAGAAAATGAAAAGGAAACATTGTCCCCACCCCGTGGTATTTCAGAACACAAAACTGTGTTACTCAAGTGAGCATGGAGGAAATGGAAAAACTTGTGCCACATCTGAAAGGAAATCTTGGCAGTTAGTTGGTGTGTATAATTTGAAGTAGATTCACCCTCTAAGGCTGGTCCCTGGATACACAGAAAATCCCATTTTGATGTGGATACTCTCTTCTTCCTAAGATTTTTACTCTTGTGTACAGTGTCAGAGAGGGAATGTGTCCCATGCACTAAAGCCAGATTCATTCATCTGCTCTGCTTTTACAGGTGGAGGAGGGAGTGTCCTGGCTCCCAAGCTAAGACAGCAGACACCCTGAGGGGTCCAGCAGGGTGTGGGCAGCTCAGAGGCCCTTGGCTGCCGGTCCCAGACATGGAGCTCGCCTGGTCTGGGACTCAGTTTCCTTTACTCAATGGAAGAAGGGACATCATAATTAGGAAACGTGCCAGGTTATGTCAAATGATTTCCATGGAAGCATTTTATAAATGGCATAAAAGGTGGGACTCAAAACACACGAGTGTATGTTGTTTTAAAGAAATAATGTTGAGAGGCACTGGAAGGTAAAACTGAGTGGAGGGACTTGAACATCCAGAAAGGAAAGGAAAAAGACAGAGGTGGCAGGAAAGCAGTGAAAGGAAAGAAAGGAAGCGAGAGAAATGTGTATGTGGGCAGTGGCAGGCGTGCGGGGAACGAGCAAGGGGGTGGGCAGAAGAAACAGAGCTGTTTACTTTGGGCTGATTACTAGGGCTTCCCATTAAGTATCCTCCCATTTCATTTTCACCTGGGCAGCTGTTGCGCCCATTCCACAGGTGAGACAGCAGAAGCCCCAGTTAACTCCACAGCAAGTGGCAGTGTCTGGCCTTCAGCCCATTAAGGCTCTTCTCCCCTCAGCTGTCAGGACCCCACCTCTGGCCTGTGCAAGCTCAAGGAGGAGAGATTGTGTGTGACCCTTGCTGTGCCACTTGCCTTCCTAAGGAGAGACAGGGCAATGCATCACATACATTTTTGAAAGGCTGTTCACGCCCAGGGGCCTGTTCCAGGACACAATGTGACTCTGCCGTGTGCTTTCCCCTCCTACCTGTCTCCAAATGGGCTACTCATACACCTCCTCACACCTAGGCCAAAAATGTCATTCTCTAGCTTTGCCATCTGAACTTTCTGTGGCTCACTTACAGCTCTTTTCTGTAGGGAGGATTCAATACTCCAAGCATTAGCCAAAGCCAATAATATTATTTAAATATGTAGTTTCTTGAGCGAAGGGATTTCTTAGCTTTTTGCATGTAAATTCTAACATTAGTGTTTTTCAGTTAGAGATGGTCTTAATTTGTCAGGCTACTATAACAAAATACCATAGGCTTGGAGATTCATGAACAGCAGAAATGTATGGAAGCCCAAGATCAAGGCATCCACAAACTCAGTGTTGGTGAGGGCTTACTTCTCAGTTCACAGATGGCACCTTCTTCACATAGTGGAAGTGGGGAGACACTTCTCCAGGGTCTATTCTTATAAGGGCACTAATCCCACTACAAGAGCACCACCATAATGACCCAGTCACCTCCCAAAGGCCCAGTTCTCCTCATACTATCACCTTGGGTGTGAAAATATTCCTATAGGGACAAAAACACCCAAACTATGGCAGGGATGATCTATAAATGGGTGCTTGAAAAATAAATTGGTGTGTGTGTGTGTGTGTGTGTGTGTGTGTGTGTGTATGTGTATGTGTGTGTGCATGTATTAACAAATGCTTACTGACAGGAGAAGCAGAGTATCAGATATAGGAGCTATGTCAGTGAGGTAAGAGAAAAAAGAAGAGAAACTGAACCAAAGAAGGTACAGAGAATTAAAAGAGAGCGGAGGTGGCCACTGGAGCCTAGAACCTTGCTGGCCAAGTGGCCTTTGGCTTGGTTTATGGGGACTCCCCAGAACAAAGGCTGCCAGGCTGTTCCTCCACCTGCAGGTCCTCTCTGCAGAGCAGTGACAAGAGCACACCAGAGTGACACCACTTTCAGAAGCAGACTTTAAGGATGATCAAATGGACATTTCAATTCTTGATGAAATGTATCCCTGGGAGTCCATTCAGCAATTTCTTGATTTCCTATGATATTCAAGTTACCCTATCTAGAAAATGGAGCTTTAAGTAGCTTTCAATTAAATTTGTATCCTATGAGGATCATCCCAAATGTTCATAGTAGGAAATGTTGCATTTCTGTGTCTCTATTGCAGTCATATTAATGAATATCAATTCACGCTTTCAGGGGCAGGGCCTTGTGCACAGTAGATGTTCAAACAAATATTTGTTGAATCATAAGCAAATTTTTCATAGAAAACTCCATATTGGGTTATACTAATAACTGATCATAACACCAGCCTCCATAATTTCTCATTCTGAAAGCCAACATCACTAGTTATTTTAGTCTTAAGGCAATAAACCTGAGATAACATAAAAATGTACTTGTCATGTTGGGGAATTTTATGGTAGAGAACATAATGAATGCAATATTTCAAATAACACAAGACAAAAGGAAGCCTGAATAACTTTAAAATGTTTTTGAATTACTTTTAATACAATAAAATGGATTTATACTTTGATATTAGCACAAAACAGGTGTATAAAAACTATTGACTAAATAAATTAATAAACAGCTACTTATTATATCTTGTGGATAATAACAACAAAAACCAGGCAGCTTAGCACTGTCTAGCAAATTTCCATAAGTTACTTATTTTTGATCAGTTGACAGAGATTGAAAAAGATGAAAAACAGCTGCTGTGATATGTATAGTATTACATAAATGCAGATGTAGTCCAGAATGATAGCTATAGTTTAATTTCAATCTTACTACATAAATGGAATCACCTAAGGAAGAATGACTTGACAGTATTCTATCCTCCTTCTTAAACAGAGGATGCTCAGTCTTACATGATGGGCAACTCACTTCTCATGATTTTCTGAATATGTGCTATGCTGAGTGGAAAGTGTTCATGGTTTGCAGCTAAGAAAGGAAAATACCACGAAGGAGAGAAAGATGCTGGTGTTATTCAACACAATGAGTCTGTTCCAGGGGCTTGATAATTTTTTATTATTATTAATTTTTTATTATTTTTTATTTTTTACACACTGCATTTTGATTCATTGTATACATATGGGGTACATCATTTTGTTTCTATGGTTGTGCACGATGCAGATTCATACCATTCATGTAAAATTTTTTAATTGTACATTTGGTTCCTTTTTAATATTTTTAAAATATACTTTGCCACTTAGTTGACTCAGGATCCTGCACTGGGCCATACAACCCTTGTGCCTTCCTTCAGCCCTTCCTGTCACAGGAACAAGGCTACTGCTGGCCCCCAATGGACATAACCAGCACTCATCCCCTCTTTTGTGCTGACCGCACTCCTACATACATGAGGTACCTCATTGATCTTACCCTAGGTCACGTTTCCAGTGACAGCAGAGTTGGGATCTACATGCAGGGAAGCACAGCCAGGGCCACATCTTAGCACCGCAACAGGCACCTGTTGATGCTGCTTATTGTTCTCAAGTACAGAAGAGGAGATTCAAGGGCTGGAAAATGAGTACAGGACGCCCACCAGGCATACGTCTGCAGGCCTGCTCATTTTCTTAATATAGGTCCATATAATCCTAGAGTAGTGCACATGGGAAAACCATGAGCAAACAGGAAGAAAGCAAACTGTCCCTAGGGATAGGTCACTGAAGACTGGGTGCACAGGGAGCACTGACCAAGTGCAGATGCAGCATGCAGGAATCCCAGAAGTTGTGCAGGGCCACTCTCTGGGAGGGAATCAATGCAGCTCAAGGCAAGTTGGGGGAAGGACGATGTGGGTCCTAGGAAATGAGATGAAGGAAAATCCTGCCCCAAACAGACAATGCTTTTGTCCCCCCAGAGGAATATTCCTTTGGTCCCGGAGAGAAGTAAGAGCTATTTGCATGTTTAAACATATAACTTAAGGCCTCAGCTTCCTCTGTGGTAAACTGGATACTCATCCCTGGGTTTCCTCAGGGAATTGGTCCTAGGCTCCCCAAGGACACCAAAATCTGCAAATGTTCAAGTCCCTCATACAAAGTGGTAGAGGTGTGGTATGCACACATAGTCTAACCACATTCTCAGTATACTTTTCAGTTATCTCCATATCCCTCATAATGCCTAAAATATGGTGAGTGCTATGTAAAGAGTTGTATCTTTTAAGAAATAATGACAAGAAAAAAAATCTGTACATGTTCAGTACCGATGCAATGTTTGCCCCAATTATTTTTGACTGAGGTTGGTTCAATCTGCAGATGTGAAACCTGCAATGCATGCAACAAACTATATAAAATTATTATTCTGCAGCATATATTCATCCAGGTAACATTCCTGCTGCAGACTTTTCTTCATAGCTATACATTTGATTAGTCAAAATTCTGGGTAGGTAGCTAATGGAAGTAGCATTCGGCAGAGCAGTGGTTCTCAAAATGGGGTTGGCTGGAGCAGATGAAGTGAATCACCTGCAAACTTGCTTAAGTAAAAATTCTCCCAGACCAGCTGAATGAGAACTCTGTGGGTGGGGCTGGGAACCATGTTTCATGGTCCTGGTGTCTACCTGCTCAAGTTAGAGAAATACTAACCTAGCATATGGGGTGTAGACAATGTGTCATTTCTATCTGAGAGGCAGATAGGGGGTAGAGCAATGGAGCTCTGAAAACAGAAGAATATTGCTTTCCTGAAAGAGAATGTGGCCCTCTACCCATCAACCTACCCACCACCTTCTTAACTGCTCCTCAAACAGGCTTGTACATGGGCACCAACATTAACCTCCCAGATTCTCATACATCTGGGGAAATCTCTTTAGAACACACTTTTAGGAATAACAAATACTAATGATCAAATTATGAGCACATAATCATGTAACCATTACTGATAAGATGATTACATTTTTTTAAAGTTTCTGATGAACCGGAAGATGGCTAAAATTATTCCACCTTTAAGGCCTAAATAAGTAAATACTGAATTTTTCTTTCAAGTTGATAAGAAAAAAAAAAAGTATTTTCAATATGAAAACCCAAGCATTCCCATTTTCTTATAAACTAGTCTTGTCCTTGAAAATAAACCTTTCATTCAGGATACTGGTGTTGGTAACAGTTGCATAAAAATAAGGTTTTCCAAACAAACATCTTATCTTTATATGGAAGGAAGTTCATGAAGAAGGAATTGACATTTTTTCTCCAACAACAACAACAATACATTTTTGGGTTCCTTTCCCAGAAATTAGTAAATAATGAAATACCTTTCAATAAAAAAAAAAAAAGCATGTTCATAGCAAATACTTAAATCTAATCCATATGCCACTCACATACTTAAAAAAAGAGATGGTTTCCATGAGCCAATTTCTCCACTCATTCTGTGCCAAATGAAACAGATTTCAGTAAAAAGCTTTTACTGCCTCAGAGGGAACTCTGTTCAATCTACAGGGCACCAAATACTATTTATTTTTCATTCAGAATTCCCAACTCTCTACTTACTGTACATTTTCCCACTCAAGCAGGCTTTATCCACTGTAAGTGCAGTAAAGACAAAAAAATACAACATCATCTTCAAATGGAACAAATTTTTAAAATGCTGATGCAGTTCAATATCTTCATACTAACACATTAAGAAAGTATAATTTTCATTGAAAAAACCTTACATAATATTAATCCTGGAATTCATATTTTTCACTACTAAAGAAGTTTCTGTCCCAACCCAAAGCAAAAAGACATCCCCAGGGGTATGTAATTGAAAACAGCTAATGTTGTTGATATGGTCTGTGTGTTATGAAAAAGTTCGGAATCTAAACCAAGCAAATTAAAGAGATGCACTGTGGACAATCACAGGAAATAGCTTCACATTGTTTGCATCATTTAATAAGGCAAGTGTACAACAGAATGATGCACCATTTTGGAACAAAATTTCTTTTGATCAAAACATAGCTACAATATGATGGAGAACTCAAAATAAATGAGCAGCATTTGAAAATATCTGAGATATGAAAATAAAAATACTTTCTCGTAAACTGTATTGCATTACAGGCTTTTGAGATGGATTTCTAAGGACTTGAATAAAAAGGTCTGTATATGGGAATAGGTAGTCTCTGAGACATGAGGTTTGGAGTAGTCCTGGAGAAACAGAGAAAGATGACCAGAGATTTGGCTTTCAAAGCAAGATGGAGCTAGATGAATACACATCCAGACAGATAAAGGTATCAAGCAAGATGTCAAAACTCTGCCACTGAGATCTACTGCTGCAAATTCTAACCAAGTCTTAAATTTGAGAAGTAGAGACTTAGTTTCTAGTATATTTTAAGGAAATGCCAGTTTGTAAGTAAGCATAAAAGGGTCCAAATCTAAAGATTAGCCATGCTGTGATGCTCTTGTGCATTATGATGCAGCAGGCAGGAGTCAGAAAATAAAATCCATAAAGAGAATGAGTGAATTTTTGGTGTGCCTCATGTGATGATGTGCAAGGCATGCTGTCTGCCCATGAAACAGGGATTCAGGCCATCAGAAACATGTTATGCTAACAAAGAACAAGGCGTCTTTATCTCACATCTTGACTGCCTTGGGAAATTCTGCTTCTCAAAAGTCAAAAGCACAAGCCCATCCTGCTTGTCCCTGGAAGTGGGTTCTACCACACTTCACCCAAATGAGGACAGGTTGAAAAAAATAAAAACTTTATGTCTTTTTACAGTGCCACATTCTAAGCTGGGAAAAAAGAAGTTGCAGTTGTACTCCCTTAACTGTGGGAGAACACATTTCAAGAGAAAAATAAAAATTTTATGTCTTTTTACAGTGCCACATTCTAAGCTGGGAAAAAAGAAGTTGCAGTTGCCCTCCCTTAACTGTGGGAGAACTCATTTTAAGACCCTGAGAAGATGCCTGGAACCTCAGACAGTACCAACCCCCATATACATTAAGTGTTCTCCAATGATAAAATTTCTTTTTACTTTAAGGAAGGACTTTACAGCTTCTCTATGGCATATCCTAACTGCTAGCATTGCTGCCCTTGCACTCTGGGGTAATTATAAAGTAACAAGAGGGTTACTTGAAGACAGCATGAGACCACTACTAAGAGACTAACGGGCAGGTAGCATATACAGTGTGAATACAAGAATACCCTGGACAAAGGGATGAATCGCGTCCTGGGCAGGACAGAGGATAACCACACGAGACTGCTACACTACTCCAAAGACCATGCAATTTAAAATTTATAAATTGCTTCTGGAATTTTCCATTTAATATTTATGGATGTGGTTGACCACAGGTAACTGAAACTGTGGAAAGTAAAACCACGGTTTGACTGTACTGTCAAAGAATGCTCTACCCCTGGAAAGGGAGGGTTGATAGTTCAAATAGTATGCCCAGGCATCAGCAAGAAGCTGAAGGAAAGAGGTCTGAGTAAAGAGCCCTTGGAAGGAACTCAGCTGCACAGACAAGGCTCTTCCTCATCAGCACCTAGTGACCCAATCACCTGCAAAGGCATTCAATTGCTCTGAAGATAAACATCAAAAAGTAGGCTTCTTAAATATCAGGTCTCACAAAATTAATTTCATATGACACTGAATGCAACTTGATATGCAAAAACATCCTCAGCTTCCTGAGAACCTAAATTATTTGGGGTATCACTACTGAATTATACATTATCTCTTTTACAAGCTTCAGATTCCTTAATGCACCTTTACCTGTGCATATTTCTCACTGAACAGTCACACTAATGCCCCCCAAATTTCAGAGCTAAAATAAAATACATGTTAACCAACAAGCATAGATCTTGAATTACTTAGGGCCCCAAAATAGTTTCCTGCCTTCAATAACTGAAGGAGAGTGATATCTCACCTTTATGTCTAAATAAAGCTCAAATGTTTGCCCTGAACACTCTGCTTGCTAAAGCCACAAATATGAAGTGTTTCCAGAGAGTTGCTGGAGAGTCAACTGGGTCATCGAAGAGGCTCTGATCATGAGAGCCACCCACTCCGTGCCCTACCTTTTCCGATGCCTTGTCTTGAACTGGTGGCCCGGCACCTGGAGGAGGAGGGGCTCTGCGCTTCTTCATCTCTGACTTCACAGACACCCCAGAGATGTTGCCCAGGGAGAGGGATGGACCCAGCGTGAGGGAACGTGAATGCACTGATGGGGAGTTGGGTGTTGTTAAGCAGCCCTGTTGGGGAGAGAGAAACAAAATCTCATCAATGAGTTGACCCTTCTGGACAAACGCCCAAACCTGAAAACAAAGCAACAAACCATTCACTCAAAAGTCTAATAGCATCTATGTCTACTAACAGGCTTGAGTGACTAGAGAAAAATCTGTATTTTCACTTTCCTTGGAAAGTTATAGAGGACATTACCTTAAAGACTTACACTGTAAGGTTTATTTTCTTACCCATGAAGAAAATGGCAAACTTTTTAAACCTTTGAGAACATTTTGCAGCTAGAATCATTTTAATATTCCCATTCAACCTATAGGTATGAATTAGCTTCCATAAAACTTTAACCTGTCATCATATGGGGTCTTGGACACCAAAGAGAAGGAGGAGCAGATTGAAATGTAGGTCTTAATGCAATGGTCTTTACCATATTGAGAAATCTTTTATTTTCTGGTAGTTTATTCTAACTTTCCAAAGTTATGAATGGTATAAGTTAATGGATATCCTTTAAAGACTCTTTCTGACCATCAGAAAAAGGATTTAATAACAGAGAGCTAATTAAATGAAATAACTACAACCCAACCCACTAACTCAATGTTCTCAAGTAGCAATTTTCACCCCAGAGGAGTAGGCTAAAGCACACAAAACATTTTCTTCAATCCTTTTTCTTCCTAGGGTCTGCCAGATAGAAAAATAGATATGTCTGTGCAGAAAGATCAGCTGAAGAACTAGCACTCTAGGGCCATGCCTAGTCCTGGTATTCCTACTCATACACATTTACAGATCACTTCATTATAACATTTGTAACCTTGAACATAGCTCATTCCAAGTCAATGCAAAAAGGTGGTAAGCCACAGATCCTGGAGGGGTCAAACTGTCCAGGTTTGATTTCTGGTTTTGACATTTATAAGTCACATGACCTTGGGCAAAATTTTTTCTTTTTAAATTTCTCTCTGTCTCAGTTTATCTCCCTTAAAATTGGGGTAAATAGTTTCTATATTACAAGATTATTATTGTAAAGTAATGGGTTACTACATGTAAAAGGCCTTGAGAGAGTTCTTGGGACAATGTAAGCACCCAATATGTATTAACTACCCTGATTATTATAAAATGGCCTATTCATATCTTTCTCCCGATTAAAACATGAACTCCATGAAGACAGTGATTACTGCTCATTTTTATCCACTGAAGCCATACTCTGAGTTTCTAATGGTGGAGCCTGAAGGGCTCTTGAATTCACATGTGCGAGAATGAATGCATGGTGCCTGAGCTTTGCAATAACTCTGGTTTCACATTTTACATAATACACTTGCAGGTAAGATTTTATTTGAACAACTAGATGTTCATATTTCAAATGAATATACAAAGAGCAGCTACTGTAGTAAGCAACAGCCTTGTATTACTTGTGCTCAGACACAAATTCTACTATTATTTAGTTTCCTGAGAAAATTTTTGAGACTCACAATTTTTTGAGCTTAACCATGAAAGCCAAAAGACAAGGCACTCCAGGAAGGTTACTTTTTGAGTCAGTTCATGCTTCCTTATGAGATACTGAATGTCAAAGACATCCAGTGGCTTTAGTTATGGCATATAGAGTCCTAAAGGAAACAGCTAAGGGATGGTAGAGAAATTAGCCTGATACCAAAGAAAACTTGTCAATGCCCATTTTGGCTTCCATGGGAAAAAGTAAACCAATCCCCCTAGTCCCTGAGTTCTGCAGCCATCACACTCATCACTAAACAAACGAGACAATGCAAAATGAGCTCCACTGAATGTTTTTCTCTGCCTTAAATCTACCTCCATAGCAACCAGGAGGACTCAAGGAGACAGAACCTAATGATGCAGTGCCAGATGACCAAATGAAGTACATGAAGCAAACCAGAGAAGGGGTGGGTGCTCAACCAAGCACTGGAGCTGTGAAGGTAATTCACTAGATAGCTAATTCACTTAAAAAACCCCAAATTCAGGGAGAATGCAAAGCCCAGCTTTTCTCATTAGCAGTCACTTAGCATTTAGCCAGAAGCATAGACACTGGGCTCTCCCGTGTTGCTTGATTTTCTTATCAGACTGCTAACAGTGATTGTGTACATGCAAACACATACACACACCTAACTCATAGAACATGCACATGTACACACATTTATATTTGGGAGGTTGATTAAAGCTATGACACTCAATGGAGAACCACACACCTTTACCATTTGGCATCCTAGAAACACCCCGCTCAGGACAATGCATTTCACAATCCTCTATCTAATTGCTTCTCTTCTCCACCCTGTCTAGACATGGAACTTCCAGTTTCCCTTGTCCTCAGTTCTCACCACAACTATGCGTGCCTGACTGATCACTCAACACTGCTGTGAATTTACCTCTGTCCTTTAAATGCCCTAAGCTTTTCATAATGTTCTTACAGACTACTCCCTTAAAAGCATTTTACAGGGGCACTTACTTAATTTTGATTTTCAGTTTTAATTTTACAGTCCTTTTGCCCTCATAAGCATACTCCAATAGTATCAATTCCTAAAGTAAGGAAAGAGTACAGATTTCATAGTAGATGACACCATCATTTTTAAAATGAGGCAAATTTCCATTTACTTCAAAGATATTGCAAGCATTAAATGAGGGAATTTAGACAAAACATCTTGCACATTTCTATAATATTAGAGGTGTCCAACACATGTCATTTCCTTCACTTCTGATAAATATTTTTGATAAGAATGACCTCAGGTCACACTGAGATGACCTTGAACATCAAACAGAAACCAGAAGTGCATCCAACCCCAGTACAAGTTCTGCCTTCAGTTCTCTCCAGGTAATGAGCATCTCATAATCTACAATCTGTGTCTCTGTAACTTAACTGAATTTTACACAAAAATGTGATTTTATCCCAAATATGCTCTGAATAGTCAAAAAACAACTCTTTCCTCCCCACACTCCTAAGGAGGTGGAGTTCAGGGTCTAGCAGACCTTGACTACCAAACCCTCTTCTTAAATCTGCTTCTCTATAGTGCTTCAAATCAACCTTCCACTCATGGGCAGCCAGGAATACTTGTGGTTTAACTTCTATCTTTCTTCCTTTCCTACTGCTGGACCTTGTGCATGGAATTTAGAAAATAATCCAAGAATAATGGGTGAGGAAAACATCATTAAATATTGAATGTCCTTGAAAATACTGAGTCATATCAACACTGAATAAAATGGAAAACCGAGAATTTATTCCATACAGTCTGGAGGCAACACAGATTGGCCTTTATCCTTTCACTCCACTTCCTTGGTTGGCTCCTGCTGCAAAGTTCTATGAGGGATGGAGCACCATTTGCCTGCAAAAGAAATTTGTTTTCCTGTTCCTTGTCCAAACTAGTCAGCATCTTTTTTTCCTTGAAATATCAACTCCTTTTCTATAAGGAAGTGAGTCATGCCTTTTTCCAAAGGTTGGCACCAAAATTCAGTGTTTCATTATTACAATCTTATCAGATATTTTCGGGAGATGCAAGTACAGCCAGATAAATAATCAAGAAAAAATGATGGATAACAGAGAAAAGGAAAAAAGCGCACACAACATTGTTTCAAGGTTTGTGGGACATTGGTTTGTGGGGTATAAACTTCCACCTGAGGAAGCTGTTGTCAGGGGAAGGGTAAGTCCAATGAGATGTCACCTGCCAGAGACAAAGAAGAACTCTGTATCCAGCAGGGTGTGGTGGCATATGCCTGTAAACCTAGAAATTCAACAGGATGAGGCAGAAGGATTACAAGTTCAAGGTCAGCTTCGGAAATTTAGTGAAACCCTCAGTAACTTATCAAGGCATGTCTCAAAATAAAAATTAAAAGGACTGGGGATGTAGTTCAGTGGTAATGTACCCCTAAGTTAAATCCCCAGTAGCAAAACAGAACTCTGTAGCTATATCACATTACCATGGAGGATAGCTGATTAATTCATTATCTTTTGCATAAAATATCAATGATCTTATTCTATTATACACACATCTAGGGAGGAGGGGGGAAGAAAACTAGTAATTTTAGGATCTGAGTATCAGTTCAAAATGAGAACATCTTCATCTACAAAGTTGGTTTTGCCACAGGTCCTGATTTTAAATTAAAATACATATGTGTATATATAATTGATTGCCAAGTACACTGGCATGGGCCTTTAATGCCAGCTATTTGAGAGACTGTGGAAGAAGGATCACAAGCTGAAGGTCAGCCTCAGCAACTTAGTCAGACCCTTTCTCAAAATAAGAAAATAAAAAGGGCTGGAAACGTGGCTTAGAGTCCCAGAGTTCAATCCCCAGTACCCACTAACACACACACACACACACACGATTGCTTTGAAATGTACACACTGTGTCATCAAGTTGTGTTTTCCTTTTATTTGATTTTCATTGCAACCCTGGCTTACTATACTGCTGGCAAGGACAAAAAGCCCTCTCCAGACATTGCAGTCAATACCTGGAGCTTCTCTGGGGGAAGCAAGCAAAACACACACATGCAACAATAACAACAGCAACAACAACAACAACAACCATGGGTTTACAAAGCAAATCTGATCCTCCTGGAAGAACCCTGAGTTCCCAAAATGCTGGTGGATTAGACTCAGTTTGCTCTCCACAATCAGTCACTGCCTCTAAACCCATTCAGAGCACCATACAGGCAGAAGACTCTGCAGAGCCAGCACTGACAGCCTGAATGCCTAATGGAACCTGCTGACATAATTCTGGTAGCACTGAGTGTCCCCGGATTAACTTTGAGATTTACTGGATTAATTTTGAGGTATGGCACAGACCAGGTTCTCTTCCTCAGTCATTTACTTATAATAGGTCAGAGACCAGTGCACAGGGAGCTATGCCAAGGGTAAACATTACCGTTTTCAAGTGAGCATGTATTGCCAGGTTCTAGCTCCCTTAGTTTCAGCTCTTCACATGCATGTGTGCACAGCTGCTTGGCTTGTAAACACTTCACACAGCGTTAGGATGGCATTGGTTCATCCATGTTGGTCAGAAGGAACAAAGTGAACACTGACAGCACATGCTTCTAGGGATGCATGCTTAGATGCTGTACTTAAAGGTTTTCTGTTTAACATAAGGTCACTTTAAAAGTTACAAGGATGACAACCATTTTACTTCCAATTCTCAAAACTCTCTCTTCTGGCAAATATGATTATAACTTGTGAGAACAAATTAATCAAATCTATCAAAAGTTGGAGCAGATCTTTTGATATGGCTATTGAGGAACTCAGAAATGGATTTTTGTTTAAAGCTAAAGGAAAATATTTTGGTTTCAATAAATATACTCTGAAAGAGCTGTCCATAATCCCATCAGTATAAACTCTTCTGTAAATGAAAATGTTCAGAGTTTTCTCTAAACATTTATTTATATGCAATGTAAATATTCTTCTATATTAGATAACATTAGAGTTTTCTGTAAACATTTATTGTATTTATTGATGAAAAATAAACATTATCGTTAACTATAATCACCCTATCATGTGATCAAACACCAGATATTATTCCTCCTAATTGTAACTTGGCACCCATTAACTAACTTCTTCCCACTCTCCCCAACCTCTGGTAACCACTATTCTACTCTCTACCTCTATGAGATTGAGTTTTTTAAAGATTTCATATATGAGTGAGATCATGCAGTATTTGTCTTTTTATACCATATAACATATTGTTTTTTATTTTTGTCAATGAAGAGAAAACTTGAGATCCCAGGGGGCTGACAGCCTGATAATGGACTGATGTTCATAGTTTCAATTATGAGAAATAACTGAGGCCCCAGGGGATTGACAGAGCAACTTAGGCTGGCTCAGCTCCCGAGTGATGGCATAAAACTAGAACTATGCTCCCTGTCCCTCTCCTTGCACCATGCTGCCCTCTTTTGAAAGGTTTTGGTATTTCTTTTAATGCTCTATCAAAAAAAAAAAAAAAAAAAGTATGAATGTTCCTGAAAACACTAGAAATAGAACTGTCACATGACTCAGCGATCCCACTCTTGGGTACAATTCCAAAGGAAAGGACATCAACATCTTGAAAAGACACCTGCACTTCCAAATTCACAACAGCACTATTCACAGGAACCAAAATATGGCTCAACCCAAGCATCCACTGCTGCATGAATAAAGAAAATGTAGCCTACTGCTCTTCAACACAGTAGGGTGACTACCGTTCACAACAACCTACTAAATAACATATAAGGAATTACAAGAGAGGAGTTTAAAGGTTCCAAACAAAAATAAATATTTTATAAACACAAAAGGAGATGGAAATGCTGATTACCTTGATTTGTGCATTACACATTGTACACATGTACTGACACACCATACCCCAAAATATGTCTGGTTATTATGCATCAATTAAAAAGAAAAACGTATTTTTAAAAAAATAAGAACACACACACATATACTGAAATATTATTTAGCCATAAAAAGAATAAAATTCTATCATTTGAGATAACATGGTGAAATGGAGGTAATTAAATGAAATAAGCCAGGTGCAGAATGGCAAATACTGTATGATCTCACTTATATGTGGAATATACAAAGTCAATCTCATAGATGTGGAGAGTAGAATGGTGGTTACCAGAAGCTGAGGAGGGAGGAAGAAGTTGGTCAATGGATACAAATTTACAGTTAGATTGGAAGAATAATATCTGGTTATCTGATTGCATAGTAGGATAACTATAGTTAACAATAATATATTGTATATTTCAAAACGGCTAGAAGAAAGAACTTTAAATGTTCTACCACAAAGAAATGCCGAAGTTTGAAGTGATGGATATGTTAATTACCCTGTTTTGATCATTAGGCAAAACATATGTATCAAAATATCACAATGTGCCCCAAGAGTTTGTACAACTAGTATGTATCAATTAAAAATTTAACTAAAAAAAAAAAAAAAAGAAGAGGGCTGGGGATATAGCTCAGTTGGTAGAGTGCTTGCCTTGCAAGCACAAGGCCCTGGGTTCAATCCCCGGCACCGCAAAAAAAGAAGAAGAAAAGCCAAATGCACATTGTCTTTTCCTTGGATTGGTTCTGGAGGAACCAAGGGCAGGACTACATGACAGCATCCAGGTGAGGCAGAATGGATGCCCATATTTTGGCCTCACTCCCTGGGATAACTAGGCAGAATGACCAGAATATGCTGGTCTGATCTGATCATTACACAAAGCATATGTGTATCAAAATACACATAGGTCTATCGAAGCTCCTGGCATTTTCTGGTGAGAACAGAGAGAATCTAGCTTCATGTGTATGGTTGCCAGCACAGTGCTAGCTCAGGCAAAGTTCCCTTCTAAGACGTGCTTTCTGTCTTCTGTCTCTGCCTGCATTTGCTTATCCCTCAGTGCAGCCTTCAGGACAGACACACCCAGAGATGGAGCTCTCAGCCAAACCACACAAGGTTGCTGGCACCCTGAAAATCTTGTGTCAGTTCAGGGTAAATGACACACTGAAAGGCATGAAGCACGCCAACTGCAGTTGATCTAGCCAGCGTGGACAGGCAGGGTATAGGAACTTGAACCTCACTTGTTGTGTGAGATGAGTGGGAAAGGATCATTCCCTTTTGCCCAAGCACCTACTTTTTGGAAAACTGGAGGGTGGCATGTTAAGTCTTTAGAGAAAGGGAAGCCGCAGAAGCTACTTGGTCTGAGTACATATTTTAGTCATAAAATACCATATCACATAAATTCTCAGAGGGTGATAGGCATCAGAAGAGTTTTACCTCATTTCTCTACTGGCAGGATCTTTTCTTAAAATGAGCAAACAAAGAGTAACCAAACAGTGTTTGATTTTCTCTTAAGAAAACTCAAAGAAGAGATTGAAGCTAAGCTATAATACAATATTTAAAGCTTATGAAGTAGGGCCATCTGAAAAGCAAGAATTAATGTTTGGAATGCTTGCTTAATAGTGATGATTTCAGAAAGACAGAAGTTTCTGAAAAACTTGTGAATTGAAAGGAAATGACAATTCCAATTAAAATCCCAATGACATACCTTACAGAAATAGAGCAAGCAATTATGAAATTCATCTGGAAGAATAAGAAACCCAGAATAGCTAAAGCAATCCTTAGCAGAAAGAGCGAAGCAGGGGGTATCGCAATACCAGATCTTCAACTCTACTACAAAGCAATAGTAACAAAAACGGCATGGTATTGGTACCAAAATAGAAAGGTAGATCAATGGTACAGAATAGAGGACACGGACACAAACCCAAATAAATACAATTTTCTCATACTAGACAAAGGGGCCAAAAATATGCAATGGAGAAAAGATAGCCTCTTCAACAAATGGTGCTGGGAGAATTGGAAATCCATATGCAACAGAATGAAACTAAACCTGTATCTCTCACCGTGCACGAAACTAAACTCAAAATGGATTAAGGACCTCAGAATCAGACCAGAGACCCGGCAGATTATAGAAGAAAAAGTAGGTCCAGATCTTCAACATGTCGGTTTAGGACCAGACTTCCTCAACAGGACTCCCATAGTACAAGAAATAAAAGCAGGAATCAATAACTGGGATAGATTCAAACTAAAAAGCTTTCTCTCAGCAAAGGAAACTATCAGCAATGCGAAGAAAGAGCCTACAGAGTGGGAGAAAATCTTTGCCAATCATACTTCAGATAGAGCACTAATCTCCAGAATCTATAAGAACTCAAAAAACTCTACACCGAGAATGCAAATAACCCAATTGAAAAATGGGCTAAGGAAATGAACAAACACTTCACAGAAGAAGATCTACAAGCAATCAACAAACATGGAAAAATGTTCCACATCTCTAGTAATAAAAGAAATGCAAATCAAAACCACCCTAAGATTCCATCTCACCCCAATTAGAATGGTGATTATCAAGAATACAAGCAACAACAGGTGTTGGCGAGGATGTGGGGAGAAAGGTACACTCATACATTGCTGGTGGGGCTGCAAATTAGTGCAGCCACTCTGGAAAGCAGTGTGGAGATTCCTCAGAAAACTTGGAATGGAACCACCATTTGACCCAGCTATCCCACTCCTTGGCCTATACCCAAAGGACTTAAAATCAGCATACTACAGAGATACAGCCACATCAATGTTCATAGCTGCTCAATTCACAATAGCCAGACTGTGGAACCAACCTAGATGCCCTTCAGTTGATGAATGGATAAAGAAACTGTGGAATATATATACAATGGAATATTACTCAGCCATAAAGAATGATAAAATTATGGCATTTGCAGGCAAATGGATGAAATTGGAGAATATCATGCTACGTCCTCAAAAAACCAAAGGACAAATGATCTCGCTGATAAGTGGATGACGACACATAATGGGGGGTGGGAGGGGTTAGTGTTAGTGTTAGAGTTAGGGTTAGGGAGGGGGGCAAGAATGGAGGAAGGACTGCACAGAGGGAAAAGAGGGGTGGGAGGGGTGGAGAGAAGGGAAAAAAATAACAGAATGAATCAAACAACATTACCCTATGTAAATTTATGATTACTTTACTCCATGTACAAACAGAGAAACAACATGTATCCCATTTGTTTACAATAAAAAAAAAAAAAAAAGGAAATGAGCCTCTGCGTTCTTCACAGACATGTAACGTGATATTTGTCCCGAAATAGGCCATGATCCTGCTTGAGAGTTGCTACGGTTTGAATATTAGGTACCTCTCAAAAGCTCATGTGTGAGATAATGCAAGAAGGTTTAGAGGTGAAATGCTCGATTTATAAGAGCCTTGACCCACTCAGTACATTAATTCCATTAGGGATTAAGTGGGTGGTTAACTGTAGGCAGGTAGTGTGTGGCTGGAGGAGGTGGGTCATTGGGGACATGCCTTTGGGGTTATATTTTTGTCTCCCTAAGGAGAGCACTCCCCCCGCTCCACTCCTTCCTGGTGCAATGTCCTGAGCCACTTTCCTCTGCCACCTCTTGCTTTGATATTCTGTCACACCTGGAGCCTCAAGGATTGAAGTCGACAATCTATCAACTAAGACCTTTGAGACCATGAGCCTCAAAATAAACTTTTCTCCTCTAATTGTAATTGTTCTTGTTAGGTTTTTTCGTCACAGCAGTGAAAAAAGCTGATTAAAACTAGAATAATGGCCACAGGCAAAAGAGAGCATAACGTGGGTCAAAGAGATCATGCTAGCAGTCTCAGAGAGCGTGCCATGACTCCCAGGTCACAAGTGTACCACCCAAAGAGGATGCCAATAGGTCCATGGGAAATATGTAATGGGCCACAGAGAACATACCATGGGTCATGGAGAGTGTACCACAAGTCACAGAAAATGTTCCACAGTCATATGGAGTGTGCCATCACCCAGAGAGAGCACACCATAGGGTACATAGTGTCCCACAGCCCAGAGAGTGTGCTTGTGGTCCCATGTGGACAATAGTATAGGGAAATAAGATCAAGTCAAGAGGGCGTGGCATGAGAGAGCAGACACCATTCATGGTGTAAAAGCTAACAGGGGATACAGAGGATAAATAACAGGAGGAGGATATTAAAATGGAAGGGCAGGATTGCTGAGTGGGGTGACGGAGGATGGGAGAGCAGTTACGGAGATCAGGAGTCTCTGATGCCCTCACAGCTGTGGCATGCCCGGTTCCTGGGAATGTTTCTGTGCAAGGGCACAGGATCACAGGATGCCTAGCTACTGTAGCAATGCTCTGCATGAGGAGGTTCTGTGCAAGAGCCCTATCGGTTCTAACCTTGATCTCAGGCACACAGCTCCCAGGAGGAAAAGGAATTCTATGCTATACAACCAAAATGTTCATCACCAGCTCTGCTTCTCCAGTTCCTGCCTGCCTTATAGTAACTTTTAACAATGAACTTTCTTGAGAGCTACACAAAACTCCTAACATTGCACTTTGCAACTGTGGATTGTGACTATGGAAAAGCTACATAGGATGTCCTAGTTTCTGTAACTTTCCTGAATACAAAGAATAATGCTTGCATAGTCTTTAAGCCTGACAATGAGATATATATTCGAAATAAGATTGCTTGTGCGTAATTCTTTAGACCTGCATCTCATCAGAAAGCAGGCTCCACCTGAGCACCCACTTAATCGTTCAAGGAATCTGTGTTGTGAATCTTTCTTTTCCAATCCTTCTTTCACCCGTCACAGACCTGAGATTTGGTCATGCTGGATGTAACCCAGGATTACAGGAAGTTATAGGAAGTTAGGTCACAATATGCAATATGTCATTAAGGGTAGCATAGACGAGTGAAGAAGACAAGGGGACCCGCTGCCTGTGGTTCAAAGGGAGGCAGCAGCAGGGAAACTATGAGAATATGTGGGCCAGGAAAACACTCAATCTGCATCTGTTGTCCTGTCGTGTGTGGTGTTGTGTGTGTGTGTGGTGTGTGTTGTGTGTGTGTAGAGAGAGGAGAGAGAGAGAGAGACGGAGAAGAGAAGAGAGGAGACAGAGACAGAGACCGAGAGAGAGAGAGAGAGAGAGAGAGAGAGAGAGGAGACTTATGGTTAGATGAAAGATTTCAGATGAGGCAGACTCAAGGTACAATACTGGGGGGAGAAATTCCAAATTAAATAAATAAAATATCAAGCACTAAAGAAGCAGCAAAGGGTTTTCCCTTTTAAAAGTACATGTAAAATTTCCTGTAATTTATTCATGATGTTTTGAATATTGATTTATAAGTTTACTTTTCTATGATTCATCAAGAGTGAGATTTCACATGTAGTCTCTTGGAAGATAAATGTATTTCTCCAAAGAAAAGTAGGCATCTTTTACTAAATGGTTTATGAGCACTTTATCAATACTGTGAATTAGAGTAGAAAAGACAATGAGAAACTGGTTGTGAGTTGTACTACTGGCAGGTATGAGGGCTGCCTGAAAAGATACCTCCACATTGGAAGAAACCTGATTGTTTCTATTACTTATATCAAATCCAGAAGGTTTCTCTGTAATTTGAGGCAACTAAGTCATTAGATGGAAGAAATAAGAAGGTCAGATATCTTTGCTGGCATAGTTTATGTTCAAATATGCTTAAGAAGCAAGAAAAGTAGTTATGTGGTTCAACATTCTATCTTTTTGGTTGAAGGGACCCCTCCAAAGCACGATTCAAAACATGCCTATAATCCTAGTGGCTCAGTAGGCTGAGGCAGGAGAATCACAAATTCAAAGCCAGCTTCGGCAATTTAGCAAGACCCTGTCTCAAAATTTAAAAAATAAAAAAAAGAAAAGCTGGGGATGTGTCTCAGTCGTTAAGTACCCCTAGGTTCAATCCCTGGTACCAAAAACAAAAATGAATACCTCTCCCAGCGCCCCCCATCTGATAAGACATTTAGCAATCATCACCAACTGCACACATTATGCTGCAGAAGAGAGCAAGACGTGACCATAAAATTTATTCTCCAAAATGGGATTCTTTCCAAAGTGATCTTTTTAAAAACACCAAATTGGAAAGTACACAGGGACAACAGCATTGTTGAGACTGTTTCTGACAAATAGAGAAGTGTGGGCTTCTCACATAGGGGAAGGATATGAACTGACATCAGGCAAGTACAAAGAAAACAAGGACTTTCCTAATTAGGGAGGAAATTCAAGCTCCAGGCTCAGGAAATAGCAGTATATTCATAGAGAGGCATATATCTACCCACATTAAATCATGTGACCCTCATAACAACTTTGTGATGTAGACAATAACATGATCCCCATTTCACAGCTAAGGTAACTGAGGCACAGGGAGTTGGTGGCTTGCCCAAGGGCATGCACCAGGAAGTGGTAGGGTCACACAGTCTGGCTCCAGAACAGAGATTCTCAAACTCCCTGGTAGCTTTTAAAGACAGAAACACTCAGGATACACTTGGATCCAACTACATCAGAAACTCTGGGGAACAATCAGGCATTATTTATTTTCTTCCTTTTTAAAATGATGGTAGCAACCAATGTGTAACATAAAAATTTCCCATTTTAACTATTCGAAAGCACAGGATTCTGTGGCATTAAGTCCATTTCCACTATTGCCCTGCCGTCACCACTACCTTGTTCCAGAACTTCTTCATCATCCCCTAAAAAAACCCTGTAATCATTAAGCTGCCATTTCTCATCCCCTTCCTCCCCTGCTCATGACAACCACCGATTTGCTTTCTGACTCTATGGATTTGCTTATTTTAGATACATTAAATGAATGAAATCAAACAACGTGTGGTCTTTGGCAACTGGCTTCTTTTACGTAGCATGTTTTCAGGATTCACCCATATTGTACCATCTCAGTACTTCACTCATTATGTCTGAATAATCCTCTCATGTATCATATTTTTTATTCATGTACTAATGGGCACTTGGGTTATTTTCACCTTCTATTGCTATGAACATTGGTGTACGTGTTTTTGCTTGAACACTTCTGTGTATATAACTAGTAGTAGAATTGGGGGTCATATGGAGGAACTGCCAAAATATTTTTCACAGCATTAACACCATTTTACATTCCCATCCATAATGTACAGTTTCTCTGTATCCTCACATTTATTTTTTATTTAAAAAAAAGTCAATGACATCTTTAGCAGGTATGAAGCGCTATCTCACAGTGGTTTTGATGTGCATTCCCTGGTTATTCATAAGATTGAGCATCTAAGGAACTGAGCAAACACTTCACAGAAGAAGGTATACAAATGATCAACTGATATATGAAAAAAATATTCAACATCTTTAGTAATAACAGAAATGCAAATCAAAACTACCTTAAGATTTCATCTCATCCCAATTAGAATGACTTTTATCAAGAATATGAGCAACAATAGGTGTTAGCAAGGATGTGGGGAAAAAAGTACACTCATACATTGTCAGCGGGATTGCAAATTGGTGCAGCCACTCTGGAAAGCAGTTTGGAGATTCCTTAGAAAACTTGGAATGGACCCACCATTTGACCCAGCTATCCCACTCCTTGGCCTATACCCAAAGGACTTAAATTAAGCATACTACAGTGATGCAGCCACATCAATGTTTAAAGCAGTTCAATTCACAATAGCTAGATTATGGAACCAACTGAGATGCCCTTCAACAGATGAATGGATAAAGAAACTGTGATATATACACACAATGAAATATTACTCAGTCATTAAGAAGAATAAAATTATGCCATCTGCAGGTAAATGGATGGAGTTAGAGAATATCACGCTAAGTGAAATAAACCCATTCCAAAAAACCAAAGGCCAAATGTTTTCTCAGATAAGTGGATGATGATACATAATGGGGGGAGGGGGTAAGGGAAGAATGGAGGAACGCTGGAGTGTGTAGAGGGAAATGAGGGATGGGGAGAGGGCAGGGGGAAGGAAAGATAATGGAATGAGACAAACATCATTACCCTATGTACATATATGATGACACAAACGGCGTGACCCTACTTCATGTCCAACCAGAGAAATAAAAAGTTGTACCCCATTTGTTACAATGGATCAGAAAAAAAAGAAAGAAAAAAGGAAAAAAACAAAGAAAAAAATTGAGCATCTTTTCATGTGCATGAGGCATTCACTTTTGAAAGTCAAGGTTGAGAACCACTGCTCAAACTTCACCCCAAACCAATCACACCACATTGCCCAGACTGAAGATGGCTGGCTCATTTTTCATTCTCTCTCTTGGGATAGTGCCTTAGCACATAAACAACCAGCACTGTCCTCTACCCCCATGATTTCACCTGCATACGTTTCACCTACAAAATACCAACTAATACTCAGGATATTCAATTCCAACTTTCTCTCTTCCCCTCAGAAAAGTATTTATTTATCAGAAAGTGAATGATATAACTTATCCAGGAAAAATTGTGAAGAAATTTCATGTGCTTTAAGTAAATCATTCACGAACTTGGATAGTTGAATTAACAGATTAGCGCTAACCTCACCCCTGACTTCACCTTGGGGATTTCTCATCACCTTGATTAGGAATGGTTGCAAAGCACACACCACTGATCCATAGCAGGGGCCATTGGGCATAAAGATCTCAAGGTCATTCACATAGTTTACCTCTAAAGCACTTTTCTTTAAAACAGTTTTCTTTAGGTCCCCCTGCTAATCTCTCTTGTTCCCGGACTGATCTTGAGGGCTCAGATTCTGTGTTCTTCTGACATGTACCCCAACATTTTCCCATTAAGAAATATAAAGAGGGAACCCAGGAAGGTGACAGCAGTGGAGCTTCAAGTGTCGGAGCACAGGAGGTGGCAAGAGCCCAGAGCTCCAGGGAAGCACAGCAAATTAGAAAAAAGGCTCTGGTAGCAAATGGATGAAATTGGAGAATATCATGCTAAGTGAGATAAGCCAATCTCAAAAAAACTAAAGGACGAATGATCTCGCCGATAAGCGGATGAGGACATATAATGGGGGGTGGGAGGGGTCAGCGTTAGGGTTAGGGTTAGGTTTAGGGTGAGGGATAAGGAGGGTGGTAAGAATGGAGGAAGGAAGGACTGTATAGAGGGAAAAGAGGGGTGGGGGGAAGGGAAAAGAGGGGTGGGGGGGAAGGGAAAAAATAACAGAATGAATCAAACAACATTGCCCTATGTAAATTTATGATTTTTAATTAAAAAAAAAAAAGAAAATATGATGGGAAAAAAAAAAGAAAAAAGAAAAAAGGCCCTGGTAAAAAAAAAGGACAGATGTCCTCCGCAGGACAATGCTGGGGGGAGACCAAGGCAGATAAATGGAACTCCATTTAGTCTTTCCAGTGCTGTGTGAACAAGGTAAGAGCAGATAGGAGGAAAAGTTGAACAGTCACAGGAAAACCAAACACTCACATAAATTATCAAATATAATTGCTATACTCCATCAGGAATTGGCAAGCAGATATATCTGTTGATATGCTGTAATTTAAGAAGAGGAGCCAAGTTCCCATCTTTCTTGCATGGGTAATGGGGAAGCACAGGGAGCCTAGTCAGGACACCAGCAGGATGAGTACCTTCCAAGCCTGGAGTCCTACAGAGCACTGACGGCAGAAGGTACTGCACAACTAAATAGACTTGAGCAGTTGCAGGCCACAGGGGCCATCTTAATGGGCAGGCTTCCCTTTGTATAGACCAGACCTTCGCTAGGGGACAAGAAATAGCAACTTCTCTGTCAACGACCCACAGCCATCACTCAAGCCCTGCTTAGTCTTGGCTCACAATAAGGTCTCCTTAGGTACACTATGGGTCACTGTAGAATACTTGGGTGCATGGGGAGGCAACAGAAGGAAAAGTCTCTTCTTTTGCCTTGTTATGTCTTCCTCTTAGAACTGAAGCTGAACTTTTGACTCCCTCAGAATCAGATTCTAATTTGGAGTATAAGGGGAAACTCCACTAGCTTTTAAGCAGAAGTATAGATGCTTTGCAATGCCTCCCACCTGCCAAGTCAGGGGAAGCCCCTGAGCTGCCCACTGGAGTCCCATCTTCCTCCAACCTCTCTCTACACGGCTGGTTCCAATGCCTCCACCCAGGCTCTGCCCACATATCTGAGATTTTGTTTTGGTCTCTCTTCAGTCTGACCAACATAAATGCCCTCTGGCTTGCCACAATTCATCCTCAAATTTCCTAGTCTTCCTGGTCTGCAAATCCTGCCAACTGGACATGGTTATCCCTCTTTCACCATACCTCTGATTTTTCTGGCTTCACCTGTCCAAGATCCATTTGTTCAAATAACCCTTCAGAAACTAAGACCAGCTGTTCAAATCCACCCCATGAAGCATCAGTGATTCCTGTTGATCTGTATTAAACAATGTCTCCAACCCTCTATTCATTTACTATGTTTGTGTTTGTGTGTGTGTGTGTGTGTGCGCGCGAATATGTATACATGCTAACACATAACTTGCCTCTTCCACAAAAGAATCTCTTAATACTTGATTCCATAATTCAAATTTTAATACAAAATCCTCAGCTACATGTTTTAGTATTATTTATTGTTCCAAGTCCCTGAGAAAAACCTCACATTCACATAAACACCGTGCCTGAGGAGTGTTTATCTTCCCTTAAGCAGCTCCTAGGGAAGGACCACATTGTTCTACCTCTTAGCCTGATTTTTCTCTATTTTCTATGAGACAATGTAAAACAAAACTGCCTGCCACTTCTCAAGAATAAAGTCATGTCTTGACTATTGCCAGAGAGGCTGCATATTCCAGCATTCTGAATACCACAGAGGTGGGTCATTTCTCCTGAAAGGACAGAAACAGGAGCTATGCAGGTGGCTTCCCGACCTGTGGTCACACACAGGTTTGTCTGGATCCCAGCCTTCTCTCAAATCATACTCTTTCAAGTGCCATGTGTTGGTGTACCTGTCATCACAGCACAAGCAAAACACCTTTCCCACGTTGGCTATAGAGTGATTTTTTAAACTGGCTGGTACACTTGTTGAAATGAGCAAATAAACTGATATTTCATGTAACTTCTAAAGTGTTTGTTGTATAAGCTATTTCTAAGACTTGAGTCACTAGCCACTATGTTATTTCCCTCTTTTTCTCAGAATGTTTAGGATATGAATACGCTTACTTTAGTACTTCTCCATTTTCTTTACTTCCATTACAAACCCTAGTAGGGTGGTGTTTTCTTGGGAGAGGCTTTTATGCATGTGTGTGCATGTACACACACATACACACAAATTCATGCAAATACAGAACACAAAGTCTTATGGCTCCACAGAAAAGTCTTATGGGTCTTACAGAAACCACAGGCACTGAAGCAAGAAAAGAGGGAGGAGGGGATCCCAGTCCTGCTAACCAGCAGAATGACAGGCATGCACCTTGGTCTAGGTCACCAGATAAGTGGCTTGTGTACCTGAGAAATGCCCTCAAGAGAAGTTGCTAAGTGACATAACCCAGCCTTCTGGTCAACCGTGAACAGCTGAAATGCTTAGTATCTACTGCTCTCGCTCAGCAGGCCTATAACCTAGGCATCTTTCTACATTTCTGATAAAGAATGTGGTGGAATATAGCCCTTAGAAAAGAAAGGGAAATAACAAGACATGTCTGTTTTGTTTATCCCATACCCATCTCCATCTTCATTCAGTATTCCAGGAAATACCCCTGAAATCCAGGGGTGCCACAGATTATTACAAGTATTTAAAAATAATCACATTATTCTTCTTGTACTTTGTCCTCCACACAAATGTTAATATGTGTAATAAAGTTTTGCTGCAGAAACAACAGGAGTTAGGTGATTCTCCAACCCTCCAGAGAAAACAGAAACTCTAACTGGCTTTCTTTCAACATGTATGATGAGAAAAGGGTGACAAAATCAGCTGGTCACTCTGAGAAGATGATTATGGTTGGCTTCATGGTCCAGATGGAGACCATCTATGGCTACTCAGGGTTAGAGAGAGATAATAAGCTCAGCAACTCTGAGAGTGAAGCTTCCATTTCTGGCCAAGGGATAATGGCGTTTTGAGGAGAGTGCTCTAATTTTCCCAGCACATGATTATAGGGTTTTAAAGTTGAGATGTTGGTTTCTGGCATGAGCCCATGTGTAAGTTTGTCTCAGATGCTCAGTGATTCTTTTTTGTAGGGAAGAGCCCATTCCTCAGGGAAGAGAGTCACCTGTTCCCCAGCCAGAATCAACATTTGCAAATTCTCCCCAGGTTGATCCAACCACTAATCACCTCAGGCAACAGAGAATGAGTATAGTAAAAATCCTGTGTTTACATTAAGCACACAAAAGTAATGCAGATCTCTCAGATGCTGATCTCTCAGGCAACTATAATCATCAGTTGTTTTCCATGAAATACCACAAGATCTGGTCTCACCTCAGCAGCTGGACACATACAAACTTTCCCTAAAGCACTCACTGATTGATGTTGAAGTCCTCTGGCACTGCATTACAGAAAGCCAAAAATCTATATAAATTTTGTAAGTCAACTGCTGTCCCACCTAGTTCTGTGTCACCCACAAACTGTGGCCCAGAAGTATGTTGAGTTCCTGAGTCCTGGAAAGCACATGGACATTTCTCCTCCTGAGGAGGAGAACAGACCCAGAGGAAGTCTGTCACCTATTGGTATGAGTCCTACCTTTCTAAGGGTCTCCACAAGTAACTGATGTGGCTAAAAAAGTAGAAAAAGGTAGGGAAATAAACACTCTGATTTAAAAAAAAATGGCTTAAACCTTGTTAGCAGATCAGCATATGTCCTTCATGATATTGTGAGAGTCACAAAAACATAGAAAGGAAGCATAGACATTTAGAGTAAAATAGAGCTGACCTGCACCCAAGTCCAGCAAGTCCGGTAATTTCTCACTCAAGAAGCTATCAAGCTCTAAGACAAATGGAAAAAATAATAATAATAATCATACCATCAAAATTAAAGGGGAGATATCTCAATTTCCTTGACTGGGACAGGACTCTGAATCATTTCTTCAAAAGAAGAAAGGGATGTGTGGGCCTGGCTTAGGCAGGGTGAAAAGACTCACACTGGCAGCTAGTGGACATGCCAGGTCATCCCACCACCTGCTCACCAATGGCTGGTACCTTCCATGGCCTGCCACCAATGATCTGATGTGGCTTAATAGCCACCTCTGACTCATGTATCATGTGTTCTCAGGACAAAATAAATTCTTATTCAGAAAGTCATAATTTTTAATGTCTATACTCTGCAACTATTCCATAAAGATTAACACAATATTAGAGGAAACTACTGATCTAACACTGTAAGGTTGAAAAGCAACACCCTGGAAGGCTGCCTAGGCACAAGACCAATAAACAGACATGGCAAGTGCTCCTGAGATAGCTGTTAATTTTTCTGATTTAAGTGAGAATTTAAGAAGAAGGGCCCGTTTTAACTAGAAGTGAAACAAAAATCAATTATTCTGTAAAAACTGGAAAGTCCTTGTATCTGGAGCTTGTTCAACAAGTACCCTGACTTCTACCTCTCAGATAACCAAGGTGTTTAGGTATTTGAGTAGGTGCCATGGTTGACTTTGTCCCACCCCCACCCCCACTGGTCTTAGGAACCATCCTGGCTGCCCCATCACTTCTGTTTGCAGGCTTGACTGCATTTTTATGGAAACATTCTCACCCAGCATCTCTTACTAGCACATTTGCCACATTAGAAATGCTAAAAAACCAATCAATAAGCTGCCAATTAATATTTTCAACGATTCTCAAGTATTCTTTTGTTTTCGTTAAATCCATTGTTTCGAGCTTTCTCATAGGACTCTGTGACTTCCTATAGCCCTTCTTTCTGTTGCTAAGGAAGAGTCGGCTAAGGTCAAAAATAATTGCGAGATTAAAAGCAATTTCATATAAAGTAAATTGACAGTACTAACAGACTGGAAATAGTGTCTTTTTTCCTCCTTGACATATGATTTGTGTGGTAGATTCAGTGCCCCTTTAAGAGGCACTGAGGTTAAGGATGGTTCTGAGGATGTTTCTGTTTCTTGTGCCTGGGAATAACTAGAATAAAGTAAAAAATAAGAAGGGATCATCCAGGTTCTAAGCCTAAAGCAAATGAAAACATGATTTTTCCCTATATTTACCTGAATAAACAATAATTCATTACTGAGATGCTACCTACAAATATCTGTTCCTTAAATAACACGGCTGAAGATGTTTTGGCTGCTGCTTTTTTCTGCTAACAGCATGCTCCATTACCTAAAACCTCATAGACAAGCTTATATTCTCCTACAGAGCAAGTAAGACTGCTATTAGCCACTTCACTCAAACTGTTTCTTCAGATCCTCTTCTTTCTTGTCTCAGGAAAATGAGGTGAAGAACAGTACAGGCAGACATGGCAAGGAGGCTGCAGGGTCTTTTGCCCATGTAAGGGTAACATCAGTTCCACTCGCTGTACATCCAGTGTATATTGTCCCTTTCTTTGATTCCAGTATTAGTGTCGTCACATGGTAGATAGTCAAATACCATAATCACCCAGGCTCCCTTGCAGCTCTCTGTAGCCATATTCTCTCCAATAAAACATGGATAGACAAAATACACGTGTAACTTCTAAACTGGTCAACGCAAACTTCATAGGACATGGACATGGCCTTCTGTGGTCAATTCCAAATGGCAGAGACAGATGACCATAGTCATTTTGAAACCCTATTTGTTGCAAAAAGGTTAGTGCCTCCATTCCTGGTGACTGCTGAGTAGTACGAAAGGAATCCAGAGCCTCTGAACCAAGCCTCTGAATTTTGGGAATTTACTTGTTAGAAGCGTATCCTCCCTTTATTAATAAGATGGCCACAATAAAGGCATTTAAGTGTCACACATGTTAGCCTGGTGGGGAAGAAAGACTGAGGAGACTGGTGAGGAAGAAAGACTGTAGCAGGGCTACAGTTCTAAGTTGAACTCCTAAGTACAAAGTCTTAAAGGTGATTGCTGGATCTGACAAGAACAGGTACAGATCAATGCACATGACCCACACTAGAAGAGACCACCCAGGTAGCCATTGTGGAGAGAGCCAAGATACAAAGGGGCTCTGGCTTCAAGAACCTCAGATAAAACATGCCACACACTGTCATTACTCATAGCTCCAGTAGAAGAGGCAGTATTCAAAAGGAAATGTGGTAAAACTCGGGGATGATTGTGTTTAAAGAAAACAATCAATATCATAACTCAATAAAGGCATTAAAATGAAGTTTCTCCCTCCTCTGCCTCTGCCATAAACTCTCTATGGGGAGTCGAATATTCTTCTCCTCTTGAGAGTCAGCATTCTCACGGTAAAGCAGGGCTGGGGCCATGGGTGGCATCAGGGTCTGGCTTCACTGGACAGGTGCTAGAACATCCAAAGCCCAACCTACATGTGCAGAGCATAGCTCATGGGGAGCAATGGTATTGACATTTGCCCCCAAATACCCAATGGAACTGAGTATACTACTCCGCCCTTTCCATCACTCAAAATCTCTGCATTTAAGAGTTAAGAGTGTTGGGCAACTGGGATAGATGCTCCAGTAATAATCAAGATTTTCTATTTTTCCTGTGTTTATCCTAACTTTGCTTAAACTCCTGGGAACTGTCTGTTTTAACATAGGATAAAAATATTAACAAAGTGAACCAGAAATCAATTCTCATTGACTGTATCCTGAACAGGACATGCCTGCATTTAATTTCTATTCATGAGCTCCCTACTCTTGTTTCCAGGCACTGCACTAGTTGATAGAATCAGGAATAATACTAATAATAATCATTGCAGACCTTAAAGTCATTTCCTTTGTTTGTGACCATTAACTCCAATGTTCCAACAAAGCCAGGCTGCAAGTGGTTAAGATCAGGAAATAATCCCAGAAAGAAACAGCACAGGTGGTTTCTGGCACAGCCAAATCATTGGAAATAACTGGAAAGACATTAGAAGTCACTCTTTGCCAGTGTCACACAATACACAATATTTAGAAAACAGAGTATCTCATTTAGTACTAACAAATACGGCACAGTTCATATGTACCCTAGGCTTCCTTTTCTTCAGATTTTTACTTCCCTTCCTCACTATAAATTAAGGAAAACTCAGAAGCCAGATGCCCAGCCAGAGGGTAGCATGTTAAATAGAGTGTCATCCAAGTCAGTGAACATTTGACTTGATGGAACCTAAACAGAAGGACACTATCTGCTTAGTGACATTTAAGTCATACTAAGTTGTTTAAAATTGGCCTCAAGTGTCTGTTCTAGGTCCCATTATACAGATTTCTGTGGAGGAGAGCCTGCGTCATCAGTCACGAAAATGCCAACATTCTCACCTGCCAATCTCCACACAACCGATGGGATTCTCCTTACACCAAGAAAGACCAGGAAAATTCAAATGCAAAAGAAAGTCAAAATTTTTTCTATAAACCATTATACTTCCAAAATAATAAACTTAACAACCATGGGCTTTAAAACTTGACTTGGAGACAAACGCACACACGTATTTTGCTGAAAATCATCTAGATCACATAAGACAAAAATATGTTAGTGTAAAAGAAAATAAACACCAAAGACAATACACTTAAGAATTGTTACTAGATATGTTTTTTAGCCCAACCAAAATACTAGGACTAAAACAAAATATACATGCATGTAATATATATAAATATTATTTTCAAGTCAAGAATACAAAATAATTTCCTTTCTTACCCTTTTATTTTTCTTGTTTCCTTCTTCTTCTTCTTTTTTTTATCTCCCCAAAATGTCCAGGCAGTAGTTATTGTCCATGTTTACCAAACTATCTCAGATGAAGCTCAGAGCAATACTTCTGAAAAGTCCTTTCCTGAAAGCTCATCCTTGTATTACCTCCAAAAGGAGATATGAGGTTCCTGGGAGTCACCCGGCAGGAAACATCACCCAGAAGTATTCAGCTTTATGGGAGGCCATGCTTCAAAGGAGTTAGGCTTACCATGTAATTATAGACCCACAATATATCATCCAGAGGAGCAAACACTCTCAGCCAAGAACATAAGGGGATCATTCTGATTATGACATGAAAAAATTTCTGACACTTCTCACTCTAGAGATAGGATCAGAAACTGAGAAGTAGTAAGCAATTTGTTCTGTCTACCTCTAGATACACATATTTACAAGATAGAGTCATAAGAAGTTGCCCTGCACACACATGTATGCCATACACAAGATTAAGTGCATTAAGGTGCACTTTCAAACCACAAAATAGGACTGCTGAAGAACTGGAACTTTTGCTCTTTAACCCTTTTCCTATCTCTTCCCTTTAAATTATTTTTCACCTAAAAGAGAAGCACAGATGCCTCTTAAGTTGGAGACACCTGTAAGAGGCAAGCCAGTCCATCTGAATCCTAGCATAGACTTAATCTTCTGTCCAGAACTTCCTCTTCATTTTTCACAAGAGAGCTGCACTCTCCTCTGGCTCTGCTGTGCCCCAGTTCCCCATGCCTTGGTTCTTAGCAGCACCAGCTTGTCTGCCCCAGAGCCCTGAGTCAGAGCTTTAATGAGGCTCATTGATGTTGTGCATGTTGCATTTGAGCAAAACCGGGTGAGGGAATCCCTGGAACATCTTTCCTGAGGGCAGGAGCTGGGCTTAGCCCTTTCCGTGCCTCAAGTCCTCTCGCCCACAGAACCGCCTACAGGACAAGATTAGTCAGAGTGCCAGGGAGAGGGAGGGCCAGGGAAGAGATGTGCCTAGCTATCATAAAGGAGGCACGCTATTCTTCTCTTTTTGTACTTTTTATGTCTTTTGCTTTCTTTTCCTTATTATTTCCTTCCTTACTTCTTTCCCCCTCCCTCCCTCTTTCCCTTATCTATTTTTGCCCTCAACATTCATTTTTATTCCATCAGTCAAGATTCAGACTTTAGGAAATAAATTATCATTTCAGGAAACCTATTTATCATATATCATGCTGACCATAGTTAACAACAATGTATTGTAACATTATTGCTAGGATAGTAGATTTTTAAATGTTCTGACCACCAAAAAAAAAAAAGTGTGTGAGGGAAGGGTTATGTTAATTAGGTGGATTTAGCTCTTCCACAATGTATACCTTTAACAAGACACCATGTTGTACACAACAAATAGATATAATTTTTGTCAATTAAAATAAAGAAATGTATCACATGTTAAATCATACAAAATATTGTGCATTACACAAGGACATAAACCCTTTCACTATATTTATTAAGATGTAATACCCTAAAAAGGGTCTTTACAAACAGGTAGCTTAGCCTATGCCTACAATCCCAGTCACGTGAAGGCTGAAGCAGAAGGATCACAAGTTCAAGGTCAGCCTAGACAACTCAACCAGACTCTGTCTCAAAAGGGCTTGGGACGTAGCTGAGTGGTAGAGCATTTGCTGGACAGCATCTCTCCAGCTGCAAAGGGGATAGAGCAGGATCACAAGCCACAAATGCTCTAACACTAGAGGACCCTATGTTTAATTCCCAGTGTAGACCCTCCCCCATGAAAACAGTCCAACAACAATAACAAAACCATATGGCTGTTACCCCTGAGGAAGCAGGAAGGAGAGAATGGGATTAAGTTGGGCTTACAGAGGCAGTATCAGCTGTTATCTGATGTATTTCTCAGAAATTATCATAAAGATATGATGCAAATATTAACCTTTATAACTAAAATGTGACCATTTCTTTTTTATTTTACCCTTTACTATGAATTGAAACTATGTGTAACTATACAAAAGTCACACAAAGAAGAAACCGTCAGGTGCACCAGGTGTTTGAAGAGTGGAGTCCCCAGGGCAGAGGTAGGGCATTAGACACCAGTCACTCCCCTCACACATGCACTGCCCACAGACTGTAACCTCTGCTCAGCTGCAAGACAAAAGAATGTATGTCAACATGGGACACATTAAGATGGAAAAAGTATGACTTAACTTGGAAAAAAAGAGCAAAGACCATGCTGGCCCAAATAACGCCCAAAGGAGCAGCAGAGAATAATGGTATGCATCTCCGAGTAGGAAGCATCCCAGAAGCATAACCCCTTTGAGCCTGAGCTCTGAGCTCATGCACAATTATGGAGAACTCGTGAGGCAAGGCCAGTTCCAATACCATAGAAAGTATGGACTGTAGGCTCAAGGATAGTCCTTGATTTCTGCCTGCCCCTGCCTTTAAGCCCAAGGAGAAAAAAGAAAACTGCCTTTGTCAGTGGCAAAGACACTTTCAGGAAGAATAAACTTATTCTAGATGAAACACATTGTTATTTATCTGTTACCACAGAGACACAGGAAGAATGTCTGGCACAAGCTGGTCTCATGCACATGGCACTAGATATTCTCAGCCCTGTAAAGGAAGAAGGTAGCAAGAGGCCCAGTCATGGGGCAGATGTTGTGAAATAGATGAAGAAGGACATATCCTGGGGAAAGTCACGGTGCAGGAGGCCCCATCTCAAAATGGCTTTCCTTAACAATTTGGACCGAGACAAAAGCAAAACAAGTGTAGGAGAATGGAGGAGGCCACAGGGGGAAAAGATGAGGTCTGGGAGTTGAGGAGAATACAGGAAGACCTGCCTTCCTGTAGCCAGCCAGGTTGGTAATGGCTCTGAGCTCTGGAGGACACAGCTGGGTTCACCTCTGGATAGCCTCTCTCTGACTGCAAAGGGGATGGAGCAGGACCACAAGCCATAAGAGCAGGGAGGAGGCTGAGGAGGCTGTGTAGACTGTGCTAGGAGGCAAAGCTGTCCAGAGGGCTGGGCAATGTGCCAGCAACAGGGCTGTGCCATGTGATGAGATTCAAGAAGTTTCCTAAAGGCAGTGGATATAACTCGATGGATCACAGCTGGTCTGGGAGACAAAAGAAGCAGCAAAAAGTCCCCAAAGTTTTTGTCTAAGCATGGGAGATGGCAGAGCTATCATTTCCCAGTTGGGAAAGGATGCCCAGGAATTCAGAGCTGTAATTCTCACCTTTTCCTAGTATCTGAGGCAATTTAAAACAATCTACAGGTGGGTAAGTAAGATTCTAGTTTTATACTCACCCATCAAAGAGCAGGAAGAAGTCCATAAAGGAAATAAGGGCAACAGAAAAAACAGAGGATCATTTTTTTAAGAGAACATAGGGGAGATTGATGTTTGAAGAGGACACTGTCTACCTCCAACATCCCTACCAACATTACATTCAATCAAGAGATTAAAAATATACATGTTTTTGCTTCACCCTGAGAGCTAGCAGGCATTGCCAGTAAGGATCAGGCTCTAGTTACATTTTATAGTGACATATTATAGACTGAGCACCTGCTGTAGTTTGGATCTGGAATATGCCATATAGGCCCATATGTTAAAGACTTGATCCTCAGCTTGGTGTCATTGGGAGATTGTGGGACCTTTAGGAGGTGAGGACTAGTGGACCAAAGCTAGCTCACTGGGGGCATGCCCTTGATGGGAATATTGGCACCCTGAACCTGTCCACTTTCTCTTTGCTTCCTGGCTGCCATGAGGTAATAAGCAGCTTCCTTCTGTCATGTGTTCCTTCTTTAATAGACAACCTCATCACAATCCCCCAAACTAGGGGTAAGCCCACCAAGGTCTGAAATCTCCAAAACTGTAAGCCCAAATAAACTTTCCCCCTTTTTTTTTTCCTGTTGATTATCTCAGGTATTTTGTTACAGTAACAGAAGGTGACTAACACAGCATCTCTGATCAGAAAATATGAAATCTAAAATCCACAACTTCTTTGGACTCTGACATGATGTTCAAAATGTTTCAAATTTTGGAACATTTCAGATGCTGGATTTTTGGACTAGGGATTTTCAACATGTAAAGTCTATGAAAATAGTCCGTAGTCTGAAAAACTCCAAATTCTAAAATGCTTCTAGCCCTAAGCATCTTGAATAAGGGACATTAACCACTGTAAAATCTGAGTGCTTTGGAAAAAAGTTACTGAAGCCTTAAACTCAAAATCCTTCTCTGATGGTTTCCAGATTTGCCTAAGAGACCATATGATATAAATATTTTAGGCATGCTATTTTCAATGGTCAAACAGGTATGCAAAGAACCTTGGCATAATTTTCCTGCATTGCATACTGAGGTCAACTTTCTTCTCATTCTTTGGTAGGGATTTTATATGCAACCTGGATTAGATATGGAAACTTGAGCTACCATCTTATGGTACTGATATTTATTGCTGATGGCACAGTTCGTGTCAAATGAATTATGTTAAAGGCCATAAAAATGTCATACAATTTGATTCACTAACACCTTCGCAGTCTTTTTCATAAACAGAACCTCCCAAATTGAAAAAAAAAAAAAAAAAAAAAAAAGATTTTTGGGACAAAGGTGGCCTTTATATTACTTATACTTAAGAAGTCACAAGTGACAGATAGAGATAGAACATTTACTGAGTGCTCACAATGAGCTCCAACTGGTGTTTGATGTTCATTTGGTATCACTGAGTCCTCCTAAGGGCTATGGCAGTGAGGGCTCTGAACTCACTGTATAAATGTCTAAAGATGAAGTTCTGTGAAATCACACAGATGTGTGAGTGCTTAAGTCAGAATTCAAATTCAAGTAAACAATAAAAAAAAACCACGTTTTTCTTTCCTATACCTGTGTTGCTGTGTTGTTTGTTTGATTGTAGTGCTGGGCATGAAACCCAAAGTCTCTATAGAAGTACTCTACCACTAAGCTACATCCCCAGCTTCCCTTTTATGGAAGATCATTCAGCCTTAATTATTGAAGAGATGGAGCAGACTGCAAATGACCTGATGCTAAATGAAGAAAAGCACAACTGTATGTACACCACAGTCAGTGTGATATGAAAGTCCAGATGTACACATTGAGAAAGGCTGAAAATGACAAGAAATGGTGTTAACAGCAGGCATTCAATAGGATTTCCTCACTTCACTCGTAAAACTTTTCATGTTATTTATTTAATAATCTTGAATATAAATCACTTTCTAAAAGTACAAACTATAGTTTTAAAGTAACTCTACAAAATTCATTTCTAACAAAAATGAATTCTATCCCACAAGCATGTAGCTCAACCCTGGGGACATATCCTCTGGTTTTCAATTTGTGAACATTCCAAACACGAAGTGAATGCCAGCTTCACCAGCCCGGAGCTTCCAGACGGGCTATGCTATGGAAACACTGACACCCTGTGGCAGAGCCCGCTCCGTACATGCAGGAGATCAGAGACTAACGGAAGAGATGAGGCTGTCCAGCATGCAAGGGACTCGGCGCAGTTAAAATGATGGAATTTCATTTACGATGTATTTTTAAATAACTTTTTATGAAACTGACCCTTTACCAGTGGGCTTCCTTGTTAATTCCTGGGCTCCTGAATGCTTTTGCCCAACACTGCAAGAGCCCCCCTCAGAGTCCCGGCTCCTCAGGGGGGTGGAGAAACACTCCAACCTGGACTCCAGAAACTTTATTAGGGCTTTTAATATGGAAATCACTACTACAGGAGAACCTCCTTCCATGGCAGGGAAGCAAACACTGAGACAACAGATTACTACTTCAGCACTGCATGAGAAAGGCCAGGGGACAAAACGCCTTCAGTGTGTTTTTATTTTTAATTGAAGCCGTAATTTTTTTTTTGTAATTTTTTTAATCATTCATCAAAAGACTATGAATTTATGGTAGCAAGTAAGGCAATGGTATTTGATACAGCTCACATTAACAAATTTTAGATTGATCGCATTTAAAGAATGGGCCCATAAAAGGTCAGTTACTTCCAGTAGTTAATTCTAGAAAAAAGCCAGTTAAGACGTGCTCAACAATGTCTATTAATAACAGATACGCTGATGTACATTTCCCTTCATGGGTATATAAAGGAGAACTTCCTAGGAAATGTAAAATTCCAGGAAAACGATTTGAAGTTATTTGAAAGGTGATGTATTTACTGTGATACAAGCATCCTTTGATTAAGAAAATGTAGGTTTATCTTGGAACAGACTAAACCTCACTTTCCAGGAAATTAACTTTTCCAGGGAAAACTGGATTGCTTTGACCATCCACAGTGGGGCACATTTTTTAAAATGCAAATTTACTCTGTGGTTAAACTTTTTCAAGAAAAAAAAAACAATAAACAATAATATCAGCAAACTTTTAATAAACTCAGTTAATTCGACTCACCATTTCAGAATGTTTCCTATTGATGTTACTTGAGCTATATAATTGTTAATCCTCAAAATGAACCTGCAGTGTGGAAACTATTTTGCAGATGGAGGAAAATGAAGATAGACAGGCTCCCCTGCTGGGCTGGAATTCCCAAAGCTCAGTTTTCACACCCTAACTACTTTTGCCTGCATTCAGCCTCCCCCAGGTGCTGTCTCTTTGCTCCTTAAAGTGACTTAAGGGCTGAAACAAAGTTACCATGTTTGCCTAAGAGAGCCCAACAGCAGGGGGAGCCCCAGAGCAGCAAATATTCCTCATTGTAACTTTTTACAAGAAAAAGCACACCCCTTTGGTCCCATGGGACCACAGGAGGAGGAAATTTATAAGCAGAGGGAACTGGTTACCTTTTATCACTGGATCTACATACTAGGAATTAGTCTCATAGTGCACAGAGCAGTGGGGTGGGGAGAAGAGCTACCTCTGAATCCAGTAAAAGGGAGGACTTTGAAAGTTACTAAAGGTTCCTGTTGACCATGCCTACTAATGTCTTCCCATCCTATCATCTGATTCCATTAAGGATGTACTAGCATCAAAACCTGCATACCAGAAATCAATGGGAAATTTACAAAAACAATAGTGGAGTGCTTTTAAGAACTGTTATAGCTGAGCCTGGTGGAACACTCCTGTAATCCATTACTTGGGAGGCTGAAGCAGGAAGATGGCAAGTTTGAGGCCAGCCTCAGCAGTGAGACTGTCTTAACATTAAAAATAAAAAAGCCTGGGGATGTAGCTCGGAGGGGGCATACCCCTCGGGTTCAATTTTCAGTACCACACACACAGAGTAAAAGAAAAGAAAAATTTAAATAGAAAGAAAGGTTATATCACCAACATGCTTGATAGATCATAGTAAACATACATCAATGAATTAGATTAACCCATCAGCCTCTCGAAGTGGTATTTTTCTGTGTCTATATAAGGAAGATTAAATGAGATCATATAACAAATGCCTAATGTTGGCAGGACTGGTGTGGCAGTTAAGGTCAGAGCAGCCATCATGATTTTATTATGTACAGTACTTTCCTGGGCTTGAAATCATTAAATGCTTAGGTCCAAGTCAATGAATAATCTGCCATATTGAGGCTTCATTTATGAACTTAGATTTACAGTAAGTCAGCCTTACTATTTCTAAGTTAAAAAAAAAAAAAAAAAAAAGAATCCCAGAGAACACTCCACATCAGTGTATAATGATCTCTTGCCTCCCCTTTCATACGTCACAGTAGTTCAACCATGTGACTATACCATAGTTCAACCCAGAATCCCCTACTGATGGGCATGTGGGCTTTATAATACTATAATATTGCTGTTATAATACTATAATAAATAACCTGTGCATGAATCATTTTAGATTTTGGACAGTGAGTTTTTCTGAGAGAGTTCTCAGAGTAGAACTTCTGAGCCAATGAGTAAATGCATGTATAATTTGGCTAGTTATTGCCAAATTCCCCACAGTAAATGTTATAGCATTTTACATTATGCTCAGCAACATATATAAGGATAGCTTACATAGCTTAGTCAACAGAGGTTACTGATAAACCTTTGCCAGTCTAATAGGAGATACATGGAAGTTTGTTGAAGGGGTAATTAACATTTCTCATTATGTATAAATCTAAACTTTTTTTCCCATTTATATATGACTCTTATTTATTTTATTTTTTTTTCCTCTGAATCTTCTGTTAATACCTATTTAGGTTAGGCTGTCATGATCTTCTCTTCTAAAAGCTCCTCTCACTCTTGGCATTTGAATTTTTACTTTGTGTATACTATTCCTTCTTTCTCTTTCTCATTCAAGAAGATTTTTTTTGCTTCTTTTCCCTGAAGTCTAATTTATGAATGTTTTTGCTAATCTGGGTTTTGGGTCCTATTAGGAAAATATTTCCCATTCTCAGTTTAGAGATGAATTAAGTTTTCCGCTTAGTAATATGCATGGTTTCAATTTGTACATTTAAATTTCTGATCCATTTGATTTTTTTCTTAGCATATTCTGTGAAAACACACACAGTTTTATCTTTTTCTTTATGGCTATTCATTGATCCCAACTCTGTTTATTTATAAGTTTATTTCCCTCCATGCAGATTGATTGCTTTGTATACCTTATTTCTGTATGAAATTGGCATTCGATTTTCCTATTCTATGGTTTTACTGCACTATCCTCCCCACTTTAATTAAGAAAGGCTTTAAAATCTATTTGAAAAGCTAGAAAGGCTTTTCCATTCCTCATGCTTTTCAGAGTTTTCCTGGCTAATTCTGCTTGTTTATTGTTCCAGTAAATGTTATAATCAACTTACTTAGCTCTAAAACAAAACCTACGTGATATAATGATGTTGAATCATCTTAGCTAAAATTGCAGCATGTGTTTCCATTTTGTGCAGTTCTATCATTCTATGTATTTGCATAATTTTATACTTTTCTTCAAGTTTTGGATATTTACTATAAAGTTTTTCCTTAGGTCCTATCTTTCTATCCATGCATCCATCTATGTATGTCATGAATGTACTCTTCTGTTTTGAGTGACAAAAAACAAACAAACAAAAACTCACACAAATTAGCACTGCTCACCATAAAATTTATGACATTCATTTCTGTAGAAAAAGTTACAATACTTGGTTACATTATAATACCCAAAAGGTACAGGATGCCAAATCCTTCAATGAAATTAAATAGATTCCCTACTCAAACACAAGTAGTTTGTAGAGTATATGAAATATTTAAAACATTTTCCAACAGTTTGTAGATGAAATTGAGGATGATGAATGAGTCAAAGAGCATATCAAGTCAACCTTAAATAATTTAATTCTGTTTTATAGCAAAGAAAACAGCACTGCTGGTGTGATTAGTTCAGGAAAAGTATTGCTTAAGATTACACCTGAAAAAGCCAGGCTTGGTGGTACACACCTGTAATTCTAGTGAGTGGGAAAGCTGAGGCAGGAAGATCCAAAGTTTGAAACCAGCCTCAACTACTCAAGACTCTGTCTGAAATTTTAAGATAAAAAGGGCTGGGGATGTAGCTCAGTGGTCAAGGTCCCTGGGTTCAATCCCCAGTAGGTTAAAAAAAAGGAGGAGGAGGAGGAGAAAAAAGAAAGAAAAGAAAGGAAGAGATTTTGCTTAACAATCTCTACAGGCTTTCATTCAGGATGATTTGGGTTCCTATGGGAAAGGTCATGAACATGACCTTGAACATGAACATGTCTATGTCATGAACATGTCTATGTGCAACCGCTCAATGCCTGGGTCCTGGAGAGGCCTTCATCTCCAGTATACACATTAAATCCTTCTTAAGACTGGAAACATGCTTATTCACCAACAAGTTCTGATTGCAATAAAAGGTGAGATCTGATCTTCACGGTACTAAAATGAGGCCAGTAAAAGGCAGGAAATGGCATTAAATCCAGAGCATTGAATTCATGTTTTAAAGAGATGTGCAAGGAAATTATATCAACAGAGTTACTCTTGGATCAAAGTAAGATCACTATCATACGTACATTTTATTTACCTAAATTTAAAAACATAATTAGACTTTTGGGAACTAAAGTAAATTTGACTTTTTTTTTTTTTTTTGGCCCAATAAAATGGGCTTAATTTCCCAATTAGTTTATGTGACAGACATTTTCCATAAACTGAATGAGTTTAATCTGATTAGCCCAAGATGTTGTCAAATACAAATCTAAGCTCTTGTCAAAAACTGATTTCCAGTTTAAAATAACAACAACAACAACAAAAAAATCCTTAAAACAATTGTATTTGTGAAAGATAGTAAAAGCTAACAAAAATTACAATTTCCTGAAACCTAACTGATGATATATAGGGCTTAGAGAGTACCTATGAGCAAAAGAACAGTGAGTACAATGATCATCAGATAAGTCTTGATATGGAATTTTTTTCGTATACCTCCCAGAAGTCAATAATTTCAAATATTGGCTACTGACAAATTTTGAAGATCAACTTTTCATAGCGAGAACATTAAAAATAACTTTTATCATAGATCATGGTGATTTTGGTGTGTTACATGGAAAGACTTCAAAGAACTGAAATGTACTGCTATAGCAAAACTTTTCCATCTTTATATACTACTTACATAAAATTTTCCTGGAGCTTACACCAATAAAACTGAAAGGAGGAACAGAATTGATATTGAACCTTTCCAGTTTTATTGTGATATCCTGTTCGCCAATAAATGTAATAAATAATTGTCATTTTATTAAGAAACATCTCTTCAAGAAAAAGCTACACTTCATGTTTAACAATTAAATATTAACAATCATAACATATTTATGTTTTGATTTACTTTGCAAATGTTATAAGAAGTCAATCCAGAAAAATATTTTATAGATTTATGATCACATGGAATGACAAAATCTAATTTAGATAAGATTTTTTGTTTGTTTGTTATTTCCACAATCCCAGAGCACAGGGGAATCGAACCCAGGCCTCCAGCATGAGAGGCAAGCACTCTATGATATGGGCTATATGGCCTGCACTTAGATAAGATTTTTTATATCATGTTTTATTTCAATTCCTTATAGAAGACTTTTGAGTATAAAATATATATAGAATGGAATAAAATTTGCCATGGTGGCTGGTGTGGAAATGTGAACAAAAAAGATAATGCAAAATTTCCTTCTGATATGGAAGGATTTTAATGATTTTAATGGGTAAATATCTGACTTTTATTAGATATGTTTAAAATGCCGAATATATATAAAATACCATGAATAACAGTCTTTCAAGTATTTAAAATTATGAGGAAGTTTTTTACATGCCACATTTGAAATATAAGGGCATAGCCACTTTCAAAATATTCTTTGAAGAAAACAGGACTGTGTGGTTTTCTACACCATCAGGCTACTTCTGACAATGCATGAGAATAATTCACAAAGTACAAATGCAATTAAACTAATGAAGGATTCTCTTGATCATGCTGATAAGGAAAAGAGAAGAGAAACTAAAATACTCCACCATTTTCCAAAAATAGCATGGGCAACTAAGAAAGAAGCCATGTTTTGCTTTGCTAATCTATCAGACCACAAATGTCAGACAAATGAAACTAGTCTGTAAACTGCATTGTCTGGAAGGCAGCGCAAAGCAAGGAGAAAGAAGTCCCACTGGGTTAGCAGAGGCACCTGCGGGCTGTTAGTACTCACGTTCATGCCCCTTCCCGAAGCCAACTTTGAGGTGTCCTCATCGCTGTCAGGGCCCAACTGCCCAAGCTGCTCAGCCTGGAACACAGATAAGCATCCTATCATCAACTCCAGGTGGAAGTAAATTCAACAAAAAACAAAGTCCTCCATAGCAATCACTGAGGTCCAAAAGGCCAGGGAGGCCCCAATTCCAGGCTGCAGAGTCTGCATGTGTGGTTGTAATCCATGTCCCTTCCTTCAGCTTATAAACTTGAAATCTGTTTTAAAACAACTCCTAACCAAAGGGCTCCCTGATCTGAAAAAAAATCTCAATTTTTAAAGCCAAACTCATCAAAACGTGTTTTCTTTCTTTTTTCCCAGAGCATCTCTAGCTTTGAAAATATGCAATTTTCCAACAGTAGTGGGTTTAAACTGATGGAATTATCTGACCAAAGCAATTAATTAACTACATTTTGAGAATTCCAAAGCTTTTTTTTTTTTTTTTTTTAGTTGTAGACAGACACAATACCTTTATTTTATTTATTTATTTTTATGTGGTGTCGATGATCAAACCCAGTGCCTTTTATGTGCCAGGCAGACACACTACCACTGAGCCACGACCCCAGCCCAGGATTTCAAAGTTTTAGTGTCTGCATAGCTAACAGGGAAGACACAAATAATTCATGAAATATATCATGTTATCTACAAAAGGAAGATGATAATCCACCACTGGCCATATAATTGTCTGGGATATATATATATACCCCAGCTCTTTGAACTCTTATTTTGCTAAAACGAAGTATTCTTACATCTTTGACTTGCTTTGCTCCTAGTTCATCTCTCAGAACAAAATGCAGAGTAAGTACTTGAGAGCTGAGTGTGAGGAATGATGGGGAGGGATTTACTGTGAAGTGGATTGTGAAGGCCAAAGAGAACACTGAACACAGAACAGGGCAAAACATCTCAACAATTTTAGGAATACCAACAAAATTCATGGAGTGATGGAAAATGTAAACACAAAATTCTGATTCTGTAATTTCAAGTAATTCTGCAGAAAAGGAAAAGAGGTCAGGAGGGGAGAGAGAACAGAAGGGAGCAGAAGAAAGAGAGGAGGAGGGAGGGAGAGGAGAGGAGCAGGGAGGGAAAAAGAGAGGGAAGGGAGAGAAATGCTCAAGGCTCAGAGATCTTACGTAGAAAGATACACATGAATACAAATTTACAAAGGACACAGAAAAAGAGGATGAAGCACATATTATGGATGGTAAACATAAGAGAATAATAAAACTACTCTCAAAACATCAGGAGAGGTGAAGAACAAATAAACTGAGATTTGTGAGAAACTCTAAAGGCAGGAGGTGTCAGTCAGTTCAGCCTGGTTTCACTACACCTTCCCCTTCATCTGCTTCCCTCACTTCCCTGCCACTGCCCAACCACAACCACCAGTGGGGAGGGGCTGGCTGGCTTCCAAGGTCGGAGAGACCTGCCCCTAACTCTGGGAACCTGAGCAAATCTATACTACTTCTCTGAACTCCAGCATCCTCATCAGCAAGCTTGGGGTGAATCATGGTGCCAACCTTGCAGGTTCCTGATGGTCATGATATGTGCAGCCTCAGCCATAGATGCACAGGTGCATAGATCTCTGCAATGGCCAGAAGGCACCTGAACAAATGTGAGTCCTGTTCCTTACCTCTTTCCAGTACACAGATGGAGGACACGTCCCAGCTAAGCTGATGGTACCAAGGCCTATCATTCATTGCAATGGCTTTGTCTTTTTAATTTTTTTTAATCTCATTTATTATGAGAAAATATATTAGATATTACTAAAATATGCCTGAAATGAATATAATAGGGATAATAAGTATGTTCTTTTCTGAATAGTAAGTTAGGTGGTTTTGAGGCTGTTATAACTGATTAGAAAAAAATCTTCAATTTTACTCTTTGAACTGTGATTTGATGCTATGATATTTTATCTGAAATGTGACTTTACAGTCTTATTTGATAAAGAATAACAAGATCCACAAAATTAACTTCTCATGTGGTATATTCCCAAAATTATATAACAAAGACCAAATATAACCTAAAAAAATCACATCAAAAGCAAACAGTCTCATCTGGTAAGGGATCAATATTCGTGTTTCAAAGTGGCCTTAACTCTAGCTCCGAGAGGCTTCATGTGCGAAGTTTAAATGCTGTAGTTTATTTGTAGGGATATTTATCACTGAGTTTCAGTTGACCTGAAATGTGAATTCACTCATTCTCCCATCCTAAGGGTATGTATTGAGCATAGGTACCTGGCAGAAGGAGGGCTCATAGCCTGGCCTCAGGCCCACAGGCTTCTGGTTCCACTGGAGAGTGAAACACCTTCCTCCTAGATACCTATCTGCTTTAGGGATCAAGTGTGGAAGCACAAGCCACTCATTCTGTGCATTCCTTTTACTTTGAAGGAATTAATATTCCTAAATTCAATTAGTTTTAAAAATTCCAATATAGGTTCAGTATAAATGAGGCAGAAATTTGGGAATACAGAAAAAGAAAGGCATAATGAGTCTCAAGAAGTGTCCATGAACCTTTAGAAAACCCATCAAAATGTAAATAAAACAAGCAAGCAGCTCACATCCTTAGTCCATGTCCCAGGTTCAAAAAGTAACATGCTGAGAGGGCAACACACAAACACAGGAAACAATGACACAAAATTGTGTAGCTCCACCTTGACTGCACTTCTAGTTCAGCCCCTAGCCACTGTCCCTCTGTAAATATTAACACCCTAGGACAAGGGTGTGCTGCTTCTTACTCTGGAGATTGTCCACATTCTCCCATGAATATGCACTCCTTGTTTTTTACTGTGAAGACAGCCCGTATTGCCCTTTTAATGTTTATCTGCTTTCCTAAGTAAATTTGTGCCTCAGACTGGCATGTTCAGAAATTCTTTTCTGTCACATACACCAGAGGGCCCCACTTGTCCTGAGTTGAGGTCCCCATCTCTGGAAAGAACTCTTGGTGACACAAGTATCTTGAGACACTGTTTTACATGATGCAAAGTCATGTACATATGTAATCCATTACCTTGCTACTGCTTCTTTTATTAACTTTGAAAAATCCCAGAAATTTTTTCTTCTCTTTATCTGTTTCATCATTGCCAAGTGATGATTTTCTAAATGTTTCTGGAAAAAAAAAAAGGAAGTACTAAGTTATTTTTCAGCATTTGGAACAAGAGATTAAATACTTTACTTTAAAAAAATGTAAGTCAAATCTTTATTCTTAAACTGTTAGTTCTTCTAAGAGGGGCAAATCAACAACTATTTCTTGGAGCCACATCAAAGCTGCAAGACCAATTTAGGAAATCATTTAAAGTTCTTACATAGTCTTTTTGTGGTGGTATTGTCTCTTGCGTGGTTGTACCCTTCTGGAGACTAAAAAAACAAATAAATTAACAAAAGCTCTAGGGCAATGCTATCAATAGAAAGTTAATATGAACTATAAGTATAATTTTATGTTTGCTAGTAACTACATTAAAAAAATATGAAATTTTTTAAATTATACTTTCATTTGATTCAATATACCTAAAATATTATTTTATCACATAATCAATATCAGAGCTATTGATATTTTACATTTGTTTTGATGCTTAGTCTTCAAAATCCAGTGTTTGCCTCAGACTGATAGTACATCTCTGCTTGAACTGACCACCTTAAAGTGTCCAAGAGCCTCTGCTTGAACTGACCACCTTAAAGTGTCCAAGAGCCACATGTGGCCCATGGATGCCCAGACAGCACAGCTCCAAGACTGTGACTTTAGTGTAAAATATCTGCTTTCAGAACCATGAGTGAGGTCAAAATGCTAACCAAAAACAAATCCAGAGTTTTCCTGTTCATTTCTAGAACACGGAATAACAGTGATAGTTTACCCAGGTAGTGTTTAAAACAATCACAGCAGATCTCCTGGACCCTCATTTCCAGATTTTCTTTCCTCTACTGTAGTCACAAAACATTTTCCTTTTATACTACATTCTCAAGTGTACCACTTGTTTTCATCTTCTTTTACTTATTTTATTTATTTATTGATTGATTAAGCTCTAAGCCCTTAATTTCATGGTGTTTCAGGATTTTAGAGCTGGAATGGGATCTCTTTTGTTACAGAAGAGGACAATAAAGCCTAGACTTTGCAGGCAGCTGACCAGCAATCAACGGTGGTTCCCATGAAGCAGGACAAAAGGCATCAGCATTGCTGGAAACCTGTGGAGAGATAAAATCCTCAGGCCCATTCCAGACCTCCAGACAGAAACCCTGGGAGAGTTTCCAACACTGTTAAACACCAAAGTGAGGTCTAGGGACACCTGAAAAGCAGGTGTACAGGTACAGAGACATACATGTGAAGCACACTTGGGCAAACTGCTCAGTCTCTCCAAGCCTCAGTTTATTCATTTACAGGTTGTTGGGGGGCTGGGGATGACTGTGCTCATTGTGAGAGACCATGCTGGTCACTCACAGCTCTGCTTGACTACTGATTATTATCACTCAATTATTTACTCACAAAGCCCATCCTAGGGCTTTGCCATTTATTCATTCATTCTTCTCTTCCAAGGCATACAGACCTAACAAAATGAGGGAAAACTGAGGTGCTCCTGAAGGATAGAAAAATGAATTTTCCCACTCATTGCCAACTGCTAGACAGCCAGACCTCTAATCCACTGGTGGAAAAATCATGGACTGAGATATTACGTACTCTACCATCAGTATATCAACCCAAACATGGTAAATATTCATTAACTTCTTCATCTGCTAATGTATAATTTCATATTTGAATTAGAGAAGAGACATAAAAGTAGGTGCATTAATAAAATATGCATGACCATTCAGGCTATCTACCTAGCAAAGCAGAAACCAAGCATACATGTTCCTTAAACCAATCTGTAGAGAACAAAGGCTCCTGTTTAGTCCACCAAGGTCTTGATTACATGCAAGGCTCCAACCAAGGAGATTAGTGGGCACCACATCATGCAACATTCAAACCAAAGGACCCACATCACAAGATGTGACCACACAGATGCATGTGCACACACACACTTAAAGGTCACACAAAAAAACCTTTACTAAGGCTATCGTAGCAGATAAAGTAGCTATTAAGAATAAAGTATACCATAGAGTAATATCATATCCAAACTACAGCATGAATTAATATGATTATTTCTAGCCTATATGGTTTCTACAATTGAATGGTATGTGACATGGATATATTAAAATGGATGATAATGTAGTACCCCCAAATTAAATGAGAACGTGTTATTGAAACACAGGCCATATTATACCTACCAAAAAAATAGACTAGACCAGAAAACTGCAATGAAGTTGAACTTCTTGTTTCTATGCCTGAACAGGGAACAGTGGTTGGTCACAGGACTGTTGGTAGCTTGAGTGAGGAAAGCTTAGGTATGGCCCTGGCAGCAGAATTGAGACTGGGAGGCACACATCAAGCCGTTAGAGCCTGTGGGTACCTGGATGTGGCAGGGGCTCAAAACTCATGGTACTGAGCTGGGGTCTAGAGCACATAGTCTATTTTTAGAGCCCAGGCTCCAAAGAGGCCCCTGAGATTTAAGAGACACAGAGGAAGGGTCAGTTTTAAGGCAAAGCAAGAGAACTCAAGATTTACATAAGGCAGAATTCCCACAGGAAGCTGTGCTGTCAGAACAGCACAAATAACAGTCTAGCCTGGAGAACATACACATTTAAGATCCAGAATCCATGGTTTCCAAGGGTGATCATTTGAGCATGAAATTTACTTTCTTTGAATTTATTCTAATTTATAAGAAATTAAATATTGATAAAAATATTTTTTCAGGGGTCACATTTGATCTATAAGAAAGTACTTCCTGTTTGGAAACATTAAATGATTTAGAAAATGGTAAAGATGAATTAAGGGTAACAGGAGTACAGAAAGCTGAAGGAACCCTGAAAGACCAACTAGTCCAAATCATTCATTTGTCAAGAAGAGAAAACAAAATCAGGGTAGTTCAGTGGCCAGAAAACAAGGCCACTGAGTAAGTGCATGGAAAAGAAAGACCCAGTCAGCATTTCCAAATACACCATGGGCACTGTAATTTTCAGCCATATCACTAGGCTACCTGGACACAGGATAATAAAGGAAAAGTCCTTCAGTTCACCTTGTTCTGATCCTTAATCTTCAAAACTCCCAAGTAAAATCATTCAGAACTACTCAAGCCTTCATATATGTGAGTGTCCTGCTCACAAAAACTGCTTTTTCATGGTGTTTCTTAACAAAGAACGCTTATCTTTTTAACCTCCTTCTGTATAATTGATGGAGTACATCAATTACAGATCGGAATTTCAAGAGTCACCCTAGCCAATGCTTCATCTACATATGGTTTCTCCAAACCAATGCTGAGTTTTTCTTTCACTAAGTTTTTTTTTTTTCCTGAAAATAAAATCTACTGTTAAGTATGCTAACAAACATGAAAAAAAAAAAATTCTGTAGAATGCAGAGATTGAGATTCTAACAAACCTTTTGGTATATCTATATCTAACTATCTATACATCTATATATATATGTATGTATATATATATTTGTTCAAGAAAATACCTATATATGTATATACTTATGTTTATGTGTATATGTATAAGTATACATATGTGTGTGTATATATTATATGTATGTGTGTGTGTGCAGAAAGGGAGATAAAGAAAAAAAAGATTTCTAAGAAATAGGTGTCAGAATAAATGCTAAATCTGGACTAATCAGTCACATATTTGTCTATAATAGCAAAAGTTAAGTCAATACTGCAAATTCTGCTACATGCAGGATGGTTCTGGAGCACAGGTAAGCACATAGATAATACAGGCAAGCAGAAGTAAAAAGGAACCAGTGATCTTTTAGCACCTAGTATTTCTGCTTTACCCTGAAATTGTGGGCAATAGAAACTGCTACAACATCTTCCCTCATTGCTTACAAGAGCTTCACAGCAAACTTCTCACACACAGGACATTCTTCTCTGAACCAACCAGGGAACAAAGAAATCAAACCATAACCTTGTGTCAGTCAGGCAAGACCCCCAGCCCCAGAGGTGTCACAAGCCACATCATTTCCTTCAGGCCTCACACAAAAACATTACCTCCATGCATCCTCCTAGCCCAGAGCCATGCAAAGTGCAGCCTTGCAGGCTCACTGTACCTCTGAAACTCAGGGAAGGTTCAGACTGAGTTTTGGTCAGAAGAACTAGAAAAGGCAGGCAAGAGAAAGTAAGATAGACTGTGTAGACCTGAGCCACCCCCAGCCAAGTCCTGGCCTCTCCTAAAGCCTGGGATGGACTTATATGTGTCTGCAGCAGTGAGAGGGCCTAGTGCGCGGCTGGTGCCTGTTTCACCAGGTCTGTATTCCCATGGCCTGCAGCTGTGCCGGCTGCTTGTCCTGCTTGTGAACATAGGTGGCAGCAGAGCCTCAGACTTTTTCAAGCTACCATTGCCTGGGATTCCGGAGGAGGGCAGGCTTTTGCCAGCAGAGCCTCTCTTCCTGCCAGCTGCCCTCCAGGATCTCCAGCATCAGCAGGGATGGGGAGGAGCAGGTGGCCGCCTGAATGTACTCCTGAGTGTAAACTAAGAGGGACAAAGGAGAGGCTGCTCCACCAGCACCCTGGCAGTCTTGCCAGTTCAGCTACAAAATAGAAAGGGATCCTCAGGGACACCCTCTGGAGGACTCTCTTTTCTTTTCAGATAGCAGATGGTTAATAGGAAGATGTGAAGGCGTGTGGCAAGGAAGGTAATCAAGCACACAACCAGCATAGTTCAGGTTAAAGGGATGCTCCTGGCCATGGAGTTGAAGTAGGTCTTTCCCATGGGTGGGGGGAATGTTCAAATAAGTAGCGATGAGGATTTGGGGGCTTGAGAGCAGCTAGTTCCCACAAAGGACATAAGTGCTTCAAAATCCAAGTTGGCTGCACCATGTGTCCTGATGCCTGGCCCTGCTTGTGAATCAAAAGAGCTGTGCTCAGCCTGCTGACACCTCTGAAGGCCTTTCTTCTCATGTGCAGACATTCATGGGCCTGCAGGGTCCTCTGCTTAACAGAAAGGCAGGTTTTGTATGACTTCACCACTTTCAAGATATATCCAAGTGTGGGAATATAATGAAAACACTCATTTGAGAACCCCTTTTGCTTTTAGCTTCCTAAATGTAGCTTTTTCCATTTATTTTTTCTTTATTTTTTTTTCCCTCGCTTGTCTTACCAAATGAAAGCTCTGTTTTCAAAGAGTCACATAAACAAAATTTCAAAAGGCTGATATATCCAGACAGATATACACACAGTAACCCAGTTCTGTGTGGCTGATGCCGAAAGTATTACTGTCTGTTTTAAAAAGATACTGGACAGTCTAGCATGAGCAAGGCTCTGGTTTCAATCCCAATAACACCAAAAAAAAAAAAAAAAAAGCTGGACAAAACACAAGAGCATTATTCTCAAATGTCACAGCATTTTTTTTGAGGAAATAAATAGTCCATGTATCTTATACTCCATGTGACCAAAACCTTCTCTTAAATGTCAAATAAGACCAAGGACTCAGACTCTCCAGGAAGAGGCAAGCTGATTCGAGAGGAGGTACAGACTGGACAGGGAGCCCACTATGACCATTGATTTCACAATAAATTTGATAATACAAAAGAAGTACAGGGGGGTTTTGTGCTTGATTTTGCTTTTTTTGTGGGGTAGAGATACTAGGGATTGAACCTAGGGTTGCTTTACCACTGAGCTACATCTCTAACCCTTTTTGTTTTATTTTTTGAGACAAGGTCCCACTGAGTCGCTAAGGGTCTCACTAAGTTGCTAAGGCTGGTCATAAACTTAGGGTCCTCTTGCCTCAGCTTCCCAAATCACTGGAATTACCGGCATGAACCACAGTATCCAGCTGAAAACACATTTTTACTGAAACAAGAAAAAAAAAAAAACTATAGGAAAAAAACATGAAAACCTTTACTATACATCTATTTTAAAAGTCCACCCTATTTAATATTTTTTGAATAAATAAAATGGTCATCAGTTAGCAAATGAGGTTTCTTAAAACAGAAACTTTAATGAAGTTCATTTTAAAAATTGTAAGGTCAGAAATGTAAGTTATCTTTTTGTCTGACAGTTTTTTATGTAGTCAGCCCTTCCTATCAATCAGAAAAATCTGCTTACATAATATATTGATGTCAGTCAGTACCCACAGCAACCTCGGGGCTGCCACTGACCAATGGTTCTAATTGTAACCTCATGCTAAGGTACCAAAATGATATCACAGTTAAGATATCTGACAATGATGGTAAGGAATATAAGAGGGTACTAAAGCTATCTTCACAGATGGATCCCATGAACTGTAATTTGGTCAGTTTTAAAGGATAGCTAAATGCATTTGTACACTGATCTTGGATATAAGCAGTCTTTGAAACATGGGAGCAGCAATGAAAACTGAAAGTAAAAATCAAGATTATTTTTATGTGGTTTTTGTATGGTTAGAGCAGAGGGCCTAATCTCTCCTCACCTATTTATGCTTTTACTGACATTAAAGTTCACAAAGAGACAGAGGTGAAAGTCATAACAGGAGGAAAGAGGCATAATCATAATGGAGGGAAATGAAAACAGCCCAATTTCTTTTGCAGGCCAAATTTCTTTTTTGCCCACATCAACTCTGCACAAAATTTGAGTTGCCTGTCAGTTCACATACCCATCTCCATCTGGTGCTATAGAGAGTGCCAAGGAGAGGGAGCAGGCTACATTGGTATGCATCACACTGTCATTACCAGGCAGGGTGTAAACAGCGCAGCAGGACCTCACCTCTCCTGTTGTCCCATGCGTAGAGTTCCTTTATCCCCAACTCATTCAGGGACTTGGACAGCTCCAGTTCCTCTCCGGCAACATTGTCCCTGAGCAGAATCACGTGATCTGGGCTGACCTCACACTTTGCACAAATGACTGGCAGAATATTCTGGAGTGGCACATCAGGGCTCACCCGCACAACAGCTTTTTGTGTCCGAAGGTAATTCACTACCAAACGCACAGATTTCTGGAAGAATAAACCAGAGACAAAGAATTCTGTGAGCAACATCTTCCCACAATAGCTCCAACTTCTGTTTTAAATTTAGAATTAAGTGTGGCAGGATTTTGTGCAGCTCTAATCCTTTTTCCACAAATTCAGTGAGTCACAAGGGAAATGGAAAAATGAACGGTGAAAAATAAATGTCCAGAATAGTGGATTTATCTTATAGAGTTTCTCGTACTAATTAACAAGCTTCTAGACAATATAGGGAAATGGACATCAGTGAGACCTCTAAATTTGAAATATAATATACTGACTTTCAAAAATTCTGACCATATTTGAACACAAAACATTTATATATATTTACATACATACATATTATATATATATATATATATATATATATATATATACACATACATATGAATCATTCTAAAGGAAAATAGTTTGGAAGTAGAATGAATAATTTCATTTAAAGGAAAACTCTCACTAAAAAAACAAAATTTTTAAGAAGACAAAGTATTCACATAAATATATGAATATTTATGTACATATGTATTTATATAAGTAATAAGGCAGTATATGTATACATATATAATAGGCACAGAGTATGTAAATAGATATGTGCATTTATATAATGTGTATGTATATATATATATGTGTGTGTGTGTAAACACACACACACACACACACACACACAAGTACACACATATTTTAAGCCTGAAATATAATTTAACTCTTTCAAATATCAGATATAAAATCAAGAAGAAAACTAAATTTGATCAAGGCTGACTTTAAATGACTACATTTAAAGTCACCTACCAAAAACACTGTAGTATTCAAAGTTTCACTCAGTTTACCAGTTTACTTTAATTCAGCCTTCCTGATAACGGCACAGTGCAAGCTCACTAAGAAGGTGAACAGAGTAAACATGAGTTGCACAGAGTTACTAAGAACAGCTTCAGGCTCCTTTCTGCTCTGAGTGGCAGGGTTTGGTGGCCATGATAATGACACAATGTAGGATGAAAGAAGAAAAGGAGGAAAGATGAAATCCTCATCAGGTTTCTCCAAGAAGACTCATGCTCACACCCTGGGCCTAACTGTCCCTAGAAACCAAGAAATCAAGGGAAGCCACAGGGTATAAAGAAGATTCTTTTGGGATGAACATTTATCTTTATTTTAATAAAGGAAAAGTTCCTTTGGACATAAAATAGAATGACAAAAATTAGAATTCATTTTTATTTATCTTGTAGTATATTATAGCTATACATAATAGTGAGATTTATTTTGACATTCATATGTGCATAAAACATAGATTTCTCTATTTCAATACCCATTACTATCTTCTGTCCTCCCCTTCTCCTTTCTCCTATTCTCCTTTTAACTATCAGGATTCATTAATCACTGAAATCTAGAAATTCACAGGAGACAAACTGTTGGACAAATTTTAAAAGCAAGAAAATTCAAGTCTGTCAAGAATCTGAAAGAATTAATTAGCAATACTTTTTAACTAGAGCTGAAAGATTCATCTCAAAGCCTTGTTAGAAAATACAATAAGAAATTGGAATTAATTTTCATCAACAATCAAAAGCCTATATAAAGCTATGTATATAAGATATTCTCCAAATGCAATGAGTAAATATTTCTGACAATTTTTTCAAAAAGTCTTCCTCCCCTCACCCCTAAGAGGTGGTAATGTCTTTTTTCTTTCTTTCTTTCCATATGAGTAATTAAAACCAGTGGCACTGTACCATTGAGCTTCATCCCAAGCCCCACCCTACTTTTTTTGAAATGGCATCTTGCAAGTTGAGGAGGCCGGTCTCAAACTTATGATCCTCCTACCTCAGCCTTCCAAGTCACTGTAATCACAAGTGTGGGCTGCCATGACCTGCTGAGATGGCACATCTTTTACAGATCCAAACTACTTCCTAGAGATGGAAGAATTCCAGAAATGCACAGTCCAACTAATAGCCAACAGATGATTAATTAAAATGCAATAACATTAAAAAACAGTTTCTCAATCACACTAACCATATTGCAAATGCTCAAAATGTACATGTGCCCAGTGGCTATTACATTGGGCACTGCAGAATTTGGGGCCATTTCCAGCTTCAGAGATAGTTGTAATGTATAGCTATGCTCTATATTAATTTCTTTTCTACATATAATACATGTAGGAGAAGTTTTACAACAATGAACATTACTAAATTCTGGGATTTTTGTATCCTATAATAAACCCAGTGTATTTGGTGCCTCTTTGCCTGGGATGGCAGCAGAAACCTCAACCACAGCTGTCTGCATGTGGTACTTAGAAGAGCAAGGCAGGCCCTCCTCAGCATCTCCCGCACACTCACACACAAGCATATGTCCTTGTACATCCTCTCATCATAAGTAGGCACCTACTGACCTCAGGCACCTTAGGTGGGCCAGGCTTAACCTTCTCTTCAGAAACTTTTTCTTTCAGAAACACAGTGTGCACATTCAAGGTTCCAACCAAAGTATTTGGCTTAAAACTCAAAGGCTGTTGGGTTTCTGAAGACCAGATCTCAAGGGCATGGTGGGAAGGATTCAGGTGATTCTGAAGGCAAAGCTCAACCAACAGGTCCATCATTGCATGGCTGAAAAAGGGAAAACAAATCATGATTATTAGGAATGTCTGCACTCTCCCTCTGCCTAGCTGAGTAAGGGCAAAACAAAGAACAAGTAGGTGAATGAGGAAATTAGATGTGCTTATAAAGACAACACAGGCTCATTAATTTCTTATGCAAGATTGTATAGCAACATGTTACCATTCTCAATGCTAATGAACAACATTACTGAAAGAACAGGATCATAATAGCTGATCAAAATCGTAATAGCTGAGAAAAATAGTTGTATTTCTAGTTAAATTAAACCCATAAGTATGTTGAATTGAATCATCTAAAGTCCAATAACACAAATCATACTACTTATGGGTACAAGACACTAAATCAGTGATTTGTAAGTATAATGTATCATTAAAAACTAGACTTTAAGTTGGAAAAGTTTATGAATAATAATACACTAATGAACTGCAGAACTAGAAAAAATGCTGAACTCCTAGACATGTGCAACCTACTAAAACTAAATCAAGAATTTGAAATCATGAACAAATAACAAAGAAATTGAATTAGTAACCAAACCTTGCCAAAAAGAAAAGTCCTAAATTAAATGGATTCAGCAGAAGATTCTCCCAAATATTCAAATAATAATAACGCTTCTTAAACTCTTTCAAAAATTGAAGAAAAAATATTTTCAAACTCATTTTATGTGGCCAGCTCACCTTAATAACAGAGACAAAAAAAAAAAAAAAAAAAATTCCAAAAGGAACATGGATGCAAAATCCTCAATAAAATACTAACAAACAAAATTCAACACCACATTAAAAAGATTACATACCATGTCCAAGTGAGATCTATCCCAAGGATGCAGGGATGGTTCAACTTATGCCAATCAATCAATGTGATATATCACATTAACGGAACAAGCCTTAAAAAAAGGCATAATCATCTTGATACAGAAGAAAACATCTGACAAAATTCAACATCCATTTGTGGTTTTAAAACTCTCAACAAAATAGGTACAGAAGGAACTAACTTCAACACAATCAAAACTTTGTGTGAAAAGCCCATAGCTAATATCACATTCAAAGAAGAAAAATGAAAGCTTTTCCACTAAGATACATATAAGGTAAGGATGCCCCCTTATCACTTCTGTTCAACATATTACTGGAAGTCCTAGCCACAGGCACCACAAAAGAAAGACAAGTAAGAACTCATTCAAATCAGAAGGAAAGAAGTAAAATTTTCTATTTGTAGATGATGTGTTCATACATGTAGAAAGCCCCGAAGAGTCAATAACAACAAAACACTGTTAAAACTAATAAACTATTCCAGGAAAGTTGCTTGATACAAATATCACATAACAAATCAGTGGCTATTTGTGTGTGCCAGGGGGAGGGGGGTGCAGGGGTACCAGGGATTGAACCCAGAGGCATTCTACCACTAAACCACATCCCCAGCATCTTGTTTGTTTGTTTGTTTTGAGACAGAGTCTCACTAGGTTTCTGAGGCTGGCCTCCAACTTGTAATCCTTCTGCCTTGCTGGGATTCCAAGCATGCACCACTACACCCAGATAAAACTAAAAAAAAAAAAAAAAATGGCATTTCTGTACACTAACAATAAGCTATCCAAAAAGGAAAATAAGAAAGCAATCCCATTTACAATAGCAGCAAAAATAATAAAATAGTCAGGAATAAATATAACCAAACATTTGACAGATTTGTACAATGAATTATTGAATGAAAGAAATTCAAAGGAGGCACAGATAAATGGAAAGATATTCTGTTTTCATGGATTGGAAGAACTAAAACTGTTAGTGTCCACACTACACAAAGAAATCTGCAGAATCAATGCAATCCCTATCAAAACCCCAATGGTATTCTGAACAGAAATAGAAAAAATATCTTTAAATTCATGTGGAACAACAAAATACCTTAAACAAAGTAATCTTGAGAAAACAAAGCTGAAGGACTCACATATGCTGATTTTAAAATATCTTACAAAGCAGTAATTCAGTTTGCAAGTAAGGTACTTGCATAAAAATCAGACATATAGACCAATGGAACAAAATATGGCCCAGAAATAAATCCACGTACTTACGTTAGGTGACCTTTGACAAGCATACAAAGAGTGACAATCTCTTCAATAAATGGTGTTGGGAAAACTATGTCCTCACGTGGAAAAATGAAATTGGACACTTATGTCACACCACACACAAAAATAACTCAAAACGATTAAAGATTTCAACCAAGACCTAAATCCATAAAACTACAAAAAGAAAACATAGAAGAACACTTGGTAATGTTGGTCTGGGGAGTGATCTTTTTGGATACGACACAGCCAACCAAAGCTAACACAGGCAAATTAAAAGCTTCTGTGCAGCAAATGGAATCAACAACAGAGTGAAAGGGAAAACTACAGAATGGGAGAAAATCTTTTCCAACCATATATTAATGTGGTGTGAATATCCAAAATAGACAAGAAACTCAAGAAACTCAATAGCAAATAACCCAACTAAAAGAAGGGCAAAGAACCTGAATAAACATTTCTCAGTACAAGTCATACATATGACTAATGGGCATGTAAATACATGTTCGACATTACTATCAGAAAAGTACAACTCTACCACAGTATCATATGTGATTGAAGGGTTATCATGTTGATTAAGTTGTGGAAAAGAAGGAACTCTTATACACTGGTAGTGGGAATGTAAACTTGTACAGTCATCATGGAGTGGAGTATTATTCAGCTTTAAAAGATTCAAAAAATCCTGCCTATAAGAAAACATGGATGAGCCTGAAAGACATATGCCAAGTGAAATAAGCCAAACACAGAAAAAAATACTGAATGTCTTACTTACATGTGGAAGCTAAAAAAGTTGAACCCATAGAAGCAGAGATTAGAAGAATGGTTACCAAGGGCTGGGGGAGGAGGAAGTGAGGAGACACCCGTCAAAAGCACAAAGCTCCTACAGTAGGAGTAAGATCTGGAGACCTATTGCACAGCCTGGTGACTGTAGTTAATGGAACTGTGTTGTATGTTTGAGAACTTCATTGTTCTTACCATGTGTGTGCACACACACATACACACACACACACACACACACACACAAATGTAAGTACATGAGGTGAAGAATATATTAACTACTTTATGGTGATCATTTCACAAATATACATGTATATCAACATCATGTTTTATACTTTAACATACAGTTTATATTTGTCAATTTTAACCCAATGAAATTGAAAAACTTAACCAAGAAAGAAAAAGGAAGTCACTCTTCCCAAAAGACACTTCATACAATGGATACTTAATTTTTGGTTAAAAAAAAGTGTAGGCAAATGGCATGAAAGTACAAGTTTAAATCAATAAATATTACAGATAACCTATTGGGTACAGTGTGTTACAAAGCCATTTGGAAAGCTTTAAAATAAATAAAACCTGGTTTTTGAACTCAAATAAAACAAAGTCATACATACTTACCCTTGTCCTTCATTCATTCCTCCCTGACCCTGGGCATCCAAGCCCTGTGGGGCCTGATACCAGATGGTAAACTCAATGCCCAAACAAATAAACATAACAACAACAACAAAAGCCCAAAGTATTGTATTTCTCATCCAATTGCTATAAGACTACCGATAAAGTTCTTAATGATCCAAAGCAATATTTCAAAGTCATCTACATAACAATATTTACCTCATCTGTTATCCAGGAAGTGACTGATTGATAGTGTCTGCCAACCAGTGAGACCCAGGAATCCCCATGAAGCCAGTGCCCTATGACTGATGGGGCATTTGGGGGGACTGGGGCAGTGCAAACCCTCACATGTACCATAGGTGGATATGCAGTCTAATACCTGCAGTAAACTCTGATTCTTTCAGCTCCTGGTTAAAACTCTTCTTTATTTCAACAAGGAGCTTAATGAAACAAACCAGGGAGACACATCACCATGCACTCAAAGATATGCTATTCCACTGAAAAACCTTGGCATGGAAAATAGACTCCTTAAAAGTGCTAAAACACCATCATCATATGGACTCTCATTCATTGCTACCTGACAGGTCCAGGGCTGCACAGTGCCCTCACACTTTCCTTTAGTCTAAGTGATGCAGACTGTCATCCTGGGGTTTCTATACAGGGTGGGGGTGGGGGCGCTGGGATTTGATTTATACTCTTGTCCATGGATGTGATTCTGGTTTTGTCTCTGTTATCCCCACCCAGAGTTTATCTGCACCAAGTAAACACATAAATTGTCAAGAAAAAAAAAAAAAAAATACACAAACACTACTAATGTTTCCTTCTAACCTTTTAGTCCAATAATTGGCAGCACATTTGAAACATCTAATTAGACAGTTTGCTGCGAATGGCAATTACCACAGGGCTCCATGGATTTACTCCACTACAAAGAATACACCCATCTTGCCTTTGCAGAAGCCAATACTTGCAATTTAATGTGCTAGCAGAGTAGTACATTAGTTAGGTCTGAATAAATAATTGGGTGTTCAAATTGCTACCTTCTGTGTGTCACATGGAACGCTAGGATAGGATTCACTCATCTACACTCCACAGCAACACTGTCCTCCATCCTTCCATGTACCTGAGGAAGTATGCACTTCTCCTTAGGAGTACTCCTTATTGGAAAGGCAAATGCTCCCGACCGGGAAAACTGCAGTAGTTACTTACATTTTCAATAGTTAAGGGTAGATGAAGTTTATCAACAACCTCTCACTTAAATTTACTATTACTTTTGAGGGGTGGCAAACAAAAGCAAAAATCCCAAACACACTATTAGAACATGATGCAAAACCAGACATATGCTATCACACATGGTAGTAAGTACTTGAAGAACACAGAGCCATTACTGATTCAATCCAGAGAAGCAAATGGGACCCCATCCCTTCCTGGTGGCTAGAGCAGCACCCAGAACAGACAGCTTCAAAGATAAGTGAGAGTGAGGAGGTTCAGCAAGCTCTGGTAGCTGTTTTACCCTCTCCCAGCCCATCTCTAGCTATGAGCCTCAGGTGGGCAGCTTTCTCATGAGGACTGGCTCTGCTGCACTGAGATAATGTAGGTACATGAAAGTCATATGAGAATCCAGGTTCAAAGACACAAGCTCAACTTACTAAACATCCTACAGGGTTTGGCTCTCTTTAAAAGAGGACCCTGACTTAAAATATTAAAATACTCACCATTTTTCCACTACACACTCTTTGGGAACCTGTGTGAGGTAAGGCAAGAATGGCTTTTGCCACTTTGCAGCATGCCTGTTATGTGGTTATTGGCTGAAATTTTAAAATACCAAACTCCAAACAACAATTCAGTTTTTTTAAGGCTCCTTTGATCTGCAGGAAAAATCTACCCAAAAAGAAGGAGGCGACCCTTGGCACAGTGGTGATGCCCAACAATGGACAGAGAGGTACTGAGCTGCTGTACTACCCGTGAGTTTTCTTTATAGCTCCACTGGGTTCCAACCTGCATCCCCAGGCCTACAAAGGCCTAATGACTTCCCTAATTAGGTGTCATGTGTATCTCTCCACAAGGTCTTAGTAGGTCACTGTGCCACTAGGCCACAGGAAACTTTCCAGAGACTGCCAGGTGGCTCCTGTTCTCACCACCTGCTGGGTCTGGCCGCCCCTCCTCCTACCCTATCAATCTCTGAAGGAGCAGCCCCCACCTCTGCTCTGCAGCTCTGCACACTCTGATGAGCACCTGTGTATCTTTGCTGTGGCAGCACTGTGGGTTAGTGGAGGCACCCAGGGGTAGCTGCCTGGAGTGGAATCCCCATGCACAGCTGCTGACCTGTGAAACTGTACTTCTTGATGCCTCAGTTTCCTCATTGTATGGGTATTACCATAGGGCCTACTTCCCAGTGTTGGTAGACTCTTATGTGAATTAACATCTGGAAGGCAGAGTACTATACTAGTGTGTGCTAAGTTAATGAGTTAATTTGTTGCTCTCTTCTCTGTTTGGATTCTACATAGTAAGACATTCGCCTGGATCAGGTCAAGGGTCACTTGTCTGTACTTGGCTTAGTATCATCCACACCGAGACATTAGATCCTTTTCAAGAAACATCCTTGGACCATTGCAAAATAGTTTGCCCCATCTCCCAAGGAATGAAACAGACTATTAGATACTCTCTGAATATTAAAGGGAAAGTCAGGTATATTAGGAAGCGGAGGAGGGACCTCCTGACCCTAGTAAAAATCCTATAGCAACATCAATGTTAGGCACTTCAAGGATCCCCCAAAATCTCAAAATCTCAGTGTCTCTGTCTCTCTCTCTGTCTTTCTCTGTCTTTCTCTCTCTCTCTCTCTCTCTCTCTCTCTCTCTCTATATATATATATATATATATATATGTAATCCTTATTATCATCATCATCATCATCTATATATCTATATATACATTACAGGTCCAAAAAAAGAATAAACGATAGTAATAAAGAAGATCAATTACTCCAAAACCAAGTAAATAGTAGTAAAGAGATTTATGAGAGATCTCTTTTCTCTCCCATTCCTCCTCAATATTCTTTTTCTTTCCAACTCCTTTACCTCTCTTTTCTCCAAATGTCTTTTAAGTGCTCATAATGTAGAGATGAAATTTGCTTTCTAGCATTTGTTTTGGTCTCTTTTATACATTTTAAAAAATGAGAATTTTTATACTTTTTCTTTTAAAAATTACTTTCTAAATGTATTCAAACATCAACAATTGTTTTTGCATGAGTCAGTGACTTCAATGAGAAACAAATTGGTCTTCTTTCATAAGTGGCTCTTTTTTGAAGTCCTAGCAGACAACTAGATGTAGAACAAAGAGCCTGTGCCAATGTCTCCTCCCAGAGCTAAGGGGCAGAGACCAGAGGGCAACCCTCAGGCTGTTTGGGGAGCATACAATTGGGACACAGAAGTCAAAGAGGCTGCACCCTCGGTCAATCAGACTGTGGGTGATTAATGAACAGTCCTCTTCTAATCAGGGGACTTCTCTCTAAATCATGAGGCTGCTGCCTTGCTAGACCTCAAGGTATGTTCAATGGAAATGGACAGGCAGATTCTTTTCATCTGTGATGACAAAGTTGATTAGGACCCTTCTTGGGCTGTGTATACTTATCCTTCTCATATTCCCCTTCCTCATACCATCAGGCCAGTGAGACCCTGGGCTCATTCTCAGGACCATGTGCCTGATACCTAGCAAAGCCACTGGCATGCATTCAAGTAGGGGACCTTGACATATAACATGCAATCTGAAATTTCATGGCTGCTGAAACACAGATTGCTGGATCCATCCTAGCATTTCTGATCAAAGAGTCTAGGGTCAGGCTAACAAGTTCCCAAGAGATGCTAATGCTGCAGATTTAGGGGCCCCACTTTGAGAACCAGTAGACTCCAAGTACTCAAGCTATGCACATTAGTATTGATGTGTTGAGTAAACAATGACTCATTCAGTGTGAGGCGTACAAATTACTTCCAGGTAACTACCTTCTTATATACTCTTAAACTAAATTTGCATATGCTACGAAATCTTAAACTGGTTCAATATGGTCCAGATTCATTTGTGAGACCAAGGCTATCACGTGACCCTAAGCTCTGGTGAGGCACACTCTGGTGTAACTCAGAGCAAGTCTTGGGAGAAAGTCCAGTCTGACAGCTTTCCGTGGCACCAAAAAGGCACAGCAAGATACAAGCAGGGTCCTCTGCAGGCAGCCCATATTAATGAAGCCCTTCACCAGTGAACATGTGGGTCCAACACAAGAAAGGTTAATAGCAACACAGGGACAGGAAGAAGCCCAGAGCCACACAGTCTGTTAGCCAGAAGTAGGATTTCAGGTTTGAGGCTGGGATCTCCAGTAAGAGTTCAATTTTAAAGAGGCCTGGGTCCTGATTTACTAATGCTAGAGTGACAACAAAATTCCTGATGGCTGGCATCTCAGAGCTAGGCAGTGATCAGAAGTCTGTAAAGGCTTGATGTAAATTTAGAGAAAGGTGGAAATTACCAACCTAAGAGGGCCTGCTTTTTTAGTGGCAAATTTTAAATCTCTGTAAAAGACAATCCTGGTTGGAGTCCCTTGACCTGGAGATGTGCAGAGGCTGGGAACCCAGGAAAACCTGAGAGTTATTCTACCCAGAAGTGATGCAATGAGAGGAGTCACCTAGACAGATGTGGACTACTGATCTCAAGGAGTGCATTCTGGTGAGGATCAGCCCCAATGGTATCCTTAAGCTGAACATGGTAACTCATGCTCTTTCTTAACTATGGCCTTATCATCTTTGACCTTTCTTTTTTTAAATTTTAGTTTATTGGTTCTTTTTAGTTGTACATGACAGTAGAATCCATTTTGATAAGATTATACAAACATTGGATAGATCTTATTTTAATTAGGACCCCATTCTTGTGGGTGGGCATGATAGTGGGATTGGTTCACTTAGGTAATTGTGTACAGAGGAAAATATGTGACAATAGGAAAATTATGTTAGATTTAATCTGTTGTCTTTCCTTTTCCTATTCCCCCCCTTCCTTTCATTTCCCTTTGTCTAAAATACTGAATTTCTCTTGAAGTTCACCTTGTTTCAAAACACAGTCTTCTGTATTCAAGTTATAGCAAATTAGGTTCTCTACATGATTCTCACTCAGCAGAAGAGTCAATGAGTACCACTGGGAAACCTGGACACAGCCCAATGACAAAGTCACCTGCTAGTGATGTCTTAAGGGCTGGGGAGATAGCTCAGTCGGTAGAGTGCTTGCCTTGCAAGCACAAAGCCCTGGGTTCGATCCCCAGCACCGCAAAAAAAAAAAAAAAAAAAAAAAAAAAAAAAAAAAAAAGTGATGTCTTAAAATTTCACATAAATTTTGTGAAATGTATGTAAAATGTTTACCCATATGTTGAAGAAAACTAATATTGTGATGAAAGTTTTCCAGTAACTTGTCTAGCCCTGGAATAGAACCACCAAGTGTCCAGACCCATTCTCCTAGGCCTTAACACTCTGGGTTCTAGTAAACTGGAACTACCAGCTTCTTAAACTGGTCATTTTAGACGTGCTGTACATTTCCTCTGCTGGCTGAGATGTCTACTTCCTCACCAAAGTTAGTAAATGAATATGTTTAATGATCAATGAATAAATGAATATTTTAGTATTTTTTAATTTGTCAAAACCCCACAAAATGAGACCCCACCCCCCATGTGATGGGTACATCATCACTATCAGAACAACCACAGCACCTTCTGCAATCTGGCCAACAGTTAGTGAGAATAAGCCTGCCTTCTGTTAGTACAGCAAGCATTTTATCATCTGTAGCCAATGTCTTAACCTAGTTATTTCCTCAAAAGAAAGATTCTTCCTTTAAAAACTTAGAAATTAAATGTTGATGACATCATTCTATAAATCACAGTGATTTTTTTTTTTTTTGAGGGGGTGGAAAAGGGGGCTTCTCCTGGATATAGACCAAACACACAAACAAAATCAGTGAAGAAACACATCATGGGGAGTCTGGGAGAGGTGGTCATTAGAAGGAGGACTTAAAATCCAGATGATCACAGGCATCCCATGAGCTCATAAAAAGGATTGCTCAGTGAAATTCATCTCTCTGCTCTGTGGTGCCACTTAGGACTTGATATCCCAGGAATTTACACTGTTTAAAAAGTTATTCTTCAAATGAAAACATAAGCAAGCCAAACCACATCCAGCTGCCAACCCTGTTATTTAAGGATGGCCTTCCTCTGGCTGACTCCCCAGCCCAGGACACAAGAGCTGCCTCTTTAACTGTACTTCCTTCAGCCTCTGAGGCCAGGAGCTCACCATGGGAGCAAGACAAAGTCCACAGACCCTCTGGAAACTGCCAAGGACCACAAATGTACTCTATAGGACAGACTAGGAATGAGGAACCATCCCAGCCTCCCTTCCTGTGTGTCTGGGAACAGGCAGGCTCTCTACAGAAGGAACCTGGAGGCTCAATACCTGCCACTGTGTGAGGTTCCTGCACTGAGACCTACAATTCCCTGCATGGGTATAAACATATCTATTGTAAAGGGGTGATATAGCTCATAGAGGTGGGTAGAATCATGGGGCAGAATATAGGGGAGGGAAAAAAAAAAGCCCTTGCCTTTTCCTGCCTCAGACCCTTAGCTATGTGAACTAAGGTGGATGTGACTAATTTACTACATGAAAGTGACACAGCCCAATACTAAGCGTCTGACACCTTTTACAAAGCTCCCTTTTGGCTGAGGTCACTGTTTCTTTCAACATCTTCTCTTTGCTTGAGTCCCAATTAAAGTGCTGGAACTGATGGCCTCCCTCCAGCTGCCACATGAGGAGCAGAGACACCATTCCTAAAGCTGTGTCAGATCATTTTCTTTAAAAACAGTCCAGAGCCCCAGTGCTCACCTCCCAACCCGTAAGAACATACGTGCATTTTTATTTGTTTCTAAATCAAAAGAAGCTCGAAAATAAAAAAAAAAAATCATTATGATTTTCAGAAGGAATCATGAGCATCCAATTTCTAATACGTTTTACTGATAAGGATCTTTCATGTCAGAACTATACAGTTGAGGGTTGATTGTGTTTTAAAAACTCTTTCTCTAGGTGCTGAAAAGGTAAGCTTGTCTTTTATTAAAACCACTGTTTAAAGAGAAGGGAGAAACCACACCGACATAAAATGAGCAGATCTGTTTTAAGCAAGGGTTAGGAAGTGCCTCAATACCAGCTGGTCTGTTCAGCCCCTCCTCAGAGCCCTTTGATATCATCTTAACATGTGATCATCCAATACAGGGTCAAAGTGTGCTCCATTACAAAAATCATTCAGGAAATTTGCTGGCATTAATTCAAATCCCTAACCTCCCACCTCCAAACCCCATCCTTCCTTTTATTAATCCTGAACCCCTGCCATGCTTCACAGCCTTAGCTATAGCCAACTGCAAGCCCCTTCCAGCCCAGATATAATCCTTCTCTGTAAGTATTTTTTGCTCTATGTTCCTGCTTAAATCACTCAGTCTGTCAGACCTCAGTTTCTGAAACTATAAAATTGGGGATGGGGTGGGGACAGTAACCTGGGGTTCTGAAAACTTTAACAGCGTCAGAATCACCTGGAGGACTTGTTAAGGCACATGTGGAGCAGCCTCATCTTCAGGAGGGTTAGGTGGGGCCTGAGAAGTGAATCCTAATAAGTTCCCAGGTGATGCACATGCTCCTGGTCCAGGGACCACACTTTGGAAACCACTGCACGAACTCATCTCTGAGGCATTATCTCACAATGCCATTTTCTTTACAAAAAAAAAAAAAAAAAAGAAAAAAAAGAAAAAGAAAAAGAAAAGAAATTAACCAGAAAATATATAAGAATAGTGAACAAACCAAAATACACTCACTGGTAAAATTTCATACATATTCAAAAATCATTTTTAAAACTATGATTATGTGACATACTTCTTAAGTAATAAGGCTTTGTACTTAAAATGATGACTACTCTGTAAAACAAAGAAATGCAGAGAAGCTCTTACAAGTCAACTATCTGGAGTATGACCCCTGGGAGCCAAGCCTGAGGAAAAGTCACAAGACACCTGCTTCAAGCATGGGCACCTCCCCTGTTGGTGCAGTGTTGCTCTCTTCCAGTACTCAGTTCTACTGCTGTTAACAACAGCTACAGGGAAGACACACACACACACACACACACACACACACACACACACACACACACACACACACCCCAGTGGCACTACAGTGGAAATGGTATGGCCTTGCCTAGAACAACTAAAGACAAAGTACCCTATAATCCAACAAGTCCAATCCTAGGTATACACTGAGGGTGGGAACAATGTTCCTCCAATTTTTGTTCACATGTCCCACAGAATATTGTGAAAATTTATATACCCTTTTGCTCATTTAGCCATCACCTAGTGCAAGAGTATAGCTAAATGGTAGAGTGCTTGCCTTGTATGCTCAAAGTCCTGGGTTCCATCCCTAGCATTAAGCAAAACAAAATCATTATTAATTAGTTAATTAATTAAATTACTTATTTATTTATTTATTTAATAAGACAGTTGCAAAGGATTAGGCAAATTCAGGTTATCATCCCAAAACTGAAATTTTAAAGTAAATAAAATAATAAAACTCTTGCATAGCTTTTTTAAAGGCGTTCATGAGAATATAAAAACCCAAAGTGTTGTAATGTTCACAATTATCCATTTTAATAATTCTTGAGCAAAGTGTTTTTAAGAGTTAAATATTTTATACTATTTCTTGTCCTGGTTTTCCTAGAAATACTACTTCCATTCACTTCTGTACCAGATAAGCAAATATATTTTTATGCTTGAAAGTTTTCCATCATACTTCTCTACAACACAATATTTATAAAAATTTTAATTTTTTCCTGTGATTTGTTAACATTTTAATTCAAGGATTGAGTTACCAGTCACAGCAACAGTTATAGTAGCACAAAACTTCCTAACATAATTGTAATGTATTTTAATCAACATCAAACAGAAAGTATGTAATTCTATTGGTAGTAAAACTCCAAGTACTATGAATGAAGGAAGCTTTGCCAATATTTCATTTGTACTTTCTGTGTATGAAGCTGTAATTCAGTTGTCCACAGGCACATCCACTGGCAGATCTGTGGTAAGAAGATGAAGTGTGGCAATTGAGGATATGGGAATTAATTCCCTAAAACCTGAAATCCATGGATGATGTTTTCATTTGCAAAAGATGATTGTAAATTGCACGTATGCCTGCACAGATCAGGTTGTAAGTGGACCTTGGAATGGTTCACTCAGGAAGCTGCTCTCCTGGCTAAGTAAACTCAGAGCCAAGGATGCTCGTGGCAAGCTGGGGTTACTCGTCCAATCCTGAGGTCAATGGTCATTTCCTTGGAGTTGTGTCTGGGACTCCATCTCTGCCCTTCTTTTTGAGACCAACCTCTCACATGTTCCCATAAGGATTCGCAGGCACCTGACTGGGCTAGTTATCACACCCTCACTCCAGATGGGGCAATGGGATAGTCTTGGATGGTCACCTAGACCCTCACTGGCATCAATGTGGCCTTCACCTGTATATGAGTTGGAAGAAAAGGGTAATACATTAACATCCACTCTTCAGTTGTCTTCCTGGCACCTGCACATGGGAGGGCCGTGGCTCCTCCTGCAGCACCAGCCTCTTACCTACCTTCCATTGACCACACTCTGCTTCTCCAGCCCACTGGGCAGAACCACAGTGATGTCCAGGGTACTGTTTCGTAGTGCCTCCTTCATGTGGATCAGGTTCTGCTGTGAGCTGAGGGCTGTATCACAGGGGGGTCTCAGATCCCCAGGAACATTCAGAGCGGCAGGCTTTCCAGGAGGTGGAGGAGCGCGAGCCTTCATCTTCCTCCTTGAAAATGACAAGATTAGAAGAACTGGATGAAGCAGAAGTTTTCACACTGGCTTCACAACAATTCATTATCATTAGTGTTCATGCCTCTCTTCAGAAATGACTTGTGTGTGACATGATCTTTTTATTTGTTTATTTTTTTTAATGTGGTACTAAGGATCGAACCCAGTGCCTCCCATGTGCTAGGCATGCGCTGTACCACTGAGAAACAGCCCAAGCCTGGTATGATCTTTGTAAAGTCAGTATAGCAGCAGCATTCCACACTCGCAGATAACACCCTCAAGAAACTAAACCAGTTAAAAGAAAAACAGAGGAAGCATATTGAAAAGAAGAGTTCCTATAAAGAAACACCTGAAGAATGTGGTCACCTCCTGGGAGGAGCACTCTTCTATTTTCTACAGGACCCTAACAAGGCCAGGGTGCAGCTGAGGTTACATGGCTTGGCCCTTTCTGAGTTACAGGTGGGGGACACATTACAATTAGGTCAGCAGGCTCCCCTGATATCCTGCTTCAATCCTGGTTCAGGTCAGGAGCCAAAACCAGTTCCGAAGGTCTGGAATCCATGGGTCCATGATATTGAATATACTGGGATCATATCAAGCCATAGAAACTAGCCTTGGTCCAGCACCTGTTGACACAGTGGGTGAATGCAGCTGTTTGGCTGCGAACGATAGTGTCATAACATGTAAACCTTTCATCTTGGTTTCCACCAGATTTCAAACTGTGTCTTGAATGCTCACCTCACCTTGTAGGAGATTCCTAAACCCCTGCCAATGAGTCACTCACTCGGATGAACGTTTTTACAAGTTCTTGTTTCCTCCAGATTAGTAAGGGAAGACAACTGACCTTTTTTTTATAGATATTTTATTTGATATGCAAAATACATATAGTATATATGTACAGATATGTGTAAATATATACATTTATGCATATACATTATGTCTATATATCTATATAGATATATAGACATAATAAGTACACATATGTATATAGTCATTTATACTTAAGGACCCTATTTTATATACATCCTGAATATTTTATTATAATAATAGCTAGTATTTACTCAACACTAAGCATTCACTATGTCCTATGCTAATAAAAACCTTATTCAATAGTTACATCATTCAGTTCTCAAAATATTTTGCAGCTGAGAAAACTCAGTCCTGAGAGAAATCCATAGCTCACCCAAAGGCAAACAATCATTGGGTGTCAGGCAGAGATAGAAACCAGATTAGCTGACTCCCAAGGGCTTGCTCTTCCCCACCCTGCAATGCTCTAGTCACTGAGGATCCACAGACAGGCAACGTGAGCTCTCCAAGTCCTGTAAACTCTGCTGCAAGGCAGCCTTCTTGGAGGCAGGAAGTATCAAAGACACATGAATTCTATTTCCAGAAATTTATCCTGAAGAAATGATAGTACTGCAAGATCATACTGTGGGAGATTCAAAGATTCTCATTATGACATAACTACTAATGGCAAACAAGTTAATAAATAACCTAACTAAACATTCATAACTAAATACACCAAACAAATAATTTAATCATACACCAATAAAAGACAATGTCAAAAAATAATGGTTCAATGTTACACTGGCAATAAACATGTTTTAAAATATACAATCTAATGAGCAAAAATGCTCAACAAAGATTTTTGGTAAAATGAGCTCCCAAACATTATTTACTTATGAAAATTTCATTTTTAAAGAGAGCAGTAGATCATGAAACAGTCTAGAAGAACAAAGAATTCACTGACATCTGAGTGACGTATGGCATGGCATATGTGCTGCTATTTTATTTCTATGCATTTTTAAATTTATTTTTTTTGGAGTGGGGTATTGGGGAATGAAATCAGGGGCACTCAACCACTGAGCCACTTCCCCAGCCCTATTTTGTATTTTATTTAGAAACAGGGTCTTACTGACTTGCTTACCGTCTTGCTTTTGCTAAGGCTGGCTTTGAACTCCCGATCCTCCTGCCTCAGCCTCCCAAACCTCTGGGATTACAGGCATTGCAATTCTGTGCCTGGCTGCATTTTTAAATTTCTTAACTTTTTTGATAACGTTGTCTGCATACTTGCTGCTTTTTAAAATGAAAGAGTTCTTTTAAAATGGGGGGTGCTGGGGTTGTGGCTCAGTGGTAGAGCAACTGCCTAGTATGTGGAGGCACTGGGTTTGATCCTCAGCGCCACATAAAAATAAATAAAAGAAATTAAGGTAAAATTGTCCATCTACAACTAAAAAAAAAAAAAAAAAAAAACCTAATGCTTAAAAAAATCAAAAATAAAATAAAATGGGGGGAACAACAAATGCAATTCAGAAGAAGCTATAAATTTACTGATGTTCAAGTCACTGGTTTATATAAGACTCAGGAATAACATATCTCATTCTCTACTATGATAAGTAGGCACAAATTAATTCTCTTCTTTTTCTTGTTAAAAGTCCTGCATTTATATTGTAATATTTATAAAACTGTGCTCTCTCTCTCTTTCTAATTTCCTTTCATTTTATGCAAATAAAAATAGTCAACATTTAACCATGACATTATTTAGTCTCTACGAGGAAGGACAGATGTCACCCCACTTTGGAGATGGAAAAATGAAGAACAGACAGAATCAGATCAAAGAGTCATTAATCAATATTGGGTCCAGGCTTAGAAGACTTGTCTGTGAGTTACATGCTGATAGTTGCCATCAGGAAAAAGAGTGTTTATTTGACAAATTGTAGGAAGTGAATACATGTTCAACTTAGCTTGGTTTAAACTCCTTCAGAACATGGGGTCCAGCCAGAAGCAGCTACTGATGCATTCTTTTATTCAACCACCACTGTGCAGGAGCAAAGGGCTGAAGAGAGGCAGAAGTTTGAATTGCCCCCTTTGATCACCCCAAATACACACTCTGTCACCTCCGGGTATCATCCCTTCTACCCTTCTCTGCTCTAGTCCAAACCATCATTCCTAAGGGATGCACAAATGCAGATATGTGCAACCATGTTCTCTCTCTCTTCAATAGAGCAACTTCTCAGTCAAATCTACTGCTGATGTGGACTCTTTCCTTCCTCAGTGTTCACTGAGCATGAGGGCTGTCCACCTTCTCATATGTTCCCCTTCCCACAGTACACCCATTACCCACCTAGTAGGGCCCATGGACTATGAGCATGGTGCAAATCTGCAGGCTGCAAGGACACCAGGGAAATGTTTGCCCAGCAGTGTGTTGTGCATCATGCATACATATACATTAAATTGACCAACATTTAAAAATATAGAATATTTAACACTCACAAAATAAACTGCTGGTTCCTTTTGGAAAAGAAAAAACTTTCACAGCAACAATCAGCTGTGTGCTTTCTGTGGGCCTGCTGGCTCAGCAACATCACACATCTGCCCCCTGTTGACATCCAAACCTCTAGAGTCTGAACACCGGCACTGACTCTGACTCTTGAGCTTGAACCACTCTCCAATATTCTCCATCCTCTGGCATTGGGTCTCCAGTTCACTGCTCCTGGAAAACCCACTAGCAGCTCCACCTGCTTGTGCCTTGCCATCCCCCCTGCCTTCTTTGTTTGCTTACTGCATCTTGCATACTGCATCTTCTGAGAGCTCCTCACTGGGTGCTGCAGGCCTGGCTGAGATCAGTGCACTCAGCCTGGAAGCACCTGGAAGCTTAAAAACACTCTCGATCCATCAAGGACCAGTTATATCCAAATATCTGAGATTCAGTTTATGATAATAGATTGCAACATTTCTTTAAAATGAAGGCCCATATTTATTAAAGCATTAAAACAGCATGATTGCAGCTATCATTTTTAATCATTTGTGAAAGCAATTAATATACTGTACAAGTCTACATTTAATAGATGTGTTAATGAATTTAGGAGCTTGTATGCTTATTTCACAGAATGCCAATTTTGAGAACTATACATAAAAAATTTTTACTTCAAAACCATGTCTGAGATATGTATGCAGTGGCTCTATATCTGTGAGTGCAGGACCCCCGTCTGAGAAAACCATGTTCGGGATGCCAGACACAAGGGCTTATCTCACTCCTCATGATTATTAATCTTTCTGTAAAATATGTGGGTACCTCACTTCTTTATTATTTAACATCTCTGGGGAGCAGGAGATGCTAAATTAAGGCTGTTTGTGTTTTTAATATGTGGCACACTTTCTCTTCATATGTATAGGTACAGACTGAAATACTTAGGTCCAGAAATGTTTTGGATTTCAGATTTTTTTTTCATACTTTGGAATACACTAATGAGATTTCTTGGGGATGAGACCCAAGACCTAAACACAAAATTCATTTATGCTTCCCCTCATAGGAAACAGGGGAGGGGCAAGATATGTCCACCAGGAGAAGGAGCCTCCTAATGGGAGCAGGACAGATGGTAGGCATGTTGAGGTCAGTTTGGCTGCAGGAGAGTGAGGAAGCCTCATCCTGACTCCCTCCTCCTCCTCCTCCTCCATCAAAAGATTATGTGCAGATACTCTTGGAGTTAAGCTTGTGTTTGCCAAGGACGTATGCATGAGGTAGCAGAGTCTGCTATGTAGAAGGACCACACAGTCTCTACCAGACTGCTTTCTCCCTCTTTGCTTTGTGCCTGCGGTCAAGGCTTCTCTGAAAGTGTACCCTGACCTTCTCAGGCCAGGTTCACAGAGTGAGATAAAAAGTGTTCAGTTCCTTCACCTGTGAGTGGCTCAGCCAGGAGAGAACCACTGTTTTCACAGGAGAGGCCTGACTTGTCTTTGCTCAGTGTTGAAAAATCATAAGCATTACCAAGCGGGTGGCGCTGTTCTCAAAATGCTGTGTGGATGCTGTGCAGTGGAGTCTAATTGAGATTCGACAGTGTGGGTGCAGTTTAAATGGAGCAGGATTTCTGCACAAGTCTAGGAAACCATGGGATCTGGACCACACCTGGTTCCTCCTAGGCACACCCAGGACAGGTGTCACTGGCTGAGGGCACGCAACCACCCAGGCCAGGCAAGCAGGCTTTGCTTCCTCTCTCCCCGCACCCAGCAGGTGCAGGGCAGGTCCTCTGAACTCTTCGGGGGATGAATCATGGAGCACATAACCCAAACTCCCTCCAGTCTTCCAGGTTAGAAAGCTGGGTGTGCCTCAGCAGGAACTACTTACAAAATGAGAAGTAGATATAAAAACATTTCTGGAATTTCAAAGGCCATCAATCATAGCTTAAAACCATCACACATTTACTGTTTTGGGGCAATGTTTGCTAATTCTCACATCAGCTGGGTGACTCCCAGCTGGGTTTTATTTTGAGAGCTCTTCAATGTGTGGCAGAATGCTTGAAATCTGCTCCCTGAAAGTCAGAGAATAAGAAGACTATGTGGGCAAAATGGCACAGGGAATGCAAATCTCAGGCTCCAGGAGCAGGCAGCTGAATTAAAACCAAATTCCACAGGTGCCAGCAGGTTCCCCGCTGGGATGGGATGGCCTTGGGCCTCCCTGGCCTGAAGACTGCCCAGGGGAAATTCACAGTGTTCTGTACTCCCCTGGACCCAGAGTCCAGAGGGCTTCTGCTTTATATTTCTGCCATGTCTCCAATCAGACACGAAGGTATAACATTTTCTTATGGTCCAAGAATACTGAATGCTGAAATCAATGGCCATGTAAATACCAGCTCACTTGAATGATGTGACTATGTGATTTATACAATTTACCATTTGGTTACTCTATCTGGCTGCTGGTAAACAGCTCTGCTCCCAGGGAACTTCAGAGAGAAACCAGGCACACCCCAGCCCCTCCTGGTTACCAACTCAGCTATGAAGCAAGCCAGGCTACAAGGCCTGTTTTTGCTGCAGGCAGAAGGGAGTCACCTGTCTCTCCCTGTGATTCTTCAGTATTAGGATGTTATTGCCAGACATAGCTATAGATTCTGTTCAATTTCAAGAGAACAGGGACAAGCAAATTGCTTAGCACAAAGAGAGTAAAACGGTGACCACTACATGAGAGAGTGAGTGTGGGAGTGAGGACCCTGGGACTGAGCTCCATGTGCCCAACTTTGGACAGAAGTATGTCCAGGAACTCTGATCCATTAGCACTACTAAAGGCTGGTAGGAGTAGGCTGCCAAAGAGGTGTATAAGGCCTCCTTACCAACAATACCAGCTCCCACATCTCTAACACCAACATTCATCAGACTTTAAGCTCTCATTGTCTGAGCAATGATCAGTCAGTCACCATGCCAAATACTTTGTATATATTCAATCCTCACAAAGACGTCATACTACAAGCTTACTACTCCCATTCTACAGATGAGATGCCTGAGGATTCAACAGACTAAGCAACGTAAGTAATGTAATCCAATCCATAGCTAGCAAGACTGGAATTCCAGCTCTTTCTGAGCCTAGGACCCTCTCTTGTCCGTTATATACTGCTGTCTACTTAAGTTCTTCTTGAAAACAAAGACCCCAGGATAACCAGCAACTCCCGTGCTAAGTACTAGAAAACTGAGTGTGAGGAGAGGGACAAGGATGGGGAGCAACCTTTAGAAAAGGTTTCCAGCACACACTCAGAGACAGACACCCTCTTCTCTAATGTGTGGTCCAGAAAAGTTTGTTTGTAAACAAAACTGGAGACCTTGAGAACATCATTCATGGTTAAGGTTCCATATGGCTCACACAGAATCTCAGGGGCTGTGTTCATCAGCTTCAGGAAATAGAGGAAAAGTTGGAGTTTCAGGAATCTGAAAGGACATGCCCAGGGCTGATGTCAGGTAGCCAGCTGAGCTGGGATAAGCCTTAGGTCAGTCTGGAGAGCTCCTCTATGCCTTTAGGGTCAAGCACTCCTTTGAGCATCTAAGAGCTGCTACGTAAGCAAGACGCCCCAAGGACACTTCATGGATTCAGGATTGCTGCAAACCACCTTGAAGAACAGGGACCCCAAGTTAGATGTACCCGTAACACCTTCTCTCAGAGCTCAACACCTCCCAAGCTTAGAGCAATATTTCTTCTAAAACAAAATTTCCTTCTGATGAAGGAGAGATCAGGAAAATCCCACCAAAACTTTCTCTACTGTCTTTGCCATTAAAAATAAAACTTAAAACCAGAGAATCAAGCATCAGAAAACCCAGATAAGTAAAAGCTAAAATGGGTATCTATGAAACAGGCAGCTCTCAGAAAAACTGTGGCATGGAGACAATAAATACCAGCCTGGTCCAGTAAACTTGGGGATATGGCTTCACTCATGAAAACATCACATCCAAGGCAACATAAGGGCACTGTCTTCTGGAAATCTGCCCCAGGACACCTTGTTAGAGCTACAAGGTCCTGGTTCTGTGCTGAAGTGTCAGAAAGATGTCAGCGCAAATCCAGCCAAGAGACTGCCAAGCTGTTGTCCTCCAGCAGATGACTTTATCTGAGCAAGCTACTGTAATTTGTAAGCCTCAGCTTCCCCAAGAATTGAACAGAGGGTGATTTGGTGTTTATCAGTTGAGTGTGCATGGGGATTAAATGAGACGACTCCCATGAAGTTTCTGGTGTGGCACTAAGATATGGAAAAGGCAATGCTCAATGACTGGTAATGAATTACAATTATTTTTACCATGACTAGCAAGGTTTACTCTTTGGGATTAAAAAGATAAAATCTCTCATCTCTTCAAGGGTAGATTAGAAGCCAGTTCCTCAAGATGCCCAATAAAAGGCGCATTGATACAGAAAAATGCATTCAAAACTGACTATGGAATCCTATTCAAAATAGAATTTCACAGTTTTGACCTGGTCAGTGGGAGAAGCTTTCAGTAATGCAACATAAAAAGATTAGCTTTATAGATAGGATTCTCTAAGACATAATAACAAAAGCTATCCACAGCCCTAACCAAACTCTAAACTCAGGGGGCTGTATATATGGGAACACTGCTATCTCACCACTCATCAATACACATTCAAAGAGGAACATTTGAGAGCTAAATCCCACAGCTATTACCCAACTCCCAGTAAGTTAACAAAGAGCCCAGAGGTGTGGATCACTTAGCTATCGACAAATACTCGCTAAGCACGGCAACTCCTGCTTCACATATCAGATAAAAACTAGAGTTGCTGCATTGTTGAATATTTCAGAAAAAGAATAACCATTTAAAAAAAAATAGGCAGTGTTAGCTTACTAAGGTTTGAACATTCTTAACAGATGAAATAAATCAGAGGAGAAAACTTACTGAATCCCAAACCACCAGGCAATGTTTGCATACATGGCAAAGCTGTCCCCTGCTCTCGCCTGGAGCTGGCTTGCTTGGGCCCCTGAAAGGACAGCAGGAGCTTTCTACTGGAACCAGTGCAGTCCCAGGAGTTCAAGGACAGAAACTGCTCCTTATGCCCTGCTGGAGGAGCACAGCCTCTGATCCGACCCAGCAAGTCATTTATTCATGAGGTGCCACATGATGCAGTGCTTCCCCAGCAGCTAGTGGTCTGCACTCCCAGCCATGAAATCACAAGTTGTTTTGCAGAATAATAGCAAGAAAATTGTCTGGGTTCCCCCCGTTCAAAGTCACAAACCCTCTAAACCCAGAAAACGAAAAGGAAGCAGGAAGAGTTATATAGGAGGAAGGGCATAGCTCATGGGGAATGAAGATGCCTTGGCAGCAACCTGGCTTCTTTCTCCCAAAGTGGGTTCAACAACTTCTGGGAGTTGGCCAGTGTGAGAGTGCAGGCGTTCCCTTGGAGAGAAAGCCTAATTATTCTTAGAGAGAAAGCCAGCTAGCTGTCTTAACATAGCCAGCCTTGTGCACTTAAGCACGTGTTAAATTTGCATAAAGCAATTCTTCCTATCATCTCCCAGGCATGACTTAGCACCTTCTTTTCCTGAGTTTTGATTCTGTTTTTCTTCCTCCCAAAGCTAGACAGCCAGAAGCTCATTGTTTTCTTGCAACCAGTCTTTTATGTGACAGTGTGCATTTTCAAGCTTGAAACATATATTTGGTTTCTACCAAATAACACTGTCCTAGGACTCCTAGGACTGCTGCCAGATAGATGGATGCATACAGACTGACAAGCCCACTAGCCTGCTGTGCTCTCAGCTCTCCTCTCAGCCAAGGGCCTGAGAAGCTCAAAGATGGTACCGCAGGTATGGGGATGGAGGGATCTGGTAATCACCTCCAGATTTCCTTCAGCTTTGGCCACTGCTCTCATCTCTGTGAAGCCTGCAGTGTCACTGGCATCAACCACATACCTCTCCAGCAGTACTCGAAATTCTGGTCAATCTCTGTCTCCACTGGGAAGGCATAGTTCAGCTAGCACAGCCCTGAGGAAGTCCGGCATGTACTCTGCCATCTGTCTCCAGTAGGACACTCACCTCCTGCAAACGTCCTTATTACACAAAGACCATACCACACCTGCTAACACCTGGCTCCACAACTCCTGGAGACTGCACAAGGCTGTTAGACTTTAAGCCCTAAGGATGCCCAGCAAAGAGCTCTCTATGTAACATTGTCTTTCCTCCCTTTATGTCTCAGCTGATGTCTTCATTATTTGCCAAGGTTTCTACCTCACTGTGTTTTCTCCCTCCTTCTTCTCTTCCTCCTTCCACTCCTCCTCTTCCCCACCTGCATACTGAGAATGTAACCATGGCTTCTCCAAAAGTTCCTCCGAAACTATACCTGATATCTCTTTCCTGCCCATCCAGTGCTGGAAGGTGGCTGGTGGAGCTGCCTGTGTCAACAGATAGCAATATGAGGCAGGCAGATGCTGCAGAGACAACCATTCCTACGCCACCAGCACAGATGCACCAAGAGGACTTCAAAGGAGCCCGGACAAGAGGACCATGACAGGGTGGGGCCAAGCTGGGAAAGAATTCCCATGCACTCAGAGGGAGGCCTTCCACAAGAGCAACAGGGCATCAGGATACCTACAGCACCAGAGGCAATAGAGACAACCAGTTAGGAAACTATAAAGAACTGAACTATAAACTAAAACTATATACCAGCTAAGGACAGCCCTTGACCCCAATGCCACCCAGGTCATGAAGACAGGACCCTGAAGAAGAGGAACCTGAGAGTAGACATAGCAGCCAGCTTCTGCAGCACAGGCTCTGCACCCGTGGTGAGGTCTGAGTGGGCTGTCAGAAGAGGGAGGGAAAAGCTTTTGGCAGGATCCTGGATTGAAGCCATGATTTAGATCAAGCTGAATTATTTACCATCTAAGAAATGGGACCATTCTGGTAGATGATGCAGGAAAAAAAAAAAAGGCTCTGGGACCTGCCTAGACATCTGCAGGACAAGAGAACTGGCAGAGGTATGACTAGAATACCTTGAACTGGACCCATGACACAAATGGGTTGTACATTGTCACCTCATCTCCATTTTTGTAGTAAGAAATGGAAGTGTCCCTCCCATAAGAAAAGTGGGGGAAGAGAAGAAAATAAGAAGAAAAGAACTATCATCTGAGAGCCAGTTTCACTGCTTTTGCTTTTTCTGGAAGACCAGCAGGAGGTTAGAGTTTAGAGATCCCCAGGTCCATCTGGCTGTTTGTGAAGAAGGACTGGAATGGGGCCATGCTAAAGACCTACAAAGCTGAGTTAAAGCTGAGTTAGGGAGGATTCTGGGTCCTCCTGCTGCATTCTTGAACTGCAATTTGGGCAGCAAAGGGTATTTTTACTTTCTTAAGAAATAACAATCTGATTTTTTTTTTTTTTTTAATGACTGAATATCATTTAGTGACATGTCTTCCTGGCCTGTTTGCCCATTAGTAGCCACATTCCATGAAAGTACCTGATAAGTGTTAAATAACAGATATTTGTGGAAACAACCAGGAGTAAATTACATAATACATAACTATGGAAATGGCAAACAGTCCACAAGAGATACAGGAGAAAATAAACACGAACAGCAATTAAGTTCTTGAATATACCAGAATGAAATTTTACAGACATTCTTTGAAGGTTTCATCAAATTTTGGGGGTATAATAGTTATCTAGTCATTTACATCTCTCACCCTTTGGTTTTACATTAGCATCAAAGGAGACACGCAGGCCAAATCAGCACTAATTTCAGCTCAGAAGTCCTATAGCAAAATTGAGTTTTCCTCTAGATTTACTAACAGAATTGGCAAGGGGCAAGAAAAGTCAATACAACCCCTATCACAGGCAGAACAGAAATGCCACACCTAGAAGGCAAGAAAATATTAGGGATACTGATTTACTTTTGATAAGTCATACAATGTGGGTGTTTTGTTTTGTTTTGTTGTTGTCTTTTTTTTTTTCCTTCAGTGGGGGGGAAAAAAAAAAAAAAAGAAACAGAGTTGTATTAAATCCCTTTCAGCAAAGTGTGAAAAAAAAGAAGGAAACTGAACAGGAATACTAAGATAAAAACTGCAAAGCCAGGAGTTAGATAGGATGCCATACACTCTGAAATGCATCTTGGCTGCTGACTGATAAGCCTGCTCTATTTCTATTTACTTTTGTAAATAACTGAAAAGCAGTGAAATCTGACTAACCAGCTTTCCACACAACCAGTAACTGATGGGAACAGAACAGGGCACAGAGAATTTCTCAGGAAAATGAACCCAACCCCATGCACCTGGGGCCATGGACTCATGTAACATGATGGTTCAGAGAAATGACCATTCACATGATGCCCCCACTAGCCAGGGGTTCATGAGAAATGTCTGATTTCTGGACCTGCATTTTGATGACTTCATTATAACCCTGCTTACAAACCTGTGCTATAAAAGCACCTAGATCATATACTTACTACCTCAAATTTAATCACCTCACAATCTTATTTCTGCCTGTGTTAATAAATAGAACTTTCATAAATGGAAATGGCACTTTTTTTAGGATGACATTATTCTATAATCCAAGATACCTTCAGCAAAAATAGCATTGAGGAGGGAAGATGTGAAAACATGTGCAGAAATAGAGGCCCAGAGTCGGCCTGCTTCCATATGGACATTTTCTGGACTAGAAGCTAAGTGTTAGGTGCCTTTAATTCGCCTCTGAAAATATGACACTTGATAACCTCGTTGAGGCTGTTTCTCAAAATAGGGACTAGGCCTCCCAGCAGATGTCTGGGCTGGCGAAACCCGAGCTGAGCAGCCAGCACAGCCTCTCCTTTCCCTTCTGACAACACTCAGACCCACTGCCATCCACCCGGGGTGCAGAGCTGCCCAGCAATGTCAAGCCCAAGGTTTTGTGCTTGGCCCACTCACTTCCCAAACAACACCAATAGCAAGAATTTTAAACAAAGAGCTGTGAGGGGAGGAGCCCTGAGAAACACTATGCTGAATTAATAAGGGCACACTGTGCAGACATGCACCAAGTAAGTGGTGGGCATGGGCCTTGTGGAAGGCATCAGGTCTGCTGGACCTGTCCCCTTTGAAAAGAGAGGACAGAGGGGAGTGGAGAGAGACAAGAAAAGAAAGAAAAAGAAAATAAAGGGGAGGGGAGGAAAGGCAAAGAAATGAAAAGAAAGAAGGAAGAAGAAGAAGAGATTGGCTCTCTCCCCCAGGTTGACACACTCTCTAAACTATCTCCTCCCCTAAGCTGTTTCAGGTGATCCTGCAGGAAAACATAAACTTCAAAAATTCCTGATCATTCTCACGGATGTCTCAAACCTCAGCAAGGCATTTTCTCCTTCATTGGCCTGCATCTCCACCTCCATCATTCTCTTAAGTTAATTAGTCTGATTGTTCACAACTCAGGAAGAAACACACCACCATTTTCTTTTTTCTTTCTTTCTTTCCTTTTGTCCTATCCCTACATTTCTCCAAGTTAATTCTTCTGAGTTTCGTATCATGGACCCCAAATTCGGTGGGTCAGTAGTTCCTTGCTGTATCCATATTGTTCCTGATTTGCTGTGGTTCTCCAGGTGTTGGATCTGCCGCTCTGTGACAAGTGGCAGGTCAGGATCTGAAGAAGGCTCTGTGTGATATTGCTATGGAAGTCCAGCCGCCTTATGTTCCCTTTCTATCTCCAAGGGCATCCATCTGGGGCCCTTTCTTTAGCTACCACCAGTCCTAACCAGACACAGAAGCTGTGGTGGGAAATTTCATGCACAACTTTTATATGCAGAACTTTTATTGCAAGCTGTGATTTCTGGGGAGAAACAGCATCACCCGGATGGTAAGCCAAACACCTGAAACAATCTCAGATATCCTTGACCTTACTGTGACCACCACCTGGGATTTCTCACTAGCTATGACAACTTACCTGCCCCCAGGGCAGATTCTGGTTTGGAAGGGCCTGAAGACTGTATGGTCTGGAAAGCCTTCTTTATGAGAAGGAACAGAAAAGGACATGGTGAACAGGGGGCAGCTGGGCTTTTAGTTTTAAGCAAAGGCACACATGGGGACCCAGTTACCCTGCTCACTCCCCTACCCATGTGGCCCCTCTCCTCATCTGCTTCCTTCTACTCCCTGCAGAGACAGAGCACTTCAGTTTAAATGAACCAATTCAGCTTCTGGGCATCACAAGAAAAACTTAGCAGAAGCTTGGACATTTCCTTCAATAGGAACTATGTTATGTTTTCAAATGAGTTCCTCCCCTCTTATGTGAGCACAGGCCTGGTCTCACTCAGTTTGTCTTCCAAGACAGAAGAAAACTAATACTTATTGAGACTTAAAATATCAGAAGTTTTCCAGCAATTCCGTGCGGAAGTGTCATCCGTTAAACAGATGGGGAAACTGGGGCTGGAAGCCCTCACAATGAGTGATAGGAATATCCCAAAATAAGGAAACCCAGTTCTTGTTTGCAAGAGACTTAAAATAAAAGGGGGAATTTAGACCTAGAGAAAGTATAGAACAATAAGCACAATAAGACAAGAGAAATGAGAGATTTTATAAGGCATGCAAAGGAAGAGACAATTAATTCTTCCAGTGGAGATTCAGGGAAACTTAACAGAAGAGAGACCCTGGGGGAGTAATTGGAGGTAACACATCCAAAGAAGAGGAAAGAAGCCACCTCTAGGAAGAGTATGTGTCTGAACAGTGGGGAAAGGGCTATAGGGGACTCAGCAGGAGGGCACTTCCCTCTGGGTGAACAAGGTTTGGAAAGAATTTAGGGATATGCCTCTTTCTGAATGAATGAAACAGCTTATGATTGGCAACTTATGCTTTCTCATTGTTAGTGTCACCACAGATCAGAATCACACTCAGTCCTTTATATGAGCTGCTTAAATTTAGCACAGTGCTATGGGAAAGAGCTGGGGTGCTAAGGAGGAGCAACCAGGTTGGATCCTGCTTCCACTACCTGCCAGCTGGCTCTTGGCAGCTCAGATTTCTCACCTGAAAAGGGAATCAAAACTCCTCCAGCTCAGGTAAGATGCATGATATATAGAACAAAGCCATTCACACATCTGGTACATGATACTCTCCACCAAAAAGATACATATATAACGAGTACAGGAGGAATAACAAGTACAGGAGGAGCTTTCTAAGACTCCCTCTCTAGTTCCTATCCTGCCACCCTTAGTGGCAACCCCCACCACACAACCCTCTCTAGCACTGACTGGGGTGGCAGTGGTCTGTCTTCTTTAAGTCTGAGCTTGCCAGGACCATGTTAGCAAACTTCAAGTTTTGTCCCACAGACTCTGGGTCCATCCTGCATACAGCTCATCCAAGTAAAGCCCAGGGGAAGATTGAAGTTTCTCTCTGATAACTCCAATTCCTATTTCTTTCTAATCAAAATGGAAATGATGATATAAAGTGCTGAGCTCAGAGCTTGGCCCAGGGAAGCTCTTAATAGAAGCTTGATTCCCACCCCCACCATGCACACACACTGCAGAATGTGCCATCTACTCAGTAAGGTGATTTGTAACTATTGTAACTCTTTAACAGCTGATAAAAGTTAATGCTTCATTTTTCTTTAGCTTACTTCTAACCTACTAAGATAAAGATTTTAAGCCAATAAAGCAATATACTTCTCCATATCCTCATAATTTGTCCACAATTTTTGCTTCCTCTGTGTTCAACAGAATGTTATGCTGAAACTTTACAAAAATAATTTTAAAGTATAAATTTCAATAATGTTGAAATCGAAGTTTAACTAAGATGCAACAGTAAAATTTACTTTCAGACTTTGCTGATCTTGATGCACATGAACATTAATGAAGCTGCTTTACTAATCTATTTTTATAAAACTTTACACACAATAAGATATGGTAACAAATTATGCCACAAATCCCCACAGTTTTGCCACTAGCTTTGAAGTATTAATGTGATAATGTTTACAAATACAGAATTATTGTCATATGTTCTCCTTTCTGGGATACCTTGGGTTGTACGATCTGTGCTTCAAAAAGACAAAAAAAACTTTCAAGGGGTGTATTCTAGGAGCTGCCTCTATTTCAGTAACATTCAAACATTAATAATGAAAACCAAGGATATATTTAAATACAGCAATATATTAGTGATATGTACGCAGTGTTTTAGATAGTGACCAGGTCCCCAAGAAAGCATAACAGAATTTCAGTCTTAGAAGCCTGGGGGCTCGTCTACTCTCTGAAAGCCATGAGCGAGCTATCTGCTGACATCTGAACATCCAGGAAACTGATGTAACAGGTAGCTTTGTCGACATCCTTACACCATCCCAGGGCTTTAACCCTCAATGGCATTCCCCAGGTGCACCACAGGAGAATGGGAAAAGAAAAGAAATTCCACTTAATCCCAACCTGATGAGGTGGCTGGGGCTCACCAGGCTGAGACGTGACAGTGACCCAGGAAGACAGAGCCCCAGAGACCAAGCCACTTGAGAGTCCCCCTCAGTCACCTCAAAATACTCAACTGTACTGGCATAGTTTTAGCATAGTAGAGTTTATCATCTACCATTAAATGTCTTGAAATATGGGTGCAACATGACTAACTTTCACACCTGAGCAAGTTAGGGGACAGTAGGATACTTTTCTCTAGCAAGGGCAGCTAAAGAAGTCTTTGGTCCTTTCTTTTCACTTCCTCCCCACCTATGAGGGTGGAATTTCTGCCCTTGTCTGTGTTTCCTGTACACAGCACTTAGTGATTGACAGAAGGGCAGGGCAAAGTTCCCATTTTTTTCTGCTAAATCCCCTATTTGGAATTCTGAGCAGTATTCTCGGGCAGAGGAGTTGTGATGGATTAGGAGCAATTCTTTGTGTGCCTGCTCCTACAAAAGCACATCCACCCACCTCAGTTGTCCAGGAACTTTTGTTATTCTTAAAAGCCATCATTTTCCTTTTCCTTTAATTTGTAGGAGAATAGTAAATACTGGAGCCCAGCAGGCAGGCAGGCATGGCCAGCCTTGAGGATACTTGGACAGGACCTTAGTCATGCTGGAGCACCACTCAGAGAGAGAGATGGGAGTGGGCATAACAACCCACCTATGCATGATCATAGTCACTGAGTATTTCTTCATAAAATGGCAACACAGGATATGTTAGTTTTCTTTTGCTATATAAACATTTAGAGGAGGAAAGATTTAGCTCACGGTTTCAGTCCACAATTGGTAGACCCTGTTGCTTTGAGTCTCTGGTGGACAGAACACTGTAGTAGGAGAGCACCGCAGAGAAACCTGCTCTCCTCATGGCACCCAGAGAGTAAAAAAGGAGAGAAAGGAGCAGACAGGGAGTGCCAATATCCTCTTCAAGGGCACTTTCCCAATGACCTAACTTCCTTCCACTGAGCCCCATGTCCTAACAGATCCCCTACCTCCTAATAGCACCACAGGCTGATGACTGGTCCTTTACACATAGGATTTGGGAGACATTTCAAATCTAAACTATAGTCAAGGGTTTTTTTGTTTGTTTTTAAGTTAAAGCAAAAGAAAAATAAAAACATTTTGATATTGAATACATACCAATCACAGTCTTTGGTTCACTTGCTTTTTAAGCAAGGCTTTGTCTTAGGAGGCAGCAGCTAGGAGCCTACGATGCTCCAGTCCAATACATTCACAGTGCCCTCGCTCAACATCATCACCCTGATATCTGCTCTTTCCTCTGTACAGAATGCTCACCTCTTATTTCCCTAACAACTCTGCCTGATCCCTAAAGAAGCAGGTCAGAAAACCCTTCTTCCAAGGGTTCCTAGAGGAACAGATTCTTCATGAAGGCCTAAGAAGAAAATGACCATATCCCTAATCATGCCCACTCCTGAGCTTCCTTCAGAGAAGCGGCACATGTTAAAGTTGAGCCTTTGGCCGCCAGAGAAGCCCAAAGGTGCTACATTTTTGTGTGAACATGATTGACTAGCTTGGTTCAAAAACAAAACATACAGTTTTCACAGTATAATTTTTTCTGAGTCCCCAAACAGGAATGCTGGTTTCTTCAGGCATCATTTCATTGCTATTAAAAAAGGCTGACTGGCCTAAAATAAAGGAAATGTTTCCTCCTGTCTCTAACCACCAACAGACTCTCTGCACAGAAGCCCTGGTACACCTCCACCAAGTCCTACCCTGACAAGGCCACGCCCATCCCAGATGCAGGCCCACGGTGCTGCGGCATGAGTTCCCCTTTTTTCCATATGCTGTCCTTTCCCCCCATTTCCTTCACAGACTCAGGCCTTCAATGCATGATGAAGAGAATAAGACAGGTGAATATGCCTTCAAAACCAAATAATCCTGGTTTTCTTTGAATAACACCACATAAAAGAAGAGAGTTAACACCCAATGAAAGAAAAGGCTATTCTGTTCATGAAGTCATCAGTGATGGCAGACTGTGCTGCCAGGTGTCATGACCCACACTGCGGGTCATGAGGCTCACAGTGGGTCACACCCAGAATGCTAGGTCTCCATCTCACTTCACTCTGACTCTGTTTCCGTTCCATCCTTTCGCTCTTTTTCCTAATGTATGGGCTGAAAACAAGCTTCAGGATTTCTGAATGATACAACCCATCAATGGAATATGATAGTTATAAAATTATAATTCTGAAGATGGCATGGTAACGCAGAATGCTTAAAATTAAAATGTAATTCATTTAAACTATGTCCAACATGTACATATGTAAGGGAACAGAAGGGAATGAATAAAAGCAGTGATTCATGAGGAATGAGACTATAGATTATTATTTTTCTTTATTTTAAAAACTTTCTATGATGTCATATTATTCTTACAATTAGAAATAAGCCAAGGTATACTCTCACATATATCCACAAAGACACTGTGCAGGGATTTTGGTGACTAGTTCAACCAGGACATCCATACCCTGGGATACTTCTGAGCAATAAATAAGGGGAAATGCAACAATGTGGACAGGTCTTGAAGACATTATATGAAGAAAAAAAGAAATCTCCAATGGTCACATAGGGTTGGGGGTATGGCTCAGTGACAGAGCACTTGCTTCACATTGTGTGAGGCCCTGGGTTAATCCTCAGCAAGGAAGGAAGGAAAAAGGGAAGAAGGGAAGGAAGGAAGGAAGGAAGGAAGGAAGGAAGGAAGGAAGGAAGGAAGGAAGGAAGGAAGGAAGGAAGGAAGGAAGGAAGGAAGGAAGGAAGGAAGGAAGAAAGGGAGGGAGGGAGGGAGGGAGGGAGGGAAGGAGGGAGGGAGGGAGGGAGGAGGGAGGGAGGGAAGAAAGAGAGAGAAAGATCACATACTTTCCATTTATATAAAATTTTTGAAATGACAAAAATTGCAGAGATGGGGAAGAGATCAGTGACTGTGGGTTGGGGACAATGAGAGAAAGAGGAGGGGTGAGACTAGAAAAGGGCAGAGGGAGACTTCTGTATCTTGATGACACAAATCTGTATGTGGCCACACACTTACAACAACATCATCTTCTTGGTTTTGGTTCTGTGTTATAATCGTGTATATTATACAGGGAGAACTGGGTGAAGTTTCACAGGACCTCTGCACTATCTTTCCAATTTCCCATAAATCGTCCATATAAAAAGTTAAAGAGGATAAGCTAAGGAGAGAATGACTACTATGTGAAAATGCTTTCCTCATGCTGGTCCCAGTTAAGTGGCTTCACTGTTGTCCTCCCTCACAGTGCTGCTTTCGGCACCCACACCTGTGTCAGATTCCTACCTTGAAGGCCTCTGCTCCAGTATAACGTCTTGTGCAAAACCTGTCAGTGATACCTTAGATGATAAACAAGATCCTGGTACAAAAAGGAAACAAAAGAAAAAGCAACACACCAAGGATATTCTAGAAGTCCTCTTATAGATTTCCAGACTAGTATTCCTCTGTATGCCATGATTTCAGTATTATTTTATTTTCTATATACTTACCATCTGCCACTAAGACATAATGATGATACAATCAGTTGTCCCCAGGTATTCATGCAGGATAGATTGGTTCTAGGACCCTCAAGGATACCAAGATTCACAAGTAAATAACGTAGTAGCTGCATATAACTTAATAATGACAGGGAAGGATGTTTGTATATGTTCAGCACAGACACAATTTTTTTCCTAATATTTTCAGTCTGTAGTTAGTTGAATCCACAGATCAGAACCTGTGAACACAAGGGCCAAGTGTACTGACTTTTGCAAACACTTCATGGTTTTTAGACTTGTTTAAATCAGACAGTATTTGCCAGGTTGCTGTAAGAGCTCTGAAATAGCCACTAGCAGGTTCAAAATCTTTCATTTGGAAATTTCATTTTCTGGTAACAGATCTCCATGTGTTTTTTTCCTTGGCCTTGCTTCCTGCAGACTTTACTCTTTGACAACACAGAGTTGGATTATCCCTGTCACACCCAACAGATCAGGTCTCATGGGGCCCAGCCTCTGCTAAAGTCACTTGCTCCTGCTCCCTGTGTGATCAAGTGTCAAACAATACGTCTCCTGTGCTTTCTCCCAGGCTGGAAGGTGCAACTAAAGGAAATGAGTCCCTTCCCACAAAGTCAAGTCTGATGTCCCCAGCAGGGTACCCCAGTTGCTCCTCATCACTATCAACCCTTGTCATATTAGCCACTGCAACTTTTCCATGACCTCTGTGACCTTGCCTGACATGACCTTGTCCTAAGCTCTAATTTCAACCCCACTCCATTCACAGGACCACAGGGACACTATGAGGGAGCTTGGATCCTGGAGAAGACAGGATAATATCTCTTCTGGGCTTTGCTCATTTCCTGTCTTTCTCCTACCTTCAGAATATACCCTGGTTCACTGGCTGGGACTGTTCGTTCCTTCCTTTTTTGACACCTCTTTCCATTCAAAACAGTAAACTTGTCCAAAGGGTAGCCCTGTTCTCACTGTTCCAACTTCCTCATCCCCTCTGAAACTGGAGGCCTTTGAAGTCAGACTTTCACCATCAGTCAGATCAGTCACCTCCACCTCTGCAGGAAGACCTGATTACACATGATGCACCCCTTCCCAAGATGGCCTCTCCTCCTCCATCCTCCAGAAAGCTCCCAGCTGCCTGCTGCCCTCATACCTCCAGGGTCCATGCAGTTGAAGAGCTGGAATGCCTCCAAGTCCAACAAAAAAATCAGCTCTTCTGAAAGCCACCCTTGCTCATTAGTCCTTGCCTCCTCCTCATCCCACACACCCCTGCCAAATTAGAAGTCACTTCTGGAACCTCTCAGTTAGGGTTCCAATTCATGGTTCTGAACATTTTCTCCATTGCTCTACCACATCTGCTCTTATCCCCTCCCTCCCTCCTCTTACCAAACTCTACCACCAGAGTAGTCAAGAGGAGCTGGCAGAAGATGTGAGCTCAAGGCATATCTGTCAAAGGAGTGAATCACACCCACAAAACTATATCTAAAGAATATAAAATTCTTAATACAACTTCATGAATTCTGTAAGCAGTTATAGTTGGCCCTCTGTACCTGTGGGCTCTACATCCACGAATTCAACCAACTGGGAATTGAAAATATTGAAAACAAATTTGCATCTGTACTGAACATACACAGACTTTTGTTCATACCACTCACTGTTCTCTAAGCAGTATAATACAACTGTTTGCATAGCATGGTATTATGAGTAATCTACAGATGATTTGAAGTACACAGGAGGATGTGGATAGGTCATAGGCAAATCCTACCCCATTTTACATAAGGGACTTGAGCATCTGGGGATTTTGGTATGGTGGGGCACTGGAACTAAACCCCCATGGATCCAAAGAGTGACTATATTTGGGCTTCAGCATTGGCTAGGCAGTCTGTGACAAAAATGATCCTCTGTTGTATGGTCCTAGATCACAAAAAGCTAATATTCTATTAGAGTTGATAATATATACACACAACTATTGTGAAAACAGTATGTGATTAAGTACAGTGGAATATACAAAAGGCACATTGCAAACCATAAAGCACAATTCAAATATGGATATTTAAAACAATTATTAACATTAAATTATATAAAACAAAGTTAGATAAAAGACAAATAGTGCCTGCAGAGTAACTTACAATTTTGTAAGAAAATTATTCTAGCATAATAATACATTATCCAAAGACTTATAGTATGGTAAGGTCTTTGAAAATGTGAAATAAGATGTCTATGAATTTTATTCTGTGATATGTGTATGTCATTTATTTTTAAGCAGAAAGTACTAAAAATATCTAGCAGCATTTAGAAAATATTTCACACTTGTTTTTAATCATTCCATGAATTTAAAACTAAAAGTATTTAAAAATTAAAATATCCTACATAATGAAGACCAAGTATCTAAATTTCCTCCTTGAAATAAAAGGACTACATACAGAAGGTAGCATTTTACTACATCATTTGGACCAGGGCAGCAAATGGAGTGTAACATATCTATTCAGGAAGGAGCTGCATCATGCAGGGACCGCTCCTCTTTGTCCCTGACAACTATGAAGTCCAATACAGTTGTGGCTATCGGACACATGTGCCAAATAACCCCTCCCCTGAGCTTTCTGCCAGCATTCTTTCATCGCTAGTCATGGGACACTCCCTGAAGCTCCAAGAGTGAACTCTGCCCCTAGCACAGCCCAAACCTCACCCTGGCCAGAGACCCTGAGTCCCTATTGCCCTGGCTGTAGTCTAGGCAGGGCTGGGGAAAGACCAATGTCCATATCTAACTTAGCCTGGCACAGAGGTGTGGCATTAGATCCTGGCCATAAAACTTCTATATCATCCTAATAAAGTGCACTAAATGCTGACTGATGTAACTTTCATATGTTTATGAAGGAAAAGTTCTGGTAGGTGTTATTCTATGCTGTTCTAGTCTTGATTACAGACCCCAGTGTGGATAAACACACTGGACTACTTGTATACTTCTCCCAAAGTATGACAAGAACAAATAAATTTTTTGTACAGAGGACTCGCATGCATTTTTAATTACTATTTTTAAGTTAAAAATAAATGATTATATAGGTGAATTGTTAAAGAAAAATTCAAATGTGCTCCCAAAACAGCCCAGAGGGGATGCCACCCCACCTTGAGTCCTGAGCACAAAGGCCCAGCAGGCCCTGATATTTCCTCACAGCCCAATCAGTCTCTGGCATCTTTGCAAACGACAAGAATTCCAGGCCTTCAGGACCAGAGGACACATTTGAAAATCATCTAAATCTTGTAGAAACTGTACCCTCCAATCCTGAGGTAGGAACATCACCTTCCTTCTCCTTCCTGTCCTCCAAGCTGAATCACAGGTCTTGCACCTGAAACACCAGAGTCCAGATGATTGCCATCCAGGACTGGCCCTAAGAAACACAGTAAACTTGGGGTCCTTGTTCCTTCAGAGCCGTTCTGCCTTCTGTGTGATGCTGTCTCTTATGTTACCTGCAGCTCATGAGATCATGTTCTCTCCTCCCTCTCAACTACCCTAACTGGCCTTTGGTACAGGATCTCCCAAGGTTCTTGTTCACCAGGTATAAATGACGGATAAGACTACACCTCCCCTGGGAGAGCTATGAATTGAAAAGGAAATAGGGATTCATTTTTTCAAGTTCTAAACCCCCACACAGAACTAGGTAGCTGGATGGAAGAAATGGTGGCCTGTTTGTTTTGTTTTCTTTCTGGCTTTATTTTAACAGAAATACAGAAAGGTGGACCACTGGACAGGTGAGGCGAAATGGTCTTGTGAACCACTTGATTCAAGGCTTGTACCTCTGTCTCCTAGAAAATGAAGTCCTTCCTGGGCTACACATCTTTCTTCTCAACCTATTAGGGAGGTCTCTACAAGTTCAGCATCACTTGAGTAAATAATTACCAGGCCAGTTCTTGCTAAATTCAACCCTATTGAAATAGTTCTAAGGTAGATGGCTCAGCTGAATCACTGCTGAAATAAAGTCAGAATGGGTTATTTTATTTTTTAAGCAAGCTTTATGCAGAATGGTCATTTTGAACTTACTTCCTTGAAGCACATAAAAGGACAAAGTTTAATGTAAAGAAAAATTATCCTACTGCACAGCCCTGATTATGAAATGGTACCACTCTCAAAACTGACATGTAAGACAATATTGCTCTCTCTCCTGGATCTTGAATATGAAATAGGAGGTGTGATTTAGGGGGAAATTCCACTTAGAAAGGGACAGAATAGCAGCATGACCTGACCCATCAGAGTCACAGCAGCAAAGCATCTCAGACCTGGCCAAGCACAGCCTCTCAACACACCTTCTGACAATTTACTGGCTCTTTCTATTCTTCCTCACATTCAATTGGATGCTACAAGATGGGTGTGGGGGTCTAAAAAATGAGTATTTTGAATGAACATGATACACACACGATTCATTGCTGTTTTCACTGCTTTTACAAACAGTTAGCAAAAGCTTCTTGAATGATTCCTTTCTTTTTCTTTTTTTCTTTTCTTTTCTTTTTTTTTGAGATGAGGTTTCCCTATGTTGCCCAGGCTGGTCTCAAACTTCTACCCTTCAGAGATTCTCCTACCTCAGCCTCTGAGGCACGTGCCACTGCATCCAGCTGGGAAGATTATTTTCTAATGACATAAAATGTCTTCACTTCAGTTTATATCCATCGGAGAGCATAGAAAGGCAAAACAACCCCAACTCAGAGTTACTTTCTCCTATCACACATTCTCAAAACAAGTCACTTCTGACACCAAATATGTTGCAGAAACACAGAAAGGGTCTTGTGTTTTCTCCTCTGCTCTCATACCAGAATCAACACAGAAGACTTCTGTGACCTTAAAAGATACTGAAATCTCTCCCCACCAGCAAGCAATTCTGCAATGGACTCCAGTTGGGAGTCCTCAGATTCTACCTGGACATGGACTCAGATCCCATAAGGTTGAATCCCCAAAACTGCCCCCTTCCCAGGTGGGTTTGCCCTGCCTCTTCACCAACTGATCAGTCCTCAGGTGCCCACAACCTCCTTCAGGTCCAATTAATTTGCTTAAGTAACCCAGACAACTCAGGGAAATCTTACATTTACCAACTTATTATAAAGGATATTACAAAGATACCAATAAAGAAATACCTAGGGTAAGTGTGGGAAGAAGGGGTGCAGGGCTTCAAAGCTCTCTTCAGGGTGCCACCCTCCAGGAACCTCCCCATGCCCAGTTATCTAGATGGCCCCTCACCATTCCCTGGGCTTTGGTGGAAAATGCACTGTACAGGCCTGATTGCTAATGGCCTGGGAGGAGGAAGAAGCAAGCCTCTCTACTCAGATACTAGGCCTCTCCATTAGTACTCCTTCCTACTGCAGTTTGGATCTTCCAAAGTTTGGATCTTCCAAAGGTGTTAGAGATTAGATCCCTCGAGTGGTGCTGCTGGGCTGTGGTAGGAACTGTAATAGGTAGAACCTAGGGGGTGATTCAAAAGGGCATGCCCTCAACGGGGACTGTAGGACCATGGTCTCCTCTTCTTTCTTCACGTTTCTGCCAGGGTCTGAGTGGCTTAAGTCTGTCTGTCACACTGCCAGGGTCTGAGTGGCTTAAGTCTGTCACAATGTGCTTCCTTGCTACATACCTATAAGCAATGAGGCCAAGCAAACATGGACTAAAACCTCCAGAACTATGGGCCAAAATAAACTTCTTGTTTTTATAAGTTGATTACTTCAGGCATTTGTTATGGCAACAGAAAGCTGACTAACACACCTCCCTCCAGGATATGGGACAAGACTCTTCCGGAATGAGGAGGGTTTTATGGTCTACTTTAAGACAAGAATTTCCTCACAACCAGCAACAAGACATAAGGGCAAGGGAAGATTACAAGCTTGGGGAAGAGAAATGCTAGTGTGTATGGCTTTCCTTCGGACAAGGATTTTGAGCCAAAAATCATGGACAAAACCATATATATACATATATATGTGTGTATATATATATAAATATACATATGTATATATATTCTGATATACGTCATAATATCACAATCCATTTGAATATGATTTAATTTACTCCATTTTTATAAATATGTAAATGAGTAGTTGAAATTTATAGAACTGGAAAACAATTTAATTGCAAGAAAAACTTTTAGTAAAAATTTTGAAAAGCCTCACATAGAACAATGGTGATAGCACAAAAATGTTGCATAGCAATTCAGTTGTTTTTAAGAGATAGTTATTCTGTTTATCTCCAAAGCTAGCAATGTCTCTCAAAAATTTAGTTAGAGGAAATTTTACTACCTTTGTCTCCTGGAAAATAATTTACATTTTCCAAGTTGATTATGGCAAGATCCCAATGGCCTAAGACTTATAAAATATACTGGAATAAACTGGGTTGATTAAGACTCATTCTGAAAATGTCCTCTTTTTTAAAAAGTAAATAGTATTTACTTATCCAAGTCTGCTTTCATACTTATCCAATACATTTAAATCAGGGAGATTTTGAACCAATTTGTATTTCTCTTATCTCTTTGGGCTGCTCTGTGTCATATCCAGATTCATGATGTTCAAGGTCAGGATCTTTGTGAAACATGGAGAATAAGGGAGCAAGTGAGGGAGGCCTGGCCCAGAAGCTGTTCAAAGGGAGACATGAGGACATGCAACTCAAAATGGAATCTTTGCAAAGGAAGGGAATGAGTGAAAACCAGCACAGAAAATAAACACAGAAAATCTGCTGCTGAATCTTAACCATGAAGCATTCCTGGAAATACCTTCTCATCATCGTTTCCACAAGTCATATGCCTGGAAAGATGAAAGTGATTCCATTTTTATATAATGAATCACACCTTCAGTGAGGGCACAGCCAGGAATTCGGAAATGAATTTCTAAATCCTTCAACAATAGATCATCTGAATTATAAAAAAAACAATCCAATGTCACTCCCTCTACTTGTATTTTTCTCAACATAATAAACTTTGTAAGGTCACTTCTCCAAGCAGGGCACACCCACATTTCTTTGTCTCCTCCTTTGTTCCTATGTGAAATCTTCCTTTCATTTTACTTATGCTTCTCAATGAAAGTTTTAATTTATTTTTGTGTCCCGTGAGAAGAATCAATGATAGTCATATTCTAATAACAGATCATATTATACATTCTTGATTTTAAGTGATCAATATCTTGAGCAATGATCAGCAGCTCAATGTCACCTGAATGGCAGAGGTCTAGGGAATGACTGCGAATTAGGATATGTAAACTATACTGAAAGACACCAAGGAATGAATATGTCAGGCTTCTTATTTTCCTGTATACTACAGAGCTGTTTACTCCAGAAGCTCAAAGAAAAAATATACCCAACACTACTAGCTCATAATATTCCAGGGGCAAAGGTGGAATGTTAACCTACTTTGCATTACCCACAGGAAACTGATGGTGATAGAGGATTCTGGACACTTTTTCAGAAGCGTGCCAATTATAAAAGGCACACCCACATCAACCAATTAAGAAAGATCATTCTTAAGTGACCCACAAAGAACGATTCAAGCAAAGCTACTATTGACTTAAAACAGTTAAGATTCATTTAGAATATTGTTTTAAACCAGTTATCGAGTTTTACATACTTCTGTAATAAGCTCCTCAGAGGTAAGGATAATGTCTCTGAATTACACTGAATTTTCAATATTTCATAAAGCACTGCATGGCATGGACAATACAAAGTGTACTTTCCACACTGCTGCATATTTACATCATAGTAACAGGCATGGAGTAGGTAATCCATGTTTTATACACTGAAGAGCTGCCTTTTCAAAGTGACTATTTTAAATTCCTATAAACAATCTATGAGAGTTTCAACTGCTCCACAACCTTACTAACCTTTGTTATTGTCTTTTTTATTAAAGTCATTTTAATGAGTTTAGAGAGGTGCACTTCCTTAATCACTAATGAGACCGAGCAATTTTCCTGTGCTTACTAGCAATTTGGATATGTTTTTTGGGTGAGTATCTGTAGAAGTCCTTCAGCCGTTTTCTCATTGGTTTATCTTTTTACAATGGAGATAAAAGAGTTTTTTTTATATTCCAGATACAGGTCCTTATCACATGTGCTAATAATTTAACCCGTTTTGGGAGCTATCTTTTTACCTTCTGGATGGTATTCCGTGCAGCAAAAAGTTGTTAGTTTTTATGAGTTCCAATTTATTCCTGTTTTCATTAGACAAGGTTGCTCTTGGCATCGTCCTAAATCATAAAAATTTATTCCTGTTTTCTTCTGAGAATTTCCTAATTTTATCTCTTAGATTATGGTCTATGGTCCATTTAAAGTTAATTTTTCTGTTTATTTTCGATAGGGAACACAATTTGGTTTCTCTGAATGTGGATATACAGTTGCCTCAGCACCATCTGTTGCAAAGACTATTCTTGCCCAATAAATATAAGGGTTTATTTTTGGACTCTCAATTATGTTCCATTGTCTCTGTCTGTCTCTATGTCTAGATATACTCTCTTGATTATTGTAGCTCTGTATAAAGTTTTTAAATCAGGAAGTCTCAAACTTTGCTCTTTTCAAGATTATTTTCACAGTCTCTTGCATTTCCACATGACTTTTAGGATCATGATACCAAGCTCTGTGGAAGACTTCACTGCAGTTATTTGAAAGAATATTCTCAAATGTGTTATCAACTTTGTATAGCTCACTGTTTCTGTTTGGTGTCACCTTTATGATTTCCTTTTTTCAGTTTTGATACTATCTTGTTTCCTGCACATGCAAAAAAAAATGTGGGGTTCAAAATTAAAACTACATAAGAAATCTCACCCCTATTTTTATGTTAGATACTCCTCCACAGACCCCTATCATTTCTTTCTTGTTTGTTCTGCTAAGGAAAGCAACTGTGTTTTTATTTCTATTTTTCCTTATTCCTTGCCCCCACAAAAGAAAATACACCATAGACCATTTCCATGTGCTGTTTTCATATGAACAGTTAACAGAAATCACTCTATGTTACCTAATCATGATTTTTCCTTTTCATTTTTATGACTGATGTAATTTTAGAAGGTAAAATGAGACTGTGAACATTTTTTTGGTACAAAAGGATAGGAAAAGAAGCATATGACATTTGGTGATTGAACTGTAGTCCTGCCATTGCAGAATTAGATGTTATCTGTGTTAAATCACGTACTAATGCAAACGATACACGAAAATACATTATTCACTTACAACAAACAGACAAACAAAAAATATCTCTAACATCTACTCAGGAACTTGAACCAAATAAAAAATTGGCCAAGCTTCACAGAAAATCCTAATAATACCCCCATACAACCCTGTATCATCTTCTTTCACCTTCTATTCCCTTCTTTCATCTTGTTTGAGGCAACCAAGTGACTCCTTCAACACTAATACTCTTCTAGATCTGATGCTGAAACTACTGGTGCCTAGAATTTTCTAGAAAGTGGCCTGCTGGGTTCTTTTGAGTCCCTTGACCAAGAGGAACTGATCTCAATAACCCTTGGCCCTTTCAAAAGCATGTGGCTGCCATTTGACAATGTGGAGGAGGGGACTGTACCAGGCAAAAGCACCAACTCTTGGGAGGCTGAGCTCATTCTATTTCGTTTCCTCACAGTCTTGCTCAGACCTCAGCACAGTGCTTGACAAATGTGGTTGATTCACTGGTGTCTTACTCCTTGGGTAATGTATAAAAGTTCTCACTGTATTTTAAAAGCCATGCCCTATAATGTACTCTAATTTCTATGTATCCTTCCCCACTTAATTTAAAAGTACTTCATCAAGCTGTTAGCCAAATATATATTTCTTAAAACTACTAATAAGAAACTAAATCACAGGGTTCTCATGAAGCCTGAATTAATCTGAATATTTCATTCTATTTCCGACCCTGCTATTTAGAATATGTCAGATTCTTTTTCCTAAAAATAAATATTCCAAGTGCATAATGTAATTAGAAGAGGGATCATCCTTGCTACCTCATACAGCTGTTGTGAGAATAAAATGAGAAAATATCTGTCAGACAGCCTGGGATACTGTGGGGTGCATGGTAACACCCAGTCGTTCTGTGTGGACTTTCCCACATCATGTTCAGAGAAAGAATCAAAAAGTCACACTGAAGCCTTTCGTGTGTAGACTCTTTTTTTTTTACAAGGTTATTATTGGACAGTCATGTGAAATAGCATCATCTACAGAGCAACTATTCATAGGTAGACCAGTTGCTTCATTCTCATGGCAAGTTCATTTACACAGAAGAAGCTCTTGATCTCGAAGGAGCTTGGAGTAGAACAGAAGTTTGGCCATACAAGGGCTCACCCATGAAAGAGAACAAACAAAAAGACTGAGCGAATTCTAGGAATGACCGGTGGATTTACTAAAGAAAATCCACTTGTTTAGATCCACTTCCTGCTGATAAGTACAAGGCTCTACAGGTCCTATGGTGTAGAAAAGGGGGAATGGCACTAAATCATAGCTGCTGTGAACCAGGCACTTGATATAAGTCATCCCGTGACATTCTGATCACTCATTGAGGTGAGAAGAACTATCCCCATATAACCTCCAGAGGTTGCCTCCCCTGGCCACAGACATTCAGCTGACCTGCCAAGACTGCAGCCCATTCTCTGTTGTGTCTCTGGATCCCTGTAGAGAGGGAGAGGCTTACTTTGTCAGGGTGTGGCCATGATGTGAACAATGGCCTGGACCCCATGGTCAGCATGTGCAGCCATCTCCCTCCAAGGGGCTGGTGGCTATTTTTACTCCATGCTCTAACACACTCATGGTTAGAAAGCATTCTGAATCATGCTCTGAAAAGCTATGTGGCTTAGCAGAGACTCCAGGATTTCGGTCATGGCAACTGTGTACTGAGTTCCCAGCACAAAGCCAGGAGTGTTCCCAGGCAGCAAGCCCAAAACCCTTCCTTTAAATTGACTCTGCGTCATATCACCCTGGGTATTTTATCAGACAAGAACAAATTAGCATTCTCACTCTATATATACTTGAGGAGCAAACTAAATCAAGGATTGAAGGCAAGGCACAAAAGGACCGGCCATGAAATTCCCTGCAGGAGCCCCCTCCGGCCATTCTATTCCCAGGATCTTTTGAAAGCTAACTCCCAGTGCCACAAGCAAGCCATTGTGTGTCAGAAAAGGCCACTGTTGGGGCCTTTCAGCACACACAATAACTCGTAGGCAGGGTCCAATTTTAGAACTTGATGGAGAGCAATGACTGCACCAACATGGGTCTGCGATTTTGTTGAGAAGCCAGACTCCCCAAGAAAAGTGATGCAGAAGCTGGCAGCTGGCAGGACTGTTGCTGGGGGATCACTATGCACTTTTAGTTACCCAGATGATCCTCCTGTGTGCACTCTCTGCAGCACGCAGATGGAGTTGCACGCGATCTTTACACAAGGATCCTCCAGGAGGCAGGGCCAGTTCCACCCTCACTGTTGACTAGTGAGGAAAGGAAGCCCAGCCCAGAAGCTATGTGACTTGATGAAGGTCTCCAACTGGTTAAGTGATGACAGGTGCTCTAATGAGAAGGTTGATTACTTCACTACATTGTTAAACTCAAAAACATTTCCTGTCCAACAGCCTGCTTCCCTGAGTTATCGCTTCAGGTAAATTCCACTTTTTCTATACATGGGAATTTACCTACAGGGCAGAGTTAAGGTTTCCTTGACTAATTTTACTTGTTATTATATTGTATATGATACAGATAAGATTTTCAGAGTGACTGAGAAATTCCAGAAGAGCAGAACCTAAACAAGTCCAGTAGAAGCTTAGTGTCTGGTGACACATCCCTTTCAGGTCACAATAAAGAGGAGAAGCACCACCAGATTCAACCCTCACATGTCCCAAGGTTAAAATGCCAATGTCCTGGAGAAACACACTGCGTAGGCCCTGGCAGTAAGGGCATGGTAAGAAGGAAATATGTTGTTCAGCTGAAATATACTGCATTTATTTGCTAATTCAAAAATTACTTTCCCTAGAAATAATATGGCTGTTTTTGAAATACACTTTTTATAACTAGAAGCAATACTTTGCTTAATTAAGATGAGCGACAATTTATTATCCTAAACAAATTGAGAGCTTGTAATTATTTGGAAGAGTACAAGTCTTCCCTTCAAAGTTAAAACCATATAGTATTTTTAAACGCCTAAAACAAATTATAAAATGGCTTTCATGGATCTTATTTATAGAACAATCAAATATCTAAAGTTGGCATTGAAAATGAAAACAGAGAAAGATTATGGGGTGTTTATTCGCTCACTTAGAAGACATTTGCTAATTCTTTTCTATGGCCCAGTCTCTGGAATAGACTTAGATAAGCACAAATGAAGATGACTGGTCCCATCCTGGGCAACTTGTAGGAATGCATATAAACAAACACACTGTGGAAAGGCTCAGGATAAATGCTCCCAGAGCTCAAGATAAGGGCCAGGATGCTTTCTACCTCAGGAAGAGAGTGGTAGCCTCAGGACACTGCCAGTTGAGATAACGGGTGATGAAAGAGCATAGATGGGCATGTGCATCAAGTGGAGGGAAGAGGGTTTCTAAGAAAAGAAGATGGGGATGGTCACGGGCACGTGACCAGCTTGGATTGCAGGGATGCTACAGCTGGGGACTGACCGTGTGCAGCTGGGTCTGTGGGGAGGGATGTGGGGATGAGGAAACAAAGTCAGGACCCAGAGATGAGAGAAAACCCACTGAACACTCTGGGCAGAGAAATTATATCATTCATTAGTATTTAGCCATGACTTCTCTGGAAGCACGAGAGGGTGGGCTCAAAGCACATCTTGCCTTTCTTTTATGAGAGCAGCTCATGAACTAGAAAAACTTCAAACCCACTTCCACACTGCTGCTCACCTCTCCTATCCTACCTTATGCAGTCTCCACAAAGACTGTGACTGCCTTCCCACCCCTCATGCCTGCCAAGCTCAGCCGCACCCCAGGACACTTGTGCCTGCTGTCCCACACCCTAGCAGCAAGGCTCACTCCTCTCTTCACTGTGTCCCATGTACAAAGACAACCCCCAAAGAGCAGTCATCGTATCTCTCTTCCAATCCATTTATTTCCTGAAACCGCATTCTATGTTTGTTTAAATATTTACTATATGCCCCACCAGAACATATCACATCAGGGTTGGGGGTGACCATGTCTGTCATGTTTATGGCTCCATTCCCAGGTGTACAAGGTTGGTGAGACTAGGATTGAAAAGCAACTGCAGAAGTCCACAACGCCAATGGAGACTTTGTCTGAACTGAGCACACTGCTGTGTGATGAGATATCAAGTGGAAGAGTTGATGTCTAAATGAAGAAAGGAAACCCAGATGACCTCCTCACTTGCCAGCGAGTGTGGCAGGACCCCATTTGTCAAGCCCAGTTTGGAGTTAGCTCAATGTAGATTCCTGGATGGTACTATTTAGAGACATGTTGGAAGGGTAAATCCTAAGCTGCTCAGAGGACAGGTGAGGAGAGAGAGCTAGAGGTGACAGTGGGAGACCATCAAAGTCTTGGGAACAACGACTCTACTGGCCATACTCACTTTCAGACTAGACTGGACATATCCTCTGCTGCTTCACCTGGTGTCCTTCCACTGAGAGCAATGCCTTGCCCAAGGCTCATGGCAGGAAGTGCTGTCTGACAGCAAGCCCTGCCCTCCTGGGAGGCCACATGCCCTGGGAAGAACATAAAGCATAAGAACAGAAGCTGGGTGAGGAGCAAGCGTGGGGAACCCCAATAGCTTCAGTGTGAGAATAAAAGTCTTCAAAGCAGTCTGAGAGGGCCTTGACCAAGGAGGTCAGAAGAGGAACTCTGAAGGAAAGAAGAGTCATTGGAATCAAAAGTAAGTAGAAAAAAAGTTGTACTGACAGTGTCACGGTGAGTGGCACTCAGGACTTAGTGTGACAATGATGGCCAACAACTTTGCTAGGAAGGGCCATGCATGAGGATGTTGGTGGAAGGCAGAAGTAGAGAAACTGTGCCAAGTCAAGCCAAGCACTGTGCCCAGGCACCAACCAGGCACTGAGGTGACTGCCTCATCTTAATCACTGTCATACCAACTTTGGAGAAAAAAGCAAGGTCACTGAAGTGATAAATATATATTCAGACACAATAGTAAAACCTTAACAAGCAGCTGGGGCAGCATCTATTCAATAGCTCTGAGGGGGCAAGTGCTGGGACACAATGGCAAAGGTGACCCTCCCTCTTGGGACTCATTATCCCACAGAGCAGGGCTGAAGTGGGTGCCAGGAGCCCCAAAAGAAGATCACTAGGCCACAGAGGAACCAGCAAGTCTTCAGAGGAGCCTGAAAACATGCTCAGGTGGGAGGAGAAGAGACTTGGGCTACATCTGGAAAAAGGAGTTAAGAGTTCCACCCAATAGGCTGGGGCAAAGCAAGACCAAATCAATCAGAACTTACATGTCAGGAGAGAAATCTCGGCACTTGAGGTCTCAACAGCAAGGTTCTTAGTAATAGCAGAGAATCATGGGATTACTTCCAGAGGGCAACCCCTGGAGAAGTTCCTAACCGTGAACATCATCTGTCATCTGTGCTCCACTGGGGCACAGGGTAAAATGCCTGCTCCAGCCCAGCACTGCTGTGAGCACACACCACACGGCTGGTGAAGTCTGGGGTGAAGCCCACAGACCCATATTCTAATGTGCTCCCAGGGTTGCTGCACGTGGGTAGCGCTGTGACAGAAAGAGGGGGCAAATGAATGGTTTTAAGCAAGGTCCTGGAAGGTCAGAGGGATGTGATTCAAAATGTGTTCTTGGCAGCGAGTGGGGGATCAATGACAAAGTATGAGGCTCCAAGCACAGAAATCAGAGAAGCTTTCAGGAGCCCAGGAAAGAGCTGGCAAGGGCCTGGCCTAAGAATCAAGGCTTCACAAATGGGCACAGGGTGGACCACATGCAACAGTGAGTCCAACACAACCTCCAGGAATCTGCGGGGTGGATGCTGAGGTATATGGAGTCTTGTACCAAGACAGGGCGATGGAGGCAGAGGGGGAAGTTTAGAGAATGTGAGAGCTCAGTGGGACATGCAAATGACAATTCCTTCCTCTCCCAGCATGACCTGGTCCCTGACAATCATTCCCTGATCCTACTGTGCTCTATGTGTGTCACATTCACCAAGTCACTTCACCTTGTAGGTTACAAGGAGGGCAGAATCGATTTCCGAGGCCTCTCCAAGTCCTGGTTTGGAATCTTAACAGCTCTAGGCCCTGCTGCTACTACAGAATCCATTCCCCACAGTGGGTTCCAGCCTTTCCTAGGAGAATGGCCCATGCCAGCCACCCCAAATAGGATCTCAAATTAGTCATGTGGTTGAGACTTCATAGATTATTCTGAGGCTCAAAGATTAAGGGAGTCAATGACAGAACCAAGTTGGCAGGGATAAGTTCACAATGGTAACCATAACTTCTTCATAGACAAGAAAAAAAAAAAAAAATTGGTAGGTGATGAGCAGACAAAAGCCCCTCGTGTTAAACTGCAGACCCCACACGTCAGTGCTTTCAGTTGAAATTTCAATCCCTGTGAAGATTAAGAGCTCCCAGGTGGGGCTGTGGAGTTCACTGATTTCACCACTGGCCTGCCTGACTGCAAGTTCAAGGGCTGACAGGCAAGGCCTGGGAGAAAGAACCAGCCAGACCAGTCCTGTTGGATTGTACTGCCGACGGTGACACAATCCTAATGTCACTGAACACCTTTTTGGCAACTACCAAACATTTCATAATGATCCCTCTACAAAAGTAGTTGACATAAGGAGTATTATCCCCATTTCAAAGGAAAACAGTTACTGTCGATGGAACGCTAACGTAAGTTTGGAGCTATGGTAGGCACATAAACACAGTGTCTCACTCTGTTTTCATGACAGCCCACGAGGGAGGTGCTATTATTCTATTTTTGCAAAAAAAAAAAAAAAAAAAATGAAATTGAGACTTAGATTAAGTAACTGTCAAAAGAAAACATACTCAGTAAGGGATGGAACCAGGACTCTAACAGGTCTGTCTCAGCTCAGTTACCATAAGATGCTAATTGCAAATAAAATATAGTGTAATTTTTTAAAAGCAATAACATTTGACGCAAAAAGAACCAGATGCTTTAACTGTACATTAAGTTGGTGACATCAAAACACTCCAAGTGGGGTGGAAGCAAATGAGTATAGGATGAAACAAAAAAACGTAAAGACTCACAGAGGGTTGCTTTTACATACATGTGTGTGAAACTAAATTTCATATCTATAATGAAATGCTCCATAAATAAACTATAGAAATCAAAGAAACCTTTAGTTCCACAAATAAATTGTAGGAATCACGTCCTACCTTCCTTCCAGTCCCAGAATGTCTAGGAGACCTCTTGGGCCTCAGCAGATTAATCACAGTATTATTTCTATCGTGAGGTCCTTCTAAAGGGGCATGTGACAGCAGCCCAGGGTTGGACAACACACAGCAGCACTTCTAAGGCCCCACTAAAGAAAATCCAACAAGGAGAACTTCAGAGGCATTTCTTACTCTTTTTCCAAGTTCCCAGTCCTCAGGTTAATATGGCATTTGTATCCCCATCCCAGTATACGGACACTGAACACAAGGTTGGGACTTAAGGAAATCTGCAGACACAGGGAAGAACCAGAGGAACTGGATTCCAGAGAACCCAGAGTGGGGCTGGTCCTGCAGCTGCTGACCCCAGTAAACCAGCTATACCCAACAGACAAACGGCCGAGAGGATTAGGACAGAAAGTCCACCAGGCAGTGACTGGATGGTGGCAGGTCTCACCTTTGCTGCAGCAAGGTACAGGTAGAAAGCAGGTTGTTTGAAGTCCTGGGAGCAGAACTTATGTCAGTCTGAAGATCCAAAATGTGGGTGCACAGAGGAGTGTGAAGGGAGAGACTGCACTGCCGCCAGAGCTACCTGCGGAATCCGACTACCTGAGAGCACCCTGGCATGTACCGGATGCCTTACCTGCCCAGAGAGAGGAAGGGTGGGGAGTGAGGGTCAGACAGCCTCCTGCTGCCAGGGAGGCTGCTGTTTGTTCCTTCTGTAACCCTCCCTCCCTGCTGTGGCTCTCTGACTTCTATGATGAGTTCAAAGTCCACACGGATTTAACTGTAGATGTGAATTGGCAGATTTTTTTACCATGTAAGAAAATGTACATCCAGTATCGAATCCTGAGGAAATAGCCATCAGATGATTTCCATCACATGAAAATTTACCTGTGAACTTATAACAAGAAACTAGGATTAGACGTGATTCAGTATCCCGGGTTTCCCTACCATTTTTCTAACTACTTAAAATCCTCTACACAGTAATGTATAACCTCACAAGCTTTCTTGGGTTAATATAATTCATTAGACAGAAAGACAGTTTTTGACACTTTAAGTAACTAGTGAGAGATCTTGTTAAAATATTTTAATTTGGTGAGTAACAATGTTATATGTGGACAAATACAAAATAATAAATTTTTCCTTTTCTGTATGAAAAGCAAATGTATAGCAAAATAAAGAAATTTAACTATATAACTGACCAAAGCTGCACTTAGGAACTGATTTTTTTACTCTTATTTTTATTTAAAGATCAGTTGGCTCTAATTTAAGTGGGAAAGAAAAATAGCTTTTCAGGTTATAGCATGCAAACCATTCTACACAAATAACACAGTGTGTGTGTGAGGACAGTTTTCATTTCCCACAAATGGAAAGCAAAAGAAATTCCAGGGAGATGGGTGGCACCAGCATGTAACTATGTTTTACTTGGTTTTGAGCTGTATGTACACCAAGACCAAGGAAGGCAACACTTTTATTTAGATAATTCAACTTACCAGCTTTGGGAGGAATGTAGAAAAGCAAATTTGCAAAATGAGACCCATATTTAGTATAGCCCCTATTTATTTACATTTTAACATCCATGTTCCTAGGCTTCTTAATTTCAACCTGTGATTTTTTTATGGAGCTAAACTGAATAATAAATTATTGCAAATAAAAAATGTATCACCTTGTTCACATCATATTTCCAGAAGGGTTATGTAATGAACCCCAAAGTGGTCAAAGATAACCTCTTAATTTGTTTTTTGTTTTGGTACTGGAAACTGATCCTAAGGGTGCTTAACCACTGAGCTGCATCCCAGCCCTTTCTTTTTATTTTGAGACAGGGTCTCATTAAGATGTACAGGGCCTTGCTAAATTGCTGAGGGAATTACAGGCATGAGTCACCTGGCCCAGCTAGCCTCTAAATTTTTGTAAAACCCTCTTCTCACCACTATCTGTCTCCATAAGGTGGAGCCATGCAGAGGCAGTGTTAAGAGGAAAATAATCAAACAAAAATTGCAATAAGCCAGGTGCGGTGGCGCACACCTGTAATCCCAGAGGCTTGGGAGGCTGAGGCAGGATGGCAAATTCAAAGCCAGCTTCATCAAAAGTGAGGTGCCAAGCAACTCAGAGAGACCCTGTCTCTAAATAAAATACAAAAGAGGGCTGGGGGTGTGGCTCAGTGGTGGAGTACCCCTGAGTTCAATTCCCAGTACCAAAAAAAATGAAGTGCAAAAAAAAAACAAAAACAAAAAAAAAAAACACTCTACTTGCTTAAATGTGGTTTTACAGTAAATAAAAATTTGAAACTAGTGTTATTTTTTCTATTTTCTTTTCTTTTTTTGGTAATGCTGGGGATTCACAGGGCTTCGTACACCTGCCAGGCAAGTACTTTACCACTGAGAAATAACCCCAGTCCTGTTTCTACTTTTTAAAATAATGTCAACCCTGGTACACTTTCCTGACTCCCTGTTATAAACCACTGTCTGAAGTATTTTCAGCTAACCAGGTAAGCACTCTGGGCTGAGGGGGGTCAGGCCCTGGGGCACACAAACAAACTGGAGACAAAACAACTCCATGAGTCCAATCAAATGACAACAGCCATCCTGCTGCTGAGCAAGGGCAAGGTAGTCTCCACACATGAACCTGTCTGAAAAAACTTTTAGCCTCTACTGACATTTTTGTGCATTTAATTATCTGTAAATTCTATATACCCTACTAGTATCTTATGAAACATTACAGAAATTATTCCAAAATAGAACTTTAGAAATAAGCTATAAAAATAAATATTTTCTTCCCAAACCCGATGGAGCATAAGGTACACACTAGGGGGCCACACCTCCACTCTAGAGATTACAGCTCTAACAAATGAGCAAGTAAGGAATCCCTGCTGTGGTCTTAGCGGTAGAATGAGTACCCTCCCCATCAGGGGCTGGCTCTAGGGTTCCGGTGTCATTTGGAATTTCATTCTTGTCCATTCTCAATAAAGAAGACTTTTTCCTCATCACTGCAGGAAGGCAAGTAGTATATAGCCACCAGGGATTTGACTTCAAATAAGTGTTCTAGAGCTAGGGCTGTGAGAAGCAGCATCAACATCCCTAGTAATTTGTCAGAAAGGAAAACACAGTAAATACATCTGCAGCATGGCCCTGTCTCACTTACAGGAGTGCTGGCCCTTCCAAGACCCAAGTACCTTCCCTCACTGTTGCCATCAATGCAGAACGGCAGGTGCACATAGTCTCACCAAGTCTATCTGACCCTACCTTTGTATAATGACAGGGAACACTAATCAAAATTTTCCCAAGTTCTTAGGTGTCCACTCTGTGCAAGATGGTGTGATATATGTTTAAATTATTTGATCTTCACAGATCTATGAAGCAGGTGTTATCATATTACCCTGATACAGATTAGGAATTAAAAATAGTGTTTCAGGGTTGGGGATGTGGATTGAGTGGTAGTGTAAGCAAGGTCTTGAGTTCCATCCACAGCAGAGAGAGAGAGAGAGAGAGAGAGAGAGAGAGAGAGAGAGAGAGAGAGAGAGAGAGAGAGAAAATACCTTAATCAGGTTCTCCAGAAAACAGTGTGTGAAGTGCTGACCCTTCTGCAGGGAGTGTGCTTACTCCTGGGACAGCAGAAATGAGGTGGAAGAGCAGAGACAAGTACCATGCTGGGATGCCTCCAGCCAAGCCACTGAGGCAGGCTGCAGAGAGTTGCTATGTCTCCAGGCAACCAGTGGCAGTAGGTTTGATCTAAAGTCACATCATACATATATTAGTGGCTTAAAGAAAGGAGGAGAGCAATGCGCTACAGTAGAGGGAGGCCAGGGTTTGACACCTGGTGACAGAAGGAACAAGATACAGCTGCCACCTAGTCAGGCACAATCAGGCTGGAATTCAAGGTATGCATGCAGATCTAGGTTGCATCAGCTGCACATAGTGCACAGCGGTCAAGCTCAGGAGCCCCGTGCACCAGTTCCCTGCTCCATCCACAGCTTCCCTGCTCCTTCACAGCTTCCAGGTAAACACAAAAAACTTATTTAGCTTAAAGCAAAGGACGGCATATGCAAGAACGTCTTGGTCTCACCATAATAAATCTTTATTTTGTGAAGTATCAGAAAAAAGAAACTTACTTTTACTTTTTTCCATTTTTTTTTAAATCAACCCTTCCTTTCAGTCTGTTTATTATTTCAATTAAAAAAAAATCGACATTCACAGTTACACTAGCACACTCCATCATCTAAGAATCTTTGGTTGAGAGATAATGTGTGCTCTGTCTCACTGAAGATCTGTCACAATGAAAATCCTAGGCTAGCTGAAGATGTACGGACAAAGAGCAGAACAGTTCCTAATGGGCAGCTCCTCTTCCCCTCTGGCTGAACTTAACCAAGTCAGCAAATTATGAAATATAGAGGTGCCAAAATGGAAGTTCCCAAGGGAAGTGTTCCCCTCTGAAGTCTGTTTATACACCCTCTGAAATGGACTTGAGCTATAAAACACCTGTGTTGTTCCACAAATGCTTTTGCCAAGCATAACCTCCAATGGTGGGTGAGTTGGGCACCTGTATGAGTACGTGTTGCTTGGCTGAAGCAAATTTTGCACACTATTCAGAGGAGAAGAAAATATATTTACTGTAGAAAATTTTTATACAGCCCCAAAACAGCAAAGCTCAGAGCCAGGACTAGCTCAGAGGTGGTAAGAGCAGTCTCGATCAAAAAGACTTCAAAATGAGAGATTTCCTCCCGAGGCACAAATTCTTGGTTAGAGTCCTGAATTTCCTCAATCAATTCATTCATTTGTATATTTATTATGTGCCTACTGTGTGCCAGGCACTGTTTCAGGAGTTTCAGGGGGAAAAGAGGTTAAGTAAACATAGTGTGAATTCTGGCAGAAGACAAAAACATCTGGCTTGCTTACACTTGAATCATTGTTAGAAGACACAAAGTCTTTCCTAGGGTAAACAAGAGATAATGCAAATACAAATACTCCTGGGAAAGGCAGTGTACTAATGTAAACTTAATATCCTGCTGTCAGATCTAACCTTGAGACTGCAGTTTAATAGGAGAATATATCCAGAGAAAATAGAGGTGCTAAAAAATGAGAGAATAAATACAGAAACTAAAATTACCCTCGAGGATATGTGAGAGATTCAAAGGTCTTTTCCTCAATAATGATTTGATGGCAATTTGCTCAGTAATTACGATGTGCCCCAATAATTGTATTATTCAATTTTAAAGAAACAAAGAATATCAGATTTTAGAAACATGTGTGTATGTGTGCGTATATATATATTTGTTCCCAACACATGGTACTAGAATCTTCTTATCAGTTTTTGCTAAATTTAATTATTTCTGTAGACACAAGGTAGGAGCTCATCAACTGAGGGATATAGGCAGGCCTCTTCTCCTCCTTAGAAGCAACCTAAATCCTATTTATCCTTTCAGGTCCACAGAAATTCTTCCACTGCAGGGATTCCCTAATGTGATCAGACAGATCTGCACATCTGCATACACTGGTTCTGCATTGGTTCTCAAGTTTTGGTGCGCTTCTTTGCACCTAGAAAGCTCCTTACAAATGTGGTTTCTCTAGTACACCATGATTTCTGAATATTACAAAGCATCCTGGTTGATGCTGAGCACAGTGTGAGAACTAAGAGTTTGAGGCAGCAGGAAGCAGTTGCCAAGAAGATGGTAGAGCAGCTCTGTATCACAGGTCTGATGTAGCAATCCACCTCAACCTACCTTCTAGAACTCTCAAGATCTTTCAAGGACTGGAATAGATATTTCTCTGAAGAGGAAATACAAATAGCAGGTTATGAAAAGGTGTTCAGTATCGATAAGCATTGGAGAAATGCAAATCAAAATCACAAGATACCACCCCATGCCTGTTAGAATGATTATTATTAAAATTGAAAAAAAAAAGAAGTGTTGGTGAGAATGTGGAGAGACTGGAATGTTTGTACACTATCCACACAACTGTAAAATAGAACAATCACCAAGGAAAAAACATGCAGGTTTCTCTGAAAAAGTAAAAATAGGCCATAATTAGCTAATAATCTCACATCAGAGAATCCAAAAGAAGTGAAATCAGATCTCAAAGAAGTATCTGCACTCATTTTCATTACTGTATTATTCCCACAATAGCCATGATGTGGAAACAATATAAATGTCCATCAAGGGATGGATAAACAATATGTGGCACATGTAATGGAGAATTATTCAGCCTTAAAAAGGGAAGAAAATCTGGAAATGTGAAACAATATAGAGGGACCTAGAGAACACTATTCTAAAAGAAATGAGTTGGTCACAGAAAAACAAATTCTACATAATTCCATTTATATGAGGTTGCTAAATAGTCAAACTCATAGCACCAGAGAATAGAAGGACAGTTGCCAGGAAGAGGAAATGGGGAGTTGCTGTTCCGTGCATGTGAAGTTTCAGTTGTGCAAGATGATTAAGTTCCAGAGATCTGCTGCACAACATTGCAGTAGTCAATAATACTGTTTTGTATGCTTAAAATCTGTGAGGGTGGATCTCACATTAGGTGTTCTTGTCACAATAAAAATAATTAAACAAAATGGATGGACTAAAATTAACATAAAAGAACACATACACTCATACCAGGCATAAGACAGTGGATCAGATTGGATTTCTCCAGTTCAATGACATGTTCTGGAGAGCAGGGACTCAGTCTCTTAGGGGGCTATAAACCCCAGCCCACTGAGTCCATGTGTAGCCAGGGTAAGAATGTGTTTTCACAACTTTAAAATGGTTGGAGGATAAAAACAAGAGAATAACAATAATTCTGACACATGAAATTTCATGACATGCAGATTTCTAATGTCCGTAAATAAAGACACATTGCAACTCAGCCATGGTTCCTTTACATTTTGGTCTGTGGTTGTGTTTTCTGCAGAGTTAGGAGTCATTCAGAGCCAAGTGGCCCTCAAAGCTGGAAACATCTGCTACCTGACCCTTTGCAGAAAATGTCTGCTGACTCCTGACCTAGGACAAAACCCAAAAGTTCTGTAGGGCACACAAGGCTCTCAAGGATGTAGATCGTCCACCTTCAGGGTCTGCCTCTCCCAGTACACTACTTCCTTTAATGCTTTTTTCCATTCTGTCTATAAAACACAACACATGGACTGGTGCTAACTAGCTACTCTCCAGTGAGTTGGGTCACTTCTGTTCCCATTTGTGTGGGATACATTCACCAAGAGACAACTGTTATTCCCAAGCCCCACCCCCAGGCCAGTAGTTTAACTTCTTTAATCACACTATTTGAATATTATGCATATATTTGGGGAGGATGATGCTGGGAATGTAATCCAGAGCCTTGTGCATGCTCGACAAATGCTCTACACTCAACCACACCTCCAGCCCCTTACATAAAACTCTATAGAAGACAATGGTTACAAAGAGAGAGTATTAGTATTTTCTCTAAACCTAAATTAAATATTTAAGGAAAACAAAGCTGAGTTGCTACAAACTACAAATACGTAATAGTCTACTTAAGTGATGGGGAGGAAACTGAAAAAGATGGAGGAGGAAAAAACAAGTGTTCATACTAGGATTCTGCAATCAGATTTTATCAACATTGATTATAAATTCAAAGTTGGTGTCAGAGAAACTGAAACTGAAAACCACATTCTGAGCATGGCCCTCAGGCAAAGGTTGTCAAATACATGGAAATAAATACATTTCAAACTAACTCATTCCCAATCAGGGCAGATATATAGTTTCTACTGCTTTAAACTTGCAGATCCCTAAGGACCCTGTGGTCACAGGTGTGCATGCCTCCTTAAGTTAGGACTTCTTCCAAAAGGGTAGATTTTATCTCCTTTTACAGTCCATGGGAAGTGAGCACAAGTGCAACTCAGCAGAGCCTCATACTCACAGGTGGTGTGTTCAATCCCAGGCAGTCCAATTCCAAGATCGATCCTTATCCTTAACTCTACTGCTCTCCCTCCAAAGAAGCCAGAATCACAAAATATCAAACATAAGTTCTAAATAATAAATTATAATAAGATTATAAATAATAGATTATTTATAGTAAGATTATAAATAATTTTTGCTTGTTTAACACTCCACCATGGGTTATGAAAAGAAAAATAATCACTTTAATTTGGAACTTTGAGAAGGAATGTTCAGATCGTTCAAAACACACACAGGAAAGAAACTAATCTGAGGATCTTCAGTTTCCATTCCAGATCCTAAAATGCCAGTGAAACTATGCTCAGGCATCTAAAGCAATCACACAGGCAAAGGACTGCAAATGTCGGACCAGCAGGACCTGAGGCACCCACACAAAGGATGCCAGCTTTCCAGGTGTTTTCACACAAAAGCTTGTGCCTGGGAGTGTTCCTCTGAATGAAAGCCCAAGGCAAGCTGAGAGAGAGTTCAGGCAACTCCCAAGTCTGCCACAGCCTGCGATAAAAAGGAAGACACCACAGGACTTCACATCATACAGGTCCAGTTGTGCCTGACCTTTCACCTATGGAGCACCACACAAACAGCAATGATGACACACTGATGACAAAAACAACATTCTCAATTTTAGGAACAAAAGTCAAATGCTAAGTGACTGAAAAATCACCTCAAAATGTACAAACCTATATATTCTTTTTAAGTTGTTCACATGCGTTCTAGCTTAAGGTCTTGACACATCAGCACTTTTTCACATAGGATACTAACCCTCAAGTAATGACACAGTAGATACTACCCCCTAAAATTCCCCATTGACCAAAGTAGAAACCTGTATCTACAATGACGTTCCTGAAAAACGTAGTCATTAGGCAATAAGGACCTGGGGCTCACTTACCTTCCAATAGCGGGGTTTTGCTTTCAGACTGAAAACTGCCCCTGGATTGTTAGCTCCTGCCTGTCTGAGTGGCTGGGCAGCTACATCTGCTGCATATTTATAGTGGCTAGATCTAGCTGGCATTTAAAATTAAGATGCTAAAAATGAATGACAAGCTTCACCAGAGAGAAGCTCTACTAATTTTACTTACTTGAAAATAGTTAACTTGCCTAAATAGTTTGATAATCAAATACAATTCCCAAAATACCTAAATGCTCCAGTGATCTTGGAATTCCAACTCCTCATAAAACCTATTTTAGACATTTATTTTTAAGAGTGTCACTGACCCATCCAGTTCATGCACCTGGCACTCATTTCTCTGGGGATGCCAATTCCACCTGGAGCGGCTGTCTGGGCATTGGTCACCTGTCAGTGGGGTCTTCCTCAATCATCTATTCTTGGTGCTCTTCCTCTACCTATAAGCTTCCCCTTTATCATACCTTATTGTCGCCTCAAATACCACCTCCTTCACAGCAATTCCTCACCTGTCTCTGCAGCTGGGCACCTGTCCTCTCCAGAGAAGGATCTCCATTTGTCCCTGCCCTGGTTTGCCTCCCCTCCCTCTCTGCCCCTTCTGACACACAAGGACTTATAAACTCACACCCAACCTATTTCAACACCACTCCCAAAAACACTGCACACCACCCTCTCTGTGTCCCAGGAGAAGAATACCACTCACTGTCCCTTCCTGTCCCCAGGTCCAAGTCAGCAACTTGGCCCTTTCTGTCCGTGGCCACTGCTGCAATTCTCACTGCGTGGCTCTTTATCTGTTCACCCCACTCTCACAACAAGCTCCTAACTATATCCCAGTTCTTAATCTTTTACTTTGAAACAAATGAGCCAAGCCAAGACTATTAATAATCTATGAAAGAAAGACAGAAAAGCACCCCAGGGTGGATATCTGGAACTGGGAGCAGAAGACAAGTTTTACATCTACAGAAAGACTTTACTCAGGAAAGCTTACTCTAAAAAGCTCAGTTGAAATACTGGCACTAAGTAACCTTTTGAGCACAGGTCCGACGTGATCTTTCATATTTGCACAGTAACTTTCATAAAGAAAATGACTTTCAATAGGAATTCTATGTTCATGGATGCCCTGCTTCAGACAACATTTGTTCCAGAAGACATGAGTGTAAATCTTAATTTGTCTGTTAACTTGTTGTGTTTTAAAATAAAAGACACAAAATCTATATTTTAAAGGAAAGCTGAGACACCGCTAGTAAAAAGAATTCTCTGATTCTAATTATTTGACTTGAGTTTAAGGTCCGCTGCTTTTTTTCTTTTTTTTTTTTTTTTTTTTTTTTTTTTTTTTTTTTGGCCTATTTTTTTCTGAAACACCAATGTTGAGAAATTAAAATAAAAATGACCGAGCTGCTTCTTTACTTCCTTCCTTACTGCCTGAACCTCAGCTTCCTGTGCTGGTTTCCCCAGGCACAGGGAGTATCTGAGAGGAGTGATGCAGGCAGGGCTGAGGAGGAGGGGGAGGATCCAGAGAGCAAATGGAAAGAGGGCATACACAACAGCTAAATGTTTGTACCACTCCAGACACTGGAGAGGCCAGGTCAGATCCAAAGGAGAGGGTGAGGAGGGCCAGCTGCAGAAAGAGGCCCCTGCCTGCAGAGTAAGCTCTGTGAGATGTTATGAATATGCAGGAACAAGACAAAATTTGTATGCAAATTTTGAAGTACAAATCCCCTGGAACCTCCAATTTTGTTTCCCTTTCTACCAGAAACATACTGTATGAAATTGAAGACAAGCTCAGAGTCTCGGCTCAGATTTCCTTTTTTTACAATTAGGATTTTGTTTTTTACTGTTGGGGAAAGGCTGCTTCGGGATCCACAGGGCAAAGGCAACAGGGCCATGAGCTGTTTCAGTGTTCCAGCCCTTACATCCCTGTGCACATGGCTTCATCTTTTCACAGAGCAGATTTGCAGGGAGGGAGAGGATGGGAGGCAAGACCCCACCAGAGCAAGAAGCTGTCTCAGAGGATGAAGAGGATAGGATCTTTTATGGAGGAAACATCCAAAGAAAAACAGAGCAGATGGCCTGGGAACTGCCATGGCACAGACCCAGTGTACTCACCTAAAGACATCCACACGTCACCTGGGAAGCTTCCCAAAATACTGATGCCCTGGACCCTGGGGAGCATGGAGAGCTAAGGGATTCCTAGAGGTGCTCCATACAACCAGCCCCCAGAAACCAAACTCCTTGGCATCCTCCTAGCCAAACTCTGCTGCAACAAAGGTGGGAACACAGAACCATCCACATGCAGAAGACTGGCAATGCTGGCTTCTGCCACATGTTGGAAAATACAAAGTAAGTGTTTCCACTTATTATAAGGATGTTTCTGAAACCTCATTAAATGCTTCAGCCCCCTCTCCTCGTTCCCTTCTTTCTCTGGCCTGCTCACCTGGAGTTTCAGACTTTGTTTTAATAAAGAGGTACTTAGCATTTTTTAGATTAATCTTCAATGACAACGAGCCCTATTTTTTTCCCTCTGAAATGTGCCCTGGTTTCTCTAAATAAAAGCTACTGTGATAAACACAGGGAAAGAGCTGTTTGAAGAAGCAAGTATCAAGCAGCATTCTGAAGCTCAAAATGAAAACTTGGCTCTGAGGCCACAGAACTCCTTTGGTTACAATAAAACAGGAATTTGAAGGATCCATTTTAATCAGCACTCACAGATTTGAGAAGGATGACTCACACTTATCCTTGGTACATTTGGAACCTGTGATTAGATGTTCCTTGATTCCATTAAGCATCATTTTCATAGACAACAGCAAGAGCTGTGCCCACTTTACCTGCTACCAATTGCTGGCAGCCTTTTGCCCTGAAGCTCCTGGGAAAGAAGAGGGTAAATCCAAACCACTGGGAAAGGAATCACTCCATGGATGCCCCTGGGATAGGGTGACCCATGCCCAGTGATGGCATGCAGATGATTGTAGATAGAGGAATCTGCTTGCACCTCAGAGATGTTCACTTGGGGCTTTCTTGTTTTGGGGGCTTCCCCCCGCCCACCTCTAGCCAGCACCAGTCTTTCTCATTTAGTCATTTAAACCTTCCACAAGTTTTAAGAATGCCTGCAGAAGGCCAGGGAGTGCACAGGGTGGAGGGATGATGGAAGAGAAGACATAGTCATCCCCTGCCGTGAACATGAGTCAGGTTGAGGAGGCTGGGTAGGAGATGAGGCCAAGTGAGATGTAAACAGGTCAGAAGATATGCCAGGAAAAGAGCGGGGAAACTCTGGTGCACTGGAGGGAAGGGAGAGTCGACCTTTATGGACACTTGGGCCAGAAGGGGAGGGGCTGTCAGCTTCACCATGAGCCTGGCCTTTAGCTCACAGGGCAGAGGAGTCATTTGAGACATGTAGGTAAAAGAGCAAGACTTGGTCAAATAAAAGTTATGAAATATAGCAAAGGTTTAGCACCAAAGACAAGGAAATCCTGGAAACACTGATATGCCAAGATGGAAGGGCCTGGGGCAGGCAGTGCCATGAGCCCTCCTGGTCAAGGCCCTGATATCAATCTCTACACAGGCAGCAGCCAGGAGACTGGACCCCAGGACAAATGCCTCCACAGAGCCAGGATGGGATGCCTATCACCAAGGTCAGGGACAATGCTTGTCTGCCTCTGTGATGGCTACACCAGTTCTGAGATTCAAGTCTATGTCAGATTGAGTCAAAAAAGTACTAGTTCTGGGGCTGGGGATATAGCTCAGTCGGTAGAGTGCTTGCCTTGTAAGCAAGGCCCTGGGTTTGATCCCCAGCACCCAAAAAAAAAAAGTACTAGTTCTGCCACTGTGGGACAGATGCTATGGGGCAGTCTCATAATCAAGAACTGCCTCCTAACACTTCCCCCACAGTTTGGAGGACTCAGTTTCATTAAGTCAACAGCAGCTGGGCCTTGACTCCAAGCCCTGGTTCTTTCAGTGTCAGTGGACGGGGCCAGCAGCAACCTACACAGGGCCACATGCTCAGTCAGCAGATCCACAGGGCCCAATGTCCCACTTACCACAACGTTCCTGGAGAGTAACACTAGCAAAATATCCATTAGAAGGGTTTATTAAACTTAAGACCCTGGGGATGCTGATGGAAAAGGCATAAGAGCCATTAACTCTGTCTACAATGATGTGCCTTTGGTCTGAAATTATTTGGACACTTTTGTAACTTAAAACCTCACTGAAATATATGAGTGAGTTGTATGTTATGTGAAGCACATCTCAACAAAACTGTTGTCTTTTTTCTAATTGTATTATTATAGAGTATTTATTTTAATGTAAAGTTTCCACCTACTAAAAATTCTTATGTCTCAAAGCCAATTTCTAAAAAGTTCTGGAACTTTTATGTGTTAGTGTAATCTTCATAGCTTCAGTGAGAAAATGAACTTTTCTTCAAACGTTACTTTTCCCTTCCTTTCTTGATTTTCTTTTCTTTAAGAAGTGTGGTTGAGGAGGCTGAGGGGATGACTGACCTGGCTGAGAGGCTAGTTACATAGAGAGAACTCAACAAACAAGTAAATCTACTAGAAGGACTGGAAGCCAGGTCGTTCAGGGCCAGTGAATGGAGTTATAAACAGTGTGGGGAAGGCTGAGATTTGCATGTGTGCAGAAGTGTACATGGGACTATAAGGAGGGAGAGAGAGAATGATAAAGCACATGTACAAGTTAACAAGAGATATATGTGTGAAGAATACTTGGGAATACTTTAACTGTGTAACTTTTTTGCAAATTTGACATTATTCCAAGATAAAAAGTTAAAAAATATACATACTAGTAAAAATGGAGAGAGGACTGTTGATCCACATAACCATAACAGCATCATTTCTATCTGATAATTCAGTAGTGCACAAGAGCCAGTGTCTACCACCCACTCAGCTTTTCTCTAAGTCCCCTTGGCCCCCTGCCCTTTGTCACCTCTCTGACTCCAACCTCTGTCTCTTTTCCCTTCTTCCTTACTTCCATGCGCTGAACCTGTTTCTCTTTCCTGGCCCTCTCCTCATCAACTGAGCCCAAAATTCTATTTCCAAATGGGTTTAGAGTTTATCTTTAATTATTTAGGATATATAAGCTACCAACATCTAAGAAGAATTAGAGAAACTTTATTTGAAATAAATTATTTTTTCAAATAAGAGTTATGGTCTCATTTTTTAATTCTAAATACAGTGAGTTTTTTCTTTACTTTTTTTCTCTGGATAAAATTAGTATCAATATTATATGTGTCTTTTTTGTTTGTTTGTTTGTTTCTATGGGTCAGTCATCTTTAATTTAAAAAAAGATGATTCTATCATGCTAAGAGAAATAAGCCAGTCCCAAAAAACCAAAGGCAGAATGTTTTCTCTGATAAGTGGATACTGTTACATAACAGAGGTGGGTAGGGGGTAAGGGAAGAAAGGAGGAGTGTATAGAGAGAAATGAGGGGAGGGGAAGGGGCGAGGGGAAGGAAAGATGATGGAATGAGACAGACATCATTACCCTATGTACATGTATGATTACACAAATAGTGTGACTCTACATCATGTACAACCAGAGAAATGAAAAGTTGTACCCCATTTGTGTACAATGAATCAAAATGCATTCTGCTGTCATGTATAACTAAATAGAACAAATAATTTTTTTAAAAAAGATGATTCTGTAGGCTTGGTTAATTTATCTCAGTGACCTGGGTATATATAAATAACAACCAACAAGGTAGATAAGTGGGTGGCTAGGTGGGTGGGTGGGTGGATGGAGGATGGATAGATGGATGGAGAGGCAGACTGCCAGATATGAGAGCAGAGCATTCTTTCTTCTTTGCAGTTTCTATACTGTCAAATGCAGGTGATAAGAAGGCTTCCCTTACAAGGCTGCTACAAGAATTTAACATGATAACCACTGAGAGAGCAGAAGCACAGAGCCTGACAGATAAGAACACTCAGTGAAGACAGCAGATGGGGAGAGAGATCATCTCACTTGTAGCCTAGGCCCTCGACATACTTTCCAAACTCCCAGCAATATGACAAAGCTGCCTCTGAGGAACAGGAAGTGAGGGAGGGTGTATCTGTGGACCTCACAGGGCAGATTAATTTCACATTATTTGCTGATCTTCTTGGTTCCTGCATGAGATGCCACAGGGACACATCAAGTCAACAGTTGGTCCCTAGAGACTTCTCAACTACAATCATAACTCTGTACTAAAAACACAGTGGCCGACCTGGAGTGCCAGCACCACAAATACTAGAACATAAATACCCATATCAAGTGATGAGTATATTTAGAAGCTCTACATTCACAGAGACTCCCACACACACGCACAGCAAGCAGGGTAAATCTGATCTGGAGATTAGCTGAATTGAGAAGCAGGGAGGGAGGGAGGGCATGCACAGGAAGAACACAGGGCCTGTTGGACAGCACGCCCATGTACGGTCACTCAGATTGCTTCTTCTACCCACTCCAGAGACAACAGTGCTATATTTAGATGGGTCTGAGACTCCAGCCTCCAAAACCAGTGAATTATAGATCAGCGTCTTCCATGTCATTCTTCCAAAAGCAAGAACAACAGACAACAAAAACTGTACCAAATGAAAATGACAGCTGTAATTTCAAGAACAGGAAAACAATCTCTCAACATGCAACGTCTGCTTTTCTAGATGATTTCAATTTGGAGATAATTGGCAGTTACAGAGCCAGCAGAAATGCTGAACCTTCGGAGCATGCACACTTCCCAGGCTGCAGGTTGTGACTAATGGCAGTGCCCACGCAGCATGCGGCAGGCAACAGGGAAATGCTTTCCTCCAAGACACTTGTGGTCCTGTAGGAAAAGATACAGCTGTTGTCATTCTCAAATTACCATGAGCCCCGCCCTGTGTTCCAGCCCAGCACTGAGAGGTGAATGATCTATGCTCAGCTTTTTAAAACCCAATGATTCAGTGAGACGACACACCACAAATTTATGCAAAAGGCACTGTACACACCTTAACTTTGCCATGAAGCTTTGGCTTCTTTAAAATTATCTACAAAATCCTGATCATTCTAATAAAGGATAAAGCCCAGAAAATACATGGAAGAAGATAATTAAGAGCCATGTTCCAACTGCTGAAGAGGAAATGGAGGGCATTTACAGGTGTACTTTCAAAGTGCATTATGCTTTCTTCAATAACTTTATTTCCTCTGTGATTTAAATAAATCACATGAACTTTCAACTATATTTACTGGACCCTCGATTTCATTATATGATCTTTGGCACATATATTACTTTTGAAATAACTTTTCTTCTTTTAGCAGTTTTAGGCTCACATAAAATTGAGAGGAAGGCAGAGATTTCCCATATTCTCTCAGCTCCCATGTATGCACAGCCTCCCCCATTATAATCTCCCTACCAGAGTCATGCATTTGTTTCAATGAACTCATTATTAATAACAACACATTATTATCACCCCAAAGACCATACTGTACATTAGGGTTCACTCCTAGTGTTGTGCATTCTGTGGGTTTGAACAAACGCACAATGACATGAATCTACCACTATAAGTATCATACCGGATAATGTCCCTGCTCAAAAAATCCTGTGTGCTTTGCCAGTCCATCCCTCTCTCCCTCCTAACCTCTGACACCTGCTTTACTGTCTCCATAGTTTTCCCTCTTCCAGAATGTCACATAGTTGAAATAATGCAGTCTTTTGAGATTGATTTATTTGGCTTAGTAATATGCATTTAAGATTCCCTCATGTCCTTTCATGGCTTGATTCCAAATAACATTCCATTGTCAGGATGTATTAAGCACATGCATTTTCAAATAAGATAAACAATTCAGAAAAAATAAACATACCCTCCCTGCCTCTTCCACTTATTGTAGCTATGGAACCTGGCAGAATGCAGGGAAGACTATGAGAAGTACAGTGATGTACATCTGTAACCCCAATGGCTAGGGAGGCTGAGGCAGGATTCTCAGTTCACAGCTATCCATCCTCATCAACGTAGTAAGACCCTCAGTAACTTAACAAGACCCTGTCTCAAAATAAAATATAAAAAGAACTGGGGATGAGTACCATTGGGTTCAATCTCTAGTATTAAAATAAGGAAAAGTAAAAATGAATAAAAAAGAGAAAAAGAACAGTGAAAACAGTTTTGAAAATGAAGAATGTTGGGGCAATCACAACGCACAGTTTTAAGACTCACTATACAGTTAAAATATTCAAGACAGTATGATATTGGTGAAGGAATGCTTACAAATGAAGTGAACAAAATAATCAAGAAATAGATCCACAGAAATATGTCCAAGTTTTTTTGACAAAGGTGCAAAAAGACAAATGAGAGCCTTCTCAATAAATGGTGTTGGAACAAGTGGAGACCCTGTGCCAAAGAACAGGAAGAGGAGGAGAACAGTGACCCAAACCTCACACCTTATATAAAAATTAACTCAAAATGAACATGGATGTAAATGAAAAGTTAAAACAATAGACCTGTTGTAGAAAACCTAAGAGAAATCTTCATGACCTGGAGTTAGGCAAGAGCGCTCAGAAGGGGCACCTAATGCATGTGTCTAAAGCAAGAAGTCAGTAAGAAAGAAACTGCACTTCCTCACAGCTGGGAACTTCTAAGCAGTCATGGTGGTGCACAGCTGCAATCCTAGCAACTGGGAGGCTGAGGCAGAAGGATTGGAAGTTCAAGACCAGCCTCAGCAACTTAGCAAAACTCTGGCTTAAAAGTTTTTAAAAATGATAAAGGGCTGGGTATGTAGCTCAATGGTAGAATATTCCTGGGTTCAATCCCCAATACTGTAGAACAGAAAACAAAAACCCACTTCCTCTCTTCTGAAGACATTGCCAAATAATGAAAACACAAGCTACATAGACTAGAAAAGATAAATTTACAAATCAGTTATATGACTTAGGAGTTGTACCACATTATATAAAGAAACTTCAAAACACATCGTAAGTAAACAATCCAACTGAAAATAGATGAAAGACTGCAACAGAGATTTTACCAAAAGATACACGAATGGCAAATAAACAAAAAATGCTTAACATTATTAGCCATCAGGTAAATGCAAGTTAAAACCATGATGGGACACTATCCTATACTTACAAAAATGGCTAAAATAAAAAAACCTGAAAATACCAAATACTGGTGAGAATAAGAAGCAAATGGAACTCATGTGTCGCTCATGGGAATGTAAAATGGTGCAGCCACACTGACAGTTTCTATGAAGCTAAGCACTCAATTACTGTGTGCCTCAGCAATATCACTCCTGGGAATTTACCCAAGGGAAAGAAACTTTAAATTCACACAAACACCTGCATGAGAATGTTTGTAGAGTTTTATAGCACTCAAAAAACATCGGAAACAACCCAAATGGCCTTCAGTGGTTGGATGGTAAGCAAACTTGGTGGATCCACAGAATGGAAGTTTATTCAGCAACAACAATGAACAAGCTACACACAAGTGCAACAACCTGAGTCTCAAAGAGGGTATGCTAAGTGAATGAAATTAGGCTTAATCGGAAGCATACCATATGCTTTTACTTACCTGGCATTCTCAGAAAGAATTACAGTGACAGAAAAGATCAACAGTTTCCAGGAAGACTATTAAGATAACAAAAGGGAGTCTTGGGGTGTGGCTGAAGTGAAGGAGCTCCTGACTGAGCTGGTAGTTACACGGATCTGCACAAGTGTGAAATCCACAGAACTATACACAAAAGAAGTCAATGGGATTCTATGTTGGTTTAAAAAAAAAAAATAATCCAAATATAAAATAAAAACTGGATACAAGTGCCTGTCTTTAAAATGGATGTCTACGGAAAGCTGTCCTCCTCCACTTAATTGTATGCAGTAGTATAAATAAATCCCTTGTAATGGTGTGGGGGGCTATTGGTTTTGGGACCTACCTCAGGTACCCAAATCCTCAATTGCTCAATCCCTATGTAAAATGGCAATGGAATAGGATTTGCATATAACCTATACATAATCTTCTATGCATTTTAAATTATCTCTATGTGATTTATAATACTAAATTCAATGCAAATGCTACCCTTTGTTGTTTAAGGAATAACAACAAGAAATAAACTCTGTATATGCTCAGTACAGATACAATTTAATTTTCAAATATTTTCTCATCTGTGGTTGGTTGAATCTGCAGATACAGAACATGCAAATACAGAGGACCCACAACACTTTTCTCAACCTGTCCTTAGTAACAATATAAAACAGTCATCAGGGGTCAAAATTATTGTTTCCCTTTGTGAGAAAGATGGCATACAGATACAGCCTGAATAAGAAACAGGGCAGAGAACTACAGATGATAAGAACTGCATCTCCTCTGTGTGCCCACCTCATCTGGGGTTCAGAGTTTGGTGACTAATGAACAGTATCCAGTTGGTTCATAATAGTGTTTTTGTTTTAAACTTATTTTTCTGTTCAAGTAAAAAAGGAGTCTATCATTCAATTATTGTGCAAGCTATTTGACCTTACTTTACTCACTTCCTTTCCCAACAGACACCTTCAGGAAAAACAATAACCATTCACAATCCTTTCATTATCTGTCTCCTAAGCGTTAGCCTTGGCCATATAGATTTTGGCATTTCCTGACTGACTCTGAACTCAGTGAGGTCACAGGTATCCCCTCCCACTGACACTTGATCTCAGTCCTCACCACAGCCTAGGTCCCTGCATCTTCTGGGCAGGCTCCTTCAGCCCCCAGTTCCCTTATCTCATTTTTTGCTGCTGGAGCATTCTGAGTCATCTCTCAGGGAGATGGTGCTCCTTAGAATCCACTGGGCGTCCTATGTCCTCACTTCACATACCTTTTCCTGGGCACTTGCTCACTCTCACAATTGCAATCACCAAACAGCAGCAGGTTACAAACAGCAAACTAGCCATAGGTTTTACAGATCATCTCTTGGTTCCATGACACTGCTATGGAACTCAGTGTTTCTGTTTCCATAAAAGTCCTCTGTTGAAACCTAATGCTCAAGGTGATGGTATGAGGAGGTGGGGCCTCTGGGACTTGCTTAGGTCATGACTGTGGAGTCTAATGAATGGAATTAGTGCCACTATAAGACCAGAAGACATCTGCAAACCAGGAAGACGGCTCTTCTTGGAATCAATCATGCTAGCACCTTGATCTTGAACTTCACAGCCTCCAGTACTGTGAAAAAAAATTTTTTTTTTTTTTTATTGTTTAAGCTGCTCATTCTACAGGGTTCTTATTACAGCAATTCATACTAAGATAGTGGGTAGAAGGGCAAATAAAAATATAGGATGTCTACTTCAACTTCGGACAAAATTATACTAAATTTTTTTCATCTTAAGTTCTCATTTAACTGGGCTTTGTGTATGTTATCTGGCAACCTTAGATCCTGGTAAAATTCTTAATCCACCCATGATATGATATCCTGAAGAAAATGAGGTAAGGAGAACATCAGATGAATTGGTGATGAAAATGAATGAGGTAGTCACAGTGAAGGGGCACTTCCTGCAGTAGCATTAGCAGTCTTTAAAGGAAGTTAGTCTCTCCTGTGCCTTGATGATTTCTAGGGCTTTTGAAGCCTGGTCCCCTGAAGTGCAAGAAGTCCCTCATCAGAGCATGCCAGGGTGGCTGCCTTCATCAGCCCCTTCATTATACTCTCACCCAATATGGAAGCTGTTCTTTGGCTCCTTATTCCAAACTACAGATTGGTTATAGATTCCAGATCCCACTTTGAGAAGCACTTAAGGGCCCTGGGAGTCAATACCTCTGGCCTGAGGTTGGCTTCCACCACTTTGGTTGCAGGACTTTGAAGGAGTCTCACCATTAAAATTAAGCCAATAAGTCCTATCCTATCCTCTTCACATTCAGGTAGACAATTGTGCAATTGCTTGCAAAGGCAATTTGCAAAAGGCCCTTCAAATGGTAACTGTTCTTATGGTCTTCATGACTAACCAAGTCACACCATCTAGAACCCCAGTCATCTTTGCTTCCTTCATTCTGCTCCTGCCACTGGTCACCACTTCTCTCCAGTTTCTTAAATGCCCTTTTCCTCCTGTTCCCAGCCCACAGCCTGTAGCTCAGAACCTTCTCCGCTTGCATCTGGGCCATTACCATGGCCTAACCCCCACTTTCTTCCAGGAAAACATGCCCCTTCACACAGCTGCCAGGGCTATTTTTCTAACATAAGAGCCAAGGATTTCTGATGGATCCTCCATTGCCTATGGCTAGGGCTCCTGTGGGCTGCACATCTGTGTGGGTGTCCATGCGAGATCCTGCTCAGCTGTTCTCTCTGCTGGACTGCCAACACTCACCATCTTATAGATAAGCCTCAAATACCTCTGTGCCTGGCTCTTGTTCTCTTTTCATGCATTTCCTACCCAGAGCTCCTACACCCCAGTCACCAACTCTAGGACATTGCAGCCCTGGGCTCTTGCCTCTGGGATGCTCAGCAGATGCCCTCTGCCCATAGTAACACAGCTCCATGCCTACTCACTTTGTCACATACTCCACATGCAGTTGGTGTGCTTAGTGCCTGTGAATTCCAAGTGAACATTTCCAGTAAGTCACAGAATGAATGTGAGCAGCAGTGACCAGAACAAACAACAAGAAGTAATTACCTTTTAGTGCCAGGAAAATGACGCCTTCCTTTGAGAAACCAGAATGTGTCCTACTTTCAATAATGGGAACCATGGAAATTAGTGTTTCCCTTTTGCTCAGCTTGTCAGACACACAAAGACAAAACTGATGCTCAACCATGGCACACAGTTTTGCTTTCATGGTTAATATCCCTCCTCACTCTCTTTTTGGCCTGGTTTTCTATTCCTATTTTTATTAAACATCTTGCATACAGGCCCTATACCAAGGCCTTGGCAAAACAGATGGGGTACAGAGAAAAAATGGCAGCATGAAAAAGGGACAACAGATGGAGATATGAAGGTGCTGGAAAGTGAAATTCTTCACTTGAGCAACAGCAACCTTGGGGGGGGGGGACGTATTTCCATCTGAATTGGAGAGACAACAATGGTTTAAGGTGGACCCTTGCACTGTGCAAACACAATCAAAGGCATATGCCAATCATGGGGACAACAGAATGGTCAAGTCACAACACCAGCTGTACATATCATGTATGGTTAGCTACCAAAGGACAGTAAGTACCACCCACACATCTGATTTCTCTGATATTTAAATCTGATTGTTGCTAGGCATGGTGGTGCACACCTGTAATCCCAGCAACACTGGAGGCTGAGGCAGGAGGACAGCAAATTGAGGCCTAGTCTCAAAATATAAAAAATAAAAAAGGGCTGGAGATGCAACTCAGTGGTAGAACATTCCTGGGTTCGGTCCCCTGTTACTTACACACACACACACACACACACACACAGAAAGAAATCTGTCTCTTAATTGTTGGGAAACATGAGTTCAGAAGGGTCCAGCAAATTGGAAGGCCAGCCAGATGGTCACTAGGCTCCTTCCCAGGAGGGATCATGTGAAATCCAAAATGTCACAGCTCAGGTAGCCAGTGTGGGAAAAATTCATTGACGTCATGAAATGATTTGTGCTCAGCCTTCCTTTAAGTCTTGTCTCAACCCAGAAGTTAGTTTAACCACCCACCCTTAAATTCAGATACAAAGATCAAAGGATATGAATGATGTGCGTCACCTGTCATACCACCTGAACCATTCCAGGGCTCCCTACTGCCTGTACAACTTTCCCTGAGCCATCCCTCAAAACCTCAACCGTCTCCCCTCTTTGTAAGCTTTGGGAAGACTAAATTACTAAAATAATGACATTCACACTAAATGACACTCCCCAAAGACATCTGAGATGACTCCCTGCCTGCTGTCAAGCAACTCCTCTCTCTGCCTGTGCACCTGGACCACCTGTACAAGATCCAGTATACTTCCTCCACTGAGGTGTGCACACCCTTCCTTCTGGTCTTCTTTCTCCCATAGCAACATTACATGCACTACACAAAAGAAACTCTGCCTGTGTAACTTCTGCCTCCTCACAGAGGGCCAGGTTGCCAGCATCTAGCACAGAGTCCCTCTCATGCCAGGAGCTGGGTAAAAGTCAGGTCATGAGTGAGGGAACAGGTGGCTGACTAGCTACAGGGAATACTAAGAAAAGGAAAGAGGAAACCCCGGCTGGAGCAGATTAGCCACGTGAGAAGCAGAGACCACAGAGTAAGATAAGGTGCATCACCCATAGCACATCAAGGAGACTAGTGCAGCGGCCACAGAGACAGAATAGGCATCATCAGGGGGACTAAAAGCAAGGTTGAGTCACACCTACCACATATGAAGGGAATTTGAGTGACAAGAAGATACAGACATGAAATATAAGGACACATCCACAACATAATCAGAAGGGAAATCATGGAGACCAAACTGCTTTTGACAGTCCCAGTCAATAGGTCCAGCTTAAGGATCATGATCAACCAAGCATGGTGGCACATACCAGTAATACCAAAGAGGTTGAGGCAATAGGATCACAAGTTGGAGTCCAGCCTGGGTAACTCAGCAAGACCCCTGCAACTTAGCATGACCCTGTCTCAAAAATAAAGAAAGAAAGAAAAAGGGCTGGGGATGTAGTTCAGTGGTAAAGTCCTCCTGGGGTCAATCCCCAGTACCAACAAAAAACAAAAACAAAATCAAAAACATGATCACAATATAAAAATTTACTTTAACACAATCTGGGAAATGTAGGTATAAATAGGGACTTAAATGCCACTGAGGACTCACTGTTAGTTTTGTCACAAGGCTAAGGAGATGACTGCCTTGAGGAAAGTCACCCTTATTAGCTAAGATATGGAATATTCATGAAAAAAATGACAGCTTTTAGGGGTTTATTTTAAAATGTTCAAGACAAGAAAACAATCAGATGATAGAGGAAACTAAATTAACAAAATGTATCTATTTTTAATGTATACTTGAATTTTCCATAATCCATTTTATGTCATTGAAAGATGTCCAGTGAATACAGTTAAGAGAATCTTCAAATCGATGGTTGTTTATTGTTGATTAGTGTAGTCCCCTGAAAAGTGATCTGTTTCAAATTTTATTCTAATTATTCTCATTATCTAATCATTTACAGCATTGTTTAAATATGAGTGATAATAATGATGAAAGAAAATTGCTGGGGTTATGGCTCAGTGGTAGAGCACTTGCCTAGCATGTGTGAGGCACTGGGTTCGAGTCTCAGCACCAATAACTAAAAACATATATGTAAAAAAATATATTTAAAAAAAAGAGAGGAAAAAAAAGAAAAACTACTGAATCAGAGGCTGAAAATAAAATTTGGCCAATCTAACTCAATTTGTAGTCTTTAAATGGTGTTTACCTCCTAAAACATGCTATTAGTAAAACACTATGTTTTACATGTTCTTTTTCTCCCCTGTCCACATGCCAGAGCTTGGAAAAGGAAGTTCCTCCCCATCATGATGGCCAATTCACTGCCTCTCCTGTGAGTCCCCAGTAAAGAGGACCTGGACCCTCCTAGGATGTGCAGGCAACCCAGGCTTGGGAGCAATGCTCACCTGAAGTGAAGGCTGCTGCCCAGTCACTGTGATTCCACTTTTCCTTGAGCAAGCCAATTTCAGAATTAAAGAAGTAAGCTACTAAAGATAAGCCAGACCCCAATCAAAGCTTTTAACAAACTTAGCACACATTAGAAATTAAAGACTGACCCAGTGACTACAATTCTCATCCATGGGTGGAGGAATGCAAAAGGATATAACTGTTTTGGAAAACAGCCTAGCAGTTTCTTAACACATTAAACCTTCAACTTCCATGTGACTCAACCATTCCACTCCAGTCCCTTAGCCTGTAGTAATTTATCTAAGTTTTTATCCAAAAGAATTTATCTAAGTATTTTATCCAAAAGTAATTTATCTAAGTATTTATCGAAAAGAAAAGGAATATATGTGACACAAAGATTACATGGCTGGATGCCCTAAGTGCACACCTATAATCCCAGCTACTCAGGAGGGCCGAGGCAGGAGAATTACAAGTTTGGGGCAGGGCAATGCAACATAGCAACACACCATCTCAAAATAAAAAATAAAAAGGTCTGGGGATGTAGCTCAGCAGTACAGCGCTTGTCTAGCATACACAAGGCACTGGGTTCAATCTGTAGCACTGGGGGAAAAAAAAAAAAACTACACATGAATGATCATAATAGCTTTATTCATAACAGCCAAAACTGGAAACCACCCGAATGTCTGTCAACAAGAGAATAAATAGATAATTGTTGTGGTGAGTGAAACACTGCTCATCAATAAAGAGAGATGAACTCCAGAAATACCACAATATGAGTAAATATCAAAACCACTATGTTTAGTGAAAAAACTAGATGAAAGAGAGAGAGAGAGAGAATATTATGGAATGCCATGGTGGTGGGGGGTGATACCAATGGTGGACCCCAGGGCAGAGGAAGAGGAATGGATAAATTGAAGAGAAGCACAAGGGAACTTTTAACAGTGATTAAAACAAAACAAAACAAAACAAAAACCTCTATATCTTGACTGTGATTTTGAGGGTGTAGTCACATGCTGAAATTTGATATTCATCAAATTGTCTATTTTGAAGACAGGCAGTTTATTGTACATAAATATATCTCAATGAAGGTGTTTTAAAAATTCAATGCACCCTTTAATCACACAGAAGAAAAAGAAACTGCTTGAAAATAACTTCCTCTTCAAAATAAGAATGGCATGAGAGATATAATCTTTATGTGAGAACCAACAGAAATTCAAACTACAAGACTAGTTATTCTTCCTTAGTAAGGAGCACTGGATCATGCACTGTATTATCAGTGTATGAACCACAGTCCTTTAACCTATAGTAAATTATCTAAGTTTTTTATTAGTCAATAACTACCTTAGTCTTTGTCTAAAGTTTAACATTTTTCTACAATTTGCTTCTCCTATCTTCTAACTAAACCATGACATCCTTGGGGCCTAGGAATGTATACAATATATCCCCTCAGATCCAGTTATTCTTTCATGCATATAGTCTGTGCCCAATATATACAGAATTAAGAATCTTAAATGTATCACTTCTTCAATAAAAGTTATTTCAGGGGTTTATTTTTTAAAAATACTGCTCAATAAAATAAAATCCAAAAAGTAATGCTGTGAGTTTTGAACATGCATAGTCAGTGAGGCAGACCAGCCCTTTGGGACTGTCACTGATAGGGCTATTTTGCAATGCAAACAGGACACTCTGGGACAATGAGGTGTAGGACATACTCCTGGGGCCAAGGGTTCACATTCTTTATAACTCTCATGTGCCCCTTGCATTCTGCTAGTGAGGGAGTTATCATGTGCAAGAACTGCCAACACTAGAGCACTCGGGTTCACAGGTGTCCATACTTCTCCACACCTTTTACTCTCCTTTTTGATCAAGAAGGAAAAAAAAAAAAAGCCCATCATGGAATAAGCTTCCAAGGGTCTATTTACATGAGCTAATCTTGGTATGATATTCACAGCTACAGCCTGGCTGTGATGTGGGTCTGGGAGGGGTGTTATATTTAAGAACTGCTTCAGCAAAACCATTTTCTGAGAATGCCTTTCATAAAAATAAACTGGACTTATCTGAACCCCACCCAACAAGTAGAATTCATTGCTCCTCCTTCTTTGGATGTTCCTGAAGCACTCTGTACACATTTCTGTAACAGTCCTTGTCCTAATAACTTGTTAGAGATCCATCCTCCCTTCTGCATCACAGACTTAGGGTAGGAACATCCAAGATACAATACACACATAAATACTAAATGATGTTAAGTTTTTTTTTTTTTTTTTTTAGAAAAATCATGTCCCAATTAGATCAATACATTTTAAAATGGTCCTACATCAGTAAAAATGAATCATTTAATTTTTAAGACTCCATAATATTTAGTATGAGAGGATATATGACAAAAATTTAACATAGAGACAATCACACATGTATCATTTTAAATTTATAGTTTGTCTTAAGAAGGAAGATGATTATTTTTTTTTTTAAATTAGTGTGGCTTTATGTTTTTTTTAACCAAAGGATTATTTTACACAAGTTATATATCTCATATCTTTTTTAAAGAATTATTTGTGAAAGATTTTTTTCTTCAGAAAAATATTCTGCAGAAACACAACTAAATAAATGTCCCTTAAAGTATTTTACAAAATAGTTTTTATTTCATGATAGATACCTGTAAAGGTTTTAAAACCACTTTGATGCTGATTGCTCATTGCAAGGTGTTAAGTATAGCAAGGAGCTAGCTTGAAATCTGGGCTTGACTATACTTTCCCCAAGTAAGTGCACGAGCATGTGAAGTGCATTAAAATATACATTTCTTTTAAAAAAAAAAAGAGAACAAATTTTCATTAATTATTAACAATTTTACACTTTTTTTTCCATGAAGCACAGAGATATTTTCCAAACTGACTCCTTCAGGATACTTCAGAATCTTATGCTCATCTCCTCTTGGTTCAAGCTAGAATGACTGGGATTTTATGCTTTACAAGAAAAAAATACCTGACTATGATTTCTTTACTCTCTTACCATCTTCCTTCTTTTTTGCTTTTCTTTTCTTCCTTGGTTTTCCCTGACCTAAAGGACAGGCCATCTGAATATTTCCCCTTTATCTCTGAAGTAGTACAGCACACAATCAATACTGACAGACTTTCACAGCATCTGAACACAAATAATAGAATCAGTTGCACAATGCAATATAAACTTCCATTTTTAGTGCCAAATTTGAGGAACAGCACCATGAACTTTACAGTCATTAACTTTTAAAAAAAATTTGTTCGAATTAGTTATACATGGTGGTAGAATGCATTTTGACACACTGTACACAAATGAGCAGAATTTTTCATTCCTCTGGCTATACATGGTGCAGAGTCACACCAATAGTGTAGTCATAAATGTATACGGGGGTAATAATGTCTGTCTCATTCCATCATCTTCCTACCCCCACACCCTCTGTCCAATCCAAAGTTCCTCCATTCTTCCATACCCCCACCCCCATTATGGATCACCATCTGCTTATCAGAGAAAACATCTAGCCTTTGGTTTTTTGGGTTTGACTTATTTTGCTTAATAAGATCTCCTCCAGCTCCATCCATTTACCTGTAAATACCATAATTTCATTCTTATTTAAGGCTGATTAATATTCCTTTGAGTATATACACCACATTTTCCTTATTCATTCATCTCTTGAAGGGCATCTAGGTTGGTTCCATAGTTCAGCTATTGTGAACTGAACTGCTATAAACACTGATGTGTCTGCATCACTGTAATATGCTGATTTTGAGTCCTCTGGGTATAAACCAAGGAGTAGAATAGCTGGTTCAAATGGTAGTTCCATTCCAAGTTTTCTGAGGAATCTCCATACTGCTTTCTGTAGTGGTTGCACCAATATGCAATACCAACAGCAATGAAAAACATACATTTCTTGAAGAGGACATTTTTGTAACAGAATGAAATTATGCCCCATATAGTTTTGTTTTGTTTTGTCTTTTGTTTGGTACCAGGGATTGAACTGAGAGGCAGTTAACCACTGAGTCACATCCCTAGCCCTTTTTATTTTTATTTTGAGACAGGGTCTTGCTAAGACTTTGAATTTGCAATCCTCCTGCCTCAGCCTCCCAAGCTGAGCTGCTGGGATTATAGGCATGCATCACCACATCTAGCTTAGTATTTTGGTTTTTGTTTTGTTGTTTTGTTTTGTTTTATTTTTAAGACCAGCCTGGTCTTCCTGAGAGCTGCACCAAGATGTTAATGGGCATTTCAGGAACTGATGGGAGGATGAAACGCTAACAGATAAATAAATCGATCATATTTAGCGAGGAATGAGTATCTGAATCACCTAACAACTCTTGGGCACACTTAGTTGTGTTCCAACCCATGCTGGCTTCATGAGGATCAGGGAGGAGCCTAGGTGTGTCTTTACTCAAAAGCTGCTCTGTAACTTTGAAACACAGCTCTGGTTAAAAACCACCAGACGGGAACGGAGCTCCCATATTCATTTAGGTAGACTCAGCACCCAGGCTGAATGATCGTAACATTCTTAGTCTAGACAGGGCAATTTGTTGAGGGGAAATGGACATTATTGGGATTATACCAGGATAAGAGATGTAGATGGGACTGTCCTAAAACTGAGACATCTGGTCATTTTTAAGCACCTGAGGTTTGTGTGTGTCTGTGTGTCTGTGTGTGTGTGTGTGTGTGTGTGTGTGTGTGTGCGCATGCATGTGTGTGTGCGTGCACGCGCAAATGAATGTTTTATTTTTTGTTTGGGGGAGGGTTAAATTTTTTAAATGGCAGGGAAATTTCTCATCATTTTAAGAATATATAAAAACAACAGTTCGTACTTGTAGAAAGAAAATTTCCACATGCAGCCTTCATTATGTAAAACAGTCAACCTTTAGAAAAGTTTGTACCAGTGCCACCACTAGTGGAATTTGGATATCAAAACCTCCTTTTCAGAGGTCCCTCCAAGCATGTTGTTCATGAGTTTTCAGTTCAACCAACTTGCTTTGGAAAAGGCAGTCAAGCTGATTGCCCTGTGGAAGTTCCAAAATAAGGCCACACATGTCTTCTACTAATCTCTTCAAAAGTTGGGGCCTAATTTTCCTCCCCTGAGTGAGGACTAGACTTAGTGTCTTACTTTTGCAGGTAGAACATGAGGCCAGTGAATGCATGACTTCTAAGGCTAGGTCATGAAAGGCTTCACAGTTTAGCTTCCTCCTTCCATTCCTCCAGTCACCTGCACTTACAGGAGTTGGCTGCCACGTTGTGAGGACACTCAAGCAGACATACAAAGAGTTCCACATGGCAAGGAATGAGGCATCCTACCAAAAGTTAGCAAAAACTGAGCCAGCTTCCAGTTACTTCACATGAATCTAAGCAACAGCTGCAACCTCATGAAAAACCTGAGTCAGAACTATCCAGTAAAACTATTCCTCCAATAAGTTGGTAAGATTTAGGGAGATTTTCTACACAGGAATAGATAACTAGTATTTACAGTCTTCAACCCTATCACCTTTGTGATAAGGCATGCTTTTATGAGGTCACCTGCTAATCAGGCTACTCCTGCAGCTTGTTGCCCATGTAGGGGCATGCACAGGCAAGGAAGGTATTCTTGTCCCAACAGCTCTGATCACTTAGAGAAATGGGCTCAGCCCACACAGGATCAGCCCTGGGAACCAGCACCAATGCAGAAGACATGAGAAGGGCAGACCACATCATTGCTCTTTTTTCTTTTTTTTTTTTTCCAGTGCTGGAAATCATATCAGGGCCTCACGCATGATAGGAAGCACTCTACCTCAGCTACATCCTGAGCCTCACTTCATCACTCTAAATCAGTGCATGAGTCATTCTTCATCTGGAAAATGGAGGGGGAAATGCCTGCCTGCAGGTTCATGAACTTGTCATGAAATTCAGACAAAAATTCAGCTCTGAGGACTCTGCAAGCTGTAAAACATTACATAAATATAACTTGACAGTAAATAGATCCTAACACTGCACGTAGCACATTCTTAGCCTACTTCAGCAGGTGACAGTAATAAATAGGACACATTCTGTGAAGAAAAGCAAGATACCACACTGCCCAAAAGGATGAGAAAGTCTGAAGTGGCCTTACTGGAGCAAAACACAGAGGACACAGAGGCCCAAGGGTCCATGCCATTTCTCCTAGCATGTAATTCCTTTCTCCTATCTCAACTTTCCTCTCCCACCCCTATATCAGGATACTCTTCTCCCATTCCCTTCTTCAAAATCATTGTTCATAAAGTGGTGGCACAAAATCATTGTTCATAAAGTCAGGAAGTGTCATCTGAACAGCAACCCTAAGCAATAAATGGTGTGGAGCAGAAAAACTAAAGACTGGTGTTAATGGTGAGCAACTAGCAACGTTCCTCTATGCCCTGGGGCCAGACAGCATACTTTCCCAAAGACAGCCAACACAACCTTCCATGGTCTGCATGCACATGCACACACATATGCACAGTCTTCATGAAGCTGAACATTTTTATTTTTTATTTTTTTGTGTGGAACTGGGTATTGAACCCAGGGGTATTATACCACTGAGCTGTATTCTTGACCCTTTTTTTAAATTTTGAGACAGTGTCTCTCACTAATTTACCCAGTCTTACCTGGAACTTGCAATTGTCCTGCCTCAGCCTCCCAAGTCACTGGGATTACAGTTGTGCATCACTACCTCCAGATGGGTTTGGGCATTCTTAAGACGCTAAGGAATGCAGTGGGGCTGCTGGGAAATGTCACATGCAGCCACGCCCTACTTCCTGGCTGCCTGGAAGGTGTGGAATTTGCTGTTAAGAAAGTATTATGTTTCAAAGAACTTGTGCAAATCCTCTGCTTCAATATCGCTGAGGAACAGAAAAGACAAACTGACAGAGACTACAGTAATTCAGATTTTACTTATCTTCTCCTGTCTGCTTTTCTTTCTTCTTAAAATCACAAGTTTCAAAATGACTGCAGGATTAATAATCTCCAGTATATTAGCACAGGTGCCAGGGAAACTGACCCATGGCCTGTCTGGAACCTGCTGAAGAATATGCATGGCTTTGGGCCCAGGGTGCCTGGCAGTTCAGGCCAGAGGACAGATCCTATTAACAATAGAAATGGTGCCCAGGGAAGGGTATCATGCTGCTTCCGGGTCACAGGTGTGGGCTTTTATCCTCCTTCCAGTGACATGTCTACACCAGCATTCCAGCAAACAATAAGGGAATGAATGTCTTCAAATTCTTCCCTCCACTCCACCCCAGCTCAGTCTGGGGTTGTTGTTCTTTACTAGACTTTTTAAAAAAAATTTTTTTTCCCATTTTTGTTAGTTGTAGATGAACACAATGCCTTTATTTTATTTGTATATTAGTTTATTTTTATGTGGTGCTAAGGATCAAACCCAGTGCATTACAATATGCCAGGCAGGTGCTCCACCACTGAGCTGCAACCCCAGCCCCTGATCCCACTCTTTATCCTAGTCATACTCTCTCCAGCACGGCTGTGGAACTGCCAAGCTACCCGGGCACCTGGGACTCACCAAGCAGAGCTTCAGGACATCAGCCATGCTGCCCCTTTCTTCCCATTTGTGATGCAGGTGGTAAGGTCAAGCTCTTGTCCCCGAGGCTGGGTCATTGCCATCTCAGCTGTCCCAGATGGTCTTCACCCTCTTTTCCCTCCTCTCCCTCTTCCCAGCCTCTGACATCAATGAAATATTTTAAGGACAGCTTTTGTCTACCAGTGTAGTGCTCTCCCTACGCTAGGAGATTCTTATGAAATAACCAGAGTGCCGGCCTGGCTAGCAAAAGTCAACAATCTAGCCTCATCCCCAGCATCAGTTTGGAGAGGTCACATAAAGCAATGACACCATCATTGCCAGAAGTTAAGTCTGATAAGAATTTCTACTCTAAGGTATATTGTCTTTTAGTTCATTTTCTGCCTCTGTAACTGAATACCATGGAGTGGGAAATTTACAAAGAACAGAGGATTATTTAGCTCATAATTCTAAAACCTGGAAGTTCAAGAGTAGAGCACCCCTATCTGCTTGGCATCTGGTGAGAGCCTTGTGCTATATCCTAACATGGCAGAAGGCATCACATGGAGAGACAGACAAGGGTCAAGCTAGAGTCTCTCTTTCTCTTCTTATAATCCTACAAATTCTGACTGGGGACCCTACCCCATAACCTCATCAAATGCTAATTACCTCCCCAAATCTCAACCTCCAAACACTATCAAAATATGATTTGGGGGATTAAGTTTTCAACACATGAAATTTGTGGGAACATGTTCAAACCACAGCCACATTCTGATGCTAAAGTACAAGACCATTCTCTGTTTTCCTAAAGAGTCATAACTCTGGTGATAATCTACAAACTACAGGAACTTAACCTGAGTTCCTTTCACACCTTGAAAATGAGGCACCATTACTATTTTAGAAGACATTATACAGGACACAAAGCATGGTTATCAATGCATGTTTAAAACATCTTCACATTCTGCCAAACAACTGGGGGAATCACTTTTTGGCATATGTGAAATCATTAGTTCAATATTCCCAGTGCAATGCCAAACCTGTGATAAAGACACATCACTGATAGGATTGCAGTCTCAGGAATAAGCCCTTTTTTTCCCCCATCACTGCAACAAAAACCTGTATTTCTTAAATCTGAAGGTTATAAAGTATAACATAAACTAAAAATTTCCCAAGCATCATTACAAAGGTAATACTATAGACCACAATTTCAGGTTGATGCTTTTATATTCACATGCAGAACACAGAGATATGTAAAAATGCTTTCTATCCTTTTATAAAATATGAAAACATAAAACACAGTTGAACATGGAAGGGAAAGTCCATTATTCAAAAGCAGCCATCAAGGCGCTCTGCCCGTCTGACTATAAAGTACTGCTGGTGGTGATGGGAGGCAACACCACCCCTGACCCTCCTGGACAGGAGACACAGAAACAGAGGCAAGGCAGCTTCTTCTTCACTCCTGCTCTTAGATGTTACATGTGACAAACACGGACATACATTTTAGTCAGCTTTTCTGCTGCTGGGACTAGAAGACCTGACAAGGGTAATTTTAGAGACAGAAAAGTTTATTTGAGGGCTCATGGTTTCAGAGGTCTCAGTCTGTAGATAGCTGGCGCCATTCCTCAGGGCTCAAAGTGAGGCAGAACATCATGGAGGAAGAGGATGGCAAAGGGAAGAAGTTCACATAAAGATCAGAAAGAAGAGGGAGACTCCACTCCCAGACACAAAATTTATACCCCAAAGACACATCCCAGTGATCCACCTCCTCCAGCCACATCCTACCCACCTTCAGTTACCACCCAGTTAATCCCATCAGGGGATTAATGCACTGATTGGGTTAAGGCTCTCATAACCCAATCATTTCACCTCTAAACCTTCTTGTATTGTCTCACACATTGTCTTTTGGGGGGACACCTCACCTCAAACCATAACACATGCCTTTCAAAATTTAGCTTATCTACTGATCTAAATAAAAGTGGAATATACAAAGGTCCTCTGGTCTGTTTGGCCTTGCTTACACTTTTCCCAGTGGATTTACAGATTTCCTCAGTATTTTGTAGATTATCCAGACAGTCGTTTTTTAGAAATTATATACACCAGCACATGTGTAGAATAAGTAAAAACATGTCATCACACCAATGAATGTTTAGTGTTATAAAACCATTGCCTCCATCTAAGTAAAAATGTTATGCAAACATGTGGCCTCTCCACCCCATGAGTTTATCCTTAAAACCAGCCCATTTTAAAAACAAGCCAGTCATTACTTACCATTAAACTCCTTGGTTAAAGTCTCATTCTTGACATAACAACACTGCATAAGTTTGAATGCAGAAAATGAAAAAAATCAACATTAAGAAAACATTTCAAATATGTAATTTTCCTCTGGGGTTGCCATGGCTCATCTAACAAGCAATGTTTTCCACAGTCCAACAGCTTAAATAAAGAGTCGAAGGTATATTCTTCCACCTTTGCCTAAGTCACCTACCACTATCAATTGTAACAATTATAACTGAGGCTTCTGCACATTAAGTCACACATCATACAGAGGGATACACTATTTTTATGAAGGTGATTAAAACCAATTTTTTAAAATAAATTAGTAGTTTGAGGGATATGCATGAACCCTGGGAGACTCAAGAACATGCATAGGAGGTCAAGAGTGGGTGCTCAATACATTGAACTTTAACAAGGAAGGCAATGATTTCTTTATTCCAAATGTCTAAATGCAAGATGTAATACTGCTATTGTTTGGATCAAGAATGTCCTCCAAAGGTCCATGTGTTAAAGGTTTGGTCCTAAGCTTGGTGGTACCAGGAGGTGGTATAACCTTAAAGAGGTAGAACCTAGTGGGAGGAAGTTAGGTCATTGGGGGCTTGCCCTTGAATGGGATATTGGGACCCCATCCCTTCCTCTCTCCTAGTTTCCCAGCTGTCATGAGACAAACAACTTTCTCTGTCATGCATTCCCCACCGTGATGTGCTGCCACAGCCCAAAGGCCCTGGGGTCAAACAACAATGGACTGAAACTCCTGAAACTGTGAGCCAAAATAAACCTTTTATCCTTATAGGTTGATGGTCTCAGGTATTTTGTCACAGTTAACAGAAAGCTCTAATACAAATAAAGACCAATGGACCCAAGGAGCATAAGCAACACCAGGTGCAATAACCCAAGCACCTCTTCCTCCCTCTTCTGCTCAGCAAGTGTCCCCTAAGACATCAACCTTTGGAAGCCCTGCAAGTGCCAAGCATGCCCCTGTCAACAGAACCCACTCATCTGCAGGGAAGAGGCAATGAAAGAATCATCCAGCTCATTAGTGAGACACAGCTTAGTTCAAGGGCTGCCTCAAGCTACCCATACACACACAAAAAAACCACAATTAGCATTTGTGAGTTTGAGTTCTGCAAAGCTTCTACTTTGAAGGGAGATCATTTATTGGGAAAAGTAGATCTCTGCGCTTTCATTACATGTATCAGCACAAAACAAAGTGAGCTGAGTCACCTCTACTACAAAAGGGGAGGCTTTTCAATGTTTATTAATTCATAAGCCAGGATCAAGGCAGAAACTCCTGCTGGAGGGAGCAGGAAAGTCTGGGTTCAGCTACTGCTGAGTACGATCCTCTCCTACCAAACACCATATATTTCTTTAAAAAAAAAAAAAAATACCATTGAAGAGCCTCAGGAGTTCCACACCCTAGAAATGTAATAGTACTGTTATGATCAAACATACAAAGACAGAAGCTCCTGTATGAGGAAGAAGTCACTTGCAAGTGACTGTTTCTTTAGCAAAATGCTGTGAGACACTCAACCAGTTTAGAAATTAAGCAGAGAGATAAATCCATCGGCCCCTCTGCAGGAAGTCAGAATAGAGGCTCTAGCAAAGGGGACTTTGGGAACTGAGTTCTGTGTTCTAGTTGGTGTGGCAGAATGGCCAAGGGATGAGGAACTGGACACTGGACTCCAGACTGATGAGTCACATGACAATCTAGACTACAAATGGAGAGGACAGTTACTGTCCTGCTGACTTCAGAGGGCTCCTACAGGAGGGTCAAACCTCCTGTAGGACTCTGTGGACTTGCAGTTTTACCAAACTTGCAGTTTGGGACTCTGTGGCTTGCAGTTTTACCAAGAGCTAGAAGTTAGCTTTAACCTCATGCCAACCCACCACATACACACACATGTGCATACACAAAGGGGTTTTCTCATCTAGTTCCTTAACTATAGTTCGCCATTTAAGTATTTAATCATTTGAGATATTCATACATAAGCATGAAAAGCATGTGGCAAACATCCCCGTCAGCAAGAATGTAACATCACCACAAATGACTACAGCACGGAAATGAGGAGAGTCCTCATGAGGAACACTCTCAATTCCTCCATCCAGAAACACTTACAACCAGAAGACCTATCATGCCAGAAATGTAAAACAGTAAGTAAAAATAAATTGACAAATAACAAGGTGATATTCTGAAGAAATATCTTTTTGATGTGGTCTAATTTCCAAAGTAGCTTTCATTACTTTTCAAAATGTTGTGAAATTCACACACCAATGTCATTCAGAATATTTTCTTTGACTATGGATCATTCCATTAAAAGCAATTGAATATATCTGAGAAGTGGTAAAGAATAGCAATTTAGGGGACTGTAATAGCCTGAGAAATACTCAGACTTCAGTACCCCAATTAACACTTTTTAAATCAAATTCAGTGAGTAGGCAAGAGTCAAAGGGTATCAAAAATTCATTTTTCATGAGTGGAGTTATTAAAACACTGGTAACCATTATGACATAATAAGTGGTTTAGGCCCTGAGGAGGAGGTACAAAGTTCCACTTCTACCCAAAACCAATTCTGCATGATAATTACAGGCAATGAGATGGCTGGGCAGACAGATGGGGAGTCTTAGCAAGAACCTACTCTCTGAGGCAAATGTCTACATCTGGCTACAGTCAATTCATCTCTTTCCAATCTAATGGTTTGTTTATTGAATATGAGTGGATTTTTCTCTTAACTAGTGGAGTTATAACCAACAAAACTATATTCAGAAGCTAAAAAATTAGCTATCTGAACAAAAGTGTACACTTCTGCTCAATTTTCACTCCCACCCAAGACTATTTTTAAATATAACTCCCAAACCATTAAGTTTGGAAAAACACTGTCAGAATTGATTTGGGACTCTGTGGCTTGCAGTTTTACCAAGAGCTAGAAGTTAGCTTTAACCTCATGCCAACCCACCACATACACACACGTGTGCATACACAAAGGGGTTTTCTCATCTAGTTCCTTAACTATAGTTCGCCATTTAAGTATTTAATCATTTGAGATATTCATACATAAGTATAAAGTCCTCTTCCAGTTCTCTCATGCTTAGGGTCTCAGAGAACAGTAAGATGATGAGCTATACAGATGCTCCCCATCATTTTAAGTCAGGCCTCTGTCCTACCTGTCTATCTTCTCCAGCCAGCAGGAAGGCAGGAGACTGACTTTCCCAGGCACAACTACCCTACGGGCTGGAGCTTAAGGATCCCCTTCCCCATCTGTTCAGGCTTCAACCCACTATGAAAAACAAATAGAAGTGACATTGACAAGAAAACAGAGATGTCATGAAAAACACATTAGCACTCTGATATAAAACAGACAGAAAGCCCTGGTTATCAGCAGTCTTAAGGATTACAGTCTAGATTTCATTTTCTCCCTGTGGATAGATGGGGACTGACTGCTGTATACATCAGGACTTCACTGGTCACAGAACAGAGTGAAGGGTCTGTACCCTCTGCATGCTCAGAACTGTCATGGAGATGCAGTCGAAAATGCCAGACCAAACATATCTGTATTAGGTCAACCCATGGCCACACCATTTTCTGCGAGTTACACTCAGTAAACAAAGGACACATTTTTCAGCAGAGGCTGGAAACTGGCAAAGACATACCTTTCCAAGATACCTGGGGTCTTTTCAGAATCCTGGTGGGAGGAAGAGGAGCCACATACTCACCATAACCACCTGTCCTACCACCTAAAGTGTGAGCTCCTCCTGACCCTCATGAGATTATGTTGGCAGAGGGCTTTGTTCTCCTGCCTCCAAGTCTCTCTTTTAATGACCAGGTGATAATGGCTGAGTGAAGGGATCAGGAGCTAAGGAATATGTGCAATTTGTGCCTTGAAGGCAAGGGCAGGTGCCCCTTCTGCCTCCTTCTCCTCAGGCAGGGCTGGAGCAGATGAAGGCCATTCACCAGCAATGGCAAAGAAACAGTAGAAGGAGGCAGCAACTGGACAGTAGCACGTGCCCATAACCCCAGGTACTCAAGAGTCTGAGACAGGAGGATCTCAAGTTTAAGGCCAGCCTGGGAAATTTGGTGAGACCCTATCTCAAAATAAAAAATGAAAAGAACCAGGATGTAGGTCAGTGGTAGAGTGCTCCTAGGTTCACTCCTCTGCACTACAAAAATAAATAAATTAATTAATTAAGTAAACTAAATAAAATAACAAAATGGTTCCCCAACTTTCTATGTGGACATTTAAAACTAAGAGAAAAGGACATTTTCTCCTCTTGAAGCCACCATCATTTTATGTTCCTCAAAATAAGGCACTAACACCTCTCAAATCTGCAAAGAACAAGGTTGCATTGCTGGCAAGCCAAGTTAGAGCACATCCGTTAGAAATATTTTCATGCCAACTGATCTGTCTGTTCTCATATAGTCTGGCAAAAATAAGATTAAGCAGCAATTTAAGAAAAAGTCAATTTTCTGAAAGAAGGATTTAGCATATTCTGGGAATACTTAGAATCATGTGATTTTAGAGCTTAAGTGAATCCCAAGATTATTTTATCTGACTCCCTCTCTCATCAAATAAGAAATAGCTCATTTATGGATTGTTTGTGTCCTGTGCCATTCTCAGAAGACACAGAGTAGGATATCTGCCTCTGGGGAGCTCAGAAAGCAATGGGTAGGAGATGAGCAAATGGAAAATCATGACCCCAGCTGAGGGATTCTGACAGGCAAAGGCTTGGGGCCATGAGAGACAGGTGTCAGAGAGCTAATCCTTCGGCAGTCCTGGAAGGCCTCAGAAGGAAGCCCCCAGTGCAGCCTTGAAGAGTGACAGGAACCATTCTGGGAAAAGAGTAAAGCTCCTCCCAGCCCACCCCCAGGGCAAGGTGAGAGAAAGTTTGAGACAGTGAGAAGAATTCTGGAAGGGAAGCTGAGATGGCCAAGGGAGAATAAGAAAACCAGCGGTGAGAACCTCGCCATCCACGATGGAGTCACTGTTCACATACAGCGATTTAAATCTAAATTAATTAAAAGTTAATAAGGTGAAAAGGTCAGTTCCTCAGTTGCACTAGTCACATTTCAAGTGCTCGGTATCACCCATATTGGGCAGCACTGATAGAGAATATCCATTCTGGCGGAAAGTGTTATTAGAGGGCTCTGGGCTGGGCAAACCTGCAGGAGCCATACTATGAGATGTCTGCAGGCCACACTACGAAGGGTAAATTTAATTTTGCATGACTGGCACCAGGGCCTAAATCTCATTCCTGACCCAATGTTCTTTCCACTCACCCTTCCTGTCTCCTTTGATAGGAGAAAGTCAAATAGGATTAACAAACAAGCAGAAGGCATTCTGAATCAGGGAAAGTTACCCTGCCTGGCCCAGAAAAGCAATGATCCCCTTGCCTGCACTACTTGTGGGTGTAAGCCTGTCCATGTATCCAGGGAGAGCAGATGCCCTTGCTGCCCTCTGTCTGAAGGAACAAACGGGAACATCCCAAAGGCAATGACTCCTCACCTGTGATCTCAGGCAGTGAAGACTAGCCTGCCGTGAGAAGAATGGGGAGAAAGAGGAGCCAGGACTCCTGATCTAGCTGGCTCCTTCTTGGAGAGATTTGTGTCATTTTTTAAGGGATAAGAACTTCAATGATTTTTCTAAATCCATTGGAGTCACTTACAAAGGTCCAACTTGGTTGGGTGGAAGTCGGAATTGGATATACAAAAGTACTTGTGATCTGAGAATTTGTCTAATCCAATGTGCCTAAGTAAAATATATTTTGACAGTTCATTTTAAAAGTGTGTTTGTTTGTTTGTTTGTTTTAATACAAATATTTTTGGCTGAAGCATTTACTCTAATTGGGCCTGGCCTCTGGGAGACATGGTCCTGGTTGGCAGCAGCTCACAGCTTGATGAGGACAACTAGATGCAGATGTTAAAATCCTTAAGGTCTCAGGGTATTTCCCAGCTTTTCCTCAGCCACCTCTCTGCTCAAAAGCATGGGGAAGTTCCCTGAGACATGCGGTAGGAACTGCATATATTATTGAAGTCTCATTGTCATTTGTCACTCTAGCATCCACAGCAAACTCAAAGCTAGAATAATGAACATCAGGTCTTGAAAGCAATTACATTAGTTTTGTAAAAAGCAACTGAAACCATATAAAGCAGGCATGATAAAAATTGTTTAATACTACTTCAGAAAGACAGGTAAAAAATAAAGAATTATGGAAACAGGAAGGGGAAATGGTCTAAGACAATGCTACTCATCAATTTAGGTGCTGAAAACCAGTGAAAGGCCCTTAACAATTCAGAAACACTTGTGTGTGATAAGGTAGAAATGAGACAACAAAGGAATGGAATGAAGAAGGAGTGAGAACTAAAATTTACAATTTACTTAAATACATGAAAATCATGTTTCTTTACATTTTAAGTAAAGAAAAAATACAACAATGAAAATTAGTAAAAGTTTTTCATGGGTCATGAAATATCAAATCTATGTTCTGCTATAGAACAAGGCAACTGAAACTCATCACTAAAATTAACTGGCACATAAAATCCACAGAAGCCATGATTAATGTAGATGGGAAAAGACGAAGGACTGTAGGGAAACACCATATAAAAAATAACTCTGTTAAATGTTTTTACTTATTTCAAGCCTAAATGAAAACCAAACTTACTGTATTTCGAATTTGCACATCCTCTATCTAAACACTACTTTGATATCAAATATTTCTGCTCATTTTTTAAAACTTTTGACCAACTGCAAAATCAAATTGAATCATAAATTTAACAACAAAGTACCAAAGGTCTTAGAAACTTAAACTAGTTATTATAGTGTATAGCTATATCCTATAATCATTGCTTTCTTAATAACTGGAAATACACTTGGGTGCACAGAGTTATGACTTCATCTACCAGATCCCAAATTAAAGGGGCCACTGAATTCAGGCCTCCATGTAGGCGGGGACCATCACCCCTTCTGGGTCACAGTGTCACCCAATAATAATCTGTTCTGCCTATGCAAGGGAGAAGGTCATAAGAGAAAAACTGGAGGGGCAGCAGACAGGAATCCCAGGGGCAGGAAAGACTCCACATTTTACCAATATCTTTCTATCAAATTTTAATTGTAGTTCAGCTCCATCATTCTGACACAATCTCTGAGAGATAATAAAAATGCCCTATGATTATTCAATATCATGACAGGAAATAGGCAAATACTCGTTAATAAAAATTATGACTACAAAAGAATAAAATGCCTAGCCTACTCTCCATTTTACATGGAGAAATCCCTAATCCTTAATGATGACAGTTTTAAATGAATTGCCAAAATAACTAGTTCAGAAGTAACATCTTCTAAAAATAAAGCTCAAATTAAGTGGTTTTATGTAACAGATAATTATTATACATGCTCTCACTAAAAAAAATGTAAACACATTCATTAACATTTTAGTCAAAAGCAAAAGGGTCCAGAAACCTAAACTTATGATAGTGTATAATTTGCTAATATTTAATATCTATAGGCTTAGAAGATTTGATACAAAATGTGATTGTGGCTGGCCCCTGTTATTTATTATAAAGAACAGGGCTTCTCCATTTGATATTATATTGGCTGTTGACAGTAGTAAGAATAGCTTGTTACCCACTTCAATTAATTTTTTTCAAATTACTTCTTCTAATAACTTAATTAAATAATAAATTTATAGAGAAATGAATAACAGCTATATCTGTGAGGCCTATTGATTTTTACATAAGAAAACTGTCAGAACACAGCCTTTGATCAAATGCACTACTGTTTTGACATTTCATGTCATTAGAGACTCCTCTACTCCACAAAAAATGTGTGCTTCCTCCACGGGGAATAAACGAACCAAACAAATAACCATCACCCTGCCAAATCCCAAATCTTCTGTTCCTTATCCATACATGGTCCAATGTAAAATTTAGCCTGAGTTTCACAACAGGTGACTACTGGGATGGATCCCATAAATATTCAAACAGGTAAAATAAAAGTAAACAGAATATGGAATTAAATATCTTTTAAAACATCACCAAAAGGCAGTTTTCCTTTATGTTCTAGAATACTCTGTCAATTACCCTTCAAATTGTTCCAAACTGAGCATTAAAATTCCACAAACAATAGTTGTTAGTTACCGGTTAGAATCTGCGGCCTCCTTCCTAAAAGAACATTTTCCCAGACAGTTGCTAGTCATAGTCATTTAATTAAATTACTAATAAAAAATATAATTTCAGTCCAAGTAAACTTTGTAACTATATTAATAATTACTAAGATACAAAATCAGTAAGTTTACATTCACCAAGCCACCTGCCCCTCCAGTAATCCTCAAAAAGGGCTCCACAGGCCGAATTTTAAAATATGCCTTCTCCTGAATTCACTGTGCCCATTCCAGCCCAACTCTACACAGCCCAAGAATGACACAGAGTTTCAGTCAACAAAAAGGACAGTAACAAATTCATCACATCAGTTGTTTGCGGCCATGTAGGAAAATAGCTTACAAGAAGTTTGATTTTATAACCAACCTTTGGAGTGTCAGATAGAAAATGTTCCCCTCGAGCACACTGCAAACACTGTCTTATTCTGAACGTACCAGGAGAAAAGGAGATGGTAATTTCAGCAACATATCAACAGAATCTTACTGCTGTAGATTATGTACTAAAACCAGAAATTCCACAGCTCTTTCTCTCCTTTATAAGGAGGCAATACACCTAAATAATAAAAATATTCAAAAGCCTAATGTCACTTCTTTCCTCAGATTCTAACACAAGTTACCTTATTATTAAACTTTTAATTCTTTCCTGAAAAATATAAATTCTTAATTTTTCTTTGTGTCTCACATGTGAAGGCTAATCTGTGCTCTGCAATTTTGTGATGGCACACCTCAGTTTACCTCTTGCTACATAACAGAAGATTAGAAAAAAAATGGTTTCACTTCTACAATCAGGCTCCTTTAAAGGTTTTTACTGGATAGTCTTTGGACACAGTTTTGGTGACCTCTTAAACGTTCTCTTCTTCATATTTATTTATGAGGTGATAGTGATAAAATAATTTAGTCTCCTTAAACACATGTAATAGTCTTCAGAAAGTCACAGGCTTAAAAGTAATTGTTTCACGTTTCCCACTGTTATTTTGGGATACCTATTTCCATGGAAAAGGATTTTCCATATTTATTTTTTTTTGGGGGGGGGTTGGTTTGTTCAAAGAAAATTACATAACCACAAGTAAGTGCATGAAAAAATAATAATTAAAAAAAACATTCCTCAGCTTCAAGATTATTTGAAGTACTGGCCTAGCAAACTTTTTGCTGGCGTTAAAGGGAGAATTAATAATAAATAACCAGTTTTTAAACCTTTTACACACTTGGGCAACACACCGCCTATGGGCATTGGGCAGTGTGAGTCAGTGGGGCAAAAGAAAAGAGATTTGTTGTCCCCAAAGCTGCTTCCTACAATCCAGTTGCTACAGTGGAAAGTGGGCCCATTCGGTGAGCAGGTGCAGGGCCCACCCCAACCACTCATTCCATTTGCAAGACTCATAACACATTTGCTCCAGGCAAGAGAGGGAGGTCGAAGGTCTGAGGCCCACAATGAAATCCACCGAGTGCGCAAGGGCTTCGCGAACACTGCGGTGCAGCAGAAGGCGCCCTGGTTGGCCCAGGCATGGTTCAACCTGTTTCAAGATCCCACTAAAGGGTAAAATTGTTTGTCCCGTATTAGGCAAGTTACTCTTTCTGTAAGTAGAACACTGAAAGTGATATATAATCCCTACGCGCAAGGTATGAGGATGGCAAACCTATACACAGAAAGGTTTAGGCAGAAGTGCAATCTCAAAGACAGGGATGCAGGGGTTTGAGGCCCGTACGGATCTCACCCCTGAGCCCCGGTCACTGTCAAGGGAAACCGGAGAATAAAGGCCCGGGAGGGGCAACAGTTGTCAGGAACACCTTCAGACAGCACCTTCTGCACACACCTGCCGAGATCGCCCGACCAAGAGGGCCTTCGAAGTCGCGGAACCCTCCCCTTCATGTGGCAGGGAACAGCGGGCTGGGCTACTTCGGCTGATGAGTGTTGACTTTAAGTGGAACACCGCAAGAGGCAAGCCAGTGACATAGCTGGTGCCGGAGACCGGGTGTACCCCTGCCTCCCCCTCAGCCTGCTGCGCGAACACTCGGAACTAGGTGGGGGCTCTGCCAGAAAGGGCTCTCTACACAAACCCAGCCCGCGGGGAAAGTGCGCTCGGGCCTCTGCCTGACGCGTTACCTGAGCAACAACCCCGGCGCCCCAAGCACACAACACTCCCACCGCTAGCACCCGCAGGCGTGGGCCCGTGGGCCGAGGAGCGGCGCCCCTGCCCGGAGCGCGCAGCCCGGGCGCAGCGCCCCGGCCGTGCGAACCCCCACTCCAGCCCGCAAGCCCGCTTACCCGGTAGGGGGCTTGGCCACCAAGGCGCCCGACGCGTCCATGGTACCCGCGGGCCAGCGGGCCGCGGTGCTCGGTGCTCGGCCAGGCGGAGTCAGGCGCTGGCTGCGGCCGCCGCCGCCGCCGCCCTCATTCACTTTTTCCGCGCTGACCCATCGTCCTCCCACGCGGGGCCGGCGGAGGACAGCGGCCGAGCAGAGAGGACGGAAGGGGCTGGGACGGTCCCGGGCGGGCGGGGGCGCCGAGAGCGCGGGGAGGGGCTGGCGGCGGCGTGGGGCGGGGGCGCGGCGCACCTTGCTCCCCGCGCCCCCGCCCAAGCCGGCTCCGCCGCGCCCACCGGCACCGCCCCCGCTCCGCCCGCCAGCCGGCGCGCTGCTGCTCCGGGAGCGTCCGACCCGTAGCGCAACTGCCGCAGGGGTTGAACGCTACCTGGGCCGCGACCCACACCTTTCCGCCACCACGTGGGCTTTTTAGCACTCCCCAAAAGAAGTGTTTTCGTCTCTGGTCGTTGAGAGAGGGGGTAATCCTGAGGTTGCCCACTTCCCACTCCAAGCCGAGGGGATGTCGGGGAGAGAAACACCTGACAACCTGCAGACAAGCCCCGGAGAACCAAGCTGGAGGGAATCTGGTGCCGCTCTCCCAACACTGGATCCCAAGAGAACCTTTATCTGTGCAACAAAGACCTAGTTCGGGGGGTGGGGGCTCTAAACGTGGGATGTCTAACTGCACTTGAGAACTGGTGAAACCCCTTCCCACAACCCGGTCCTAGGAATCAGAAAAGATGGAAGCTTAAGTGTGGCCCGGCTATGCCAACAAAAACTTTACTCTGGGTGCCTTTTCAAGTTTGCGGGCCTGTCCGGCTGGACGCTACTAACAGCCACCATCGTCCAGCCCCGCGATCTCAGTACCTTCTGGTTGGCTGATAAGCTGCAGAGGCAGCCGGTTCTGGGGCTGAGCAAGTCAGTAAACAAATCTTCTGAAGTCTCACCTCCAGTTTTTCTAATTTCCCCCAAGAATACAAAAATGATCCCGGTTGGTATGAATGCCTGGCTACAAAAATGGCAATTTCACATAGGTCCAATGACTGAGATAAAAGGCCAATAAATAAGATATAAGATCAAAGACTGCATACCGATCTGCATTAGAGTTCCCTCTAGGGATCCTGTAACAAGCTAAAGAATCCAGAAACCTTCCTGATCCATTCTCCGATTTCTGTCTTTTTAACTAAAGGAGGAGACCTTTCTAGGTACTAACTGCAAGTTCTGCCATGGCTGCAGGGCCTTGGGTGTACCAAACCTGGGGCCCACCCAGAACGTGTGTCTCTCCTTACCCCGGTAGCCCAGCGTCCCCCAAGTCTTCAAATGCAAAATACATGGAGCACTTTTCCGTCTGGAGGATGAAGGTGTTCCTCCCCAACACTTTTCTCTTGCTGTTTCTCATTCTGTGGGCTCTGCTTAAAAATCAGCTCCCCAGGGAGGTCTTTCCTGACACCTCTGTATGAAAGCACAGCCTCAGTTCAATCCCCTTGTTGCTTCTCTGGTTCCTATTTATATTTCCTTTGACCCTTTATTACTGTGTGTATATGCTTATATGTATATGTGTACATATATATTTTTGTGTGTATATTTATTTATAAATAGTGTTACTTTATGCTTATAGATATAAAATTATATATGGGCACATATAAATGTGGACTATAAGTATATTTGTACGTATCATAACATACATTCTCTTCATGGGTCTCTTCATTTGTCATGGGTCTCCTCTCCTAGAATGTGACCTCAGTGAGCGATGGACTTTTGTCTATTTTATGCGCTACTCTCATCATTTAGGATAATGCCTGGCAGGGTGGAGTGAGGGTTCACTAAAGAGAATACACTGAATGAATCAGTGTGTAGCACTCTTTCTGGATGTGGGTATCAGAGCAAAGAGTCCTTCCCAGAAACTCCTGAGGCCCCTCCTTGCTCTGAACACTAGTATGGGAAAGGGCAACCTGAGAGAGCTCAGAGTTGAGAAGGAGGCACTGTGGCCTAGACCCCACTGAAGTCCCCAAGAAATTAGGCTGGGGGGCAACATGTGATCCAAAAGTCAGGTAATAACAGCAAGTCTGGTGGGCCCATGGGGTAGAAGCACAAAATAACCCAGTGTCCCAAACAGTAGGCAGAGACAGCAATAGAAAGTCATAAACAGTAGTTGGAAAGTTTCTCAGTGTCACAGAAAAAGGATCAGAAGGTTCATCTCCAAGTTGAGCTTCTTGTTGCTCTCCCAGGAGGGAGGTCCAGGTAGCTGCAGGCCTGAACAACCTCAGATTCTAGGAAGGTTACCAAAGATCTCAGATCCAGAAACTTAGCAGGGACCCGTGTCCAGAAATGGGGTAAAGGGTGAAGTCTCAGGAGAGTTGTCACAAGGCAAAGGCAAGGGTCAGGCTTCCCACCAGCAGCAGGGGTGAGCTCCAGAGGCCTTTGGCATATAGTCCAAGTGGGCCAGGCTTGATAATCTCATTTGTCATATCTGGGTTGGGGCTGGGGCCCAGAATCCAACTTCTCTGTGTATTGCAACCCCAACTTCTCTTACTGATAAGGGTACCAAGAAATCCACCCACATGTAGTTGTATTCCAAAATTTTGCAATTCAACAGATATTTTTGAGTATGTACTATACATGTCAGCTATATGTGCAATATGTAGGTGGATACGTAATAGCTAGACAAGGAAACAAAAATAGCAGACGGGCCACAGTGCTTTAGACAGAGGGTGAGATTCAGAAATAGAGATCAAGAAAGACAAAGGTCTTTGGGGGAGTGGTCATGTATCAGTTGCCATGACTGAACTGACCTTTGCAGTCCCTGAGGGGGACATTCTTTTTTTTGTACTTTTTTACTTTGATTAGGGTAAATGGCACAATCTCATGTAAAGGCACTAATTCAAGGGAAAGAGTATTCTTTACCAATTTATCCCTACATGAACTTTAAGACATCCTTCCTAACCTAGCATTTTCCAGATATCCAACATCACTAAATCATTCATTTTATAGTACTGTAAATACCCAAGAATATGCTGATAAATTCTTTAAAATGATTTTTTAAAAAAAAAGCTAAATATATAATGTTTTCTAATTTGCTTGATATAAGTGGTACAACTGGGCTGATTTCAAGCTTACAATCATGAAGTCACTGAACATGGAGTTAGAAATAGGCCATCTGGCTACAGGTCTCCAGGATTCACCTTTTCCTACAAAGCATATGAATGTAGTACCTGTCATCCATAGAACACAGCTGAGCACTTCCTGTGCACTCCAAGGCCCTGTTTGTATTTTGTGCCAGTTATAACTGGTGGGCCTGGCGATAGCTCTGGATTACAATGGCAGCAGCTCCTGTCCCAAGGAGCAAGAGCTGTCAGTGGTGTTGAGAACCAGCGTGAGGCTCCTTGATGAACAATCTTGTTTTACACTATTCCTCTTTTCCTCCTAAGTCTCCTCTCAAGCTTTATATTTCCCCTTGCACAGCCACCCAAAGCCTTAAGAGGCCCTGTCAAGGTACACTCAGCCACAGCACAGCCATGAATCAACAAGGCTGGGTGCCTAGGATGGACTTGAGTCACATCAAAGACAAAGACAGAGGCAAAGAGAGCCAGCTTAGGGCAGTACCTCCAGAACTTGAATATGCACAAATGCTTCTTGGGATCTCATTAAAAATGCAGATTCTGATCCAGAGCCTGGGGTGGGACCTGAGGGTCTGCATTTCTAATAAGCTCAGGGAGACAGGAAGTTGCTGGTTCAAGGACCATATTTTGAGTAGCAAAGGCTTAGGGTCACACTCACTAGCTTTTGGCCGGATCCTGCACCTAGTGGTGGTGTTGCTAAGAGCAAATTACTTCTCTGTAGGCTTTTTCCTCACAGAAATATGTTGCTCCTTGTCAGGACAAATAGCATTGGAATAGCCCTCCCACATTCGTCCAATAGTTAGGATCCACAAGCTTGTGTCAGGTGTTAGCAATTGGGAAGGACATTCGGAGAAGATACTCTGATTTCCAGGAATCCTGAAACTGGTGTTAGGGCTGGGGATTGCAGCTACATTCCTGGGTGGAATAGGAAGGACCAAGAGAGATCAGATGAGGCCATAACAGAATTAGATAGGAGGTGATTGGTTTGGGCTATTCCTGTTTGAGGCCCTTGGGTGGACCTATATGTTGGGTCTCAAAATCACCGGTCTATGAGCTGAGTTAGTTTCCCCACATTCTCTATTTTATTTCTTTGGAACCACTCCCAGCACTTAGACATAAACACCTCTGTCTCCTCCTTTCTTTGAATAGTAGTTATAATTATCAATTCTATGTCCTTAATGAGAAATAAATATCTGTTGACTGAATTACTAACTCTATCAATAGTCAACATTTAAAAACAGTGACTGGGTTCCAAGTACTATGGTAAAATGTTTAACAACCCTAATCATTTATTATTTAAAACAACCCAAAAGTTTCAATGGTAGAGTGCTTGCCTCTCATGCGTGAGGCCTTTGATTCAATTCCAAGCAATCCTTGCAAAAGAAAACCAAGCCAGAATATAGATACTATTGTTGTCCTTATTGTACAGTTGGAAACATCAAAAATTAGGGAATTTCACAAAGTCACGCACGATGACACAGAGCAAGACTGTGTGCTAGAGCAACCTTCCCCCAGACTACATTCTCCTGCAAGCACCAGTTAGTTTCACTTATGCGTGCCACCCAGCTCTCCTGTAAATGATTCAATGCAGAAGCAGTGCCAGCACTTAGTATTTGTCAGCAAATGTGTGCTGCACTCACTGCCAAGCAGCAAATGGAGAGAATGTGTAGGTCTGGCTCTCCTGCCACTTTGTCATGAAGCTTTTATTTAAGCCACCAGCTGTCATCATTTTTCTCCTGGTGAGATCACACTGAGAGCTCCAATTCTCGTTGAGGGAAGCCTCTCTTCACCTCTCTGCCGAGTGTGAGGTCTGTGAGCTTACGTAACATTGCACCTACAGCCTCAGCCCACACAAGAATTATGCAACTGCATATAGGATTCCTTGCAGTGTTTTCTGGAAACATGAGTCTCTTCAGAATACACATCCATAGAATTTTGACTAAAGCAGATTTTCTGACCCGGGACAGTTTGTGTTCTGCCTTTATAAATGACTTTGCCTCAGAGAACTTGCCTGGTCCTAAGTGAGCTGGAGGTGAAAGACTTGTTACTCTACAAATAAGACAATGTTCTTCATGTTTGTTCAATTTAATTCCATTCTGATGTCTGTCCAAAAAACAAACTGGACTTTATCAGCATTCCACTTTCTCTTTCATACTGTGCTGTATACCACATACTATTTTCTAATTTGGTCAAGAGAAAAGTAATCAACTAATGGAATATAACTACATTTCTAAATTCTCAATTTATAGTTTCAAATATTAGTGGCATTTTGTGCCAAACCATGGAATCCTTCCCAGAATGATAATTTGATCTTTCTATGGGCTACATTTACCAAGGAGAAAAAAGAGGAGGGAGTGGCTTTAGTATTCCTGCATTACCAAATATTAATAATTAGGAGGGCTCCCAGCTGACTTCTATGCTATTTACCTTTAGCTTTAGGTCAGTCCAGGCATGTTCAAGGGACAGAGGAAGGAGGTGAACTGCAAGGACTCACATCCCATGAGGAGCTGAAAAGCCTTCTAGAAGGGTCTCATCCTAGGGGTTTAGGGTGGCAAAGTGCAGGGGATAATCAAGGACTAAAGGGTCTCTCAGCATTGTGGTTGGGGAATTCATAGACTCATGTGGTGTTGCACAGATTGTGGCCTGTTTTGGTCTCTTGTAGCTCCAGCAGGTGCAAGTGGAGCAGGGTCAGCGCCACATCACTGTGTGTGGTACGGTTGTGAAGGAAGGCCCTAGCAGAGAGGTGGCTGTCAGCACTAGCACCAGCACCTCTCTGCAGCACGGAGGGTCAGAGGGCTGAAGGAGAGGGATGGGGGAAGACACCAGGTGTGGCAGGATTACTGATCTGTGCAATACAGGAAGAACTCTAAGGGAAGGCTCAGAGCTGTCAGTGACTTGCAGTATCTTAAGGGTGATGGATAACAGAGAACATTCTCACTCATCACTCTAGTTGGACATTATTTTTACTTACAAGCTAGGGTAGCCTAGGAAACATGGGTTGTATAATGAACATATTCCCCAGGATTATTTTTGGAGGCCTTTAAGAATCCAAAGATTCATAAAAATGGTGGCGGAGGCTTCTAACTTTCTCTATGACAAAATTTCAGGGAAGACCTTTCTGTCATGGCTTTATGACAAAAGTTCACTGTCTGTTCAGTTGGCAAATCTTCACACACACAAACAACAGACTCATATTCAGCATTCTTTACCTGAAGAACAGTTTAAACTGCCTACTAAGTCAAAAACACTATGACAGAGGAGAGATGCAGCTGCCTAAAAGGATGGAGTATCTTGCCAGCCCAGGGTGTCTCCTTGTATGCATCTCCCCATGTTCAGCAATATCACACACTCCTCTTTGATGAGGTCTCCTTTGCCATTTCATTTTACTTTTTTTTTTCTTCTTTTTTAAATGAAAGCAGAATGGAATGTCAGATCTGAGATTACCTCACGGCTATTGTGCTCAATTTTCTAAACCCATTCTTTTCTTTTGTTTTACTCATTGAAGAAAAGAAAAGATGGTGGGGGGAGGGGTCTCAGGAGAACATACCAACATAAGCAGATATGCTAATCTGTGCAGAAATAGTACCTTCCCACACTTCCAGATTAGACATTAACCCAAGTGAACAGATCTCTCAAATGCAGGCAGCTCTGGAATGTTTACTCCTCTGTAGGTATTACATTTTTGTTTTTCCAATCGATCACTTAAGCATCACATGCCTCTTTGGCAGATGTCAGTTTTCTCCATTTTGAGATCACTTTTCCTGTGGAATGATCCAAAAATCTCATGGGCTGAATAGGGACGGTAGGTCAGGCCTTGCTGATCACCAGCCTTAGAGAGAACAGGAGCCCATAAATGTTGTGATTGGTCATTGCCAACCTGTACAGTAGAGGGGTGCTGCTGAGCCCACAGTTGCTGGGGTCTCCAAAGCAGGTTAGTTCTTGTTGGACATAGGACTTCACTGAGGGACACTTGGTGAGGATGTTTGTGTTTATACTTTTCAGGTGACAGCTTTTTCTAGAACTTGAACAGAACATCAGGGCCTGTTTTCAGGGCACATACTTGATCCAGGGAACCAAAGAAGAAGGTGGGAGAAAGAGTAGATCCTTGAATTCTAGAGCCAAGAGGCCTAAGACCACCTCTCATCTCATTTCCAGCTCTCTTCTAACCAGAATGAGGCAATGAATTGCAGCCATGTAAAGCACAATCTTGCTAAAGTCATTCCTCTGAGGTCAAAGACATTTGCTCACCAACATTTGCATAACTAGTCAAAATGGTGAAGTGATTCTGAGAAGAACAAAGTGAATCTGATTATTGGTGACTCTCTGCCTCTTTTGCCTGAACCAAGCTGCAACCAGCTTCCTCTCTAAAGAAGAGAAGATAGCAACCCTGCTTATGGACACAGGCTTATCTGCACCTGAAGGTCAGCAACTTGACTCCATAGTCACTACTACAAGAGTGGGAGCAGGACTTAACCAATCTTATCCAGAGATAAGGACAGCAGGGTGATGCCAGGGCCTCCAGGTGGTCAGGGTCTGTCAAACTGCCGTGCAAGCGAAGAAAAAGAATCTAGGCTACAAACCAGAAACCAAAAAGGGAAAAGCAGTGATATTAAGAATTTACTAACTTACTGTGTGAGTCAGTTTTCCATTATTGTGACAAAATACTTGAGTGATTCTTCAACTTATAAGGAGAAAAGGTTGATTTTGGCTCAAAAATTTCAAATTCATGGCATGAATTTTACCATTCATCTTGTTATTGTATAGTGCTGGTTTTAAACACAAATGTAAAGATAATTTAACTTATCTGTGCAATCACTGAAATGACACAATTTGTATTTTTCAACTCATATGTGCATATGTATTTTGTTCATACTGCACAGAGGAAGTGTTTTAGTTAGCTTTTTTACTGCTGTGACTAACTAATTTGACCAGTACCCTTACAGAGGAGGAGAGGTTTATTCGAGGGCTCACGGTTTCAGAGGTCTTAGTCCATAAATGGCTGGCTTCATTCCTTGGGGCTCCAGGTAAGGCAGAACATCACAGCAGAAGAGCATGGCAGAGGGAAGCAACTTGCATCATCAGGAAGCAGAGAGAGTGACAGAGGGTATCTCCACTCGCCAGATACAAAATATATACCCCAAAGCCACAGCCCAATTTCAATCTTCTCCAGCCACACCCTACCTCTTCAGTTACCACTCAATTAATCCCCATCAGAGGAATAAATCACTGATTGGGTTGCAACTCTTACAACTCAATCATTTCTCCTCTGTACCTCCTTGCATTGTCTCAAAGTGAACTTTTGGGGGACACCTCGCAACCAAACCGTAACAGGAAGTGCTTCATAAAACAAATTCAACAGTGCTTACTTCATTTCTGTCAGTAGATGGATAAGAAAAGACTGAATTGAAAAGAATTTTGTTTCAGAAAATAGATGAAATTCATGGTTTTTCCATTTGCCAGGAGGGTTTGCTCTTGGGAGTTATCAACACAGTTACCTGCTGGCAAGGGATTGTTTGTGTGTGTATTGCTACCATCAAACTCACTCAGAAAACTGAAGAGAAGAAATAGTTCTGAATTTTTTCAATGAGGCTAGAGTTGTCCTAATATTAAAACCAAAGAAAGCTATTAACATAGAGTGGGTATTATAACCAATGCCCCTTATGAATATAGATATTAAAAGTCTATATTAGTCAGGGTTCTCCAGAAGAACAGTCAATAGGATGTATTTAGAAATTATAAATATGTAATGAGAAATAGGCTCCCATGATTATGGAAGTCAAGGAAATCCACAATTTATCATCTGTAAATTGGTGTCCTAGAGAAAGCTGGTGGTATACACTAAGCCCAAAAGCCAGAGAGCCAGGGGCATTGATGGTATATGCCTAATCTGAGTCTGAAGGCCCAAGAACCTGGAGCATCAATGTCCAAGAGGAGAAGAAAATGGGTGGCCTAGCATAAGCAGAGAGAATTCTTGCATTCTCCACCTTTTAGTTTGATCTACACCTGGAATAGATTGAATACTATCCATCCATATTGGTGAGAGAAATCTTCTTTACTCTGTCAACTCATTCAAATGCTAACCTCTTTTCAAAATACTCTCATAGACACATCTGAAAATCATCTTTTACCAGTTATTGGGCTGCCCTTAGCCAGGTCAAATTGACACATAAAATTAACCACCCAAATTCCACCCCTTCTCAACTTGGCACTAGATCATAACTCTTTAAGCCAAATAGATAAATAAATAAATATCCAAATAAAGACAATAGCAAGGTCATAATTCGACTAAACACAATACAACTATCCTGTATACAACCCCAAATGAACCAATCCCTTCCCCAGAAGTGGAGGTGAAGTCCTTGAGTGACATTTACTCTTTTCCTGATACCACATAACCTTGATACTATGATGTAAAATTAACAATGCTTAAACAATGACTCATATAAATCCAGAAACTTTTATACTACATGTTAACAGAATGAAAGAGGAATACAAGCAAAAGTATTTGCTTAATATATGTACATTTATACACAAACACATTCATAATAAAACAAGGAGGAGATGGACACTCCTGACAATTGGAGTGCTCATTTCTATAACCAGTCACATAGTCATAACTGTCATCCATAATTACCTTCTACTACACATTCTGTGTTCTTGTGTTCTCTCTAGAAACACATCAGTGGGTTGTAGTTCTTTTCCTGGGAACTCAGGGTGACTCGGGTGACTCAGCTTCATTCCTGAAGGGGAATAGTAGTTCTGCCTGGATTGGGTTGTTGTAGTTTTCCAATGATCTTAATCACAGAGCATGGACATACTAAGAGACACCCTAAGGGATTACCTGTGTTCCAGACATACTATTTCTCACCCCTATATAGAGTAGTAGTCCATTTCTCCCTTGGCAGTCTCAATTGATCATACTCTCCTGTACATTCACTTCCTTCCTGGCCTCTTGACTCAGTCATGAGCAGCCCAAAGTGGCCAGATAGCAACCCTAACTTCTATTTCAATGGAATCATTGTCATGTCTCCTGATGGAATCATTTTCCCATCTGGAACTCAGAGCTTTAGGCCAGAATAAGGCTGTAGTAATAAGACATGAAGATTTTGCTAGTGGGTTACTTGAGGTAACCATCCCTTAATTCTTAGAGCCCTGAATCATGGCTAGGGGAGAAATAGCACTGTATAATCAATGCCAATTCAGAGCATTTATAGCTTCCGGGAAAGCCAGCCCTGGTCCTGCAAGATATTGTTACTGAGTCTTTGAAATACCATTCCACCACTCTGTTAAACTAGCTTCTTCAGGTTAGTGGGGAACATTAGAACAGTGAGTTCCACGAGCATTGGCTCATTGCTACACTTCTTTGACTCTGAAGTGAATTTCTTGATCAGAAGGAATGTCGTGTGGAATAACATGTTGTTGGATATGGCATTCTCCAAGTACATGGATGGTAGAGTTGGAGAAAGCATTTAATGAGAAGTCAGATTTTACCTATGATTTAAAAAATACAATGAACTTAGTTGGAACTTAGTTGATTGGTCCAATGTAATTAACCTGATACCAGTGACTAACTGGCTAATCACCTCAGAGAATGGTTCCATATTAGGGAGTCAATGTTAGTCTCTGCTGCTAGCAGATTTGGCGTGCAGCCATGACTATAACCAGGTCAGTTTTTGTGAGTGGAAGTCACCTCCATTCCTGGCACCATATCTACTTTATTCAGGCATGGATGGGAAAGGTTTATTTGTATCCATAGAAAGATTTATCTTATCCACTTCATTATTAAAATCTTCCTTTGGTGAAGTCATCCTTTGTAGAGCATTTATAAGAGACACAAATATCTTCATGTCCTTTGCCAATTTAGAGAGGTCTTAGCCACCTACTTCTCCAAATTTTGTCACCAATTTTCTAATTACCTTCCTTCCATGTCTCTGGCCATGCAGCTAAACCACTGGCTACAACCCATGAATTGGTATATATTCAGATGTCTTGCCATTTCTCCTTCCCACTGGAAGAATTTCCCTTCACCTATGTGCTAGAGGAATATAACATAAAGGGACTGTAATGCTTCAGCCATCTACTTTCAGGTGGTGATCACAGATTGTGAAAAATCATCTGTACCTAAGGCCTGAATCCTCTTTCCTCTGTCAACTGATTGTAGGGAATTCCTGAGGAAGTACAAGCTCACAGAACAAAGGCAGTGTAGCACAAGCAAGGAACTGTGGGCATTTGTATCACTTCTGGTAACTTATTTGTGCCTTCAAAACCTGATAATTTATATGTCACTCAACTTTTAATGATGGAGCATGGTGAACTTCACAGCTTGGTGGGTCAGATACACCTAGTACATGATAGGCATGGTAACTTGGTGGTCCATGGTCAAGCATTCAGTTTCTACTAAGACACAGTAGCAGGCCAGGAGCTCTTTCCTCAAAAGAGAGTAACTATCTGAAGATGATGTCAGGTCCTATGCTATAATTCAGTTATAAGGGCCTGCTGAAGGCTCCAAACAGAATCCTTATCTGCTACTGATATTTCAAGACCATTGGATTTGCCGTATCATATAACCCAAATGGCAGAGCAACTTATATAAATAACAGATACTTTTCTTATCTAGGCCCTATTCAAAACTAGCAGCCTTTAGGATCATTTGGTAAGTGAACTGGAGTAATATACCCAAATGAGGGTAGTTTTGCTTTAGGCCCACTAAGCATTGCACTTCTTTCTTGGTTGTAGGCGGGGATAGATGCAAAAAACTTACTCTTCACCTTAGAAGGGATATCTTGGCATTCCCTCTACCACTGGAACCCTAGAAATTTCATGAGGTAGAAGATTTATGAATTTTAATCAGATTTGTTTCCAACCCTCTGACATACATATATCTTACCAATAGACCTAGAGTAGGTGACACTTCTTGCCTGTTAGATTCAACACCATAATGTCATCAAGTTAATGGACCACGTTGTATCTTGTAGAGAGGAAAGACAATAAAAAATCCTGAAAACTGAATTATGGCACAAGCCTGAAGAGTTGAGTAGGACATAGAAGGTGTGTTGTTGGCCTTGTCAGCTCAAAGTGAACTGCTTCTGGGTGTCTTTAATAATGTGTGGAGGGGGGAAAAAGCATTTTCCAGATCAGTAACTGCATACCAGGGGATGTGTCAAAGCAATAATTGCTTTTATTGCCAAAACAATAAAAACACATCTGGTATAGCTGCTGCAATTAGAGCCAACACTTGATTAAGTTTATGATGATCCAGTGATTCTCCCAGATTCATGGCTTCTGCACAAACCAAATAAGAAAGTTGAACAGAGATATGTTAGGAATCACCATGCTTGTATTTTTCAGGTCTTAATGGTGGCACTAATCTGTAATCCTCCTGGAATGTGGTGTTGCTTTTGATTTTCTAGTTTTCCAGGTAGTGATTTCTATTTGTCCATACCTACCATTATAGCCCATTTCATAGGGAACCAGCTAGTGTATTGTACCAACTCTTGGTATGACTAGTCCAATTATTCATTCTGGAACTAAAGAAATGATCATGGGGTGGGTTTGAAATTTCACTGGACATACTGAGAAAAGGAACTAAAGTAAAATCCCACTGATCACCTGACCACCATAAGCCCTTACTCTGGCTGGTGTGCCACAGTGATGTTTTGGGTCTCCCTAATTAGTGTCTGATCAGAGTGTTGCATAGTCCCTGAAATCTCTGATTATTTCCTCTTTCTCAATATGGATACACTGGTAGAATATTATAGGTCTTTTGAGGTAGGGCTAGGTCAAAGATTAATGATATATATTTTCAGCATTGTATGCCGATCCTTCCTCAAGGAAACATGGTCTCCTTTTCATTCAAGGAGTTTTGGGTCTAAAAACTGAATCAAGTCTGAGAGTTGATTGAAGAGCTCCAGATTTCTCTCATGAAAGAAAAGAAATGAAAATGAAAATTTGATTTGATATTCAAAAATCAATCAGTGTATTGCTTTTCACTGAAATGAAAATATAAAAAATAAAAATCACAAGAAGAGGCGAGAAAGGCCCCCAGACCGACCAAAGCCGCGCCCCACTGCGTCCCCGCATCCAGCGCTTACATCCCACCGCCGCCGGCGCCACCAGGCCCAAGAGAAAGGCTGAAGGGGATGCTAACGGAGATAAAGCCAAGGTGAAGGACGAACCACAGAGAAGAGCAGCAAGGTTGTCTGCTAAACCTGCTCCTCCAAAACCAGAGCCCGAGCCTAAAAAGGCCTCTGCAAAGAAGGGAGAGAAGGTACCCAAAGGGAAAAAGGGAAAAGCCGAAGCTGGCAAGGATGGGAATAATCCTACAGAAAATGGAGATGTCAAAACAGACCAGGCACAGAAAGCTGAAGGTGCTGGAGATGCCAAGTGAAGTGTGTGCATTTTTGATAACTGTACTTCTGGTGACTGTACAGTTTGAAAAACTATTTTTTATGAAGTTTTATAAAAATGTAGAATTTTGTTTTACTTTTTTTCTTTTTTCTTTTCTTTTTTTTTTTTTTTTAAGCTATGTTGTTAGCACACAGAACACTTCATTATTGTTTTCAGGGGAAGGAGCATACGTCACTAGTAGAATGTCCCCAAAGCTGGATTGCTGTGGGGGGAAAACATTTTCCCCTGCTAGTTTTGAGAGACTTCCTCTTGTCTCCCAAGAGGAGGGATTCCCTGATGTTGGCACACTTAGCCACCTTGGCACAAACACCTTGTGGTATGAAAAAACTCAAATTCATCTTATGTCCTCCTCTTCCTCTCTGCCATCGGCATAGACTTAACTCCCCTAAACTCAGACCTGTTGGGACCTATCTCCCAACAATTGGTTTTTACCAGTGTGTCAGGCATTTTGGACTTCCCAGTGACATCATTGACATATTGTCCTTCAGAAGAGCAACAATTCCTTTTTTAGATCGCGGATCTTCAGATTAATAATTTTTGCCATTTTCATTTCATTTCCAGAAAGTGCGGGTTGGCTTGTGAACAGTTGTTAAACAACATGCTAAATGTGAAATGTCAACCCTCACTCTAAACTTTCCCTATTCAGAGCATCAGATAAAGATTTCATTGGGTTTTATAGTGGCTTTCTGATTTTGGTAGTACATCGAAGAAGGGAGTTTGAAAGTTGTATACTGTTAACGATTGTCTGCCCATGTCCTGCCTGAAATACCAAGATTGTTTATGAAAAGTATCTTTACTAAAGCTGGATACAGTTTGGCTTGGAAAACAAAAATAAATAAAAATCACATAATTATCCTGATGCACTGAAAGCATGTGATAAGATTCAAATGGACATTTATGAGATTATGAGTACTCTACTTCAGTAGTGACAGGACATAAAATGTATTCAGACTGTAAAAGAAAAAATAAAACTGCATTCACATATATGATATACATGATTATTTATGTAAAAAATATGATGGATTCTTAAGAAAAGCTATTAGTGGTAATAAAATAGTATTAGCAAGGTTGCAGTAAAGAAGATTAACAAATATTTAAATCTACTTCTATATTATAATAGCATGCAGTAGAAAAATAGAATTAGTAAAGCAATACCATTTACATTAGCATAAAATATGAAATATGTAGAAGTAAATTGTACAAAATATGTATGAAACCTGAAAATTATAGAATACATCTCAAAGAAATTAAAGAATAACTGAATAAATGAAGTCATACACTGTGCTACAAGCTCATAAGATTAATATTGTTAAGATGTCAAATTTCCCCTAATTTATCCATGGATAAAATGGAATCCTAATAAAATTCTATCAGGATTTCTTATAGAAATTGACAAGTTAACTCTAAAATTCATATGGAAATGTTAAAGTGCCTGCTACACCCAAAATAGTTTTGAAAAAGAATAATAAGTTTGGAAAATTAACATTATCTTATTTTTAGGCTTATCATAAAGCTATAATTATTAAGATTTTATGGTTAGAATACCTTATGAAACATATGCATTAGCATAATGCTAGCGAGGTAGACCAATGTATCAAAATAGAGATTCCAGACATAAACATACACACATGTGGGAAAATGATTTTCAATAAAAGACAATTCAATAGGGAAATGATATAGTTTTCAACAAATGATGCTAGAACAAGGGGCCATTCATATTTAATAAGCTTGACTTTGATTCTAAGTTGTACACTCTCTAAAATTTAATACAAAACAGTATATTGACCTAAATTTATAAAGAAAACACAAGAAAAATTTTGTGGCTGTGGGTTAAGTGAAGATTTCTTAGCTATAACACCAAAAACACATTCCCTAAAAGAAAAATGTTATAAATTTAAATCGTAACTGTAGACTGAGAGAAAACATTGGTAACAGATGTATCTGATAAAAGATTTATACACAAACTCACATACATACATAAATATATAAACTTAAGATGAATTAATAACCCCCCCAACAGAATACCCCAAAATATGGGCGAACAATTTGAGAAGATATTTCACAAATGGAGATATACCAATTGACAATAAGCAATGAAAAGATGCTCAAAATCTCTGGTGGCCATCAGGGTGATGCAAATTCAAGTAAGTGACATTCTATATCTATTAAAAGGGCAAAAATTTAGAGTGACAGTGTTGGAGAGAATGTGAGTGAAGTAGAACTCTCATCCACTTCTTACAGTGATGTGAAACCATGCAAACCAGAAGACAGTCTGGAAGTTACTTACGTGTTAAGCTACACCTACCATATCATCTAGTCATTCCACTCCTAGGTATTTACCTAAGATAAATTAAAGCATATATCCATACAAAGACTTATAGGCCAATGTGCTAAGCATCTTCACTTATAATTGCCTCAACTGGAAACAACCCGAGTGTACAATAATGAAAAAACGAACTGTAGTATCTCCAAACAATGGAGTATTATAATCAAGAGGGAAGAAATAACTATTTATAGTATATGAAACAACATGAAAGAATCTCAGAATAGTTCTACTTGAGTGAAGAAAGCCAGACCAAAAAAGAGAGTACATACTGAGTGATCCTATCCATAAAAACTCCAAAAAGTACAAATTAATCTAAAGTGGCAAAACCAAATGAGTGGTTGACTGGACATAGCAGGCACAGGAAGAATTGGTGTTAAGAAGCAAGAAAGGGAGGAAATAAAAAGGGGTGATAGGTGCTGGGGATGTAACTCAGTAGTAGAGTGGTAGAGCAGATATTAAAAGTTATCAAGGTATACATTTGAAATACATACAGTATATTATATTTCAATTAAACTTCAATAAACTGTTTTTAGAAATGATGACCTAAATCAAAGATACCTACAAGCCAAATAAAACCCAGGCTGCCAATTTTCAATTTCTGACAACAGAATGCTTGTGACAAAACAAGGCACTTTATAGGTTATTTTCCCCCTGGCTATAAGTCAAACCACATGACCCCAAATGAAAGAACATGCAGGAAGACTGAATCTAACCAAAGCATGCTTTTCTACTCAGTCTGACTTCTTGTCATGTCCTTGGATCTGCTTAAACAATGATCCCTATAAAGGACTCGTGCCCTGCTAAATATAAATATTAGGTTTAAACTACTTGTAAAAAAAATCTACTTACTGAAGAAGGAGAAGGAAGGTTCTTATCAAAGTGCAGACAGCCCTGTGAGCTCAGAGTTTCCATTCCTTATCTCAGTTGGCACCAGCTCATGCTTCCTTTGATTTTTCATGTATACTTTGCTCAGTATTTATCATGATATTCTCTTCACATTGTTTACTAAGAACAGTTAGATCTGGTATTAGAATCAGGTGAGTAGATTCTTAGTGACCCTGTGCCCCAGCCTCCTCAGGTATAAGGTGATGACAAGACTCCTGTGCTACACCCAAAAATACAATGTGCAAGAGAAGAGCCCCAGGCAGAATAGTGTTCTTCAGAAATTACGTGGACCAGTGAAATACTTGCTGGTTTTCAAATACCGATATATTTAAAATTTTCATACAAATTTAAAGAGGAAAAAAATGAGAACCAGCTTCATCTTAGGTGATATGGAAGACATCAACTGAGTGGTTTCAGATTAGTGAAACTCATAGGTGAACCACACAATAAATTCTGACCCATGTCAGGATCATGACATGATCCATGTCAGGATCCCTGACTTACCAGGGATCCTTGTTCAATTTGCATTAGCACCTCATACCTCAGAGGTCCTGTCTTTTGCTTGGATGGGGCTCTGCTTCATCTGAACCCATTCCCAGCAGAGTGCCAGGGCCTGACACAGAGCGCACACTTGAAAGCCACTTGCACATGAGCCAGTGAGTAGAGGAGATGCTTTTCCTCTTAGGTGGCTCCTTGCCAGCTGTTCCCCTGGTGACCTCTTCCTGCATGCATCCTAGCAGGTAGCTCAGGAACCATGGCAATGAGGCCGGCAGGCAGCAAGGGTCCTGAGTGATCCTATACATAAAAACTCCAAAAAGTACAAATTAATCTAAAGTGGCAAAAGCAAATGATACTCTCAAAGGCAAAGGCTTTTAGGTTTTCTTTGTATGAGTTTTTAGGATATGGCTTTGTCTAGTCTAGAAGCACAATGGTGCTTCTGCTGGTGATATTCATGGCTGAAAGGCCCCTTTGAGGTCTCCTACCATGTTCTCATGACTGGCATACAGCCCTGAGCTTGTCATAGATGACACACTCACCAGAGGGTATGTTGGTGCTCTTCCCTCTTTGCCTCAAAATGTAGATGAGAGGGAGGCTTTGTTAGCATAGGACTTTGTTAGCATAGGAGATCACATCCTACCTCCCCTTAGAATCTTGTGCATGTCAGGGCTATGAAACTAAAATCCTGTTCTTGGAGATTATCGGAGACACTTTTGGAAGTGATCTGGTCTGGAGACATCATAATTAAGTTCTCAGTTGCAAGAACACAAACTTCATCATTGATATGTCATGGGGACACAGAAAATATATTAAGGCAGGAGAGACATAAAGTTCATCATCACGGTATGGGTAGTGTATGCTTAACCTAATCAGTGGATTAATACACTGATATGAATTAACTGGGTGGTAACTATAGGCAGGTAGGGTATGACTGGAGGAAGTGTCACTGGGGGCATGACTTTGGGATTTATATTTTGTCCCTGGTGAGAAGAGCTATCTCTGCTTGCTGATTGTAATGTTCTGAGCTGTTTCCTCCTCCACACCCATCTGCCCTGATGTTCTGCCTCATCTTGGGCACAGAGCAATGGAATCTGCCATTTATAGACTGAGACCTCTGAAACCATGAACCGTGAGCCCCAAATAAACTTTTCCTCTACATTGTCATTGTCAGGTCTTTTGATCACAGTGACAAAATAACTGACTAAAACATCAAATAAATAAATAAACAGCCCAGTGCATACTGCTGGATTGTTTCATAACTCTTTGATACTCTTACACTCACCCATCCATACATAATTTATTTTGGAGCTAGATAAAACCTTGGAAGTTCATACATTTACTACATTTTAGGATAAATCTAAAATTCCCTTTTCTATTTCACAGAAGATAAAAGAAGCAAGAGTATATCTGTTCTCTCTAAGAGATGAACACTTTTCCAGTAAGCTCAGCCCCTGGCTATCTGTGATAGAATGTAGACAGTGAGGGATGAGGGCTCTGAACATGACTCCTGGGAGCTATGAATGGAGCCAAGAGCAGATTCTAGAAGCAAGTTGCTAAGAGATAAAGGTCCCCATCACGTCAAGCATTTTGAATATGGATTTGTGAAACCAAGTTTAGCTGAGGAGAATCAATGCGCAATGTAGCTAAAAATCTAGGACTTCACAGCTGGAAGTCAGATGGAAAAGCAGAAATGAATGCCCAAGATCACAAATAAGAAGAGTAGAGACCTGATTAATGAGAGGACAGAAATAGTGGGTCCCCCAGCTATTCCACTCTCATCCTTGGAATCAAGACCCAAACCCAGGGCAGACTACCATGCTCCTTATGAGTGGAATGGGTTGATATTTTTGGATGTCTGCATGTAGATTCTCCTTTGCATATGCAGTGAATGTAGGAAAACAAATGCTATATGGTATCACTTTTATGTGGAAACTACAAAAGTTGATCTCAAAGAAGTAGAAAGTAGAGTAGTGATTACGAGTCTGGGAAAGGTGAGAGCAAGAAGGGAAGGGAGAGAGGACGGTACAGAAGAGCAGATGGATAGAAGGAATAGCTTATAATATTCTACAGCATGGTAGGCTAACTATGGACAACAAAAACTAACTGTACATATCAAAATAGCTAATAAAGTATTTTGAAAGTACCCAATACAAAAAAAATAAAATATTGAAGTGGTGACTATGCCATTTACACATAATCTGATTATTACACATGGTATAAATGTATTATAATATCACATTATACTCCACAAAATATACATGTATTTTGAATCAATAAAAGTAAATTTTAAACAGAAGTGGAAAATAATACCATGTTTTTAAAAAAATCCAGAGCATATATGATTCCATAAATATTTGTAAAAGATGTATTCACATGTTATGAATGCTTAGAATAGAATATGGAAGTATACATGCTTACACATCAAATCATTACTAATTAAAAACAACATTTATTTAAAAAAGGTAAAGAAATGCAGTGAACTGAGTACTAATATCTGCAATGAGTCACTCATTCTTATCTCTTTTGCCTATGCTGAGAATCCACTGATTATTGGATACACCATCTAATCTATACAGGCATTCAGGAGTGGAAGTAAGGGCAGGAAGGGAACAGTACACCAAATGTCTGCAACTCAAACACACAAACAAACTGAAAGTAACATAGTTCCTTTTTCTCTTGAGGTTCCTTATTTTGACCCCACCAGGGTTCTTTTCAGTCACCATTAAATTCTCAGTTGTCTCCATGGTGCACCATGAAAGTTATTCCTAGTATGTGCCCTCTTCCCTCACCCATTCCTCCCATTTCTCACCACCATTAAGACCCTGTTGTACGTCTTTTCTGTTCAAGAAACTGAATGTAGTTGGAGAAAAACAGACCATAAGGGGGAATGAACTCATTTAAATCTTAGAACCACTCAAATCACCTCAAGGGAGCCCTGGACACTGATCATGATCTTACATTTCCCTAGTCGGTTTACTAGCCCACCCTCCCTGAGACCATTTTACATCCTTTTTAATCTCCCAAGAACCCCTCCAAACACCTTCTCTGTTTTTCACTCTTGTCTGATGGCTAGTTGTATGTGTCAAATAAGGGATCCCCAGATAGCAGGCAAAACACGATTTCTGAGTGGGTCTATAAGGGTGCTTCTTGAAGAAATTAGCATTTGAATTGATAGAACATGTAAAGAAGATGCACACTCACCAATGTGGGTGCACATCAACCATTCCATTAAGGTTCCGAATATGATAAAAAAGTGGAGGAAGGGCAAATACTTTCTCTGCTTGAGCTGGGACTTCCATCTTCTATTAATAGACATCAGCACTTGTGGGTCTTGGTTCATTGCTCTAACAAAATACCTGAGACAGACAACTTAAGAGAAGGAAAGACTTATTTTGCCTTCTGGTTTCAGAAGTGTCAATCTATGGTTGCTTGACCTTGTTGCTGTTGCTTTTGTCCAGGGGCAGCACAATATGTAATTGTGGGAACACATGGCGGAGAAAACTACTCACCTCATATTGGCTGGGAAGTTAAGAGAGAAAAGAAAGGTCTGGGTCCCACAGTTCCCTTCCAGGGCACACCCCAGTGACCTAATTTCCTTTTACCAGGTCCTACCTCCTGAAGATTCTACCACCTCCCAATAGTTCAATTAGTTGGGAACTATGTCTTCAACACAGGAACTTTCAGGGGACATTTAAGATTGAAACTATAACAGGCCTTCCATCTCACACTTTGACTTACATCCTCGCACCTCTAATTTATCTTTTTCAAGTCTGAATTATACCATTGGCTTTTCTGGTTCCCAGCTCTATAAATATATGAGTAAATTCCCATAATAAATCAATCTGTCTCTAATGCCCTTCCCCAATATATAAATATACATAGTCATTCCTCGGTGTTTGAAAGGGATTGGTTCAAAGACCCCCAAGGATATCATAATCTGCAGACACTTAAGTCCCTAATATAAAGTGGTGTAGTACTTGCATAGGAAATAATGCTTTAAATCATCACTAGATTATTTATAATACTGAATACAGTGTAAACACCCTGTAAATAGTTGTTATGCAATTAAATTGTTTAGGAAATAATGGGAGAAGGAGAAGTGTGTATATGTTCAGAGAAAACTAGGTTTTTTTGATACATAGTTGTTTGGAATGATAAATGTGGAACTCAAGGTTAAGAGGCACAACTGGACCATCTATACGTGTGTGTGTGTGTGTTATCTGTTCTGTTTCTCTGGAGAACTATGACTAATGTTTCCAAAATATTATCTTACTTCTTAATCATCATTTTTGAGGAAATCTAAGTATAGATGCTCTTCAACTTAGGATGGAGTTATTTCACAATCAATCCATTGTAAGATGAAGATATGATAAGTAGAAAATGCACTAGTCCCAGGAACCTCCTAGATTAGCATCACCGTGCTCTGTAGCCTTGATTGTTTCCCACATGATCATGGGGCTAACTGGGGCTGCAGCTGCTGCACTGCTCAGCATTCTGATAGCGTCTTGTATGGCATATTATCAGTCTGGGAAAAGGTCAAAAATCAAAATTCAAAGTACAGTTTCTCCTGAATAGGTATTGGTTTCATACCTTCACAAAGTTCAAAAACCATGTCAAAATCAGCATAAATTCAGGACCATCTGTAATCAAACAGCCTTTTCATCATCTCTCCCAACCTCTCAGCAGACTATCTGTGTGCCTATAAGCCTGCCTTTTAGCTTTTTAGAGAGGGATGGGGATATAGCTAGTTGGTAGAGTGCTTGCCTCACAAGTACTAAGGCTCTGGGTTCAATCCCCAGCACTGCCCCTTCCTCCCCTGTCCCCCCCAAAAAAGAAAGGATCAGGTTTCCTTGCTCCTAAATCCCACCTCTCTCCAACCCAGGACTTTGTTCTAGCAGCTCTCCCTGTTCTACCTCCATCGTCACATTTTCTCCTAGTTCTAGATTATTCCAATGAACAAGCCAATATGATGGAACAGATTTCATATCCAAGGATCTCAGGCCCCCACTGCCACCGATGTCTTTCCTTCTGCTCTTCAGAGCAAACCTCCCTGAAAGCGCTGTACTTGCCTGCTTTCTCCATCCTTATGTCCCCTTCTCCACAGGGCCCTTTCCAGGTAAGCTCCTGACCCCAATACAGCTGCCTTGCCAAGACCAACAGTGTCCTGAATGTAGGCAAAGCCTACAGCCACACTTGGTTTCCTCTGTCCGAGAAGACCTCTCTAAATGACATCAGTTTACAATGATAAAAATACAAAAGATGGCCCCAAGAACAATAGGAGGTAAAAGAAATTACACTAAAAATGTGCAGATTTTATAAAAAAGAAACTGAATTTTAAGATTGTTTACATTAAAAATAATATTTTGAAATGTTTAAAAGTGATTTTAGACATACAGATAAGTTACAAAAATAGCAGAGAAAATTCTTGGGTAGCCCTTACCCAACTTCCTCTAATGGTAATATCTCACATAACAATGGCATCATTATCTAAATCAGGAAATTGAAATTGGCACAATGCTATTAATTAAACTGCAGTGTTTATTCACTTCTAGCTTTTTCTCTTCTACGATCCAATCCAGGTTCCACACTGCATTTAATTATCATGTCAGTGTATTCTCCTATACTGGGACAGCTCCTGAGTTTTTTTTTTTTTTTTAACAAAATATCCCTCAATTCAGATATCTGATGTTTTGTCATAATCAGATGAAAGTATTTGGGGCAAGAATATCATACAGGTTAAGCATTCCTAATCTGAAATCTGAATTTTTGAGAGCAACCTGTCCTCACAAGTGTTAAATCTCACACCATGAAACATTTTAATGCACAAAATTATTAAAACTAATGTTTAAATTTACCTTTGTTTCATGTGTATAAGGTGTATATGAAACCTAAATAAGTTTCATGTTTAGACTTGGGTCTTGTTCTCAAGATATCTCACTAGGAATATGCAAATGTTCCGATACTGGAAAAAAAATTGAAATCTGAAATATTTCTGGTCCCAAGCATTTTGAATAAAGGATATTCAACCTGACGATACTCAACCTTATAGAGTTTTTCTAATCTGCTTATGAGATAGACAATGTTCAAGTATTTCTAAAGATAATATGAGCTTAACCAATCTTTGAAATCCCTCTGTGAAGTAATACATTTCTTTCCATTTTACAGATGAAGAAACTGATAAACTAACTGTCCAAGTTCTCACAATTATAAAGGACAAGTTTGGGTTGAGAGCCATAGCTTTGATTCAGCAAACCACATAGTTTTTGCAGTGGTAAATGTGGGTGCAGTTAGGGCAGATGGATGGTATCCTTAAGGATTAAGGAAGAAGAAACTTCTGGCAAAGCTCTTTAAAAAGGGGCCAAGACATGTTTAGTGTCTATGATAGCGATGGGGGTGGAGGTCTTCAAGAACAGGTAAAATACCATTTGGCAGATTTCATCTGACAATGTTTGTCAACCATGAAATAAAATGTAAACCCTAAATGACACTGTTTTTGCAATCCCCATTCTTAAGACCCAAACTTCTTTTTAATTTAACTTTGGGTTTCTTTTGTGTCTAGTTTTATTTTAAGGTGGGAGTGTCAACCCAGAAATATTTCATTGCATCAGAATTACAAGCTACGAGATAGAAAGTAATGTCAAATAAGAAAAATAGGCATGGGGAAAATGAAAAGAGTCTGTAGTGAAAGTGATTTTGTACCATCCTTGAAAGTTAATCATAATGTGTATTACAAATATCCTGTTAGTAAACCTTAGAGCTTGTTAACAAGTGGAGTGCAAAGATTGAGCTATTCAACATTGCTCCCTGTACAATTAATTGCCTTATTTTCTCTTACATGCAAGACATATTAAGGAACTCTCATGGTCATTTTACTGAGCAAATGATTTAACATTCTATTAAATATTAACCTATCATTATAACTATGCTTCTATCTTGGTCATGAAACACCTTTGAACAAGCAACTCTTTCCAGATAGATACATGAAGTCACCAAGGGGAAAATGCATTGTAGGCATCACAGGGGAATTGGCCAGAGGTCTGTACTGAGAGTGGCTATCAGTGATCAGTGATACCTGGAGTAAGAGAACAGGTGTTTCCCAGTGCCTGGGCCCTGGCCTCATATTGTTTAACAGCTTTATCAATGACCTGGGTGAGATGGAATGGAAAGCATGCTTCGTGCATTTGCAGCTGAGACAGTCACGTGGGGACAGATAGGGCTCTGGAATAGAGGGTTGTAATTCAAATTGACCTTGGTGAACATGGCTCCCACAATTTAGTAACATGCATTGACTAGGTTCTATAGATAGGGAATAGTCTTAAAGGAAAGAGAATTTTAAAAGAAAGTAGAAAATGTTTTCTGTTCTTTAGCAAATTGCCAAACGATGGGAAGAAAAGGCTTAGCTCACAGGTAATGACAGTAGCCCCAAAGAACAAGGAACATGTGTGTGTGCACAGCAAACAATGAGCTTGACAGTGCTCAGGGATCCCTGAAGTGATTGGATTGGGTAGAGGGAGGTGAATCCAGGTGTGGGTGACCAGACAGTGGGAACCAAGTATTTCACAGTGAACCTAGGGGGAGTTTTCCTTATGTATCATGGTGGTGTTCAATAAGAGGGCATAGTTTTATCAGTGTTATGGAAAATAAGTAACAAAATCAAGCAAAAATAAATAAGTTGATTCTTTAAGGTAATGGAAAGTAAATGCCAATACAAATAAAAGGTAGGTTGTATGGAAAATGTCAAGCTAAGTATAAGAATAAAAAGCTGTGGATAGGAGTTATGAATGGAGAGAACCAAGAGTTCTACATTTTGAGATGGAAGAGAAGCACAAGTCTTGCCATCGCTGTAAAATGGTCTTTATTGTACACGTACTGTATTTCCTTTGAAAGTTAAACAAGAAAAGTAAATGAATGCATACCTACATACTTAGGTAAATAAAATGTGTCTGTGTGTGGTAGGATACCCTTTGGTACTTTTGAAATTGAAATGTAATTCACATATAAAGTTCACCCCCTTGAAGTCCTTTGTAACCTATGCAAGAGGTAGCAGAAAACCACCAAAATAATAAACTGAACTGTTTAGCATGGAGAACAGAAATGCTTTGACCCAGTACCTGGTGAAGAATATATATTTTCAAAGTGGAGCAATGAATTTCCTAATTGGAAATTAGGTTGCTAAAGGAGGTTATGAAGTTTTCCCCCCATAAAAAACTTTGAAATAAAGATCCATTCTGATATTTCTGGTCAAGTGTGAATGCAGTCTGCACAACAGTAAGATCAGATCTCAAGACCTCAGGACCAGGCATGTGTCATGCAGTTCTGGTGTTCATCAGTTCTCTGACATGTTGAGATGTGTAAACTCATAGAGATGAACTGTTCAGAAGTGCAAAAACAAACAATCGTTAGCCATTTGGGCCAGTGGGAAATGTAACTGTTTTCTCAGATTTTGACAAAATAGGCAAACAAGCAGTTGTGTGTTCTCTCCTGTTCTTATTGAACAGAGATGCTCCATGTTGGGAGTTTTTAATCAGCTGCCAGGATGAAACCAGATGGTATAAAACAGTGCAATGTGAAATGTCAATTCTTCTGACCCCAACAGGGCCAGAAACAAGCAGCTGTCAATCTCAAATAAATCCGATGAATGAAAGAAAATCTGATGCTCTCCTTCGCCCACTGTCATGAGCTTGTAGCTCTAGTGACCTGTCCTGCCATCCTGCCTTGAAAAGGAAGACCTGTCACTCATTTGCATGATAACCATCTGAGTATCCCCCTTTTCTCCTACTTTCTATAGAGAGGAAAAACAAAATGTGGACCGCAGCTGTGAGGAGTATTTCACAGATGGTGCCAACTGATCCACAAAAGCCTTTTGTTTTCAGGTACACTGCCATCTGACAGGTGTTGATCCAGTGTACTCAGTGATCTCCATGTCAGTGACCATCCTCTGAAAGATGTTGCTCATTTGACAGGGGGCTGGGCTCTAACCGGAGAATTAAGCAGCTGTTCAATGTCCACCTACGGTAATGGAAGAGGGTATTTCTTCTTTTATCCATTTCACATGTACAGGCTATTCTTAATAAGCTTATCTATTTAGATGGACCTACAAAGAGGTGTCAACATGCGTTAGACTGATACATGAGCCTTCCAGAATGTGAAATTCTCTTACTACATTTGCAATCATCAACCTTAAGTTCCCTTTTTCCTGATTGCTTTTGTGCACCTAGTAAGTAGAATGGATATAAACATTCATCTAGCAGAATTATATAAATTTCCCTGTCCAGTGTAGATGCTACTGAAATTAGCAAAGGTTGACAAAAATAAAAACAGTTGTTCCCTGACCCCCAGTTAGAAGAGGGGATCAGGAGGCATTGCTCTAGAATTTTGCCTGCTTGTAAAAGACAGCTGTCTATAAAATATCAACCCTGAGCTTTTGGCTCTGGTGTAGACCTTTCATCCAGAGCTAATGTGCTAGTATGTTCAACTCACTAAAAAAAGTCAATTGTGTGCATGTATGAATATACAACAACAAATCCTATCAATATGTACAACTATAATGCACTAATAAAAAACGTGGAAAAAAGAAAAAAAAAGTCAATTGTGCTTATTTGGAAATCTCCAAAGAATATTAGGTTATTCCTTTGCAACTTAACATCTGCACTTTGATATACCTTTAATCTTTAAGATAATGTCTAATCAAATTCACAACTGAAGATTGGAAATGGTTGTGTTGTTATTATGATCTCAGCAATAAATTCTAATTAGAGAATTTGCATATGCCATTGGGATACAAGCTGAAATAATACATTATCATTAAAATATGATCACTTCTCAGGTATCTTGGTCATCTACTATGCATATAAAATTCTTTCACTGAATTATTTTAATGACATAATCATTATGCCTCTCTTGGAAGGGCATGAGCTTATTTGTGAGTATACATACATAGTATGACTTTAAATAGTTTGAACAAATGTTCAGAATGCTTGCTTCTGATAGTGGGGTTTGTGGTGATCTCAATCTTTTAAAAATTATTGCATTATTTCATATATACACATAGTGTATATGTACTTTTTTAATAAAATTGAAGTTATTTTGAAAATATCAACTAAGATTCAGCTTTTCTCATTTTCCAGTGATGAAAATAAGGTAGTGAATGTGTTACAGGGACATTAGTAAGTGATCAAGTTGAGGAAACTAGCAGTTTTTATTCATCCTTCCTTTGTTTGGAAGTTTGTTTTTTGGTCATTCACAGCATGCCTACCACATGCAGAAAAACATTATTGTTAGTGGGTAGTATACCCAGTCAATAAGACAGAGCCCCCAAGTTCAAAATTGTCTGTTAAAATATTAATCTTAAAATGATTGTACAAGTGGATATAACTTCTAGAGTGAAGCTATTGCTCTGCAAAGTAGCCCCTCATTGTAAGTGGGCTTTGAATCATAGGCCTCCATAGAAGCCCCAGTTTCCATCTATAAAATGGGATAATAAAAATGCCAGTCTTAGAGAATGTAACTCAGTGGTAGAGCATTTGTCTAACAGGTGCAAATACCTGGGATTAATCCCCTGAATTGCTAAAATTAAAAAGAAAAGGCAGTCATATGGATTCATTCTAAGCAATATGTGAGTTGTTCATATTAACAATTATGTTGGCATCTGAAAGAATCAGCAATTACAATATGCAAAATTTCTTTTAAATCTTTGTTTTATGCTAAATGTATCTGTGACAGATATTTTGGTTTAGTTCTTACAGCCTGACAATCAAATGCAACTCTAAATGGCCAGGATAATTTGAAAATTAAAATTATAATTAAAACTTGGTTATGTTTTATGTGTCTTTATATGAATTATTCTATCATACGTGTAAAATATTTTTCTGAGCATACTAATACCTGATAAAGCAGGAAATTTAATTGTTTACTATGACGGCAAATGGAAAAATAAAAAAGAAATAATGCAAGTGAGTGTCCTTGATCTCCACTCATTTTTGCAGCTTCCATCCTCAACACCTGGCAGTAGATGAAAAGATTTTATCATCTCAGACCTCACTGATATCTGGACATTTAGCTTTTATTTTACATGTGTATTTCTGAATAGGTACAGGTTACAGATTATCTTGCTCCTCCCTTCCATGGGAGGAAATTGGAGAAGATAACAGGACATGGGATCTTTGGCTTCTCTGGTCCAAGATATAGTAATTAAAATCTATTCCTCCTTCTCATGTGCAATTCAGGCACATTTCCAAAGAATGAGGAATAGAGTTGATTGAAGAGAAGTAGTTATTAATTGACTAATCAATTTAAATTGATGAAATATAACAAGGAGAAAAACATTCAGTGTCTTTTTTTTTTTTTTTTTTTTTTGCTTTAGCAATAACGTTGGACAACACTTCCTGGTTGGCTGTCTTCTAATCATTAGTATGTACAATGAAGCATACTCAGGCCAGTGATCTCAAAGTCAGAGATTCCTGAATTGAACTTCCTAGAATATGGAGCACAGAGGCACCCAGAGCATCTCTGGTCTCTGGATCTGATGTTCCCAGGACACACAATACAGCCTGTCCAGCCGCAGGGCTGATCAGGTTTCAAGTCTACACTGTGATAACACCTTCCAAATATGGAAGAGGATAGGCCTGCTCTGTATTGTGAAGGCAGGTGTTGAGTTTCAGTTCATGAGGAAGAATGTATGGGATCCCTGGTGTCAAGTTTGGTTGGCATCTTTCCCTTCCGGAACTCCAGATACTCAGGGGCCTGTGCAGCAATTTATTGTTACACTATCGAATCTTTCCCAAGTGTGGAGCAGCCCTATGTCTGGGTGACATGTGTGGAATGTACATCGAGCTCTATTTTATGACTTTTTAAGTTTAAATTTTGTTTTCTGTACATACTGACTGTACTGATTTAAAGCAAAATGTTTCAAAAACAAATTGGGCTGCAACTACCTATAAATTGTGAAAAGGCAAACACAACAGAGGGCATATCTTTTGCTTAGTGGAAAACACTGGGTTTGAAGCTGGAATTCTCCAAATCTGACCCACGGTTTGTAATTATCAGGGTTAGAAACTTGGATACATCATTTAAAACTTCTGTTGGGACCTTCTATAATCTGTAAAATAGGGATGATAATAATGAATACCTTACATAATTGTTATGAAGCAGCAATGTTTTGTAGGCTGGAAATTTCCAAACTGATCTAAGGAATCATGGTATGGCAAGAAGTGAATCACATGCAGTTTAACTTACGTAGGAAAGTCTGAAAAGAAAACTCATAGGAATTGTTCCAAGAAGAGATGGGGTGCAACTCCAGTAGTCTCTGTGCAAAGCGTAGCTCTGTGTTGTAGGAATGTGCAAGTATTTCTCCTTAAGATCATTGATCTCAGATTGAAGTATAACCTCAAGGAGCAATTTTGTCTAAATCCTAAGCCAGGTGCTAAAATTTCATAGATTTCATAGTTTTCGTCTAAAAGGTAAATTGACTTGATCCAAATCACAGAGCTACTTAGTATTGGATTAAAGAGGAAATTGTAGGCAAATTATAGGGTGTGGTTCCTGTGAGGGGCTCCTAAGTCACACCTTGAGAATTCAACAAATGAAATCAAAACGAAATGTGTGAGCCCACGTGCCTACAGAAGTAGCCCTAAAGGATAGACATTTCTGCATGTACAAAACTCTGGGTCCTGTTAACATCTGCGTAGGAAGATGAAATAGCAGAATCAGTTCCATGCAGGCCCTACACAGGGGCCTCAAGGTCAGACTTGGTCAAATCTCTCCAGCTTTATGCAGAGGAAATGGTGTCTGACCTGCAGGCTCAGTGTCCCCAGGGAAAATAGTGGCCTTAAGCTATTGTTAACCTTCAAACTGCCTCTGGTTCCATTTTTCTAGTTATGATGTAGACTTTCCAAGAGGGGCAATGAAACCTCACATTGGATGTGATTAATAAAACTTCTTGATAGCAATACATCTTATGAAGTTACCTAATTTTTATATTACCCTTGTGGTTGTTTTGGTTAAACAGATCAGTATTGGGCTCACACATACATGAAAACTTCCCCTTGAAGACTGGTGATAAAGTCCCCTGTATTGAGAAGATTTGACAGTGATAAAAGAATCTTGAGAGGCTACACACAATTGGCCATCCTCTTCCCTCATGGGCTTCATTATGAAACTCCTTCAGAATCATGCCACCTGTTCAGTCTTGTCCTCGTGGCAGTTCCAGGGAGTACCAGAGGCAGCGCCCTTCCTCACCCGCTCTCTCATTTCTCTTGCAGGTATCATTAATTAATTCATCATGCCACACTTTTCTTCTGAGCCTGGAGGTGGCCCACTTCAGTAGCCACTGCAATGAGATGCTTATGCTTCTCAGCAAGAGTCCACGGGGTGAGACTGTCTGCCAACAACACCTCCCTGCTGTACATGATAGTGGCCCTGACAGTTCTGAGCTGATTGTACAGGTGTATTCACTGGTTTTGTACAGTTTAAACACTGGAACCCAAGAAGATAGAAAACCAAATAAACATAATATTTACAAGAGGCTCTTGCGTATGACAATGGGATAGTTCCGGTTATTAAGCAGCTTTTCACAGACTATTGGATGACACTGTGTCATTGGCTGAGATGTTATTTCTCCAAGTTGCAGCATGTGGGAAAACTTAATTTGGATTTATTCCACCTGTACTGTGTTAAATAACCATTTTCTGTAATAGATTGAAACTGGCCACATGGGAGGATTTGCTGTCCAAGTTTCCACACTTTCCCTGCTAGGCAGGTTTCACTAAGTTGGAGAAGTTTGACAAAGGCACCCTTTATCCATCCCTCACAGTAGTTTCAGTATACTCTTGTTCATTTTAGTATCATTGATTTTTGGACAAAATCCAGTATTTCCTGATTGAATTAAAACTTAGCTTACAAGGTTTCCCAAGTGTATCAGATTTATAAAAAATGAATCAAGTTGTATTGTAGTCATAAATATGATCCTCAATTTTACTACTAAGAATAAACTCATTAAAAAACGAATTCATATAAAAAGAGAGAGCAAGCTACCAAAGCACCATTTTTGCTTATTGTTTCTACTACTGTTTTGAACTAACATCTTAATCTCAAAACACCACTTCTTAGTGTTACTTAGCTCTGTTTTGTTTTTTTAACCCTGTTTATTAATTACTACATATTTAAAGAGTGCCTACTATGTTTCAGTAACTTGTTTATGGACTGGGCACCATGCTACATTAGAAATGACTTCTGCCAGGTAGGGGCTTCTGATCTCATGATGTTTCATGGTTCATCTCTTTGGGGTTCTGTTTTTCTTTTTTCAATGGAAACAGGCCTTGCTCTTCTAAGAAAATCTTGGTTTCATTCTATAACTTCCATTTATCATCTAATTAAGCTTTTTTTACTTTTTCTTTTAATTTTCGTTAGATGCCACGTTACCAAGTGCTTAGTTCTTGTAAATATAGTTTCCTGAATCTTAATAACTGTGTGTACCTGTTACTACACTGTAAAACAAGATATAGAACAGAGAGTATTTCTACTATTTGGATGGTTCCTTCATGCCCCTTCCCTGTCTGTTCACCGGAGGAATCACTATGTATTATTTTGTGTATGGTTTCCTTTTTCTGGTCCTTGTAGTTTGCAGCTCTTTGTACTCTGTATTGCTCTGAAATATTCCATTGTATAAATACATTCTAAGTTATTTATCTAGCCTAGTCTTGATTTGCATTTGGGTTGACTCTAGTTGTTGGCTGTTAAAGATGCTATCCCCGTTTTAGTTTGTGTGTTGTACAGTGGACAAGTATGATTCTTCCCCTCAGTGTTATATCTAGAAATAAGATTGCTAAACCATAGAGTAAGCATATGTTTAACTTTGGAAACTACTGGTAACTTTCCAAAGTGGATGTGTCCCATCATTAGAGTAGGAGAGATCCAATTAATCCCTATTCTTGCCAACACTTGGTTTTGTCATCTGTTTCAATATTAGCCATTATGACTTGTTTAGAAGAATCTCTTTGTAGTTTACATTGCATTTCCTTGATGACTCATTTTCATCATAATTGAATAGCTGGGCATTTCGGTTTCTACATCTGACACTTCTGAATTTACAGAATGTGCATCATATTCCTTGATCAAACTTGCAGTGGGTTCACAGAAAAAGTGGTATTTCTATTTGAACTGAGACAATGGTAAGAAAACCCCCAGTGGACACATCACAGACAATTTTTTATTTGTACCACCATTGTGCTTGGTCAATTGGGTATCCAATCTCTCAGCTCACTCCTTTCGTTGTCCAATTTTTTCAACATGTGTCATTTAGATACGGATCTTTAACCTTGTCTCCTCAAAAGCTCATCATATAGGCCCCTCTCTTCTATGGAAATTTCTTCATGTAAGGAAAAAAATTCAAATGACCTTTGTGAACATTTTCAATGCCCTCTGACTCTCTTTAGTGACACTCTATGCTCCAGTTATGGAAACACATTCCTCATGAAGCCAGCCTTTCCTTATCTTCCCCTCACTGACCTCTCTGCTTTGTCCTTTGATGGTGTTTGGGTCAGTGATAGATCTTTACATGGAACCCCCAAATCCCTTTGACCATGTTTCCCTCCACATATATACCCCTACAGGAAAATACCACCTTAGTTCTAGTTTCCATGTTTAGGCTGAAGACTGTTAAATCTATACTCCATATGAAATCCAGGGCTGGTTCTGAAACAGCTTAAATACATAATATTGAATGTTTTTCTAAAGTAATTGTGTAAAATAAGCATATTGTCTCTCCTCAACTGCAGTTTTGCTTTCTGAGATTGGAGTTACTCATGGTCAACTGCAGTCTAAAATTATTAAATGGAAAGTTTTAAAAATAAATAATGTGTAAGTAACTTATTTTCTAGTATATTGTTATAATTTTATATTTTATTATGTTATTTTTGTTAATATTTTACTGTGCCTAATTTATAAATTAAACTTTATCATAGGTATGTAAATGCACTTGGCCCTCCATATCTGTGGGTTTTGTATCCACAGATTCAATCAACCATAGACACAAAATATTAAATAAAAAATTGGAGAGCTCATGGGAGCTTGTGTGAGGTCCTTCCCAACCACCACATATATACATAGACAAACTTGCATCTGTATTGAATATACAAACTTTTCCTTCTCATTATTTCCTAAAAATATAGTCCAACAATTATTTACACAGTGTTTGCCTTGTATCAGGTCTTATAAGTAATCTAGAGAGAATTTAAAGTATACATGAGGATGTGCTTAGATCACATGCAAATACTATACCATTTTATAAGAGGAACTTGAGGATTTATGGATTTTGGTCACTGAAGGGGGTCCTAGAGTCAATCCTCCATAGAAATGAAGGAATGATTGCATAGGAAAAAATAGTATATAGAGACTGAGGTTTCAGGCATCTTCTGAGGGTTTTGGAACATAATCCCTGCAAATAAGGAGAGATTGCTGTATTTCATGTACTGTGTATCTCGAACTTGAAGCATGCTGGAAGTTTCTATTGGGTAAAAGGGACACTTTAGAGATGGTTTCATCAAGACAATGGGATTTCAATTGGGTCTGGACATAGTGGAGGTTGTGGGAAAGTTGGTAAGAAAGGAGAATCTGAGGCTGAGAACAGTAGGTGTACAGCTGAGGAGGAGCGGTGGCTCAGGTGTACTTGGAGAACCACATCCCACAGGTGCGTGGGGACAGCTCATATCCCTTTTGTGCTTGATACAGAAGCACAGGCCCATCGACATGACCACGAGCAGCCTCTACCAGTGCATTGCAATGTATGAACATGTCTTGCGTCTCCTGTCAGTGTTCCCTGGGGACTGTGACTCTCCCATAGTGGCTGGATTCTACTTAGGTCCTAGTTTCTATCCGTAGAAGTGACCTGCCACATACTCTTAGAGATGTAAGCTCAGTCCTAAGCCTCTCCCCTTCGTGGGCTCTTGCCCTACCATGTCCCACCTGTCTTGTCTCTCCTGTTTATGACTTACTTTCTCCTTCCCTTTCTGTTCCTGGTCCTTGGATCTGGCCTCTTGTGTTCTCTTTTCATCCATCAACCTTAGCCTCTGGACAATGATTCAGATATTCAATTTATTTTCTATCCCCAAGTAGGTGAGGCAACACTTCTTCTGGCTCAGCCCAGCCTCAGATCTCCCTAGTCTGGTTTAGCTCCCACAGATGGACTTTCCATCAGTGCTGCCTTGGTTACACAGGCAGTAAGGGTGCTTAGGTCTGGACCTTATTTGGGGAAGGCAGAAACTGCTGAAGATTACTGAGCAGAGTGTGGTCATGATACAAATGGTTTTAGAATCAGTAGTGAAGCTTAATTCTCTTATGTGGGATTAGAACAAGACAGATAGATGCTAGTGGGAAGTGAAGGGATTGTAGACATTGGGAAAGAGAAATGAGTTGCCCATTTATAATCTTAGTGACTGGTACAGAAAACAGATATGAGGAACCAATAAGGAATTGTGGAGTTTACTTTTAGGTACAATTCTGCCAATATATTGGTTGAATCATGGCGATGAAATACCTCTGAATCTTTATCTCCATATAGAAAGGGAAACACTTTCTTACTCACTTCATGGTTTGGATTAAGATTCATTTGTGTTTTTCAAGATTAAACTTGATTTTAAAAAATTATTTTGGTTATTAAGTGGACTTTGTTCTTAGCCAAAACAAACATCTAGGGACCAAAGAAACAAGTTTGCAAGATGGCACCTTGGTGACAGTCACAGGGGATGCCTGGTAGGGACTCATGGGATCACCTCCTTCTTGCTTCAGTTCAATCTGCATCACCTTTATGGGTTTGCACGCTGGGGTTACAGGAAACATTTTACTTGAATGCAATTTTTTTTTTTTTCTACTGCTGAAAGAAGCTTAAAACAATTAGGCTTGTTTGTTATTATGTATATCAAATTTGAACTCTAAAACAATGATCATGATGTTTTTCAGTTTCCTCTGTTTGTTGTCTGGTTGACATAGCTGCCATAGCACTATTTTTAAACATGTTTTACTTTATTTGCTGCAATCTTTGCCTTTTTCTATACCAAGACAACCACAAATTGAAGAGTTTGGATTTTTTCCCCCGCCCCTAGAGCACATGGAAAGTGTCAATCTCTGATTCTTCCAGGAAAAGCAAACCAACAAAACCCATTTTTGTCTTATACTACTGCTGGGGCCTTTTAAGAATTTGAGAAAAAGAAACATTTCTGCCAGTACTGACTTTGCTTTTACACCTTTTATCACTTTGTATGTGTGAACACAGGCATTGTGTGCTGAGCACAGAGACGTGTGTTGGATAAGATGCATCCTTGCTCCATTGCCTGGTTCTCTTCTTTGTCCATGCAGATGCATTCCCACACCCCCATTCTGCAGGTCACTGAGGGAAGAGTTGGTGTCCAACCAGGATCTGAGACTACCTTGGCCCTTTCCCCCTTCATTACAATGGTAAGGACAGGTGCCGGGTGGTTCAGAGTCTGCTTTGGAACATTTTGATTACTACAGAGGCAGGTGAGCAGGGCTGAATGGGTTGCTACTTGCAGCTTCTGGGCAGCGTGTCAGTAGCCAAGCAGCCTGGCCTCTGGCAATTACCTTCTCGGGATATTGCTCCTGGCCTGAGATCTTGTATAAATCAATCACTCCCTTCTTTTTTTTTTTAATGCATAATAAATCACCCTGTAATTGTGAGACTTCCTCCCTCATTTCTTTCTTTCCTCACTCATGTTTAACTTATCTTTAATGTATCACATGTGGTTATTTGTTCCTTTGATGTGGTCTCTAAGGTAAAAATTCTCTTTGGAAATGTGTTACTTCTGATCATTCCACATGTCCTTTCTAGCAAACTGTAACTAGATGAAGAGAGTGCCAAGGGTGTCAAGGGTCCTTAGTCACACTGTGACCGTGCTTTGTTGTTTCCCAAAGATAAAAGAGCCATGTGTGACCATGATCCTCTAGTATTTACTGATATGCACCTTAACTCACGTAAAAACATGAGGAATATTTTGCCTACCATATGCATAAATACAGTAAGTAAATGGTGGGTTAAACTTAAGCAAAGAATGACCTTTCTACTCATTCTGAACATGTCTGCCTTCAAATCTTCCTATTTGGTATGGCCTGACATAAATGTTTTCCACAGTGGAGAATGCCAACATCATCAAATGTAGTGTTTTGTATATTCCATTCTGACTTAGAATGCCTGACTTTTTTTGGCCTAATATTCTAATCATTTTTATCAGATTTCTTTAATTCCTTCTTTCAAGACAGTAAAACAGGAGAAAATTAATTTACATTGCCCTCTAGTGATTAATGATGGCAAACAATCACTAGAGGATGTATGGTATTAAATTGTGTTAAAATTCCATTGTTTCACTCTGCATCTGAAGACCACATGTATTTCTGTTTAGATATAAAGTGTACCTAGATCTCTCTTCTAAAATTCAGGTGTATTTATCTAAATGTCTACTCTGTGATTCTATTTGGGGGTCTTTGTGACTCATCTCAAACGTGAGTTACTCCCACAACCTTCTCTGCCAAGAGTACCTCTCTCTTCTCTTGTTGTGACTCAAGACAAAATCCCTGAAGTCATCCTCCACTCCTCCCTGTCTCACACATTCTCCAATTTATGCTGGTGTCCCTATTTTTAAAATAAAAGTTCCAGAATCGAGCTCTTGTCAGAGAGCACCAATTCTTTCCTGTTGAGCTGAGAAGCTGTTCTTTCCTATCTGAATTCTGGCCACAGCCTCTTTGCTACTCTCCCTGCTTCCAGCCATGTGCATTGTGGTCTATTTCCCTTACATGCTGCAGTGTGATCTATTTAAAACACACGTGCAATAGTGTGCCCTTTCTCTTCAAGGCCTCCTAAGGACTTGTCCTTCAACTCAGAATAAGAGCCCACCTCCTTGCAATGGCTTTCCAGCCCACAGGATCTGTTCTCTGACCTTTTCTCTGAACTCACCTCCTATCACTCTCCCCCGGCCCTCTGGTGTGCTGTAAATGTTTAACAACTGGAGCCCCTGGGGAGGGCACACTATGATTTGCAGTGTTTGCCAATTTCCCAGGTATAAATACTACTATAATAGCCAATTTCAACCTTCGGATATGTTGTCAACTTGCACACAGATTTCTTTAAACATTTAATCATCAGGTCCTGTGGGTCAGGCAAGTATCCAACATATGACCAATGTCCATGCCAATAACTGGCATCATCCCCACTACTCCCTTGGCTCCTCTTGGAACATAGCAGTTGACTCCTCAGTGTCTTTGCATCAGATGATCCTCCTGCTTAGAATACTTTCCCCCACCTTTCTGATAATTCTATGGCTTATTCCTCTTCTTTCTTCCAGTCACCTTATCAGAGACATTTCTTACTAGTGTATTTAAAATTGCATTTCCTAATCTACCTTCCTGCCTTAGTTTTTCTTGGTATTCAACATAATTTAATCATTAACACATTTAGTTATTATTATGGGCTGATTGTGTCTCCCCATCCTGAGCTCATATATTGAAATTCTAATCCATAATACCTTATAATGTGACTATTTGGAGACAGAATCTTTAAAGAGTGAATTAAGTTAAAATTAAGTTGATCACAACAGTGGACCCTAATCCAATATGACTTATGTTCTCTTAAGAAATTAGGATACAGACACACAAAGGGACCACCCTGTGAGGACAAGCAGGGAAAGTGGATAGCCCTCAGAGAAATCAACCCTACCCTTACCTTGATCTTGGATTCAAGTTTCTAGGACAATGAAAGAATAAATTTCTCCTGATGAAACTGCCCAGTATGTGGTACTTTTTCATGATGGTAGCAAACTGAATAATCTATGCTTCTCTGCCCCACTGAAAGTTAGCTATGTGAGCACCGGGGCTTAGTTGATTCAGATCAGTGCTACATCCCCAGTGCCTAGAACTGAATGACATAGTCACATACTCACCAACAGTGTTGGCTGAATAAATTATTCAACTGCAACATAAAAGCTAAAAATGACCTATAATCTCAACCACCACCACTTCAGTGCTATTAAAAAGTTACTTATGTTTTTAGTTACTATTAAACTGAGGTCATAATATGTCATAATTTTTATATTATGTGCAATATCATGTGAAAACCCACATATTTACAATCCCTCTTTATTGCCATCTTTAATTAATTTCTCAAAAAACAAAACAAAACAAAAAAATCATCAGAGATGAAACTACAGGGTCAAAGAGTTTTATTTTAACAAACTTATTTAAAAATAATATTTCTTTTTCTGTTAATAAAAGTAGTATTTGACCATACCACTACAAACTTCAAAGTACAGACAGGTAAAATACAAAGATAATGAGAAATTAAAACTAACTAAAATATCATTAAGTGGGGTGGAATTATGGGTCAAGAATCATGAATGTGTTTCAAAACTGGGGAAAGTCATTGTCATGAGGTTTCTGAAAGGATGGAAGCAGCCAACGATTTGTCTAACCTGATTTAAGGTACTTTACACAGTACTGGTACTGCCATTAAAGAAAATAAAAAGTTTTATATTGATAAGTTAAGATATATTCTGATTGTTTCATTTCTTTGACAACTGGAAAGGGCTTATATTTTTGCTTATGCTTTCATTTAGCATTTTTTAGCTATTTATGCTACAGGAATCTCATCCCATTTGTTGCACCTGTTCAGTCTCCCTAGGAAATGACTGCGGAAGAGGTTGAGAAAGGGAGATTCCTTGTATTCCTTAAATGGGGTGCAACCTTGCACCTGTGAGCTGGGCAACACCTGGATTGACTCGGATTCTTGCTAGTGAATGAATATGCTTCCTTTCTGAGCAAGTCTAGCTTTTGAGCAGAATAGGAATGCAGACAGCGAAGGAGTTCTTATGAAATTATACAAAAGGCCAGATGAGGAGACTCTAGGCCCAGAAGACCCCCTGAGTAGTCCTGCAGAACTGGGGGATGTGAGGTGGGGTGGTTATTTGCTGCAGATCCACAGACTCCATTTGCTTAGGAAAGTGGGGAGTCCTGAGGCGGTTGCCAGCGTTATGGAGATGAAAAGCTCATTGATCTGTTTGTCCTCCAAAGTATGACACTCATGTGTAGACAGTGGGACACTAAGCCTGGGCCTTGTCTCTGCAGCTGCTGTGTAGTCTTTATGAAGCTAAGATGCTCCTGACAAGATCCTGATCCCAGAGCCCCAGAGAAAGGAGATAGTATGGACAGATCCACCTCAGTTTTGCCTTGCCCATTGCATTTAAGTGCATCAGATTGAGGGAAACTGGTTTCCACTCTATAATCCTACTGCAGGGGAGACCTGGTAGTATAGGCTTTGACCATTCCAGTCACTTCAGTACAGAAAGGGGTTGCTATGCTCTGCATGTTTGTGTCCCTCGGAAATCCATATGCTGAAACCTAACACCCAGAGTGAGGGTACTGGGAAGGGGGCCTTTGGGAGGCAACAGGGTCATGAAAGTGAACCCCTCAAAATGGGCTTGGTGCCCTTATAGAGGGATCCTAGAGACAGCCCCTAGGTTCTTTCACCTTGTGAGGATATAGTAAGAAGATGGGCATCCATAAAGCAGAAAATGAGTCCTTACCAGACTGCTGATGCCTTGATCTTGAACTTCCCAGACTCTGGAATTATGACACAATTTTTGTTGTTTATAAGCTACCCAGTGTGTGTTTTTTTGTTTGTTTTTAATAATAACCCAAACAGACTAAAGCAGACTAAGGCATGCTGGAAGACTTGGGATTGGGCCCTGGAATAAGACCAAGGTCTGAGGCAAAGACACCAATCAACTCTTTGTGGACTTCCCATTCATCCAGTACAGAGGAGTCCTGATGAAGAATATCTAATGTTGCAGATGATTGTAACCTCCAGTTTGTGTTCACCATCTGAGACTGACCTTGTCTGATTCCCAAATTCCTGCACATGTGTATGCATGGACAAAATTAAACTTTCACATTTCCTCCAACCTCATCTGTCTATCCAGCCATGTTAAGTATAGGAGGTGACTTCTGTACAGGTCCTACTCAGCATCTGTCTGTCCTGGCTTTTTGGTTATGTGGTCCCAGAGTCATCTCTAGAACTTGATTAACTAACAATTGTTAAATCCCCTTAGCCAAAAACCCAGAATCTACTTGGACGTTATCCCACATGTGTGTGTATGTGTCCCTTTCTGACGAGACTTTAGAATAACCTAGAGAAGCCTAGATTTAGTCTTTTTTTCTATAATAACAGTCTTGAAAACTAATCTCTCATACATGAGAAAATAATTTATTTGTACCCAGAGACCCTGGAGCATTGTGACAACTGATCAATGAATTCATCCTGCATGTGTTTTTTGCAATAAACCTCTGGAACTCACTAGTAGGTGCTGAGTAGGGGCCTCTACTTTTGTGCCAAGTTTTGGGGGTCTGCACTGCAGAAATCAATTGAACTACCCTTGCTGGAAGTAAAATTTTCTCAGCATCAGAGGCTATGTTATGTTGACAGGTTACTCTGACCGTGACCCAGGGCAGTTGTGTCAAACCCTGAAGCTCATTTCTGTTAGGTCAGGTAAGAGCTCATTTTGAAGCTTAAGTCTTTCCACCCTTTGTCCAGGGTTGGGAGATAGCCAACACTTAGAAAATGCTGTGTTCATTCAGTCCCCCTGTAGTTGCTCAGTGGTTGTTGTGGGCACCAAACACCCTCAGCTATTGCAAAATGTCTGAGGGACTTTGGAGCAAGGAAGCCCAGTGGGACCTGCTGTATGAGAGTGGGCAGCTAGCTGTGAGTCTGCTTGGAGGCCAATGCCAAATAATGGTACATGGCTTACTTGCTCATGTGATCTTAGACTATTTATCCATTTTCCGCATTTACATTTTGGATAAGAATGGGGAACAAAAGACTATGGTGTTGTTATACTTGCTCTAGAGTTCTGAATGCCCTTAGGTTTCATTCCTATTCTCTTTCTCTGTCCACTACAGACACTAAAATAAGAGGGTGCTTTTCTTTTTCTTTCTGGGGATTGAACTCAGGGTCACTTAACCACTAAGCCACATCCCAGTCCCCCTTTTTAAAGTTTTATTTGCTGAATCCTTAGGGCCTGGCTAAATTGCTGAGATGGGTCTCAAACTTGCAATTCTCCTACCTCAGCCTCCTAGTTGCTGGGATTACAGGTGTGCACCACCATGCCCTGCTAAGATAGTGCCTTTCAACAATTGTTCAGCCTCTTGTTTCCCCAACATTCCCTGATCATTGAATCCTTATACAACAATGTTGCCCTTCATGTGCATGGACTAGACTCTGAGACACTAATCATCTTTCTGGGTTATTTTAGTGTTGGATGTGAACCCAACACCCATTAAACACTATTTAAGGGCTGGACTGTGTTGGTGGAATGAAGGTGATAGGATTTTTTCCAGGCTTAATACCCAAGATAGGAATTTCTTACTTTGGACTATGCAAGTTATTTTAACCTCAATGATTTCTGTAAATACACACAACTATTTCAGCATGCTTTTCTAGAAAATATGATTTATTAGATCAAATGAGATGGTAAGATCTGAAAATAGTGTTAAGGGTGTCTGTATTTTAGGCCAGGCTTTTCTCCCATCTGGGAAGTTGGACTGACAGGTGAGGCTGGCAGAGCGAATGCATCTGCATCAGTACAGGTGCTCACAGAAGTGCATGCTCTCATGAGAAAGTCATGCCGACTGTTTAGTGACAAAGTTTAACAGCTCAGCCAACTTTCCTGAATCCATATATGTGGCCCTCCATGAGTCTTTTCATCTTTGAGGCTGATGGTGGAGGCTTTCTAAATTCCTGTTTGTTTGTCTACTAGATCCAAATGTGGGGAAAACATTGAATGGAGGCTGTCCACTGGATACTTGCAAATCAACTACATATCTGTACATATCTGTGCTGTGATTCCTGACAATATGGTCAGACCACTTCACTTAGTACTATCATGTTTTCTTGTCTAACTAGTTGTAACACATAGTTGTAATAAATTCCATAGGAACAATAGCTTCAACATCCCCGTCACTTTCCTGCATCTCCTGAATTTTGTTGGAGTTCTATTGTGATAAATGAGTTCATGGGAACTTCTTTTAGGACACTCACTAGGTGCCAAGAAACAGCTGAGGAATGGGTTATTGTAAAGGTTAACTGATTTTAAACATTTAAAGCAATTAAAACAGTACCTTATGCATGGTAATGACTGAATGGATATCATTACCCTCCGCCATCATCACTACCGTCATCATAACTATCATCATGAAGATCACCTTTATGATATCATCACCATCATAATTATCACCATCATCACCACCATCATCACTACCACCCCCCATTATTATCACCAAAACTATCTTCACTGCCAAAACCATATCCATCACCACCACCATCATGACCATTACTATCATCATCATCATCATCATTGTCATCAACATAACTAAAATAATCACCACCACCATTGTGGGTATAGTTTTGACAAGGTTTGTCCCCCAGTGTTCATGTGTTGGAAGCCTAATGCTCAGTGGTATAGTGTTGAGGGGGTGGGACTTTAAAGAGGTGGGGCCTAATGGTTGGTCCTTAGGTCAACTGGGAGTATACTCTTGAAAGAGATTTTGGGACCCCAGTCTCTCTCTGTCTTCTTGTTTTGCAATGTGATCTCTTCTCATATACATTCACCTTCATGATGTGACGGCTAAGAAAGCCCCCTCAACAGGACTGATCCCATGCCAGTGATGTACCCTTACAACTGCAAAGCTGTCTGCTAAATAAACTTTTCTTTATATTAACCTACATTGCATATTTCATTTTAGTACAGAAAATGTACTAATACAATCACCATCACCTATCACCACCATCAATCACCACCTCCATCATTATCACCATCGCTATTGTCATGACCATTCTAATCAGTTAAGTCACAGGACAACTCTTCTCTTTGGGAAATGGCATATAGCTCTGTTCCTCATATCTACCTGTCACTTGGTGAAAGGCAGACACTGTGGTACCATTCTACTTCGGAGTCTTCAGAGCTGTAGGTCATGAATACATTTTATTTCTAATTGCTCCCCTTTACAAAATCATCTGCCTTTTGCTCTTCTATACCTTATATCTGACCTACAGAGCCTCTGTGCTGTAATCAAGTGGTAGGAAATCGGAGTGGGACAGGAAAGAAGTACTCTATCAATTCCAGGATGGTCATTAGAAAGATAAAGCCTACACTGTAGGCTGGTACAGTGGAGTCACAGGAGGATAGAGAAAACCCACATGCCATGTGTGAATTTCCACTGAGTGAGTTGAAGCAATATGGGGATAATTTTTCCTGATCCTACTAAGAGAGGAACTGGAAAGCTGGGACTCAGATATGTCTAATAGGCCAACCATGTGCCTTTGTTCAGAGTTCTCAAAAGAACTCTCTTCATCTGACATCCAAAACTCTTCCCTCACCTCTTGCCTTTCCACATGAGTGGCTGTTTTAGTCAGTTTTACATTAATGTGATCAAAAATACTTGACCAGAATAACTTAGAGGAGGGAAAGTTTATTTGAGTCTCATTGTTTCAGAAGTTTGGTCTGTGGTCAGCCAAGGCCAATGCTGTGGACCCAAGGTGGGGCAGTACATCATGGAGGAAGGGTGTGGTGGAGGAGCACTTCTCCTCTCATACCAGCCAGGAAGCAAAGAGAGGAAAGGAAAAAGGGGTCACATGGAAGATGAACCTTTCCAGGCTGCAGTCCCAGTGACTGACCTCTTCTAGCCATGACCCACCTGCAGTTACCACTCAATCCATTCACAAAAAGGATGGACTGATCAGGGTATAGCTCCCAAAATCTAATCATTTTACCTCTGAACATTTCTTCATTAATACAGGAGCTTTTAGGGGACACCTCATATCCAAACCATAACAGACCTAATGTGAAGCTTCAGTGCTTCTTCCTCCAGTTCTTTGCCCCAGCTTTGGTTCCTGTTTTCCCCCTTTCTCCTTTTCCAGATCTCTTTTTAGATGACTCTGATGCTGTTTCTTCTCCTTTCTTCCACAGGTGTACCATGCTGTGTTTCCCTCTGCCCTGACCCTGCTTTGGGAACACCAGAGCTGCACATGCACTGTGAATTGGGAACAAATGTGAGTAAGTAGCTAAAATCTATTAGGATTCATACATAATTTTGGGGGTTGGACATTTCTTTCTACTTACAAGGCTAAATTAGTGGTCACAGGATTCTGAACTGGCCAAGGAGCTCCTGGGAGTACTTCATTGTTAGATTTGCCTCAAATCCTCTCTTAATTCGGAGTTTATGTAGATACATTAAGAAACAATTCTATTCTTAATTTTTAACATTTAAGAATTAAGAAACAATTGTGTTGTGCCTGATAGTAATCTTTATGACTTGGAAGATCACAGAAGGAGAGAATCAAGAAACATGAAACAAGAAAACTGTTCTTTCTTGTTCTTTGTTTTTGGTGCTGGAATCAAAAGTGGGGACTCCTAAACACTAAGCACACACTGAGCTGGACCCTCCAGTCCCCAGACAGGTATTTTTTATCAAAAAACTCTGTATCAGATTAAGTCCCTAGATCCAATGATTGATTCATAGAAATTATAAGGTCAGCAGGCTCCATTCAAAACCACAGCAGATGCACAATGTCTGTGATGTACAGGAGGAATAAACCTGTTCCTTCAACAAACCTCTTTTAAGGAAAGAGAGAGAGAGAGACAGAGAGAGTGAGGGAGAAGAAGAAGGGAAAAGTATAGATTGAAAGAGACCTCATGAGCCATCATCAGCCTTCTACAAGGCATAGACATTTTTTGGAGCTGATTTGAAAAAGAAACTAAGAAATAGGTGTAAATAAACATCTGAACATTGCCTAATATTAAGGAATAATTGTTAAATTTTGTGGGATTTTTTTAAGGGAATATTTATCTTATATTTTAAGGAAATATTATCTGCTGAGGACTTTGCAGATTAATGATGTTGAGAATTACTTTGACCTAATCTGGAGCAAAGATGAAGTGAAGAAGATTTATAACATTGTGAATTGTTGAGCTTGGATGATAGGCACATGGATGTTCATTTTATCATTTTCTTTATTTAAAAAATGTCCGTATTAAAAGTAAAATAAACAAGCAAAAAAGAAAACAAAGCTTGATGAAGATAATAGTCACAGTCTCTTTGGAGCAGGGGCTATAATTCAGGTGCTAAAGACAAACTGAAATAAACAAGTGAAATGTTTAATCAAAATAGTGACTTATGGGGCTGAGGTTGTAGCTCAGTGGTAGAGCACTTGCCTCACATGCATAGGCATTGGGTTCGATCCTCGGCACCATAAATAAATAGAGGAATAAAAAAATAGTGACTTATTTAAGATGTCTCTTACACAAAGAGGGCCTTATATAACTTTTGCATTTACAAACAATTGGATATATAGGATTATAAACTTGGAAGCAATAGATGGAACAGCTTTTGGCTGCTGGGCATCCTGTGAGGCAGAAGCACTTGCCTGTGTGCTCACCCCATTCCCTTCAAGGACTCCATTGTCTCCTCATTCACCTTCCTAGCTGTTTCTGGAAAAAGTCCCACCAGCCTGACTTTCTATTTACTGCTCTGGAAGTTGTCTTTTCCCAGAATCTTATGCCCTTACTTTCCCAACTTATTTTTCTTTGCACTTCTGCCCAATCTGGCCAATTAAAGTAGAGTAAGGTCCTAATAAGATGCACTGAGAACAGAACATTAGAATAAACTTACCTGGTGGAGAAATGCTTGCTTGTGTTTTCTGATGAAGGTATCATCAGGAACATGTTTTATAAAAGCAGCATTTCTAAGTAACAATTGAATTGAATTCAGATCATGGAAATAGGAATACTCTTCTGCAATACAGAAAAGTACTCTTAGCCTGGGGATGGCCAGTCAGTGAGGTATTATCACCTGTCTGAGGCATTGACATGGCCACTTGGGCTTAGTGATGGGAAGAACTGGGAGGCCTCCTCCAGGCTGGGTAAAAGCAACCACAGGAGCAAGTGCTCATGACTGCTATGAGCACAGCACTGCTGCCCCGGCTTGCAGCAACTTCTCAGAGAAATTTCTACAGATGCCTGAGAGCAGCACTTCAGGTGTCAATAGAACAGGAGAGGCTGAATTGGAATGTGAGAGAGTGTAAAGAATTGGAGAGAGTGACTACACCTTAAAATCCTCACCAGAGCCCTTTATCAATGATATGGTAGCCAGGTTACTGAGAGGAGCAACCATGCCCTCCAGGGACAGATGGTGGAAGTCCATATGGCAGGGAAATCAGGCTCAAGGACATGAAGTTCAGTCAGACCAGAGAGGTTGAGGTGATGGACAGTCAGAGAGATAATGAACAGCTTAGTAGCCCTGAGGGGACTGGGGATTTGGTGGTTGGAAGGGACAGAGAAAACAAGACTCCACAAGTTACAGTGATTCTGCAGCTGGCAGCAGAGGGCAGGAGCGGCCTGGCAGGAGACACACATGGGAGGTGATCTTGTGGACAAATCTTGCCTTTATAGGCTTAGGCAGGCTTTGTCCCTGTGAGTCCTCTACTACAGTGAGGCCCAGGCCCTGAGCAATGTGGCACCTGTGCCAGGATCAGAGGGTTTGGGTGAGGGTGGAAAGCCATCGCTCTGTGAGAAGCAGGGTCTTGGCATTGGCAATGACTGTGCTCTGTTTGGACCTGTGCATTGGGTTGCCAAGGCAGCTAACTAGGGAGGAAGGTGGCAAAATAGTTACTCTGCAGGAATATAGATCCATTCTACTGAGCTAAGACAGCATACTCTGCAACACAGCTCACCTTGAGCTCCCCAAAACTTGAACAAGTGCAATGCTTCCTTCAGAATTCTTGGAAGTAAATCTGTAGAAACCACTTCCATCTAGTGGTAACTGAGATAAAATACAGTTTCAAACTGCAGTGGTCTCCTAAGGAAGACTGTCCTGCAGATACTCTCAGGAAGAAGGCAAATCTTACCTGTTGTAAATTCCCAGGGTTAAATTATCTTTCAGTCAACAGCTTTGACCTAGTGAGGAAATCAGCTACCATCTACAATTTGAAAAAATTTGGGTAACACACATTCTGGGGTCCCTGACTAGAGAGAAAGTGGGCATTTCCTGGACCTAAGGAGAAGCTGTGTCTAAACTAATGTTCCCTCAGGATCATGAAGCCAGGTGAATAATCACAAGAATGATAGATAAGCAAAAGCAAATGAAAGAATAAGTAAACTGGAGTGGCTGTTAATTATTTTGGATGAGGCAGTAAGCAAATCATAAATAATACAATTGAATCTGTTTACTAATATGACTGAGTTTTAATTTCTTGGTCTTCTTATGGTTTTGCAAACACAAATATCCCATGATTATTTGGTCAGGAGGATATGCAAATAATTTTTTAAATTAACCTACTTACTTTGGTGTCTCTAAAGAGAGCCTTCCCAAGTACAACCGAGTTTATGCCTCACCATTTCCCCACGCCAGCATTAAGTAGGGGCAGGTCTATCTAAGGCATCTTCATGAAGTTCAGTCACAGCCTTATGGAACTTCCTTCAGACTCACTCACTGCAGGGCAGGACTGTGACCCAGAGACTTCATTTTCCTTTACCTCTTTATTTCCCCTAATATATACATTCTCTGCTTTTCCTTTTTCACTCTTCTAGTTTTTTTATTTTCCAATCACCAAACAACTATCCACCCTTCCTTCAAACCCACATGATGAGTACCAGGAAGTCATTGAAACTTGGAGCTGCAGAGACTTCCAGGGACATATAGTTTCCTCCTCTCAACCCAACAATGAATCTTCTTTGTGATTTTAGAATAAGGGGACACCCTAACCAGACAAGTGACTTTCATTATTAAGACATTATTTTAGAGAAGCATACCTTGTTCCAGAATATTCATCTCCTGGCTCCTTCATGTGCAGAACATTTCTTCTCTTGATTTACTGTTGTCATTCTTTATTAGTGTGGTGAAGCCTTCTTTGGTTCATCTAAATGAAGATAATTGCTCTAGTCCCTTCATATTATAATTCTTATTTTCAGTTCTATTTCCTTTTTAGCACTTAGCAAGATCCAAATAGTCAAGGTAACTTTGAAGAAGCCTTCGTTCACTCTCCAACCCAATATCCTATTGCAAGCCAAAACCCTTCTTTTGTGGTCTGTTAATGATGCTATAACAAAATACCTCACACTGGGAAGTTTATAAAGAATAGAATTTTATTTCTCATAATTCTATAGACCAGAAAGTTACAAGATCAAGGTTCTAGCAGATTTGGTGTCTGATGAGGACACCAAGATAGTGGCATGTTACTTTGTCTTCTGAAGGGGACTAATACTGTGTTCTCATATGGTGTAAGGAACAGAAGAACAAGATAACCTTATACAGTCTCTTTGATAGGGTTACTCAGATACTAAGTCACAACCAGAAGAATTGTCTTACTAATATCGAATGTGACGTGAGTACAAACAAACCTTTATTAAGCCCGGGACCATGTTTTTGTTATGGAAGAACAAAGTCCATTAATTTCTATCCCACTGCTGGGTACTAGATTTTTTTTTTTTTTTTTCTTTTTGCTGTACTGGGGATTGAACCCAGGGCCTTGTGCTTGCAAGGCAAGCACTCTACCGACTGAGCTATCTCCCCAGCCCTGGGTACTAGATTTGAGGTCTCCAATGCCCGAAGAGTTAGTGGAAGCAGAGACTATAATGTCAAAGTCCTTGTTCTTAAAGTTGAAACATTACAGTGTAATGTAAAGCAAAAGATTAAAAAATACTTGAGGGCTGGGGAGATAGCTCAGTTGGTAGAGTGCTTGCCTTGCAAGCACAAGGCCCTGGGTTCAATCCCCAGCACTGCGTGGCGGCGGGGGGGGGGGGGGGGGGGGGGGGACTTGAGTTGTCCCCACAGTGTTACTACACATATCATAGGACTAAAATGACACTTGATTGAAGAAGGCAGGAGTTGGAGAAAGGACTTTGATGCCTACTTCCCTAGACGTTAGTACCCAAATGGATAGAATCTTAGTGTGTTTAGGCAGAACAGACCTGAAGCAGTGTTGGGAGAAATCCTAGTTCTTGGTTGGCAGCAGGGAACATCTCAAGTGTGCAAGGAAAACTTGCAGAGAGGAGCGTCTGCTCCAGCTACCTAGGAAGTAAACAACTGCCCCAAATTGACTCAATGTTACCAAGGGAACGCCTATAGGAGCCTGGTGGTCTGATCCCCTGTGGCACATTTTGATTGGGCAAGAAACCTATAAAATGTATAGCTGTTCCCACAATAAATGAGTTTGCAGACTGTTCGCCATAAACATGCTTCCACCCAACTCCCGGAGTCTGGGTCTTGACTCTGCACCCTTACCTTGTGTATGAGCTAGTCCAGCACAAGAGAAACTACAAAGCAGTGCTCTCGTTTTCAGGTGGTTTCAGAAGCAAGTCACAGTTTTCACATGTATGGGCCTAGAGTAACAATTGGGAGACAATGTGAAGAGGTAATGTGGGGTGTGGCTGGAGGTCCAAGGAAGAGGAAGCAGTCTTATGGATTTCAACATGGGAGCAGGCACTTTCACATCTATGTAAACTGAGATGATCAGAGATCAGACAGCAATATGGGCACCTTCCCCTGCCTGCCCATCCCCATTTCTACACTAGTCCCTGAAAATGAGATGGTACCCTGGGGGAAAACTCACTGGAATATCAGAAAACCCAGAAATTAATCATTCTCTCCTCAGTAGGTGAAAGAGTGCTTGAAATAGAAGTTTATCAAAGATACACTATTACATGTCTGAGTTTTGTAGCATGAAGATATGGTTCCCACCATAATGGTACCATGTTGTTCACTACTTGAATTTGTTTTCTATTGCTATGTGACAAATCGCTACAATTTAGCAGCTTAAATAACATATTTCTGTTATTGCCCGCTGTCTGTGGGGAGGAATTGAGAATGTTTTAGCTATATCCTGGGTTCAGGATGTCACAAGGCTATAGTTAAGGTACTGGCTAGGTGTGGGGGCTCACTGGTGGCTTGGGGTCCTCCTTCAAGCTCCCATGCCTTGTTGACACACTTCGTTATCTTGTAGCTTAATTAACATGCTGCAAAATATAAGTGAATGATGCAAAGGTGACCAGGTGCCCAGAGACTGGTTGGGGTGATGGGGTGGAAAGACTATGGCACTGGGAATAATATTGCACATTAAAAATTGTCCTGGGCAAGGTGCACAGTTGCAATCCCAGTAAGTTGAAAGGCTGAGGCAGGGAGAATCCCAAGTTCAAAGCCAGCCTCGGCAACTTAGTGAGGCCCTAAGCAAGACCATTTTTTGAGACCATGTCTCAAAAAATAAAAAAGGCTGGGGATGTGACTCAGTGGTTAAGCACCCCTGGGTTCAATCCCTGGAACAACAACAACAACAACAACAAAATTTTCTCATGAAAAGCTGGGTTAGGTGATGCACACCCGTAATCCCAGTCATTCTGTAGTCTGTGGCAAGAGGATTGCCAGTTTGAGGCCATCTTGGGCAACTTAGTGAGAACTTTTCTCAAAATAAATAAAAAGGGCTGGGGAGGTAGGTCAATGGTAGAGTACTTCTGGGTTCAATCCTTGGTACTGAAAAAGAAAATCACAGAATTTTTGGCTCAATACAGAGATAAGATACCAAAAAAGTAACCTAATTTTCCACAGTTTTGAGTAGCTCTTCCTGTTAAAAAATGAGAAATTAATTACCATCACATTCCCTTTGAAAATTCTCACATTCATTCATTGATTAACTCATTGTATAAATATTGGCTGTACAGGTTTTATGAGCAAGACACACCATTTCAGGTCTAGAAATCCAAAATAGTCAAGATCTTTCATCTCATGGAATTTATGGGAGGAGAAAGAATTAAAATTAGCAAGTAGATTAAATTAGCAAAGAAGATAACGTTAGACACTGCCAAGTGCTAAGAGCAAATACCACAGGATGCTGCAATAGCAAGTGGCTGGAGAGTATCTACTGCTACCGTAGTCTGAGATGAAAGAATGCAGAGAGCCAGTGGAGAGTGGTACTGTGAGCTGCTGGCAAGGGATCTGTCTCAAAATGGGACTGTGCCTGGCTTTTTTGAATCTAGAAGGGAGATTTGTCAGGCTGGGGCTCAGCAAGTAAGGATGGTGAGATGGGAGGGGGCCAGAGGACCTCAGAGATTGGATTGAGGGTCTTAGTGATTCCAGAAAGGTGCTTAGCTTAAGATCTCATTTCAAGGAAAAATATACAAAATCCCAGGTGTAACTGGAAGCGATGGTGGGTTCAAGTCAAGGAACTGACAGGTGTGGGGCTCTGTGGATTGCATGGGGTCAGATCCTGTGGTGAGGCTGACAGTTAATCTACTGCTTGTGCAATTGAATAAGGTACTATAAATGGCATAAATATGAGGTGCAAAATAAAAATTTTGGGAAACCTGATACCTCAAAGGAGTGGAGAGAGGAAATGGGATTATTTGGGGTCTATGTGTGGAGCTGTGTGAGATTTGGGCTGAGTGGAGAGGTGGGAAGGCAGCCATCACTTATGTGGTCTTTTGTGGTCACTAAATGTTGCTAAAGTGGGTTTGAATCCTTCGTCTCACATTTACTGTAACTCCTAAATTTCCAGTAGTCTGATATGGGGACGTGTGTGTGTGTGTGTGTGTGTGTGTGTGTGTGTGTGTGTGTGTTACTTACCTGGGTGTGTTGTTGTTCCTGTTGAACCTTCAGTCTGAGTTTTGGGAAGCTGCCTTTTTCCTGTGTACATGCTTCTAAACAAGCAACTACACTTCTGCAGAAACAGAAATGAAGACTTTTAAATCACAATTGCATTGGTGCAGAGCAAAGTGGACACTAACATGCAGAAGGTGTTTCCATCAGCTTTTTCGCCTCTGTGACAAAAAGACTTGACAAGAACAATTAAAGGAGGAAAAGTTCATTTTGGGGCTCATGGTTTCCAAGGTATCAGTTCAAAGAGAGTTGACTCCATTCATTTGAGGTGTAGCAGAACATCATGGCAGAAGAGCGTGGCAGAGGAAAGTAGCTGGGGACATGGCACCAGAAAATAGAGAGTTCTCCTCACACCAAGGAGAAAATACAGACCCCAAAGTCATACTCCCAATGGCATACCTCCTCTGTCCACACCCAACCTGCCTACAGTCATGACCCAGTTAACTCCTATCAGAGAATTAATGCACTGCTTAGGTTCAGGTTCTCATAACCCAACATTTCACCTCTAAGCTTTCTGGCATCATTTCACACATGAGATTTTGGGAGACATGTCATATGTAAACCCTAACAGATGACTTTTCTTCCCCTGCAGTGCGGGAGATAAAAAGGCCTTGCGCCATGCTAAGCAAGTGCTCAACCCTGGATACCTTTATTGAGTACTTTCCCTTCCCTCCAGTACTGGGGATCAAATCTAGGACCTCCCATGTGATAGGCAAGAGCTCTACCACCAAGTTACATCCCCAATCCTTTAGTGACTTTTGAATTTAGCGAAGTAATTCATAAAAATTTGCATGTACTCACATACACTAGAAATAGTATCAACTCTGTTCTTGCGAGGTCAGCCTTATGGTCTCTGGTGCAGGTTCTTAGCCTAAGTGCAAGAAAAGCCATAGTTTGTCCAGTCTGATTTTGGATTAGGTGTCATAAACTCACATTCAATATATATGACCGACTATCCATCTATCTACCTATCATCTATCTATTTCAGTACTAGAGTTTGAACCCAGCAACTCTCTATCACTGAGCTACATTCATAACCTTTTCTATATTTTCTTTTTAGATAGGGTCTGGCCAAGTTTCCCAGGCTAACCTGGCATTTGTGATCCTCTTGTCTCAGTCTCCCCAGTAACTGGGATTATAGGCCAGCATACTACACCCAACTTGGTCATGGATTACATAGCAACATAATAAAATAAAATTATGTTTTGTCTTTGATCTTTTCCTTCTTGGAATATACTTACCTTTTAGTTGGTTACCATCCCTTCAGGAAACTTCAAATGTTTTTATTTAAAAAAAAAATAGAGTCGTGATAAAATATTTATAACACAATTTGCTTCCTGTGATAGTTAACTTTGCGTGTCAACTTATTCCAACATATGGTCTGAGTGTTTCTGTGAGGGTGTTTCTGGATGGGATTGTTGTTTTTTATAGGTAGACTGAGCAAAGTATATTGTCCTTCTCAATATGGGTGAGCCCCATTGAATTAGTTGAAGGCCTGAATAGAACAAATAGTCTGACCCCACCCCCCTGACTCAGATAGAAAGAATGCCTCCTGCCTGATGAGCTTTGAACAAAAACATTGACTGTTCCTGGTGCTCTACCTGCAGCTTTTGAATGAAACATACCATCAGTTCCCCAGCTTTCCAATTCCAGGTCTTGGGATTTAGCCTTCGTAATTGACAATTTACAATAATCTCTGTTTCTCTCTCTGTACACCACCCACACATTCATAGACACACTTTCTATGGGTTCTGCTTCTTTGGAGAACCTTTACTAACATACCATCTTAACCATTTTTAAGTGCACACAGAGTTCAGTGACATTAGGACATTAGCACTGTTGTTACCTTTACCCTATCCATACATAAAACTCTCTTCATCTGGCAAAGAAACAGAACTCCATCCCCCTTAAACAGTAACTCTCCCTTCATCCTCCCAGTCCCTGGCACTCACTGTTCTGTCTTCTGTCTCTATGAATTTGACTGTGGTAGGCACCTGCTGTAAGTGGGACCCTACGGAATTTATCCTTTTGTGAATGGTTTATTGTGCAATATCCAAGACTTGGCCGTGTGGTAGCACAGTGGTTGGAATGTTAGAATTTCCTTCCTGTGTGAGGTTGAATGATGTTGCATTGCATGTAATCAAACTGTACCATATTCCCCCCCACTTCATTGATGGACACAGGATGCTTATATTGTTTGGCTATTGTGAATAAAGCTGCTATAACATGTGAGTATAAACATCTCTTTGAATCCTTCCCTCTAACCCTTTTGGAAATATAATCAACAGTGATAGTGCTGAGTCCTATGGTAATTCTATTTTCGGTTTTAAAAAAATGAATACTACATTACTTTTCATAGCAGCTGCACGATTTTTTTTTTTTTTTTTTTTTTTTTTTTTTTTTGGTGGTGCTGGGGATTGAACCCAGGGCTGTGTGCATGTGAGGCAAGCACTCTACCAACTGAGCTATATCCGCAGCCGCTGTACAATTTTGTACTACCACTAACAATGCACAAAAGTTCTAATTTCTCCACATCCTTACCTATGCTTATTATTGTTTCACTTTAGCTTTATTTTTTAAATTTATTTTTATTTTTATTTCTTTGCAATGCTGAGGATTGAATCCAGGGCCTTATGCTTGTGAGGCAAGCATTCTACCAACTGAGCTATATCCCCAGCCCTAGTTTTATTTTCATTATAGCTCTCTTAATGGACATACGGTGGTAGAAGCTTCAAATATTTAACTTACAAATGAATTTTCACAGGAATTTCATGACTAAGTTCTTCTGTGTATTTAAGCTCAAGATATCTCATTTATCTGAGTAATTTTGCTGCAAAGTATGTGATAAGTTCCTTGGGTTAAGGCTTTAAAGGGATTAAGTGCTTTTTCAGTGAGAGGCCTATGAAACTTCTCCAGGCAACAGTCTCCTATCTGTGTAATGATGTTCTTTTATGAAGTGATACTATCCTCCATTGCAGGTTCCAGTTCTACAAAGCTGATCACCAGTTGTCAGCAGAATGATCCCATGGAACATTAATCATGTGTCTGGTGCTGCAGTCAAGAAGACCCTATGATCTGGGTCCTGTGGCACAAACCTGTAGTTGCAGCAACTTGGGAGACTGGATTGTAAATTTGAGGTCAGCCTGGGCAATTTAGGGAGATCCTGCCTCCAGATAAAAAATAGGAAGGATTCAGGAGGCTGAGGGAGGAGGATCACAAGTATAAAGCCATCCTCAGCAACTTAGTAAGACCCTAAGCAACTTAGGGATACCTGTCTCAAAATAAAAAATAGAAAGGACTGGGGATGTGATTCTGTGTTAAAGCACCCCTGGGTTCAGTCCCAAGTATTGCAAGGAAACCAACAACTCCATGGTGTCTGTTTCCAGGGCACTTACTGTCCAGTGGGAGACAGACATTCAGCATATGTAACCTAGAAGACAGTGAAGGGTCACTGGGCTCTTCCTCCCACTTGCAGACAGTCCTGGGGAACAGCCTGCTTCCCACTTCAGTGACTGAAGCATCTTCCTTTAATCAGATGAGAACATAGTCCTTTTACCCTGATTTCTCTCACTCCAGCACACACAGGTTTGGAGTTGCTAGTTATGCAGTTAGGAAGGGAAGTTTTCATTTGACATTTGTCAATCAACTTGATCTTATGATTACACGACCAGTGTGATTCTACAAAATGTACAGCCAGAAGGAGAAAATATACTTCATTTATGTATGATGTGTCAAAATGCACTCTACTGTCATGCATAACTAATTAGAACAAATAAAACAATTAAAAAAAGAAGTCAGCATACATTTGCTAAATTTGTGGCCATGTATTACATGGAAATAGAAAACTAGTACAAATATTGACATCACAAAATCCAGGAAAATGATATAATATTGTTATTAATTAACTGCCTGACATCTGGAACATCTTTTTTAAAAATTGGCTGTATACTCTATCTTGTCATATGTCAACAATTCTGAAATATTTTCTATAAAGAATAAAAAATAATTTAGCCATGAAAAAAAAAAAAAGTTATCCTCCCACCTCCTCTGCTGGGTATTTCTCACAGATTGATTTCTCTTTCTTTTCCTCCATTATTTGAAAACTCCCAGTTCCTTTTCTCCTGTCCATCACAACCATTGCCTTTCCTACCAGTTTTTGAGATCCATATTTATTTCTTATGCAGATCATCTTAGCTTACTCCTTGTTTCAGGAGCTCCATACTATCTGTTGGGGGATTCTCATTTTGTACCCCAAACATTCTATAAATACTTATTTCCCCCTAAACCCGAGCCTACCTCTTAGCTCTAAGTTATGAAAGCAAACCTTCAAAGCAGGCTGCAGTCAATTGTAGTTTGAAATAGTATTTTTTAAAATACTGTAAGTAAATATTTACGAAGGTGGTGGATATTATGAAGAAGTATAGAATATCCAAAACATGTATAACTTAATTTCAGGGGGATCCATCCATGAAGAAATGTCACCCTCATGGTGATGATGTAAAGCTGAAAGTGTAAAATACTGACTAGTGTTCAACCAAAGAACAGAGGGAGGAAGTGAACATGTTCTATCCCATAAAAAGCAAGTGCAAGGGACCTGAGGCCAGGGGACAAGCACATGGATGGGCCAGGCATCTGAGAAGTCAAGCATGGCCAAGAGCTAGGCAAGGATGGGTAGTCTGGTGCCAGAGAAAGCAGCAGGCTGGTGATGCAGAAATCATGGAAATATGTCAGACACTATTCTAAGGACAGATGTTCATCTCTTACCTTTGTGCTCCTTGAGGGCATATTATACCCTCTTATGTAGTACCCAGGAGTAAACAGAAAGGTCAAGGCAGCATACTGCTAACATGTCAAGCAACTCATGCCAACTCACAAAACCACCAGGAAAATGTGCTCTGTGCACCTCTGGGTGTTGAATAGGTGAGGTGCAGAGGGTTTTGCATTTTTAGTTTGCACATGTGGATAGTGACCTTACTTAGGTGAGATATGAGGCACAGATTTCACAACTAAGGTGATTGGCAGCACGTCAAACCCCTTCCCATGATTCTACCCTCTGCTCCCAAAGCAGACCTTTCTCAGACCTCAAAGGGGAGACAATGTGTCATACTACCCAAATTATCCACATGGTATTTTTTGTCCTAATAAAATATCACTCATCAGGAGAGTGAGTGGCCTGATAAATCTGTGGCTCAGTTGGGACTTCCCCATCTTTAGGGCACCAGGCTGAACCCCTGAGGATGCTCAGGGCTGACCTTATTTGGTAGTCATAGAAACAGGACAGTCTCTTCCCCTTGACTGACCTTGACTGCCTTGCTATGCCCTTCTTGGCCCTCAGAAATATCTGATTGAACATGTCATTTTTTCCCTCCTAACTGAACGTGAAGCATTACATAACCCTGTAAGCGCAAAAGGACAGCAAGCAGACCTCCATGGATTCACAGAAGTCTTTATTACTTCTCGGACTCAGGCACAGTTGGGACCCATTTTCTGGATGGGGAAAATGGCCGTCAGTTACAGAGGGGATTCTGGTTTTATTGGGTACAAGGAGGATGATGTAATCATTGTGTACGTGCAGTTTTAACCATGGGGGGCTAGTTGTACAGGTTAAAGCCAGACCCCGGAGGATGAGTATTTAAATCTTGCCCATTGTCATTCAGGACTAGGTTGACATGGGAAAGGCCAAGGTTTAGGGCCTGGCATTGGATATACGCTCTTTCCTTTAGGGCCCATTGTTATCAGTAAAGAATGCTCTGGGAGAGGTGGCTCATTGTTATCAGGAAAGAATGCTCCGCGAGAGGTTTACTGTTCGGCCAATTTCCTTTCCTACTTCCCGAGCCACACCGTCCCTCCATTTTCTTGGGGAGTTATCTTATAGGAATATTGTTTTCCAAAACCCTTCCACCCCAATCTCACTTAAACCACTTTCAGAACCTTATGAATGTACATTCACCATACATATTATTTAACCTAGTGGTTATTTCAGTTTTATGGCAATAAGTACAACCCATTGGCAGTGGAAATCATTGATGCAAAGGAATGATTAAACATGCATTGTGCAAAGCTCTCTCTGGCTATCTTTTGAGGAAGAATGTTGTGGGGTGGGAGGAGGCTGGTCAGATGGCTAAAGCAGGAGATTATGATGACAGAGTGGAATCGCCAGGATAGATGGAAAGTCATTTAGTAGGAAGACTCGACAGGACTTGATTTCTTATTAGAGATGGTGGTGTGGGTAAAGGAGCTACTGGATGGGACTTCAAGACAGCAGCTCCTTAAACCTGGTTCTGTGGTCCTGTAAGTGCTCCACTTTACCTTTTGAATATAGTCCTCACTGCTTATTTTAAAGGGGACATGTTTTTCTTTTCCCCTTCCCCCAACTCCGCATCAGAGGGGCATGGGTCAAGATTATCTTAAGTTTTTCTGTCCTTGAGCACACACCTGCCACAGGAAGAAGATTTCACTGGAAGATCTAGGAAGTGACTATTTCCCGAATTAACAAGTGAATATCAACACACCATCAGGGACACCTGGGACCCCCTGTCAGAGCACACCTGGAATATAGCTTTTGAAAAGCTTCTTTAAAAGCTCTGTTTTCCCTGATGGGCAGGCAGAACCACAGGCTTCAGGACAGGAGTTCCCTTGTGCTTCTCTTTTGCTACTGAAGAAATAAATCTTCTTTTTCCTTTTTCTTAACAGTGTTCACATTATTAAATTGGCATGAATTGGTATCCAGGACAAGGACTGAGCTTTCAGTAACCGTCCTCCTTCCTGGGTTCCTGTACTTTATAAGGGCTCTGGTCCCCTGCTGCCTGTGCTGTCCCTACCTAGGGACAAAGAATGCGCAAAACAAAGGGCACATTTGGAATTCAAATCCCCCTTCTAGACACAACCTCTTGTTTTGGCTTAACTTCCTGAGGGTGGACTAAGTCATCTATGTTAGTTCTCCTGGGCCTCAGAGTTAGCCAAAAAATGCTTATGCAGGGGTTGTGGACAGAGCTTGTGCTTCTGAGTCGTGGTGTGCACACATACGTATGTGAGACCCCTGGTAGTGAGGGATGAACCAAGGGTGGAAAGAGAAGAGAGATGCTCCAGTCAAGGGCCAGACATCTGATAGCCCTAAGAAACTCTAGCTCTTTATGAAGATTCCTCTGCAAAAGCAGGGGGATATAGAACATGGCTTTCATTTAGCAAAGGTCTAGCCTAAGGTATAAGTATTCATGTTTTAGATAAATGGTGTGTGGCCTCCCTATGTATTCTTGCTGGGGTCCTACAGTCTTTAAGTTTTATGGATTAGGTTGCTGGATGATGTCAGCAAGCAGATTAGAATCATATACTGTGATAAAGAAAGAAGAAGGAGAACAGGTGGCTGATTTCAAGCTTTTTCAGCAGTGCTGGGTATCCTATCTTTGGAGCCATCCCTGTGCTGTAAGATTTATGGTGGGAGGGATTGTAAGGGTTGCCTAAAACTAATTTCCTGCCATAATGTATCGGGAAACAGTTTCTAGAGGGTGACAGATTAGGAACATCCTCCTCATTCTGGAATGTTCTGACTTCTTGTCTTCAGGCAAAGTCATATTCATTCCTCAGTGAATTAGCCATTCTCACCTTTCCTCACCAATATTTTTCTGATTATCCAGAGTAAATTGCTTTTCTACCCAAGCTGCAAACCACTTTTTTCAAATTTTACCACAGTACTTCTTGCTCCATCTTTTTTTCCTTTTTAGTCTATCTTTTTTTTTTTTTTTTTCTTTGTTGGTGCTGTGGATTGAACCCAGGGTCTTGTGCATGCTAGGCCAGGTGCTCTTACCACTGAGCCACATTCTTAGCCCATCCACATGGTTTTATTTTCCACCTGAGATTGGGAGATATTTAAAGGTGAATACTGCTGGGCGCCATGGTGCACGCCTGTAATCTCAGGGGTTGGGAGACTGAGGTAGAAGGATATTGAGTTCAAGGCCAGCCTCAGCAAGGGCAAGGTGCTAAGCAACTCAGTGAGACCCTGTCTCTAAATAAAATGCAAACTAGGGCTGGGGATATGGCTCTGTGGTCGAATGCTCCCTGAGTGTTCAATCTTTCCAAAAAAAAAAAAAAAAAAACAAGTACTTTCACTTTTAAAACCTTGTTCCTGGCAGGTAATAAAATTCAATAGGTATTTGCTCACTGATGAATCATTAAGATTATTAATAGTACTATGCCAATGCAGTAGATAATAGATTCCTACACAGAAACACATTACCAGCATTGATGCAAGAAGAAATAGAAAATCTGAATACTGGAAGGGAGTTCATCATGGAAACCCTGCCACAATTGATAGATTGATCAATTCTATTAAAACCATTTCAGGGTAAGAAATACACTTGTAGCAAGTAAGTTGATTGGGTTAATAGCTTAAAATCTTTTCACAGAGAAAATCTTGGGCATAGACATCATTGTTGGCAAATCTAGAAAACATCTGAAGAATGATTTATGTCAATGCTTTCCAAACTCTTTCATGACCAAGAAGAGGAGGGAGCACTTCACAGCTCATTATGTCGGGTGGTGTTACTCTGATGTCAAAAGCAGGCAAATGCATTACAAAGAAAGAAAACTACAGAGCAACATCTTTTATTAATATAGACATGAAAATCCTCAACATGTTATTAACTAACTAAATCCTGCAACATGTAAAAAAAAAAAAAAAAAAAAAAAACAAAACAAAACAAAAAAAAAACTTGGAATGGAAACACCATTGGCATCAGATCTGCCATTTTAGGTCAGAAGTCATTTTTACCTATGGGGCTCTTAAGTTTCAATCCTGAGGCAATGCCGCTTAGCTTCCCGTAAAACGTAGAGATCAAGCCCACCCCAGTCTATGATGTAACCCTTGAGCATGTATAAAAATTCCTATTGCAGGCTATAAAACTGCTCTATGAGAAGTGACATGCAGCTGCTCTCCCTGGGGAGACAGCCTTGTCAGTTGGCCTGTGTGCTATTGACAATAAATCTCTTGTGTGAGATTCCAGTGTGTGGTGTGATGCTTGGACTCTGTTTAGACTTTGTGTGTGTGTCCTTTCATTGGTGCCATGACTCGGATAGGTTCTCTCATGGATCTTGCTCTTCCCTTGGGAATCTGAGCTTCTTCGGTATCCTATACTTGGTCCTAAGCCCACTCTCACCAAGAACTCACCTTCCATTTCACTGAGCGCTCATCTTCTCATCCACCATCGACTGATTCGGATAAGTTCCCCTGCCTTCAGTGGACTCAAATGGCCTGTGGGTCCCAGGAAGTGACCTTTGAATGTCCAGCACTCCCAGGGTTCCTCGCTTGGCCAGGGGCACCCCCCCAACCATGGCCTTCAGAGTCATGGTTGATCCCCACCATCAACTGAGTCCACAGGTCCTGAGGGCCTCATCCTGGTAAAAGATCCTTTTCTATGGGTCTCGGTCACTCTCCTGGCTCAAAGCCCTGGTACCAGGCCACAAGAACCCCTATGGGCCTTAGCCCCAGCTACCACCATCCTGAGGTAGTGTTGACTCCCAGAAAGGTTAGCTCCTTCTCATTTGGTACAAGAGAACACAGAGGATGCCTCTGCTTCAGCCTTCCAACTCTCTTTTGCCATGGGTACAGCCACCTCCACCATCCCCTCAGACACCCTTCTGAGTTGCCTTTTGGCAAATTTGGACTCACTCCGCTTTACCCCTGACTTGAAGACACAAAAATTAGTTCATCTTTGCAACCAAATTTGGCCCCTCTCTACCTTAGATAATGACTCCAAATGGCAGCTTAATAGCACCCAAGATCCCATTTTGAGGGACCTTTTCAACTTTTGTGAGTGCTCTGGGAAATGGAAAGGGATCCCCTATGTTCAGGCCTTCTCCTTCCTCTGTTCCAAGTCATACCTCTGCTCCTCTTGTTCTCCAGCCCAGGTTTTACTAGCCCTTAAGACCCCTCGACCCCAGGACCTTCCTGAAAACCCAAATTTCTACCCTGCCAATAAGCCCCCTCCCTCCCGATCTCAACCTTTTGCTCAGACTCCTCCGGGACCTCCTTCACTTACTTTCAGTCCACCCACTACTGGCTCTTGCCCTGTCTAACCAGCCTGTACCACTGCTTCCTCTTCGCAAAGTAGCAGGGTCAGAGGGAGTTGTCAAGGTACATGTCCTTTTCTCCCTCAGCAACCTTTCCCAACTTGAAAAGAGGCTAGGGTCCTTCACCTCCAATCCTTCTGGTTACATTAAGGAGTTTCAATACCTAGCCCAATCATATGACCTCACCTTCCATGATGTTCATATGATCCTATCCAACACTTTCCTACCTGAGTAATGCAGGAGTGTTTGGGAGCAGGCCAGAACTTATGCTGACAAGGTCCACCAAACCACTCCTGATCACCCAGTTGGCACTGAGGCAGTCGTGATCCTAACTGGGATTATAATTTGACTGGAGGGATGGCTAATAGAGACCAATTTTTTACCTGCCTCATGGTGGGACTAAGAAAATTGGCCCATAAGGCTATTAACTATGAGAAACTCTAAGAAGTTATTCAGGACAAAAATGAAAATCCCTCAATGTTCTTGGACTGCCTTACAAAGGCCCTTTTAGAGTATACCAGTCTAGACCCCAAAACCCTAGATGTGAGACAACTACTAATGACCTATTTTTTTCTCCCAAAGCTTCCCTGATATTAAGGCTAAACTTAAAAATCTAGAGAGAGGACCCCTATCTCTGTAGGCAGAGGTCCTAGTGGTGGCTTTTAAGGTGTATCATGGGAGAGATGAAAGGGCTCATAAACACAAATATTAGATGCTGGCCAAGGCCTTTCAACTTGCCCCAACCTCTGATATTCGGACACCCCACACCCTAAGAAGCAGCTAGGGGGATCCCCCTGGCCCCTGCTTTAAACGTGGTCAAATGGGTCACTGGACCAGAGTACACCTGAAACTCCAGGAGCCTCCTGGTGCATGTCCCAAATGCAATCAGGAAGGACATTGTGCCATGGACTCTCTTCATACAGCAAGAGGTACAAGGCTATCTGGCCCTGATACCTCTCAAGTGGATCTTCTAGGTCTAGCAATGGATCACTGAGGAGAACTGGGATCCCCATGCCTGACTACCACCATCACTTCTCGGGAACCCAGGGTAACCATTGTGGTAGCAGGTAGGTCCATCTCTTTCCTTTTAAACACTGGAGCCACATACTCTATCCTATAGGAATTTTTGGGACCTACTTCCCTTTCTTGTTCCTCTCTTGTGGGGGTAGAAGGAACACCTTACCAGCCTCTGCAAACCCCGTTGCTTCACTGCATATTCCACAGCATTACCTTTTCCCATTCCTTCCTGATGATTTCCTGCTGCCCATTCCCCCTCTTAGGCAGAGATCTCCTAGCCAAAGTAGGAGCTTCTATTACCTTTGCTCCTGAGTCTCCCTTCAACCCCAGCTTGCCTTTGGTTCCCCTCCTGTTAATACTTCAGGCAAATTCTGTGGACCCTTCTAACCCCTTGCCTGCATCAGACATTAATCCTTGGTCTGGGATGTCCAAAACCCCTCCATAGCTGCTCACCACCCAACTTTGGTAATATATCTCAAGGACCCCACCTACTTTCCAACACAACCCCAAGACCCACTTTCCCTCCAGAGTCTCAGGGGTCTTAAACTTCTAATCTCTGATCTTCTCCAAAAGGGTCTCCTATGTCAAACAAACTCCCCTTTTAACATGCCCACATTAGCTGTCAAGAAACCAATCCTACAGACTTGTGCAATCTGATCCTATAGACTTGTGTGGGATCTCTGTCCCATCAATCTGGCCGTAATTCCTATTCACCCAGTAGTTCCCAGCCTGTATATCCTCCTTTCCACCATTCCCTCAGAAACCACTCACTTTTCAGTTCTGGACCTAAAAGATGCCTTTTTCTCCATTTCTGTACACCCTCAATCCCAAGACATTTTTGCCTTTACCTGAACGGACCTGGACACCCATATCTCCACCCAGTTAATTTGGACTGTTCTGCCCCAAGGATTTAGAGATAGCCCCCATTTATTTGGCCAAGCCCTTTCAAGGAATCTATCTTCCCTCTTACTCCCTCAATCTAAACTTATCCAATATGTAGATGACCTCCATCTTTGCAGCCCCTCTCTACAGATCAGTCTAACCAACACCAACGTCCTCTTCAACTTCCTAGCTCACCATGGATATCAGGTTTCCCCCTCAAAGGTTCAGCTATCTACCCCCTCCTCATTACACCAACCCACAAGGCAATCATCACTGATAGGAAAAACTTAATTTCTTCCCTACTACCTCCCACTGCAAAAGAGGAGATCCTCTCCTTTTTAGGGATGATGGGATTCCTCTGCTCTTGGATTCCCAACTACTCCCTTTTGGCTCACCCTCTGCATGAGGCTGCATGGACCCCCTCTCTGAACCCCTCCCAAGTCCCATCACACTACATTTCCACAAACTTTAACAAGCCTTCCTTCGAGTCCCTGCTCTCTGCTTTCCTGACCTTACTTGCCCATTCTCTTTGTATATTACAGAAAAGGATGGATATGCTTTGGGACCCTTGGGGCACCAACTGGGACAGACCTTTGCTCAGGTCCCATACCTCTAAAAAAAGCTAGATATAACCATCCAAGGTTGGGCCCCATGCCTGAGAACTTTAGCTTCAGTGGCCCTCCTCATACAGGAATCAAAGAAACTAAACTTCGGATCTCCTATCACAGTTCTCTCTCCACATCACCTCTCTGAACTTCTCACTTACAAAGGTCTTTGAACACGTCCTCCTTCCAGGATTCTTTCCCTTTGTATCTCTTATACAGGATTCCACAGTGACTTTTCAAACCTGTCCACCAATTAATCTGGTCAGTCTTCTTCCTCCTTCAGGAAACTCCCCTCCTCTACTCCACTCCTGTGTGGAGACCCTAGAAGACTTTCTACCTCACCCTATCTACATATGAGGGGGCCTTCTGCCACAAGTCACCTACACATGGTTTACTGATGGGAGCTCTTTCCTTCATGAGGGTACCCGCAGGGCTGGATATGCCATAGTATCCTTTAATGAAAGCATTGAGCCCAAGCCTCCAACCCCCAACACCTTCAACCAACAGGTGGAACTTACTGCTCTCACGCGGACCCTTACTCTAGCTCAAGGATACACTCTTAACATTTGCACCAACTCCAAATATGCTTTTCACATCCTCTTGTCACACTTAGCCATATGGGAGGAGAAGGGACTCCTCACCACCAAGGGGACCTCGGTGGTCAATGCCTCCTACGTTATGCCCCTGCTTGAGACTTCCCACTTCCCTACTGCAATAGAAATAACTCATTGCAGATCCCATCAAACTGATAGTTCTACAATTTCCAAGGGAAATAACAAAGCCGATGAGGCCGCAAGACAGGTAGACTTAAGTCCCCCCGCTGAGGCCCCCATTATGATGCTGTCTTCCTCACCTCAAACCCAGACCCCAACTACTATGTACTAACCTACATAACATCTCCCACCCCAACACTTCTACTCTGCAAAAGTACTTTAAGTCTTAACTTCCCCTTTCCCCTGAGTACTCACAATTCCTAAAAACCCTCTCTGCCTCTTGGGACATCTGCCAAAGGTCAAGTTCCAACTCAACCCCCCCACCCCCAGCCTTCCTAGTTCATCAAGCCTGAGTTCATTTGCCAGCATTTGTTTGGAGATGAACTTCACCCACATGCCCACAATAAAAATATTTAAATATCTCTTGGTCCTGGTGGATACCTTCACTGGCTGGACAGAGGCCTTCCCTACAACCAATAAAAGGGCCCAAATGGTGGCTGACACCTTAATAAGAGAAATTATCCCCTGTTTTGGGTAACCTGGCTCACTGCAGGTTGATAATGGCCTGGAGTTTACATCTCAAATTTCCCAAATTATTTCCAAGGCTCTAAATATATGCTGGCACTTTCACATTCCCTACCTTCCTCAGTTGTCTGGAAAGGTGGAATGGACCAGTAGAACTCTGAAATCCATCTTGACCAAACTATCATTAGAATTACATTTGAACTGGCTTAAACTCTCTCCTCTAGCCCTACTCAGGGTCAGGGCCCTACCAAGGAAACCCCTAAACATTTCTCCCTTTGAGCTGATGTATGGCAGCTCCAAGCTCCTTCCCACTCTTGCTCACCAGCCCCCCATGATCCCACCTCACCTAATGACCCCCTCCTCTTACACTATCTCAGATATCTACTATGGGCACATGCTGATCAGCTGCTACCTAATCCTAAGGCCTCATGTTGTTCTCTAACTCCAGGAGATCTAGTCCCGTTGTCTCCCCTTCATACCTCCTCTCCTTCGCTAACCTCCATGTGGAAGAGACCATTTAGGGTGATCTCGACTACCCCCTCCACTCCAAACTTGAGGCATCCCACACTGGATTCACAATTCCAAGTTCAAACTGTTCACACCATCTCACTATATGGCAACCCCAACAGGTTGCCCACCCCCGTCTTTATGCATCTCCAAAACCTTGGCCTTCTACCCTCCGGAGCTCCTGCTGATTCCCGAAGAAGGCACTTCTCTGCCAGAAGAGGCTGCTACAATACACAAGGATGAGTGACCCAAATGACTATCTCCCCTTTATCCCCATGGCTCTAATTTTCTTCCTTACCTTCTTGCCAGACCCAATCTCTCCCTAGTCTATCTGGCTAATGTCCCTGCATGTCCTCTGACCTGCTCTTCCCAGGGGTACTTTGCTATCTATACCCATGGCCCCAAAGGAGTCTATGATCGGGCAACCCTCTACAAACAGAGTCAGACTAGATATTGGACAGGCAATCAAATTTCAAAGCTAGACTGACTCAGTGTCCCTGGCCAGCTTGAGCCACTCTCAAGACCCACTGCTGAACTTACCAGACCCATGTGGGGCTGTCGGATGGGGCAGAGTGCAGGATCAGGCCCACAACGAGCACCTTTTCACTGAATTGCCCCAGTACTCCACAACATGTTCTTTCCCATAAGGTGACCCCTTAATCTATCAATAAGATGGGAATACATACCTAAGAATCCTCTCTTAATTCAGATAATCAATACCATCACTACCTGCTAAACCTTACTCATCCCTCTCTGACTCAAGCATGTTGGATGTACCTGAAGGATGGCTTTTTAAAAAAATTTATTTAATAGTGAACCCTCTACACCTAAGCAGCTCACTGGTATTCAATGAGATCTCTCAAGACCCTGCCAACATTTCACCTAAGCTTTTAAGAATACCCCTTTTCCAATTTGCTTCAATATGTTTTAACCCATCAGGGAATACATCAGTCGGGGACTTGCAGGAAGATTGATGTAGACAGATCATCCCATACACAGTGTCTCAAAACTCTCACTGCTCACTGGTCCTGGAGACCTCCTTCCTGTGCAGGACAACTGTATGTCATTGCCTACCCCCTCGATGGACAGGCATATGTGCTTTAGTTCTTTTATTTCCATCTATAGACACTGTCTCAGGGGTTAAGGAAGTCCTCATCCCTCTCATGGCTCATATGAACCCTCTGCAGGAATGGGCTGTTCAGTTTATTCCCTTATTAGCCACCCTGTAGGTCTCAGCAGGCCTAGCCACAGGAACAGCAGGAATAACCACATCCATTACCTATTATCATCAGCTCTCCAATCAGCTGATAGGAGACATCCAACAGGTAGCCAAGTCTATACCAACCCTCCAAAATCAACTGGATTCCCTAGCTGTGTGGTCCTACAAAACCTTTGTGAACTGGACTTATTAACAGCAGAGAAAGGAGGTCTCTTGCCTATTTCTACAAGAAGAATGCTGTTTCTATGTCAATCAGTCAGGAGTTGTAAAGGATAAAATCAAACAACTACAAGAGCAGCTAGAAAGGAGGAGACAACAACTAAGCCAACAGTACCCCTGAGGAATGATTAATCAAGTATGGCCTTGGCTTCTCCCCCTCGAAGGACCTCTATGAGACCTCCTAATAGGACCATGCCTGCTAAATTGCCTATAGAAGTTCCTGCAAGACCAGATACACAAGTTCACCAACCAGTCCGTCAATCAACTGCTTTTCCTTCAAGACCACCTGCCCCTGACACCCAAAGCCAAGACCTGTGACTCACTATCAACATCTTCAGCTCCAAAAACTCTGCTCTTACCTAAAGCCTTCCCTGATCCCCTTTTTACAGGAATGAGACTCTTTGCCTCTAACTAGCAGGAAGAAGCGACAGAAAAAAGATCATCACCCCAACCCTGGTATCTATAAAAACAAAAAGGGAGTAATATTGGCTTCAGATCTGCCATTTTAGGTGGGCAGCCATTTTTACCTATGGGGCTCTTAAGTTTCAATCCTGAGGCAATGCTGCTTAGCTTCCCGTAAAACGTAGAGATCAAGCCCACCCCAGCCCATGACGTAACCCTTGAGCATGCCTAAAAATTCCTATTGCAGGCTATAAAGCTGCTCTGTGAGAACCAACATGCTGCTGCTGTCCCCAGTGGGTGGGGGGCAGGCAGACTTGATAGTTGGCCCCTAAGCTACTGACGATAAATCTCTTGCGTGAGATTCTGCTGTGTGGCGTGGGGCTTGGACTCTGTTTGGACTTTGCACATGTCCTTTCAACCACTATTTGACCCAGCATTCCACTCCTTGGTTTATACCCAGAGGACTTAAAATCAGCATACTACAGTGACACAGCCACATCAATGTTTATAGTAGCTCACTTCACAATAGCTAAGCTATGGAACCAATCTAGTTGCCCTTGAACAGATGAATGGATAAAGAAAATGTGGTACATATGCAAAATGAAAGATTACTCAGCCTTAAAGAAGAATGAAATTTTGCATTTTCAGGTAAATGGATGGAACTAGAGACTATCATGCTAAGTGAAATAAGCCAATCCCCAAAAGCCAAAGGCAGAATGTTTTTTCTGATAAGCAGATGCTGATCCATAATGGAGGGAGGCTAGGGAAGAACAGAGGAACTTTGGATTGGGCATAGGGGAGTGAGGGGAGGGGAAGGGATGTGAGGATGAGAAGGATGGTGGATTGAAATGGACATTATTATACTACGTATATTATGATTACATGACCAGTGTGACTCTGCATCATGTGCAGCCAGAGGAATGAGAACTTGTGCTCCATTTGTGTACAATGTGTTAAAATGCATTCTATTGTCATGTAAAGCTAATTAGAACAAAAAACAATACAAAACAAAACAAAACAGAGAGATACACCATGCCTAATGAAATTTCTTCCAGGATAAAAGGTTAGTTTAACATGTGAAAATCAATCCATAACATGCCATATTGACAGGATAAATGACAAAAAGCACATGATCACTTCAATAGATGAAGAAAAAGCATCTGATAAAATCCAGGGCATTTTTATGTTAAAGCTCAGTGAACTAAGGATACAAGTTAATTTCCTCAACCTGATAAAAGATATTTTTGAAAAATGTACAGTTAACATTATATAAAATGGTGAAAGTCTTGATAGGTCATATACTAAAATGTAAGAACTTGTTTTTACATTTAAATCTTTTAGAAGAGACAGTCTAACTTTGGGTTAGGCAGTGGTTTCTTAGCCATGATAGAAAAGGAAAAATAGGTAAATTGGATTTTATCAAACTAAATAAGATTTGTGCTTCAAAGAATACTGGCAAGAAAACAAAAAGACCTCCTACAGATAATGGGAAAATATTTGAAAATTATTTATGTAATAAAGTATGTGTCCAGAGAATATAAAGAATCCTTAAGTTTTGATAAAAAATGCAAATGACCCAGTTAAATATTGGGCAGATAATTTGACTGAATTTTTTTTCAAAAAAATATCCAAATGCTAATAGATATGTGAAAAGTGATTTACATCATTAATTATTTGGAAACTGAAATAAAAAATAAAATGAAATAACACTTTGATTAAAATGATTAAAATAAAAACATACAGACAAGTGCATTGCTGGTCAGAACATAAAATGGTACACTAACATTGTAAAATTGCTTGCCAGCTTTGCAAAAGTTTCAAGTTACAATATGACCCAGGAATTCACTCTTAACTATATACTCAAAAGAAAGGAAAACATGTCCACATGGAAACTTGTACATAAATGATCACAACAGTATTTTTCATAATAGCCCAAATTTGGAAATCACCTAAATGTCCAATGAAAACCCATAGGTCAATAAAAGCATAAACAAAATGGAAAATATCCAAACAGTGAAACATAATTCAATAATAAAAGAGAAGTAATGATATATATTACAACTTGGGTGAATTTTGAAAATATTATACTAAATAATATAAAGCATTATATTAATGACTTAGTCACAAAAAAACACATATTGTATTATTCCATTTATGTGAGATGTCCAAAATAGGCAAATCTATACAGGAACATAGTAGGCAAATGATAGATTGCATAGTGCCTTGTCAAGGATGGCATTTGGGTAGACTGTGGATTGCATTAATTTTTTAGGGCTTCCTAACACAATACCACAAACCAAGTAGCTTAAATTCCAGAACTGTATTGTTTCACTATTCTGGAGGCTAGAAGTGTAAGATCCAGGTATCAGCTGGCATGGTTCCTATGGAGGGTGCAAAGAAAGAATTTATTCCATGCACCTCTCCAGCTCTAACAGCTTGCTGGCAATCTTCGGCATTGGCGGGCTTGCAGAATCATCACCCACATCTAACTTCATCTGCCCCTGGTGTTCTCCCAGTGTATGTCTGTGTTCTTTGTGCCAGGGTGTCAGTCATATTGGATTAGAACCCACCCTAATGACCTCATCTTAACCAATTATAACTGCAATGACTCTATTTTCCAATAAGGATAGTTCTGAGATATTGGGGGTTAGGACTTCCATTTGGGACCCAGAATAGTGAGTAAATGCTAATGGCTATGTTCTAAAATTAGATTGTGGAGATGGATACCCAACTCTATAAATATACTAAAGACCACCAAACTGTACAATTTAATTGCGGAATTTTATGTGATATGAAAAAAAACATGAACTTATCAGTTAATGGTTATTTTCATGAATTCCTCAGGGTGCGTTCACTTATGTGATGAACTTGGAGTTTTTAAAAACCTTTATCATTATTTATTAATTTTTGATTGACAAAAATATATATTTATAATGTACAGCATTCTGTTTTGAAATATATATATATATATATATATATATATATATATATACCATGTAGCAACTAGGTCAAATTAATGTTTGTGTTGCCTCACATACTTTTTTTGTAGTAAGAATACTTCAAATCTAAACTTTTGGTTTTCAAGTATAAAGTACATTTTTATTGACCATAATCACCACATTGAACAATAGGTCGTTTACTTATTCCTTCCCATCACTAAAATTTTGTATCCTTTAGCCCACATCTCCCTAATATTACCCCACCTTCCCCAATCCTGGTAACCACTATTTTACTCTCTATTTCTATAAATTTTATTTAATTCCACCTCTAAATGAGTTCATCTACTATTTGTCTTTCTGTGTCTGGCTTATTTCACTTAAAATAATGTCCTCCGCATTCATCTGTATTGTCACAAATGACAGGATTTGTTTCTTTCTAAAAGATGTATAGTATTCCACTATACATACATAGGTATCACATATATGCATATATCACATTGTCTTTATTCATTAATTTGTTGATGTACACTTAGGCTATTGTAAATAATGCTATAATGAACAGGGTAGTGCAAATATCTCTATACCATACTGATTGCACATCCTTTGGATAAATACCCAATAGTAGAACAGCTGGATCATGTGATAATTATACTGTTAGTTTTTTTACTTCTGTTGAACATTTGACAAGAAGTTCTGGCCAGAGCCATTAGGCAAGGAAAAGAAATAAAGTCACTTAAATTGCAAAGGAAGAAGTAAAATTTTCTCTGTTGGCAGATAACATGATCTTATATAAAGGACTCCTAAGGACTTCACCAATAATTGTTAAAACCAATAAATGAATTCAGTGAAATAGTGGGATACAAAATCAATATACAAAAATGAATAGCATTTTTACATGCTAACAATGAAGTGTTTGAAAAAAACAAATTAAGAAAATTCCATTTACAATAACTACAAGAAAAATAAAACACTTAGGAATATATTTACAAAGTACGTGAAAGATTTTACCTTGAAAACTATAAAACATAGATGAAACAAACTAAAGAAGACACAAACACATGGAATCATATTCTGTGTTCATGGATTGGAAGAATTAATACTTTAATATGTCCAGAATATTCAAAGCGATCTATAGATTTAATGTAATCCTTACTAAAATATTATTGATATTTTTTCATAGAAATAGGAAAAAAATCCTAAAATTCATATAGGACTACAAAAGATCCTGAATAGTCAAACTAATCTTGAACAAAGAGAAGAAAACTGGAAGGATCACATTATCTGACTTCAAAGTATATTACAAAACTATGGTAAATTCAAACAGCAAAGAACTGGGCATGGTGGCGCATGCTTGTAATCCCAGTGACTCAGTAGGCTGGGGCAAAAGCATCGAAAGTTTGAGACCAACCTCAGCAACTTAACAAGACTCTCAGCAACTGAATAAGATCCTGTTGTAAAATGAAAACAAAAATGAAAATGAAAATAAAAAGGACTGGGGATCTGACTCAGTGACAAAATGCCCCTGGGTTCAGGACCAAACAAAAGCAAAAAACCCCAGCATGGTACTGGTGGTAGGAACAGATGCATTGAACAATGCAGCAAAATAGATAGACCAAAAATAAATCTTTGCATTTACAGTCAATTGCTTTTGACAATGATGCCAAGACTCTAGAAGCGGTAAAGGATAGCCTTTCCAATAAATGGTCCTGGAAGAGCTGGATATTCACATGCCTAAGAACAAAATTGGACTCATCTCATACCATATACAAAAATCAACTCAAAACCATTCAAACATAAACAGAAGATCTGAAATTAAGAAATTACTACACAAATACATAAGGGGAAATCTCCACAAGATTGATGTGGGCTTATTGATTAGGACTCCAAATAAATGCACAGACAACAAAAGCAATAACAGACAAAAATGATTACATCAGACCAATGGAAGCAACGGAAGCAATCACCAAAATGAAGAGATAACCCACGGAATGGAAGAACATACATGCAACTCATAATCTGATAAGAGATTCACATCTAAAGTACATAAGGAATTCAATGCAATGGCAAGAAGCAAATAACTTGAATAGAGCATGGGCAAAGGACCTGGATGGATATTACTCTAAAGAAGATATACAAGCGGACAACAAGTATATAAAGAGATGCTCAGCATCACTAGCTATCAGAGAAATGTAAATTAAAACCCAAATGAGATATCACCTGAAATGTGTTTTAATGTCTATTATCAAAAAGATAAAAGTAGGTGTGGCAAGGATGTGGGAGAAAGGGGAATTCTTGCAGGCTAGTGATGATAAGAATGTAAATTAGCATAACTATTATGGAAAACAGTATAGAGGTTTCTCAAAGAACCGGAAAGTTTTAAAAATCAACAAGATCTCCTTCAAGGAAGAGTATTGGCATTTATTATTACACATTTTCTTATATTAAAGGACTCCAACACATCAAGTTTTGAGATTTGATAAACCTGAAACCTGGATTGTGGAATAAGTTATTTCTCCTTCTGGAATTAGTTCTTAAGAACAAATTTGTAGGCATGATTTCTAAGAATTGGTGAAGCTCTTGATTTCAAGAATGTACTGTGAGCCAGAGCAAAACATCAAGGATATTTAGTGGTCTAATCACGGAGATATAGACTTCATTTCAAAGGAGCACGATTTAGACATTCTGAATAGAACATGACAATATTGTTAATTTTATACCATTTATACAAGAATATGATGCTTCTTAAAAATATGTGACCAAGCAGGTGAAAATCATACTCCCTCCTTAACCTTGGCATCCACATCCGAGCTATGTGTTATTTTTTTTTAAATACTCATTTAACTTCTAACTGTAGATCCACTGTCTGCTGACACAAGGGATTGCAGACACTGTTCTGGGAAGGAAGGAAGAAACAAGGGTCAGAGATGAGAACTCTGAAAGGAATTGGCCTGGTGAGGAACTGCTTTTCCAGTGTACTTTGTATTCTGCACTTCAGCTAACCTAACCAATCATGACAGGAGCTGGTAACTGTGCATGACTCCTGTTTTTTATGGAAGTATTTACTGAGTGCTGTTAGATGAAATCTATGTGGGATATGTGTAATTGGCACTGATGGGCAGCAAATTAGCTGGAATAATACTCTGCTATGCATTTTGCTTTTTCTGTCATTAAATCCCTTGTCATCATTATTCTCTCATCTTTCCTAGTTCATAGGTGAGGTAGCAGAGAATCAGAGAATTTAAAGAAATGTGGACATCAAACTAATCCTTGTGGATCCAGGTCTTGTTCCTTTTATTTTTTAAATCAAAACTGAAATCAGCAGAGGAAGGGCAGGAGACTAGGAAAGAGGGGAGGTGGGAGGGAGATACTGAGACAGAGAAATCTTTCAGAGATAGAGGAAGAGGATCAAGGGTGAATGAAGTTTGAAAACCGTTATACATTTCAAAAAAAAATTGGTCAATGTTGGTCCAACATGATGACGTCCAGGTCAAGGAAGGTCAGCTGTTGGAAGAGAGTTTTGGTTCTATGATGACCTTTGAAAGGAGTTTTGAAGGTTCTGCTAAGGGGTTGGATGGAAGCTAGAGAGTGAAAAATGAAGGCGTGAACATAGTGAAGCAGACGCTGTGGAGGTTAATTGCCAGCATTTTTAAATTTTATTGTGGTAATGGAAAAAAATGATTCAAAAATTTGATGGAAAAATGAGGACCGAGAAGATACTTTTCTCCTAGAATGAAAAAGATGCTGACAAGTTAGCATGGCTTGAGGAGAGAGCTGGTATAAGGGACAAAGAGAAGAAAGATACAAAAGAAAGATACAAAGAAAGATGCGCGCAATTATTCACGGTGGGTTGGCGGCCAGAATCACCACGCCTCACTTCAAAGTTCTTTTTTCTTCAATCACAAATCATGGGAAGGGGTTTACTGTCCAGCCCAGGAGTGAATGGGAGGACTTGTGGAGGGCATGGCCACTCCTCACAGCCAAGTTCTGAGGGGACGCAGCACTGTGCTCCTTTGTGACTGAGCACAGGACCCCATGACCACCACCTAGATGCAAGGGGCATGCAGAATGTACCCCGACTGTGTGTTTGGGGGAGGGAGGAAATCAGTCTTGGGGACCAGTCTGCCAAGGCAGGAATGCACAGAGCTGGGCAGAGTGGGAAGCAGAAGAAATAACAGAGGATGAGGAGATACTGTAGGATGCTGGTGCTGGTGGGAGGGCTCATTCTGGAAGTGGGAGGCCAGGTGGGGTCAAATGCAGAAGTGGAGGGGTTGGGCTTAACAAGAAGGCCACATCCAAAGTTAGCAAGGAACTCAGCAGGAAGGGGAAGTTTACGTTTCCCAAACAGAAATTGGGGCGTTTATGACAAATGACTGTAACAAACTAGATGGATTCATTATAGTATTAGTGGCAGGATGCTTTGTATGCGAGAAATATGGCCCAAAAAGGAGGCAATGGAGAGAAAAGCATGGAAGGGTAATTATAATCCCGTGGAAAAGTACAAGACAAGGATGGAATTCAAAGTTAAGAGGTCTATGTTTGGGTCTCGGTCCTTGTGCTGTGTGATTTTTAGAAAAGTTGCTTTTCTTCGAGGTTTTCTTTTTCTTTTCCTTTTCTCCTTTTTCTTAAAAAGTGCAGATTTAATTTTCAGTTGTTCGCCTCTGTAAACATTATCTCATTTCCTTCAGTTCTTCCCCTATTTCGCTCAACAAGGAAGGGGGGGAAAAGGCTAATTTAAATTTTTACTTTACAAATAAAAGAAAAAAGTAAAGATCCAATAAAGATGAATTTTTTTGTTTATGATTTAGATGTGAGCTGTCCCCCAAAAACTCATGTGTGAGACAATGCTAGAAGGCTTAGAGGTGAAATGATTGGGTTATAAGAGCCTTAACCCAATCAGTGAATTGATCCCCTGATGGTGTTAACTGAGTAGTAACTGTAGACAGGTAGGGTGTGGCTGGAGAAGGTAGTCCTTGGGGGCTTGCCTTCGGGGTTCGCGTTTTGTCCTTGTTGAGCAGAGCTCTCTCTCTCTGTCTACTTCGTGGGGCCATGACCCCAGCTGCTTTCCTCTGCCACACATTTCTGCCAAGATATTCTACCTCATCTCAAGCCTTGAGGAATGGAGTTAGCCACCTATGAACTGAGACCTCTGAAACCATGAGGCCCCAAATAAACTTTTCCTCCTCTAATTGTTCTTGTCAGGTCTTTAGGTCATAGCAGTGAAACAGCTAAAACACATGTTTTGCAAAACATGGTTCCAGGTGAGATTTTGAAGAACAGTACTGAGTGAAAAGTAGCCTTTCATAATTAATATGAAGGTTTGTAATAAAATAATGAATACATAATTTAGACTTCCCTGCTTATTTGGCAATTTTAAGGTCTCCGATTATAAAAAATGTACATAACTGAACAAATACAGTCCCCATGATAATGTGGCCAAATGACTTAACTAAATTCATTTGAAGGTATGCTTTGGTTTTGATCATGTAAGAAGTTAATTATCATACTCCTTTACCAATTATACAAAAGTATTTTTTTTTCAGCTTTATAGATATTTATGTGCAAAAAGAGCTTCTTATTTAACCATGTAAGGACTTGCACCTTTTCCAAAAGAATATTGCTAGTAACAGGGTTAATTGAAGAGAACTAACGGCTTTAGTTTGTCAAATGCTCACTTCTGTGACAGTATACATATAGATAAAGTTCTCTACTCACATATAAAATCTATGCAAAACCCTCATAATAGAGGTGAAACATTCAAAGGCCAAGAAAAAGAAATTCTTTAATAAAAAAGTATAAAAGAATCTTTGGAATAATCTAGATGGTTCTGCAGAAAACTTGGTATTTTGGCTCAGAAAGTAGAATTAAAGTTCTTCCTAGATGAATATAAAACCAAACTTTGGACACTTTCTGAAAATAAATTGTTAGTTTATGGTGACACCAAGAGACAAATAGAAGCTTATAGTGAAAGTTTCACATGTGCTGTGGTTTGCAGTAGGGCTTGACAAAGCTTCTCCCCCTTTCTTTAGGACCTTGGGCCTTTAATAACAAGATATATATAGGTCCAGCACTTATCCAACATTGACAGTAGGCAAGAAACCAACCACCTGGGAGAAAATCAGAGACGTTTTCATGTGTTTCAATATTTTTCAGTTCAAATCTCAGTAGTTTCAAATAAATCATTAGAATAGAAAAATTTCTGTTATTGTCAAAATTTTACATAGTTAATGGATAATCAGTGTGAAAGGAGAGATTTCTCTGGTCATTGGCCATGTATTCTTCTACACAGTGAGCTTCTCAGCATTTTGCTCCACTATTTCTAAATCATAAACAAACATTTGCTAGTGGAAATTGTCTCACTTTAGCCTATTACTGAGGAATAACTTTTCTCCAGTGTCTGAAACTTCTGGAAATGGTGCTAGGTTGGTGAAGATCGATCCTTCCTTCCTTCCTTCCTTCCTTCCTTCCTTCCTTCCTTCCTTCCTTCCTTCCTTCCTTCCTTCCTTCCTTCCTCCCTCCCTCCCTCCCTCCCTCCCTCCCTCCCTCCCTCTCTCTTTCTCTCTTCCTTCCTTCCATTTTTTTTTTTTTTCATTTTTTCTTTCTTATTTATTTATTTTTGGTACTGGGGATTGAACTCAGGAGTGCTTAACCACTGAGCCAATTTCAAACACTTTTTTTCTTTTGAGATGGTCTTGTTAAACTGCTTTGAACTTGTGATCCTCTTGCCTCAGACTCCCTAGTTGCTGGGATTACAGGTGTGGGCCACTACACCGGGCTGATTTCTTCTGCTTTTAGGTCAATATCCTGTATAAGCTGTCTGTCTGACTTCTCTGGATCCTTTGTAGACTGATCTTTTAGCTTGTTCAGTTTGCCCACAAGTGAAGAAGTGATGACCTCACTCTCCACCAGATTCACAAACACCTAAGAGATCTGTTCTCTTGTGTACTTCTAAGTCTGCAAATCCAGCAGTGTAACTTGTGCACACCTGTGGGGTTTCTAGTTCCTCCACTAGCAGGTGCTCATAAGAATGAAGGATGGTCTGATACAGGGGATGCCACACTAGGGCTGGTAGAGTTCTGATAAACTCCCAGAGAGCTTCTAGTTTGGGATGATAGACAACAATTCTTTTCTTTAGAGTCAGTGCTCTAAGTTAACAACTTCCACTCCAAATCGGACACAATGTCTTTGACGGAGCCTGCCTGGTTTGCCTTGTAGGCTTCAAGGAACCTTTCTTCATTCTGGAACATCCCCTTTGTGAAAACCACGACACAGTTCTGCATCATTTTAAGGGGGCTCTCATATTTCACATGCATTTTACAGTGTCCTAGTGAAGATAGTGTATTTCTCTGGGTTAAAATCTGTGGTGGACAGAATAATACAAAACTGAGTTGCCTTTTTAAGAAATGAAGAACATGAACTTCATTCGTGAAGTCAAATCAGGTCTTTCTGTATTGACCAAAGCCAGAGGGATGAGGAAGTTTGATTTTACCCACAGGGTAGCATTTTCTGAGCAGCAGATTTCTTAAAGTGGCTGTCATGGAAGGAAAAGGCCATACCCACAGAACTTCTGCATCTGTGTCCTTTTCTGTCATCTGAACTCGGGGCATCCACTGAGTGTCCACCACCTCAGCTATAGTTGTCTTTGCTGCTGTCAACCAAGCTGAATTGCCTTATCTGTGGAGAGAGGGAAGGAGAGTGACAAAGGTCACACACCTGCACTGTGTCTATATGTGGGAGGGCTTGGGCCTCTGCAGACTGAGTAGCTCTGGGCAAGTTCCTGAACCTCCTGACCTCCCTGGTGAGCTGGGATTGTGAGCAGGACATTAGATGAGGGGAGGCCTGTAACTGTGAACCAGCACTCATATCCTGTTAAGTCCTTTGTCAGGAGAGAGAAGTGCATCCTGTTCGACTTCTCTGGGTAATGAACACTGTCACAAGCAGCAATTAAATCAAAGAGAGGGAAACTTTCTCAATAACTCACTCAATATCTCAGGATGTAGGTCAATGATAGAGCACTTGTCTAACGTGCAGAAGGTCCTGGGTTCAATCCCCAAAATTACTTTAGCCAAAGTAAACACACATGCACATTTACAAAGATTTCTGATCTAAACCTATTAGTTTGCCTGCATTTCCACAGTTGAAAAATATTTTTTCATTGTCTTGATGAATGGACTTCCTGAGTTGAAAGTATCTGAGGAAGACAAACTGACCCGTTAGCTACCTTCTGTTCATTTATATCATTACTTAAGGACTTGACATTTGTTTAATCATCATGACCTTTCCATATGGGTTTCTTCTCACATATTAAAGTAAGGAATCAAAGTAAATCTTGGAATATGTTAGGGTAAGCTTAACTATTATTATAAATGATTAATATTTTTATGCATCAGTGAAAGAGAAGCACTCATGCTAAGATGTACAACCAAGTGCCACTCAGATTACTTGGGATGCATATGTTCATTTTAATAGACTTTAGTTTTAATAGACATCATCTCTAAAGAGAATTTGGACAAGTTGACTCCAAAATGTAATACTTCATCATAAGATGGACTTTATAGGCAGAAAAAATATGTCTGGGATTCTAAAGATAAGAAGAGAAAATAAATAACAGCTGCATTGGTTTAAAATAAAAATGCATGAGCATAGTCTGAGGTCTTAAATATTTATTAATTTTGAAACAATGAATTTGGGGGTAGTCCTCTGAAATTAAGAACAACCCTGTCATAAGAATGGAGGTAGAAGGGCTGTAGCCCCTTCCCCCAGGGCCTAAATTGACAAGTGTTATGATTTAGATGTGGTGTCCCCCAAAAGCTCACATGTGAGACAATGCAAAAAGGTGTGAAAGAGAAACGATTTAGGTTATAGCCTTAACCTAATCTGTGAATTAATCCCTGCTGGGATTGACTGAGTAGTAACTGGGAATAGGTGGGGTGTGGCTGGAAGAAGTGGTTCATTGGGGGCATGGCTATGGGGTATATATTTTGTATCTGGAGAGTAGAGACTCTCTCTCCCTCTCTCTCTGCTTTCTGATCACCATATGAGCTGCTTCCCTCTGCCACACACTTCCACCATGATATTCTGCCTCACCTCAAGCCCCTTGGAATGGAGCCTGCTATTTATGGATTGAGACCTCTGAAACCATGAGCTCCTAAATAAACCTTTCCTCCTCTACAGTTGTTCTGGTTCGGTTGGAGCAGTGAAAAAGCTGAGTAAAACAACAAGGAAGTTGGGAATGGAGATTGTAAGATATAAAGCCATCTTTCTCTCCCGCGATAGGAATTTCCCACCTCCCAACGACCTGTCAATCTGCATTTCCCCGCCTCTCTGGTTACAGGAATTATCTGTTCTCCCCACCACCTGTCAATCTGCATTAGCCCGCCTCTCACGTTACAGGAATTTCCAGCTTACGTTGCTTCCTGCCTCCAGCATTACGTCTCACCATGTCATTGGCCCATCAGTCAGTCTGTAAGAATTCTCCTCCGTGATTGGTTCCTCTCAGCCCTTGAAATTCCTATGTCTGAGACGAACCCTAGGCCATCTTCTCTCTTTGCTTTTCCCCCTTCCCCCGTGCAGAAGTGAATTCGTCAGCGCAAATAAATGGTTCCTTATATGAGACCTGTATCTGTGGAGCGTTTCTGGGAGCTAGCGATGAACCATAACTGCACACCTCTTTTTCCAACCTAATAGAGATCACCTCTCCCTAGGCCTGTCCAGTGCAGGCTGACTAAATCCAGGCTGTGTGTTTCCTGTCCTTTGTCCTGTTTTGCCCTCTCTTTAAGCCAACTAAATCTACATGTTTATCACCTGGCTTTTGTTTCTATAAATTGTAACTGCTTCTGTGGAATCTGCAGGAGAGGCAACCTAGCTGCTGTTCTCCCCAATTTCATCAAACTGCATAAAGTTCACTTTTCCTTTTTTTGTCATTCGCATATTTCTTATGCAGGCAGGTGGTCAGATCCAGCCAGACAGGATCCATGCAAGAGTCCCTGAGCTCGGCTGCTGGTAAGAATTTCTTTAAAATATTGACCACATAATTTTTTACAAAACTGAAAAGCTCCTTTTAGTATTTTTTCAACGTTCAGTCATTCATGTATTCCCTTCACATTTCTCTCATTTCTGAGCATGCCACTTATGCTATTTTTTGTTACTATTATTAGAATTGATTTACCCATTTTTACTTAAATATATTTATTTGATAAGAAACCTTTATAGTATTACTGTGAACATAAGTTTCCTTCCCAGGGAACCATGAAGAGCTTTTAAGGGCATTGGCTTGGTTTGGGGTAGCTTTGGGTGGCCTTATGAGATGGGGAGAGGCTGAGGCAGACTGGGAGGGGTGAGGGATGCTGTGACTGAAGGAAAAGCTCCCTTTGTAATTGTAGCAATCTTTCTCTTGGTTTTACTTGGGCAGGTGGTTAATTGTGGCAAATGAATCAAGATATCACAAAGCCGATTACCTTTTCTCATAATTACACTTGTCTTGTGTTATTGTTATGTATGTCTAAGCACACCTAAAATCACCCCTTCTTACTTGGAAATCATGGTGCATGCACTAGTGGTACACGTTCCACAGTTTGCAAAATACTTGTTTGCACTAACCAACCCCTGACACAAGAATCTTCCTCCTTAGCATCCTCTAATTGTGGCTGCATTGAACATTTCAGTGAAGAGGAATGCAATACTGAAAAAATGTTCATCACACCACTGTACTGTCTCTAACCACTTGAAGGCTTCTTAAAACAGTTCCAACTTTTACCTCCTGCAAATTGTTCTTGTTCTAGTTCTTTCCTCTGTGGTCATGCAGCAGGCTACTAACACAACCTTTTCCTCATTCCTAAGACATTACAAACTTTATTAAAATGTATTAGTGTGTTGCGAGTTGATCCGCAGCACCTTCCCCTAAGGTCTCCCTGACAGTTCCGAACTGTTCTTTATTGTTTCTTCCAAGCGGGTCATAACCATTCTTAGCTCTCCAATTCATATGAAGGGTTTCTATTCTTTTCACCTTTGTGAATTTAAGTCATAGCTTGGGAGACAGAATGGAGATCCCATGGGCAAATCATCATCTCACTGTTATTCTTTGAAGCTTCAGTGAGGTCTTTTCTTTCAACCTTTGCAAGTATCAACAACTTCTGGGACCTGATTCTGTCATCTGCACTATGTAACCAGTCCACAGAGGTGTGTCACCTGCAATGCATTCTTCACCCCAATGTGAAACAGGTAAACAGAGAACTGGTCTCAAGAATTTCTCACATATTAACCAGGTTTCTTTGTGGATTTCTTCAGTATTGAAGCCAGAATTGGGGACAGGCAGTTAGTGTAGAAATAGGGGATCGGATCAAATCGAGGAAATGGAGGCCATGAAAACCATCTGCCTCTGGAAGTTGGAGACTGCCCCTGGGAGAATGGAATGTCAAGGATCTCCGGAGCCCATTGATTACCAAATTTACCTGTGCTTGTCAGGGACTACAGACAAGGAGATGCTAATTGATACCCCCTGGGCCCTTGCTGGACTGAATCACTTGGCCCTTCCCCTTCCCCATCCGCTTCTCACATTTTACATCTCACCTGCAATACCAGGCCTAGTCACATAGGCAGGAGAGAACTGGAGAACAAAAGAGACCTTAACCTATAAAAGATGTAGGGTGCGCTCACTTCTTGGGACTTTAGAACATCAGCCATGGCCCCTTTCTTTCTCCCGGGAGAAGTCTGTCTTATTACCTTTAAATAAAACTTGCTTAATATGCTTGCCTTGGTGTGATTCTCTTGTGTTCAAACTTCAACATTAGAGGGAGCAGAACTCGTCACTGATAAACGGCGGTATCAGGATCACATTAATCAATTTATTTAGAAATTCTAGCCCTAAACATAGACAAATTTGATTACTGTTTATATCTTTGTTTTTAAAAGCGTATACTTCTGTGACTACTGCATAGGAAACTCCTATTTACAAAACCTGTGGATTCTGAGTCTGGAAGCCACATAATGAGCTACTACTGCCACCTGGTGGCAGCACGCTTCATTTTCAATGCAAAACCTTGTACATTTTAAGATTACCAGACTTGAGTTATACATTTGTTACATTTGTTATACAAATGTATAACTTGAGTTATACATTTGAGTTATGGGAATGCATTTGTCATCTTATAGACTCTATACCTATTAGAAACCAAAATGAAATAACATTGAAGAATACATATATTTAGGGGTAGATTTAGTTAATATTTGAGGGTTTTTTTTTCAAGTCACTCAGTCAAGGGACACAGGCTCTGGGTACTTGGGTAAATTTTAGAAGGGAGCAGAACTAATATGTGATGAAAGGAATCAAGACAGTGGTTGCACTGTGGGGGGGGTCATGAGGGAACTTTATGGGGGTAATGGTTATGTTCTCGACTATAACAGAGGTTTGGGCTGGGGTCTGTGTACATTTACAAGAATCCACCTGTTCTGGTTTGGATTTCGAATGTGCCCTAAAAACTCATGTGTGGAAAGTATGGTTCCCAGTGCAGCAAGGTTCAGAGGTAAGACTTGGGCAGTGATTGGTCATGAGGTCTCTGACCTTATCAGTAGATTCGTCCATTGATAGCTGAATGGACTATTGGGATGTGGGACCTTGTTGGAGGAAGCAGGTCACTGGAGGATACCCTTCCTTTCTCACTGTTTCCTGGCTGTCATGAGCTGAATGACTTCTCTGTCATGCTCTTCTGCCGTGTCTCACTTCAGGCCTAGAGCAATGGAGTTGACCCATCATGGATTGACTCCTCTGAAACCACAAGCCAAAACAAATTTTTTCATCTTTGGGCTAGGAATGTGGCTCAGTAGTAGAGTGCTTGCCTAGCATGTGCTAAGGCCCTGGGTTCAATCCCTAGCTCTGTGGAGAAAAACCACCCACCAAAAAAAAAAAAAAAAAAAGAAAAAACAAACAAACAACAAAAACCCAGAAAAGCAAAGTATTTCTTCCTCTAAGTGTTCTTGTCAGGCATTTTGATCACAAAAAGATGACTTAAACACCACCAAGTGGCACATTTTAGATTTGTGTACTTCATTGCATGAGAACTTTATCTCCAAAATTAAAACAATAGGACCCCTAAGCAAATTTTGAATTCTGGTTAGTGACAAGTATGAATTAACTGCATCTTTAAAATACAATTCGCTGGGTGCGGTGGAGCACACCTGTAATCTCAGACGCTAAGGCAGCAGGATCTCTAGTTCGAAGCCACCCTCAGCAACTTAGTGAGGCCCTAAGCAACTCAGCGAGACCCTGTCTCTAAATAAAATATAAAAAGGGCTGGGGATGTGGCTCAGTGTTAAGTGCCCCTAGGTTTAATCCCTGGCATCAGCCCACCTCAAACAAACAAACAAAACAACAAAAATCTGAAATGTATAAAACTGAAATGCAATAAAAAATATTAAGATGGATCGATGAATGAATACAGGAAAAATAAATGGAGCAATAAGCGATAAGGCAAATGCAGTAAAGCACTAGTTATAGAACTGAGATGATAGATATATATATATGATGAACAGGAAACACTTTCAACTTATGTGGTTGAAATCTTGCGTAAAAAAAGTCAGCAAGCAATTCCTAATTAAATGCTTGGTACTTTTAACTCACTCATATCATTAACTTCAGCAATTACTCTCTGAGGTAAGCAGTATTACTGTTTTAAAATATGTTAGGAAACTGGCTTCAGTTTGTGGTAGTTGATCAAACTTACCTGACTAGTAGGCAATAGAACTCACATCCACCACTGTGTTATTTGGTTATTTTGGTCTAGGTCTGCCATTTCAGTGCCTGGCTTTTAACTAAGTAGAAGACAGAAGTCTTTTGAGCATGAAGGGGAGGTGTGGTGGGATGTGAGTATCCTAATGGTGGAAAAACAGCTCTAAGTTCCTGGCACTGAGCTTAGAGTCAGGAGTCTAATCTTCTTGTAGAAAAAAACGGATTATCATTAAACAAAGCACCAGCATTTGAGAATTTCCAGAGTCTTTCCAGATTTGCTCCATGTCCACAACCTCTACCTTCATTTTAGTATACAAACACACTATCCCTGTCTCATGATTTTATCTACAGCTCATTTAATACATGGAATTGTACTAAATCTCAACATTAAGAATTTCAGTATTATAGTAGTTTAAATTCCTATAGAGCTTAAAAGTGTATTCTTACTTTTTTGTATATATAGTCCCTGAAGGTGGATCATCATACATTTTGACATCACAGAGGAGGTGAGCGACCTATGATTCTGGCAAGCTACCAAGTCATTGGCAGTAGTTCTGTGTTTGTTGTGAAAGCTCCCTGTGCTTTGATTGCATTTGCAAAATGAAAGAGTGTGTCAGTCATCTCTGAGGTCTGGTTGGGTATGAACAACCTTTTCCTATATGATTTGCTGTCCAGTTCACAAGTCGGGGTCTCTGTGTCCTGGGCTCTCCGAATCTTGCTGGTGTTGTTGGCACTGGGGGATAGGGCTTGTCTTAGCATTAGTACTTCTCACCTTTGTTACCAACCTTTTGTTTTATGAAAATCCCAGAGTGGTCAATGACCTGTTGGCATCGGGGCAGAATTTCCCTTCACTTTCCTACAGGTTGCTGTCCATCCTGCATTGGCTACTTTCCTCTTTTTTTTTTTTTTTTTTTTTTTTACGGTGCTGGGGATTAAACCCAGGGCCTTGTGCTCGCAAGGCAAGCACTCTACCAACTGAACTATATCCCCAGCCGGGCTACTTTCCTTTGCATATCATCTTTCCCATCAACTGATGCCCAAAGATGCTTTTTGGTACAATTTCTATCACTTACCCAAGTAAAGAACAGATTCTTTGTTCTGAAAGTGCCTGTAGCCACTGGGTGTCGCTGCTAGACCACAGAAATTCTGGAAAGACGGCCCCTAAATGGAAAACATCACATTTATGTTTTCAAAAATGTTTCACTCGGATATACTTAATTGTTTGTTCAACAGAAATACCCTTTCCCACATCAGGAGGATGGGAATTCTGAATGTAGGAAGAGGCTATGGTGGAACTTATGTGTGTCCATGGCTGATGGTTCTTGTGGGTCTACAGATCTCTACCAGGAGGTTGTTCATCAGTCATAACCTTAAAAAGAATTAGCATGCTCATTTTGGGTGAGTTTTTTTTTTTTTCCCTTAGTAAACATCATGCTAAACCTACTTAACTCTGGAGACTTAAAAAAATTAATGGATTTAAGCAATGAAAAGTAAAAGAAAATGATTCTAAATGGTATCTAATAATCCTTAAATAATGAATTCCTTAAATTATTCACTGTTTTCTGTAGCCTGCTGTGAGCAACAAAACCTACTCCATGTGTTGATTGTGCATATATTTCACAATCTTGGGTTGAGTTAATCCAAAGGAAATGAGAGAGGGAATTTGAGAGAAGGGAAGGCACTGATGTTTTGGAAATGGCAGTGTTCTGAAAAAATCCACTTACAATAAAGATCAAAATATGCACAGATCCAAATTGAATATTCAGATCCTTAGAGTGCATATTTTATCTCTTTGGTTCTATTATTTTCTCTTTGCACTGTATTTTACTGAAATAATGTGTGAGAAAAATGCCCACATGCACTGAAAATAAAAAAAACCTCCTGCTTATACAACATCAGTCCTGCAAACATTCTAATCACAAGCCAACACATTTTAGGTCCAGGCTTGAATATGGACAATATTAACTGAAATGCAAAAAGAAGACACAACATGAAAAAATATGACCCAGGAAATGCATTTGAAAACTATACTTTCAGGTTAAAACCTTTCATTATATAAAGAGATAAGAGAGGATTATGCAGAGGAAAGAAAATCCCTTTGTGTTATTATTTTAATTTTAATATTTTCAGATAAGAAAACGAGATGGTAAATCAATAAATCTGTAAGGAAATACATGAACACAGGCTGGAAGCATCTGTTATTTTGCACAGCATCCTTTCATAAGGACCCAAAGAAGAAATTCTCCCAGGCTCAAGTGTCAGTTTCAGTCCTATTTTTCATCTTAGATCCTGGAATCCTACAACAGATTGTTTCTCTTCTCATGCTGAACGAGTTACCAGATGTATTGGGAGATGAGAACCACAAATTTGTGGACTGTTAAGTGGTCAGCTCCTTGCTCTCCTCTATTGTCTTACTCTTCCCACCTCATTTTAATCCATTTTATTGAGTTTATTAAAGAGATTGTACGAAGAGTGTCAACTAGCAGCTGTATGGGTCTATTTATTTATATGTGTATTTATATGTGTCTACTTAATTCCTTTCTGAACTGAGGCGAGGTGGATACATAAAATGTAAAAATAAAAGAGAACAGATGCAAACAGCCTGCAGTCATAGGCACCAAGCAGCTGAGAAGTGCTGAGGCTTTGGTCTCAGGCACAGAAGATGGCAGATTTTAGGTGGTGGGTCTGTCCCTTTCTTCTGGTGAACAAGGAGGCACTTTGATTAGAGGGAATAGGACAGAGTGTCTGGATGTTGTCTGTTGGGGACATGTCCCTTTCTGACGAGGAGATGCCACTACTCACCTTAGAGCAGGATGACTGTGCAGCTAGCAATGAGTGTGGCAGGTGACTTTTTGTTTGTCCTTCTTGTCAGGCTCACTAGTACTTTTGTAGAACTAAGACCTGTGCTGAAATAGCCTGCAGCTAGTTATGAGAATGTTGCCACTTTACACACCTCAACACAGAATCTCACCACAACTTGGGAAAAGAGCAGGCCCAGAGAGGCTAAGTCACTTGAACAAGACCAGCCAGCTATCCTGTGGCAGAACAAATTTGGGGTGAGGCAGTTGGTTTTCAGGGTTTTTGCTCCTTATCTCTGTCCCATGCTGCTGAAAACAAGGCAGGGAGCAAGAAGGAACACGGATGCAAAAAAGAGCATGGGGATCCAACACAGCCCAGAATGTTAGAACAGGTAATAGAAGAGAAAAATCGGAATGCAGACTAGAGAAACTCAACTCCTCTTAAGTGATAATCATGCAATTATAGGAACCAAACAATTATTAAATCAGGACTACACATTAAGTAAATTCAGAAGGATCTTGTAAGCCCATTGCAAGAAACATTAAACATAGGAAAAAAAAAAAAAAAAAAAAAAGAGCAAAAAGTATCCAAAAGGGTAAAGAAGAAGACGTCAGTTGACCACAGCAAGAACTTGGGCCAAGACTGCGGCTCGATGTGTCTGTATGTGGACATTCCTTATTGACAGAAACATACTTGGCTAAAACTTACATAAAGTTTACATGTGATTATTCAAAGTGCTTACTCCAACTAATTGAATTAAAATTGATTTTATCCACTTAGAAAGACAGATTCAGAAAGATTTCACAGCAAAAATAAATCCATTTGATCCAGTTGACTGATTAATATCACCATGTCTGAAGAGAAGATGTTACATGGTCGAAAGTCTGAGGTGAAATATAGAAAGCACTCAAGGGATGTTGCATGGATGGATGGATGACTGCCTGGATAAATATAGTGGGTAGAACTGATCATCGGTATTGCTCTGTGGCGGCATCCTAAAAAGTGACATGTTGGTCAATTGAAGCTTTGCCTGTGGACCACTATACCTGAGGCTGGCAGATACAGTCTGCCCTGCACCAGGTAGGAAAGTAGGGAACACTGAGAATGTATTCAAGGGACCTGGTTCTGAGGAGACCACTTTTGTTAATTATTCATTAAATAATGTATGGCTAACTCTTGGCTAACAGGAACAGTTGTTCATTAAAAGGAAGCAATGGGTTCAGTTTGGAAGAATGGGAAGCAGGAAATCTGAGGAGGGCTTAGAAGACACTTTACCTCCTGGAGGAGTAAAGTGTGAACTGAGATCAGAGGTGTGTGTGTGTGTGTGTGTGTGTGCACACTCATATGTGTGTACATACGTCCTCAAGAGTGTGCATACACATGCATATGTTTGGTACAAAGAAAATAGTGAGATGGGGCTGGGGATATAGCTCACTTGGTAGAGTGCTTGCCTCGCAAATACAAGGCCCTGGGTTCAATTCCCAGCACCACACACACACACACACACACACACAAAAGTGAGATGGAGAGAGAATGAGAAGGTACAGACCACTGTGCCAGGCAGTGCTGGTGTTAAGAGGAGCTTGGACCTTGTATGTGGTGAGACTAGAAATGGCCAGTGATGGATAAGAATGTTTCTCAAGGAAGATGCTGATAGTTTTTGTGGATTTTCTGTATATTTTGAAAGAGGGATGTAATCCAAACCTGGTGACATTCATGCAGGGTGTGTTGTGGCACTGAAAATATGTACTGCAAGAATAAGAGAGTGCTCCTGCCCTGGAGGATCATATGCATCAATAGCAGACTGAGTCTTGCTCTACCACTTCCTGTTTATTGGCTGATTCTGCCTGGGTAATTAGACTTGTTTGAGTTTCTAGGTTTTCATGTGTGAAATGAGTCTACACAGAGTCTCTGGCCTGGGGTGTGGTGAGGACTGCATGAATTGCCTCCTGCATTGTTTTCAGTGGGTGCCCAGCTCTTGGTGCTACTTCCCAAGTGTGAAGAGAGCCACAAAGTGGGTCTGAAAAGATGTTATAGAGCCTCACAGAGGGAGAGATTGATTTCCTTAGGGTATCAGGAGGAGGATGGAGAGATCTGGAAAACTTCAAATCTCAAAAACAAAACAAAAAAACCAGACCAAACTGAACCAAACCTGGAGGAAGATGAGGGTGTTGCCAGCTAAGAATGGAAGAAGATATATTAGAACCACAGGCCTCACCTTGACCTTGACCATGAACCTCAAACATCAGTATCCTGGGAGAAGTGGTTCACACACAATGGTTTCCAGTTCAGGAAGGCTGGAGAGAGCCCAGGAATCTAAATTTCCAACAAGTTTCCAGATGATGTGCTGATGTTGGGATTGGGGCACCCATGGGGAAAACCAGGGTTTTTGATAGAGGGAGGACTCTCTGCCCATTCTTGGCCAGCAGCCAGGTTTATAGAGAAATTAGGGTGAGACTCTTGGCTAACAGGAGACTAGGTTTGATCTAAGAATCTGTTCCTCACAGGTTTTTCTTTTGCTCCTTTTGCATAAAAAGGACCTTCAAACTGGGGGACACAAAGAGCACCTGTCTAGAACAGTCAGAGCCAGGAAAGGCCTGTGGCAAGTCTCTGTAGGCTTTCCCAAGAGCTGAGGGCTTTGCACCTAGGAGGGGAGCACTCCACAGGACTGCAGATGACAGGGGGAATGACCTGAGAAAGGGGCTGGCTAATTGCTCACCAGCTAGCTAAGTGCAGTGTCCCCTGCTGGCTGGTAAAATGGACCCCTGGAAAGGCCATAGAGAACAGAGAAATGTGTGAGCCCTTGCAGCTGTGGAACATAGCAGGGGTGTGGATTGAATTATTAACATTGGTTAAGGGGCTGACTACACTGATAATACATCAAACTGGAACCACAGATCAGGATAGCAGAGGCTATTACATCTTGTCTTTGGGCTGGAGGGTCATACTACTCAAACTGTTGGAAATCACAAAGCACAGGAGCATGAATAGAGGTGGTAAGGATTGGCTAATCAGGAAAGCAGCTCCGCAGACAGGACCAGGGGGCTACCATTTATCAGGCCCTCTTGGCCCTGATCTTGGACTGGGGATTTTGGAAATATATCGCATTAAATTTTCACAGAAGTCACTGCATTGTGTTAATATCTCCACTTTACTAAGCAGGAAACAGCCTGAGGAAGCTTATCTAACTTCCTCAGGGCCATAGGGCAGCATATCAGAGTCCTCTTGTAGAAGCTCGAGGACTCAGGACTATCCTGAGAACAATTTAGCAGTGGAAGTTCTAACAGTTTCCTGTCCCTCATTCTTTCTTTGTAGCTGCATTGATTGAAATTTCTTAGGTTTCCCCCTTTATATTTCATATGGAAAATACAGCCTAGAGCCTGGCATATTGTGGGTATCCAAGCAATATTTGTTTCTGGAATAAATTGTACAAATGCATTCTGTGGGGTGGGGGTTTTCCACAAACTCCCAGAGGTTCTTTGATGGATCACAAGGGTTCATGTGCTATAGGATGAATATTACTGATTTAAATGGTATCACTTTGGGAGTCTGCCTGCTTGGATAGTTGCCTTCTTTACTTCTTCCCTTCCTTCCTTCTTTCTCACTCCCTGTCTTTCTTTTCTTTTCCCTCCCTCCTTCCCCTTTTTTCTTTCTTTCATAACTGAATCAGCTTTTCACCAATGGTCCACGATGAGTAGTAAAACCAAACATAGCCAGATAGGCAGCTGCCACCCAGGCTCCAGCCCACTAATTCTGCCCACTTATGTTTGGTTCCATAGGCAGAACTTAATGAGAAATGCAAAGAATTCAGTGCAGTGGAGTTCTGGAAGAAATCAAGTTCAACCACCCCAAAGTCATCAAAATAGCCCCCTAAGACCCACATAGAAATGCCCTTAACGGACACCTGAGAGTTTCCTATGGAATAGCTTTGTCTTGACTCACTTTGGCAGGTTGTCAACATCAGTCAACCTGGAACTGGAGGCTCTGAAAGGGAGAGTTTCAGATGCTCACTGAATCTCTACCTGCATCTCTACCTGCAAAGCCCTTTCCTTTGCTGGCTTCCCCTCCAGTCCTCCCTCCTCCCTTCTCTTTCTCTCCTGTGGTTTGTTGATCAGAGCAGACAGAAGAGACCACAAACAGGAGAGGACGAAGCAAAGGTGGAGGCATTGCTGTCATCAGAGCTTGCCAGGGACCCTCAGAGGTTAGAGTCAGGAATGTCCTACAGGAGCCTTGTTTCAATTGCTTGAAACAAGCTTCACTTTCCAGTTAGGATGATGTAAATTAAGATTGGCATAATCCAAGGGTTGTGATCTGTTCTGAGGAAGGCTGAGTTCTTTCCTCTGACCAAAGTCACAAGGAAATTTTTGTTGTTCTTGTACTGGGGATTGAACCTGGGACACTCTACCACTGAGCTACATCCCTAGCACTTTTAATTTTGAGGCTGGATCTCACTAAATGCTCCATATGGCCTGAAATTAGTGATCCTCTTGCCTCAGCCTCTTGAGTTGTTGGGATTACAGACATGTGCCATCATGCTGGCTTCATAAGGTAATTTTGGCAGGTGACACTTGATAACTAATTTGTTGGGTTCAGTGCAAAATACAAATGCTGGGGCTCCTATTCAAGGGGGAGGGAAAATGCTATTAGAGGTTGTGAAATCATAAGAAATGTATCTTCCATGTTTGCCCCTGGTTCCTGGCACAGGCTTCTAAACCCTTGAAGTTCCTTAAGTAGATAAAGATGAGAGGGGGTATTTTCTGTTATTTGTAATAAGGCTCTTTCAACCATACCTGAGTTTATGTTAATGAGGGGACTGTAGGAGAACAGGGGCTTGTTGCCCTTTGAAACAACCTTGTGAGCTTTTGGGCCCAATGTCAGTGTCTCATGAGGGAAGAGGAGCTGGAGATGACCAATGGTCAATAATTCAACCAGTCATGCCTACATAGAGAAGCTGTCTTTGCTTTCTGTCACTATAACAAATACCTGTTAAATCAACTTAAAAAGATAAAATGTTTATTTTGGTTCACAATTTCAAACAGTTCAGTCCTTGGTCTTCTGGATTCATTGCTTTCAGGTCTGTGATGAGTCAACACATCATTTTGTGAAGCATGTGGTGGAGCAAAGCTTCTGATCTCATGGTGTCTAGGAAGCAAAGAAAAAAGAAACAACTGGGTCTCAATGAGGTACAACCCCAGTGACCTAACTTTCTTTTACTAGGTCCCACCTCCTAATGGTTTTCTTACCTCCAAGAAGTGCCATAGGGTGGTGACCAAGACTTTAACCCATGTCCTTTAGAGGATACTTCAAACTCTAGAAGAAGCCTCCATAAAATCTCTGAACAAAGGGGTTCAGGGAGCTTCCCAGTGCTCATGAAAGACCTTAGAAGTTCCACCTGCTTCATACCACCATCCCTTGTCCTATTTGGCTGTCCTGGAGTTGCATCCTTTACATTAATTCAGTAATACTAAGTGAACTTTTTCCGAGGTCTGTGAGCCATTTAAATAAATTGAACACAAGGAGAAAGTCATGTGAGTCCCAATTTGTGAGAGGGTGTTGTGATTGGCATCTGAAGTAAAGGTCAGGGTGGTGGGTCTGACAACCTATGGGATTTGCTGCAACTCTGGTTAGTGCCAGAATTGAGTTAAATGGTAGGACACCTAATTGGTGTCCACCAAGAGTTGGAAATCTGCAATATGTAGAAAATCCCATACGTTTGGTGTTAGAAGTTTGCAAGAGCAAACAGTTTTTTTTTTTCCTTTTAAACATACAAAATTTAAAAATTTTCAATTCTTCTACATTATTTTTCTGGTCATGGGCATATTCTGCTTTCCCAGGTGATTTCACTTAGAGAAAAAAAATAAAGAATTTCAAGAGAGTGACAGCAGAGTTCTCAGCACTTTGAAGCTGGCCTGGATGCATGTATGATGTATGAGGCATCAGGAAACCTTGGAGGCAGGTGGAGTAATGCCCTATAGGTAGGTAACAAAATCATCTAAGAGGATTGGTCTGTTCTAATTGGAAAGGCTGAGAGTTCATTACTGCTGCTGTCTGCTAGGAAAGATGAGGCAGAGTATTCTTGTAGGTTGGGGCTGCCATTGAAACATCTTGGGCATTTCCATTTCCTGTTTGTGTTCCATGCCTCTTGCATTTCTGTAGTTACAGTGACTGGAGTATGATAGTGTTTCTTGTAAACCACTGAACAGGAGATCACTTGACTTCAGCTACAAGAGGTCAAGCAGAAGAATTAGACAGAGAAAACACATTTAATGTGAATGATGGAGTCTACTTAGGATGGTTCTTTTATTCCCTTATACAAAGGAGCAGAGCCAGCTCAGGGTAGAGTGATGCTGACTGGAATTAGCAGTGTGACAGTTGATATAGACAGCATGGCCTCACTAGTGGAGCCAACAATTGAGTATCTGCATTCCTTCTCCTATCAAGTGTCTTCCTGAACCAAACTTTCCACACAAGGGTGAGCCAACAGATTATGTCCCAATGTACTATTCCTAGAACAAAACCACCGATAGCAATGAGGATGCAAGAGTGCTTGAGGTGGAAAATGATCTTATTTAGAGTCTGTACATTGAGATTTGGCATGTAGATGTGTTTGACTTGATTCACAGAGTGAAAGGAAAATGAATACAAATAGTTAATATCATGAAAAATTTGGAGATTCCATGTAATAATCCTAAATTCCTACTTCTCTTTAAAAGTCAGATCTAATCACTCCAATCTGAAGACATGGATTCATCTTATGGCAAGGAGCCTGGAACTCAGGGATGAAACATCTAAATTTAAGGCTGACTGTTGCTGCCTGGGACCAGAACTCAGCATGCCTCTACCTCCTGGTATAGAGCTCTCCTCCTGTCTGTCATTACTGTGACTCTATTCGTGCAGCCCAGAGTCCCATCTCCCGGCTTCCTGCCAAATAAGATGTCAATGAGAATAATTGCTTTTTAAATTGAGGACCTAATTCTTTCAAACATATCATAATCAATTTTCCTCTATGGCATTGGAATATCACTTCAAGGAAATTCTTAAATGTGTATGAGAATTCTGATTGATATGAAAATAAAATTACCTTATAAATATAATTAATTACTTCACTGGAAAGGAAACAGAAATATGAATTGTGAGGGCCTAGTGAAAAATTGGTTCTAAACTGAAGGACTATTTTATTTTGTTTCTGTTTTTTGTTTGGAATCCTCCTACAGTGGACAGTGATGTCTAGTGGAAGCCGTATTGCTAAGGATCTACGTGACCTTGAACAATACCATCACTTTTGCATTATGCCTTCAGCACCTGCAAAACAGCCTCTGAAATATCCACTGCTGCTTTATTATCCTGATAAATTAGACCACATGCGTAAGCACTTTAAGTTCCTATGAAGAGCATCAGGGTACACATTGGTGATCTTGATATTATGAATTGGAACATAGACTAAAATGTTATTTATTCTGAAAGTCTGAGGTTATTATTTCCTTGGCAATGGAATGACCCTTTTAACCAAGTGCATCTTTTCTTCTGAGGCTAGGAAGAATGAAATGACTCCCTTTCATTTGGCACAAATGCATATTTTTAAATGCTTGTAATGTCTGGCAATCTCAGTGCCCTAATCACTTTGAATCACTCTACTCAAAGCCATAATATAATAGAATATCTCACTTTTTTTTTTGTATTGCAAAAACATTTGAAAAAGAAAAAAGAATGCAGAATAAATGGGGGTTATTAAGGCAGAAGGAGAACTAGATTGCTTTTTTGCTATGTCAAATATTTGTTTTCTTTCTTTCTTTCTATTTTCTCTGCTGGCACCTATTTGAAATGTATCCGGAGAGAGTTTATATTCACTGCCACAGATTTCAGTGTTTTGGCCTTATGATCTTTCCCAGTTTCTTTTCGCATCTTTAGAGTAAAAATGCTGGTGAGATCAAGGACAGACACATGCCTTGTTCTGTCTCTTTCTAACTGGTCAGTGGGCTCAGGTCTGCCCAGTAGGCAGTCCTCCTACCTATCTCTGCAATCCACTCACTCTCCCATGCTCTCAGGAGATTGCTTTACACCTTATATTAATCAGAGTTCTCCAGGGAGACAGGAGTAATAGGGTGTGTGTGTGTGTATGAAATGTGCACACACATTTTGTACACACACACACACACACACACACACACACACACATACACACTTGCATGAGAGGGGGAACTTGGCCTATAGCATGTAGGATGAGATGTGCTAAAACAGACCACATTCAGCTGGACATCCTGGGATGCTGGTAGTGTAGTTTGGTCCAAGACTGAAAGCTTCCAAATCAGGGAACCCAGTAGTGCAACCCTCCGTTGGAAACTGAAAGTCTGAGAACCTGGCCAGTTGTTTAAGATCTGGAGTCCTAGAGTTGGAGAGCTTGGAGTTCCAAAGTCTAACAGGAAGAGGACAAGGGTGTCCTTTCTCCAGGAAAATGAGAGAGGACATTTTATTCTCTCCTTTTTTTTTGTTGTGTTGGGGCCCTCAGCTGATTGGTTGGTGCCTGCCCACCTTGAGAGTGATATTCCCTATTTAGGTCATCCAAACTCACACGTCAGTTTTCCATGGAATATCCTGACCCATACCCCCAAATAATGCTTTATCAGTTCTCTAGGTAGTCCTTAATCCAATCAAGTTGACACCTAAGATTAACTATCACACCCCTTGTCTGCTGCCCAATCTCTGACAGCTCCTCTTCTCCTTACCCAGTGGTCTTACTCTTTATTTCATTGAGAAAAAAATTAGGTGGGAAGTGTCCACCCTGTGACTCATCTTCTGCCAGTGACAGTGAATTCACAGGTCCTACCTTATCTAATGCTAGCCACTCCCCAGTGCACTGGACACAGTTGAAGAGTTGATTCTGCTAATATCCTCTGCTAATATCTCACACCTGTATTAACATGTTTTTTTCCCTTTTCACAGAAACACAGAAACAATTTATAGGATCTCCCTTTTTCTCTTTTTAAAAGCCTCCGTTCAGTGTCTTCAATTCCTACAAAAACTCTCCTATACTTCTTTTCTTCCATTTTCATTCTACTCCACCACTCCAGTTTTGCTTTGTTCCCAATACAATATTGCAAGAATATCAGCAAACCCCAGGAACACAAATCCAAAGCTTCATCATTGTCTTCCTTAACTGTTCAGTGTCATTCAATTTCTTCACTTGGCTTCCAGTAAGCTTTCTTCTTACTTCTATGATCTCTGCATCTCCAACTCCTTGGTTGGCTCCTTTTCTGGACAACTTTGAAATACTGTGCTGAGAAAACTTGAGTGTTTCAGTTCTCATTTTCCAGAACTCTTCATGTTCAGTCATATTCTGTGTACTCCTCTCTGACTCCCATCCAATCTCTCACCAAAGACCTCCAAGTTTTCTTCCAGCCCTGACTCCTATCACAAATGCCATACTTACACAGTCATCTATTGCTATCTGTGGGTGATTAATTCCAGCACCCCACCCCCATTCCTCATAGATACCAAAATCTGAGGATGCTCAAGTCTCTTATGTAAAAATGTCATAGTACTTGACTACATCCTCTTTGTTATAGTTTAGATATGGCATGTTCCCTAAAAGCTTGTGTGTGAGACAATGCAAGAATTTTTTAGAGGCAAAATGATTAGATTAGGGAAAGATGTAACCTAATTGGTGGAATAATCCACTAATAGGGATTAACTGGGTGGTAACTGTAGGCAGGGAAGGTGTGGTTGTGGTTAAGTAGGTCACTGGGGATGTGCCTTTGGGGTTTATATTTTGTCCCTGGTGAGCAGAGTTCTCTTTCTACTTTTGACTGTCAAGTCCTGAGCTGCTTTCTTCTACCACACCCTTCCACCAGATATTCTGCCTCATCTTGGGCCCAGAGTAAAGAAGTTATCTGACCGTGAACTTAATCTCTGAAATCATAAACAAAAATAAACTTCCTCCTCTACATTTTCCTCAGGTCTTTTTGTCACAGTGATGAAAAAGCTGATGGAAACACTTCTATATACTTTAATCACCTCTAGATTACTTATAATACCCAATACATTGCAAATGCTATGTAAAGAGTTGTTATATATATTATTTATAGATGATACAAGAAAAATAATCTTTCCATGTGCATTATATATGCAATTATTTTTTCCAAATATTTTTCATCTATGATTGATTGAATCTGTGGATGTGAAATCTGGGATGTGGTGGGTCAATTGCACTCTACATTTCTACCTGAGGTCACATGGTATCCTAAGATATGGCACCTTGGCATATTGAAACTTTAAAGCTGAAGGAATGTGAGAAAACAGCAGAAGCAGGAAGGTCACTCTTGCCTTCCTCCTGCTCTTTCCCCCTGGAGTATATCCTAGTACCCTAATTTCAGAGGTGGCCTACTTAGGACCAGGGGAAAAGAATATCTGTATCTGTGACACAAAAGAATATCTGTATCTGAGGACACAAAAGAATCTTAATGATCATGTCTTTCTAAGTTCCTCCAATGTATCACCACTAGAGCATGACCCTTGTCTCATTATACTATCCTTTTTTCATCAAACCTAGTATAAAAACTATCCAGGCTTGCCTGTTTCTATGGTTCTTCTTTTCTGAAGGCTACCATGTCCTGTAAAACCTTCGTTAAATAAATTAGTGTGGCTTTTTTTTCCTTTCTTAATTGACACAAAAGAATCATACAGATTTATGGGGGTACAATATGATTTTTCAATCTAAGTATACAATGTATAATGATCAGATCAGGGTAATAGGCATATTTATCATCTCAAACATCTATCATTTCTTCATGGCGAAACATTCAAAATCCTTTCTTCTAGCCGTTTTGAAATATATGATACATTATCTTTAACTAGAACTGCCCTCCTGTGCAACAGAATACCAGAACTTTTTCCTCCTACCTGACTGTAAGTTGTGCCCACTGACATTCCTCTGGTTCGTCAGTCTTTTGTTATAGAGTGATAACATGAAAATCAAAATGGCAGAGAGTGGTCTAAAGGGGAACAAAAGTCCTTTTTCTGAACCTTAGAGATTGACAGGTTAATTGCCACCCAGACATCATGTTGGGAACTGAATGCACCAGAGGAAATAATTTTCCAGAATCTAACAATACCTAGCAAGATTTTAGAAATACCATTGTGACTAGTTTTGCCTCCTGACCTGGACAGTCAAATGAACTTATGGAACTTATTACAACCCTGATCTTCTCCTTGTTAAAAAAGCTCTCACTCGCTTTCTCGTGGAGGAATGATCGTTTGGAAAAACTGAACCTGTGTCTCCCAATTGGAAAATCAATTTTACACACAAGTAGAACTGTCCTTGGTTTTATTTTAACCTTTTTCATAATTTCTTGGTTTATGAGGGGCCTCACTGTGAACTTAGGATGAGAGGCTGTTAGCTTTGCAGTACTATAACAAATACCTGAGATAATTAGCTTAAAAGAGAGAAAGTTTATTTTAGCCCATAGATTTGGTGGTCTCAGCCCATGCTGGATTGGCCTCACTGCTTTGGGGTCTGTGGTGAGGCAGCACATCAGAGTGGAAGAATGCAGTAGGGTAAAACTACTCACCTCATTTCCAAGAAGTGAAAAAGGAAGGGACTAGAGTTCCACTGTACCCTTCCCAGTGCACTGGAGACCTCCCATGGTACTGTACCTCTTAAAGTTTCTACCGCCTTCCAATAGTGCCTCAGACTGGGGACCCAGCCTTTAACACATGGGCCTTTGGAGGACTTTACAGGTTCAAATGATAGCAGTGAGGAAAGGTATTTCTTCTCCCCTTTAAGCCTCTCCTGTGTAGCATGTCCAGGCCTGAACTCTGATTTCCCATGTGGCGGTGCTGCCTGAGTTGAGGCTCAGCAGCCACATATCTCCACTCAGTCTCCTCACTGGTATGTCCAGGAAGTTGTGCCTGTACAACTTCCTGGCTCTGGCAGCTTCTTGTCTTCTCCACCAGCAACCATTTCATTTGTGCCATTCTCTTATCTGGCGGGTCTCCTCATTCAGGTCTTCTGTCCATATTAGACAAGTGATCTTCGAACAACACCACATTAGATAATGTGTTTCAAGGCTCAAAGCCATGGCTACTCCACCTGTGAGTGAGACCCAGACTTGGGCTACATCTTCCTCCTCTCGTGGGGGTTCTTTTCTCAGTGTGCTGTGTCACCACCTAAGCTAGCTTGGTATTCCCGCCACTTCTGGGTCTTTGTAGCTGGTGTTTTCTCTAAAACTTTCTTTCCATATTCTTTCTTTTGTCAGATCTGTCTCAGTGTCCCATCCTCAGAGTCTCGTTGCCTGACTTTGACTAACAGACCCTTCATTCTGGTCCATCCCTCTGCCTCACCATGTCTCGTTTTCCCGTATCATGTAGATCTTCCTGACCTTTCATCACATATTTAAGTGCAGGGGCAGAACCTTTGCTTTGTCCTCACTTGTACCTCAGTACCTAATACTGAGACACGGGATGACTCAGTGCTTGACTATTTTGGGGTGCCACGTGCTTAATTCACTGAAAAGATGAATATAATAATAATAATTTTTTTTTGATCAGGCACTGGATTTTATTTCCAGGAAAAAAAATCAAGAACTAGGGAGACAGAAACTTCCAAGGGAAGTGGAAAACATAGTTGATTGGGCAGGAGAAAACAATTGTTGAAGAATATAAAAATGGGTACATCAGGCAAGCCACTCTTTCGTGTTTTTGTACCCATGATGCCTAGTTCAGCAGACAGTTAGGCCTGACTGGATAAGCCTCAGGGTGAGCAACAACTGGCAGGTCCTTGGCATAGGAAGTCCTAGAAGGCATGAACTCTGCTCCTGCTCTAGGGCCTGGACAGTTACATTAATTAGTTTTCTGTTACTGTAACAAATGCCTGAGATAAACAGCATTTAAGGATAAGAGATTTATTTTGACTCATACTTTTGGAGGTTTCGGTCATGATTGATTTATTGTTTTGGACCTGTCATGAGTCAGTGTATTATGGCAGGAGCACAGGGTAGAAGAAGTTGCTTACCTCCTGGCATTTAGAAAACAAAGAGGTGAAGAGGAAGGGACAGGATCCCAACATCCCCCTCAAAGGCATGCTTCTAATCACCTAACTTCCTTCCATCAGGTCTCACCTCTTAAGGGTCCATCAACTCCCATGGGCTGGGGACCAAGCCTTCAACACATGGGCCTTTGGGTAACACTCAAGATCCAAACAATAGCAGCATGATTCCTGGAAAGAGCAAGGCAGTCCCTCTCTTCAGAGTCTCTGAGGATTCTGAAAAGGGAGAATGAGTGCAGGGGTTTGCATTAGGCACTACATCAAAAAGTCCTGGCATCAGAACTTGAATACAAGGGAGTGACCATTTTCAGGAATGTGATAGAAGAATAGTTGTCACAACTGAGAAGCAAACCAAGACTGGATTAAAAGTCTTATTAATGTAACTCTGGAGTTTGAGTCCAGTGATGCTTTATCCCTTTTGTCTACTTAATGTGAGTTCTAAGGAATGAACCAAGATAGAGCCTGCTATTTATGGGGTTGCTGAGAGGATGTCAAATGGCTCTGGATCTGGTACTGGAGGCTTAAGGATTTTGTGAGGGGAATTTTTAAGAGGTCAGGGATCAAGCAATGCCTGTAGTTTTGTTGAAAATCCATGCAAATGAAAAAATTTGTATTTGCCAAAACAAGGCATGGGTAATAGAAATCCTGACTTAGAGAGGAGAGCTTTTTGGATTTAGAGATGCTGAATTCTCTGATGATGCATGTCTATAAATCCCAGCAACTTGGGAGGTTAAGGCAGCAGAATGGCAAATTCAAGGCCAGCCCAGGAACTTAGTGAGACTGTGTCAAAAAAGGGACCAGCAGTGAGGATGTAGCCCCTCAGTGGTAGAGTGCCCCTGGGTTCAATCCTTAGTTCCACAAAAAAAAAAGAAAAAAAGAAAAAAGATAAAAGAAAAAGAAAGAAAGAAAAAAAAAAAAAAAAAAGAATCCTGAGTTTAGGTATTGGTACCAAGCTGCATTTACTGAGTGACATTGAGTTAGTTAGGTCATGTGACTTCTTTGAGCCCTAATTTTTCTCGTCTGTAAAATGAAGATAACAATACTCTAATTTCCTCTGTCTCAGAGAAACATTTTTGAAGTTCTCTGAAACAATAGTCTGCTGGTTGCTAGCTTGTTTTGCAGAAAATGGGCTTGCTAATCAATGAAGCCTGGGAAAGTCTGGATTAGACAGAGTTGAAGAGATGTAATTATATATCTGTACCTACTTTGGTTTCTTAGAGACTATAGTTGGCTCACATGCTTTTTGAGTTTCCATGAGGGAATTTCACATGTGGCATTTCTCAAATTTTTTAGTGCAACCCCCTGCTTTTTTCCTGTTTCATTTATTACTTTCGCAGAAGAGCATTTCGTGGAATGTGGTTTGGGATATGCAGCTGTAGAATAATAAAGAACCAACTCACCAAGTGTGTGCTGTGCGCCTGCAAGTTTTCTTTCAATTTCAAATAGTATCTTGCTTATAATAACTAACAATGCAGAAAGCAAATAGGGTCTGCTTATTTCTAAAGAAGATTTGAAGCAAGCTGGCAGGCAGCACTAGGTGGAATAAAAAGATAAGTCTTTAATAAAAGATGTATGCAAGAAAAGCGTTATTATCTGGGCCTTGAGACTTCGCATGCTACCTGAAGAGCTGACCTGTATAAGATGACAGCTTCTCGCAGAGCCGCAAAGCCATGCGAACAGGTAAGGGATGAGGATGGGAGTCTCACAGTTACTGGTGCAGATGTAGCCCAGGTTCCTTTAGGTACCCTGTTGTGCTTGGTCTGAAATAGAACACATTTTGTTACTTTGAAAAGATGGGGAAAATATTCTGAGACCAAATCGAATTGCTATATTTTTAACAATTATGCAAAATACTTGGTGGTATCAAACTGTCTTAATCTATATCAGAGTGGCATTGATTTGATCAAGGAGAGGCACGGGAGCTGTGCCTCTCTCCCGGCTCATCTGTGGAGAAGGGTGTGAGAAGTTCGTGGTGGAGAAGGTCACCCCTCAATGGCACATCAACTTCACAATTTCCTACTGACGAGTTAAATGATTTCTTAGAGTTCTAGTTCCTTTATCTGTAAATTGGAGATAATTCCACTGAGGCAGAGCTACCTTGTTTTTGTGTTTTAGTTAACTTTTTCACTACTGTGGCCAGAAAACCTGACAAGAACAACACAGAAAAACAAAAGTTTATTTGGGGGTCATGGATTTGGAGGTCTCAGTTCATAGATGGCCAACAATTCCCTGGGGGTTGAAGTGAGGCAGAACATCTTGGCAGAAGAATGTGGTGGAGGAAAGCAGCTTAGGTTATGATGATCAGGAAGGAGGGGGAGAGAGAGAAAGAGAGAGAGAGATATATACCCCCAGGGCACATCTGCCCATCTCCTCCAGCCACACCCTACCTGGCCTACAGTTACCACTCAGTAAATCCCTTTCAGGGCATTAATTCACTGATTGGTTTAAGGTTCTCATAACCCAATCCTTTCACCTCTAAACTTTCTTATGCTGTCTCACACGTGAGCTTTTAAAGGACACCTAGTTTCTAAACCATAACATTCTGTTTATATAAATTTTATTCTCAAAAGTGAATGTAAGCTTAAGAATAGTGTTGGCATAATTGAAATTCTGGGGCCAAACAATTCATCGGTGTGAGGGATTGTTATGTGCATTGTAGGATGTTTAACAGTATTCCTGACCCTAGGGCTCCCTAGTTGTGGCAACCAAAAATGTCTACAAATTTTCAAATACCCCCTGGTGGAAAAAATAGCCTCTCCTCATGGTGTTTGTTAGAACACGTGTTTCAAAAACCAACTGGATTAAGGGGAAAAGATGATTTTTGAGCAAGAGTTTTTAAGAACACAAAGACAAATGTTTTGACTACAGGATTTCTGTCATAAGGGTACTTTGAATTGTGGTTAGTATAGTTAATCCTTGGAATCCCTGCAAGATTGGTTCTAAGATGTCCCCAGTGGACAGCAACATTCATGGATGCTCAAGCTCCAGGTATAGAATGGCACAGTGTTTGCATAGAACCCATGCATGTCCTCATACGCACCTTAACTTATCTCTAGATCGCTTGTAAGATCAGATGTGATGTAAGTGCTGTATGAATAGCAATTATATTTTGTCTAGACAATACTGACAAAATAAGTCTGTACATGTTCAGTGCAGATGCAACTTGTTTTTTTGTGAATATTTTCAGTCTATATTGGATGAATCTATGGAGGAAGAATATGCAACCCACAGAAAATAAGGGCTGACTGTATGTCAATATAAAATAGAATGTCTTTGAATAAACAATTTAAAATCCCATATAACTTTGAGGAAGAAAATGCCTTCTCTTTTCCTGACAATACCAGTACCATATTTATCCGAGGCTTCTTTTTTAAAAAGCATTTTTTAAAAATTCTTCTTTTAAATTGTTCTAATTAATTATACATGACAGTAGAATGCATTTATGTATTTTGATAAATCATACATAATTGGAGTCTTGTAGGCTGGGGAGATAGCTCAGTTGGTAGAGTGCTTGCCTCCCTGGGTTCAATCCACAGCACCACACACACACACACACACACACACACACACACACACACACAAACAAAAAAACAAAAAACCCCCCAAAAAACTAAAAATAACCCCCCCAAAAATCATGTGTGCCCCTGCTTTACATAAATGGAGTCTAATTTCTCATTTTTCTAATTGTATATGTTGTAGCAGAGGCTTCTTACCCCCTGTCCCAGAAAAGGACTGTGTGTCTAGGACAGAAGCTTTTTCTTATAGTGTTACCAATAGTCATTGCAGTATTACCTTTTGTTATTTGATGCTGTTAACAGCTAAACACAGCCACACATATACTACTACTTGTGTTCTTTAATTCCTCTTATTGTAACAAACTCAAGGGATGAACAATCATGTGTGATAAAACCTTCATGGCTCCCCTCTGTTTGTTGGGCTGCCTTTTATTCTATCACCTCCCACCAGTATGGGCTCCTGTGCTGAACTCTGCCTCATCCTGTGACCTGGATGTCCATTACCTACTTCAGCAAGCATGATATTTCTAAAGTGCAATCCTTTGCTAGTCCTATGGTTACAAATCTTCCACGACTGCTCTTTGCCCTCTCTGTGAAGCCCCCATTTTTGGGGACTGGCATAGAAAATCCTTCATGGCTTATATTTAAGCACATCTTTTATCACTTCTTGCTTCAAAGTAGATGTTTTATCTAGCCAGGACTACTGCTGATATCCTACATATGCTCTTTTACCTTTTGGAAAACTATTCTTTCTATCTGGAAGTGTGTGTCCTTCTCTCTTTTCCTCCCCTTACTCCTTCTCTAATTCTTGCTCCTCTTTTAGGTGTCAGCGTACATGTCACTTCCTTAAAAAACCTTTTCCTCCCCCCAGTGATATGGTGTAGACCCAAAAAGAATTTCCTAAAAGAAAAAAATCAGAGAGAGTACCACCAGAGAACAGATCACAGAAGTAAAAGAAGTGGAGACGTTTAACAGGGTGTATTTGTGGGGGGAGATAACATATGAGGTTAGTCATGATGGAAAGTCTGCTCTAAAGAGCAAATCCAAGAGAGAATGTACTGAATTTGTTAATTAGAGGCATTAGCAGCAGCCTTTTCAGAAGGACAGGTTAGAGGGAGCTCATATGACAGAGGATTAATGTAGGATTAGCAATTGAGGAATGATCTTTAGTATGAGCAGACTGTCTTTGTCTGTTTAGGCTGCAATAACAAATTCTCTATCCAGGCAATTATAAATAGTGAAAATGTGTTGTTCACTGTTCCAGATGCTGGGAAGTCCAAGCTCAAGGTGCTTTCCTATTTGATGACAGGTGAAGATCTTCTTCCAAGATGGTACCTTTTGTGTGTCCTCATGTGGTAAAAAGGAAGCATCGCTCCCTTCATCCTCTTGCACAAGGGCACTAATCTCATTCATGAGGATGTAGCTCTTCCTCATGACAGTATTAAAGTTACCACGTCTTAATACTACTACTTTAGGAGTTAGGTTTCAATATGATTTTTTTTTTTTTTTTTGGTGGTGGGGACATGAATATTCAGAGCACAGAAATGATTTTCATGAATTTTACATAAGAAGGTGAGGAAAGGGATACAAATTCAAGGAAGTAGTGTAGAAAAGACAAGGAGGAAGAATAGAAGATTATGAGGTTGATGGAGACGGAGAGAGGTGAATGATGTCAAGGCAAGTCAGAGACAATCATTGTTTCTGGTTTTATTATGAACTTGTCTTACTATTTTGTAGCTATTGACTAATGGGTGAGGTTCACAGAACTTACATAATTTACATAAATAATAGAGAAATGAGGGAGGGGTTAACAATCAAACCCACTTAAAGAAATAAATAAATGCAAGTCAACCAGAGATAGGATGAGGTAAGACTTGATTCTACACCATCCCTGATTCTGCATCAGCCAAGAGCCTTGGATTCTACACTCCTCCTGCTTCATCCTCCTGAGTAGCCGGGACTATGTGTGTATGCCACTGTCCAGCTAAACTGCATATGTTTTACAGTGAGAATTCCACATGCTTCCTCGGGCATGACAGGCCCCCTTTTAGCAGGCTCTGGGTCTCTCTGACAGAGATGGGGAGCAGAGGACCAATATTTTTTCCATCATCCCATTGCATATAGTACTCAGGAAGAAGAATGAACCTAGCCAGCTAAAGAATACATTGTACCAGTTAGCTAGGCAGGCCAAAAGTTTATGATATTACTGCAGTCTAGTCTACCAAAACTAAGACAGTCAATCAAGTGGCCCAAATGGAGGAGTTGGGGGAAAGACTGCAAGCATTCAAGCCCAGTCTTTGTTCAACCTAGGCTCCAAACCCAATAGTCTTCCCTCATCCAAGGTTTCAATTACCTACAGAAATGATCCAAAGATATAAAATGGAAATTTTCAGGAATAAACAGTTCATAAATTTTAAATTTCAGTCTGTTCTGAGTAGAATGATGAAATCTCATGCTGTCCTGCTTTATCTCACCCAGGATGTGAATTATCCTTTGTTCTACTTTTCTTCCCTGATAACCACTTGCCTCTTAGTCATGTAGTGGACTTCTAAATCATCAGATCAACTGTTGTGGCATTACAGTGCTTTTGTTCAAATAACCCTATTTTCTTAAAAATGACCCCGAAGTGTAAGAGGAGTAATATTGGTAATTCACTTATGCTAGAGAGAAACCAGAAAGTACTTCCCTTAAGTATCATCTCACATCATCACAAAAGGAAAAGGGCAAGTATAGTATAATAAGATCTTGAGAGAGAGAGAGAGAGAGAGAGAGAGAGAGAGAGAGAGAGAGAGAGAGAGACCACTTTCACATAACTTTTTATTACAGCATATTGTCATAATAGTTCTATTTTATTATTAGTTATTGTTGCTTTAATCAACTTTGTGTTACTGTGATAGAAAGAACTGACAAGATCAACTTAAAGAGGAAGAAAAGTTTATTTTGGGCTCATGGTTTCAGAGGTTCAGTCCGTAGACGGACAACATCATAGCTCTGGGCCTGAGTGAGGCAGAACAAAATGACAGAAGGGTGTGGTGGAGGAAAGCAGCCCAGGACATGGCAACCAGAAAGCAGAGAAAGAGCTCCTCTCACTGGGGCTGGGGGGGGGGATGTATATATATATATATAAATATTCATAAATATATATATATTTATATATATATATGATATGAATGACCCTAGTGACCTACTTCTTCCAGCTTTACCCTACCTGCCTATAGTTACCACCTAGTTAATCCTTATCAGTAGATTAATCAACTGATTAAATTATACCTTTTATAATGTAATCTATTCACCTCTGAACAGTCTTGCATTGTCTCATAAATGGGTTTTTTTAGGGAAACTCATATCTAAAACCATAACAGTTGTCAATCTCTTACTGTGCCTAATTTATAAATTAAACTTTATCCTAGTTATGCATGTACAGGAAACAGTAGCACATGTAGTATTTGGTGCTCTATCAGTGGTTTTAGACATTCATCCAGGGTCTTAGATTATATACCACATAGATTGGGGGAACTAGTTTACATCAGGAAAGACCTTGGGATTAGTTTTAGGATTGCTCACCTGTTTCAGCTCTAGGGATCCTATCCAATTTACTCCTTACCCTTGCCAAATAACTCTAGGGTCAGTCCCTTCTAAGTCCCACTAATTTGGCTGCCTAGTCTAGTAACATTGGCTTCTGGTCCCTAGTTTCTAAGCCCATTGCCATCCAGGGAAACTAATTACCACGGTGAACAGTCAGGCCACCAGTAGGATGTCATATTTTTATCTCTTAATCCTGCAGAACTCCTCTTTCTCCAACATGCTGCTGTTGTCTCCCTAGTCCTTCCTTCATGTTGCAGAGTTGGGGAAGCATAAAGGCCAGACATTAAAAACAAAAACAAAAAATCCAAGGCAGAACTCCTTTATTTCTTTTTCCCAAATAAATAACTCCTTTATTTCTTTTATAGTATCTCATCTTATTTAATGTGATCATTCTCAGTCCAAACTATAGTCCCCCAACCTAACAACTAGTACCCTTCCTCCCCTAGCTGCTGGATCTCAGATTTTGAGTTAAAAAAATATTAGGCAAAAGTACATTCATAGAAATTGATTCATATTCCTCATAAAATCACAGAACTCCTTCGCTGGTCTAATGCCTTAAGATTTCAGTTTCACATCTAGGTTTGGCTTTTTATGGACACCCAATGGCAAAGTTGTATTGTCTTGGGTATAAGTGATTACGGGGATTTGTATCTTGTCTCTGGAACAGGTGTCTGGACTAGGTACCTCTACTCAGGTAGAGGCCTGGAAGCAACAAAAGCTGGAAATTTCCTTTCAAGATAGGTGCCACATGAGAGGCAAACGCAGGATTGTTAATTAACTTGGGAAGCTGCATCAAACAGGGGAGGAAGAGTGGCTTGCCTGTAAGGTAGCATGGTGGATTTGGTGGTAGGGGGACTGAGAGTTAAATGACAGGGATTTCTTACTATGGCTTAGGTACAAATACTTTTCTCTGAGGGCCACATGGCAACCAGGACCTTGCTTCCCTCTTATAAAACTGGTGTGCATAAAGCCAGGTAAATGGAACCCCTGGTACCAGGAGGCAATACTGGGGAATAGAGCCAGCATTCCTCAGCATGCAGGAGCCATGCTTTCTGTTTGTCAGGTTGTCTTGGGGCTTGGTCACATGGAGTACCAGATCTTGTGATGGACTAAAAAACAGCCTTCTGAAATGGCAAAGGGACTGCCTCTCTGGGCAAGGGGCATCAGGTGCGTGAAGCCCACACTTCAGCAAAAAGGATAAAGAGAAAAGGAACCCATGTGTGTTTCTTCCAACAAGGTCTCTTGGGGTTTTGTGCTGGAGAGTCTGCGATGGGCCAGGTGCTCAGGAACTGAGAGGACTTCTTATGAATGCCTGGTGCATGATTCTTATTTCAAGGCAGGCTTTATGAGATACTTTAATATCCTCTGTTTCTAAGATTTTCCTTTGCCATGTTTGTCTGGTTCTTTAACCTTCTGCTTTTTGTTGACTCCAACTCCCCACTCATTCCTTCTCCAGAAACTTCTATCAAGATGAATATGACCTGAATTTCTGAGTTTACCCACTGTTTTCTTCCCTTCAAGCTGTATAATAAAATAGCTCAGAATAATTAATTTATAAATTCAGAAATTTTGTTTTCAAGGCTGGACGGTTGAAGATTAAGGCACTGGCAGGTGCAGTGTCTGGTGAGGGCACAGTCTTCATGGATGGTGACTTCTGTGTCCTCACATGGTAGAAGGGGTGAACATGCTCTCTTAGGCCTCTTTTACAAGGTCACTGATTGCATTCATGCAATCTCTTAAATGAGTTGATTAACTTAACCACAGTTGGAGGTTACGTTTCAACCTTTGAATATTGAGGAGACGTAAACATTAAGACTTAGCACTTACTGTGTTCCCTGACATTTGTTCTATTGCTATAGTTTGGATCTGAAATGTCCTCAAAAGGCCCACATATTAAGACTCGGACCCCAGCCCACCCTCTTGAGAGATGGTAGAACCTTTATGAGGTGGGGCATAGTGGGAGAAAGGTAGGTCCCTCAGTTGTGCCAGCTGTATTTACTACCACTACTTTCATGTTCTCACAGAGCCTGTCTGAAATCTTCCACAACTGTACTTTATTACTCAAATTTTGTCTGTGGTCTCCTTTGCTTAATGCTATTCAGTCTTATTGTCTGCCTGCTCAATCTGTTGCTGATGTCTCTCTCTTTATTTGATTTTCCAAAAGGAATCTCCAAAATGCCAAAGTCACCTGCCCTGTGCTACCAATGTGGCTATCTAACTGTTTGTTTTAATTAGCAATTTTGTCGCTGTGACAAAGAGACCTGACAAGAACAATTTTAGAGGAGGAAAAGTTTATTTGGCACTCATGGTTTCAGAGTTCTCAGTTCATAGATGAACTATTCCATTGCTCTGAACCCAAGGTGAGGCAGAATGTCAAGGCAGAAGGGTGTGGTAGAGGGAAGCAGATCAGGACATGAAAACTAGAAAATGGAGACAGCTTTGTTCACCTGGGAAAAAATCTAAACCCCAAGGACACGCCTCCAGTGACCTACTTCCTCCAGCCACACCTTACTTGTCTATGGTTACCACCCAGTTAATTCGTATTAGTGGATTAAGCTATTGAGTAGGTTACACCTCTCCTAACGGAATCATTTCACTACCGAATGTTCTTGCATTGCTTCACACATATGCTTTTGGGGGACACCTAATATCTAAACCATAGCACCATTCGAACAGAGATAGTAAGAAAAGCGCTCATTTTCATTTTCATTTACCTGCCCTTTGCTGTAAGCCCCTGAGCTTAAGAGCTTGACCAGATGTTATGGTGTTAGTGTGAGGGACTCTTAGTGAGAACACTTTTTCCCTCCAAGGCTGCTCCATCTGTTCATTTTTATTTTGGAAATTTTCAATTATATCCAGTTTTTAAATTTTATTTATTTATTTTTTTAATTTGTATTTTAATTTGCATTTTGATTCATTGTATACAAATGGGGTACAACTTTTCATTTCTATGGTTGTGTACATTGTAGATTTATACCGTTCGTGTGAGTATACATGTACATAGGGTAATGATGTCTGTTCCATCCCATCATCTTTCATACCCCGCCTTCATCTTCTCATCGCCCTCTACCAAATCTAAAGTTCCTAAATTCTTCTCCTACTCCCCACTCCCCCACTCCCATTATGTATCATCATCCACTTATTTGAGAACACATTCAGTCTTTGGTTTTTCAGGCTTGGCTTATTTCACTTAGCATGATATTCTCCAATTCCATCCATTTATCTACAAATGCCACAATATTATTCTTCTTAATGGCTGAATAATATTCCATTGTGTTATATATACCACAGTTTCTTTATCCATTCATCAATTGAAGGGCATCTCAGTTGGTTCCACAATCTAGCTATTGTGAATTGAGTTGCTATAAACATTGATGTGGCTATGTTACTGTAGTATGCTGTTTTTAAGTCCTCCTCCATATAAACTGAGGAGTGGGATGGCTGGGTCAAATGGTGGGTCCATTCCAAGTTTTCTGAGGAATCTCCATACTGCTTTCCAGAGTGGCTATGACAATTTGCAATTCTACCAGCAATGTGCAAATGTGCCTTTTTCCCACATCCACACCAACATCTATTATTGTTTGTGTTCTTGATAATAGCCATTCTAATTGGAGTAAGATGAAATCTTAGAGTTGTTTTAATTTGAATTTCTCTAATTACTAGAGGTGTTGAACACTTTTTCATATGTTTATTAATCACCTGTATATCTTCTTCTGGAGACAAACCCACATAAGTACAGTAACCTCATACTAGACAAAGGAGCCAAAAACATACAATGGAGAAAAGATAGCCTGGTCAACAAATGGTGCTGGGAAAATTTGAAATTCATATGTAATAAAATGAAATTAAACCTCTATCTCTCACCCTGAACAAAACTCAATTCAAAATGGATCAAGGACCTAGGAATTATACCAGAGACCCTACACCAAATAGAAGAAAAAGTAGGCCTGAATCTTCATCATGTTGATTCAGGACCAGACTTCCTTAAGAAGACCTCCCAAAGAACAAGAAGTCAAAGCAAGAATCAATAAATGGGATGGATTCAAACTAAAAAGCTTTATCACAGCAAAGGATACAACCAATAATATGAAAAGAGAGCCTACAGAGTGGGAGAAAAATCTTTTCCACACACACTTCAGATAGAGCACTAATCTCCAACATTTATAAAGAACTTACAAAACTTTACACCAAAAATACAAAGAACCCAATCAATAAATGGGCCAAGGAACTGGATGACACTTTACAGAAGAACATATCCAGTTTTGATCATTACTAAAGTCTTGCTACTTTTTTTCAGATATCCCCTATGATTTTTACTAGAACATGTCAGGCATCTATCATTTCACCAATCAGTACTTTACTAGGAGTCTGTTATAGATAGTAACTTCTAAGTACCATGATCACCTCTAGTGATTTCTTACTATTATTCCCCTTCCACCCTGTGTTCTGTTTTCTTTGTCCTACACAATCTTCCCCCATGTGGTGTGTTGGAATAAGGTCTCCCATGGCAGTTAGAGGACTCTTTGGATTCTTTATTCTTGTCCATGTGTAGGAGGAGCCAGAGGCTTGCTCAGATGCCACTTCCTTTCCTTTAGCACAAGAGGTTTCTCTAGTGGGACTGTGTCCCCATTGCAGCAGGAGGCACAAGGGCTGCTGCTCTCTCTTATGGACATTGACATAGGTCAATGGGTTCAGATGATGTCAATCAGATTCTCCAAAATCAGGTTCCCATTGCTTTTTCTTGTGACAGTATTAGTCATCATGGATTTATGGGTAGATGGATTCTTTATGTCATTAGGAGTTTCAAAAAGGTGACCTTTCAAATTCTGCATTTCACCCGACATTTATGACATGGAGCTTCTACATAAATGATTTTCCTGTACAAATGTTTGGTTACCTTGAAATGCAGATTTTCCAGGAGAGGCAAGACTATGGCTTGACTGTAATAATGAATGGATGTGCTAGCAAACTCTAACAATAAACAGAGTTCTTTGTTTGTTTGTTTGTTTTTATGTGGATTTTGGTTGTGTCTTTTTTTTTTTTTTTTCCCCAGTATGGCATTTATATAATAGATATGTTTCCATATATGTGGTTATTATTATTTTGGCAGGCTCAGACTCTCTCTTTTGATCACCTTCAATGTGATTTCCCAGTCTTTTTGATATGACCCCTATAGCATTTGATAACTTCTTGCCTTCTAGTATAGTAATATCCCTCAGAATACGTTGTAAAGCCAAGAAGGGTGCAGAATCCTCCCCTTCCCATAGGTGTCTCACTTCTGTGGATGCAAAGTATATTCACAGAAGATAAAACCAGGGCATCAGGGGTTGCACATGAATGCTGGCTTGTCATTGCTTCCAGACATTTCCATAGACACAGCCGGGAAATATACAGAGAAGGGGAAGAATCAGGAGTTCTTTCTACTATTTCCAATTCAAACCTAGCATCACAGGATTTTACTTGACCTCTTTGATTTTATACTTGAATCTGCTTCCATTTGAATATTGGTTTCCAATGGCAATTGATAAAATTACTTGTTTGCTTTGCTGACCCACATGCACATTTTTATTACAAAATATAAATATACCGACATTATTACTAACAATAAAGCTGGTAGATGTAGTTTAAGGGTTCCTCCCTTATGGTTCATCATATAACTATATTATATCCCACCAAGATTTTCCAGTGAAAATCATGTGTTTTCAAGTTGCTTGAAATAATTCTACACAGTATGGTCATAACACCAACCTGAACTATAGTTAGCTTCCATTTGTTTTCCCATTTTTAGAAATTAAAAAATATATATATTTAGTTTTATTTTTTGGCATTTGTAAAATACTTTCAAGATTCTGAAGTGAAAACTAAAACGAGGATTGCTTAGAAATCTAGCTTTCTTCTCTGTTCTCTGCCTCTGTTCTACTACCCTAAAAAAAAAAAAAAAAACAAAAAAAAAAACTTCATCTGATTTGCTTTGAGTTATCTTCCTAAAGTTTTTGAGTACACAACATATGTGTATGTTTGCTTTGGTTTGGATCTCACATGTCCCCCAAAGATCAGGTGCTAAAGGCTTGGTTGCCAGTTGGTGGCACTGGTGGGAGGTGGTGGCACTCTGAGGAGATGGGGTCTAGTGTGAAGGAATGTGGTCATTGGGGGAATGTCTTAAAGGGCATATTGAAACCTCAGTCCCTTCCGCTCTCTCTCCTTGCTTCCTGGCAACCTTGAGATGAATAGCTTTCCTCACACATGCTTTTGTCATGAGGTACTGCCTTGTTACAAGCCCCAAAGTAACAAGGCCAAGTGATCATGAACTGAAACCTCAGCAAACAGGAACCCAAAATAAACATTTCCTCCTTTTAAGTTTTTCATCTCAGGTATTTTGTTAGAGCTGATTAACATAATATTATAGTATATATTATACATGGTCTATCCACATACATGTATGTGGATATTTATACCTGTATACTTGCACATGGCACATGTCATGCTTATTGTTTTGTGCTCTTCTTTGCTTTGTAACACATGTGGGAAAACCCCTCCACAGATGATATCTTGTTGACCCTCTTACTCCATGAAGAGGACACAGTAATCCATCCAGTTCTCTGTTAATGGACATGGGGTCGACTCCAGCATTTTGGTGTTATTACTGTTGTGGTTTAGCTGTGAGGTGTCCCCCCAAAGCTCATTTGTGAGATGATGCAGGAAAGTTTAGATGTGAAATGAGTGGTTTGTGAAAGCCCTAACCCAATCAATGAATTAATCTCCTGATAAGGATTAACTGAGTGGTAACTGAAAGCGGGTGGGTGTGGCTAGAAGGGGTGGGTCACTGGGGTCGTGTCTTTGGGGCATATATTTTGTAACTGATGAATGGAGTCTCTCTCTCTCTCTCTCTCTCTCTCTCTCTCTCTCTCTCCTTCCTGGTGTCCTGTGCTGAACTACTGCTTTCCTGCACCAAACTCTTTCACCTCACTTTGAGCCCAAGGAATGGAGCCAGCTGTCTATGGACTGAGACCTCTGAAACCATGAGCCCCCAGATAAACATTTTCTCCTCTAAGATTGATCTTATCAGGTCTTTTGGTCATAGCACTAAAAATACTAACTGAAATACTCACCTTATGGTAGTGATTCCTTCCCTCTTGCACACATTAGCTCTCACCGTGTGTCCACGTTTTAGGTAACTCCTTAGCAGGAAGAGCGACCGGTCAAGGAGTGATTGTGCTATTTACTTTGAGTCTTCCCCTAGGGCTCGGTAATTTCTTCCCCAGGAGATTCCTTAGGCTGTAAATTTATCCTATTGTTTTTAGGCAAATATAGGTGATATATTTTATATATGTATAGGTACACACATATGTACATGTACACTTATAACCAAATACATATGCATATGTACATATATCCCTTCATATATTTGCATATGTATATATAGGTGTGTGTATATACATATATAAAATCTCACTGTAAGTAGCCCTGAAAGTAAAGTAACCTCATGTTTATACTCAGACGTGACTGAATCTGAAGGAGATAGGCATAGGCTTAGTGTGAAAGTCAGTGACACTTGTTTTCTTAAATGGCCAGGCTCAAGAACATGACAATCAAATCTTGTAAAACCATTCCATTTTTTTTTCTTATTCTTAGAGAATCATTGTATTTGTAAGCCAGAGCACAATTCCCAGGTGACAAGGAGATCAGCCAGCAGTAACCTGGCAACAGAGCTCTGGCAGAGCCTCTTCTCTCTGACTTCACCCCCTCTATCACTCTCCCTATAGGCACAAGGGGAGGCCTGAGATGCAGGGCACAGGGACCAGTCTGCAGGGAATGCTCTCAGGTCCTGATTGAGAGGCACATACCTCCTAGGAGTCAGCATCTTTCTTGGACAGCCTCTGGTCATCTCTGAGGCTCCTTCCGTCACAATGACAGGGCATCTCATAGGGGCTCCTTGACACATGTTTAACGAGACTCACCAGGGTTCCTTCCGATGGTAGAGTGTTATCCACAGCAGTAGCAAATCACTACCCTCGACTGGCAGGCTTTGCTCTTCCTTGAGCAGTGACATCTGTTCTTGTGGGTCCATGGAGCTTCAGACTGTGTTGGCCAGGGCACCTACCCATTTCACTCCTGAAGATGGTGTGCTTGGGAGTTTCCATCTCTATCTGGTCAAATAATTCTCTGGAAACCTTTTATCCCTTCCCTATCTAAAAACTCATGACTTGTGAATTCTATATAATAAGAGTGGAAAATATCATATTGGGGTTGCTTGGGCTGAAGAAGTATAGAAGAAATAAGGACAGGTAGAAAGGATACAAATAGGGAAGGAAAGAGGGACTGTAGCATCAAATCTAAAAATTCTATGAACACCCTCACCTTTGCATCTCTAGCCAGTTTTCCTCCAAGCTTAAATTCTTAAAAGGTTTAATAAATCCTAGAGTACTATAAGTCTGGCTCATTAGCGTTTACATATCTTGTTTGCTTGCAAGATATATTTTTAGAGTGATTAAATAGAAGCCTACAAGAAGACATTGTTAAAGACTCATGGTATGATGTAGCCCAAGAGCTGTGTATTAACTAGACAATATCAACCTGAAGATTCTGAGAAGAACCAGACCACCCTGACTGCTCTGTGCTCCACAGTTAAAGAAATCAAGTTCATTTGCCTGACACCACCTCCTTATGCTTCTCATGTTCACCTTTATAAGACTTTCTTTAAAAAAAGTCACCCAAGGTCCCCAAAGTATGTATCACTCTTTAGTGCCTATACTCCTTTTCCTTTAGAGGAAAAATCCTGCTCCAGTATTTGCTTTTCTGAATAAATCTCCCAGATTTCCTAAATAAGTCTCTGCTTGTGTCTCTTTTGATGCACCTTAAAATTCCTTTTTGTGGTATAAGTCAAAAACCTGCCAAGGTTCTCTTCTCTTTCTGGGGACCACCTTGGACCTCATCCAGTAATAGGACCTCATGTTTTATCTCAGACTGCAGTGACACTGTACCCAACCAAGTTAAATTCATTTTTGTTGTGTACTTCCATGAGTCTGATGTTCTTTGAGCCAAAGAAAGAGTGCAGCTCCTTCAGAAATTCAGTGCCAACTCACAGGAGGCAGGTACATGAATCGGTGCTGAAACATAGGACTTGTGCTACGTAGCAGAGTCTGAACAAGTGTAGGAACAAAGGAGGGCCTTAAGAAAAGAGGGCATTTTGCACTTAAATTGGAATAGAAAGGATTAACCTGGTTAAAAAGTTAGTGGTAAGAGCAACAGCTAATACAGGAGGCTGGAATATTGAGTAAGGGCCTGGAAGGGTAAGAGAGAAAGAGAGAGAATGTGTCCAGACATGATGAAATCTTAATGAGCCTTGACTTAGGCTACACTTGATCTGAGAACCAGCGACATTTGGGTTATTAGGTGGGGAAACCCAAGAATATGACAATCAAATCTCATATAGAAACACTCCTGAGGCTAGAAATGGAAGGTCACTCATTGCGTTGAGCAGGATTATATCTACCTGACTTGGTAGTGATCTTTTCAAAATAGTAGCCCTAAAAAGATGGGTTATAAGTACAGAGATGCATGTATATCTGAAATTTGTCCTCCCATTCTCATAATAACAATGATATGGATTAAATTATTGGTAAATTTTGAATTGTTTTGAATTCTGGAGTTAGAACCACATGATCCATTTCTTTTTTTTTTTTTTCTTTCTTTTTTTCCTTTGAATTGGTTACATTTACCTCCACCTCCAGGTCTAAAGTAACTTGGTCCTTAACCTGAAGGAAAGCAACAGACAACAAAAATGGAGTGGGGGAGTTCTTGGTTGGAGCTTATGTTTTTTTCACCCTATAGTGATGTTTGTCAAGGTTTGTCCACAGGCAGGATGTTAGAGTGCCCCCACTGTGACCTACTTTAGTGAGGAATGAAAGAACCTGCCAGAACAAGTCAGGGGAGATGGAGTTGATCCAGGAAAAATTGGTTCAAAGACAAGGGCCAGTTTGGGGTAGGGGCAACCAAGCTGAGATTGTCCCCTGCCCAGCACCTCATGCTCATGTCTCCAATGCAGTCAGGAGCACACCACCAGCTGAGCTTTATGGAGCAGCAGGTAACTAGGGGGTGTCCCCACAATGCTTCATGGATGAGAGATGGGGACTGGCCTAGGAAAGCTGGGGGAATGGGGTCTCTAGAATGAGCTAGGAGAAAGTGGAGAGGACTGATTCCTCACAGAGCTAGTGAAGAACACACTTAACCCTTCAAATAAAGAGATGTTTAACATTGGACAAAACAAACAAAACCAAAATCTTGCTGCCATACTTCATCAATACTGTGGGTATCCTTATCTGCTCAAGAACCGCACAGCTGTGAGTCACCACTTTGTGTCAGGGATGCCTGGAATGACTGGAGACAGGGAGGAACTCCTGGGGCCAAGTGGCCACTGGAAGCCACAGGATTAGGAAGCCCGTTGGTGCTGGTGGAGCAGTCTCCAACCATCTGTGTCTCTTCTTCCATGCCATTGTTCTGGGGTCCAGCTGACCCAGTGCCAACCCCTCTTTAGAATGGCTTTGTTTTTATAGTCCTCTCCTCCTTCCTTTCAGATTAGGACACAAGGTTATAGCTGTCTCACAAAGGAGAAAAACCTCCCTCCTTCACTTCCACTGTCCCTTCTGGAAAGCTCTGGATGTATGTTATAGTCTTTGCCTTATGTTTGGACAGGGAGGGGAAAAGGGTTACCATTGAGCACTTGGTCAGTCTTGTCTTAGTGTCCTGTGGTTGCCCCAGTGGCCCAAACAGTGGAAATTCCATTGTCTTACAGTTCTGGAGGTTGAGAACACATTTAACCCTTCAAATAAAGAGATGCCATACTTCATCAATACTGAAGGTATCCTTATCTGCTCCAGAACCGCACAGCTACTGATAGAACCCAGTTTGAGCTAAACCAGTTTAGCAAAAATCCTCTATCCTTTGTGTCTGACCACCCTGGATCTTTTCACGTTAGCCTACCTCCAGCAAGAGTTCTGTTGAGTCAGTCTAATAAGAATCTCCCTTTCCCTTTGTTTCCTCTTAGTAATTTTCTATTCACCAACTCCAACTTGCTGATAAATTCCCACTTGTCCTTGTTAAAGTCAGAGTTGAGTTCCGAATTTCATGGGGAGTCATTTCCTAATTAAAGGGGTGAGCCAGGGGTGCTTAACCACTGAGTTACATTCTCAGTCCTTTTTATTTTTTATTTTGAGACAGGATCTTGCTAAGTTGCTTATGACCTCCTTAAATTGCTGAGACTGGTCTCAAACTTGTGATCCTCCTGTCTCAGCCTCTTGAGTTTCTGGGATAATAGGCATGTACCACTCCAGCAAACAATTTTTAAAACCTAAAAATCCCATCTATCTTTTCCATGGCCATCCCTTTATCTGACACCATGGCCCTTCTTGAATAAAGTGTGACTTACCATTTTCAACAAGTGTTTGGAGAAATTTTTCTTTAGCAAAGGGAAAAATAATTTTAGCAATGTGTTTTAAATGATGCCTGTTACAATTAAGATAGAGGATGTGTATCTCTTTCAAATGGAAGAGAATAAGGACTATTTTTTGAGCCTATGCTACACATATAGAACTTGGCTTATATTAATCTGATGATTCTTCATGTCAGCCCTATCAGGAAAGTCCTAACATCACCATTGTACAGTGAGAAACCATGATCGGAGAAGGAATGGGAACTACTGTTGCAAGCCTCTTGGGCCAAGTACTTCCCAAGTTCTCTCCACAGTAGGCCACCCTTTGAGAAGCAGCACAGGTCACATTCTGGAGACTATGCAATGGGTAACATTGGGGGCTGGTGAGGGTGTTAAAGACCAGCACCTCTGTGATGGCCTCAGATATCCTCTAGGAATGAGAGGCTTCTCCTTAGAAGGTGCATCTAGATATCTTGGGGCATTTCAAACAGATTTCTGTGCTCAACCCCAGAGTTCCCAATTCAGTAGTTATGGAATGAAGCCAGGGAATTTGTCATGGTCAGGGAGGGCCCTTTGGAAACCTCTGCAACAGAGGAAAGAAATAACAGAATAATGAAGAGATAATCTACTCAATGTCCAGAGTAGAGAAGCAAGAGTAACATTGCTTGCTGCCAAAGGGGGGGGGGGGAGATTAAAATTTAACCTAATGATTTGTGAAAACCCAAGGATATATATGAAAGATGCCTATAATCAGTATCTTTTGTTTTTTTTTTTCTTTAAACTTAATCTGTTGTTTTAAAACTCCAGAGAAATGTCTGTCTCTTGCAGGCTAGAGGTGGGTTTGACTTTAGGTGAGGACATAATCCCTGGCAGTTGCTGGTAATCCCTCTTAGGACCTGGAAATCTGTGTTTGGACTTTTCTCAGAGGCCTAGAGTCTGAGCTGGGGATCCTTCCGGAGGCCCCCAGAAGAATGAGAGCTCTCTGACTTTCCTGTGTGCTAATTGTAAGTCCCTAGCAGTGAGGTCCCTTGGTAAAGTGCTTCTCCAGGAACCTGAATTGAAGGGCATGCTGTGGTCCACATCCATTAGCACGTAGGCCCCCTGTGCCCCTCTGGGGGAGGAAATCAGATCATGGAATTAGTGGAACTGCTGCAGAGCTTGAATACAAAGTATCCTTAGCTAACCAAGTTCTTCTTTAAAGGTCAGTTAATAAAACTTTTCAGTTAGTGCTTTGGCTGCAGTTTGGCCTGCTCTCTGTAAATTCTTATTCATTTCTGGACTGGGAACCCTCAGCCATTGGTGGGTCCTGCCAGTGAAGAAGGGGGAGGTCCCTCCATCATTGGCTGCTGATTAACTTAAATATTTTCTTAGCGTATCAAAAGAATAATTTTTTCTTTAAAAAAAATATATATATATATATTATATATATTTTAACACGAGACTGGGAGGAAGGAAATGGCTCAGAGATGCCTTTGAAAGCAGAACCTGGAGAGACCTCTGAGAAGCTGGATGGAAGCGCCGCAACTCGCTTCTCCTGGCAGGTTTTGTGAAGGTGGAGAGAGAGAGAGAGGGAGTAATGCCTGCCTTTTCTTATAAGGTATAAAGGATCCTCAGAGCAGCCACGGTTTTCGCAGCTCCAGCTCAGATCATTTTGTATTTTTTAAGACTTTAGATAAGCCTCAGTGAGCCACAGAGCACTCAATATATTGACAGGAATTTTTTTTTTAAATAAGAGAATTATTCCATGTTACCCTTTACCATAAAACCCACATAATAGTATTAAAAAGATGACCATGTTGGAGTGTGTGAGTCTGAGTGTGCAACTGAGTGTATGAGTATTAGTATATGTGAACGTGTGGGTCTATGGGAGTGTATGTGTGTGTGAGAGAGTGTATTTGATTATATGTGACGTGTGTGAGCTTACGAGTGTTCAAGTGATAGCATGTAGTGTGTGTGCATATATGTGTATGTACAAGTGTGTGTGCACTTTGAGGAGGAGTTAATACATAGAGAATTCTGAACTGTGTGTTGTACTCAGTTTTAGGCTTACATCATGGTGATTTGCAGAGTGGGCTGTTCCTCCCTCCCTAGTACTGAGGATTGAACTCAGGGGTGCTCTACCACTATGCTATATATCCTTAGTCCTTTTAAAACATTTTAAATTTTGAGATAGGGCAACACTAAGTTGCTTAGGGTCTGGCTAAGTTGCCTAGACTAGCCTTGAACTTGTGATCCTCCTGCCAGCCTTCCTAATTGCTGGGATTAAAGGCATGAGTCACCATGTCTGGCAGAACTGAAGTTCTGATGGTTGAAATGGAGCTCCTTGGCTTGAACCTGAAGTGAAGGAAAAGAGAGAGATGTGTGGGTTTGATTTTTGCACCGCTGAGGGGATCGTAGGAAGAATAGACAAAAGGGACTGGTGGCCCTTGCTGACAAACATGAACTGATTGACTTCAGGTCTGCAACATGTGGTTAGGACTACTTTTGAAGGCAGATGGCCATACCTAATGTCCCATTGGCTGCTCCCATTTGCAGATGTGTGGTGTAACTGAGCTGCCACTGACCCAAAGGGGTCAGGTTTCACCAGGGCAACTGGAGGGTGTTAGTTGGAGGATGTAGATTCTTTTTAGTTTACCAGTTGTTTACTTGGAGAGGGTAGACAGATAAAATAACTATTATGACTCTTCTTGCCTCTGTGCATTTGTTCTTAGGTTGACGAATATCTGAACAATTACTTATACTAAAATGTCATTTGTTGTTTACTGAAATTTAAACTTACCTAAGTGTCCTATATTCTCATTTGATAATGTGATGATTTACAACAGCCCTCCAGGTTTCCCTGACTTTCAGAGTTTAACTTTCAAGAAGTCACAGGCTACTCTATTCCTGGTCATGTCATGCAGTCTCAGGGTGGTGGTCTCTGCATCAGCTAAGTCTGAGTTAGTGTTTGTGTTATCAGTTTCTTTGTTATTAAATGGGGCCACATATAAATATGGCTAATTACTATTCATGGTATGCTTTTGGATCTGGAATGTTTTCAAAAGCTTATGCAATGGAAGGATAGTCCCCAATGAAGCAAGGTTTGGAGGGAAGGGGAGGCTTTTAGGCAATGATTAGGGCTCTGGCTTCAATGGTAGATTCATCACTTGCTGGATTAATTCCTAATAGTGAATGGGTTATTTGTAGGTAGGAACAAGATGGAGGCAGTAGGTCACTGGTGTATAGCCTTAGACTATATCTGTCCCTGACCTGCCCCTCTCTCTTTCTCTCCCTCCCTTCCTAACTTCCTTCCTTTCTCTCTCTGTGCTTCTTGTCATGAGCTGAGCAGCTTTCTTCCACTACACCTTTCCTTCATGATATTCTGCCTCACCTCAGGCCTAAAGCAAATGGAGTCAACTGGACATGCACTGAGACCTCTGAAACCATGAGCCCCAAATAAAGTTTTCCTCCTCTAAGTTCTTGTCAGGTATTTTTGTCATAGTGACAGAAACCTAACTATCAGTATACCCATTCCAATAGTAACCATATGGCAGAGAGACGTAAATGGTTCTTTGCTCAGAGCTGGAGCTGGCTCCTCAGTGGGTTTGTGGTTTAAAAGGAGAGGCCAGCCAGGTGAGGGATCAGGGCAAAGCTGGTGTGTTCTGAAGGGAGAAGGTGAAAGGATTCAATGATGCTGTCATTGATACCTTGGGGGTCACATTGAAAACATTTTCATCTATGTGCTGCCTGGGTTTCCAAACTCTCTGTTTCTCCCAACTCTGCCTTCTTCCTTCCCCCTCCCTGTGACCTCTCTAGGGACTTGTGTGACATAGACATCACATCTGCATGTTCAGTTTTCATCCTGTTGAGATAATTGCTGTTGCAAATCTACTGCTCCCTTTCCGTTGGACAGAGGTAACAGTTGGACTGAGGTAATGCCCATTCAGTATTGACACAAGAGTCTAGTGTACTTCTTGACATTTCTATTGGGGTTAGGAACAACGTTTTTGACAACTGTGGGAACTACATTGCTTTAAAATCCCCAGCTAAATACAGCAGAACAAAATGGTCTTCTTTGTTTATCAAGCTCAACTTCTCACTCGTGGTCACTAAGTTTTATTCTTTCCTTATGCATATCCAGGTATCAGCAATGTCTGAATGCTTTGGAAGTTGCAAAATCCAGGATTCTTCACCAATAAATGTATAATTCCTCTTGGTTGGAGATTTTAAAATCATCCATGCCTTGAGGTGAAGAAATTGAGAATTTCTGGTAGTCTTCTCTCTCAGCTTAGGCAGCAGTGAGCATTTTCACGTGGACTATACTGAAATGACTTTCCTGTTCTACTGGCTAAAAGTTTTTGAAAATTCTATGCTTTGAAGTACACACAGTGGCAAAGGAAGTCTGTGGCTCCTACATAAGCAGCTATCAATTGTTACTATTTATTTGTCCCTACTGTGAGTAAATGTACATTGGCAAGAATAAGCAAATGCAGTGATCCTGGTACATTGATTTTATGTGAGGATGTGAAATTATCGCCCAAACAGATGACCAGCTGTTTCATATTATTCTGTGAATTACAGTAATTTTGGTAATTAGGACAAAATACTCTGATTATTATTTTTTTTCCCTCGGCAAAACCTCTAAATGGCTGATACCCTCTGACCTCAGAAGAAAGCGCTTTCTCTCATCTGCAGATAACCCAGGCAGTGATTAATTAAGCCCAATTAATACAGTCATTTCTAAAATGACTATCAGGACAGAGCATTAATGAGATTGTTGAAAGAACAGAGATATTTTCCTTCCTGCCTCCCCATCAAGGTGGCAGGGTGTGGTGGAGGATGTATCATCCCTGGGCTTCAGTACTATGCAGAGTGTGGGCGGGTGTGCTCTAGGATCCTTTCTGGTTCTGCAAATCTCTCTGGGGAAGTTTCCTCCATACAGCAAATGTTGCCTGTGGAGTGAGGCTGTTGAATTCAACTTTAGTTGCAAAGAGCTCTGTCAACACCTTGGGTCTTTTATTCTCATCTCACTATTTAGCCTTGACAAATTCTTAGTTCAAATAGCAGGGCTCATCTTGTCACAGGCCTGTATTTCTTTGTTCCCTGCCTCTAGTGACCTTGGAGAAGCCATCGAACCTCCTAGAGACTGTTTGTCTATGTGTAAAAGTCGCAAAAACTTTGTATACAGTCTGTCAGTGGCATGCAGTGTTTTGTGAACTTTTATTTATTTGTTCATTTTTTGTTACTGGGGATTGAACCTAGACCCTTGCTAAGAATGCTCTCCACCACTAAGCTATACTGCCAGCCCTTGCTTTGAGAATTTTTCAGACACTAAATGCATTGTTGTTGTTGGCAGATCTGACCTTGTTGTTCAGTGCTAGTGTTAGAAATAACTGCCCTTCGATTGTATCTGTGTCTTGTCCTTGGTGATAGAAAATACATGTAGCTATCGCTGTGAGAAAAAGATGTAAATTTGAATTATTTGTATGCAGAGAAAGCTGTGGCTATGGGTTTCTAAATTCAGATTTCTCAAGATGAATTGAAGCTAATGGATGTGAACCTTATTGCTACATCTCAATTTAAGTTCAGTCATCAAGTGCCTAATTTCTAAAAGTTTATTTGCACATTTCCAATAGAATGCTATTTGGAAAGGCAGGAGGCAGAACTGAATTTATTTCCTTTGAGGTAAAAACCTCCTACTTTGGGATTTCAGGTGGTCCATTTATTATCACAATGGCTGACCATTCCCTACATGTGGAGGGTATAGCAATTCCAATAATTTTACCCTAGGGTCCTTGATTTATAGTTTTATTTTTTCTGACTTGTGGAAGTCATACCCTCATGTATTCACACTGACATTTGGTCACAATTCTAGTGTGGTCCTGCTGAGTATTTATAACACACAGAGCATCCTGGGAGCCACAGTCACCACCCTGTTGCCAGGCACATTTATCCATCTGACTTTGAATCATAGCACACATTTGCCAAAGAAAAAAAATGAGCCATCTTTGTGGGGAGGTGACCACAGAGTGATCTGTAAAGAAATCTTTTACGTGTATTGAAATTCATTGCACTGCATTTGAGAATGTCAGATTGAGAGTTATAAAGAGATTTAAAAAAATAATTTCATAAAACAATATTCATGAATTGGTTTCTACAGATTGTTCAGCTAAGATACCTGGCCCAGAATTAACATAATGAATAATAGTTTTTTACTGGATTTGAGATACTTGACATGCATCATAACTCATATTTGTGAGACCTCTGTAGAGTAGATGTTATTATTTCCATTTTATTGGATTAGCAAATTGAGGCTGGCATGCATTAAGTAAAATTCCCAAAGTTGAAATTAATTCGTCTATTAGAAATGATTCATATCAAGGCCTGTCTGATCTCAAAGCCAGATGCCAGTCTCAGAGCCTCTTACCCAAAGCATACCAGTGTCGTCTTAGGTCTCAGGAATGAACGAAGGTGACTAAGAGAATTCATTAAGGCATTCTCATAATGCCTGAAAGTAGCATAGGGTGAAGCTATGAACCTCTCAAGGCCAGCGTATAGGAGGCAAAATTGTATAGCGATGTGCACAGTTTAATCTCTCCCTTATACCTTACCCCAGCACTGTGGCTTTAAGTCATACTTCAGTAATTCTTCATTACTTTAAATCACACTCCATCCAAAGCAAGCAACAGGGCACTTTTATGACAAGTGGGAGGTCTAAGATGATTGGCAGGATCTTGTTTTCATTGGGAACTTATTATGTCCTCAGGATAGCTGGCTATCTTTTCTCCATGTGGATTATTGGCATCTCGCCAATTCTTGGCAACTGCCTATTCATATTGGCTAATTCTGGTGTATCCAGGCATCCTATGAGGCTTCCTTTTAAGGTTATTGAATAGAACAGATTCCTCATCAGGAGCACTCATCAGACTCACTGTGGAAGATTTCTCAAGAGACACATCCTCAAATGTATCTTTGTGAATATCCAGGACATTTTCAGATGATGGCAATTTTAAATGTCCTGTTGTGAACTTAATAGAGCCCAAATACAAATTGAAAATTAAAACGTATGCAGCATATTTAAAAGCCAAATTAAAGGAGCCAGGAGATTGGGAGATGTGAGTCTTGAATCTGGGATTCAGGAGGGCTTCACCCATTGACAGAGCTGAACCTCAACAACTTCTAGTGGCTCCCAGCACTGAATAAAAAAGTTGAGAATTCACTTTTGAAACATTCTTACCCAAGGTCAGGTTGACCTAAATAGTAATTTGGTGAGTGATTTGTAAGGAACTAGTAACAATTCAGTAGTTTACTGAGGAGAAAAGCAAACTACATAAGAAAAAGTTTGTTTTGATTCTTGGTTTTCTCAATTACTCCGCTGCCAAGGAGCATTTTTAAAAGGCCAATGTTTCCTCCCCTCTGAGCTGGAAATTGACATTTGAATATACACTTCAGGTGGTGCCTGCAAAATAGAGCAGAACAACTGAGGCTTGGGGTAAGAGGTGGCCAGTTTGTGTCTTTTATCCATCAAGGCTGGTGCTAGCCCATTTCCTGATTGTGAAGCTCCCAGTTGTCCTGATTCATGGGTACTTTTTCTGTCTCTTGCTTCAATCAATCTTCCAGAAGCACCAGAAATATCTGAATAAAGCCACGCTCAAATTCTGGCTTACAAACCTGCACTATCTCACATCTCAGTTAAGCAGTAAGTCCCTTAGAGTGGCACAAAGTCTCCTCACAACTCCAACTTGAGTCCCCCTTTAACCTCATCTTGCTCCACTTTTGGTCACATATCCCATACTCTCCAGTGTCCTCCAAATGTACCCTTTCTTGCCTTTTTTTTTTTTTTTTTTTTTTTTGTGACATGCCTTTCCCTTCCACCTACCTGGTAAAATCCGTTCTTTGTGACCCAGTTGGAACATCATGTTTTTGTGACACGTTTTCTAACCATTGCACTACACAAAGTAGAGCTATTTGTGTATGGTTCACTATATACCCTTCGCTAACCCACAAACCCCCAAGACATATATTAATGCTTAGCTCACTGCTTAATATTTAGTGGATATATAATTCCTTTTAATTATTGAAGTATAGATGAAAGGGTTTAGACAAAATATGGTGAAGTAGGGCCTGACTACAATTGTCTCAATTCTGACTTCCAGTTCTCAATAATTGCTGAAGGTCAACTTAGCTCTAAGCACATATCTTCAATATTCATATTCTTCAGTCTTTGAGTCAATAAAATTTGCTGTAGTAGTTGAAAGTTTAGGTTCTTATGACACTGTCAAAAACAGCATTTACAACAATCTAGCTTGAAGATCTAAATTGACTTCTTTATTATCCTGGAATCTGACATCTCTTCATTCCAAAATATAAAATTAATGTTCCAATGAGTTGAGCAGAGAAATTTGGTTTAACAGTCAGAAAAAGGCTGAAGAAAGTGGAAACAAACAAATAAAAAAAGTAGATTGGTCATTTCAAAGTTACTTTCCTTGTGAGACTGAGACAGGAGGACAGAATAGAAAAATAACTAATTGGGTAACATTAGGTTAGCCTTTTTTTTGTGTAAGGATTAAGGCAGAGGGAATTTTATTACCTTGCCAATTGAAACTGGTCTTTTTGGGAAATTTGGCTGTTATCTCTCTAATCCTGATTTCTGGGAAGTTCAGATAAAAAGCTTAGCTTCAGCTTGGTGATGTGGAACTTTAGCATGAGTGAGTCCATTTTGATTTTTAGCTTAATCTGTTGGGGCCCAGTGTGGGAGCATAGTCCAAAACAATGATCTCCCATAATTTTTATTTAATAACACCATTTCTCCTATGACTAGTCTCAGATATCCAGGACAAACTCCTCAGTCAGAGGTAATTTCTACACCTTTTTATGGAGGATACTTGGGGTCCAAAGTTCCAGTTTTTGCTCTGATCTGCAGTTACAATAGGCAAATCATTTGCTCTCAGTTTCATCACATGGATAATGAAGGCATTTGGGATGAGCCACCTTTGTTCTCCATATGTTCTTATGTTTAGGTTTACACTCTTGTTTCCAGACTTTTTTTTTTTTTTTTTTTTTCCTGGAAAGTCAATATAATAGCCAGCACAGTGGGAAAGAGATAATTATATCTATTAGCTGTTACTTTTATCAACCAGTGGAAATTTCCTCATATTCCTTGACATTTTTGAGGAATGAGACAGCTCATTTAAATGACATTTCTAAGTAAATGAATAAAGGTTATTGCTATGGTCATGTGTTGGAAAATTAGTCTCAGGACACCTTTAAGAAGAGATAGGTAATGAGGGTGGATTAATGCCATTATGTTGGGAAGGGGCTCCTTGTAAAGGAGTTTAGCCTCACCCCCTCTTGCCTATATAATGCCTTGTGCCTTATTATTAGTCAACAAGAAAACCCTCACAGGATAGGGCCTCTTGAGCTTAGATTTACCAATCTCCAGAACCAAGGGCCAAATAAATTTCTGTTTATTACAAATGACCCAGTCTGTGGTATCATTTTATAGTTCCACAAAATGGATTAAGACATTTACCCTGCTATAACAATCTTTAAAAATATTAACCATTTAAAATTATGACCTTTTAAAATCCTTTCATAAAAATCTTTATAACAATACAATTCTCTGTCTTCAAAAGCAGAGGACATTGATTCCTTTTGAAGTACTGTGGCATAGAATGCTGGGTAAACCTAAGGAGAGTTGCTTTCATTAAAGGAGACAATGCAATATTTTCAGTGTTTCCTGTTTGTCATGATAAAAAAATGTTAAATTCTCACATCAAGGGATTCATTATGTATGTCTTGTATATATATATATATATATACATATATATATCTTAAGGTATATGAATATATATGTATATATAATCTGTATATGACCTATATGTGTTGGAATACATAATGAACAATAGAAATTATGTGGTAGGTAAAGAGTGAGAACAGAAAAATGTTCATTATATGGTAAGCACACAGAACATAATCCCATTTTTATAAAAATGTATATAAATTTATTGCAATGTTAGATAACATTAGGTGTGGCTCTCTCTGGAGGTGATTTAAACATTTCTTCTTTGTATTTTTCTATATTTTGCACATTTTCAGTGGCAATGAATTACTTTATAATAAGGAATTAGCAAACATGTTGAAATGGAAAGCTGCCAGTTTGGACATGACCATGTCAGCTGAGAGGTCCTTGAGGAAGGCAGGTTCACCAGCTTGGTACATCAAGAGTGAAGAGAGTTGAAATTCCAGGGGTTAAGAAAGTCCTAGTCATGGCTGCAGGAGAGCCATCTCCAAGTCATGGATGCTTCCCAGGAGGGCTAGGATTCAGGGACAGGGCTAGGGACATGAAGTTTTAAATATGCGACTGGAGGGAAAATTCGTTCAATGGTGCTGACTTGTCTGACAGAGTGCTGTCATTGCGTATTGAAGGGATTCTCCTGAGCAGCTTATACAGTAACCTGTTCCCCAGAGCAGACTAAGAAAATCATTTTTGAAACTGATTGTTTTCTGAATTTTTGTTATTGTGCCATGTGTTCTCTTTGCCTCATTTTTTACAATTATGTACATGGACCCCCTCAGTATGTTTGAGACCAGTGAACTTTTGGAATCTTATTCATTGGTGCAATTGTCCACCTGCATTTCTAATATTCTAAGCTCACTCTTATGATAGGGAAAAAGTTAGAAACATTTCCTAAGTCCTATCAGTTCTGCCCAAATCTCATTCAATCTGATGTTTCAATGAGGCCTTTCACATTTATCTCTGTCAACCTCCCTCTCTACCACTTTTGACTATTGCTCACCACATCTGTAGGCTGAGAGAAAAAAAAATTGACTATTGAAAATGCTGTATTTCCTCCCATACCACCTGAAAAATTCTTGAAACCCTGCTTGTGACATGATGTAAGATTTCTAGAGAAGATTAACTTAAGAAAATTAAAGTTCCAAGTGAAAATTATATAAGTTTTCAGAAATGTGTTTGTAGTCACTAAAATAGAATGACACTCCAGTTTAATTTTTATGGAGAGTTTCCCATGTATTGAGCTTTAAGTACTCTATGTATTATCTCATGTAACCCTTGATAGGAATCTTGGAGATAGGGACTATTGTGTTCTCTGCATCTTATGTGCTGAAGGGAAGTCATGAATTGTTAAAAAACTTAGTGAAGTTTACTCATTGAGTAAATATTGAAAACAAAACTTGAACACAGGTTGTGTACAATTTAAATCACACTTTGCATTTTATATTATGTTATTGTTAAACAAAGGGGCCAATAGTGACATACATGTTACATAAATTGCTGTGGATGTGGCACCATTAACTTTCAGTTGCTAATCCTTGATCACTGGGAACATCAGGATTTCCACCCACATTATATTTGTATGTCTTTAGTTGCAGATTGTGGAGTCTTTCAGATACATCCCATGTGGATAAGAAAAGGGTTTACCGCCAGAGGATGATATTGGCTGTAAATCAATCAAGTACCCATAAACTTATCTTATCCATAAACACACAAGAGTCAATAATCTTTTTAAATGAGAGGGAGTGTTATGGGTCTGGCCATACCAGCTCTGGCCTCTAACAACATGGAGTAGCCCAACTCTCTTTCTTTTATAGACACATAGGTAAAGAGGGCAAGGCCAGGAGGCGCTTCTTTGATGGACAGGATAGGTGGAGTTAGGGGAGCCATTCTCTTAGGGGGAATATTCCAGAAGAAGACAGGGAACCATTCCCACATAGCACCACATGCTTCCTGGCAGTTCCTAGAAGTCAGACATCTGTGTCCCATGGTTCAGCCAAGTCTGATTCTGCTAAATAAGGATGACTTCCCACTTCTCCCCCTTTTTAATATTTTTAAAAATGCAAATGATGGGCAGTTATTTTGAGGTGCCAGATCTTGGTTCTGAGAGCTGCTCCAAGGTCCTGGCTCTTGGATCTGAGGATATGGCAACCTATTATCATGATACAAAAAGAATTAGTAGCAAACTTGTTATTCCAATATAATACCATTCAATTTAGGAAGTATTTGATCAACCAGAAATGCAGAGTCCATGAGATCAATTTTATTTTTTGAATATCTTGGATATAATGATGTGATTTTATAAGATCCAGGCTATTATTACTGCTATGTCAAATGTCCATTAGATGATCCTTAATTATCTCTTAGTCCCATTGGGAAGTATGGTATTTAGTTATAGCAACACAGACATGCTTACAGTCATTATGGCATTTAAGCCTTTGTTTAAATTGGAGAGCAAAGGCTCATTACTGATATTAATAATAGTAGTTGTTAAAGCATTTAATTTGATCTCAATCACTCTATTAATACTTAACTTTCAGGGGCCATAGCATCTTAACAGAAGAAATCATGACCCTAGATATAATGAATGTGGGAATAGATAGAAACCTAAAAGAATACTTTAAAATATATAGGAACCAAATTATCAAATAAGAAATAACTATTAGATTATAAATGTGAATTATTCATCTTTCTAGTGTAATGTCAGTCAGCTCCTTGAATTCTAATTTGGTCTTTATTACATGGTTACCAGTAGAGCAAAGTAATATCCAAACAATAGGAAACAGTTCAAATTATATGCAGTTTCAAAAGTCAGAATTATTGTATATCTAATCTTATTTTGTATTCTGAAAATAGTTTTAAACAACTCAATTATTTGCCTAGTTTCTTAGATCTTCCATTGTATTAAAAATTTAGATTAAATATGGTTGCTTGTAAATTCTTTTTAGGAAATAAAAGTGAAACATTTAGTGGTAATGTTGGCACGTTAGGCCTTTTTGACTTTGAATCTTCTAGAGGAAAATATTTTGATATAGCTGTCTTTCATCAACTTTTGAATATCAATCCAAAAACATATCCACCACATTTACCGATAGTATGTAGTATTGGCAAGACATTTGTATATTTTATCCATTTAGGAAAGGCACCAGATTCTATTGCAGAACAATTAAAGCAGTAAAATATTGGTGAACATTTCATAAAAATGACTGGCTTTATATGAGGAAGTCCCATTCTAATAATTGTTTGAACATACAATCCTAAGTTCCAAGGGCCAGAATAATTGACTGGCCTAGGTATTCCTTATGTTGTCTCTTTCTCAAAGGTTACATCTAGAGAGTCCATCATGGGACCAGCATATAGATCCGTTTCCATTGCAGCAAGTGTAGTTAAATGCAGTCATATGGATGGAGATCATCACATTATAACCTCCCATCATATGAATATCATCAGTAAATACTGGAATCGATTCTCCAGTCCACATTGTTGGGTGTATTAAAGGTGGATCTGGGAAATGGGCCCAACAGATTTCCCATATATTTCACTTACCTGAGAGCTCAATAGAGCTAGCATATAACCATTGTGTTTGGAGATTTAAGATCTCCTTATTGTCAAATCTGGTGCATTCTATTGCTCCAAGAGTCACTTAGCAGTGGTGAAACTGCTAACATCAGAGTTTTTAGACAATATTTTTTGAAATTAAGTGGGTTTACATAGGGATCTGTTTCCCCCTTTTTATTTTTATTTTTTTAAATTGTAGAAAAAGACTGCTATAAGCTGGAGCATTAACCTTAAATTGTAGACAATGGCCTAGCATCATAAAAATATTTAAACCATAAGATATGACTTAATAAATATTTCTATTTGGCAAGGGATGTTAATAAAAGTTACCTATTATTAAAATCAATGTTGTTAAGTTGAAAAGGGCATTACAATAAAAAAGGCCCAGTTTTTACCAGATATAGGATTTGATTTTGTCTTGAGTAGTGGACTGAGTTGCAAAACTAAATGTAGTCAGTATGGACATTGTTTGTTCTATAGGTAATGGCCTTATTATTGTAAAATAACTTTAACTATTATATTAGAATTGGTAGTATCTATCAGGATAGTGAATTAATAATTTATTTAAAAAGTCTTAGAATTTATGTCATTGACCCAGCAATTACATTTTAAGGGATCTATGTAAAGATAATCCTTATGTATAAAGATACAGTTGTATGAATATCTTTAATAACCTTGTTTTTAAAGTAGTAAAAATAATCCAAATTTCCAACACAGGGTTTTGGATAAATAAACTATATGACAAAAACCTGGTATTAAACGTAATGTTGTAAAAGAATGCTAATTGTGTGCAATCTAAATCAATGTTATAAGCTTTAAAATTAACACTGTAAAATATGTACATCTCTGAACTTATGTATGAAAAGCAGTTTAGAAGATTATTTAGTAAATATTAATAGTTGTCAGAACCTCAAAAAAATTTTTGTGTACTTAATTTTCCCTAAGTGGGAAGATACCTTAATCTTGAAACCACCTTTAGCCTCTTTATCTGAATATTGTTTTATAAAACTTCCATATATAATTATTTGGATTAATATAAATTAAGTAGCATAATCTAATATCACATCTGAAACATGAAACAGAGAAGCCAAGAGCTTCCATTCCCTCTTGGAGGAAGGTTTCAAAATACTTCTATATCCCATATTGTTGGCCTTTAAATAAGCCAGTATCTCCTGAATGTCCTCTATAAAATATAGCTAAGTTTACTTCTTAGTGTAGAGTAACATAAAAAGCATATAACATATTTAATTTTAAAATATTAAATGATATAATTAATATTTTAATTAATTTGCTATTACTATATAAGTTTGTAAGAGACCATTATTGAAAAAGCTTTAGTTTGGGAAGCATCAGCTTAGTAAAATGTCCCTTCAAATCTTATAGTTTAAAGACTTCTTTATTTGGAAAACAAGAATATAATTAACATAATGAGTCAGTACTAATTACCATGGTTAATTAAGATATAGTCATTGATGTCTATTAATCAAATTTGACTTTTAAAGAGAAATTTGAAATTTGGAATGGAAGGTAGTATTTTAAAATAACAGTTATTGTTAAACCAAATTGTATAAACTATGATGTCTTTAAAAAATATTTTTTAAGTAATAGAAATTCAACAGGCATGAGAAATTATTTTATTGGAATAAGAAATTAATGTTTTAAGTATTTTCTTTTTCTTCTGTCCATTAGTTAGAAGGTCCAATTAATAGAAGTTTGTGAAAAGATCTTATCTATAACTACCCTTTACGATAGAAACTTAGAATTTAAAGAGTAAAATGCTTTAAATAACCTTAGGTTATTGTGTTAATTATTTAGCCAATTTAATTATATATAGCTAATCTAATTCCATGTAAATCTTTTGAAAATTTTGCTTTAAGTTACTCAATGTTATAGTTTTCTATTTTATCAGATGTAAAAAAAATACTTTTAGACACTTATATATCACACCTGATAGTTTAAGTGCTAGTATCTTGGTTCTCAATGAGAACATAGAGAATAAAGGTTTTTAGATGTTCTTTATATTAACCAAATTACAAATATGTCTACTGCTTAAATATATTTTAGTTGAGTCTGATGTTTTCATATTTAGTAGATGTTGTTCCAATTGACGATCTTTTAGCATCCCATCCTTGTGAATCAAATTAAGTATCTTCTGTAATAAAAGCTTAGATAATTAATTTCATTTACCTCAAATTAAATTTTTTTATTTTTAATTGCAAAAGTTAAAATATCAAACAAATGTAGACAATAATATTAATAATTTCTTTCCTGTTTTAAAAAAGCATTGGAAACAGGGATATAGATTTTAAATATTATAGAATTTGGCAATTTTATTATTTATTTGATTGCCTGGAAGTATGTGAATTAATTAAGAAGCCTTTTTACCTGGAAAAAATGTGAGTTAATAAATATAAAGAAGCCTTTTTTAATTGATAAACCCTTAGACACACTAAAAGAAAGGAGAGAGAAAACTCAAATTACTAAAATTCGGAATGAACAAGGAATATCACTACAGACACAAGTGAAAAACAAAACATAATTTGAAGCTATTTTGAAAATCTATACTCCAACAAAACAGAAAATCTCGAAGATATCAACAGGTTTCTAAAGACACATGAATTGCCTAAACTGAACCAGGAGGACATACACAATTTAAATAGATCAATTTCAAGTAATGAACTAGAAGAAGTCATCAAAAGCCGACCAACAAAGAAAAGTCCAGGACCAATGGGTTCTCAGCCGAGTTCTACAAAAGCTTTAAAGAAGAGCTCATTCCAATACTCCTCAAGTATTCCATGAAATAGAAGAGGAGGGAATCCTCCCACACTCATTCTATGAAGCCAATATCACCCTGACACCTAAATCAGACAGAGACACATTGAGGAAAGAAAATTTCAGACCAATATTCTTAATGAATATTGATGCAAAAATTCTCAACAAAATTTTAGCAAATCGCATACAAAAATATATTAAAAAGATAGTGCACCACGATCAAGTGGGTTTTATCCCAGAGATGCAAGGTTGGTTCAACATTCAGAAATTGATAAATGTAATTCACCATATCAAGAACTTATAGGAAAGAATCACATGATTATTTCAATAGATGCAGAAAAAGCATTTGATAAAATACAGCATCCTTTCATGCTCAAAACACTAGAGAAAATAGGGATAGTGGGAACATTCCTTAACATTGTAAAGGCCATCCACGCTAATCCCATGGCCAATATCATTCTAAATGGTGAAAAACTGAAAGCATTCCCCCTAAAAACTGGAACAAGACAGGGATGCCCTCTTTCACCACTTCTATTCAACATTGTCCTTGAAACTCTAGCCAGAGCAATTAGACAAACCAAAGAAATTAAAAGATATGAATTGGAAAAGAAGAACTCAAACTATCCTTGTTCGCTGATGACATGATTATATATTTAGAGGGACCTGGAAATTCCACCAGAAAACTTTTAGAACTCATAAGTGAATTCAGTAAAGTAGCAGGTTATAAGATCAATGCTCATAAATCCAATGCATTTTTATACATAAGTGATGAATCTTCAGAACAAGAAGTTAGGAAAACTACCCCATTCACAATAGCATCAAAAAAAATTAAAATACTTGGGAATCAATCTCACAAAAGAGGTGAAAGACCTCTACAATGAGAACTACAGAACACTAATGAAAGAAATTAAAGAAAACCTTAGAAGATGGAAAAATCTCCCATGTTCTTGGATAGGCAGAATTAATATTGTCAAAATGGCCATACTACCAAAAGTGCTATACAGATTCAATGCAATTCCAATTAAAATCCCAATGATGCACCTTACAGAAATAGAGCAAGCAATTATGTAATTCATCTGGAAGAATAAGATACCCAGAATAGCTTAAGCAATCCTCAGTAGAAAGAGCGAAGCAGGGGGTATCGCAATACCAGATCTTCAACTCTACTACAAAGCTATAGTAACAAAAACGGCATGGTACTGGTACCAAAATAGACAGGTAGATCAATGGTACAGAATAGAGGACATGGACACAAACCCAAATAAATACAATTTTCTCATACTAGACAAAGGGGCCAAAAATATGCAATGGAGAAAAGATAGCCTCTTCCACACATGGTGCTGGGAAAACTGGAAAACCATATGCAGCAGAATGAAACTAAACCCCTACCTCTCACCCTGCACAAAATTCAACTCAAAATGGATCAAGGACCTCAGAATCAGACCATAGGCCCTGCACCTTATAGAAGAAAAAGTAGGTCCAAATCTTCAACATGTCAGCTTGGGATCAGACTTCCTTAACAGGACTCCCATAGCACAAGAAATAAAAGCAAGAATCAATAACTGGGATAGATTCAAACTAAAAAGCTTTCTCTCAGCAAAGGAAACTATCAGCAACGTGAAAAGAAAGCCTACAGAGTGGGAGAAAATCTTTGCCACTCATACTTCAGATAGAACACTAATTTCCAGAATCTATAAATAACTCAAAAAACTCTACACCAAGAATACAAATAACCCAATCAACAAATGGGCTAAGGACATGAACAGACACTTCACAGAAGAAGATGTACAAGCAATCAACAGATATATGAAAAAATGTTCAACATCTCTAGTAATAAGAGAAATATAAATCAAAACTACCCTAAGATTCCATCTCACCCCAATTAGAATGGCCATTATCAAGAACATAAGCCACAATAGGTGTTGGTGAAATGTGGGGAAAAAGGTACACTCATACATTGCTGGTGGGGTTGCAAATTAGTGCAGTCACTCTGGAAAGCAGGGTGGAGATTCCTCAGAAAGCTTGGAATGGAACCACCTTTTGACCCAGCTATCCCACTCCTTGGTCTATACCCAAAGGACTTAAAATCAGCATACTACAGAGATACAGCCACATCAATGTTCATAGCTGCTCAATTCACAATAGCCAGATTGTGGAACCAACCTAGATGCCCTTCAATTGACGAATGTGTAACGAATCTGTGGTATATATATATGCAATGGAATATTACTGAGCCATAAAGAATAATAAAATTATGGCATTTGCAAGCAAATGGATGAAATTGGAGAATATCATGCTAAATGAGATAAGCCAATCTCAAAACACCAAAGGACGAATGATCTCGCTGATAAGCGGATGATGACACATAATGGGGGTCGGAGGGGGCAAAAATGGAGGAAGGAGGGACTGTGTAAGGCCCCCAAAAAGGAAACCCCAACTCTGTCCCATGGATGGACGGCAACCCCAATCAACCGCAGGAGGCGTCACTTGATGCAAACCGCAAGAGGTGTTTATTCCAGCGCGCTGGGACCCAACTCGAGGAGTCGAGTCCCTAGCAGAAAATCTTGTAGGTTTATAAAGGCAGAAACCACACATCGGGAGGGGTCACACATGAAAGGGGGAAAAGGGGGAACAAAGCTGCCAGGAAATTTCAAAGGGGGTCTGGGTTTGCTGACAACATGTTTCACAATGTTTTACAACAGGCTGTAGATTCTGGTCAATAGTTTCTGGTAATCCTACTGTTTGAGCACTATCTGGCTATCAGGCTCAATTTACTCTTTTACTCTCTGTTTGGGAACAGAGAACAGCTTTAAGGGCTTTGTTCCCATTACTGGGAGGGAAACCTTAGGGAGTTGAGATAAAACAGACAGCTTAAAAAAATGTCCATTCTTTCAACTGTATAGAGGGAAAAGAGGGGTGGGAGTGATGGCGGGGAAGGAAAAAAATAACAGAATGAATCAAACACTATTACCTTATGTAAATGTATGATTACACAAATGGTATGCCTTACTCCATGTACACACAGAGAAACAATATGTATCCCATTTGTTTACAATAAAATAAATAAAAAAATACATATTCATTTAAATCAGGTAGATATTAAAAATACATAAAAAAAGACTTTTTTAATTTTTAGTTGTTTACCCAATATAAATTCAACCTTATTAATTCACGTGAATTAACGTTATATGGATTCATTTTTATTTTAATTTTAAAATGTGAACATGCTCATTGAACTGTAAGTAAATTTCAAAATTATGTAAATATAGTCATTGTGTGCACACATTTATAGATCAGTTAAAAAAAGGAATTTTTTAATAATTTATTGTAAATGAAACTCCACAATAATGAACAAACATGCATTAAATATTGATTTAATTTGTCTAAGAATTTAAGATGCAGAAAAAAAAAAAAAACTTAAAAATATTTCAGGTTGCCAGCTTTTGTCCTGATGATTGTTATTCACCTTTAAAATCATCCCTAAAAAGCAAAAGATTAATCTACTAAAAAGCACAACTAGAACATCTTTTATTAATTTCAGAAAAATAATCTTTTTCCCCTTGAGCCTGAGAGTAGCCTCCTAGACTACTCCTAGTCTCCTAGCAAACCTGCAGGCTTTTTCCATTTGCATTTCTTTTTTTTTCTTTCTTTCTTTCTTTTCTTCCTTTTTCTTCTTCTTGTGGCGCTAGGGTTTGAATCCAGGCCTTGTGCTTGGGAGGCAAGCACTCTAACAACTGAGCTATATCCCCAGCCCAAGTCACCATCTTGTTTTCTGAGGTGCTGGGGATTCGAGGTGCTGGGGAATTGAACAGGGTTTCATTTACATTTCAATGTAAGCCTTCACTGAGATCTGAAAGGAGCCAAGGGAAAATTACTGGTTTGAGCAGGAATTCCAGGGAATACAGAAATAGATGACTGTAGCTAAGATTTTGATTTTCCTTTTATTCTCATGCTGGAGAATTAAGAAGAGTTAGGAAGAGTTAGTTTTTTTTTTTTTTTTTAATATAGAGGAGCAGGGGATAGGGACTAGAAATGAGCCCATGAAAACCCTGTGGTTCCACCATGTTGTCTCCGAATTCCTTACAGCTGGGGTGAGGTGAGTCACTGTAGAAGAACACTTCAAATGCAAATTACAGAGGTCCCCTGCTAAATCATCCTACTTTGACTTTGAATGCTCTCTAGTCTTCTGAATAGAGATTTTGTCACCACCCTTCAGTATCTCTTTGTCTATGGGGAACTGCTTAACTACTAAAAACTTTTTTTAATGTGTTCCCGGAAAACAAAGAGGTCCTGGATGATGAATATTTCTGACTCTTAGAGTTAAAGCTCTTCATAGCTTTTGTAAGTCCAGTGACTAAATTTCCCAAAGTCAACATCTTGGCCCAAATAAAAGCAAGTTTCTATTGTAGTCCAAACTCTATACTTTGAATTGTACCCCGAGGCATGTTAGTGGAGATACAACCTACACACAATTCCTTGCCTGTTTTTTTTGCAAGTATGCAAATCAAGCGATTTTTCCTCAGAAAACCATGGACACGCTTCCTAAATTGCCTCTAAGAATTGAGCAAGATCAGCTCTTTGTACATAGTATCCCTTCTGTTTTAAGATGGTTTTCAGGATAGCTAAGTAACTTTCTGTAATGTACAAAGCTGCTCTCCCCACCCTTTCCATTGCAGCCATTTCCCCGCCTCCCAACTACTCTTAGTCTATGAACATCCTAGCTAGCTATTGGTTCATCAGTCAGCATGCAAATATCCTTCTCTGTTATTTGTCCCCTGTTAGCCTGGCGGGATTCTTAAAGATAGCTTCACCACCATCTTTTCTCTTGCTTTTCTCTCCTAAGCATTTGCTTTCTTTCTCCTCCTTGCTTTTCACACTCTTTCTTTCACGTGCCCTTTCTCTTTTCCTTTCTTTTCCTCTCATTTTCTCTCTTACTCTGCAGGGAGACACTCTGTTTGCTTAACAGATTTCCCATGTATGGCGTGGTTTCCGTGGGATTCCTTACACTTCCCTCTCTATAGAGATTTACCCTAAAATCCTGATTAGGATGTTTTTTTCCCAAGATCCTAAACTCTTGCTCCTATCTCAGCCAAGTTGGGTCTCAGTCTCATGCCGTCAGAGATGCAGGCAGACCTGCCTCATCGAGTCTGCAGTATTTAAAGCAATCAGGTCTCCATTTACCTTTCAAGAAGTGTAGGAGTTGCATTCTTTCCATTGAATTTTGACTCTGGCTACATATTAAATAGAACTGAATAAATTTTATTTCTGTGTAGAGAGCGAATTCCCCAGGCTTAATGTCACACAGTTAAATTCCCTTTCCTTCCTTACTATTAAACTTATTTACATGTGCGTGCTTCCCACGGGAAAGGGGCCAACACCTTACTTTTATTTTTTCTTCTAAAATCCTCTCAAACAGTCCCCGTTTGCGCGCCAAATGTGGGGGTCTCTCAGCCACATCCTGCATGGATGAGGGAGGTGTAAATTGTTGGAGGATGATGTTGGCTATAAATCCACCAGTTACCCATAAACTTGTCTAACCCATAAACACACAAAAGCCAATACTCTTTTTAAATGAGAGAGGGTGTTGATAGGTCTGGCCATACCAGCTCTGGCATCTAACAATATGGAGTAGCCCAACTCTCCTTTATTTTATAGTCACACAGGTAAATGCGGCAAGGCCAGGAGGAGCTGCTTCTGTGATGGACAGGATTGGTGGCTAGAGGAGCCATTCTCTTGGGGAAATATTCCAGAAGGAGATGGAGAACCACTCCAATGCAGCACCATATGCTTCCCAGCAGTTCCTAGAAGTCAGACATCTGTGTACCATGGTTCAACCTAGTCTGTCTGGTTCTGTTAAATAAGTATGGCTTCCCACAGCAGATATTATAGATATTAACTTAGGGTTTTTTTTTTTTTTTTTTTTGGTACTTTTTCCTCTATTTAAATTCATGTGTATCTGAATGTTTATAATTAAACAAAGAAGGAAAAAAGAAAAGTGAAAGCAAAATCCAAAGCAGAACAACAGCAACAATAAGAAAGCCAGCTTCCTTCTCCTAAAAAGCAGATCTTGGATTCTTAAAAGAAAATTGCTTCCAGCAATTCTTCTTTTACCATCTGGTACACCTTGACTTTACTCATATTTATGCCATAATAGCAGTGGTAATGTAATTTTCCGTTCAATCCCTTTGTAGGTATTATTCACCTAGTTCTCAAAATAGTCTTACACAGTTTAATTCTATTATTATTCCATTTTAGAAATGAGAAAACAGAGTCACATCCAAGTAATAACTTGGATAAAGCCACATATCTAGTAGGTGGTTTCTGAGTGGTGAATAAACCTGTGAGTTTCCCAGTTTCCTTCTGAAATATCATCACAATTATGGTCAATAATTTTTTTTATTGAACCCAGGGGTGCTTAACCATTGAGCCATATCCCTAGCCTTTATTTGTATTTTAACTAAAAAATTTAATTTGTTTTATTTAGTTATACATGACAGCAGAATGCATTTTGATACATCATATATACGGGAGTATAATTTCTCATTCTTCTGGTTGTACATGACATAGAATCCCACTGGTTGTATAGTTATGTAGGTACAGAGGGTAATATGTCTGATTCATTCTACTATCCTTCCTACCCCATATCCCTTTCCCTCCCTTCACTCCCCTCTCCCTAATCTAGAGTAACTTTATTTTTCCCTAGGCAACCCCATTGTCTAGTCAGAATGGCAATTATCAAGAATACAAACAACAATAAATGCTGGTGAGGAAGTAGGGAAAAAGGTACACTCACACATTGCTGGTGGGAATGCAAGTTGGTGCAGCCCTTATGGAAAGTGGCATGGAGATTCCTCAGAACACTTGGAATGGAACCACCATTTGACTCAGCTATCCCACTCATTGGTTTATACCCAAAGGACTTAAAACCAGTATATTACAGTGATGCAGTCACATCAATGTTTAAAACAGCTGAATTCATAATAGTTAAACTATGGAATAAACCTAGCTACCCTTCAATAGATGAATGGATAAAAAAAGTGATATATATATATATGTATATATATGATGGAATATTACTTAGCTTAAAAAAGAATGAAGTTATGGCATTTGTCAGTAAATGGGTGGAGCTGGAGAATATCATGCTAAGTGAAATAAGCCAATCCCAAAAAACTAAAGGCTGAATGTCTTCTCTGATATGCAGATGCTGTGGTAAATAAATTTTAAAGGGTATATTCCAAAATGGTCAAAGAGATGACAAAGAACAGTAATACATTAAGGCATTAAAGAATAAGAACACATCAGGATTCAAGTCAGCAACTGAGGAAGCCTAGCAGAAAGCTAACTTGATTTTATAACCCAGTTTACAGGGATTGGAGGAAGCAAGCACTTGCAAAACTAGAGACAAGAGGTGGGGGCTGAATGGGGATACTTTGGAATGAGGTCTAATAGATATTCAGAGCCCTGTTGACCTTGGAAGAACATGGCAATTTTATTCTCTGCAGAGGACCACTCAAAGGAATTCTGGACAGGGGTCCCTGGGTGACGCCGTCCAGCAGCGTCGATTTGGCGCGGGGGACAAATGAATAGCGAGGCTCTGGAATTCGGAAGGGTTTATTGTTGAATCAGGAAACCTGGGAACCCTGGCTTTCGAACCTGGAACCTGGAATCTCAAACCTGGAACCTCCAACCTCAAACCTGGAACATGGGACCTCCAACTCCGAACTCCAGTGCACGAGGTGAAGGGTAGGGCTGACGCCAATTATGCAAAGATTAGGAGAGGAGCTAGCTGCCCAATCATGGCAAAGGTCAAAACGAGCAGGCATGACCAGGAGCACTTGGGAACACTTGTGCACACGTTGTGTGTGTGGACTTAATTGAATATGGCCAATGATAAATCACCTGGGTGTGCTTATGTTAATCAACCTCCTCACTGCTGATGTGACCAAAACAACTTCTGGCTGGCTGCCAGGCGCCATCTTGGCGAGTCCACATGGCATAGCCCCCAACACCTGGGTACTACTGAAGGCAGAGTTGCTGCTCTGGAACTTGACAGTACTAAGTAGAAATATGAAAATCTGTAGGAAACAATGTGATGGTCCCAGAAAAACATTAGCATACAGGTTTATAAAGAATCTAACTCTCTTCCATTTGCCTATGGAATACTGGAAAAGTCCTCTCTTGATCAATCCATTAATGGGAAAATCCTGAAGATACTGACATCTGGTCATCCATCAAATGGTCAAGATGAGTCTTTCTTTGGTGGGTTCATCCCATGCACACAGAGAGTTCTTCAAATGAGTTTTTTCACTCTCACCCATAAATATAAATAGTCAATGATATCAGGATATTTTCAGAAAACTTTTAAGTTTAAAATAGATTTAAAAAGCAGACAAATAGAAAACGAAACATAACAAGTAAATCAAATTTGAAGTATACAGAAAACTTATAGGAAGTGGGAAACTTGGAAAATCCTAGAAAGTATTCAGAGAGATAAGAGAAAATATGAAAAATTTATCACATGAACAAGAGGCTACTAAAATTTTCAGAGAACAGCAGCAACAACAAAACTCCACTGAAAATTAAAATGTATTAGCAACAAAAATTAAATATAGGAGTTGGAGTATACAGTTAAAGATATAATGTTGTCTCCTAAAATTAGAACTAGAAAACCAAGAGATATACAAAAGGGAAGAAAAATTAAAAAACAATTGAAGCATCAGTTCTGGAGATTCAACAATCAAATAGATTTCCAAAAAGGAAGCAGAAGGAAAATAAAAAATAACTCACTTTAAAGAAATGTTTCAATTTATTTCCCAAATGAAAATACCTCAAGGCCCAGCAAAATGGATGAGAATGAATCTATACAAAGAAATAAGCAGTGAAATTTTGGAGTGATAGAGACAGAAAGATTGTAAAAATGACTTGACCCACACACATTCACATTCTTGCTAACCAACGTGTAGATACTTCCACAGAATCTGGTTCCTTAAGCATGAAATTGGAAACTAGTGGAAATATGTCCTGAAAACAGTGAGAGATGAATCAACATCCTAAAACCAGGCTTCCAAATTATAATTTTATACTTCATTTGATATTCAACAAAGAATGGGACATGAAAGCTATACCTAGGTATATACATCTCCAAAATCTTGGCTTTTACTTCTTCTCAACAGTTTACTAGAAACTGTGTTCCACTACATTATTGAGGGTTATTATCAACAATAAGGAAAGCATAAGTTCCAAAAAAATATTAAGGATTGTAGTAGTCTCTCAGGCTGCCATAACTCACTACCATATACTGGATGGCTAAAGAACCAAAAATTTAATTTTTCATAGTTCTGGAGGTTAGAAGTTCCAGAAAAAAGAGAGAAAAGTGAATTTTGGTGAAGGCTCTCTTCCCGGCTGGACTGGTGTCAAAAATTTGAACTGCTACTGTGTTCTCACCAGAGAGCTGCCTTTTTGTTATGTCCTCACATGGTCTTTTCTCGAGGTTTGTGCGTTCAGAGAGTGAACACCCTGATGTCCTTTTTATAAGGACACTAATCTGACAGGATCAGGACCCCACCCCGGCGACCTCATTTAACCTTTTTTTTTTTTTATTGTAAACAAATGGGATACATGTTGTTTCTGTTTGTACATGGAGTCAAGGCATACCATTTGTGTAATCATAAATTTACATAGGGTAATGTTGTTTGATTCATTCTCTTATTTTTTTTCCTTCCCCCCACCCCTCCCACCCCTCTTTTCCCTCTATACAGTCCTTCCTTCTTCCATTCTTGAACCCTCCTTAAACCCAAACCTAAACCTAACCCTAACCCTAACACTAATCCCTCCCAACCCCCATGATAAGTCATCATCCTCTTATCAGCGAGATCATTCGTTGTTTAGTTTTTTGAGATTGTCTTATCTCACTTAGCATGATATTCTCCAATTTCATCCATTTGCCTGAAAATGCCATAATTTTATCATTCTTTATGATAGAGTAATATTTCATTGTGTGTATATATATATATATATATATATATATATATATATATATACATACATATGCCACAAGTTTCTTTATACATTCATCAGTTGAAGGGCATCTAGGTTGGTTCCACAGTCTGGCTATTGTGAATTGAGCAGCTATGAACATTGATGTGGCTGTATCTCTGTAGTATGCTGATTTTAAGTCCTTTGGGTATAGGCCAAGGAGTGGGATAGCTGGGTCAAATGGTGGTTCCATTCCAAGTTTTCTAAGGAATCTCCACACTGCTTTCCAAGTGGCTGCACTAATTTGCAGCCCCACCAGCAATGTATGAGTGTACCTTTCTCTCCACATCCTCGCCAACACCTGTTGTTGCTCGTATTCTTGATAATCACCATTCTAATTGGGGTGAGAAGGAATCTTAGGGTGGTTTTGATTTGCATTTCTCTTATTATTAGAGATAGTGAACATTTTTCCATATGTTTGTTGATTGCTTGTAGATCTTCTTCTGTGAAGTGTCTATTCATTTCCTTAGCCCATTTGTCGACTGGATTATTTGAATTCTTGGAGTAGAGTTTTTTGAGTTCTTTATAGATTCTGGAGATTAGTGCTCTATCTGAAGTATGATTGGCAAAGATATTCTCCCATTCTGTAGGCTCTTTCTTCGCATTGCTGATAGTTTCTTTGGCTGAGAGAAAGCTTTTTAGTTTGAATCTATCCCAGTGGTTGATTCTAGTTTTTATTTCTTGTGCTATGGGAGTCCTGTTAAGGAAGTCTGATCCTAGACCAACAAGGTGAAGATTTGGACCTACTTTTTCTTCTATAATCTGCAGGGTCTCTGGTCTGATTCCAAGGTCCTTAATCCATTTTGAGTTTAGTTTCGTGCATGGTGAGAGACATGGGTTTAGTTTCATTCTGTTGCATATGGTTTTCCAGTTTTCCCAGCACCATTTGTTGAAGAGGCTATCTTTTCTCCATTGCATATTTTTGGCACCTTTGTCTAGTATGAGAAAATTGTATTTATTTGGGTTTGTGTCTGTGTCCTCTATTCTGTACCATTGATCTACCTGTCTATTTTGGTACCAATACCATGCTGTTTTTGTTACTATAGCTTTGTAGTAGAGTTGAAGATCTGGTATTGCAATACCCCCTGTTTCACTCTTCCTGCTAAGGATTGCTTTAGCTATTCTGGGTTTCTTATTCTTCCAGATGAATTTCATAATTGCTTGCTCTATTTCTGTAAGGTACGTCATTGGGATTTTAATTGGAATTGCATTGAATTTGTATAGCACTTTAAGTAGTATGGCCATTTTGATAATATTAATTCTTCCTATCCAAGAACATGGAAGATCTTTCCATCTTCTAAGGTTTTCTTTAATTTCTTTCTTTAGTGTTGTATAGTTCTCATTGTAGAGATCTTTCACCTCTTTTGTGAGATTGATTCCCAAGTATTTTATTTTTTTCGAGGCTATTGTGAATGGGGTAGTTTTCCTAATTTCTCTTTCTGAAGATTCATCACTTATGTATAAAAATGCGTTGGATTTATGGGCATTGATCTTGTAACCTGCTACTTTACTGAATTCACTTATGAGTTCTAAGAGTTTTCTGGTGGAATTTCCAGGTTCCTCTAAATATATAATCATGTCATCAGCGAACAGGGATAGTTTGAGTTCTTCTTTTCCAATTCGTATCCCTTTAATTTCTTTGGTTTGTCTAATTGCTCTGGCCAGAGTCTCAAGAACAATGTTGAATAGAAGGGGTGAAAGAGGGCATCCCTGCCTTGTTCTAGTTTTTAGGGGGAATGCTTTCAGTTTTTCACCATTTAGAATGATATTAGCCATGGGCTTAGCATAAATGGCCTTTACAATGTTAAGGAAAGTTCTCACTACCCCAATTTTTTCTAGTGTTTTGAGCATGAAGGGTGCTGTATTTTATCAAATGCTTTTTCTGCATCTATTGAAATAATCATGTGATTCTTGACTTTAAGTCTATTAATATGGTGAATTACGTTTATTGATTTCCTGATGTTGAATCAACCTTGCATCCCTGGGATGAAACCCACTTGATCATGGTGCACTATCTTTTTAATATGTTTTTGTATGCGATTTGCTAAAATTTTGTTGAGAATTTTTGCGTCGAAGTTCATTAAGGATATTGGTCTGAAATTTTCTTTCCTTGATGAGTCTCTGTCTGGTTTAGGTATCAGTGTGATATTGGCTTCATAGAACGAGTTTGGGAGGGTTCCCTCCTCTTCTATTTTATGGAATACTTTGAGAAGTATTGGAATGAGCTCTTCTTTAAAGGTTTTGTAGAACTTGGCTGAGAACCCATCTGGTCCCGGACTTTTCTTTGTTGGTAGGCTTTTGATGACTTCTTCTATTTCAGTACTTGAAATTGTTCTATTTAAATTGTTTATGTCCTCCTCGTTCAGTTTAGGCAATTCATATGTCTCTAGAAACCTGTTGATGTCTTTGAAATTTTCTATTTTGTTGGAGTATAGATTTTCAAAATAGCTTCTAATTATGTTTTGTATTTCACCCGTGTCTGTTGTGATATTTCCTTTTTCATTCCGAATTTTAGTGATTTGGGTTTTCTCTCATCTTCTCTTTGTTAGTGTGGCTAAAGGTTTATCAATTTTGTTTATTTTTTCGAAGAACCAACTATTTATTTTGTCAATTTTTTGTATTGTTTCTTTTGTTTCAATTTCATTGATTTCAGTTCTGAGTTTAACTATTTCCTGTCTTCTACTACTTTTGGTGGTGTTCTGTTCTTCTTTTTCTAGGGCTTTGAGCTGTAGTGTTAGGTCGTTTATTTGTTGAGTTTTACTTCTTTTATTAAATGCGCTCCATGAAATAAATTTCCTTCTAAGTACTGCTTTCATAGTGTCCCAGAGATTTTGATATGATGTTTCTTTGTTCTCATTTACCTCTAAGAATTTTTTAATTTCCTTTAATATCTTCTGTTATCCATTCATCATATAATAGCATATTGTTTATTCTCCATTTGTTGGAATAGTTTCTGTGTTTTACTCTTTCATTTATTTCTAACTTCAATCCATTATGATCTGATAGAATACAAGGTAGTGTCTCTATCTTCTTGTATTTGCTAACATTACCTTTGTGGCATAATATATGGTCTATTTTAGAGAAGGATCCATGTGCTGCTGAGAAGAAAGTGTATTCACTCTTGGTTGGATGGTATATTCTATAAATGTCCATTAAGTCTAAATTATTGATTGTGTTATTGAGATCTATGGTTTCTTTGTTCAATTTTTGTCTGGAAGATCTGTCCAGTGGTGAGAGAGGCGTGTTAAAATCACCTAGTATTATTGTGTTATGGTCTATTTGGTTTCTGAAATTGAGAAGGATTTGTTTGACATACATGGATGAGCCACTGTTTGGGGCATAGATGTTTATGATTGTTATATCTTGCTGATTTATGCTTCCCTTAAGCAGTATGAAATGACCTTCTTTATCCCTTCTGACTAACTTTGGCTTGAAGTCCACATTATCGAAAATGAGGATGGATACTCCAGCTTTTTTGCTGAGTCCATGTGCATGGTATGTTTTTCCCCATCCTTTCACCTTTAGTCTATGGGTATCTTTTTCTATGAGGTGAGTCTCTTGCAGGGAACATATTGTTGGAACTTTCTTTTTAATCCAGTCTGCCAGTCTATGTCTTTTGATTGATGAATTCAGGCCATTAACATTCAGGGTTATTATAGAGATATGATTTGGTTTCCCGGTCATTTGGTTCATTTTTTAAATTTTATTTATTTATTTGTTTGACACAACTTGTTTCCTCCTTTATTTGACAATTCCTTTAGGATAATTCCTCCCTTTGCTGATTTGCTTCTTTGTTTTTCATCTCTTCCTCATGGAATATTTTGCTGAGAATGTTCTGTAATGCTGGCTTTCTTTTTGTAAATTCTTTTAGCTATTGTTTATCATGGAAGGATTTTATTTCATCATCAAATTTGAAGGTAAGTTTTGCTGGGTATAAGATTCTTGGTTGGCATCCATTTTCTTTCAGGGCTTGAAAAATGTTGTTCCAGGCCCTTCTAGCTTTTAGGGTCTGGATTGAAAAATCTGCTGATATCCGTATTGGTTTCCTCCTGAATGTAATTTGGTTCTTTTCTCTCACAGCCTTTAAAATTCTGTCTTTATTTTGTATGTTAGGTATTTTCATTATAATGTGCCTTGCTGTGGGTCTGTTGTAATTTTGTGTATTTGGAGTCCTATAAGCCTCTTGAACTTGATTTTCCATTTCATTCTTCAGATTTAGGAAATTTTCTGATATTATTTCCTTGAATAAATTGTTCATTCCTTTGGCTTGTTTCTCTAGACCTTCCTCAATCCCAATAATTCTTAAATTTGGCCTTTTCATGATATCCCATAGTTCTTGTAGATTCTGTTCATGATTTCTTACCATCTTCTTTGTTTGTTCAACTTTGTTTTTAGGTTAAATATTTTGTCTTCAATGTCTGAGGTTCTGTCTTCCAGGCGTTCTATCCTATTGGATATGCTTTCTATGGAGTTCTTAATTTGGTTTATTGTTTCCTTCATGTCAAGGATTTCTGTTTGTTTTTTTTTCAATATCTCTAACTCTTTATTGAAATGATCTTTTGCTTCCTGTTTTTGCTCTTTTAATTGTCGATTGGTGCGATCATTCAATGCTTGCATTTGCTCTTTCATCTCATCATTTAGTGCATGCATTTGCTCTTTCATCTCATTGTTTGCTTTTCTGATCATTTTAATTATGTACAATCTGAACTCCTTTTCTGTCATTTCTTCTGCCATGCTGTCATTGGGTTTTATTAATGTAACATCTAGATTTGTTTGCAGCATTTTCTTTCCTTGTATTCTCATATTGTTCATATCAGTGGACCGCTGAGATATTGCAGATTTCCTCTATTGACTTACAATGTCCCTGAAGATTTCTATATATATCCCCCCTTAGCCTTCAGTAGGCTGAAGTCTTGGAGGAAGTTGATAATGCAGTGCTCCACAAGGAAGCTGCCTCTCTAGGAGTGGTGGCCTTCAGGTGGGGTATAATCCCTGCTAGTGGGCAGAGGTGCCTCCACTTGTTAACCAATGGTATCCAAAGGGGACCTAGGCTACGGGCTGAGGGAAGGCCTGTTTGGGCCTGAGTCTCTGGTTTTACCGTCCTTGTGGGGAAACCTCACCCAGCAGGGAAGACTCACCCGGTGGGGAGGTGTCGCTGGTCAGTTCCCTCCTAGAGGTTCCCCTCAATTTACAGCTAGCGCCTGGGCTGGGCTGCCTTCTTCTGCAAAGTTCCCAGGGGCCCGGCCCTACCTCCTGGGCCTGGGAGCCTCACCCTTCGCAGATGAATCTCCTTAGGCTGCCCCTCCTCAGAGAATCTGCTCGCAGGCCTGGAAGCTTCGCTCTGCCCTAAGCCAGTCTCTGTGCGGCTCTTCCACCAAGAAGCCTTCTAGATCCTGGGTCCCTGCTCTGCACCTAATCACCTGGCTATGTGGCCCCTCCTCTGAGCAGCCACGTGGGGCCCCGTAAAATCGCTCTGAGTCCCAGAGACCCGCCACACGCCTCTTCCTCCAGACAGCCACCCAGTATTCCGGTGCGGTCACTAGGAGTCCAAGAAACTCACTGTGTGCCTCCTCCTCCCACCAACCACCGGTAGCCCTGGGCCATCAATCACTCTGAGTCGAAGTGACCCTCCCGGATCCTCCTCCTTCTCCAGGTAACCCCCCGGGTGTTCAGGAGAGGTAGCTCTGAGTGGCTCTGAATCCACGTGACCCGCTGCATGGGTCCTCTGGGCAACCGCCCGGAGCTCTGGTGCGGCCACTCAAGACCAAGCAACCCACCATGCTTCTCCTCCAGGCAGCCCCCTGTGTTCAGGAGCTGTCAGTTTAAGTCCAAACAATTCACCACTCACCTTCTCCTTTGAGCAGCCGCCTGGAGTGCTAATGCAGTAACTGTGAGTCCAAACGACCCGCTGCGCTCCTCCTCCTCCTTCTGCTAGTCCTCCAGGCAGGCCCCGGTGTTCAGAAGTGGTCGCTTAGAGTCCAAACAGCTCGCCACGCAGCCCCTCCTCTGGCAACCGCCTGTAGCTCTGGTGTAGTCACTCTGAATCCAAGCGGCCGCGTTCCTCTTCCTCCTCCTCGTCCTCAGGGTAGGCCCCGGTGCTCAGAAGCAGTCGTTCTGATTCCAAACAGCTCGCTGCGTGGCTTCTCCTCTGGCAACCACCTGTAGCTCTGGTGCAGTCACTCCGAATCCAAGCGGCCACGTTCCTCCTCCTCCTCCTCCTCAGGGCAGGCCCTGGTGTTCTGAGTCCACACAGCTCTCCTCGCCACTCCTCCCCTGGGCAGCCGCTGGAGCCCCAGTGATTGCTCCGAGTCCCAGCGCTGTGCTGAGCGGCCTCCTTTACGGTGCTCTCAGTTGTCCGAGTTCACTGCTCCAGCGGGGGGAGGGGTGTCTCACCGGCAGCTCTACTTCACAAAGTTTCCTGCGTTCCGGGACCACCGTCCCATCCGGGACACCTTCCCAACGGGTGAGAGTCACCTGGCTGCTTTGAGTTGGTCCCAAGTGTCTCAATATCTCCTCTTTTGAATCCTGAGTCCTGGAGCAACATGAAATGCAGCCACCCTCTAGGCCGCCATCTTGAAACCTCCTTGAGTTCTTTATAGATTCTGGAAATTAGTGCTCTATTTGAAGTATGAGTGGCAAAGATATTCTCCCACTCTGTAGGTTGTCTCTTCACATTATTGATAGTTTCCCTTGCTGAGAGAAAGCTTTTTAGTTTGAATCTATCCCAGTTATTGATACTTGCTTTTATTTCTTGTGCTATGGGAGTCCTTTTAAGGAAGTCTGATCCTAAGCCAACAAGTTGAAGGTTTGGACCTACTTTTTCTTCTATAAGATGCAGGACTCTGGTCTGATTCCAATGTCCTTGATCCATTTTAAGTTTTGTGCAGGGTGAGAGATAGGGGTTTAATTTCATTCTGTTGCATATGGTTTTCCAGTTTTCCCAGCACCATTTGTTGAAGAGGCTATCTTTTCTCCATTGCATATTTTTGGACCCTTTGTCTAGTATGAGAAAATTGTATTTATTTGGGTTTGTGTCCATGTCCTCTATTCTGTACCATTGATCTACCTGTCTATTTGGGTACCAATACCATGCCGTTTTTGTTACTATTGCTTTGTAGTAGAGTTGAAGATCTGGTATCGCGATACCCCCTGCTTCACTCTTTCTACTGAGGATTGCTTTAGCTATTCTGGGTTTCTTATTCTTCCAGATGAATTTCATAGTTGCTTGCTCTATTTCTGTAAGGTACATCATTGGTATTTTAATTGGAATTGCATTGAATCTGTATAGCACTTTTGGTAGTATGGCCATTTTGACAATATTAATTCTTCCTCTCCAAGAACATGGGCGATCTTTCCATCTTCTAAGGTTTTCTTTAATTTCTTTCTTTAGTGTTCTGTAGTTCTCATTGTAGAGATCTTTCACCTATTTTGTGAGATTGATTCCCAAGTATTTTAATTTTTTTTAGATGCTATTGTGAATGGGGTAGTTTTCCTAATTTTTCTTTCTGAAGATTGATCACTTATGTATAAAAAGGCGTTGGATTTATGAGCATTGATCTTATAAACTGCTACTTTAGGAATTCACTTATGAGTTCTAAAAGTTTTCTGGTGGAATTTCCAGGTTCCTCTAAATATATAATCATGTCATCAGCGAACAGGGATAGCTTGAGTTCTTCTTTTCCAATTCGTATCCCTTTAATTTCTTTGGTTTGTCTAATTGCTCTGGCTAGAGTTTTAAGGATGATGTTGAATAGAAGTGGTGAAAGAGGGCATCCCTGCCTTGTTCCAGTTTTTAGGGGGAATGCTTTCAGTTTTTCACCATTTAGAATGTTATTGGCCATGGGATTAGCGTGTTGGCCTTTACAATGTTAAGGAATGTTCCCACTATCCCTATTTTTTCTAGTGTTTTGGGCATGAAGGGATGCTGTATTTTATCAAATGCTCTTTCTGCATCTATTGAAATAATCATGTGATTCTTTACTATAAGTCTGTTGATATGGTGAATTACACTTATCAATTTCTGAATGTTGAAGCAACCTTGCATCCCTGGGATAAAACCCACTTGATTGTGCTGCACTATCTTTTTATTATATTTTTGTATGCGATTTGCTAAAATTTTGTTGAGAATTTTTGCGTCGATGTTTATTAAGGATATTGGTCTGAAATTTTCTTTCCTCGAAGTGTCTCTGTCTGGTTTAGGTATCAGGGTGATATCGGCTTCATAGAATGAGTTTGGGAGGGTTCCCTCCTATTCTATTTCATGGAATACTTTGAGGAGTATTGGAATGAGCTCTTCTTTAAAGGTTTTGTAGATCTCGACTGAGAACCCATCTGGTCCTGGACTTTTCTTTGTTGGTAGGCTTTTGATGACCTCTTCTATTTCATTGCTTGAAATTGATTTATTTAAGTTGTGTATGTCCTCCTCATTCAGTTTACGTAATTCATATGTCTCTAGAAACTTGTTGATGTCTTCAAGGTTTTGTGTTTTGTTGGAATATAGATTTTCAAAATAGCTTCTAATTATGTTTTGTATTTCACTGGTGTCTGTTGTGATATTTCCTTGTTCATTCTGAATTTTAGTAGTTTGAGTTTTCTCCCTCTTTTTCTTTGTTAGTGTTGCTAAGGGTTCAACAATTTTGTTTATTTTTTCAAAGAACCAACTATTTATTTTGTTAATTTTTCTGAGTGTTTCTTTTGTTTCAATTTCATTGATTTGGCTCTGATTTTAACTATTTCCTGTTTTCTACTACTTTTGGTGTTGGTCTGCTCTTCTTTTTCTAGGGCTTTGAGCTGTAGTGTTAAGTCATTTATTTCTTGATTTCTACTTCTTTTGTTGAATGCACCCCATGAAATAAATCTTCCTCTAAGTACTGCTTTCATAGTGTCCCAGAGATTTTGATATGATGTGTCTTTGTTCTCGTTTACTTCTAAGAATTTTTTAATTTCCCTAGTGATATCTTCTGTTATCCATTCATCATATAATAGTGTATTATTTAATCTCCAAGTATTAGAGAAGTTTCTGTTTTTTATTCTGTCATTTATTTCTAATTTCAATCCATTACGATCTGATAGAGTACAAGGTAGTATCTCTGTCTTCTTGTATTTGCTAACAGTAGCTTTGTGGCATAAAACATGGTCTGTTTTAGAGAAGGATCCATGTGTTGCTGAGAAGAAAATGTATTCGTTGTTTCATGGATTGTATATTCTATATACGTCTCTTAAGTCTAAATTGTTGATTGTGTTATTGAGGTCTATGGTTTCTTTATTCAATTTTTGTTTGGATGATCTATCCAGTGCTGAGAAAAGTATGTTAAAATCACCTAGTGTTATTGTGTTGTGGTCTATTTGATTTCTTAATTTAAGAAGGATTTGTTTGATGTTCATGGATGAGCCAATGTTGGATGCATAGATATTTATGATTGTTATGTCTTGCTGATTTATGCGTACCTTAAGCAGTAGGTAATGTCCTTCTTTGTCCCTTCTGACTGGTTTTGGCTTGAAGTCCACATTATCTGAAATGAGGATGGATACTCCAGCTTTTTTGCTGTGTCCGTGTGCATGGTATGTTTTTCCTCATCTTTCACCTTTAGTCTATGGGTATCTCTTTCTATGAGATAAGTGTCTTGCATGGATCATATTGTTGGATTTTTCTTTTTAATTCAATCTGCCATTCTATGTCTTTTGATTGATGAGTTCAGGACATTAACATTCAGGGTTATTATTGTGATATGATTTGTATTCCCAGTCATTTGACTCATTTTTGTTTTTTGACATGATTTGGTTTCTCCTTTATTTAGCTATTCCTTTAGGCTAGTTCCTCCCGTTGCTGATTTGCATCGTTGTTTTTCATCTCTTCCTCATGGAATATTTTGCTGAGAATGTTCTGTAATGCCAGCTTTCTTTTTGTAAATTCCTTTAGCTTTTGTTTATCATGGAAGGATCTTATTTCGTCGTCAAATCTGAAAGTAAGTTTTGCTGGGTATAAGATTCTTGGTTGGCATCCATTTTCTTTCAGGGCTTGGTAAATGTTGTTCCAGGCCTTTCTAGCTTTTAGGGTCTGGATTGAAAAATCTGCTGATATTCTTATTGGTTTCCCCCTGAATATAATTTGATTCTTTTCTCTTGTGGCTTTTAAAATTCTGTCTTTATTTTGTATGTTAGGTATTTTCATTATAATGTGCCTTGGTGTGGGTTGTAATTTTGTACATTTGGAGTCCTATAGGCCTCTTGTACTTGGTTTTCCATTTCATTCTTTAGATTTGGGAAATTTTCTGATATTATTTCATTGAATAGATTGTTCATTCCTTTGGTTTGTTTCTCTAAGCCTTCCTCAATCCCAATAATTCTTAAATTTGGCCTTTTCATGATATCGCATAATTCTTTTCATGATTTCGTAACATCTTCTCTGTTTGTACAACTTTGTTTTCAAGGTTAAATATTTTGTCTTCAGTGTCTGCAGTTCTGTCTTCCAGTTGTTCTATCCTATTGGTTATCCTTTCTATGGAGTTTTTAACTTGGTTTATTGTTTCCTTCCTTTCAAGGATTTCTGTTTTTTTTTTTTTTCCATATCTCTAACTCTTTATTGAAATTATGTCTTGCTTCCTGTATTTGGTCTTTTAACTGATGATTGGTGCGATCATTTAATGCCTGCATTTGCTCTTTCATCTCCTCCTTCAATGCCTGCATTTGCTCTTTCATCTCCTCATTTGCTTCCCTGATTGTTTTAATTATGTACATTCTGAACTCCCTTTCTGACATTTCTTCTGCTGTGCTGTCATTGGGTTTTATTGATATAGTATCTAGGTTTGTTTGGGACATTTTCTTCCCTTGTTTTCTCATATTGGTCAGATATCAGTGGGACTCTGAGATATTGTAGATTTCCTCTATTGGCTTATAGTGTCCCTGTAGATTTCCAGTATACCACCTCCCATCCATTGGTAGCCTGAGGTCTTGGAGGAACTTGACAATGCTGTGTTTCTGTAGAAAGCTGCTCCTAGCCCGCTACTGGTTACAGGGCTTGGAGCTGGCTCTGTGCAGAAAGGCTCTCACTGGGTTGTCTGCTCCGAGAAGCTGGTCTTGGAAGGAGCCTGCCACCTGAGGGAGCAGGGCTGCTACGAGAAGTCTCTGGCTGCCCTGCTCTGGTCCCAGAGGCTGCCTGCGTGCTGGAGCTCGCTGCTGGCTCTGGGACTTCGAGCTGGCTCTGTGCAGAAAGGCTCTCACTGGGCGGCCTGCTCCGAGAAGCTGGCAGTGGAAGGAGCCCCCTGCCAGAGGGAGCAGGGCTGCCTGGGGAAGACTCTAGCTGCCCTGCCCTGCTCTGAGAAGCTGCCCCTGTTCGGGCCTGCCACCCGTGCTGAGCTTCACCTGGTGGGGAAGACTCACCTGTAGCTCTATGTTTGTCTGAGTCTCTCAATGCCTCCCCTTCTTGAATCCTGGGTTCTGGAGTGACAGGAGATGCAGTCACCCTCTAGTCTGCCATCTTGGATCACCCTGTGGAAGGAGCCTGCCACCAGAGGGAACAGGGCTGCTTGAAGAAGTCTCTAGCTGCCCTGCCTGGTCCCAGAGGCTGCCTGCAGGCCAGAGCTTGCCATTGCCTCCGGGACTTGGAGCTCTCACTTAACCTTAATTACTTCCTTATTCCAAATACAGGCATGTGCTGTTTAATGACAAGATATGTTCTGAGAAAAGTATTTTTAGACTATTTCATCATTGAGCAAACATAATTGTGTGTATTTAAACAAACCTAGGTAGGATGCTTTTATGCCTCTGATATTCAATGTAGGTCATTAGATTTTTCTCTGTATCTGATGTATAGGACCTTGGTGCATTTTTGAGTCTCATTGCCTTCAGTGAAACAAATTGTTCAACAACTTCTGTAACTTTAGTTTTATTCAATAATGTTGTAGCCATGGTAAAATGGGGCATGCTTGTCTGGTGAGCAATAACCATCACTGATTTTCCACTTTCATAGTCTTTTATCGCTTATAATCTTGATTCCAGGTCCAACAATCTAAGTTATTCTTACTGGCAATATCAGCAATGGGCTTTAGACACTCAGGGACCATGATAGAAAACACCAGATGTCACCAAGCTATAGAGAAAATGATGCAAACAGGACATGGTAAACACGAGAAAAATGAGGTTGTCACTGTCCACTCTCCTCTGTGTAGACTGTCATTGGTGGAAACATCATTAGTCAGTATATGACTATATAACTACCCTGGGGATTAGAGCTTCTGCATATGAATTTGTGGGACACATTCAGTCCACAACATTCTGCTCCTATCCCTTCCTCTCGTAAAATTCACGTCCTTGCATGTGAAATACATTAATTCCATTCCAGTCCTGTTCCTTTTCCCAACATCGACTCCAAAGTCTAAAGTTCAAAGTCTTGTCAAAATATTACCTAAATTAAGTAAAGCTGGACTCTTGGTGCAATTCCTGAGGTGGACTTCTGTAGCTGTAAGCACGAAACCAGACATGTCTGTGCTTTCAAGACACAATGGTATGATAGGCAGAAGACAGACATTTCCATTCCAGATAGGAGAAATGACGGAAGAAGAAAAAAAAGTGACAGTTCTCAAACAAATAAAAAATTAGTGAGTCAACTCTCACTGGAAGTTAAATGCCAAGGCTTGGTTTGTTGTTCTAACCTCTTCCATGGGTGACAGCATTGTCTTCATTGCTCTGTGGGGTAGTAGCCCTGCCCCTTTGGCTTGGTGGGATTGATGTCTTATCTCTAGGGTTCCATATGGTAGGTAGTACCCTCAACTATAAAATCCCTACACTTTGATATTGAGTGAGAAAAACTATACCCTCTGGGTCTGGGTGGGAGGGCAGCTCTGAGAATCTTTGACATTTGGGGTCAATCTTCTCTCCTCTGGATAATGCATGTTCATAGCAGAGTCGTTCAATCTCCTGTCTTATCTAATCTCCAAAGTCTGAGAGTCACTCTTCCCCAATTTCTTTGTCCACTTTAATTCCAGTGAGCAGTGTTTCTGCTGGCATTCCTGTCTGTTTCTGGCTTCTGCTGAGCTGGTTGATTAAACTTGTGGTTGATTAGATTTGCGGCTCACACTCAACACTAATCTCTTTATCAAGCGGTTATTCAGCTACATACTTAGTGTTCCCTCTCTCTTTCAATGTGAATAGACTGAGAATTTTCCAAATCTTCAAGTTCTGGTTCCTTCTTATTTAACATTCCCTCTAATTTATCTCTCTTGTTGTATTTTACCTGAAGTGGTATGGAGAAATCAAACTGCTCTTTGAACACTTTGCTTAGAAATCTTCTCAGCCTAATATTCAATATCACTTTCCAATAATATAATTCAGAGAATTCCTTGCTACTTTTAAACAAGGATTGCCTTTCATTTAATTTCTCACATGCTTATATTTCTTATTTAGGTCTGAGACAGGTCAGAAAGACTTTCGATATTAGCATTCCAACAAACATTCTGTCATGATTATCTGTGCGTGTTCTAAGATGATAGAATTTTTGTCTATAGCTATGGTATTTTCCTGAACCCCATATTTCCACAAATGGACTTTTAAGGACAATCTATTTTTCTAATATGGAATTCAAAATCCTTCTCACCTCTACTTGTCACTCAGTTCCAAATCCATGTTTTTAGGTATTTGATACAGAAGAAGTACTTGGCTCTTCTTCTAAACCTTCTTGAGCTGACTTACTGGTCTGCTTGGGATGCAATAACAAATACTATAGACTGGATAACATAAACAAAATAAGCTCATTTTCTCATAATTCTGGATGCTGGAAATCTCAGATCATGGAGGGTCAGTTTCTGGTAAAAGCTCTCTTCCTGGCTTGTAGGTGCATGTCTTCTTGTTATGTTCTCATATGAATTTTTCTCAGTTTATGGGATTAGTGGGAAAAGGGAGAGAAGAAAAGAAAGAGGGAGAGGAAGAGGTGTGTAGAAAGGAAGGGAGAAGAAGAGAGAGAGGAAAGAACATGCTCTGGTATTGTCGTATAAGGACATTAAGCCTATGGGATCAGGGCCTGTCTTTATGACCTCATTTAACTTTAATTTGCATCGTTACCCCAAATACATCCACACCGGGGGTTAGAGTTCAACATGTAAATGTTATGTGGGGTGAAGGACATAAACATTGACTCTATTAAAGGCATTCTATAAAGGAGAGAGGTGAAGGAAATCCTCAAGGCAAGGAGAAGGAAGTCTAAAGATGAATGCTTTGCTACATATGGGGTCTGATGTGAAGGAGGATGGGATTTATTCCTGAGTGTGACATTTTTGGGACAACTTAATGGTATGCAAAAACTAAAAACTTCCCTCTCCACTGAGAGTGAAAAAGAGAAAAGCGAACTGAGTAGTTGGGAGAGGGGATTACTAACTTTAAGGAAAACACAAAGTTGTACCAGAATAAGTGTAATCATGCTGTATAGTTCAACTACGAGCAATGATGAATTCATAGAAAAATGCACACATGTAGCTAAACAGCTTTTCATTTAACTGTATTGGGAGACATGTCAAAGGTAGACTATTCCCATGTTTTTAGGATGGAATATTAGAGTTTTAAATCTTCATCTTCTCAGTAGAATCCAATAACAATGTCTGAAGCACAAACCACAACAAAAATGTATACATGTAGAAAAACCCACAGAAATGTTTGCAACAACAACAACAAATAATTATAAGGATCAGTTTAAGAAATCAAAGTGGTTACCATTGGACCTCAATTATAAAAGGTAAAAATCTGTTTTACTTAGACATGTATACATACATATATATGTATCTATGTGTGTATATAAGTGTGCACACCTTTGCTAAAAATAAATGGATAACTTTTGGGAGTCTCTAGGATTTTCTAGGTATAGAAACATGTCATTGGCAAACAGAGATAATTTGACTTTCTCCTTTACTATTTGTATGCCTTTTATTTATATCTCTTGCTTTGGCTAAAGTTTCCAGTACTATATTGAATATGAGTGGTAAAAGTATACTGCCTTGTCTTGCTCCTGATTTTAGAGGAAAATGCTTAGATTTTCCCCATTCAGTATGATGTTGGCTATGGATTTGTTATACATAATCTCTATCATGTTAAGAACCTTCTATATATACTTAGTGTATTCAAGGTTTTTTTAAATATGAAGGGATATCAAATTTTATCAAAGACTTTTTCTACACCCTTTGAGATGATCATGTGATTTTTATTCTTGATTTTGTTAATGAAGTGAATTACCTTTATTGATTCACATATATTGAACCAATCTTGCCTCCCTGGAATGAAACCAATTTGATTATGGTGTATGATCTTTTTCATGGGATGTTGAATTCATTTAGCAAGTATTTTATTGATGATTTTTACATCTATATCATCTAGCATATTGGTCTATAGATTTATTTTTTTGTTGCATTCTTATCAGGTTTTGGAAGCAGGGTAATACTGACTTCACAGAATGAGTTCAGAAGAGTTCTTTCCCTTTCTACTTTATGTGATAGTTTGAGAAGCATTGATATTAGTTCTTTTCTAAAAGTCTGGCAAAATTCATCATTGAATCCCTCCTGTTCTGGTCTTGCCTTTGTTGGGAGAAACTTTTTGCTGCTTCAATCTCTTTGCTTGTTATTGATCTATCTAGTTTTTTAAAAAATATACTCTTGGTCTAATTTCAGTAACTCATGTGTGTCTAGAAATTTGTTTATTCTAGATTTTTAATTTTGGGGGACATATTTTTTCAAAATAATCCATAATGGTCTTTCCAGTGGTATCTGTTGTATATCCCCTTTTCATGCCTAGTTGTATTAATTTGGGTCTTCTCTTTCTTTTGATTAGTTTGGCTAAAGGTTGTTGATTTTGTTTATCTTTTCAAAGGGTCAAATCTTTATTTCATTGATCCTTTGTATTGTTCTTTTAGTCTCTATTTCATTTATTTTGTCTCTGAACTTTATTGTTTCTTTCTTTCTGCTGATTTGGGGTTTGGTTTGTTCTTGCTTTTCAAATATAAGATTAAAAAAAGATAACATTAAAGTAGAAGGTAGACCATTAGGAAAGGAAAAAGAGATGGGGGGGGTAGAGAGAGGTAAGACAGTGTAATAGGGAGAATAGATATCATCAAAGTATGTTATATGCATTATGGAAATACCACAAAGAATCCTACTTTTCTCTACAATTAGTATGCACTAATAATTATAATAATAAAAAAATAAATGAATGATCAAAGGGGCAAAAGAAGGTAACCAGACTACTAAAGGCCAAGACAGGAGCTTCCAGTTAAGGTTGGCTTCTTCTTCTCCTCCTCCTCCTCCTCCTTCTCCTTCTTCTTCTTCTAAATTTTTTTTAGTTGTCAATGGATTTTATTTTATTTATTTATATGTGGTGCTGAGAATTGAACCCAGTGCCTCACGCATGGTCGGCAAGTGCTCTACCAATGAGCCACTACTCCAGCCCTGTTGGCTTCTTGCCTATCTCCATTGTCTTTGTTCTAACCACTTTCCTATACTGCCTCCCAAGTTTGGTAATGTTGGTGCTGGTCACTGGCATTGTGCTTTGAAATAACTCCTTTTTAAATTTCTACTTACCCTCCTCAAACAAGAATTGTTTCGCATTGACTGGAATAGAAATTCTTGCAGATGGCAAGTTTATAAAGAACCACAACATTTTGTGTTAGAAAAACTAGTAGTTGAGATCTCTAGTTGATGCTTCCTGTACTCCAGAGTCCCCAGTACAACATCAACAACATCCAGTGGACATCACATTTCCACCAGGTACACACTTCCTTCAAATTATGTGCATTCTGAATTTCTGCTTATTAGTTTGGATGTCAGTGGCTGAGAAACCAGTTTTTGATGTTTGTCATCACGGCAGTAGCTTGAGCGACTCTGACCCATTTTTCTGAAACAAATCTAGGGTTATTATGTGACCGTGCTTTGTTTTCCTTGTTCATTTAATTCCCTCTGGATTAGAATGAGTCATCATGAAAAAGGAGTTTGATAAAGTTTCGCTAGTTAAAAATTACCTTGAAGGCTCCTGCCCTTTCTCCGGGTTTGGTTAATTGAAGGTTTCTATCAAACTAATATGAAGGTTTTGTCGTTGATATTTCAAACCTGCTGGTATATTTGTGTACTTGGTGAATTGTGAATATTTTGGAGAACTTTACTATTTTTAGTTTGCTATTCTCATTAATATTTCACCAGCAAGGTAAAAAGGACAGGATGTACAATTCAGAAGGTTAAGAGGAAGTGGGTGAGGGAAGATGGTGTGGTAGGCAGAGGAGAGAGAAGAGGGTGTGCATAACGGAGGAATGAGAAAGTTTGGAAAGTAAGTGCAGAGGTGAAGGGAGAGGCAGAGAAAAGGGAGAACTCAGAAGACACGTGCAAGAAATAACAATAAAACTAAAAATAGGGGGGAAAAAAGTAATTTAAGTCTAGTGAAATGGAGATAAACGAAGAGCTTCTTTGATTTTAGGTTCATAAAATATCATCTCTTATTATAGGACCTATAGGGCTATGAGGTCTATGGTCAATGAAGAGAGTTGGTTTCATATAGATCTGTATGATTTGAACATTCTTTGTTTTAATTAGAGTTTTATTGTTATACATAGTAGTTGGGATTGTTCTTACAAACCCATGTATGGAAATGTATTTTCATACATGTATGGAAAGCATTTTCAGTTCACCATTTGCCCCTTGCCCTCTCCCTTTTACCTTCCATCCTCCCTCCCCTCACCCATTCTCCTTTTGCGACTCTGCTGAACTTCATTTTGCTTGTTTATTTGATTGGTTTTTTTAGCTCATCCATAAAGGCGAAATTCCCCGTGGTGTATTTATATGTGCACATAACAAGATTATTTAAGAATTTATTCTGCATGGCCTCTGTTTTCCCACCTCTCCACTCTGTCTCCTGATCTCCTTCTTCTACACTACTGATCTTACCTCTATCTTTAGATATGCTATCCTTCTCACCTCCTTTCCTTTATTTTGCTCTACTTTCCACATATGTGAAAAAACCTTCAACCTTTGAATTCCTGAGTCTGGCTTGTTTCACTTAGCATGATGCTCTCCATTTCTATCCATTAACCAGCAAATTTCATAATTTCATTGCTCTTTATGAGTGAGTAGAACTCCACTGTGTATATATACCACAATTTCTTACTCCGTTCATCCATTGGTGGGCATATGGGTTGATTCCATAATTTAGTTATTGTGGATTTTGTTGATGAAAACATTGAGGTGGTTTTATTTCTATGGTATGGTGATTTTAGTTCCTTTGGAAATACTGAGGAGTGGGAGAGATTGACCATAAGGTGGTTCCATCACCAGTTTTTTGAGGAATTTCCATACTGCTTTCCATAGGTTGTATTGTTCTACAGATCCGCCAACAATACACAAGTGTACCTTTCCTCCATATCCTTGCCAACATTTATGATTTTGAACATTATTTTAAAAAATATTTTTATTAGTGCATTATTGTTATACATAATATTGAGGTTCATTTTAATTTAATCATACTTGCATGGAATATAATTTGCTCCACTTCAATCACCAGAATTTCCTCTTTTCCTCCATTCCTCCCTAGCCCTGTTCCCTTTCTTCTACCCTACTGTTCTTCCTCCTATTTCTTTAAATGTTTTTAAAATTAGTGCTTTATAGATATACATAAAGGTGAAATTCATTGTGGTATATTCACAGATGTAATAGCATAATTTGGTCAATTTAATTCCACCATTCCTCTCCTTTCCCACACCTCTTCCCTGTCCCTCAATTCCCGTTTTTTTCTCCATGTGTTTCCATTCTATTTTCATGGGACCCCCCCCCCCCACCTTTTCCCCCTTATTTTGCTGTAGCTTCCACTTACAAAAGAAAACATTTGACCCTTGACTTTCTGAGTCTGGCTTATTTCACTGAGTATGATGATGTTCAGTTCCATTTACTAGTATTTATAGCTAAAACTGCATTCTATTATGTTTCATCTATTGACAGACACCCAGGCAGGTTACAAAACCTGGTTATTGTGAATTTTGTTGCTATAACATTGATGTGCCTGTATCACTAGTATGCTGACTTTAGTTCTTTGGGATAAATACTGAGGAGTGGGATAGGTAGGACATATGGTGTTTCTATTCCTAGACATTTGTGGAATCTATAGCTAACTTATAGTAATTATTAAGAATACAAATAATAATAAATGCTGGTGATGATGTGAAGTGAAAAGTATATCAAACATTTTCAGTGAGTCTGCAAATTAGTACAACTACTTGGAGCATTCTTTTAAACTCTGTATTGCAGCCTGCTCCTTGGCTTCCAATTTCCACTGTAGGTGGTTAAATCATCTATTACTATTGCTTTCACTCTCTTATTCACTTGTTTATTTGCTCAGCACTTTGCTATGGGACAGCTCCTCTTCTTGGCTCTAAATAGAGCCATGTGACTAGACTAGTCACCAAAGGGCTGAGGACATAGATAATTGTTACAACTAAACAGTCTCTGTTTTGGAAATTTAGCTATACCACAGTGGAAATAATGCTTAGAACATCCCAGGAATATGTCCTGTTGCAAAGCTGCATGGGACCATTTTTGTTGGAGTAAGGACAAAGCCCTTCTGGCAGGGAAACCCTGGGAAGTCCTCTAAACAATCTCAATGATTGCATACAAAACCATAATTCTTTCTCGTTACCCTCAATTTTCATAGCCAGGAGAGTGTGACTAGTCTAGAGTTTTGCTTCATTTTTACATTTTTTTTCCAAAATTGTTTTAGGAAGAAATTCAAGCATCGTAAAGTTGGAAGAGCTGTGTATAACACACCCACAAGGCCAGAACTTGGTTTCCTCAATTAACATTTTACTCCCATGACTATCATATGTCTATCCTCTACCCACCAATCTCTTGAGCTTTATCCTCCCTCTCTCTGCATAGAAGTTTGACTGGCATGTACTTTTTTTCCTTCTTGGTCCACTATAATAACACATTCACTTTCATTAAGTGATTGTGGTATGTTTTCTGCCTTCCATAGTGTAGATTTTTCTTTTGGTCAATATTTCTCATCCATCATTTTCTTCTTTGTTCTTGAATCTTACGCAACTCTACCTTTTATTATTATTATTATTTTTTTAATAAAAGGAGACTTTGTGTTTAATCTATTCCTTTCTTTTGGTTTGTTTTCTGTTTATTAGTGTTTCATTTACCATTTTGTATTAGCATAAGAATTAAGGAAAGTTCATTATTATATTCTCTATAAAAATCACTTGTACAATCGAATTTGCTTTGAATTTTATTCCAAATATAATTTGAACATTCTTTTATATTCCCCCTTCCTTACAGTATCAACATTTGAAAGAAACATTCTAGTGTCTTTTGGCTTTGATTCTGTTCCTGAGGTAAAGTTAGTAGTCATTGAGGTTGCTTCAGAGACCAGCACAGGGCTCCAGGGACTCCCCCAAGCAGCCCAGCCCCCTACGGCGGGAAGCGCCTCTCTAGGCTAGCTTCCCGGGGCAGACCGCCCAGTGAGAGCCTCTCGACACAAAGCCAGCCACAAGTCCCCAAGCCAGCAGAGACATTCGACATGCAAGTGGCTTCTGGGACCAGGGCTGGGCAGCCAGAGACCTCTCCAGGCAGTATTGTCCCCCTCCAGCTGCAGGCTTTTTCCACGGGGCGATCCAAGATGGTGGACTAGAGGGTGACTACATCTACAGTTGCCCCAGAACTCAGGATTCAAGAAGGGGAGGCACTGAGAGACTCGGAATAAGATAGAACCACGGGGTGAGTCTCCCCCACCCAGTGAAGCTCAGCTGGGTGGCAGGCCAGGATTTGAGCGGCTTATTAGAATAGGACAGGGCAGATAGTGTCTCCCCCAGGCAGCTCTGTGCAGTCTGGCAGTGGGCTCCTCCCCCAGGGACAGATCCTCCAGCCTCTTGGAACAGGCCCCCCAGTGAGAGCCCTTCTGCACAGAAGCAGTGCGGCCAGCTCCGGCCCGCCCCGCTGCCAGCTCCGGCTCGCCCACAGGTTGCTTCAGTGACCAGCACAGGGCGCCAGGGACTTCCCCAAGCAGCCCAGCCCACCTCCGGTGGGAAGTGCCTCTCTAGGCTAGCTTCTGGGGCAAACCGCCCAGTGAGTGCCTGTCTACACAGAGCCAGCCACAAGTCCCCAAGCCACTGGAGACCTCCGACCTACAACCAGCCTCTGGGACCAGTGCTGGGCAACAAGAGACCTCTCCAGGTCTCTCTCCCTGGAACCAGTAGCGGGCTAGGGGCAGCGTTCTTCAGAAGCACTGCATTATCAAATTAATCCAAGACTTCTGGCTACTGAAGGCTGGTAGGTGATACACTGGAAATCTACAGGGTCACTATAAGCCAATAGAGGAAATCTACAATATCACAGAGTCCCATGGACATCTGACCAATATGAGAAAACAAGGGAAGAAAATGTCCAAAACAAACCTAGATACCATATCAATAAAACCCAATGACAGCACAGCAGAAGAAATGTCCGAAAGGGAGTTCAGAATGTACATAATTAAAACAATCAGAGAAGCAAACGAGAAGATGAAAGAACAAATGCAGGCATTAAATGAACGCACTAATCAACAGTTAAAAGGGCAAATAACAGAAGCAAAAGAGCATTTCAATAAAGAGTTAGAGATACTGAAAAAAAAAACCAAACGGAAATCCTTGAAATGAAGGAAAAAATAAATCAAGTTAAAAACACCATAGAAAGCATAAACAATAGGATGGACTACCTGGAAGACAGAACCTCAGATATTGAAGACAAAATATTTAATCTTGAAAACAAAAATGACCAAACAGAGAAGATGGTAAGAAATCATGAACAGAATCTACAAGAATTATGGGATATCATGAAGAGGCCAAATTTAAGGATTATTGGGATTGAGGAAGGCTTAGAAAAAAAAACCAAAGGAATGAACAATCAATTCAATGAAATAATATCAGAAAATTTTCCAAATCTGAAGAATGAAATGGAAAACCAAGTACAAGAGGCCTATAGGACTCCAAATATGCAAAATTACAACAGACCTACACCATGGCACATTATTATGAAAATACCTAACATTCAAAATAAAGACAGAATTGTAAAGGCCACCAGAGAAAAGAATCAGATTATATTCAGGGGGAAACCAATAAGAATATCAGCAGATTTTTCAGTCCAGACCCTAAAGGCTAGAAGGGCCTGGAACAACATTTACCAAGCCCTGAAATAAAATGGATGGCAACCAAGAATTTTATACCCAGCAAAACTTACTTTCAGATTTGACGATGAGATAAAATCCTTCCATGATAAACAAAAGCTAAAGGAATTTACTAAAAGAAAGCCAGCATTGCAGAACATTCTCAGCAAAATATTCCATGAGGAAGAGATGAAAAACAACGATGTAAATCAGCAACGGGAGGAACTAGCCTAAAGGAATAGCCAAATAAAGGAGAAACCAAATCATGTCAAAAAACAAAAATGAGTCCAATGACTAGGAATACAAATCGTATCACAATGATAACTGTGAATGTTAATGGCCTGAACTCATCAGTCAAAAGACATAGACTGGCAGATTGGATTAAAAAGAAAAATCCAACAATATGCTGCCTGCAAGAGACCCATCTCATAGAAAGAGATACCCATAGACTAAAGGTGAAAGGATGGGAAAAAACATACCATGCACACGGACACAGGAAAAAAGCTGGAGTATCCATCCTCATTTCAGATACTGTGGACTTCAAGCCAAAACTAGTCAGAAGGGATAAAGAAGGACATTATATACTGCTTAAGGGACGCATAAATCAGCAAGACATAACAATCATAAATATCTAAGCCCCGAACTTTGGCTCATCCATATACGTTAAACAAATCCTTCTCAATTCCAGAAATCAAATAGACCACAACACAATAACTCTAGGTGATTTTAACACACCTCTCTCACCGCTGGATAGATCGTCCAAACAAAAATTGAATGAAGGAACCATAGATCTCAATAACACAATCAACAATTTAGACTTAACCGACTTATATAGAATATACCATCCAACAAAGAATGAATACACTTTCTTCTCAGCAGCACATGGATCCTTCTCTAAAATAGACCATGTTTTATGCCACAAAGCAACTGTTAGCAAATACAAGAAGATAGAGATACTACCTTGTACTCTATCAGATCATAATGGATTGAAATTAGAAATAAATGACAGAATAAAAAACAGAAACTTCTCTAATACTTGGAGATTAAATAATACACTATTATATGATGAATGGATAACAGAAGACATCAGGAGGGAAATTAAAAAATTCTTAGAAGTTAACGAGAACAAACACACATCATATCAAAATCTGTGGGACACTATGAAAGCAGTACTTAGATTTATTTCATGGGTTGCATTCAACAAAAGAAGTAGAAATGAACAAATAAATGACTTAACACTACAGCTCAAAGCCCTAGAAAAAGAAGAGCAGACCAACACCAAAAGTAGTAGAAGACAGGAAATAGTTAAAATCAGAGCCAAAATCAATGAAATTGAAACAAAAGAAACAATCGGAAAAATTAACAAAATAAATAGTTGGTTCTCTGAAAAAATAAACAAAATTGTTGAACCCTTAGCAACACTAACAAAGAGAAAGAGGGAGAAAACTCAAATTACTAAAATTCAGAATGAACAAGGAAATATCACAACAGACACGAGTGAAATAAGAAACATACTTTGAAGCTATGTTGAAAATCTATATTCCAACAAAACAGAAAGCCTGGAAGACATCAACAAGTTTCTAGAGACATATGAATTACCTTAACTGAATGAGGAAGACATACACAACTTAAATAAATCAATTTCAAGCAATGAAATAGAAGAGGTCATCAAAAGCCTACCAACAAAGAAAAGTCCGGGGCCAGATGGGTTCTCAGCTCAGTTCTACAAAACCTTTAAAGAAGATCTCATTCCAATACTTCTCAAAGTATTCCATAAAATAGAAGAGGAGGGAACCCTCCCACACTCATTCTATGAAGCTAATATCACCCTGATACCTAAACCAGACAGAGATACATCGAGGAAAGACAATTTCAGACTAATATCCTTAATGAACATCGACGCAAAAATTCTCAACAAAATTTTAGCAAATCACATACAAAAATATATTAAAAAGATAGTGCACCACGATCAAGTGGGTTTTATCCCAGGGATGCAAGGTTGGTTCAACATCTGGAAATCAATAAATGTCATTCACCATATCAACAGACTAAAAGTTAAGAATCACATGATTATTTCAATAGATGCAGAAAAAGCATTCGATAAAATACAGCATCCCTTCATGCTCAAAACACTAGAAAAAATTTGGGTAGTGAGAACTTTCCTTAACATTGTGAAGGCCATCTATGCTAAGCCCATGGCCAATATCATTCTAAATGGTGAAAAACTGAAAGCATTTCCCCTAAAAACTGGAACAAGGCAGGGATGCCCTCTTTCACCACTTCTATTCAACATTGTTCTTGAGACTCTAGGCAGAGCAATTAGACAAACCAAAGAAATTAAAGGGATACGAATTGGAAAAGAGGAACTCAAACTATCCCTGTTCGCTGATGACATGATTATATATTTAGAGGAACCTGGAAATTCCACCAGAAAACTTTTAGAACTCATAAGTGAATTCAGTAAAGTAGCAGGGTACAAGATCAATGCTCATAAATCCAATGCATTTTTATACATAAGTGATGAATCTTCAGAAAGAGAAATTAGGAAAACTACCCCATTCACAATAGCATCAAAAAAAATAAAATACTTGGGAATCAATCTCACAAAAGAGGTGAAAGACCTCTACAATGAGAACTACAGAACACTAAAGAAAGAAATTAAAGAAAACCTTAGAAGATGGAAAGATCTCCCATGTTCATGGATAGGAAGAATTAATATTGTCAAAATGTCCATACTACCTAAAGTACTATACAGATTCAATGCAATTCCAATTAAAATCCCAATGATGTACCTTACAGAAATAGAGCAAGCAATTATGAAATTCATCTGGAAGAATAAGAAACCCAGAATAGCTAAAGCAATCCTCAGTAGAAAGAGCAAAGCAGGGTGTATCGCAATACCAGATCTTCAACTCTATTACAAAGCAATAGTAACAAAAACGGCATGGTATTGGTACCCAAATAGACAGGTAGATCAATGGTACAGAATAGAGGACATGGACACAAACCCAAATAAATACAATTTTCTCATACTAGACAAAGGGGCCAAAAATATGCAATGGAGAAAAGATAGCCTCTTCAACAAATGGTGCTGGGAAAACTAGAAAACCCTATGCAACAGAATGAAATTAAACCCCTATCTCTCACCCTACACAAAACTCAACTCAAAATGGATCAAGGACCTCAGAATCAGACCAGAGACCCTGCATCTAATAGAAGAAAAAGTAGGTCCAAACCTTCAACTTGTTGGCGTAGGATCAGACTTCCTTAACAGGACTCCCATAGCCCAAGAAATAAAAGCAAGAATCAACAACTGGGATAGATTCATTTAAAAAGCTTTCTGTCAGCAAAGGAAACAATCAGTAATGTGAAGAGAGAGCCTACAGAGTGGGAGAATATCTTTGCCACTCGTACTTCAGATGGAGCGCTAATATCCCGAATATATAAAGAACTCAAAAAACTCTACACCAAGAATACAAATAATCCAATCAACAAATGGGCTATGGAAATGGACACTTCACAGAAGAAGATGTACAAGCAATCAACAGATATATGAAAAAATGTTCAACATCTCTAGTAATAAAAGAAATGCAAATCAAAACTACCCTAAGATTTCATCTCACCCCAATTAGAATGTCGATTATCAAGAACATATGCAACAATAGGTGTTGGCGAGGATGTGGGGAAAAATGTACACTCATCCATTGCTGGTGGGAATGCAAATTAGTGCAGCCACTCTGGAAAGCAGTATGGAGATTCCTCAGAAAGCTTGGAATGGAACCACCATTTGACCCAGCTATCCCACTCCTTGGCCTATACCCAAAGGACTTAAAATCAGCATACTACAGAGTTACAGCCACATCAATGTTCATAGGTGCTTAATTCACCATAGCCAGATTGTGGAACCAACCCAGATGCCCTTCAGTTGATGAATGGATAAAGAAACTGTGGCATATATATACAATGGAATATTACTCCACCATGAGGAATGACAAAATTATGGCATTCACAGGCAAATGGATGAAATTGGAGGATATCATGCTAAGTGAGATAAGCCAATCTCAAAAAAGTAAAGGACGAATGATCTCGCTGATAAGTGGATGAGGACATATGGGGGGGTAGGCGGGGTTAGTGTTAGGGTTAGGGTTAGGTTTAGGGTTAGGGATAAGGAGGGTGGTAAGAATGGAGGAAGAAAGGAATGTATAGAGGGAAAAGAGGGGTGGGAGGGGAGTGGGGGAGGGGAAAAATAACAAAATGAATCAAACAACATTGCCCTATGTAAATTTATGATGTTTAATTAAAATTAAAAAAGATAAATAAATAAAATGAATGCATGCCAAAAAAAAAGAGTGAAAAAAAAGTTAGTAGTCATTCAGAGAGTTTTCCCTCTTATATAACATATCATTTATTTTTGAATGTTTTAAAGATTTTATTTACTTCTTTGGTATTCTAAAGTTTGACTGTATTGTGTACAGGTATAGTTTTCTTTGTACTAATCCTGATTGAGATTGATGAGCTTTTTCAATTTGTAAATTTATGTCTTGAATAACTTTAGGCAATTTTCCCCTGCTATATGCTTTTACTTCTTTCTCATTTACTTTCCTTCTTTCCTTCATAGGAGTCCAATTACATGTGTTTTAGATACTTGAATCTGTTTCCCAGTCCCTGAAACTTTCCTTATTTTTTCCTGTTTATGTACTTCGGGTAGAATGTTTCTGTGACTGGATCAACCAAACACACTGATGTTTTCTATTGTCATCTTTATTCTGCTGCAAAGCCCAACTAGTAGTTTCAAAGGTATTTTTTTGTTAGTATATTTTTAGTTCTGGTATTTCTTTCTTTTTGTTTTTATAATTTCCCTTTCTTTGCTGAGAACTTCTAACTTTATTATTCATGGTGAGCATATTTTTCTGTCTTTGGACATGGTCTTAATGTTGAAAACTATTGTTTGCTAATTTTACCATCTGATTCAACCTAGGATTATATTTTTTTAGAATAAATTATGTTCTGCTGCACATGTGATGTGATTGTGGATTGTATCCTAGAACTTGTGATGGCAAAGTTGTATAAAGCAATTTCTTTTATGGTCTTGTGGGGAAAAATATTCTTTTTGAGTAGTCAGGCAATTGGCTGAAACTGTAATACTTTGTTTCCCTGAGGGGGAAGGAACTTAAATATTAGTTTTGTTCTTTTACTTCATTTGAGTTCTCTATTCCATTGATTGCATAGATGGTTCAAGGGCTAGTCAGAGACATGGACAATTCATACATGTAACACAGAACACTTCCATCTCCTTCTTTTCTGAAATTCTTAATTCTTCCTTCCTCATTTTTCTGTCAGTTGTTTCCCCACCTATGCTTTTTTTTTTTTTTTGTTAGCAACATTATTGCTTTTCCTTTTCCTTCCATTGAAGTTTTAGCTACCTTTCTTGGCACAGACTTGAGCTAAACTTCAGGCTAAAGCCCCTAAAAACAGAAAATGTGTTCTTTTTACCTTTCTCTTTTTCCAAGTGTCAGTTCCTTTCTAGGCTCTGCCAGCTTTTATTTAATGACTTCACTTCGTTAAAATAATGATTTTCAAAGGCCTCAATAGGGCCTAATTGGTCGTATTATAAATGGAACCGTCCTATGTGCACATACGTGATGTTGCTTCACTATTTGCCTTTCTCCTTCCAGGACTCATCTGCAATGGAAAGGGTAAAAGTCCAGAGCCCAGTGCTTCAGTATTTACCTCCTTCCTCAGGACCCACTGGGGATGGGAAGGGGTAAATGTTTGCCTTTGGTGGAGATGCTGGGGATGAACCCAGAAAGGGATGAAAGTTTGCTTTTTACCCAAGGGCTCATTGTTATTGGGAAATGATGTACTGGGAAAGGTTAATGTTTGGCTAATTTTCTCTTCCTCCTCCTGAACCACACTGTCCCTCCAGTTTTCTTGGGGAGCTGTCTGGTAGGAATGTTTTTTTCCATGACCCTTCAATATGTACCTGAAAATAACATCTATTATGGATTTTCAGCTTTCTATAAAAAATGATAAGACATTGTACATATATTTCTGTAGCTTGTTCTTTTTTGCCCTTTTCTCTGTAATTTATGCAAGTTGACACACATATTTATTCAATTTAATTGCCCTGTATTAACTTACATGAATAGACCAAAATCTATTTACCCCATTGAAGGGTATTTGAATTATATATTTTCTTTTCTTTCTTCCTTTTCTGTTACATAATAGTATTTATATATATAATATATATAATATATATATAATTTTAGGATAAGTACTAGTAATGGAATTATAATGTAAATGGTATATGTATCTTCAATTTTGTTAGATCACTCCAAGTTAACTACAAAATGATCATAATAATTTACTTTCTTTCAGAAGTCTTTCTCCACATTCTCTCCAACATGCTACCAGAATTTCTGAATTATTAACGAAGTCACTGGAATTAAAATGGTAGCTTATTGTTTTAATTTACTTTCTCTGAGTCTGAGTGTCTTTTCATGTTTATTGACCCTTTGACTTTCCTCTTCTTTTGAGCATCTATTAATATTGTTTATTATTTGATCTATGTTTGCTGGGAATTTAAAAATATAATTTGTATAGTTATTTACATATTTTTCATACTAAATTTTTTGCATTACACATGTATATATTTAAACATTTTAAACCTGCTTGTGGATTTAAAAAATTTTTTTTCTCATCTTTGTCCTTTACTGAACAGGCATTTTAAAATTTAATATAGTCATATTTTCCAATCTTTTCTTTATGGTTTGTGCTTTTCATGTCTTGTTTAAGAAATCTCTGTCTCCTTGAAGTCATAACGGTATTTCTTTTTCTCCTTATAGTTTGAAAAACTTTTTTTTCATGCGTAGGATTATTTTTTTTTCTCAGCGAATTCCTTTTTAAACCACACAGTGGTTACTAGATATCTTTCTCCTATCTGGATAATCAAATTTCCCTAGCATTATTTCTCAACAATTCATCCTAATCCTATTGATTTATAATGCTACATTTGTCATATATCAATGTATTGTATGTATAATGCTTCAGTTTGAGAACATTTTTTCCCCCCAGAATTTAGTTTTCTTTCAGAATAAGACTTGATATTTATTAAGGTTTGAATGTTTGTGTTGCCTCCAAAATTCATGTCAAAAAAATCCTCAATGCAATTGAATTAAGAGGTGGGAGCTTGAGAAGGTGATTAGGTGATGAGGTCTTTGTTATCAGGAATGGAGTTAGTTCCTTATAAAAAGACTGGAGAGAACTAAGGGGACCTTTTTGCCCTTCCACCTCTGTCATGTGAGAACATAGCAGAGCACCCTCACCAGACACTGAATCTGCTAGTGTCTTGCCCTTGGATTTTTCAGCCTCCAGAACAGTGAGAAATAAATGTCTGTAGTTTATATATTAGGCGGCCTGAGTTATTTTGTTATAGGAGCACAGATTGACTAAAGCAGTGTCTTATAGGAATGTCCTTCATTCTTATGCTCTCTTTTTTCAAGATTGCCTTACTTAAATTCTGGCTCTTTACTCCTTATAAATTTTAGCTGGTTAAATTCCAAAAATGACCTCATTGGATTTTGGCCACAGTTGCAATTAATTTAGAGATGAATTGGGGGAAATAATTATATCTTCATTATATTTAATGTTCATATTGATTTTACATATGTCATTCATATTTACATCTATATCTGTCTTATATCTATATCCATCTATATTCTGTTTGCATCTGTGTCTGTGTGTATGTATACCTCTATAAATTTACTGATAAAGATAAGGATGTATCTATATTTATATGGGTTTTTATTTTTCATTCAGAAATAGGTCATAATTTTTAAAATTAAATTTATAATCAATTAAAATATTTATTTCAAATGCCTTGGGCTTCCTGTTGTTATTGTAAGAAGAGTTGCATTTTACAAGTTTATTATATTTTAACTTTTATTTTGTATAAATCTGAGACTTGCATGTTGATATAATATATCCAGGCATCTTAAAATATTTAAAAAATATTTTAAATAGATTAGTTATTTATTCTCATGTAAATGCTATATTATTTGCAAATAAATATGTTGTTTATAAAAAGTTTATTTTTACTTGTTTTTCTTATTTTGAAGAATTATTTTCTTATTGCATGGACTAGAATCTCTAGTACAATGATGAATAGAAAAGACGAGAATTTCTATCCCTTTCATATTTCGTTTCTAGACGCAATGTATAACTTTTGTCATTAGTTATGGTGTTAGGTTTAGGTTCCTGTTAGCTACAATTTACCAGGCTATGGAAATTCCTTTTATTTCCAACTTGCTGAAGGTATTTTAAATCATAAAATATTCAGTTTCACTATTTTTGCATCATTTCAGATGAACATACATTCTTTTACTTTGACCTGTAAATATGGAGCATTATAAAAATTGATTTTTGATGTTGAAATATCTGTTTTCTTCAGAGAATTGCTACTTAATCAGGCATTTGTAATACATTGTGGAAAAATACAATTCTTTTTTGGTATTTTACTTATGACATTTACTTCTTTGTCCCTAAAGAGATTGCCCTCTAATTATGTCTTCTTGTACCATCCTTTTCTAATTCTAGTATTGAACTCACAGTAGCCTAATAATAACTCAGGTGTATTTCAGCCTTTTAAAATTCTCTTATTTCAGTTTGTGTAAGAAAGGAATCAACTTTTTCCTGATTTCCTGTTTTTGTTTGTGTGAGTGTCTAGGTGCATGTAGATAAACTTTAAAATATTATTTTAATTTCTTAATAATGACTAACTTCTTTTGTCTGTTTCTTTCTTCTTAGGTCAGTTTTATTGACCCCAAGTATTATAAACATTATACATTAGAATAAGTTTTTAGATTTATTAGCAGTGTGTGTGGGTCCTTCATCATAGGAATTCAATTCCTGTGGTATCTCTGATTTTCTGTACTTTTTCTATTTTCCAAGTATTGTGTAAAGCATTCATCTCTCTGTTGTTGCTCTGATTCTCTGAAGGTAGCTCTGAGATGAGGATTGTTATCTCTGTTTTTTAGATGGAGAATAGAGGCAAAGACATGCTGATTGATTCTTTCATGGGCTCTCAGCTGGTAACAACCTAGGGGGGAACGTGGCCACACTTTCTCATCTGGTATTCTGGTACTCTTTCTCAGTGGGGCCATACTTTTAATAGCAACCTCTCCCTCTTCAGTACTTCCCCCATCCCTTTCATGATTCTCCTTCATTTTGACTTGCCCATTGATTACATTTGAATGTTAAAAATCCTGTGCCTCCTTTATCTCATCATGAATTTTATGGGACTTGTCTGGATTTGAATAAAGGGGTCTGCTTCATTCAGGCATTTGCTGAATCTGAAAAGTATTCATTTGTTTTGCATAGCACTGATGATCTCACCTCTGACCAAAGGAAGCTTTGTAAACAAGAGGAATATCCAAGGCAATGCTGCTATCTTATACATTCAAATGAAGACATTCAATCCCAGCTCTCTTAGGAATCTTTAGACCTTGATGAGATTCTATTTGCATTAATGGTGCTATGAAATTCAAATGTTTAGGTCAGTACTGGGGGTGTTAGAAGTGTAATGAGATGGATTAAGGAAGGAAACATTTAGTCTGATCAAGTAAATCTCTTAATGAGCTCTTAGACAGTGAAATTAGGAGAGAAAAATTAGTCTGGGCTGGACAAGTTAAAGTCCCCAGAGAAGGGGAACGAAGACCTTGTACTGAACTCAAGGTTATATGATCTATCAAAACTTCTCATGTTAACCTCCTTTTCTCCTAAAATTACTAAATATGGTATTGTTTATAAATTCTCTCTAAATACAAGTGACTCTGTTTATTAAAAACCGCAAGCATTTTTGAGTGCCTCATTACTGTGAGGCACTTTAGCACATAATTTAATTTTCATGATTATGGCTTTCTATGTGAAAATTAAACTTGATCGTAACTCCTATTTTGTTTTTAATTGCTTGTTTAATTGTGTGTCTTTCCAACTAGAATTTAAGATTCACGAAGTGGAAACAGGACCTTTCTTACTCATCAGTGTGGCACTGGTACTTGACAGAGTCTTTGACATAGATAAATGTGTTAGTCAGCTTTGCATCACTATAACAAAATATCTGAGATAATTAACTTACAAAGAGAAAAGGTTTATTTAGGCTCATAACTCTGAAGTTTCCAGTTCATGATTAATTGGGCCTGTTGCTTTGGGCATTTGGTGAGATGAGACATGTGATGGAAAAAAGCCACCTATATCATGAGCAGAAAGAAGGAGGAAAGGGCTGGGGTTCTCAACCACCTTCAGGAGAATGCTTCCAAAGAACTAAAGATCTCCCACAAGGCTCCATTCCTCAAAGGATTCTCTACCTGCAAATAGCACCACCCTGGGGACAAATTCTTTAACACATGGGCCTCTGGGGAACTTTCAAGATTCAAATTATAGACATGAGACATTCAGACACTATAAAATGTGTTCAATGCAATTCTCGGTTAAGGGTTCATTTTCTGCTCTCCTGAAACCTTTAATGTTGCACACCTTGTACAACATTGTGTTTTAAGTTATTATTTTATTCTCCTATATATTTGAATGCTTAGAATAGATAATAGTATTTATTTAATTTATGACTGAATTCTCTGTTTCCTTTTCTGATCTCTGATTTTTTTGAAGGTAGATAGCCTCTTTGTGTCTTTATTACAGGTCTTTGGCACATGCCTGTCCCAAAAAATTCAATGTCTGTGTTGCAGAGGAGAAAGGTAGGACTCAGGGATGTGGAAAGATGATCCAGTATTATGGCTTAGTTATTAGGTGTCCCCTAAAAGCTCATGAATGAGATAATGCAAGAAAGTTTAGAGGTGAAATAATCAGCTTATGAGAAGTGTCTTAATTTAATCAGTGCATTAATCCCCCAGTAAGGATTAATTGGGTGGTAACTGTAGGCAGGTAGGGTGTGGCTGGAGGTCACAGGGCATGATTTGGGGTGTATTTTGTATGTGGTAAAGAGAGTCTCTCTCTCTCTCTGCTTCTTGGTCTTCATGTTCTGACCTGTTTTCATCCACTACACCTTTCTGCAATGATGTCCTCCCTAATCTTGGGTCCCAAAGAATAAAGTTAGTTATCTATAGACTAAGATCTCTGAAACTGTGTGCCCCCAAATAAACTTTTCCTCCTCCAATTGTTCTTGTCAGATCTTTTTGGTCATGGCAGTGAAGAAACTGACTAAAACATTCAGTAGGTACCAGAGCTGGGAGGGATTTAAATTCCTTACTCATTCCCAAATTTTTGTTCAACTTTGGAAACCCAGCCAAAATAGTTATGTTTCTTAGTGGTATCTGTGCTCAGAATCACACTAGAGTTTTACTAACATTATTTCAAATCCTGTGCCACTTCAGGGGTCTATACTACTTTCTCTGAAATTTATGTTAACTATCAGATCTCTTATAAAGAAACATTTCACAAACAGTGTTTGAAGTAAATCTCACTCATCTCGAACTTCACATCATGATTCATATGAATGGGAAGCTGTAGCAAAATGATAGAAGAAGTGATCTTCCTTACATCATCTCTGGCTCTGTATGTTAAGTCTCAAGAATTGGTTGATACATTCTTTTACCACTGCAGCAAAGCAGTCTATCCCAAGGTATCCTGGCAGGCTGCTCTAATCATGGCAGGCATTAGCAAGTCTCTCACTTCTTTGACACTAGGGAAAGGAATGGCTTGTATTTGTTACAGTCATTGAAGGGTGAATTTTGAATACTAAAGAAGAAAATAAAAAGATCTGCCTTAAAATTTAATCTTTCAGAAAAGCATATCTTTCTCCTATATTTGAATAATTACAACAGCTATAGAAATGTATTTGTTCTGAATTTTGTAGGTGGCCATCACAGAATAGCCCCTGGGTACACATTTAGAAAAGCAATAATGACATAGGGAAAGGTATCACAGATTTTTGTTCTAGCCAACAATTGGAAAAGGGCCTCATAAACATACACTCACCCACTGACATTCACTTCAGTTTTGAATGTCATCCCTGTGCAGCTGACAGTGGCATTACTTCGCAAAGCAAGCGTGAAGGAGTGCGATGGAAAGGCTCTCTTCATCCTAGCTCTTTTCCCCCTAACTGGGCAAAGTTGCAAAGAATAGCTGAGCAGGTTTTCATTGTTCATGGTGACTTTTAGCTGTGGCATTAGAACACCGGATAGGGGACCTTTCCTGAAACATGGCTCCTGCTCTTGGGGCCTCCTGTTTCTTACATAATATTGAGGCAGGGGCATTGGAGGATATATAGATTGAGGGAGTGTTATGGGGTGATTTGTGTCCCCTCCCAAATTCATATATTGAAGCCCTACCCTGCCAGCACCTAGGAAGATAGTTTTTATAGAGATGGCAAAGTGAAATGAGGTCATTAGGGTGGACCTTAATTCAATATAACTGATGGCCTTAGAAGGGGAAATTTGGACACAGATTACAGAGGGAAGATGATGTGACCATCTACAAGAGGTAGAGAGGCCTGGAACACATCCTTCTCTCACAGCCCTTGGAAGAACCAACTCGGCCGGCACCTGGGTCTCAGGCCTCCAGCCTCCAGAACTGTGAGACAATACCTTCCTGTTGTTTAAGCTACCCGGTCTGTGGTACTTTGTTATGGCAGACTGAACAAACCAATGCAGGGAGGTATACAGATGTTCCCTCCAGTGATGCCGAACATTGGCTTACAGATTCACTGTAGCTGTCTCTTGTGCAGTCCTCCCAACTCCTCCACGAGCAGTGACAGTTTTGATTGGTTTAGTTGTCACCACCTTATCAGATGTATTGGTTGTCAGTGGCCCTGCAACAAATTAACCTGACACAGCAGAAAACAACACTCCTGAGGTATATCACAATTTCTGTGAATCAGGTATCCTGGAGTGGCTGACCTGAGCATTTCTGGCTCAAATTCTTGCAAGGCTGCAGTCAAGCCTAATTGAGTCTGGAAGACCCAACTCTGAGCCCTGCATATGGGCGTTGGTAGGAGATCTCATTTTCCCAGTCTCCTTTTCCCTCATTTTCTATCCTTTGGGCTGCTGTCAACATGGCTTCCTCTTGGGTCCAGACAGAGTCTGGGAAAGCAAGGGAGTGCCCAGGACTTGAGCCACAGGTGGTGTCTTCTATAACCTAGGATTTACATTCAGCTCTCTTTGTAGGAGGAGACCACATAAGATTTGTATATGGGAAGGCGGAATCATGGGGACTCTCTTGGAGACTGGCTACCAAGAGAGGCACAACACGTTCTCTCATGGTATAGCTCTACGTTACACAAAATTTAGCACATTTTTACCTTTATTGTAGGCCAGACTCCAGGTTCATTCTACCTCTGTTCCTGGTAAAACAGGATCAATTACCTTAATTACCAGTAATTTAAAAATCTCTCCACAAAGAGAACTCTGGGTTTCACTGGTGAATTCTATTCCCTATTTAACTGAAAAACAATACATTCTTTCACAAATTCTTTCAGAAAATATCAGAGAAGACAGCATATACCTTATCCCAACTACTTCCTGGGTTGTTCTCTCACCCTAACTTTACATTTTCATCCTTTCCATTTTGGGACACTCCCCCACCAACTTGCATGGAACATTTTCTCCCCGGAGTTTGGCAGGTGATTGAGGAATGTCTCTTACAAACTCAAAGCCTGGCCCATGGCTTTGGATGAACTTGGGAGTTGATATCACTCACATCAATTCATAAATACACAGGGGCACCTTTGGAGGGAGTACCCTGTGCAGGGCTTGTCACACTGGTCTCTTCCTTCAGGTCCTTCCAAGTTGGGAGCTGGGTCTGCCCACAGGGTAGAGATGATTTTCCAGTGCTAGGGGCACAGAGGCAGGGTCAGGAACTCAACAGGCAAAGCATTTCTGCATAATAGTTATTTCCTTGACTTCTATGGACAATGGCCTGACACTTTCTTTTCTCCATCTACTGGGACATACTAAGTCCTTTTAAAGAAAAACTTCTAAATATTTACTCCCTTGTGCTTCAAATTGGTGGTAGTGGTGATGTATCAAGCTGATCTGCAATTTGAAAACTGTATTTTGGAGTTAGGGTCACCTACCTACTTCAGAAAGTCACTCTTCTTGTCTTGAGAATATTGTACGAAGATTTAGCAACAGACTAAGTGGTGCTGCCTGTGGGTTCTTATTTTCAAAGAGCATCAGTGGGGCCTGTTGCTTGCTGTGTCTGTGACTTCCTGACTCTGGCTGCATGGAATAAAGCAGCTCTGTGTCATGATTACTATTTTGACACTAAGATGGATATTTCAAAGATGAGTTTCTATATTCCACCAAAGTGAGAAACATATTAAAATCAGTCTGTTGCATGGGACTGCTCTTCTGCCAGTAGCTAGTCAGGATAAATGTCCAAATGGGAGCTGCCTCCTCCTAGTCATTCCTTTATTATGGAAAGGACAATTATTGTCTGCAAAACGAACAAACAAATCTTTGAGGCCTGCCAGGATTTTAGTGAACAGAAGAGAAATCAGGCTTTCCATGTGAGCCATCATGGGCTGGATGGAGGTAAAGCAAGGTGTTCAAGCACAGCTTCCCAAATTCCCTTGGAAGGAAGAGACCAGAGGACATGTGAACAGAACTTAACAACCTGCCCCAAGATTCCAACATGTAACCCAAGGCGTTTCTGACTTAACATAAAGGCCATGTGGGAGACAAATTATCTTGGAACAATGCTGAGCTTGATTTGAAAGTGTCTAGTTTCAAGGGAACCAGGAAAGATTGGAAAAAGTGAACATGGAAAACTGGATTCAGCCTGTCAGCTGAGTGGCTTGAGCATGGTCTTTCACCCTGAAGTATCTCTTAAGAGAAAACAATTTCTACTTGTTGGGAGTGTCACGTGAGGCAACACTGAATCAAACTCTTGAAAACCTGCACAGGGGTAATGTCTGTCAGGAAGACAAGTATGCATGGGCCATGATCTTTACCTACTTGAATGTTTTTGAAGATTTTTTTGCACTCTAAAAATAAGAAAAATTGCAGGTTTCAAAAGTGAAAACTATTTGCAGCAATATTTCCAATAGGGTAATTTTCCATTCTGTCTCTAATTTACCTACCACCCTCCACTGCCACTCAGATGATTAGGAAATCTTCAGTGGTTCAGTGTTGGGTTCTAGAATCCTTATCTATCTCATGATGACTTGTGTAGTAATAATGGACTCCTTTTGTTGATTCTCAACCCTCACAGGGTTTTCAAAACCATGTATTTGGGAAAACTGGGTACAATAGTACCCCTCATGCTTACCTCTCAGTAGTTCTGAGCTGCAAGATGTAATGACAGTGAAACCAGTTTTGAAATGAAACTCAATTCACTGCTTCCTTTGGCAGGTGGGGTCTGTGCAAGCTGCAGACACTGCAGTTGAGAAATGTTGTCGCTCTTTTTTTTTTTTTTTACATTTTATTTTATTTTTTTAATTTATTTATTTTTTTATTGTAAACAAATGGGATACATGTTGTTTCTCTGTTTGTACATGGCGTAAAGGCATACCATTTGTGTAATCATAAATTTATAGAGTAATGTTGTTTGATTCATTCTGTTATTTTTTCCCTTCCCTCCACCCCTCCCACCCCTCTTTACCCTCTATACAGTAGTTCCTTCCTCCATACTTGCCCCCCTCCCTAACCCTAACTCTAACCCTAACACTAACCCTTCCCTCCCCCCCATTATGTGTCATCCTCCACTTATTAGCGATATCATTCGTCCTTTGGCTTTTTGAGATTGGCTTATCTCACTTAGTATGATATTCTCCAATTTCATCCATTTGCCTGCAAATGCCATAATTTTATCATTCTTTATGGCTGAGTAATATTCCATTGTATATATATACCACAGTTTCTTTATCCACTCATCAATTGAAGGGCATCTAGGTTGGTTCCACAGTCTGGCTATTGTGAATTGAGCAGCTATGAACATTGATGTGGCTGTATCTCTGTAGTATGCTGATTTTAAGTCCTTTGGGTATAGGCCAAGGAGTGGGATAGCTGGGTCAAATGGAGGGTCCATTCCAAGTTTTCTAAGGAATCTCCACACTGCTTTCCAGAGTGGCTGCACTAATTTGCAGCCCCACCAGCAGTGTATGAGTGTACCTTTCTCCCCACATCCTCGCCAACACCTGTTGTTGCTCGTATTCTTGATAATCGCCATTCTAATTGGGGTGAGATGGAATCTTAGGGTGGTTTTGATTTGCATTTCTCTTATTACTAGAGATGTTGAACATTTTTCCATATGTTTGTTGATTGCTTGTAGATCTTCTTCTGTGAAGTGTCTATTCATTTCCTTAGCCCATTTGTTGACTGGATTATTTGAATTCTTGGAGTAGAGTTTTTTGAGTTCTTTATAGATTCTGGAGATTAGTGCTAAACCCATATCTCTCACCATGCACGAAACTAAACTCAAAATGGATTAAGGACCTCGGAATCAGACCAGAGACCCTGCAGATTATAGAAGAAAAAGTAGGTCCAAATCTTCACCTTGTTGGTCTAGGACCAGACTTCCTTAACAGGACTCCCATAGCACAAGAAATAAAAGCAAAAATCAACAACTGGGATAGATTCAAACTAAAAAGCTTTCTCTCAGCAAAGGAAACTATCAGCAATGCGAAGAAAGAGCCTACAGAGTGGGAGAATATCTTTGTTGTCGCTCTTAATGGTGGACCTTGACCTCCAGTGTTGCAGCAGACTCCTAGCAGCTTGCCCTCAATTTCTTCTTTCAGGGAACTTATCCGTGAATCTGAAGGATGAAATTCACTGACTAGGATGAGTGAATCTAAGAATAGGATGTATTGAAGAATAGAAACAGGAACAGAACTCTGGCAGTGCAACAGAGGACGGGATAACAGGTTTCTCAAGGGATAGTCCTAGTATAGGTATTTATATAGCATGTGGGTCACTACTATTGGTCCAAATTTATGTTAATTAGGGTTTGAAAAATTACCAATGCTATTAGTTCAAACTTATGCTAATTAGGTTTTGGAAAAGTACTAACACTCTTGGTCCAAAATTATTCTAATTTGGGTTTGAAACCGTACTTACCTTGTAAGTCCCATTTTATGCTGATTAGCCTAATGCTGTTGGTCAACTCTCAAGTCCTGACTTCCATTCAGGTCTGCCCCACTACCATTTTCTCATCATAGGTCAGGAAGCAGGAGATTGCATTTGTAGGATGGTCTATGTTTGAATGTCTGGGTTGCAGTACTGGGTAGAGTAGGCTTCTGCAGCAGGTGTCTGTACCATGCCCACACCTGGCCACTGAAGTGTGACAGGTCCACATATCATGGCTTGCAGCATCTCAGGACCTCCTCACCTACATGGTGGACTCCACGGAGGTCACTGGCAGTGCTCACCACAGCGCTCCAACCAACCTGGTTAGCTTCTCCAAGACTCCATGGCTCAGCTGCCACTTCTCAGCAGGGACCAGTAGGACAGCTGTGCAACTTGGCAGCCAGGGAGCCATGGGAAAAGTAGGACCAAATTCTTCAATGCCTCTAGGGGAATGAAATAAAAAAACAAAAGAAACAAAGTGTGGCGGGAGAGATGAAGCCAAACTTGAACCACTCATCTCCATCGCAGTCTTGTTTTCATTATATTGAATCATCTCCCCTCTCAAGACCTAAGTATACAGCTGGGGCAAATAAAGTTAACTGGATGAGGTAGATCCATAATTCTTCCTAACCTAAATCTTTCATTTGGGGTAGGTACATATCCATGAGTCAGTATCATGGGAGGAGCACGGGATACCATGAGATTAGAAGGGACAGGGAACTCATATCAGGAGATAAGAAAAGAAAGCTGCCCTAGGATTTAGTAGACCTCCACTGAAGGGAAAGTTGTGAATTCATTAAGTATGCTACTTTCTGACCTTACCTTCCGGTGAGGATAATAGTATAACTTGCAGTGTGTGTGCAATGTACCCTGCATATGTTAGGTACTCAGTAAATGATAGTCATTCTCAGAGCATTGGATTCAAAAACCTCTAAAGTAATTTTCTCTACCATTTACTCTTTCTGCCTATATTGGCTCATGTTGAACTTTATCCCTTTCACATTTGAAAAAAAACATTCACTTTCTATTTAATTTTCTAAAACAGTATCCAGACATTGGCACCCATTCCTTGTGAGGACATGGTGTTTAGGTTGCTGCTGCTGCTTCCATTCAGGTATTATTAAATGTCAAGTCCAGCACATATATCTGCTTTTTTGTTATTTTAATTTAGAAGTTGCTCACATGCTGAACATTTTGTAAAGTCAGCAGTAGGCACAAAAACACATTTGTACATAGAATAAAACTGAACAAAGATAGAAAACATCTTAACCAAGGGAAAGCAAATAGGCACATAACTCAATTCTGTTAGCACAGTCTGCATGCACAATACCCTTTTTTCAGTAACAGAGGGTAAGCTGTATGTACTCCACCAATTTTCCTTTATCTATATTTTGGGGATAATTACTCAACATTTTAGAGTTAACGTGCATTCATTGAATGCCCGTTATTATGTATGAAGTACTGTAATTGGTGTTTTCACATTTTATTTAATGCTCCTCAGCAGCCCACGAGAGGGGTATTATTATTTTCCCATTATGCTTATGAAGAAACTGAGACTTGGGGAAGAAAGAAAAAAATGCCAAATTTTATCAGAACCAATTCTATAATGCTCTTAACATGGAATCTTGCATTTTTCCTCATCTTGGCTTTAAACTTTGAAGTAGTTTATAGACAAGTTGCAAGAGCAGAATAAAAAATTCATGAATACCTTTCATACAGATTCACCCTTGTTAATAATTTGCCATATTTATTTTCTTTCTATATCTAGCTATTTTTCCTAAACCAAGTGTAAGTTTTTGCATATGAGATATCGTTTACCTTATATCCTTTCATGTGTATTTCCTGAGAACAAGGATTTTTTCTCTCTTGCTTGCTCTCTTTCCTCCTATACTGGGGATTGAACCCAGGACCTTCTTTTTGCTAGGCAAGAGCTCTACCACTGAGCTACACCCTCAGTCCAAACAAGGACATTTTCTAACATCTCACGATATAGTTGTCAAATTCAAGAAATTTACTATTGACATTGTATGGTTATTAAAACTGAAGGTCATATATATGCCAGTTGCTACTTGTTCTAAAATATCTTGGTATAGGATCTAGTCCTAGAGCACACATCACATTTTGTTGCCATGTCTCCTTAAGACTCCTGGAATCTGGAAATGATTCTTGACTCTTGTCTTTTATGTCATTGACATTTAAAAAAGATTACAGGTCAGTTATTTTCTAGTATGTCCCTTTAGTTTGGGTTTGTCTGATGTTTCAGATCATGCAGCTTTTGGCAGAATCATTCATAAATGATGTTGGGTCTATTCATCTTGGTGCATTGTATCAGGGAGCACACAAAGTTGGTTTGTCCCAATATTGGCAATGTTAACTTTAATCCCATTTCTCCACATTTAAGTCAATATTTACAATTTTATAACTAATCATGACCTTGTTTAAAATATTTTGAGGCTAGGTAAATTGTTTGTTACTCAGTGAATATCACTTATTTTGTTTTAGTTTTGGTTAATGCTCTTCAGTTCCTACCATGATGGTTAAAATGCAAATTTCTTCTTTTTATGTTACTTGATAATATATTATAAGTATTTATTTGCTGTTTATAGCAGTTTTGTGACTTAGGAATTACTGTGTCCATTTTTGATACATAACCTAATGGTCACACTATTTAATGATGAAGTCAGTCTTTGAACTTAAGACCTATAAAGGAGGAAAAGTTGTAGCTTTTTCCTCAATAAAGGCCATTTGTAATTAATTACACCTCTGACATCTCATTTTTCTCTTTGATTTTAGTCTTCTTTATTAATAATTTGTCTCCAAGTCGACAGCTACAGAGTTCTTTTTCTTACTGCAGTGTCAGCTTCACCCTCTTGCCATTTGACTGTTCCCTCCCTCAAAGTATGATCTGTTTCTAATGCTCTACCTTATACTCAAAGTCCAACACCAGTAGATAGTATTTGTTAAACAAATTAGTGAACAAGTTAACATTGCCTTGAAGTAAATCAGTTTTTTGAATGCAGCCCCAGAAATTACATTTGAGAAGACTACAACCCTGAAGATGCACAACAGGGTTAATTTGAACTCACTGGAAAGTCTTTGCCTTAAAGTGGGCTAGGGTTTTTGTCTAATTCCAATGTAGACATGGGTTCCCTGCCATTGCTGTGTGTTGTAGGGGTATTGTCTGGTGTCCTCATGTGGTGTGCTTGTGAGTTCTTTTCCTGGGGATCTGGTCTGCTTGTTGAAGGAAGAAGGAATTTTTCATTTTTGTTCTCTACTGCAGAACTGTCTAGGAGTGGAGGGGACATTTTTATTGCTGGGAGGTACAGACAAGGTTTGACATCCAGGGGCAAGAGGGACAATAATGGAGAAAGATTGGGGTCAGTTTTTAGAAAATTTCTAAAAAGAAATATCATGGATGTGGGAGAATCTTGTTGGATGAACTCAACAGAATTCATGCCAAAGGCAGGCCAGGGTGATAAGGTATTCCTGGTGGTCAATAGTAAAGGTGGGGAATTTTCACTTAACTAGGATTCTTGTTCAAACTGGATCCTACAAGGATAGAGAGAGAAACCCAGGGTCAAGCCTAGTCAAAAAGGGCCCAGAGGAATCTAGTAAAGTTTTGGACAAAGGAGAAAGCCCTTCTCTACATAGAATATCTTGATTTCAGTCCTTATTTCTCCATTTTCAGGTCCATGTTCTTCCTGAAGACCACTTATATTTTAAAAGGTTTGTTCTCAAAATTTCTTTCCTTCCTTCAGAAAAATCCTATGGCTTGTTTATTGGAATTAATCTAACCCAAGCATCCAGTCCCTCACCCCCAGGCCACTTGTGCGATCCAGTAATCACAAGTAGGATTTATACCCAACTATTCAGTCTAGAATTACTATTCAGAAGTATTAAGTCTGGAATCATCCAAATATAGTAGCCACTAGCTAGCTACCTACCTATGACTTTAAATTTAAATTAACTAATATTAAATAAAATGAACAAGTCTCTTCCTTGATTGGTCAGTAGTCAATGTGACTAGTGACTAGCACATTGGACAAGGCAGCTATAAAATATTTCAATCATTTTAGAAAGTTCCATCAAATAGTTCTCATTTGAGGTAGGAATAGACAAACTATATCCACCAGGCCAAATCTGACTCACCATCTGTTTCTGTAAATAAAGTTTTATTGGAATGCAGACATACTCATTCATTTATATATTGTTTTCTTTAGTGCTACCTCATCAAAGTTGAGAAATTGTAAAATAAACAATATGGCTTGCAAATTCAAAAATATGTACTGCTGTTTGGTCCTTTATAAGTGTGCTGGAGCCTGGGTTGTGTTAGTACTTTGAGACTGGGCATTTTTGAGGTACATATATATGATTCCCCATCTTTATGTCATTTGATGGCTAACTTTTGAATTAAGTACACACACACACACACACACACACACACACACACACAAACTTCTTGCCCAAGGACAACCATACATGCATTTTAGGTGAAACCATTATATTATGTCCTAACCAGGACACTCATTATATTTATCTGATTTTAGAGAGTGTCCTGGGTCTGGTTGTACTGAGGGAATAGTCATTAGAGAACCTCTTTAGTACCTGTACATAACTACAAAGACTACAAAACTTCTGATCTTTTCAGTATAGTTTCTGCACAATTCTTATGGTGTTTTATGCCTAAGAATAGGTGAAGACATATTGCTTTCAAACACAAGTGGCCTCTTGGTTGTAATGGGTTTGTGGTTGATCCTCTATTTGCAATCATTATGTAAACAAAAGGAGTATCTTGGCAAAATATATTTGGAAATGTGTGAATTAAACAGATTTCTTTAGCAGAGCATTTTTTAGCACCTGTATCGTGCAAATATGAAAGTTGAATCTTTGAGAGATAGAATGTAATTCCTTCCTCTATTATACTTCATCTCTGTTCTTTTCCTTCTCCCTTCCTCTTTTTCTGAAGCATCTATTGCAACTAGATATTTGCTGAGTACACTCAGCAATGCAAAATAAAAGAAGCTGACATAAACATTGAAGGTAAAATTATTTGAAAGTGAGGAAATGATTTAATCAAACTAGTATGAAAATTCCAACATGCTACACTCAATGAACAGTGTCAAGAGAACGTGAGGTTTGCCAAATGCCTTAGAAAGGAAATACTGAGTTGAATGATTGAGGAGGTTGTAGTGTAGGGCAGAAGGTGGCAGGACTGGGTCTTCTTCCATTTCAAAAAGGGATGACATCATAATCAAGGCCGGAAGAAGTACGCACTGACTTCTCTCCTGATGGAGTCAACAACACCTTTCAGATCAATGCGAAACTAACATAATGCAAAAGAGTTAAATACTGAGCCCTGAGCCTAAATTATTTCTAATGCTATTTCTTTGTGCTAGAGCTTGGGATGCAGCTGTGATGTCTCGGCACATCCTTGAATGTGGCCATGTTGTGGTTCTGGCCCTGTCTGCAGACTTTGGCGTGACCTGAAGGACTGTGCTTATGTGAGTGTTGCAGTGTGCTCTGAGCAGGGCCTGACAGTCTCAGAGGGCACTTACCCACAGCTGTGCTAGACTACGGTTTGAGGGGCTTCTTCCCCACCCTTCTTCCTCATCCCTCCTACACGACAATCTTTTCCTTGAACCCAAGATTCAGTGTGCAAATGAGAGCGGTTACTCTTTTCTTTCGACCGTACTTCAAAGGCACATGAGCTTGATTTGAAAGTGCCAGGCAGGTCTGTTTTCTGCTCTCAGGTATTTCTTGAAGGTTTGTGTCTGTAAATGTTGTCCTGTGGGGCACTGGCACAAGGCTTTCCTTTGAACTCAGGCTTTCATGAGAAGTAGAACTTTTGCAAAAGGAACTGTCTTGCTGAGGACTGCTGTTGCTTCTGCTGAGACAAGAGAGCGAAAGGAGATCAGGTGATTAAAGCATGCTGTACCTGCTGGGGAAGCATCAGGACAAAGTAAGAAAGAAAGACGCACCTCTGGGAAGGCACAGACTTTTTCTCTTTCTAAAGCAAAAGCGAAGAAGGGTGTGAATTATGATCCAGTTTAAGAGGTTAACATTTAATCCGATGAAAGAATACCTAAAACCCCATTGAGACCTTCTATAATTTGCCTCTGGCAATTATGTTATTTTTGTTTTTAGGTTTTCCAACAGTGAATGGCAGAGCTGGTAAGGTTATATTGATAACAGTAGCATTAAGTCAGCACCTGTGCTTTGTTAGATATCATGCACACGATCACTTCTAATCTCAATGCTTCAATAGCAGGTTAACATTGAAGGAAATTAGCATGTGCCATCCCAGAAGATGCCACGTTAGCATAGGTTGTTTTGAGTTGGAGACAGATAAAAAGCACCAAACATAGAAAGGGCTCTGTGCACTCCCTCTCTCTGCCTAAAAGAAGGCCATAAACTTCCCTTCGTGAAGGTCTTCTCTTTCCCCTTCACCCTATATGGGGAGAAAAAAAAAATTATCACTGGAGTTTTTAGTTCTGCATAACAAACTTTACTATAAAAAGCTCATCTTCCATGAGGTTCAACCCTATATTAACTTTTCTGCAATTTACTGTCCCTCGAAATACAGAATGCTTTTCCTTTGTCTTATTATCTCTCCAAAACTTATCACCTTTTAAAAGTGATATATAAATCTACCAAATTTAACTGCTTCTTTGGGGTCTTTGCTTCTTTTCTCTGAAGGCCACCATGCACATAAAAATTAAAATATAAACATCAAATAAAATTTGCATGCTTTTTTGTGTCTATTCTCAGTTTAATTTATAGGCATCAGCCACTGAAGAGAGCAGGAGAACATTGTTTTTTTTTTTTTTTTTTTTTTTTTTGCCTCTCTTACCATCTCATTGGTTTTGCCTCCCTTACCATATCATTGCTTTATACATGAGGGAATTGGAGCATATGACTTACCCATGAAATGATGCAAAATTTCTAACCCAAGGATTTAGGGCTCCTGATGACCTTGATTTAGAGCACAATGCATTACCTTTTCCCCAACAGAACCGTCTGAGGCTTGTCTACATAGAACTGCATGTCAGAAGAGAGCTCGCCATGCATAGGGCCAAACATCCTTTAAGCAAAGCTTCAAGCACAGGAATGAGGAAGTCATTTCACTTGCTCTCAATATGTCATAATAGAAGGATAGGCAGCTCTGTTTCTACCCCTGTGTTGCATGGCCATGGCTTTGGGGTTAGGTCTATGGCTTTGGAGTGAGGCTGGAATCTAAGCTATGAACACTTATTAGATTTGGAGTTTACATAAATAGCTTAACTCTGTAAACAGTTTTCCTTATTTAAAATAAAGATCACAATAGTTCTTACTTCATAGATTGTTGAAAGAATTGAAACAGTTATCTTATAAAGTACCCGATTATTTACAAGGGATATAAGGCATAACTCTTTCTCTATCCCCCCAACCCCTTGACCACTAGGAACCTCAGAGTAAAGTTGGTGGTTCACCAATACTAGTGGTATGTGCACAAATAGGCTTTATTTCTGGAACCTATTATTTCTTCTCTGAACTTCTTATGCATGTTCCTTGACCTTGAGTTTTTACTTCATATTTTACTATTACTTGCATAAGTTTCTACTAGGGGCTCATAAAACAATAAGTAAATCAGAAGAGATTTCATGAATTAGATTTATTTATTTATTTATTTTGTTACTGGGGATTGAACTCAGGGGCACTTGAGTACTGAGCCACATCCCCAGCCCTATTTTGTATTTTTTGTTTAGAGACAGGGTCTCACTGAGTTGTTTAGCACCTCAGTTTTGCTGAGGCTGGCTTTGAACTTGAGATCCTCCTGCCTCAATCTCCCGAGCTGCTGGGATTATAGGCATATGCCACTGCACTGGGCATGAATTCTTACTTTTGACACTCAGAGCTTGGACTTTTTTTTCTGTGCAACTTGGAAAAATCATGTGAATGTTCAAGATGTGCTTCTTGATCTGCAGGGCCAAGGAGTCACCAGTCTGACTGGGTAAGAGGAGATGCCAAGCTCATTGGGAACATTAATTTCACAAAGGATTAGATACAGCTGACAGTTCAACCCAAGCAGGGGGTCAAACAACAGTTTTAGTGGCTCTTAACATTTCAAAGCTATTGGTTAGATTACAGGGTTATTATTATTTTCTCCCCTAAATAATAAGCTTCTCAACAAGTTTGTTTAAAATTTTATTTGATAATAAAATTTGTAAGCTTCTGATACTGATTTTACTGATCTCACTGAAGAGGTCACACTGTAATCTCTTTACCTTAGTTCTTTCTCTTCACAAGAGAAACTTGTTTATTTTAAATAGCTTTTTCCTTTTTTTTTTTTTTTTTTGGTTTTTGCTTTTTTTTTTTTTTTGTTGTTGTTGAAATAAGTTTTGTCTTTATATTTGAACGATTCTGTGTTAATTTCCAGTTTGTAGAGTTTGGACTCTTTGGAGAGACCAAAGTTACCACTACCCACCAGACCTGCTAGGAAGGAACTGCAGAGCAGCAGAAAACTGTCCAACAATTTTCTATTTAATTTACTGGATGGAACATTGGCTGGAAAGCTGCAGATCTAGATCCGGTCACACATCTGCTATCAACTTACTGGGTGCCCTCCATCAAGCAACTTCTCTGTAAAAGAAGGAAATTGACAAGATGGTCTCTATGGTTTCCTCCAGAACTGACTCATCCCACAGCAGCACACTTTTCCATAGATGGGATTGGAATGGCCTTTGGGAAGTAGTGTCAGTTCCCTTGCAGTGGTTCACACTGCCCTATCCAGTGCCCTCTCCTAACACTGTCTAGCCGTGTTCATGTCCTCCTTACTGTCCCTATGCCACATTTGAGACATCTCATGCTGAACATTTTCCCTTATCTGTCAAGCATGCTTCATTTAATGCTTACCAGCTGGAAAATACCATTGCCTCTCAGACCATGGTTGGAAAAACTCTGATAGGAAGGATATGTTCCTTGCCATCTTTGCAGTTTCATCTACATTTTGCAGAGGAGATTGTTAGAAAGTTTGTGCAATCCTCTTCATTCAGATGAATCTCAAATGAAAATCCTTCTGGTCTAAGAAAGGCAAAAGAAAGTTTGTTTCTAAGACTTATGAGATCCCACCAGGTCCTGTTTCTCATTTCTAGGAATGAGACTACTCCACACAGCAAGCTGGAAGACCTTGCGTGGTAGGAATGATGTCTGCTCATTGCATCCTGCACAGCCCCTTCTCTGCTGGTACATGGTAGGTGCTCAATGAGAGCATCTTAAATTATAACAGTGCTATAAGTTGGTAAAATCCCTGAGTGTCAGCTAACTCAGAGGCTAAGGATTAATTAGAACTATGCAGGTAAAAGCCAGAGGGTAATGGGATAGTGGTGGATGGGGTGAACAAATATGATGTTCTAAATTAATTGACCACAAGCTAACGAGTTGAGACTTACTTCCTTAATGACTCGGATTTCACCCCTCCTTCATTGTGCAAGTTTGTGATCATTTTCACTGGGTGCGAAAAGTTTCTTTTTCCTTCTTACTATTATTTTACCTCTTGTCAGTTAAAACAATTGTCAAATTTATCTTCTCTCAGAGAATCTGTTCTGCAAAGACAGATTCGCCCATAACCAAATTTAGACTACTCTGATTCTAAAGCCATAGGACCTCCACAGCCTTGGTCATTGTAAGTAAACATCTGTTGGGTTGCAGGCAACCTATTGCATTTCTCCCTGGTGTTGTCGAGGGCCAAATTCAGGTGAGTTCTTCACTTCCCATTTATATTGATCCTTGATGTAGGTCCTTCAGCATACCAATTATGGCCAAAACATATATAACATACTGCAATTTAATCTAATTCAACCCAATGAAATTCAACTTCCTTCAATCCAATACATTTTTGTAGAGTGCCTATGCTAGGCACTGAGAATATAACAGTGATTGGACATTATCCTTGGATTCAAGTCAGGAAGCAGATAACAATCAAATGGGCATGCCACATCTAATCCCCTTTCAGGGCAGGCCTGAGAATCAGAGGCCACCAGGACTGGAGAACTGGTTAGATGTGGAGCTCCTAAATAGCTGGGCAAGAAGGAAGATGGGTTTATCAGACACTAGAGGAAGTCATTGAAGTAATGAGGATCTGCAAATAAGTTAAAGGAAGAAAGCTAGGAAGACCAAAAGCTAGAATAAATTGGATGCAAATGAATAAATAAACAAAACCCCAAACAAACAACACTGAGAAAGAGGGACAGAAAGAGAGAGGGTGGGGGGGGGGGAGAGAGAGAGAGAGAGAGGAAATGAATGAATGGTGTGGTGGGACAATGGACCTCAAAGTCTCAAAGTCCAGGGGGTTCTCTGAACTTTCTCATAGTTCTCAAGAAGAGTTGGGGAGCAGTGTAAGGGGAACTTGGTGGCTGTTCTGGCCATGCAGTGCTTCTCCCAGGTAGAGTAGCAGCAGTACCTTGGGTTGGTCGAAAATGAACCCAGGAAAGTTCTTGAGAGTAGGAACCCAGGAGAAAGGATTTGATGAGTTTCAAGAACAAGGCTGATGGAAATGATAGGTGCAAATGATAGAAGACTAAATCCCCAGGGTGGGATTTCCAAGTTTGTTTTTGTGAAGTCATGCCATTCTGAGGTATGATGAAGTCCAGTAATGGAATTACATTGCTGCTTCAAGGTGATGAGCAAGGGAGCTGAAGAAATAGCTTGTTTTGGAGAGTGCTCGCCTAGCATGCACAAGGGCCTCAGTTTGAATCCCCAGCCCCTCAGAGGAAAAAAAAAAAAAAAAAAAACAAACCCCAAAAAACTCTTAAAACAAGGTGACGAGCAACAGAGGAATGTTAACACTCATGAAGACAAGTATATGTATCACCTGCATGGGTGCTGAAGTTTCTCAGGGTCAGGGCAGGAGACAGGATAAGAAAATGGGGCAAGAGTCAATGCCCCTAGAGAATGTGGAGGTGCTGTTACGAAGGGAGGATGGCACAGAGACCATAGGAGAGTGAAGGGTTATGGAACTAAGGTGTGGTATGTGTATATTCTGTGATTTTGGGTTCATTTCCCAAATTCCCTGTGCTTGTTATAACAATCAATCTTAGCAACTTGCCTCTAATTCTCACTTCAGGAACAGATTCATGACTCAGTTCTGGCCAAGCCTAGCATCCTTAGCAAGCCGCTGGCACATATCCCAAGCAGGGCTATCATTATTTATTCCATGAAAGTTAGTTTTGTTTTGCTTTGGTTTTTACTTTTTTTCTTTTATTGGTATAGCCCAAGCACCCAGAACAAGGGCATTCGGTAAATATTTGTTAAATAAATGGATATAGATTTTTGAAAATGATCAGATAGGGTTACTGATCTCGAATAATGAGATATTGAGGCTGTTAGCAGCTCTCTCACACATCCCATGCAAGGAGTTTTTCTACAGAATAAAGTCAAGCAGAGAAAAATCAGAAAGGTGAGACAGGGAGAGAGTGTGAAGGAGGGGAAGGAGGGGAAGGAGGGGAAGGAGGGGAAGGAGGGGAAAGGGAAGGAGGGAGAGGGGAGAGGGGAATATAGAATTGGCCACAAATGAATCCAGTTTCAGTTGCAGAGTCAAAGAGCTCCTTTACAGCTTCCTTGGAGTTTACCTCAGCATTTTTTCCAAATGCGAGCAAGTAACCCTAGTCCGTTTTCTCTTGTTTACTATCCATTGGTGCAGGTGAAAGAGAATTAGCACAAGAGGTGAGCCAGTGATCCCCAGTGTCCTACAGTGCATATTGAGCTGGGAAAGTGTCACACAGATGCCAGGCATAGGAGGCATGGAGGATATGCCCCATCCACCTTTGACTCTGGTGCACCTGTCACCAGGTACTCAGTTGATGGGATGGGGAACGAGAAGCCCAAAGCATGGACTTACCTGTTCTCTCAACCCTACAGTCCTTAATACTCATGAGGATTGGCAGGAGAACCTTACATTTGATCAGGATTATTTTGATTAAGAGCCAGATGGATGGACCACTAGAATTTATCGTATTGATCTCATACTATGTCTCAAAAAGCCAAGGTCTAGAGAAATGAAACACCTGTTCTAAACACCAGATGGGTACCTTGTCAGGTAGAGACTAGTGAAAGATGAATGGGTTCTTCTGAAAAGAAGAGGGATGAACAAAAGATAAAGACTGCACATTTACTGACACATGACTGGATCTGGGGTGTTTGCTTGTTGGAGAGGATTCAATGTGCTGATATCGTGGGGCTCAGGATGGGTGTGAGCAGACCCAAAGCAAAGGGTGCTCTCTGCCAGCTTTGCCTGCCATACCTCAGTCAGGCCTCACTCCATTGAGTTAGAGGTGGGAAGATCTGTTTTATTGACTGTGAATTTATTACTCACCATTACTTCCTATTTAATGAGTTTCAGCTATGTGCCACTGGGAGTATTAGCTCCTGTAGGGGTCATGGAGATGACTCCTCCCAATAAAATTATTTGTAATAAAAAAATCAAGGTTGAAAGATGATCTTGCAATCGTGTACAACCCCTGAGGTGTGGAGGATCTCATTCTTCAATTTAACAATGATTGAAGCCTGCTATTCGAACCCAAGGCAGGAGTGCGGAGTGGATGATGTGATAGTGAATGACAGTCAAAAAACCATAATAGGTGAAATCAATAATGACATAGTTTGAAAATTAGGACAGAATTCTAGAAAAATAAGGACCAGGGAGGTTCAAATGTGCTTGACAAAATTTCACAGCTGAAAGCAGGTCCCAGCAATGGTAGTTCAGCCAGACGGATGCATGCAAGAATGCTAAACATGTTTCTCAGTAGCAGTTATTCTGCCTCAATGATTTTCTATGCCACATAAACCACTGGAGGAAAAACACAATCTTGGATAGTCTAGAAATGAGCCTCTTGTATGAGGACTATCTGAATGCCACTGTTTCTCTCTTAAATGAAATGCCTTACCCAAATATGTCATATAGCTTTATTGTTTTACGCTGAAAGAAACAGACACATTTTTACCAGTAATGGCTTGGAAAGACATTGTTTGCAAATATGCAGATCTGCAGAAAATGTTACCATTTTCTCAGTGAGTATGAAATTTTTCTTGTGAGAGGCAGAGGGGAACAACTTCTGATCTCTAAAAGCATAGTTCTGTGCTCACATGAGTTGTAGAGGTGAGTGAGAAGGTGTGCTCAATACTGAGAAGATGGCTTCACAGATGGGAAACATCAACTTTGTCCTCTAGAGTTTGTGTCTTTCAAAACCCATTCAAAGGTTTTGACTATATTTCAGATGAAACGGACTTTTCCCATCTTATTTTAAATTATAGCTGAAGTGTTTCCTTGCCAATGCATTTTTGAAATGTATAAGAAAACATCAGAGGGGAGCAATAGGGTTCAGGTCAGCAGACATTTGTCAGCTCTATGATATAGGACAATTGGACAGAATTTTCTCACCTGTAAATTGGGGAGACTTGTACCTACCTCACTTGGGACTATTGTGGGGTTAAATGTCTGAACTCCGAGGTGGAATATCATGAGGTTCCATAAAGGGTGATTGGCATTATAGCATTTTTACCTTGGTATTGCTGTTAGGCAATTCTGAAAGGCAAACTGTGATGGGAAATTAAAGAAAAGGAATTCATCATGGTGTTGGATTTGTATGCTGTGCATAAGGCAACACCATCTCTATGATAAAGACATGGAAAATTAGCATGATCATTTCCTTCCATAAGTGAGTTTGAACTCTGCTGATTACATCTCATAGGAAGATCCCTCATGATATTCCTTGTTATTCAACTGCTACATTTCTCAGTAACATGCTTCGGCATCACTGCAGGAAGGAGCGGCACTAGAGGTAGTGCTGTGAGACTGAAAAGTAAAATTGTGACTCTGTCAACCTAAAACCTATTATTTAAACTTTGAGGACTGGGGTTGTAGCTCAGTGGTAGAGCGTTTGCCTTGCGTGAGTGAGGAACTGGGCATGACTCTCAGCATCATAAATAAATAAATAAATAAAATAAAAATCCATTGACAACTAAAAACTATTTAAAAAAAAATCTTTGAGTAAACTTAACTCTACCCTGAGCACTTTTTCCTAAACCAGCTGACAAGGCAGGGGTGCCACAGTTTTAAGCCGGTAGGGTTGATCCTGGTCCTAGCAGTTTTTGAGGTGTAACTCAGTGTCTGTCTACGATATATAATCCCCTCTTCAGTCCTAAATCTTTGCAGGATTTCCCAAATGCAATTTCCTTTCCGCTTTAAGCCTTTCTGTTCCTCTATTTGTGTATGTGTTCAGACTTCCCCCATAGGATTCATCTCCACTTACGCCTTCTCACTGTACATTACCCCCTGGCGGTCTTCATCTTCCTCCCAGAAAGTGCTCTTCATTGCCTGCCTTCTTGGAAATCAGATCACTTTGAAGACCCCACTTCCCTGATGGTCCTCTTGAGAAGCTTGACCATTCTCACACTCCATGTGCTCAGGGCTTGGTGGCAACAGAAATGTCCTCCTGGCTTCCCCCTAAAATTTCTAGGACTCTCTTCCATGCTTAAGCAAAGATCCCTTCTTCCAGTTCCCCGGATTCTGGCATCCTTTAAGGTCACATGCCTGGACTCACTCATCTGTCTTCTGCCATGTTCCATTAATGTCCAAGGGGGATTTCCGATACAACCCTCCAGATTCACTTTTCTCCCTTATTGAAATATAATAATTTTCAAATGTTTTACTTCTGTCATCACAGGGCCATACTTTGAAGAGGTCATAATCCAGGACTATCCTTCATCAATGAATTTAATCTCAAGTAGCCTTTTTGACCAACACTTGGGCTTCATGGGCACTGTTCCCTCTCTGGTGGGCTTCCTCTGCCAGTTCCCTGGGTTGTCCTCCCTGGCTGTGTAACAGTGGTGCACTTCATCCTTTGAATATAGCCTTTGCTGCTCTGCCACTGAGGCTCATCTTAAAATGGACATGCTCTTTTATCTTCTCCCTCTTCCAAAATAACAAGTGGATCACAATCCCCCGACAGGGAGCACCTTGAATAGTTTCTGTAAACACTCTCTGTTCTCCCTGACAGGCAGAATCGCAGCTTCTGGGACAGGAGTCCCTGTGTTTCTCCTTTGTTAGCAAAGAAAAAAAAAAAAAAAACTTATTTTTTCTTTTTTCTCAAAACTGTATTCTTTTTGTTAGATTAGCACTGGGACAAGAACTGAGCTTTCAGTAACAAATTGGCACCTCAGATGGGACTCGAGAGCAGCCCCTGCTCTGGTTTTCTTGAGCAGGTCTGGCATTCCAAGCAGCCCCACATCCATGCTGAGAATGCAAGGTGGCTGCCGAAGTTTTGAGAGCCAACTGCTGCAGAGTTAGGAGACAGATGAGTTTTTCTTGAGTTAAACCAGAAAAGTATTCCTGTTGGTAAAGGGAGGCATTGAGGGACTGTCCCAGCAGCTGCTGAAGCCCTTTTGCTTTGGGGAACTCCTGCCTTCTCTCACAGAACTGTATGGATTGCTCCATCTTGGTTTACTTTGAGTAAAAGGAAACTGAACTCAGTAATGCTGTGACACACCTTGGCCATTTGGTAAGTCCCTCAGTGTTCACGCCAAGACCCTTGATTTTACACATCTGGTTTCCCCTCCCCCCTTTTTAAAATTCATTTTTATTGTAAACAAATGGGATACATCTTGTTTCTCTGTACATGAAGTAGAGGCATACCATTTGTGTAATCATACATTTACCAAGGGTAATAGTTTTTGATTCATTCTGTTATTTTTTCTCCCCCCATCCTTCCCACCCCTCTTATCCCTCTACAGAGCCCCTCCTTCCTTCCTCCATCCTCGCCCCCTTCCCACCCCCTATATGTGTCATCATCCACTTATCAGTGAGATCATTCATCCTTTGTTTTTTTGAGATTGGCTTATCTCACTTAGCATGATATTCTCCAACTGCAACCATTTGCCTCAAATACCATAATTTTTGGTTCCCCTTTTTAGGAATATCTGGTCCCTCTTCATGGGGGCATTTGTGGTACTATAGTGTAGACGTCATCCCCAAAGAAAACTTAGGGGATGTTTCCCCTCTCTGGTCTATCTGTTGTAAAGGTTCCCATCTATTGGTCATGGTTTTTTGATTCCCCTTTGGTTGTCTGTCTCCTGTTTTTGTTGGTATGTGTTACTGGCCCTTTAAAACAGTGTTAATACTACATTGATCCTCTAGGTAGTCTCTTGGAAAAGATCTTGTTTGAAAGTGCCTCCTATAGGTATAAGCCTGTCTAAGAAAAAGATGTGGTCTTGCCTTAGAATGTTTTTCTGCATTATTGTACAGTATTGCAGTTGGAGTTGGTTTGTCTGAGGTAAAGTAAGTAAAAGAAATTCTGTATGTACAGGCATTCGTGCAGTTGCATGATAAAGAGTCTGACCAGTCACAAACCAAGTCGTAGGTGCAAAAAGTCACTGCCTTTGATGTGCAAGGATAGCGGGACACTGGAAGAGAGGGTTAAAAATATGAGTTAAATCCTTGCAACCCAGTGCTGGCTGTTCCAGTACTGCTTCTAAGCCTGACCCCAGGCAGCCACAGATCATTTCACTGAGCATCAGGGACACCAGTCCTGGACTGGGAAAAACAAACAAAACAAAAACAAAACAAACAACCCAGGAAAAGTGACTGGGCTATAGAGAAATGGGCAAAGAGACCCCGGCCTTTGCTCTGCCTTCCAGCCCCTTTTTGCCCATGGGAATAAGACCAGAGTTTGAGAGCAGGGTTCAGTTCACCACTTCTGCTGGTGGGCGGGGTCTGGGGGGGCTGCAGGCCTCACTGATTTCTTTCTTGGTTCCTGTCTCATAGGTTCAAAGAATGAAGTCCACAGATGGTACCAGAGGACAAAAACAAAAGGAGTAAGATTTGTTTGAATGAGAGAAGATGGAGCTCCTGTGATGTCAGGGGGAACCTGGAGGGGCATTTTCCCAGTTGGGTCCTAGTCTGGGGACATATGGCTTCTGGATAAAGGCATTAATCAAAGACCGTGCTGAACAGATATGAAAAAAGCGTTGGGGCTAATGGTTGGAATATGTGCTGTACAGGCACTGGGAGGCTACAATGGCTGTTGGCTTGGCCCAGGGCTTTCTAATTGATTATGACCTTTTAGTCCTTGAGTCTGAAGAATATATACTTTTTTGTAATCTCCATTTGGGTCCACCCCCATTTTCATTTTCCCACCACTCTGGGACAAAAAATGTGACTGGAATATTTAATTTCTCATCAGTGACCTTTACATTAAAAACAAAACAAAACAAAACAAAACAAAAAAAACCTTAACTGGGATCCATTACCCCAATTGCCTATTGATTAACTATCCTATCTTATTTAGGGGGTGAAAGCTGCCAGTTGCAAAGGACAGGCAACGGATTCTAGCACTGTTATATTATGACCTGGGGACAAAAATGGTCTCCCTTTTTAAGATCTGACAGGATGAATCGTTTGGCCAGGGGACTCTAACGCCTGGGAGGAACAGAAACAAAAGCCAACCTATGTTTTCTTGGCAGCCTCTGAAAAGGGATCTTCCAGGAAGCCTAAAAAATGGATGAAAAGGGCCTCCTCCATTGAATACCAATATACCTTGTGTAAGAAAAAAGCCCAAAAGGAGCCTCTGGATACAATTGACAGTGGGGTACAAGTGCCATCCCTTAAAGTTGATGGCATTATGATAATGATAAGGGAGATTGGTCAGACTCAACACTATCCCATGCTCCAACTCCTTGAATGCAACCTGGGGAGAAAAAGATTAAGGCATCGGTTTTTGTATATGCCAGATTGTCCAGTCCTTCTCCTGGGATAACATTTGTTTAATTTGATAAATTAAATGTACAGAAAAAATTCTCACCCAAAAGGCAACTACTTCATTTGCAAGTGTCTCCCAGGGAAAGAAAACAAGCCTGCTATGCTGGAAGTCTACTAAAAGTGAGTAAGGCCATTTGGGCCAAAGGAACCCTGGGAAAGGTGATCAATGTTATCTTAAGCAAGATTTTGTTTGAGAAGGAAATGACTTGTCCCAGGGAGGAAAACACACACACACACACACACACACACACACTCTTATAAAAGAGGAATTAGTGGGGATCCATTCTCAGCAAATTTTTAAAACACGAATTGAGTCAGCTTTGACAGACACCCTGAATATATGTGACTAGAAATACATCTGAGAGCTTAGAAGAGCACTTTACCAAGCTGGTGTTCTTGAAACTAAAGTTGTCTGTAATGGTAATCTCTTTTAGACTTGTATAAAAATAGCAAATTTAATTGGGGATTTATTTATGTTATTTAATGTTCTGTAACTGGATAAAGGTAACCTGTTATCAGTAGGATATATGCAGAATTTTGTGTTATTTGTTACACTGAGATGGAAACTTAAATGTATTTTTTAGAAGATAATAAGGAGAGTGTGGTTTATTCAAAGGTTGACAATGTGAAACATGGAAGCATTTTGCCACTTTTTCCACAAAAAAAGGTTAGAAGCTCTCTTAGGTTTTGTTTGATTCATATTTCAGATGTAACGTTGCATTGTGTTATCTATCAAGAGCCCTGCCTTACCTGAGATAAGGTTCTGCCTCTCACCTTACTCCATATCAGGATGGCTCCAAAGTAGGTTAGACTTAAGCTAATTTAGAGTTATGTTCAAAGGACAGTTTTTTGTTGTAAAGATTACTGTGATATCAAAATAAACAGGGGGTATAATATATAACTAAGTAAAGTTTTAAGATTATAAAAATCATGTTTCTTGTTTCATAGCTATGATACAAGCTGAATGTTTTTGCTCTTGTTAACTTCATTTTGTATTTTCCTTTTAAACTTTATAACTCTTGGCTGTTAGTGTTTTGCTTAAGTGCTGCTTCTAATAGAGGAACCTGAGTTAGTTTGAGAAAATAACCATCATCTGTTGGAAAGTTAGGACATAATGGTGACTTTCAGGACTAATAGTGACTCCAATTAAATGGAAGGGGTAACTATAACATTATAGACATTGAAGTTAAAAATGCAGTACTCCAACTTTAAGACTGGTGAACCTGGCCTGCTGTTTAAAACCAAAAACTTGGAGACTAAAAAAGTCAAGGAAGTAAAATGTCAAGGAAAAAGCAGCCAACATTTGGCCCTTGCTGTCGAAGATCACCCATGTCCCAGGGGACAGTGGTCCCCCCAAAGGACCCTGCAACTCAGTTGAATCACCCAATCAGGGGGATGAGAGAACCCTAGAGAACAGAAAGCCAACCAGTGCACATTCTGCAAAGAGGAGAGTCATCAAAGAGGGAAATGTCCCTGATGCTTTCAAAGGGAGCCACATGTGGTAATCAAGACTTTTACCATTCCTGGCAGATGGCACAACTGTTGGAGGAAAGATAAAGAAGACAAGAGACTTTTCACATGTTCCCAAGAGTAATACCTGAGGATTCTCAGCTGACTCTTAAGAGTAGATAAGAACAAGGTCAATTTTGACCAACTTGATCTTAAGTACCTGGCAGGAGATAATGACAAAAGCACAGTCATACATGGACATTTAAAGGAAAAGATAATTTAAAAAAATTGTAACAGAATATGTGTACCTGTGTCAGTCTTACCGAGTAAGTAAAACTTGAGGCTATAAAAGAGGGGTTCTTATGTGGGAGTAAGTATATCAAAGGACTCGGGTGTCACAAGTTTGTCCTGAGTTTCAGAAACTGTCTGAAATACTAATTGCTTTTGTGCTAGTTGTTTATAAAAGGGGAGTGCTTTGCTGTCTTGTTTATTGTTATCCTAGCATGATCCCTGCCCTATACGTGCCTTGTCCTGTCACCTGACACTGTCCACCAGGGACCTCTGGACTTCCCTGCAGCTAAATACCCTTAACTCTCCATGTCCCACCTGATAAAAAACAAGGACTTCAGGTAACTTCACCCCAACTCGGCCTTCTTTTAGCAGGAAGCATCTTAGAGATGTTGTTGCCCATTTTTCCATAGAAATAAAATGTAGAAATTGACAGTGGGGAAATAAAACAGTGGTCCACTTCATGCTTAATCTAGTCCTTGCTGCTTTGCCACCAAGGCTTATCTTAAAATAGACATATTTTTTCCTTTTCTCCCTCTCCCAAATGAACAAGTGAATTGCAATCTCCCTACAGGGAACAATGGAATATAGCCTTTGAATAACTTTTTTTTAAAAATCCTCTGTTCTCCCTGATGGGCAGAATCAGCCTCCAGGATGGAAGTTTCCCATGCTTTACCTTCTTTAGCAAAGCAATAAAACTTCTGTTTCTTTTTTCTCAAAATTGTGTTCTCCTTATTAGATTGGCATCAGGGACAAAGACCAAGGTTTCTGTAACTTTTGGTTTAGGTACCTCAAGCACTGAGGAGGCCATGATTATAGGCCTGGTTCTTGGAAGCCCCTCTCCACAGTTTTTTCCCACTCCTTTCCATATTGGGGCTCCTATTCTCTGATTAGTGTCACTATAAATTAATACACATATGAAAAAATGTTCATCATCTCTAGCAATTAGAGAAATGCAAATCAAAACTACTTTCAGATTTCATCTCACTCTAGTCAGAATGGCAATTATCAAGAATACAAGCAATAATAAGTGTTGGTGAGGATGTGGGGAAAAGGTACACTCATACATTGCTGGTGGGAATGCAACCACGGTAAAAAGCAGTATGGAGATTCCTAAGAACACTTGGAATGGAACCACCATTAACCCAGCTATCCCACTCCTCATTTTATACCCATAGGACTTAAAATCAGCCTACACCAGTGACACAGCCATATCAATGCTTATAGCAGCTCAATTCACAATAGCAAAACTATGGCACCAACCTAGATGCCCTTCAACAGATGAATGGATAAAGAAAATGTGGTATATATTTTATACACACACACACACACACACACACACATGATGGAATATTACTCAGCTTTAAAGAAGAATGAAATTCTGGCATTTGCTGGTAAATGGATGGAATTAGAGAATATCATGCTACATAAAATTAGCCAAACCCAAAATAACATAGGCCAAATGTTTTCTCTGATAAGTGGATGCTGATCCATAGTGGGGGTTAAGGAAGAATGAATGAACTTCTAGTCCTTCCAGAACTGTTAAAAATAAACAATTGTTTTCAATTTGAAAAAATAAAAAAGGTGAAAAAGCTTTGTCTTCCCAGCCAGAGAGGTCATCCAGGCCCTGTCACATGCCCCTCCTCAATGAGGGAGGACCCTCCAGATCTCTAGGGACCCTTAGTTATCAAATGCTGAGTCTACTCTTTCACTTAAACGCTTGACTCCCTGATCCAGCATCATCTTAATTTCTCTCCTCCTGTCTCCCTGAATAATGGTCCCATTCTAAAGGACTTGGTGTGGGGTAAAGGTGTGGAAATGGGCAAGGTCACTATAGGGTCCTGACAGTGAGAACTTCTCCAGGATGACCTCATCTGCCTGCTTCCCACACTGACTCAGCTCCTGTCTCCAAGTCAAAGTCCTCTGGCCTCCCCTCCTCACCCTGTAAAATTGGCAACCTTGTTCAAGTTACCTGACAGTAGGTGCTCCTTTATGGTAGTTGAAAGAAGATATTGTCCTCCATTTGAGTCACTTAAACTCTTTCCTTTGCCTCTTTTCTTGGCTTGGCAGCCTTGAAGTCTACTTAAGGATATGAACTCAACACTGTATTGCCTTCTGTCCATTCCTTCTATTCCCTCAGGCAGGCCTTGCCGATTTTTTAAAACAAATTTAAAACAGTTTTAGTTGTAGATGGACACAGGATCTTTATTTTATTTATTTGTATGTGGTGCTGAGGATCGAACCCAGTGCCTCACATGTGCCTGGCAAGTGCTCTACCACTCAGCCACAGCCCAGCTCCTTGCCAGCTGTTCAACAGTGCTCTTCTGCTCTTTAAGTTGGCCCCTCCCTCATATAGGGCTTTTTTTTTTTTTTTTTTTGGCAGCACTGTTCTTCTGAGATAGCCAGGGACTACCACAGGGACAAAGGCCTCCTGAGGCCTATTACTCATAAAAAATACTACAAAACCTGGACCAGTCCTAACTATAACAGGGGTTTGGAGACACTATCTTTGCTAAAAAGCACTTACTCTTTCTTCACTTGGGCTTGCTTGCGGATGCGAAAAGCAGGATAAAAATTGACATCTCTGTCCTGATTTTATCTGTCTCCCTTATTACTTTAAACTTTAGGTAAGGTCCCTGCTCATCCCTCTATATAAGCGTGCTAATCTCTTAAAAATGTCTGCATAAAAATTGACAATGTGAGGCTTAGGTTCTTATCCTCAAATTTATTTAACCTATCTCCTTCAAGTATACCAAGATAAGAGGAGCTAAGATATTCAGGATCTGCAGAGACATTCAGTTGCCATCTTTTATGATATTCTGTTCCAGAGCCCCTGGAGCAGTGCCTAGAAGTCTGTAGTCACTGCCTGAAACCTTCAGTCTTCCAGAATTCCTTGCAGATAGATCACCCTGTGATGAGATCATCCCAGTAATTGGGAGAAATTACCCCATGACAGGAACTGACACTGTCCCTCTAAGTAGAAGCAATTATCTCATGGGGACAAGATTGCCCCTTCAAATGATAAGGACTTCTCCAGAGCCACCTGACAGAACCAGAACTGAGATAATGATCAACCAGAGCCCAGCCCATCCCAGCAACTGTATAAAAAGTGTGTCGCTTCCTGTATTTGGAGAGCCATCTTATTTCTCTTCAGTGCTCCCTCCCCTCTCCTTGAGATAAATCCCCTGTTAAGGCCTTGCCTGTGTGCTCACATTTCTTGCTCATGTTTCATTTCTATTGTCCCTGGGTCAGAAGTTCCCATCTCTGGTATCACTTCCTGTAAAATCTCCTCTTGCTTTTAAGATTAGATATTTATTTTATTTGTAAATCTCATATCACAGATTCTCTGAAGTAAGAAACAGGAAACCTGTAATCTCTGGGTTTACCACATATGTCACTGTCCAAATCAATCAGTCTTCCTCTGTTTTCATATTCTTGAGATGGAGATGCCACCAGGCTTCTCTACTTGGATTTCTGAGGAGAGCAATAAGGCTGTGGACGTCAGAACAATCAAATCTTGTCCCTCTCTTGTTCTTGAAAGAAAATGAGTTCACTGAGGGTGGGTTGAGGTGCCCATTTTCCAAATGTCTGGGGCCGACCTTGAAAGGGACCTTTTGTCTTTCCTCCAGCATAACTGGAATGTCTCCTTTTGCCTATAATATGGCTTGAATTTTAAATGACTCCCAAAAGTCTATGTGTTAAAGGTATGATCACCAGTCTGTGGTGTTATTGGGAGGTGGTAAACTTTTAGGAGGCTAGGCCTAGGGGAAAAAAGTTATTGGGAGCATACCCTTGACCTTGGCTATTCTCCAGGGTCTGAATATTGAAGCCCTGCCCCTCTCCCCCGACACAGTTCTTCTTGGCTGTCATGAGATGAGTAACTTCCTCTGCTTTATCTCCTGCCTCCATGGTATTACCTTGTCACAGGCCCCTAATGGGCTGGACCAACCATAAACTGAAACTTTGAAAGCCATGATCCAAAATAAATATTTCTTCTTTTAATTTGATTTTATTAAGTATTTTGTCTCAATAATGGGAAAGTGACTAATAGTTTATAACTGTCTCTTCTGACAAAATCTAGTTTTAAATTCCAACCCGATCTCATTGACTTCCTGATGAAGCAGAATTCTCAGAGAAAATGTATGAGTTACACCCTCTTCAGAGAGTGCTTTTAGCTTTTGGCTGGGTGAACAGCCCCGTCCTAGAAAAAGCATATTCCTGTGTAATCGTATGGTCAGCCCTTTATCGTTATCAGCTCCTTGCTCACATTTATTATTCCTCTGTGGCTGAGCTCACTGTCTGAGTCCTTGAAATCCAAAGACAGGCATCAGACTTATAACTTGTTTATTTTTAAAAAACACTCCGACCCACTGAGCCCCTGTTGGGCAGTGTGACTTTAAATGTCTGAGGACAAATCTCAAGGACCAGGATGGGTTAGTGTCCTGCTTCCTCCCTGGCCCAACACAGACGTGGTTTCAGAGATGATGAAGGGCTCATAGGAGCCTGCATGCAGAGTGGACATCATCAAATGAAAGGCGAGAACCCCATTCCCTGAATATGCCGTCCTCCTGAAAAGGAGCCTGTTGCTGTTTAAAGTCCCCACCTGAAGTCCTGGCTGAAAAACATTTTACAGAGCAAAAATTGTCCCCACATCAATGGCTCAAAAGCCTGTGGTCTGTTTTGAGGCAAGCTTTTTATCTAATTTCTGTCTCACCCCACAGGCGTAGGTCATAGTCAGCAGTAGAAGCTGCGAGTCTTGGGTTGACTCATGTTTGTGCCTTTTAAAAATATTTGGGGTCTGCACAACTGGGAACCTATGGCTGCTGACCACAACAGGTTGCTGGAACCCAAAAGGTAAGAAAAACTCCCAATCTCTTCCCCACTGCCATCCCTGTAATGACTTTTCTTCCTTGCACAGGACAGAAGCTTTTGATGTTCCACATGTGACATTGGTCCCTCACTAGCCAGTTACAAGGGCTTGTCTAATTTTAAATTTCAGGTGGAAATTCCTTGTGATTGAAGCTTGCAGTGATCATTAGCCAAAAATGCCTCTTTCTCCCTGAAACTACAAGAATTCAGCTAACATTCGAATTCTACAGGTAAGAACAAGAGTTCAGAGTGGACTGAGCTGGGCTGATAGGAACCTGATGTAGGGTTGGGGTCAGGTGGTTTTCTGCCTCATCACATCCAGGTGGAGATAGATGGCAGAAATGTACACTAGAGGAAGGGATGCTCCTGTGGAGAAGAAAATCACTTTGCATTGGTTTTCAATAGTCTGTCCCTTACTCCAGGGAGCCCTACCAGCTGGGAGAGACAGGATGGATTTGAATGTTTTGCCTCTGTCCAGTGGAGAAATGTCCACATTTGAATGCCACATTTACTCTCTGGGCAATTCCATCCTCCCTTCTTTGGGGAGAGTGAGTTAGGGGCTGGAGAAAGAGCTGGAAGGGTATGAATTTTCTAGACACTTCCTTATTCCTGGAAGGGTGGGATCATGTGAGAGCTTGTTGGATGTGCAGATTCTCTAATCCCCTAGACATACTGAAACAAAAATTCTAGGGATGGGGTCTGGCACCCTGAGTTTTAGGAAGCCAACTAAGTGACACAGATGCAGAGCATAATGTCTCAACTTTGGCACTAGTACCATTTTGTACCAAAAGTCCTTATGTGTGTGCACATATCCTGGCATTATAGAACACTTAGCAAGCACTTTGGTCTCCAGTCACTAGATGCCAGTAGTACCTTTGACAACTGAAAGTGACTCTGGTCATTGCCAAGTGTCCCCATGGGGGCAAAATCACTTCCAAAAATTTCTTCTTTGAATCAATACCCAGCAGGAAAGCATTCTCCTTATAATATATGAAGAAAAAAGAATAAAAATGAGGAAATGAATAAGACAAAGATGTACCATCACTGGGAAGGAAGATTCTAGAACTTGACAGAAGTTATTTGCATGTAATGAGTCTTAAATGATTTTTTTTTTTACTTCCCAAATGTATTATAATATTTTATTTTATACTTCCAAGAAATGGAAATTTAAAATGGTGTTTTGGTAACCTATTATACTTCCCTCTGTGGATATTTTGTTTTGAAATCCAAAAGCAGATATTTTGTTCTTCCACGTGGGTTCACAGCTCATTGGGATGCATATACATCTGGAGTACTCAGAACTTTGTTGTGGTGCATATGCCGCCCCTCCACATCCCAACCTGTGAAACCTCTTGACATCAAGCCATCCTTGGCCTAAAGCTCAGGGAAGACAGATGTGAGCTCCAGGAGAGTTACCTCCTCAAGTTTTTTCAAACATCTACCTCACACAATCTGAGATTCTAATGACAATGTCAAATCTGTTCAACACACAAAAGGCAAATACATGAGTTAAATTGTAAATTTGTACAATCGTTACAACTGCCCCTCTGTAATTGTTAATTACAAATTGGATTCCACGAAATTTTTAAAAAAAGTGCATTAAACAATAATAACTACAAAGTAAAAGGACAATCCACAGAATGGGGAAAATATTTGAAAGTTGTATATCTGATAATGGATTAATATACAAAATATATAGTGAACTCTTAAAATTCAAAAGCAAACTTAAGAAACTTCATTAAAAATGGAAAGTGAACTTAAATAGATATTTCTCTATATAAGATAATATACAAATTGCAAACACACGGAGAGATGCTTAAGATCACTAGTTTTGTTAGTCAGTTTCCTGTCACTGCAACAAAACACCTAATATAATTAACTTATAAAGAGAAAATGGTTATTTTGGTTCACAGGGTTGGAGGGTTCAGTCCATGATTGATTGACTCTGTTGTTTTCTGTCTTGTGGCAAGAATGTGTGGCAGAGCAAATCTTTTCAACTTATAGCCATTAAGGGAGTGATTAGGTGCTTGGAATCACACAATCCCTTTCAAGGGCGAGCACTCAGTGACCTAAATTCTTTTCACTGGCCCCATGTCTCAAAGGTTCCATCTCTTCCCAAAATCACTTCCCTGGGGACCATGCCACCAACACATGAACTTTTGGTGGACATTTAAGATTCAAATTATAGCACTGGTTATTAAGGAAATGCAAATCAAAACACAGTGAGTTACCACTTCACATTCATCATAATAGTTACTGCTCCAAATCATTAAATAACAAATGTCGAAGAAGATGTGGATGTATTGTTGAGACAAATATAAAATGTCACAGTCTTTAAAACTGCATGGCAGGGCTGGGGATATGGCTCAGTTGGTAGTGTGCTTGCCTTACAAGCCCAAGGTCCTAGGTTCAGTCCCTAGCACTGCAAAAAAAGAAAAACAAACAAACAAACAAAAACTTGTATGGCACTGTGATGGTTAAACTGAATTGTCAACTTGATGGAAATAAGAAATGCAGAAGATTAAGAATCTTCTGGGTGTCCCAGAGGGGGTGTTCCTAGGAATGATTGGCATGTGGCATTTTGAATTGAAGTAGAGACCCAACCCAAAGTGTGGGCAGCAGCATCCAATAGATTGGAGGCTTGGCTGGAATAAAAGTTGAAAGAACAAGGAAGCAGCAGCAAATGCAAGGTCAATCCTTCTTGATTTCTGCTGAATTACCTGAGGACATCAGACTCAGCTCCTTCACTCTTCCAAAGCAGAATCTTCCAAGTGACTCTCTAGGAAGTTGATGAACCTTTGGTCCTGCATCACGTGTACCTCTTGTTTTGAGGTTTTACCTTCTTGGACTGAGCTGCTGCTGGTTCCTCCAGCTCTCCAGCCTACAGACAGCCATTGTGGGACTATCCAGCATTTGGTGGTGTAAACCAATTCAATAAATCCCCTTTTTATAAAAACCAACTCCTGTTGTTTCTGTTCCTCTAGAGAACCCTGATACAGGCATTTATTTAAAAAGTAGAATTACCATGTGGTCCAGAAAATCCATTTCTGAGTCTACACCAGAAAATGTTGAGCCATGTGCTTGAAGAGATATTTATAATATCTCTTAAATGTTCATGGTGGCATTATTCACAATAGTTAAAACACGGAGCAACACAAATGTCCATTGGGAGCTGACTGGATAAACAAAACATGATGTAACCATATAACAGAATGTTATTCAGCCTTTAACAGGAAGGAAATTTTGAAGACGTGCTCTGACATGGATGAATACTGAGAACATTATGCTAAGTGAAATAAACTGGTTACAAAAAGAAAAACACTGTTAATTTCCAAAACACAAAAGCTGAATGTTTTCTCTGATATGTGAATGGTAATTCACAAAGTGAGGGGACTAGGGAAGAATAGAGTTACTTTAGAATAGGTAGAGGGGAGTGAAGGGAGGGGAGTGGGTATAGGGATAGGAAGGATAGTAGAATGAATCAGACATTATTACCTGAAGGAGTTAAAATTTAAGTGCCCATAATTAAAGCACAGAATCTGTAGTCTAGCAAATGAACTTAGGAAAAGAAACAAAGAGGGACAGGCCTGAGGCCTGAACATACCTTAACAAGCCTAAAATAAGACTGCCAAAACATCAAAATCTAACTGGCCATGGAGGATAAACAATCTCCACAAGGCCGTGGACCATCTGGTGTCACCCACTTTCCCCCTTCTTCCCTTTTCTTTAAGGTTAACTTGACCGCCTGCTAACCAAAATAAACTGCCCTACCACATTGCTGGAATGTCAATTTGCACGTACTACTTGCTGATGTAATCAATGTAGTCATGTGCCCGCTTATGTTTGAATCAGCCAATTATGTGTACCCATGCTAAACTCCCTAAATTTTCCTATATAAACCCCTGACTACTGAGCCTCGTGGTCAACTCCTCTATCTCCTGTGTGAGATACGTGTTGGCCCGGAGCTCCGTTATTAAAGTGCCTCGTGCTTTTGCATCAAGCCGGTCTCTCGTGCTTCCTGGAGCGCGCCATCCTGAGACTCGAGTAAGGGTCTTCCTTTTGGGGGGTCCTACAATTTCCAAAACACAAAAGCTGAATGTTTTCTCTGATATGTGAATGGTAATTCACAAAGTGAGGGGACTAGGGAAGAATAGAGTTACTTTAGAATAGGTAGAGGGGAGTGAAGGGAGGGGAGTGGGTATAGGGATAGGAAGGATAGTAGAATGAATCAGACATTATTACCCTTTGTTGTTGGGGGCTATGCCGTGCGGACTGCCCTGGGATGGCGCCTGGCAGCCAGCCAGAGGTTGCTTTGATCACATCGGCGGGAGGAGGTTGATTAACATAAGCACACCCAGGTGATTTGTCATTGGCCGTATCCAATTAAGTCCACGCACACAACGCGTGCACAGGTGTTCCCGAAATGCTCCTGATCGTGCCTGCTCCTTTTGACCTTTACCATGATTGGACAGCTAGCTCCTCGCCTAATCTTTGCATAATTGGCGTAAGCCCTACCCTTCACCTCCTGGAGGGGATATAAGCCGGCTCTCCTCAAGCGCAGGGGTTTGAGGTTTGAGGCCCCAGGTTGGAGGTTGGCGGTTGGCGGTTGGAGGTTGGAGGTTCCAGGTTCCAGGTTCCAGGTTCCAGGTTTCCTGATTCATCAATAAACCGTTCCAAATTCAAGAGCCTCGCTACTTTTGTCCCCCGTGCCAAATTGACTCCGCTGGATGGCCTTACTATGTGCATATATAACTGTACGACCGGTGGGATTCTACATCATGGATAACCAGAAGAGTGAGAAATTATACTCCATTATATATGATGTATCAAAGTGCATTCTACTGTCATGTATAACTAATTAAAACCAATGTAAAAAATTAAGAAAAGAAAAATACTGTTGATTTCACTTACATGAGGTACTCATGGTAATCAAAATCACAGAGAAAGAAATTAGAATGGTGGGGGCCTGAGGCTGGCGTGAGGGGGGGTACAGGATGAAGTCACAGAGTTAGATGATGGTGATGGTTGCACAACAATGAAAATATGCTTAACATGACTGAACTGTACACAGTATGGATATGATGGGAAATTCATGTTATGTGTATTTTATCACAGAAAAAAATTGGAAAAACTTTTCTAAAAGGGGAAAGGAGACATTATATGTTTCTACTGTACGTCATGCCTTGGTGAAAGAGAAACGGCCTATGCCTTCTAGTTACAGAGACCATATAACCCAACGTTATAGAACACAGGGCAGGACTTCCCTGGAGGCACAGTGAGGGCATGCCAGCAGGGGAAGCTCCTGAGCGTCAGCCAGACTTCCCAGCAGAGTGGGCTTTTCTCCAGGGTCTTGAAAGTAGCTTACTAGGCATAAGAGGTATGTGGACATGTCAGGTAGAGGCATAGGTATGAGTGAAGGGATGCCAGGGCCAGGGAGCACAGGAGGGTAGGTGTGGTGCGCACAGTGGAGAAGCTGAGTGCCATACCCTTGCTATTGGGGTGACCTTGGCCATTTCATGTCCTTGACTGTAAAGTGGGGGCAGTTTTGTTGGGAAGATTAAACATACTCTAGGAAATAAGTCCTTTAGGATGGCGCCTGGTTGTGCTCAATTAACGAACGGTTTGCTATAGAGGTACAGAAAATTTCTTTAAGACGGGAGGTGACAAAACATGGTGAGAGTTTCAGCACAGGACTTGCAACAAGAAAATGAGCTTCATATTATGTAACTATAATCCTGTGGATTATAGACACTCTTCCTAGATAGCTATCCAGCGATTGCACAGAACATCAGCTTGAGTGACTTCGAATAAAGGCAATTAAAAGAAAATTCCTGCAGCCAGGTGAGGGCCGGCCAAGGACCAATCTGAAACAATAGTGGTAGTTCAGGAAAACGGAGTAGAAATTGAGAGATGCTCTGTGTTGGGATTGGCAGGGCTCCTGTTTCACATATTTCAGTTCTATTTTTAGATCTTAGTATGATGCCAGATTCTTTGCAAAAAGCACTGCCCTGTTTACTAATTCCCAGCTTCTGGTTCATTCTGTATTATATGAATTGCTGGGTAAATGTATGCCCTTTCAAGTAATATAATGGCCTCATTCTCAGGCAAGAAACACCTGCCAAATCTAATCTGATGCAATATAATAGATCTGCTCTTTCTGCAGTATTTCTCTCATCTACAAGTGCCCACATAAGTAAAGTGGCTATATTATTATCCCTAGCTGCACTCCCACAAGTAAAAAATAGACCTATTTTGTTTGAATATTGGACACTAAGTTAAAGTGGCATAGCCTTGCTTCAAACTCCAAATGAAAACACTCCTATAATAAGATAGCCACAGCCAAGGCTCTGACCCTAATCACAGGGTCAAACCCCTGTGGTCCATGTGCAGGTGGAAGATGCAAACTTGAGCATTCTTGGGGAGCTTCACTGTGCAACCCCTGGCTTTGCAGCGAGAAGACAGAGGCTGACCAAAGATTTGAACAGTCAGGTAGCCTGACTACAAGGAAGTTCACAGATTTAGTTGAAGGTGGAAAGAAAAGTTAGAAAGAAGAGTACGGTGATATGAGTAATCACATGGCATGTGCAAATAGTAAGCAGAGGAAGAAGGCAGTGCGATTAAAGCATCCCATGGTGGACTTCTTACATGATAGTGCAGTTGTGGATACCTGCAGGAGGTGATCCACTCTGTCTCCAGGGCACACACAGTCCTGTGTTAATTCACCGGTCAATTTCACTAGTCATATTCAATTTTTTTGATAACAGCTTTATTGAGATATAGCTTACCTAATATAAAATTTCACCCTCTTAAAGTGTAAAAAACAGTGCTTTTTAGTATATTCATAAGGTTATGCAACTGTCACTGGTATAACTTTTAGAAAATTATCAGACCCCAAAGAACCTAGCGCCCATTAGCACTCACTCCTTATTGCCTCTTCCCCTTGACCTCTGATAACCATTCATCTTCTTTATGCCTGTGAATTTTTCTGTTCTTGGCATTTAATATTATGGAATTGTATAATATACTGTTTTTTGTGATTGAATTCTTTCACTGAGCGTAAGGGTTCCAAGTTTCATCTGTGCTGTAGCATTGGTCAGTACTTCATTTCTTTTTATTGCATTTGTATAACACATGATATTCACTCATGCATAAGTTGATAGACATTTGGGTTTCCATTTTTTTTTTGAATAATACTGCTTTGAACATTCATATAAAAGTTTTGAGCAGATATGTGTTTTTAATTTGTGGGGGCAGGCACATGCCAAGAAGTGAAAGGGCTCAGATACATGGGAAGTCTGTTTACTATTCCAAGGAACTGTCCATTTTCCAAAGTGCCTGCACTATTTCATGACTGCTCCGACAGTGCTCGAGTGTCCCACTTCTCCACATCGCACCAACACTCATCATCACTTTTAGGTTAGTTATCCCAGTGGATGTGAAATGGTATCTTATGATTTTGATTTGCATTTTTCTTTTTTTTTATTATTTAAACAAATGGGATACATGTTGTTTCTCTATTTGTACATGGAGTCAAGGCATACCATTTGTGTAATCACAAATTTACATAGGGCAATGTTGTTTGATTCATTCTGTTATTTTTTCCCTTCCCCCCCACCCCTCCCACCCCTCTTTTCCCTCTATACAGCCCTTCCTTCCTCCATTCTTACCACCCTCCTTATCCCTAACCCTAAACCTAACCCTAACCCTAACGCTAACCCATCCCACCCCCCATTATGTGTCATCATATGCTTATCAGCAAGATCATTCATCCTTTGGTTTGTTGAGATTGGCTTACTTATCTCACTTAGCATGATATTCTCCAATTTCATCCATTTGCCTGCAAATGCCATAATTTTATCATTCTTCATGGCAGAGTAATATTCCATTGTATATATATGCCACAGTTTCTTTATCCATTCATCAACTGAAGGGCATCTACGTTGGTTGCACAATCTGGCTATAGTGAATTGAGCAGCTATGAACATTGATGTGGCTGTATCTCTGTAGTATGCTGATTTTAAGTCCTTTGGGTATAGGCCAAGGAGTGGGATAGCTGGGTCAAATGGTGGTTCCATTCCAAGCTTTCTGAGGAATCTCCATACTGCTTTCTAGAGTGGCTGCACTAATATGCAACCCCACCAGCAATGTATGAGTGAACCTTTTTCCCCACATCCTTGCCAACATCTATTGTTGCTTGTGTTCTTGATAATCGCCATTCTAATTGAGGTGAGATGGAATCTTAGGGTAGTTTTGATTTGCATTTCTCTTATTACTAGAGATGTTGAACACTTGTTCATGTATCTGTTGATTGCTTGTACACCTTCTTCTGTGAAGTGTCTGTTCATTTCCTTAGCCCATTTGTTGATTGGATTATTTGTTTTCTTGGTGTAGAGTTTTTTGAGTTCTTTATAGATTCTGGAAATTAGCGCTCAATCTGAAGTATGAGTGGCAAAGATATTCTCCCACTCTGTAGGCTCTCTCTTCACATTACTGATAGTTTCCTTTGCTGAGAGAAAGATTTTTAGTTTGAATCTATCCCAGTGGTTGATTCTTGCTTTTATTTCTTGTGCTATGGGAGTCCTGTTAAGGAAGTCTGATCCTACGCCAACAAGTTGAAGGTTTGGACCTACTTTTTCTTCTATAAGATGCAGGGTCTCTGGTCTGATTCCGAGGTCCTTGATCCATTTTGAGTTGAGTTTTGTGCAGGGTGAGAGATAGGGGTTTAATTTCATTCTGTTGCATAGGGTTTTCTAGTTTTCCCAGCACCATTTGTTGAAGAGGCTATCTTTTCTCCATTGCATATTTTTGGCCCCTTTGTCTAGTATGAGAAAATTGTATTTATTTGGGTTTGTGTCCATGTCCTCTATTCTGTACCATTGATCTACCTGTCTATTTGGGTACCAATACCATGCCGTTTTTGTTACTATTGCTTTGTAATAGAGTTGAAGATCTGGTATTGCGATACCGATACCCCCTGCTTTGCTCTTTCTACTGAGGATTGCTTTAGCTATTCTGGGTTTCTTATTCTTCCAGATGAATTTCATAATTGCTTGCTCTATTTCTGTAAGGTACATCATTGGGATTTTAATTGGAATTGCATTGAATCTGTATAGCACTTTAGGTAGTATGGCCATTTTGACAATATTAATTCTGCCTATCCAAGAACATGGGAGATCTTCACTGACATCTGACCAATATAATTTGCATTTTTCTAAACATTGAAGCTGTTGAGCATTTTTATGTATTTGTCATTGTATATATAACATTTTTAGAGAAAAGTATACTCACCTCATTTGCCATTTGAAAATTAAATTGCTTATCTTTTCTTTGTATTGTAAGAATTCTTTATTCTATATACTAAACCTTTATCAGTTATATGATTTTTTTCCCAGATACTTTTCTCCAATTCAGTGGATTTTCCTTTCACTTTTTGGATATGGCCTTCAACGTATAAAATGTTTAAATTTTGGTTATGTGAAACTTACCCATTATTTTCTAAAAACTTGATAAATTTTTTAATATTTACAAAAAACATATTTGATTTCGGCAAGTTTATATTGGCTTTCTGTTCTAATTTATTTATTTTCACTATATTCTTTCTTATTTTTTCTTCTGCTTGCTTTGAGTTTGGTTTGCATTTTTTTCTTATATGAATGGTTATTTATCTTACACATTTCTTCTTTTTAAATATGTATGTCATTATCATTTGGATATGAGGTATCCCTCAAAAGCTCTTATATTGAAGTATAGATATTTAGAAGAAAAATGATTGGATTATGCAAGTTGTGACATAATCAGCCCATTCTAGTTTGAGTGGACTAAGTGGATGGTAACTGTAGACAGGTAGAGTATGGCTGGAGGATGTGTGCACTTGACATGTTCATCTTACCTGTGACTCTTTACCCTGATCTCTCTGCTTCCTGACCTATGTGAACAATGGGTCAACAGTCGTCCACCATGCTGTTTAACATAGTGTTCTGCTTTACCTTGGGCCCAGAGCAATGGAGTCAGATGCCCATGGACTAAACCTATGAAATTATGAGCAACTTTCCCTCCTTTAGATCATTCTTAATGTGTATTTTGGTCATAACAATGAAAGCCTGATTAAATAAGAAAATGGTACTGAAAAGAGGGGCTGCTGTTGTGATTAATCTGACCATGCAGTTCACAAGCCTTTGCAAATGGTTTGCAGGAGGAGCTTGGAAAATTTGGAGATAGAAGATGAAGAAGTTTTAAATGCCATAAACAGAGCTTAATGAGCAATTTTGGTAGGAACTCTGAAGACCAGAATGCAGATAACAAGGATGTGCTCTCGAGGTTTCAGAAGGGAATAAGACTTGACTTATTTTGTCCATATCCTGGACAAAATTTTGTGTGAGGCTGAATTTGAAAGAGATGGACTAATTAATCTGATGGAGGAAATTTCAAGAAGGCACAGTGCTGAGGCATGGGCATGGATTTTGCTACCAGTGTTTAATTTCATTTACTGTGAGAATCAAAAATAAAAAGCAGAGTTGAATGATTTTAAAAATTTGCAGTTTGACCAAAAAAGTGCATGCAAAACTGGGGCTAAGGAAGATGTGGTTTTTAAAGAGATCATAGCCACTAAAGAGTTGTTAATTACTTTGAACAGAGACAATAGGAAAGCTACCTTAAGAGCACTTCGGGAATTTGCAAGAGCAGACTCATTGCAGGCTTAATGCTGTAGGAAGGAAAACTCTTCTGAGTAACCTGCTTGCATGGGGGACCTAGGAAGTTGTTTAATCATGCTCAGCTGCCCAGGCACTCAGGCAATTGTAGCCATGATTTCCAGGGGACTCAGCTACTGCACAGAGCTGACATCAGACCTGATCATCCATGTGGTGCTTGTTCTGTAGGAATGCAGGATTCTGGAGTTAAGGGGTCAGGAAGGCTTCCTCTGAGATTTCAAAGGAAGGCCTTGGAGGCCAGGCAAAATATAGCTGAGTGAGAACCCCTGCAGGCTGCCCCTGACAGGGTGATGTAAACAGCTATGACTGTGAAACTGAAGCTAGAATGGAGACCCAAGGAATTGAAATATGCCAGTAATTTCGACTGTTTGCTAAGGAAAGCTTCTAGTTAAAGAGAGAACCAGGCAAAATGAGATATCATGTGCACTATCATCAAAGCCAAAGGGCGGAGCCTCTCTAGCTCTTCAGAAAGCACATCTTGCCACCATGTGTCCTAGATACTATACATGAAGTTATGAGACCTGTTTCCTCTGCTCGGTTTCAGTCTTGTTTTGGTCTCGTCCCTCCTTTCTGTGCCCCCATCCTTCCCTTTTGTAATGGAAATATTTACTTTGTGCCATTGTATGTTGGATGCATGTAACTTGTTTTACAGGTGTTCACAGTCAAGAGTTTGCCTTGAGTTTCAGAAGATATTTTGGATTTGGGCTTTTGGACAGTGAAACTGTTAAGACAACAGGACTCTTGGAGATAGACTAATTGCATTTTGAATTTTAAGATAAACATGAGCTTTTGGTGTCCAGGAGTGGAATGTTATGGTTTGAATATGATGTGTCTCCTAAAAGCTATTGTATTGATGCAGGAATAGTCAGAGGTGAAATGATTAGTTTCGTAAGAGTTGTTAACTAGTTAGTCAATTTGAGTGAACTAATTGGGTAACAGTAGGCAGGTGGGGGATGGCTGGAGGAGGTGGGCCACTGGAGATGTGCCCTGGAGGGTTCCTCTTTCCTATGATCACTTCCCCTTCTTCCATAAACAATGGAGCAATATTTTTCACCAGGCCCTTGTGCCATGATGTTCTGCCACACCTTGAGCCCAGGACAATGGAGTTGACTCACCATGGACTAAACCTTTAAAACCATGGACCAAAATGAACTTTTTCTCCACTAAGGTGTTCTTGCTGGGTATTTGGGTCACAACAATGAAAAACTGACTAATACAGGTGTTTACAGCCATATATTTACATCTAAGCTTTGTATTAACTGACACTTATAAATTCTACTGTGTTATGTTTTTGTTTTCACTTTTCTCAAAATATTCTCTAATTTCCTTTGTGATTTATGGTTTAGTCCTTTGATTACTTTGGCATGTGTTGTTTAATTTCCTCGTCGTTTGGAATTTCCATCATTTGATTTTGTTACTGATTTCTTATCTTTCCTTGATGAATACACACACACACACACACACACACACACACACACACACACACACACATTTCTAATATTTGAATCAAGTTAAACACATCTGTCTTCTCTATCATCAATCATTTCTTCATGATGAATACATTTAGTATTATTTTACCTTTTTGAGATATACAATATGTAATTGTTAGCTATCATCACCCTGATATGCATTACCAAAGCAGAGTTTCTTTCTCCTATCTAACAGTAACTTAGTGGCCAACATTTCACCATCCTTTTCTCCTGTTTACTAAGCTTGACCTCTTGTAATCATTATTCCACTCTCAACTTCTATGAGATCAACCTTTTGATATTCTACACATGAGTGAGATCATATAGTATTTGTCTTACTGTGTTTGGATTATTTCACTTAACAAAATGATCACCATTTCCATTCGTGTTGCTGCAAGTGACAGGATTTCATTTTTGATTGCTAAACAATATTCCATTGTATATATGTTTCACACTTTCTTTATTCACTCATCACTTGTTGGACACTTGGTAATTGTGAATAGTACTGCACAAACAGGGGAGTGCTGATTTTTCTTCAATATATTGACTTCCTTTCCTTTGGATATATCTCCAGTAGAATTGCTGGATTTTAACGTGGCTATAGTTTTAAATTTTTGAGGAATCTCTACACTGTTTTCCATAATGAACTTATTAATTTGAATTTATACAATCTGTGCAAAGTTCCCCTTTCCCCACATTTTCACAAGCATTTGTTATCTTTTGTCTTTTTTATAATTGCTATTCTTACTGTAGTAAGGTAATATCTCATTGAGGTTTTTAATTATATTTACCAGATAGTTAGAGATATTAAGTCCCCTTTTATATACCTATTGCCTATTCATATGTCTTCTTTTGAGAAATGTCTATTTGGGTCTATTATCCATTTTTAATTTGGATTATTTGTGGGATTTTTTTGTATTGAGTTTTTTTTGGGGGGGTTTCCTATATATTCTGGATATCGAACAGAATATATGCAGTACACATCTGACAAAGATGTATAGTTTGCAAATATTTTCTCCCATTCTGTTCATTGCCTTGTCACTGTTGATATGTTCTTTTGTTGTATAGAAGCTTCTTAGTGTGGTGAAATCCCATTTTTCTCTCTCTTTTTTTTCTTATGCTTTTATGGTCTTCTCCATTCCAATCTCCTGAGGTTTCCCCTGTATGTATATTTTTTAGTGGTTTTATTGTTTAATGTCCTACATTTAAGTCCTTAATCCACTTTGAGTTGATTTTTGTTACTGGTGAGAGATTGGGGTTTAGTTTCAATTTTCTGCATGTGAATACCCAATTTTCCGAGCACCATTTATCAAAAAGCCTGTTGCTTTTCCAATGTGTGTTCTTAGCACCTTTGCTGAAAATCAGTTGGCAGTAGATGCATTGGGCAATTTCAAGGCAATCATTTCTTTTCTGTATGTCTATGAGTCTATTTTTATACTGATAGTGTGCTGTTTTGATTGCTATAGTTTAGGGTATATTTTGAAGGCAGGTGATATAACTTTAGTTTTATTTTTTCTTTTTGAAAAATTTTTGCTCAAGATTTTTTTTGCTTGTTGGGATCTTTTGTAGTTCCACATATATTTTAGAATTGTTTTCTAATTCTGCGAAGAGTGTCATTGGTATTTTGATGGAGATTGCATTGAATCTCTGAATCACTTTAGGAGGCATGGACATTTACCAGTATTTATTTTTCCAATCCATGAACATGGGAGGGTCTGCCTTTTTTTTTTTTTTTTCTTTTTCTTAGTATGTGTCCTCTTGAATTTCTTTCATCAGAGTTTTATAATATTCATTTATAAACCTTTCACTTCCTTGGCTAATCTTATTTCCAGGTATTACTTTTTATAGCTATTTGAAAGGGGTTACTTTCATTATTTGTTCCTCAGTAATCTTATTGGTGTATAAAAATATTAATGAATTTGTATGTTAATTTTTGTGTCCTGCGATATTAATAAATTCATTTGTCAGTCCTAATAATCTTTTAGTAAATTCTTTAGGTTTTCCTATATATAAAATTATGTCATCTGTAGAAAGGGAGAATTTGATCTCCTACCTTCCTACTGGTCTGCCTTTTTTTTCTTCTTGCTTAATTGCATTGGCTAAGACTTTCAATTCCATTGCAGATAAGAGTGGAGAAAGTTGTCATCCTTGTCTTTTACCCTATTTTAGAGGTAAAGCATTCAGCTTTTCTCCATTTAGTATTAGGTTGGTTTTAAGTGTTATTTTTAGACTTTATTTATTGTTAGGTACAGATTTTTATACCTAATTTGTTCAGTTTCTCTTTTTCCATGAAGGAATATTGAATTTTATTTTATCCTTCTATTGAGATAATATAACTTTTTTCTGTCATCGTGTTGTTCATATTGTGCTTTTCATTTATTCATTCCCCCATGTTGAACCACCTTTGCATCCCTGGGATACATTTGAATTCATCATGATGAATTATCTTTTTGATATGCTATTGGATTTAATTTGTTGGTATTTTATTGAGAAATTTCTCATCTATGCTCATTGGAGATATTAATCTATGGTTTTCTTGCAAATTAAAACCACCCTAAGATTTCATCTCACTCCAATTAGAATGTCTATTATTAAGAATACAAGCAGTAATAGATGTTGGCGTGGATGTGGGGAAAAAGGTACACTCATACGTTGCTGGTGGAGTTGCAAATTGGTGCAGCCCACTTTGGAAAGCAGTGTACAGAATCCTCAGAAAACTTGGAGTGGACCCACCTATGACCCAGTTATCCCACTCCTCGGTTTATACACAAAGGAATTAAAATCAGCATATTACAGTAACACAACCACATCAATGTTTATAGCAGCTCAATTCACAACAGCTTGATTGAGGAACCAACCTAGATGCCCTTCAATAGATGAATGGATAAAGAAACTGTGATACATATACACAATGGAATACTATTTAGTCATAAAGAAGGATAAAATTATGGTATTTGTAGGTAAATGGATGGAGTTGGAGAATATCATGATAAGTGAAATAAGCCAATCCCAAAAAACCAAAGGCTGAATGGTTTTTCTGATAAGTGGATGCTGATACATAATCAGGGTGGGGAGTGAGTAAAGGAAGAATGGAGGAGCATTGGAGTGTGTAGAGGGAAATGACAGGAGAGGAGGGGGTGGGGGAAGGAAAGATAGTAAAATGAGACAAATATCATTACCCTATGTACATGTATGATTACATGAATGGTGTGAATCTATAGTACGTACAATCACAGAAATGAAAAATTGTACCCCATTTGTGTACAGTGAATCAAAATGCATTCTGTAAAAATAGAAATTAAAAAAATAAAGTAAGATTCTACACACACAAAAACACACACACATGCGCGCAAATCTATAGTTTTCTTTTCTTGTCTGTTTGCTTGTTTCTTCCTTTGTGTGTTCCCTTGCCTTGTTTCAGGATGGTCCCAGAATGAATTTGGAAGGTATTCTATTTTTTCAACTATTTGTGATAGTTTGAGAAGCATTGATATAAGTTCCTCATTAAAAAGTTTGATAGAATTCAGCAATAAAGCCATCTAATACTGAACATTTCTTTGTTAGGGGACTTTTTATTACTGACTTGCTCTCACTGCTCATTATTGGTCTGTTTAGGTTTTCCTTGTCTTCATGGTTCAATTTTGGTTTGTGGCATGTGTCCAAAAACATATTCATTTTGAAGTCTTAAATAACTATTTTCGAATTGTTTATTTCTCTATCTTTGCTTCATGTATTGTGAAGATGTGTTGTTAGGTGCGTGCATGTTTACAATTATTGTCTAGTTTATGAATTGATAATGTTATAAATTATAAATATTCTTTTTTATCCTTAGCAAAAACTTTTGTATCAGGTTGTGTTTATTTTGTTGTTATATAGTCTCTTCATTTCTATTGGTTACTGTTTGCAAGGTATCTCTTTTTCCTGTTCTTTTATTTTCAACTTATTTTTGTCTTTTATTTTAAATTTTGTGTCTTTTATACTGCAAATAGAGTGCATTTTTCTTTGCTTGTTTATTTTCTTATCCTTTCTAATAGTATCTTCCTGTGTTTGGGAAGGTTCAATTTATTTACTTTGATATCATTTCTGATAGGATAGAATATATATGTCATTTTACTATTTTGTTCTTTTATGATCTATTCTTCTGTGTTTCTCTTTTCCTCCATTATTGCCTCCTTGTGTTGGATATTTTCTTGTTTACATTTAATTTAGTTATTTGTTTTGTTAATGATTGCTCTGACAATTAGAGTTAATACCATAACTTTGAATAAACTACTTTAGAATAGTATTAACTTAATTTCCACAAATTGAATATCACTTTGCACCAGTGTTATTTCTTCTCCCTTCCTTTGTTCTAGTGTTGTGATACATTCATATCTTAATCAATATATCTCAATAATTATTATATTATGTGCCTTTCTTGCAAATCAGGAGAAGAAAATGGTTCCAAATAATAATTCAGTTACACTCTCTTTTGTCTTTCTTTTTATCAGTGTTCTTTATTTCTTCATTTAGATTTTTTCTTCAGGTAGATTTCATTTTATTTTTGCCTGATAAACTCTCTTGTATGTTTCTTTTTTAAAAATTTTGATTCATTGTACACAAATGGGGCACAACTTTTCTTTCTCTGTTTGTACACGAAGTAGAGTTGCACCATTTGTGTAATCATACATGTACATACAGTAATGATATTTGTCTCATTCTGTTATTTTTCCTTCTCCCAACTCCCTCCCCACCCCTCATTTTGCTTTATACAATCATTCCTTCCTCCATTCTTGCCTTCCCCCAATTCCCCATTATGTATCATCATCCACTTACCAGAGAAAACATTTGGCTTTGATTTTTTGTAATTGGCTCATTTCACTTAGCTCGATACTCCAACTCCATCCATTTACCTGCAAATGCCATAATTTATTCTTCTTTATGGCTGAATAATATTCCACTGCATATATATATATATATATATATATATATATATATATATATATATCACAGTTTCTTTATCCATTCATCTATTGAAGGGCATCTAGGTTGGTTCCTCAATCTAGCTATTCTGAATTGAGCTGCAATAAACATTGATGTACCTGTGTCACTTGTAGTATGCTGATTTTAAGTCCTTTGGGTATAGGCCAAGGAGTGGGATAGCTGGGTCAAGTGATGGTTCCATTCCAAGTTTTCTAAGGAATCTCCATACTGCTTCCCAGAGTGACTGCACCAATTTGCAGCCCCACCAGCAATGTATGAGTGTACATTTTTCCCCACGTCCTTGCCAACACCTATTGTTGCTTGTAATCTTGACAGTTGCCATTCTAATTAAGGTGAGATGAAATCTTAGGGTAGTTTTGATTTGCATTCTCTTATTACTAGAGATATTGAACATTTTTTCATATATATATTGATTGCTTGCAGATCTTCTTCTGTGAAGTGTCTGTTCATATCCTTAGTCCATTTATTGATTGGGTTATTTGTATTCTTGGTGTAAAGTTTTTTGAGTTCTTTAGAGATTCTGGAGAGGTACCAAAAATGTACAATGGAGAAAAGATAGCCTTTTCAACAAATGGTGCTGAGAAAATTGGAAATCCATATGCAGCAAAGTGAAACTAAACCCCTATCTCTCACCCTGCCCAAAACTCAACTCACAATGGATCAAGGACCTTGGAATTAGACCAGAGACCCTGCATCTTATAGAAGAAAAAGTAGGTCCAAATCTTCATCATGTTGGCTTAGAATCAGACTTCCTTAATTTGACACCCAAAGCCCAAGAAATAAAATCAGGAATCAAAAATTGGGATAGATTCAAACTAAAAAACTTTATCTCAGCCAAAGAAACAATCAACAAAGTGAAGAGAGAGACTACAGAGTGGGATAAAATCTTTGCCACACACACTTCTCTTGTGTATTTCTTGTGAAGAATATCTGTTAGTAACAAATTCTCTCAATATTCTTATTAATTTGGGAATATCATAGTTTGTGCTTTTGAAAAGTGGTCTTGCTGAAGCTAGACCTTTTAACTGAAAGTTATTTTCTTCATCACTTTGAATGTGTTTTCCCACTCCCTTCTCACTTGCATGGTTTTGATAAAAAATCAGCTGTTATTTTCCCTCTTTGACTCTGGCTCCTGAAAAGTTGACTATAAAACTTCTAGATGTGGGCCTCTGTGAGTTTACCTTACTTATAGTTCATTGAACTTGGATGTGAAGATTACTTTTTACATGAGCTTTGGGAAATTTTTGCCAAGACTTTTTTCTGAAATTCTTTCTATGCCTTTCTCTCTCCTTTGATACCCCATTTATATGCCTATGGGCATGTCTGATAGTGTCCCATAGGTCTTTCAGGCTTTGTTCATTTTCTGATTCTTTTTCCTTTTTGTCTTTCAGACTGAATAATTATAGCTTACCTATTTTCAAACTTACTAATATTTTCTTCTCTCAGTTACAAGCTGCTGAATTCTAGTGAATTTTGTACTTGTTTTATACTTTTCAATTTCAGAATTTTTGTTTAAAAAATTATTCCTATTTATTATCACCTCTTTGATGAGGCATCATTTCAGTTTTGTCTATTTCTTGAGACATTGTTTCACTTACCTCTTTTTTTAATATTTCTTTATCATTATTATTTTTATTTAGCTTTTAATTTTTTACAGACTGCATTTTGATTCATTGTACACAAATGGGGTACATCATTTCCTTTCTATGGTTGCACATGATGTAGATTCATACCATTCGTGTAATCATGCAGGTACATAGAGTAATGATGTCTGTCTCACTTACCTCTTACAATGTATATCAAATAGATGACTTGCCATAAGAATCCAACATTTGAGCTTCTCCAATGTTAGTTTCTAGTGATTGTTGTGTTTTCTTTTACTCTGTCTATCTTTGTAATTTTTCTCTTCTTTTTTATTTTGTGGAAATCTAGACATTTTAAATAACCTAATGTGGGAACTGAAAATTGATTTTTCTCCTCTGTACCCAGTGTTTGTTGTTACTATTAATTTAGAGGTTTTTAAATACTAATTCTGAAAAGTCTATTTTTTTTTTGTCTTGTGAACAGTGTTGTTTCTCCTCAGTGAGTTTAGTAGTCTCTCAAAGCAGGAGATTCTTGTGTGTGCTGGAGCAGGATTTCAATGCTTAGACAGTTTGAAACTCTGCTTTATAACTCACTTTCAACTTGTGCTGAGACTCAGGATCCACCAGAGTTAAAAGTTTAGGACTTTTTTGATCAGATCCACTCCTCTGCATATGAGATTCCCAGAGCTTTTTGAAAACCTCGGTTTCTGTTTTTAAGAGTTTTGGTTAGTTTCTTATTAATTTCAAGTTGTACTCTTGCCTCAGACAGGTGTAATATTAAACAATTGCTGCTGATTATTTCTGACAAATGCCCTGGAGGTAGAGCTGTTGGTGCAGTACAAGTTCTGAATAGGTCAAAGACAGGTCCTGAGAGTGGAGCTTTGCAGGGAACTGTCAAATAATAACGGTTTTCTGGGGTAAAGCTTTGTGGAGCTTCAAATCTATCTTTCTCCTCCAGTAGCAGCTAAGTTGCATTTTTTAAAAAAATAAAACAACAATTGTAGTTATAAGGTTATTGATTTCCAAGGTTACTCTGGCGCTAGGGAGAAGGGAAGGAAAGAGAGGAAGTTAAAGTACACAAAGTTTGATGTTCTTATAAAGAGTCAGTTTTACTTCTTGAATTAACACTCCTAGAATTATTGCAGGCCTTTACTTAATTTCCAGAGTTCTGAAAATGTTGATATTGACCGAATTTCCCAGTGTTGTTTTTTTGGAGAAGCAAAGTTTCAGAAGTCCTTACTTCGCCCTTCGAGAAAGGTATCTCCAGTCAGATTTAATTTGCATGTGTGTTTGGGTATGGCAGTGTAATTTTAAGTCCAGAGGCTTCTTGAGGTATGGGATAAGGTTCTACTTGTCTACTTCCTAAACCTCCAGCCTAGTGCATGACATGTAGCAAGAGGTTATAGCAGTTTAATGAATGAGAGAATGACGGCATCTAGGGAACAGTATGGGAAAGTTCTGTAAGATGACAACAAAAAAGAACAAAATTCATATTTCCTCCTGAAATTAGAATAATAATAATAGAATCTCACAATTTGCAGTATTCAGCTTGTTCAATCCTGTGTGCATTAGTTAATTTCTGACAATTCTGGATAGGACTCTGAGAGCACATGCATTTCTGCATTCCCTCTGTAGTTCGTGCCAGGGAGTGTGAGGTGACCAAGGTGGGGATGAGAGGAAGCTTGCTTTTTATGTTTCTTTGCTCTGTCTAGCCCATTAACTGCTTTCTGTTGCTTATCCATAGACCTGTCCACATCTTGTTATAACAGAAAATGTAAATGCGGACCTAAGTGCTAAAGGATGAAAAGAATTTAACCAGAACTCAGTAAGGAAGCTTCAAGTTAGAAAAATAGGACAGAGTAATGTGTATTTGACCTAGTGAATTTCTATGAGTTTCTGGAAGATGGAGTAGGAGCAGGGGTAGGATGATGGTAAGGCTAACAGAAACCATCAGGACTAGATGTGGAAGGACCTGGGATGTTAGATCAAAGCTGTCACAACTCATGCTGAAGGTTTGGGGCTTCAGAGAAGATTTTAAATAGAGTGTGATAGCAGATTTGCAATTTTGTAAATGCACCATTCTGGCAATTTGAAGAGCTCAAGTCTGGAGAAGAGCAGAAAAGTTAAAGGTTGTTGTTGGAATAAACAGGGGAGAAAATAATGAAAACTGAACTATGGCAGTTTAAGTAGGTCAAAGAATTAAGAATTTCCAGAGGTACATAGAAGTGTATTTGACAAGATTTCAGTAATTGATGTGATGTGGGAGATAGAGAAGGGGAAGAAAGAACAAGGATACTGGGTTTCCAACTTTTGTTAGTGTGTGTACTTCAAAGGGGTGGAGCCTAGAGAGGCAAGATCCAGGCTTTTGAGAGACTGAAGAACTTGGGCATTCAAAGGTCACATGCTCAAAGCTCTTGCATTTTCAGTTTGGGAGCTGAGGCAATGAATCTGGAGTGGATATATTTATTTAGGGTGTATATATTAGAGCTAAATGAAACCATGGAAAAAAATGAGATAACCTATGGAGAGCATCTAAATTGAGAAGAGGATCCCAGGGAAAGCTATGAGGTAAAACAATATTTGAAGCAGGGCAGAAAAAAGAAATTCAAGAAAGATCTGGAGGAAGTACAATCAGTAGAAGTTTCTCTGTTTTTCCTTCTAGCTGTGTAGCATTGAGTACACACAAATATAGACCCATGCTGGTCATCATGATCCAAGGTCAGTGACTCTCAGGACGGGAGCTACCTTGCTTGGTGTCTAATTCCTTTTTGGAACAGATATTCTGAGTTCTGGCTTATAAACATTTCACATATACATGTTGACTGTAATTTTAAAATATTAGGAAAGATAATATTGTTTTGGTACTAATACAGTGTTTCAGTTCTGCCCAAATATGGACCATTGACTATACCAACCTTGCCCTGGAAATATGCATAATTAGAACCTTTTCCTCCTGTATAGGTCTTCTTCAGAGCCCTTTAAATTACCATCCCTTCCTTCCCCTGTGAATGCAGCCTATGGCCCCTCTTTTCCCAGGAAATCTTCATCAATTCATATTGGTTTTTTAAGACAATAAGCACTAAAGCTATAAAAAAGTATTTGAATAATAATTTACAACCGTACCTACATAAACGCTAGTGAATTGCTATCAACCATTGATAGTAAGTAAACAACTTTTACTTTTGGCGTTGTAAAGCAAACCATAGTTTACTTTCAGTGATCAAAACTTACCAAGCCTCAAAACACAAGGAGATTGGATGGTGAGGTATTATGGCCAGCTGCATACTCTCTATTCTACTACCATGCTCATGGCTCAAGTTGTCATAGAGTACTCATTGTGCCAACAGACCCATCAGAGAGAACAGGTTCAGAGCTCGAGGGATCCTCTCATTCCAGGGGCACACTGCAGAGTTGTGGAGGTAAGGTTTTCCAGAAAATGGCAAGGGAAGTGACCATATCCAATTCTTATCAAGAAACCTTTCCTGGGCTGGGGAGATAGCTCAGACAGTAGAGTGCTTGCCTTGCAAGCACAAGGCCCTGGGTTTGATCCCCAACACCACAAAAAAAAAAAAAAAAAAAAAAAAAAAAAGAAACCATGCCTGATGGGCCAGAGATATTGAGCATTTTCCTTACGACAATATCAGTAGCTCTGGGCCTGAGGTGAGATAGAACCTCATGATGGAAGGGTATTGTGGAAGAAAAGTACTCAGCTGCTCATGGTGACCAGGAAGGAGTGAGGGAAGGAGGGAGGGAGGGAGGGAGGGAGAGAGAGAGAGAGAGAGAGAGAGAGAGAGAGAGAAAGAGAGAGAAAGTGTCAGGGAAAAATAAATATAATTCCAAGTTACACCCCCAATGACCCGTTTCCTTTCGTGATATCCCAAATGCCTACAGTTACCACCCAGTGGTCTATTAAGATTATTATTCTGTCCAGTGGATCAATCTACTGATTAGCTTGCAGCTCTTGTAATCTCGTCCTTTCTCTTCCTACATTAACACAGGGATTTTGGGTGTACACTTTTTTTAAAATTTATCTTTTAATTTTTTACAGACTGCATTTTGATTCCTTATACGCAAATGGGGTACATCATTTCATTTCTATGGTTGTGCATGATGTAGATTCATACTGTTCATGTAATCATACATGTACATAGGGTGATGATGTCTGTCTCATTCCACCATTTTTATACCCCCTACCTCTCATTTCCTTCTATATAACCTAAAGTTCCCCCATTCTTCTCTCCCTCCTTGGTGAACACTTCTTATCCAGACCAAAACAGGAGGCATTGGAATCTTTAGGAGGTGGAGACTATTGGGGGGTCTTTAGGTCATTGGAGGCATGCACTTAAGGGGAATGCAGGATCCCCAAGAACTTCTTTACTCTATTTTGCTTCCTCGTCACTAGGTGAGTGGTTTTATTCTGCATCATGCTACTGCTATGAAGTGCTACCTTGCCACAGGCCCGAAATAATGAGCCCAACCATTGACTAAAACCTCCCAAACTGTGAGCCAAAATAAAACTGTCTTTTAATAAGTTGATTATCTCAGGTATTGGTTATAGTGATAAAAAGCTGGCTAACATACCAGGTCATGGTACCACTTCCTGGAGAGTGGACTTCCTCCATGGAAGGCTTTCATTTCTCATTCAGTCAAAGAGCATGATGTCCCACACCCTCAGGTGATGTGACAGGTCAGCTGCGCATGGCAAGTGGTACTTCACTGGAGGGCAGCACTGGGTTTTAGGAAACATTTCACCAGTCATGGTGAGGAAGGATTTCTCAGAATTTTGCCTCTACTTTTCACTACCTGCAATGTGAAATAGAAAGTTAAAATTTGATGGATCTAATACACCCAAATCATCTATTTATTTGGGCAGAAGAACAATAGCCTGAGTAGATTTGTTGAAGGCTGGAATTGGAGCAGCTTCCTAGAAATCATCAAGTTGTAAATTCTGCATTGTTTTTGTACTTTGCAGGCCTCGGGGAGCTGTAGTTTACCCACAGGCACAGCTTTCCCAGCTTGACTGCTCTCTTGGGATCCCTTCTGTTTGATGGGGGTTTCCTCTTCAAGCATGAAGTCTGAGCATTGGCAGAAAAGTCAGGTCTCCCCAGGACCCCAGCCCTGGGCTTGTGCTTTGAGTGTCCAGACATCCAATTTCATTCTGGCTACCAACCAACAAGTGACAGCCAATTAATTGATTGATGAAACCATTGATGAAGTTCTCTAGCCAGTTCTTCCTAATGCTAATTAATGGAGAGATAAAACCCAACATGTAGTACAAGGAAATTTCCAGGAAATAAATGGATGTTAATGGAAATAGGTTTCTAGAGAAAGCCACCAGATGTTACAAACCTGTGTATTCATGAACTCAGATATTTTGAAGTCTTGGAGCCTAACTTTTGTGAACATCAAAGAATTATAGTCATGACTGAGTTATGTACACTCAACAGCTTAGATTTTTGTCTTCTATTTGGGGGTTTAGGAATTTTTAATAAATACTTTAGTAACAGTGGTCCACTTCACCTTTTGAGTATAACCTTGCTGCTTATTTTAAAAGGGAGTTTTTCTTTTTTCCTGTTCTCCCTCTCACCCTCCCTACTCAGGGGGTAGGGAACAAGATGACATTTTCCCATCCTAGGCCTTGTTATCTCTCCTGAGTGCACACATATCACAGGAAGGACAGGTTACCTGAAGATCTAGGACGTGGAAGTGACTCTCCCCCAAATTAACAAGTGAATTTCAACACACCATCAGGGAACATGTCGAACCCCCCCCCCCCCCCCCCCCCCGCCAGTTCTGCCACCTCCATTGCCCTGATGGGCAGAAGCAAAGCCTCTGAAATAGGAGTCCCCTGTGCTTCTCCTTCGCTAGCAAAGCAATAAACTTTCTTTTTCCTTTTTCTCAAAACCGTGTCGTTATTAAATTGGCATGATTGGCACCAGGGATAAGGACCAAGCTTTCAGTAACACTGTTTGGTTGTCATCAATCATAAAGTGTTAAAGAACTCTTTCAGGCTGACTTAAAAGAGTTGTTGAGGGGTAGCTATATTTGTTGCCTGTGACCCTGAGAGTGGGCACAGCAGTCCTGCTGTCTATACAGTTGTCTGTGTCCCTCTGGTACCATGAATCACAGGGAGCAGACACAGAGGTGGTGTTGGCAGGCTCAGGAGAGGAGCAGATGGATTTTGTATAGAATCCAACCTACTTGGCTTGACCATTAATTTTCACAGGTTACCCAGTCAGGTTGTCCATTTGACCTACAGGATTCCTGGGAACATTTACAAACCTTTTAGGTTGTTGAATGAAGTTAGAATTCCCTGGGGCCTAACCCACAAGACTACAGGGTGTCTCCAAGCTGCTCCATGGGAGGTCATTCTGTGACTCACCCCTGCAGTATAGTCACTGTGTCCCCTCCTTCTGTAGCATCTGCTTTTCCTGCAGGTGAACAAACTGAATGATTGCAATTCTCTGCATTTTGTTGGGTTCTCTAGGTCAGTAGTTCAAAGTGAGAGAACAGTTCATATTTTGTTTTTTTGTTTATGAAGATTTTTCCCCTTAGGCTGGAATAAAGGGCGTAGGCAACTATGGGCTGATCAACTGCAATTTTTGTTTGGTTTTTGTTTCTTGACTGAGGGGTGTTGGGGACAGGTAAGGGGGCTTCTCAGGCTTCTCTCAGAATAGAGACAGGGAATGACAGTCCTTTCTAGCTGCAGGGAAGAAGTCTGTTTCAGAACTGTGCAGCCCCACTGGAGGGCAAGGGCTGTCATTGGACTAAACAAGTCTTTCCCTTAATCTGTGTGTATTGTAACACAGTCCAGGAGGACTGGACAGGGCTCTGATGACTGGCATGCTTAGGAAACTGAAGGCCAGGGTTTTTGACCTGCCGCCCCTGAGTGGCAAGTTCCTCCTGGGTGCTGAGCCCTGACTATGCTAAACAGGGAGGTAGCCCCCTTTCCCAGCTTACCAGTCTTTATAAGCATGTTAGTTTTCAAAAGTGCTGAGGATTCCAGGGAATGAGAGGGGTCTAGCCATCTCTCAACCTCCCTGTATTACTAGAATCATCTTGAGAGGGGTTTAGCAGAAAGGATGGGATCTGTTCCTAGGTATAGAATTTTACATCCATATAGCAAGAATACCCTTAGTTCATTTCAGTTTCCAAGAACTGGGAAATAAAAAGTATTGGGAAGATTGGAAGCATTTTTCATCTAGAAACCTTCATGAGGACACCTGAGATTGATAGCCTGGCCATACTTGAGTATCAGTTTACTCTGCAAAGTGGGTCATTCCAGATAGCATGTCACCTTCCTCACCACCTGATGTGAGGAATCCAGTCACCCACCAGCTATTTATTCATAGAGAGTGGGCCATTAAACTGTGTGTGTTAATTATGCCTTTTATTTTCTGTATTCTGGTGCTTTGACATCTGAGGTCTTGGTGTGTGTGTGTGTTGGGGGGTCTTCTCAGGATCAAATAGTTGCTAGAGAGGATAAACAGCTCACCCATGAGTGTGCTTTTAAATGAAAACCAGCTGCAATGCCCTCATTGTGTGTGTCCCCCCAGATTCTTGTGTTGAAACTCTAAGCCCTACGGGCATGGTGTTAAAGGGTGGAGCCTTTGGGTGGTGATTAGGTCCTGATGGTGGAGCCCTTAATTGGATTTATATTAAAAGGGATGTGAGACAGTTTCTTTCTCTGCTGTCCACCATGTGAGGATGCCAGGAGAAGATGGTTATGTTCAAACCAAAAAGCAGGCCCTCACCAGACACCATGTCTGCTGCACCATGGTCTTGAACTTCCCAACTCCCAGTACTGTGAGAAATAAATATTTGTTGTATAAGTTGCCAATCTATGCCATAATTTATGATAGCAGCTTGAACAATCTAAGACATCAACCAAACCCAGACCCCACCACCTCCCATCCTGGGTGCACATTCAGAGTCTTTATCCTTCTGTCTTAATCTCCCAGTTTCAGGTACCTAGTAACTAAGGACAGATCCTGTGTTCCAGAGCCTGTTGAGATAACTAACCCAACCTAAGCATGTTTATTATACCTCACACTTTCCTTCCTGTGGATACCATAATATGGGCTCTTGACCGTTTCTCCTCACTCCCTCTGACTCCTGACTGACCTGGTGCTTCCTTGTGTGACCCTCTATGGAGTGTTGGGTCCCCCACTCTTGGAACCTCTGAGTGTAACAATCTCTGTTTGCAGTGGCAGTCGTTTCCTGATCTTTTGGACTTATTGGACCTATATAATAGTAAAACCTATATTAAAGAAGCACATGTTCCTAAGAGCATCCTAAGGCAGTGCATCAGCAAGAAAGTGGTCTCTCAGGCATCTTGGATTTAGTGATGTTCAAGGATACCTTTTCTATTAATGCTCTCAGAGTTGATCCTGAGCATCTGCAACTTCTGTGGCTTGACTCCTTCTGTTTGACAATGATATACAGCCACTGTGCTAGGCCCTTAAGTACAATCCTCTAAATCTATATTTCTTACTGAGCTAGATTATTTGTCTTTCTGACAATATTAGGCCCTGGAAATGTAATTTTTTAAATTAAAGGATTTTATAACATGGTTCTCTCAGAAGAGCTCCATGCAGCCCAGATGAGGACATTTATCTCTAGTTCTGTCCCCTTGGTGATATTTTAATATTGTATAATTCACTTAACAATGTATCTATTAATTATAACAGAAACTCACAAGCATCTTTTTATGCTACTGCAAATTGGATAGTTTGAGGAAAGTTTTTCTCTGTTAAAATACTTGCTAGTTTTCAAAAATAATTTGCATGGAATTATTAAGAATTAAGTTTTTTTTTTCCAAAAGGTTTTCGTGATTGAAATCATGCACTGTGAAGAATTTTATAATCCACAGAATGTAAGTTATATTAAAATTCTATAGATATTTCAGACCTCAACGTTGAAAAGGATTTTGGAGTAGAGAGAATGACTGCTAGGCTGGTTGGATTCCGGGGCTCAGAAGACGTCCCCAGTCTGTAGTTACTCTATTTACATCTCACGTCTGTGTCCATTCTATGTTTCATTCTCATTTTGCTTAGTACTCACGGTCATAGCATCGGGTGACAGCTCTGGCCTTCATCCTCCTAGGTTAGGTTGCAGGACAGAACTCATGCCTCAAACTGGTTCTGGTCATCATGGGGCAGGGGTCATTTTCCACAACCCTGTGCCCAGGCACATGGGATCTTCTTTTTGGCTTTCTGGAGGAGAGGAGGCATGGATCTTAGGAAAAAACGAAAGAATTAGTACCAGAGGTGAGGGAATAGAAGCCTGTTACAAAAACTGTCTATAGAATCGGCCCTCACATGTGGTCAGCTCTTTATATCAGTGGAGTCCAAATCTGAGAATTTAACTGACTGTGAATTGAAAATATTAAAGAAAGTTGTGTCTGTACTAAACAAGTACAGAAATTTTATTCTTGTCACAATTCCCTAATAATATAGTATAATGACTTGTTTACACAACACTTACATTTTATTAGGTTATTATAAATAACTTAGAGCTGATTTAAAATATGCAGAAGGATGTGCATAGGTTATATGCAGATACTGTGCCATTTTAAATAAGGGATGTGAGCATCTGCAGAGCGTGGGATGTAGGGGGACCTGGAACCAACCCCAGGTAGATGCCAGGGCACTGTAGCCCATTCATAGTGTTGAAATAATTATTCTGTATGTTTAAATATATACACACATCAGTACTTTGTACATCTAATTTTGCAAAAGAAGGTGTCTGTAGGTATTTCAAGCCATTTCCATGCTTAAACTGGGTAAACCAAGTGTGGCATGTTATGCGTCAAAAAGAATTCCTCAAATAAAGAAGTAGGAGGGGATCTTCCAAGGGAAGAAAACAATGCAGATAAACTCTTAGTCATCATGAAGAAATAAACATTAGTTTATTTCTTTTCTTTATGAAAAAACCTTTTGGAGAAAGAAGAATGAAAAAGAAAACAACAATGAACCTCCACAATGGGAAGGCAATAAACGCAGAAACAAAAGCCAAACTTTTCATGAATTGAATAGAAAAGAACTATAAGTAAGAGACTAAAATAGAAACAAAAGTGAATTCTAGGGAAGGAAGGAGATAAGATTATGGAATAGTTTGTCAGCATTTCCCCTCTGAGATGATGCTTCAGCACGATTTACAAGTCCACGTGGGGATATCTAAAAGTTACCCATGTAAGTAAGTGGATGTTCATTGACTTACGATGGGATGGTGTCCTGATAACACGCTGTGAATTAAAAACACTGTACTCTGAGGATGCATTTGATATACTACTGGGGCTGAGGGAGTGATACCTCAGAGTGCGGCCTCACAAATCTGGAAGCAGGGTTTTTTCTGATCTTCTCCTGCTTCTCTTTTTCTCCAAAGCAAGCCATGGAAACTAGAATCACTCTTCTCAAATAACAGGTCATAGAGTCCAGACCTCCTTTCACCCCCAGAAGTCAACCATAAAACTTAGAAAGATTACTCAAACTTTCCCCCACCTTTCTGTGTAAGGCCATAAATAAATTAGAACCCTCATTCTAGAAATGTCCTGTCTATTATCTAGATGAAAGAAATGTCACAACTGAGAGGCAAGGAGAAGAATCTGAGCAGACAGATCTTGCTGGGTTTCACCATGGTTGATTACTATTTGCTTATACCCTTTCCATCTGACCCTATTTCTACATGGCTGGCTCTGTTTCATCTACCCTAAGCATAAAAGTGGATAGTTTGCCCTGGGTCTCTGTGGTCTTTGGAGAATCCTGAGTCATGTAAAACTATAATCCAAAGTCAACTCAAAGTGGGTGAAAGACCTAGGTTAATACCAGAAGCCCTGCACCTCCTAGAAGAAAATGTAGGCCCAATACTCCAACATGTCAGCTCAGGAACTGACTTCCTGAACAAGACTTCTAATATGCAAGAAGTAAAATCAAGAATCAATAAATGGATGGCATCAGACACAAAACCTTTACAGCAAAGGAAACAATTAGAGTGTGAAGAGAGATCCTACAGAACAGGAGAAAAATCTTTGCCACTTGCTCCTCTGATAGTGCATTAATATCCAGGATATACACAGAACTCAAAAAACTTAATACACAATAATGAAACCCAAACAACCCAATCAGTAAGTAGTCAAAGGAACTTCACAGAAGAAATATAAATCGTCAACAAATATATGAAAAGATATTCAACATCTCTAGCAATTAGAGAAATCTAAATTAAAAGTACACTGAGATTTTATCTCACTCCAGTCAGAATGGCAATAATCAAGAATATAAGTAATAATAAATGTTGGTGAGGTTATGGGGAAAAGTACACTCATACATTGTTAATGGGGCTGCACTCTGGAAAGCAGTATGGAGATTCCTGAAAAAATTAGGAAAGGAACCACCATTTGACTCAGCTCTCTGCTCTTTGGTATATATTCAAAGGAGTTAAAATCAGCATACTAGAGTGACAGAGCCACATCAATGTTTATAGCAGCACAATTCACAATGGCTAAGTTATGGGACCAACTTAGGTGTCCTTCAATAGATGAATGGATAAAGAAAATGTGGAGTATGTACACAATGGAGTATTACTCAGCAGTTAAGAAGAATGGCTTTATGGCATTTGCTGGTAAATGGATAGAGTTGGAGAATATAATGCTAAGTGAAATAAGCCAGTCCACAAAAGCCAAAGGTAAAATTTTTTCTCTGATACGCAGAAGCCAATCCAAAATGGGGTGGGGAATTAAAAAAAAATAAAAAGAAGAAGAAGAAACATCACTGGAGTAGATCAAGGGGATTGAAGAGAAGGGAGGAGGAATGGGACAGGGAAAAACAGTGGTATGAATCTGACCTACATTTCCTATGTACATATGTGAATATACCACAGTGAATCTCAGCATCATGTACATCCACAGGAAGTGTCTTAAAAGAAGAACTATAAGTAAAAAGCAGAAAGATCAAAGGAATAGAGGGAAGGTAACCGGGGGTAGGAGAAGGGGAGGAGAAGGGGAAGTACTGGGGACTGATTTAGAACAAATTGTCTTTTACCCTTCTGTAATTATCTCAATATAAATTCTATTGGCCAGTTGTTTAGTGCATGCCTGAAATCCTAGTGGCTTGGGAGACCAAGGAAGGATAGCAAGCTCAAAGCCAGCCTCAGCAACTTAGCGATGCCCTAAGCAACTTAGTGACACCCTGTTTCAAAACAAAAAATATTTTAGAAAAAGGCCTGGGCATGTGGCTCAGTGGTTAAGTGCCCCTGAGTTCAATCCCTAGTACTGCCCTCACCAAAACCAAAAAAATCTATTGTCATGGAAAAAGAACCAATAAAAATAAACTATGGCCAAATGAATAAACAAATTATGCTTTTTTCTTTTTAGCCTGTCTTTGGGATAGGGTGCTGGCCATTACCCCTGGTGATGGGCAGGAAGAGATTGCACTAACTGGTTGCATATTCTTAGCTTAGTAACACAGTGTGGCAATGTAAGGTATTGGTTATCTCCTTTCATAATCTCATGGGTAACTGTTAGTTGTGGCTTGCTGCCACTGCCTATCATCCCGAGAAAGTATCATACCCGCATTATGGGGAAAAGATCAAAGTTCGAAGTATGTTTTTTTTTTTTTTTTTTCCTGAATATGTATCACTTTTACGGCATCATAAAGTAGAAAAATTGTAAGTTGAATCATCATTAAGTCAGGGACTGCCTGTACATATAGTAAGTGAGTAAGCTTGATCTTTTAAGTATTCTTGAAAAGAGTACAAATTATTCACTGAATTTTCTTTTAAATACTAATATATATATATATAATACTGACCTGAGATTTTTTTCAATTTTAGTATATCTTGAACCTGTTTGGGTGAGAACACTTGGCATTTCCCCACAAATTAATCACTCTATCATAAGTTAATAATTTCTTCTTAAACTCCAAATGACCTATAGTCAATTTCATAGCACAAAAGATGGTTGAACGTTTTGTGTATTCTAAGGCAAAGACAAAAAGCACTTTCATGGAGTTGGGGATGGCCAGTTTAGGCCAGTACTGTGCAGTAGAATTTTCTGTGATGATGAAAAATGTCTTGATCCACACCATCCCACATAGTACTTACTAGGCATATGTGGCTGTTGGGCACTTGAAATATGGCTGGCACTGCTGAAGAACTGAATTTTAAATCTCACCTAATACTAAGGTAAATTTAAACAGGTGTATGTGACTAGTGGTACCATTTTGGGGTAGGGCAGATCAAGAGTCTCAACAGCATGAAAGAGAGAGACAGTGTTTGAAAGGGTTAATAACTTCTGGATCTTGTCATAAAAAAATCTTCTGCCAACAGGAAACATTCTCCTTCTCAGATGTGTTTTAACCATTGTGTAAAAGTACTTTACATCATGTTGTTATACAACATTTATCAAGCACCAAGTGGGAGCCAGACACTGGCGGTAGAGAACACAGCATCTGTCCTCAGCTTCCCACCGGCTCAGCAAGCTAGCCAAACTGCCCTGGGAATCCACAGGCATTCCCAGTCCTCTTTGCTGCAGTAGTCCTGCAGAAGATTTTAGGCTTGGCTGTCATTTAACCTCTACGAACCCCCTCTGTTGATCAGGTTGAGGCATTTGCCAGCTTAGACAATGAGTTTGGGCACATGGTGTGTTGAATGCTGTTGCTGGAAGCAGATGGATCTCCCAAAGCAATTGTGCTCTGTTTAAAAAAAAAAAAAAAAAAAAAAAAAAAAAAAGGCTTCTTAATACTTAGCAATTTGGAAAATTATTTTATCTGAAAAAAAAAAATTACATCTTTTTAAGTGTGTCATAAAAAACTGTAGAGCTGACCTTACATAAGTCTTACTAAAATTGGCAGTTTGAGACTTGGAAGGGACTGTGGCATTTCATCTGCCTGGTCCAACGTTTTCATTTCATAGATAAGGGAATGGCGCTCAGAGAAACTGACTTGTTCCAACCACACAGTTAATGAGTGGCAGAGATGAAACTAGAATTCAGGTCTTCTGGTTTCCCAGTTTCGTCAAAATGTGTGACTTTTCTGTGCTTTATCTGGAACACACATCACATTTTGACAACATTTTGATAAGAGAGACATGCTACTTTATTAACAGTTTTCTCCTAAATCTTCATTCTTTTCAGATGCTTACTGAGTAGATAAAGCTCATTTCTGATGAGAGAATTTAACTTAAGAACTCACTTACTGCATTCAAATAAGCCTTTTAAACATCCTGCACTTTAAGCTTTTATTCTAGATTCCATTGTGAGGTGATAATGAGGTGCTGAAAACTAATTAGATCATCAGACAAAACTGTCTGGTTTGCCATCTGCCAAGTCTGGAGAGCGATAGTCCCTGGTTGAATTGAAAACCGAGACTAAAAATAGCCACTTTTCCCTATTCTTTGCCCTGTTCTTGCCTTGGTGTGTGATGGAGAAGGGATGGTGTAAGATATGGAGCTAGTTTGCCCAGTCAGCCGGACTTGTGGCCACATGTCTCTTATATAGATGTTAGGTCTCACATGTCAGTGATGATCAATTGCTGTAACTCAACATTGTTTTCAGCAATTCTGATGAGATTCATTCCTGCCTCCAATTAAACACCATATTACATAACACATTTAGGTGGAGTGGAGATGGTTTATGATTCCAGGCACATTATTCATATTAACCTAATTGTGTGCATTAGCAGAATAGTACAACTTGGATTTTGAAAAGAATTCTTGCGTTATTTCTGCAGGTCAACTTGAATATCTAGCTTGCCATTTTATCATAGATTCAAATGGCTCATCACTTTGGAAACTAACTACCTTTCTTTGTTCATAAGTGCCTCATTCTTTCACTTATTGAAACAAAGAATTAAACTCAATAACTAAGTTTGTTCTCCCAGATTATTAAAATGATAATATCAGTAGACCTCAGTATGCCTGTTATTCATCAGTAGACTAAACTGGTCTAAGACAGGTGGGACTTCACTTTTTTTTTTAAATTTATGTGCCCTTGGCTTCATATTTTTTAGAGTTCTCTGGGGGAATTGCCTGAGCTCTTGGAAATCTCATTTAGATGACGATATGTGAAGTTTATACAAGAGACAATTTTGTTGAATTTTTCTGGCTGTCATTTTCATATTATGATTCAGAACTGAGAAGTCAGATTCCTTTGGAAAATCATTCAATTCATGTGCTCCAGGATTAAATAAGCAGGAAAGGAGACAAATTTAAAACTGGAATTAAAATTTTCACATTCTCAGTAGGACATGAGAAATTAGTCAGAAATTAGTCTGATTTTCATTAATGTTACAAAAAATGGCACTTTGGGTATTGGTTTAAGATTGTTCTGGTGCTTTTTTTCTCACTACTTAAGGGTGCTCTTAACTCTTGCGTTCTGAAAAAAATACAAATGATTGACAGGTTGTATTTATGTAGACTTTTAAATTCAATTTTTCACTCAAAATAGATTTCTCTTTGCTCCTCATTCAACATCAGCCACAAAGTCTCTGCTACCCAAATGTTAGTAAAATCTCCAAACTCCAATGTGATGGAAAGCAAACCAGACAAACCTCGACAGCAATAACCATGGAAACATACACCCAAACAAACCAAAGAAAAGAACAAAACCAACTGTCCAGAAGCAACATGAGAAATGTGTTCACTCGGATCTGAAGGTCTTGGGTTTCCAAATGAGGCCTGAATCATTACATTTCCTGTACTATTTTCTTTTCCATCTTTTGTGGTTTCTTTTAAATGAGAACATTGAGTGACCACTTATTTAATGCTTACAAGGCTTTGAACTGACTGAACACCTAACTTCTGCCAACAAAAAAGGAACAATAGTGGACTTGGGCCTTGTGGTTTGCCTGCTGGTGTGGACAGGGCATCCTCTCCACCTCCCCACCTTGACCCTGTCTTTGCCTATTTGTACCCCTGACCTTTAGCTTTTTCTTCTGTTCTTAGTACCATAATCATTTTGTGGAACTTATAATTTTTACCCTTTATAGACTCTTGCTACTCATAATGTGAGTCTCAAAATATTTCCTATGCATCTTTTAGAAATGCAGAAACTCAGTCCTTACCTCAGGCCTGGGAAAATTCTTTAATGGATTCCAGAGGGTTATGCACACTTTCAGGTTCTGAACACCCTGTCTGGGACAGGTGGCTGTTTTTCCCTATTTTATTCCCATGTTTGGATCCTCTCTGACAATGGCCTTCACCATTAGAAGGTGAGCAGAGGGGAGAGGCCCAGCCACTGCTCCTGAATAAAGAGGAGTTGCAATATTAATTACTACGCATATGTTTTTCTTCCTGTAACAGTTTATACATTTGATTAAGGACAGAATTCATTTTTGGTTCATCTCTTTATCACAACAAGTGCCCTGAATGTGCCTCGTTTCGCTATAAATTTAATTTATTAGTGAGTGTAAGAACATGATAGGAAATGATTGAAACTGGGTTTGCATTTGAAAAGTTGCTGGAATATGGTTTTAGGATCTTTGGCAACCATGCAGTAATGTCAAGAGAGGAAGAGGTGATAATTGGAAATATGGACCTCATATTAAGCGAATCTTGTTCAACTCTCTTTAGGCTACTTGCAGTTGGTTAAAATCATGGTACCTGACTCTCATTTTTATTATGCTTTTTCAAAATGGAAGGTTAGGACCAAAGTTATGGAATTATTGGGAGAAATAATTTGGATAATATCTGTAAGCACGTAACAAATTGCTTGACAAATGGTAAGTGCTCCATAGATTTGTTTCTGCTTCCTTTTACTTAAACTTAGCTCAATTCAGAAATACATATCATAGTTGCTTTATTGTGAAGATAGTGGAGCAGTGAAATCTCAAGGTAATTATTGTCTTTCCATCTTTTCCCATAATTAAAAAAAAAGAGTAGTGATCTGAAAGAGAAAGAGAAAGGAAATCTCCAATATTTTGTACATACTTGTGAACACAAAATTTACTAATGAACTTCTAACATTTCTATAAGGTTTTTGGAGTTTAAGGTGAGTAGGGGAAAGAATTAAGTTTAATAAGTCATAGTGCAAGGAAGGAGGAAAATGATACTTCTGTTCTTCCAAGCAAAGAGGAAGCTCAGGAAGAAGTTGTTTTTATGAGATTGCTTCAGCAGGGTCATTCAGTGAAATACATAGAGATATGTCACGTCATGACATATACGTGTAATACAATGGAACTTGTTTATTTACAAACAATTTACATCCATGTCGTATAACACTGAAAATGGATAACTATTGGAGGCATAACAAAGGAATTCAATTTGTGGAAGGTCATTTTTCTAATGACCTTTTCTACTTCCTTTAAAAATATCTCCTAATCTAAATGAACTTTATACCTCCTTAATCTGGCATAGTGTCCTGTGCACATGGTTCTGTCTCAGGATTTGCACTCACGCTCTAATGATTTATTGCTGACTATTTCTGCATAGGTCACTATAGATTGTGAGGATGTGTCTCATCTTGTCCACCTTTGTCTTCATTGCCTGCAGTGGTCCCTGATAACTAGGAGACAGTCATAAATGAACCAGTAGGGAGTGAACGACAATTGTGGTGGTTCTCAGCTCTGGCTCCACTTTAGACTTCTCTAGGGAGTTTTGTATAATACTGATTTCTGAAAACTTCCCCTAGAGGTCTGACTTAATTGTTTTGGGGTAAAGAACTGTCACAGGCCCTTGATAATCTAGCCGAAATGATTCCAATGAACAGTCAGAGCTGAAAACCGATATTGGACAGATTATCCAAATACACTATTTAATCTAGTGAGATTATATCATAATTTTGACCAATTACTACATGAAATTAGTGTTATGGATATCAAAAGGAGAAAAATAGCCTTTGCCCTTGAAAGAACAACAATTTGGTAGCAAGAGCTGGAATAGGCATTCAAATCACATTGAACGATAATGTTGACGATGATGCTAAAAGCACATTCTATCACATCTAAACTGCAGCCAGCCATGGTGTCCTTCACTACATGCACTATTTAATCTCTGTAACCACCCTGTGACAAAGACATTACAGATCTTTTATCCCATTTTACAAGGTGGGACAATTAAAGCTGCGTGACAATGGAAATTTGGATTTGACATGAAATCATCTTAGCATTTACATTTTTCATTTTGGGGGAATAAGCTTCTGCGTTGCCCTTTTTAGATCTAAAATGCCACACCACACAAATGGAAAGAATATAGTAGAGCATGCACTGGGGCTGCTAGTTAGAAGCCTGGTGCCCATGTTGGATATGTTGTTCTGAAATGAGAGTGGCCTGGCAGGAAGCTTGCTGGCCCTCATGGTGGGGCTGAGTGGGGCTGGATGTGGGGAAACAGAGCCTGACCAGGTGTATTAAACTGGAGCCCTCACTCTGCAAATATGGGAAATGAGGGGGGTCAGAACTTAAGAGGTTTATTCTAGGAAACCCAGCTGGCTAAAAGTGCTCATTCTCCCTGAATGCTTTCTTTCTATGTGCCATGCACCATTCTAAACATTTTATGAGTATTGACTTAATCCTCATAAAACCCTGTGAGGAATGGACCATTATCTCTATTTTACTGTTGACAAAACGGAAGCAACATAGTTAAGCAACTTGTACAAGTCATAAATCTGTAAGCATCAGAACATGCATCCTGGCAGTCCTTCTCTTCTTGCTTGCTCACGGGGTTAGGGCAGGCAGCCTGTAGCCCCAGGAGACGTAGTCAGGATTCAGAGGTCTAGCTGATGCTAACCGTAACACTGTGTAATGTTTAATTATCTGGTGAATTGTTGCTATTATCCTTAGCATGATGCCTTTTCAATGAAGGCCTGTCTTTGGTGGTTGGGGAAGTATGATTTAAGGTGTGGGATGTGAGGTTAACAGCTCACTAACTATTCCCCTATCCTCTGCAGCCTCACTTCTCAGAAATTGTTTGTAGAGTCACAGAAGATTTCAAGACAATTTTTTTTTTTTATAAACTGCCAAACTAGCAGAGTTACTTGTTTTACTTGATTTCCCTCCTACTCAGAACTCCCACAGTTTCACTCTTTACTTCACACCCCTCCAGAAGATAGTTTAAAAGAATCACACCCTTCAGGGACTGATTTGGGAAGACTTTCTTTTACTTTTCTTTCTTTCACACCGCACACACACACACACACACACACACACACACACACACACACACTCAAATGTACACATGAATGACATTTTCTTCTCTTTCATCTACCTTTAAATGTGAATTATAGTCTTGTTCACGTAATTACTTACTTTTGTAACAAAGTGGATCTGGAAATCCTATTGTCTCAAGGTGGAGGATGGTAAGATTAGAGAGTCAGTTGAAGGCCATCACTTGGAAAATGGTCATACAAGGAGTGGGTGCCTTTCCCCCTGCCCTTGGCCACAGAATGGCAGCACTTAAGCTAGTATTGGGGGTGCCTCCTTTCCTTCTTTGCTTGGCTTCATTAGGAACTGGTTATGTCTCAAGCAATGTCCTAAGGGCAACAAAATCCAGCCTCCCACAGGCTGATAGCCTAGCAAGGGAAAGTTTTTATGAAGCTAGATTTGAATATAAACTTCTGACAATTTTCTGTTTGAAGATCTTGGGAACCAAACTTGGGGAAGATCATCAAGACAATACTTACACAAATGAAAGAGAAGGCCCCATGTCTATTCATTGTATCTGGAGAAACCCCAGATGTGGAAACAGTGCTAGTAAGCACTGTTTCAATTCACTTTAGTGTGCCTAGAAGTAGGGGCTTCTGCACTATCACCCTTCCAGAAGCCCTGGCCAGGTGAATTGCTGGGGTAGTGCGATGGTTTGGATATTAAATGTCACCTCACAGTTCACGTGTTGAAGACTTGGACCCCAGCCTGTGGTGCTTTGGGAGGTGATGGCACCTGTAAGAAGTGGGGTCTAGTGGAAAGAAGTTAGGTCATTGGAGGAATGCCCTTGAAGGGAGGTTGGGACCCTGACCACTACCTCTCTTTTCCCCTGCTTCCTAGCTGCTATGAGGTGAGCAGCTCTGCTCTACTATGGAATTCCTGGTATTATGTTCTGTTTCACTACAGGTCTAAAAATGCCAGGACCAACCAACCATGGACTAAAACTTTTGTGAGCCAAAAATAAATCTTTTTTCCTTTTAAGTGGATTTTCTGAAAGAACATGTCACAGTGACAGAAAGCTGGACGGATTTATTAATTTGTGCTCTCTCCCAACTTTGTTCCAGAATGGGCTTGATAGTGTTCACAAAGAAGAGGAACTAAAGTGACATTGGCAAGTGGGGCCTTGAAGATCAAGTGCCAAAGAGAGTGGAAGGCATGAGGAACTGGCCTGAAAATGAAGGTGTGTGGCCCTATGTGTTTCCTAAAAGAGGCTAGAAAGGAGGTTTAAGCTTCTTAAAGTCATGGCTTTCTGTCTTTGTCTGAATTGTCAATTATAATATATCCAAATGAGAAATCTTTAACTACAATTGGATCCTTTCTTAACTTAAGCAGATCATTAGTGCATTTAATTATGAAAGAACCCAAATCAAAGAAAATGTGTGAAATTCCAAAAATATATATGAAAGAATGTGTCAAAATATCAGTTGTGATGGAGGTGATGCAAATGTATTTAAAAATAATAGGTTGAGAACTGACTTAAAAAATGTCTGTGATTCAGATACAGAGGGTGGTTCAAAGACTGGCAAAGGTTAAGAAGCAATAAAACTTGCTCCTTTACCATGACCACATCCCTTTCCATTCCCAGTCATTTAAAAAAAGTTATAACATTTTTCTAATGATTTTCTTTATTTTAAAGGATGGGAATATGGGATATTTTATTTAGCAAATACCCTATAACAAAACCCAGGACTGGCTATGCAATTTGTGGAGTACAGTGCAAAATGATGATGTGAACTCTTATTGAATGACCACTAGAGTTTTGTAAGTTCAGTAGTGGTGTAGTTGTTTTTCCTTGTAGTTTTAACTTGCATTTTACTTATTACTAACATGGTCATAAACACTTGCATGTACTTATTAATCATTTGAGTTCCCTCTTTTGTGAAGAACTTGTTCAAATATTTTCCTCTATTAACTTAGTCTTTTTGTGAATGATTTGTTGCTCTTCATATGTTCTAGATAAAAGTCCTTTGTTTTAATGTGGAGGAAATATGGTCTCCTATTTTGTGATATGAATTTTATCCTATGATCTTTATGAAGGAAACCAGTTCATTATGTAGATCAATTTTTGTGTCTCATGTGAAGTATAAACCCATTTTCATTTTTTAAAAAATGAACTTGCAACTTTGCCTGCATCATTTTTTGCAAAGAATCTCTGTGAACTTCAGAGTTATGTCCATTTTCAGTCTGATGTTCACAGATCCTGGGCCTGGTTCTCTGCACTCTTTTGTACTTTAATAGTATGTCTGCAGTATAATTAACTTCTCAGTGGGGCAATGGGATAGGTCATGGTGTTCATGAGTTTCTTTTATTTATAAGTTTGTAGATGGAGAAGTGAAGAAGAGATAGAGTAGGAGCCAGAAGGCCCAAGTTCAAAGCCATCTGGGCCATGCTTACAAGAGAGCCCATGTAAATAGTTTCTATAGATGAGACACACACCTATTTTTTAAAAAGGTAATAGCTTTCCCCCAGCTGACTTAGCAGAGTCATTAAAAAGATCAAATGATATAATATAGATTTTTCAAGTGTTTGTTGACACGCATAATGTAGTAAAAACACAGAAGAAAAATAAGAAAACAGGTACATGTTGCAATAGAAAACCATTGAGAGTAGAGAGGATCTGATATCATGATAGCAGGTGGATACTGAACATCATGTGAATCATCGCTAGAGTATTACTGTGAAATGTGATTATGTACTACTTTCTGGGACTCACTACTTTCAACTTCTACTGTTATTACCAAAACTGGGGACAGATATTGGTCCTGTTGTGTGTTTTATCGTGGGATCAGTAGGTCCAGGCTCCCAAATTTCTTTATTACTGGTGCTTGAGAATTTTCTACTATTGCTTAATTCCTCTGAATTAGCCTTTAATCTTTCCCTAGGAATTGCTCTTGCTAGCACTGGTAACACAGTGAATTCCTACACATGAATGTAATGACATTATTTAAATTTCTAAAAAATTAGCCATGTATGGAGAGAAACATATATGGGGGGTTAGATTACTGAGAGGAGGGAAAGCAGAAAATAAAATAATGTGGAAAGAAAAAAGTCATATTTCACCTGCTTCATTCCTCATGTAAACACATATTCATTGATCAATTTACACATTGGTCAGCTCTGTGGTTTAGTTGTCTAGTATGAGAAGTCATACTGGCCCTCCATTTTGTTCACCTTTCCCTTCTTCTATTCAAGTGGTTCTTAAAGTGTGGTCCCAGACTAGCAGCATCAACATTACCTGAGAACATTTTAGAAATAATAGTCCCCAAGCCTTCCCATGACCTCCTAAATCAGAACTATGGGGTTGGGGAGGTTGGGAGAAATCTGAATCTTGACAAATCCTGCATGTGATTCTGTGTATGCTCATGTTGGAAAGGTTGGTTCTATTCAGGTTCCTGTCTGGTGCTATTTGTCTTAGCGGCCTGTGCACTGTGCACTCTCATGCCTTTACTTCTGGTGTTACCCTTGTTTGTCCCTCAGGGTTTAGCTTAGGTAATAGCTGTACCAAACTCCTGGTGGGTGCTTTGTGCCCCTCACCATATTGTATTGGAGGCTGTGAGCTCCTAGGGACAGGGGTGAAAATATTTGTCTATGAATTCTAGCACCTGTCTCCATGATTGACCCATAAGAGGTACTCAATCATCACTTGCTGAAATATGATTAATATGGAACACAATATGATGTAGTGGGGAATAATCTTAAACTTGGAGACAAAAAGCCCTGAGTTGAAGGTCAGGCTCCACAATTTTGTAAGGAAGTATCCCTGAAGACATCATCTCCAGAGGAGAATTTTTATCTATTATTCAAACTTTCTACAAAGCTACTTTCTGGTGAAGGTTGTTGCATTAACTTGATCTCTTAAGTTCCCAAGATAACCACAGACTTTCATCTGTAAAACCTAATAGAGATAAAGGAAAAAGGAGGGAATGTCAAGGGCTTATTGGAAGGTGCTATTTTGTCTAAGAATAGTAGAAAAAGCTTTATACTGATTAGCATGTGTTTTCTTCTTTGGTTCTACAGTTATTAAATTTGCTTCTCTAAGTAAAATAAAATAGACATCAGAAATAAATAGGAACTTGCTTCTAATCAGTTCATGCTAGGTGTTAATAACTATCAGAGGTGAATATTGGCTTTGAATTTAGAGATGGATCACTGGGTGCAGGACATTGTGGGAAAGCAATCCCAAGGCAAGGTTAAAGATGGGGCAGGGAAGGTACTAATGACAATGTGCCCTTCCTCTCAAATGGCAGAGAGATGGGGGACCATGGATATTCAATTCTGTTAGCTTTCATGGGTGAATGGGGAGGGATTAATATTGGTTAATTTCTTCATTTTCTATTTTTCTGCCTAACTCAGAGGCTGTCTATAGCAAGAGGCTGCAGAGATGACCTCAGTATCACCATTTCTCCATTTGAAGGTTGCCTTGGAATGGTTCTTAGGTATCTAAGTAAATGTTTGCCAGTGCTGGTAAGCTGAATGGCACATAGCTATGGGTCGTCGTCAGAGCCTGGCAGATACCCTTGCTTTCCCATTCCAAGAAATCACTAATAGAGCAAAGCTTACGCCAAGAAAGACAGATCGTTCTCAGTTTGTTTATAAGCCTCCAGGACCGAGTGGAAACCAACCACAGATCTTGCCAACCAACCTTCCTTAGGCCAGTTGAAGTGAAACCAAGGTTTGTCCACTTACCTTGATAATTACGGCACAAAAGACCCATGCAGTTCAGGTCTGACTTCCCATTCAGGACCGTGATGGTCTCTGCTAATTCAGTGTGGACAGGGTTTTTCGATTCCTTGTGGGTTGTTCTGTTTCTGAGTTGGACAGCAGAAATGGACAACTAAAGTACAGTTCAGAAAAGCTTGATGCATTCAGCACCAGTATAGCTTGTGTTTTGCTTAATTTTTTATTCCTAAAACATGACTTCATTGGTGATGGCCATGTCTGTGGATCCAAATACAAATCTAACATGTTTGCTGTAATGAGTTAAGATGATGAAATGTGGACAAGCTATTTGTTATTGTCTTCAAAATAGCTTCTGATGAGGACTGCATTAAACTGATCTCTGGAGATTTTCCCACAAAACACATTTATTGGCCCTTTGTAGAATGGGGCACAATGGCGATGGCCTTGGGTCTGGCCTTCCTAGGGAACTGCACACAGGACCGGTCATAGTAGAGGCACAAAGAATGAACATTTCTTCTTTAGAAAAACTATACTTTGTATTTTATTACCAAAATCTGATTCATAAATAAAAAATAGAGACCAGTCTATTATCCTTGGTATATTATTCATGATTCTGGGAAAGAATTTTCAGCAACCATGAACTATATCTGATAAAAAAAAAAGCCATAGGTGGACAGACTTTCCCCAAAAGCTTATGACCTTGTTTAATAGGTACAGAAATTGATCATAAATGCCAGGCTTGGAAAGACTTGTTTCTTGTCAAAAGCCTTCATTGTACCCAAACATATAAACAGCAGAGAGGTGATTCATTTACTGTGCTCAGCACTCTGCAAAGCTTTAAAAAGGCTATTGCCTTGTAAGGTAAGTGGAAAACTTGGGGGAGAAATGTCAAAAGGTCTTACAAAAGCTCTGAATCAAATGCCAGTAATAAAGCAAAAAAAAAAAAAAAAAAAAAAAAAAAAATGGTCGAAACACATGCTATGTGACCATGGGGGATCTTTAACCAAAGGAAGAAAATGCTATGCTGTCTACACTTTGGCTAAAAAGAGCAAAAGCTTGTAGACAGGAAACAGGGCAAAATGGAAACGTATAAATAAGACAGAGAGGGAAGCTGAGGCCAAACACTATGGCAGCAAGCCATCCCTTTGGAAAGCCCTAGGTGGGAAGAAGAGTGGATAAGCTTTGTCTTTCTTTGGAGGTAATGGGCTCTTAATAGGCAAATCTAAGAATAGCCCAGAGACCTTGTGTAGTGCAGAGGGGCATTTTGGTCTCCTTTGCAGCAGTCATTCATTTTCAGTGACATGCTTATTTTCTGATGCCCCGACATGCAGCCTACATGAAGTGTTTTCTTATTAAGCTCAGAGATGACAGAAACCTACAGATAGTCCCAAAGCACTGGAAGGCATATTTTTCTTGCCCTAAATTTCTGCTCCCTCAACCAGTCTTTCAGTGTTTTCTAAATCCAGCAGCTACTCCCATGATCCCATAGGAACTTGGAAGAAAAGAGACAACCAGGAGAGAAAAAGAGAGGTCAGAGAGAACTTGGCTTCGAATTTCGAAAGGTTTCTCCTCTGAAGAATTGGAATAAGATAAAAAATTTCATGGTAAGAGAAATCAGGTAAGTATTTCTACTTACTTTTTTTTTCATCTGCTTTTGTCTGAATTTCTAGGTCATTTCTTTGATAAAATTTCCCAGGTATTGTAGGTGGACAGAAAGGTGTGGGCACTTCAAGAGTTTTGCACTGTCCTGGGGGAAGGACTTAAGTCTTGGGAAGGGCTTGGTGAAGAAACCAATATCCAAGACATCATGTGATGTCAGAAGGCAAGTTGCTCTGGGAACAAGAGGGATATCTTGTCACCACTAGATGCTAGTGATTGTCTTGAATTCCATCACACAGTTGATAGCCTCTTGGGGTGACCATCTCTTATCTGGGCATCTCCCACAGAAGCATTTCTTGTCCTTCTTCCTTAGTAATGGAACACATCTAATCATCAGAGTAGTTCACTTTCTGTGGGTATATTTGGGAGTTAAAACTTTTTAAGGGGAAGTGAGAAACAGTATTGCATTCATGATAGGAGGGTGGAAGAAAGGCAGGGATTGTTTTTACCATTATTTCTGTACCTGTCCATGTATCTATTGAAGTTTAGTTGGTGATTGTTGAGTGAGATTTCCTATTCCTACAATAAGACTCTGGAACTTGTAAGTCAAGTAGCTTTTCTATGACTAGCCTATTGGGGTTTCTTTGCTAGAACCTAGGACAGATGTACAGTATGTGTGGGTGGAAACTGAGGCTGCAGGAACTCAGGTTCCAAAGAGAAAGGAGAGCTATTATTTTTTTAAAGAAACATTTTTTAGTAACTTATTTATTTTTATGTGGTGCTGAGGATTGAACCCAGTGCTTCACATGTGCTAGCAAGTGCTCTACCGCTGACCCACAACCCTGGCCCAGTGGAGAGCTATTTTGAGTAACAATGCTATGAGATCCCTGGGCACCAAGTTTTTGTTTTTGTTTATTTGTTTGTTTGTTTGTCTTGCAACGAACCAAGCTCAGTTGACTAGGTGATTAGCTTTTAAAATTGAGGAGAAACCAAATTGCATAGGAACTGATGACCCCAGAGTAGTGAACACATCAGAACAGGTTTCCACAGCGCTAGTGACCAGATCTCACAGAAAGAAGCCTGGGGACAAGTAACTGAAAAAGTACAGATGTCGAATTTTGGTCTTTCTGCAGATGTGTCCTTTGGCTAACAGCAGAAAATCTGATAAGTGTTTAAATGGGCTTAGTTCTGATTCTTCTCCCAAATGGTAGAATAAAACAAAGAATAACACCAACATTGTGATCACGATCCTAATGTTGAGAAATAGACTGATTTCTCTAATTTACCTTCCTATAATGCAAGTGAGTTTACAGTGGTCACAGCTGACCCCCTCCTCTATTCAGTCTCTTGTTCCATTTCCATTTTCAGTAGTCTTCAGAGATGTATTGCCTGTTTCTAAGCAAAGCCACACTGATCCTGTGGATGTGTGAATTTAATCCTTCTCCTGAGCTTCCTGGCTGTCTCTGCTCAAGAATAAAGGCCTCCTTTCTCTCATTGAACTGATATGTTGGGCTTCTGGGGACAGCACCCTACCTACCTGCCAGGGGGCCGAGACTCCCCTTAGTCCCAGGTTAGTCTCAGTATCTCATTCTTTACTCTTAAAATAATTATTATTATCTTATTATCTAAGAGCATTATTTGATGGCATGACAGTGACAGGAATTTGAGGAGAAGACATACAAATATAAGTTTTGTGATCTTCATTGGGGGAAGATGAATCACTGAAATCATGGGAAGACATGTTTCAAAAGTTCCCAGAACAGGAAGAAAGGCTACAAAGAATGACTCTATAGATAAGAGATCATGATACTTATAGAATAAAAAGATCCTAGAGAGGGATTTTTACAGCATGGCCACATGGGATGACAAGTTCAGCTAGCTCCAAGTCCAGAGTACCTGGACAAGGTGTTTGCCCCAAGACCTATTCCTCTATTCCCTGCTTCTTCTGCTTGTGAGTGAACTTCCTAGGTGGCTTCAACAAACTCCCTATAGCTTCATCCATGATATATTGTGTATTGCAAATGATAGACATTTTTTTCTTTTTAAGGGCTGAAATGAATGTGTGTGTGTGTGTGTGTGTGTGGGAGTGTGTGTGTGTATTATGTGGCATACATACATGCCATATAAAATGTGGCACATATATATTCTCCATTGATGGGTGGATACCTTGGTTGGATACCTTGGTTGATTCCATACCTAGGCTCTTATGAATAATGTTGCAACCAACATGGAATATACTGACTTCATTTCCTTGACTACATATCAGAAAAGTGAATGTTGGACAATTTGGTAATCCTATTTTTAGTTTTTTGAGAAATCTCAATACTTTTTTTTTTTTTTTTTAGAATGGTTCTGTAGATTTATAATCCCACCAACAGGGTACAAGGTTGTCTTTTCTTTACATTTTCACTAATGTTTATCTTTTATCTTTCCAATAATCCCCTTTCTGGCAGGTGTGAGGTAAAAATCTCATTGTGGTTTTTATTTGCATGTCTCTGATTATTATTTTGTTCTATTTGGGAAAATAACTATTTGCAATCTTTGTTCATTTTTAAAAAGGGCTTTTCTTTCTACTGAGTTCTTGAATTCCACATATATTTTGAATATTAGTCCCTTATCAGATTTGTGATTCGCAAATATTTCCCCCTGTTCTGTTGTCTTTTCATTTTGTTAATTGTTTCCCCTGCTGTGCAGAATCTTTTTAGTTTGATGCAATCCCATTTTGCTTTTGTTGCCTGTGCTTTTAGGGTCATATCCAAGAAATCATTGCCCAGATTAATGTTGTGGAGCTCTCCCCTGTTTTCTTTGAGTAGTTTTCCAATTTCAGTTCTTACCTCTAAGTATTTAATCCATTTTGAGTTGATTCTAGTACAGGGTGAGATAAGGGCCCAATTTTATCCTTCTACATGTAGTGAAACAAAGCCAAGGCACAGAACAACAAATACTGCCTGATCTCATTTATATGTGGAATCTAAAAAAAGCAGAACTCACAGATGTAACTGGGGACTGTGCAGGGGGGTGTGAGGGAGTGACAGGGAAAGGGGACATGATGGTCAAAGTGCTCAAATTTTAGTTAAGAGAAACAAATTCTAGTAATCTATTGCACAGCATGGAGCCTGCAGTTAATAGCAATGCATTTTATATTTCAAAATTGCTAAAAGAGAGATTTTAAATATTCTTACCATAAAGAAATACTAAATATGTAAAATGATGGACCTGTTAGACTGATTTAATCATTCCATAGTGTATACATGTGTTATAACATCACAATGCTTCAAAAATATGTACACTTTTTAGTTGTCAATAAAAATACATAAAAACGAGGAAACCAAATAGGTTCCTTGACCCTGCAGGACACCTGCAGGAGAGAGAAAAGTCAGGTAGGATGTATTTCCCTGACCCCTGCCTTAGAAGTCACTGTTATCTCCAAATTAGGACTCTCTGGGCTCCTGGGTTTGGGTAACTTCTCTCTATGCCACCTTTCCCAGTCTGAGAATGTAATGTCTCTGCTGCTGCTGGCCTGGTAATTATTCCATTCTATACCTACATTTTCATAATCAGTCCTGATTGTTCATAAACTATCCCTGAGTTATCCTGTGTTCTGGTGAGATCCAGTCAGGAGCTGGATCTCTCTAAGACTCTTATTTCAAGAGGGAACACACAAAAAAGAGAGCACATCATCAAGATGCCCTATGAAGTATCAGGGGACCCACGATCAAAAAATTTTTTTCAGTGATCTGGATTAGCAAATTCTAAGCACCATGAAAAAGGTTATAAAGCAAAATTTTTACAAAAAATGATATGATAAAATTAAGGAGAGATCCACTGTTTGAGTAATGGTGAAACTTCCAAAACATCCTTCCTTCCTTCCTTCCTTCCTTCTTCCTTCCTTCCTTCCTTCCTTCCTTCCTTCTTCCTTCCTTCCTTCCTTCCTTCCTTCCTTCCTTCCTTCCTTCCTTCCTTCCTTCCTTCCTTCCTTCCTTCCTTCCTTCCTTCCTTCCTTCGTTAATTTTTCTTTTGGTGTTGGGTATTGAACCCAAGACCCTGAGCATGTGAAGCATGTGCTGTATTACTGAGTTACACCCCTTCTTTTGTCCCCAGAACATTTTAAAATCAATACAAGGAAGCATGATTTTTTAAAGCAGATGGGAAGAGCTGTGCTAAGAAGGAACAGTATAACCAAAGTGTAGTAGAGTTTAAATTCTTGGTCCATGATGTTGAGGAAGCAATTCAAAGACAAGAATTAGATGCTCTTAGTTCGTTTGAATTCTTAGATTCTTCATTCTCTCACTGCTCTGTTTCTTCAAAGAAAGGCCATCGATCTACTATAAATGTGTGAAAGGAATATTGAATAATGCTAATCTTGAGAGCAAAACAGGGTTTTGTTTTTTTAGGTGCCTCTTGGTTTTTTTTGTGACCTCTTGGGATTTCTTTTGAAGGGACCTTGGCTGCATGTTGGTGACATTCCAGTAAGGGGTCAGATGTCCAGGAGAAATAGGTGGGGACCCCTCATCAGGCCTTCCCTGGGAAGGGTGGGACTGTCAGGTTCCTCCAGCTACTTTGGAGTGCCTGGTGCCTGCTCAGAGAGGCTCCCTTCCCACTAACACCCCTGTTGGCTGCCAGTGCTAATCTGCTCCTTGAATTGTTAAATGAATCTCTTTAATTTGACTGAACTGCCTCTGCCTCTGCCTCTGCCAAACTCAACCCCAGCCAGCAGCCACATTCCGCAGGCTAACTGCAACCCATGTTAGCAGGAATGAGAGGAAGTGGAGAGAGTAGCAGGAAGAATTGCTTCTTTACCTGAACAACCTTTAACAAATATTGTTTTCTTTTGCAATCAGTTTATAGGATGCTCTATTCCCGCCTGGGAAGCAACACAATGGATTCCTCCTGGGAATCGAAATCCTGGCATAGAAGATGGTTTCCTTTTAAATTTCACATATATATATATATATATATATATATATATATATATATTTATGCAGAAAATATTTTCAATTTTTTCTTGTTATTTTATAACTTTTTTTTTTTTTAAGGACAAATAGAACATGTTTAAGTTTGTTTTAGTCAACCTTTTGCTGCTGTGTCCAAAAGAATTGACCAGAACAATTAGAGGAGGAAAAGTTTATTTGGGGGCTCATGGTTTCAGAGGTCTCAATCCATAGAGAGTGAGGGAGAACATAATGGCAGAAAGTTGTGGTGGAGGAAAGCTGCTCAAGATATTACACCAGGAAGTAGAGAGAGAGAGAGAGAGAGAGAGAGAGAGAGAGAGCTACCCAGAGAGAGAGAGAGAGAGAGAGAGATAGCTACCCAGAGAGAGAGAGAGAGAGAGTAAGGGAGACACCACTTGTCAGGGACAAAATATGTACCTACCTCCTCCAGCCACACCCTACCTTCTTTTAGTTACTGCTCAGTCCCTACCAGAGGATTAATTCACTGATTAGGTTAAATCTCTTATAATACAATCATTTCACTTCTAAACTTTCTTGCATTGTCTCACACAAGAGCTTTTACAGGACACCTAATATCTGAACCATGACAAAGTTGCATATTTATAAATTGTTATGCAGGATTTTATTGTTTCTCTTTTCCCTTGAAAAAGAAAAGTATGGGTCCTGCTCAGATCCAGGACCACTTATTAAGTAGTCCTGGACCTGACCAAGTAGTCCTTTGGAGTCCAGGGCCAAGCATATAGCCTCCTGGTTGGAGAGGTGTGGACACAACCCAGAGAGAAGATGATTTACTACTTCAGGGGAGGACTTGAGATTAATATTGACCCCTTGGTTTTTCACTAGAGGAAGAAGCCAAATCTTGGTCAAGAGGATTAATATTACAGGCTTTCTAGTCATATTCACCCTTAATAAATAATTTCAGAGAATTTGTTTTGTTTTGTTTTACACTTAGGGACCAGATAGGATTAGGGGATAGGAAATAGTTGCTAGACCTGTTTTTCTCTTTGGGGCCTCTTCTAATAACTAACCCATCTCTATTTTCACTTTTAGTGTTAGAATACTCATGGTATTCAATACATGGAATCAAGCTGGTGAGCTGAGGAGAAGTGGAACAGGCCACATGTAGATATGTTTATCCCAGAGGATTGTTCTCAGTAGCAGGCATAAACCTGTCATTTCTGAGAACAGGCTCGTGATGCATGTCATTGTCTCTATATTCACTCTGAGCCCACTGTGGGTATGTTGAGACCACTTAAATATAGTTATAAAAGTAAAATGATAATAATCCATCAATTATCCCAACAAATGAAGTGCTAATAAGTTGAAGTTGTGCCAATTTGTTCATATGACTCAGAGTGCTGCTCTCATCTGCCTTTATCTAGTAAGATCTGAAAGGAAATGTGGTAAGAAATGTCTGGTTTCTTCAAGAACATTCTTAAATGTTGCCTAAACCTTTTCAAATTGGGACCCAAGATAGGATTTAAGTGACAAAATTTAGACACATGACGAAATGAAGGTCTTGTATCCTCCCACCATCAACAGAGCTCCACAGGAGAAGGTCCTAGTGTCCTAATTCCCTTAACATCCTTCCTGCAGCTCTTATTGTTTCTCTTTTTCTCCTTCCTTAAAATAAAACTGTACATACTTACTTCGTAATATTTTATCATATGATTCTGCTCTATTTATTTGGCATTTCCCTAGATGTGTGTATTACTTTAGGATTTTGATGTTGGAGGAAGTCATTAAGATCGCCATGGACAGGATCACAGCACTCAGGGAAGGTTAGTAACATCTCCCATGGAACCACTGAGGGAGCTAAGATCTGGAATTTGAGAGTCCAGGTGAAGCTGCCAGTTGGTGGAAGGCTCTTGATTATGACTGGGCTAAGAAGAACATGTGGCAAGGAAAGGAATAGGAGGAATCGTGTTGGTTGCAAGAAGTTTGCCTATATGGATTTTGTTTTTCTTAAAAAGCAATTCACCAGAAGGATACTGAATAGTTCACAAAACTGAGTTGAGTGACTCAACCACACCCAGGACAAAGATTTGGCAGTCTGGGTAGGTGTTATGGTTTAGATATGAAGTGTTCTCCAAAGCTCAAGTGTGAGATAATGCAAGAATTTTCAAAGGTGAAATGAAAACTAATATAACCTAATCAGTGAATTAATCCAGTATTATGAATTAAGTGGGTGGTAACTGTAAATCTGTAGGGTATTGCTGGAGGAAGTAGGCCACTGGTGGCATACATTTGGGGTTCATATTTTGCCCCTGCAAAAAAATCTCTCTCTGCTTCCTAGTTGCCATGTCCTGAGCTGTTTTATTTTCCACACTCTTCCGCCATGATGTTCTGCCTCAGCTGAGGCCCATAGCCATAGAGTCAGCTTACTGTGGACTGAACCTCTGAAACCATAGGTGTCAAACTTTTTCTCTTCTAAATTGTTCTTGTCAGGTTTTTAGGTCATAGAAATACAAAAGCTGACAACAGTAGGTGATTGTAAATGACTCCCAGCTGCTTCTGTAGATTTTTTTCATGTACTTCAACCATCATCTATGCAGCACTGGACACATGCCAGGCACTACTTTGGGCACCTTGAGGGAGATAGTGGACAATAATAGCCCTGCTTCATGGATGATACATGCCAGGGGGTGATAGAAGAATGGAGATGGAGAAGGATGAGGCAGAGTTGCAGAATGAGGAGTGATCTTGGTAAGATGACTGGCAAAGACCTCTCTGTAGGAAGTAAAGACACCTGAAGAACTGAGGAGCCACATGAGCACCTGGGAAGTACATTCGATGTCCAGATCTCCTGTGGGACTGATGTTGATTTGTCCAACTTCCAGCTGAATCAGAGGATGTCGGCGGGCAGGCATGCTGGAAGAGACAGACAGACATGCTATAGAGCCATCAAGGCAGATAGAAGTACTTTGGTTTCTACACTCAGTTGGACAAAAGCCAAAGCAGATTTAAGAAGATGAGGGACAGGATCAGGATTCTATTTTTAAATGGTATTCTTGGATCATTTTTTGACCTTTTGGCTATGATCAAATATAAAATATATCCCTGGCTATTTGATGGCTACTGACTTCCTGAGATACTCAAGATACTATTTTGGTAGTCCAGGAGAGAGATGATGGCAACTTGGACATGGGTTATAGGGATGCAGGTGGTGACTATTAGTTGGCTTAAGTAGGAAATTCATATACACAGCTGGTCCTCCTTATCTGTGATTTTGCATTCATAGATTAAACAAACTGTGGATAGAAAAAAATTTAAAAAAAATTTGAATGTGTACTGAACATGTACACCCTATTTTCTTGTCATTATTTCCTAAACAATAGAGTATAACAATATTTACAGAGCATTTGCATTGTATTAGGTATTATAAGTCATCTAGAGATGATTTAAAGTACAAGAGGATGTGTGTAGGTTATATGCAAATGTGCCATTTAATATAAGGAATTTTAATATCCAAGGCAGGTCCTGGAACCAATCCCCTGCAGATGCCTCTATGTGCGTGTATGTATACACATACTTTTCTTTGAGGTTAACCAGAAAACAGCTGAGAGCAGAGCAGTATTTACTTCACATTTAAAGCTAATTACATAGGGCAGTGAGTATGTGTGTGTTAAAATACACAGATTTTAACTGTGCATATTTGAGCTGTACAGCAGAATGTTTTGATATGCATAGATATAGTGAAATGTCTACTACAGTGAAGCAAATTAACATACCCATCGCTTTCCCTAATGCCATTTTTTGTATATGTGTACAAGCACCTAAAATCTCCTCTTAACTAATGCCCAGTATACGATGTAATATTGTTATTAACTTTAGTCCTCGTGCTGTGAAGTAGAGCTCTAGACTTATTCATCTTGCCTAACTCCAAGTTTGTACTGTTTTATTTACTTTTTCCATTTCCTTCTCCTCTGTAGCCCTGGTAATCCCCATTCTACTCTTGGGTTTTATGTTTTTGACTTTATTTTATATTCTACATATAAGAGAGTTCACAAATATCTTTCTTTCTGTGTCTGGATAAAGAGGATCTGTTTTGAAGGAAATAGAAGGAGGTTTCAGAAAATCAAGCAACAGTCTAATCATAAGACTTTTACTGCCTCTGTATTTCTTGAAATGATGCCAAGTGCAACCCGGGTACTGTAGGACAACTGCCAGCCTTGGCACAGCCACATGCTGTCTTGCTCGTAGGCTGAAGGGATGGGTGCCTAGGGAATGCTTGGGCCTTCAGCCCATTTAAATTCCATGCACAGAACCAGAATACTGTGTGCAGGGTTGCTGCTCTGACAGTCCATATCCCTCCTTCTGGAAGATAGCAAATGGGTTCTGGTCCTTGGCCCTGTCTCTCCTCACATGGCCTGGAGAGTCAAGTTACTTTATCTTTTCTAGTCCAGAAGAGAAACATAAAACACACTGTTGGAATGTTGGGAAAGGTCTGATGAGTGATTCTCTGCTGTGATTTGAATATGGTGTGTCTCTTCTGAAACTTATATTGAAATTTAATCCCCATTATGAGATATTAACAGATGGGGCCATCTGGGTACTTTAATTGGTGACTAGGGCTCTGCCTTCATGAATGGTCTTGTTCACTCATGCAGTTAATAGATTAATGGGTTAATTGGTTGAGAGGGGTATGTTTGAAAGGCAAGCCTGACTAGGTCTCATTCTCCCTGTCTCTTGCCATGTGACATTTCATACATCTTGGGATGCTGCTAACAAGAAAGTCAGATGTGGCTTGACTTGGGACCAGTATCACCAGAATTAATCTCTTTTCTGTATGATTTATACCATTTGTGGTATTGTGTTATTAGCAACAGAAAATGGAGTAAGACAACCTCATTGTAGTACTTTTTCTATTTTTTAGTATGGGTCTATTTTATGAAATAGGGCCACAGAGTCCTTGTTTTTGCTTACTTCAAAAAGAATTAGAAGAGTTGCAGTGTGTAATAATTGTCTACATCCAAAGAGAAATGAACAACATTTCATAGATTTCCTCAAGGTTCTCACAAGTTTCCCATGCTTTTCCATGACTAATAAATAAGTAGGAAGATTACAGACCTATGAGCTAGATGTTGAAAAATCTGTAACAGATTATCAAGGACACAGTGTGTAAATGCACTAAGAGGAAAAAGGGCTCATGAAGAGCACAAGTTGGATAGCAGTACTATCTCCCTTCCTTAGTGCATGTTGATTGACTCAGTCACACAGTGACAGCATTTATGGTGTATGTTCATGATAGTTGGGTTTGATAAGTTTGGAGTGAATTTAAGTTATAAAATACAAAGATTCTAGTAGCTTTGTACCAAACCCAATTCAAATTGGCAAATGGCCCCTAATTTCTCTCTGTATGTGGAATTCTTGTCAGTGTCCCAGATTCCAATTGTATTTTGTTCTCAGAAAGCTCAGCATGTCCTTTGACTCATCTCCTTCAATCGTGGCAGACAGACTTTCAACTTCTGCTGACTTTTCCTCTCTTCATCTCTATCAGGGTCAGCTGTGTCTATGTAAATTCACCCTACTCTTTGTCTTGTTCTGAGTAACCTTCCTGTCCAGCTTCTAAGCAGTGAGTCAAGTGTTGGACACTCAAGGAACTTTTGTCTTCTTTCCACCTGACAGATCTTATGACTAGTCTGTGTGGGCTTGGGAAATGGACAGAAAGAGTGGAGGCGGTTGGCCATCCCCTATGAGGGTGAAGAAAATTAAGATGTTGTGAGACCTGTGCCCCATGAATCACCAAACAAACTTACCAGCCGATCTACCTGGCACAAGCAATGCAAATTGGAGGCAGGGTATGATTTGGTGATTTGAATGGTATGCTACAGCAACTGAATGTGTCATTGAGTAGGTGGGGATGTGCTTTTAGGACAGCAGATCCTTCTCATCTGTCCCCAACTCACTGATAATTGTTGAAAACCAAATAGTTTGCCCAATAATAGGTATATTTCTTGAAACTGTTTTCAAGAACTAATGTTAATCTTTATTTTTACATTCCTTAATTCTCACAAAGCTAACCTGTTTTAAAGAAAATAATATGAGAAGCATTCATGTAATACATCTCAGAATAATGACACATGATACAAGGATGCTCCATTGCAGTTTGTTGAAGAATTTGGGGGCCCCATGTGGTGTTCATCTCAATCTATACATATTCTAATAATTGCTTGCTATGTGAACTTAACAAAAGGTGTACTGTCAGTTTTCCCAATTAAGATGTCCATCTGCTCCTGTTTTTGAATTAAATTTTGCTTGGGGTTGCATACTGTACAGTAAATGTCCCTTTTTGGCTTGTTCTGTTTTATGTGACTGACAGTTTTTTTTTTTTTTTTTTTAAGTTCAGTATGTGCATAATGAGCATGAGCAAATAAAGACATGTCTGATGATGATCCTTAAGTAGCAAGACTTTGAAATTTAGTTTGATTGCCCCTGAACTCCAAGTTTTGCAATCCAAGTCAAAATCAGTAAGTGCTGAGAGAGAGAGAGAGAGAGAGAGAGAGAGAGAGAGAGAGAGACGGAGAGAGATATTATCTTATGCAAAAGTCCCTTCAACCTTAATCTCTTGGGACATTTATTGCCATCTTCATTTTCAGAGAAGGAAATTGAAAAACTAGAATATTAAGTACTTTAATTCAAAATTGTAAAAGTTTGAGTTGTGCACCAATAACACATGGACCAGATCAAAGAGCATCATGCACTCAAAAGGTATTATCCTTGATTGTGTGTATGCATTGTGTATGCATGTTTGTGTGTCTGTGTGTGCACATGTAGCTGTTAGATATTAAAATAGTGTGATCTCAGATAAACAGGACCTAGACAGAAGAAAGAGTCAAAGCTAATATCTCCTGGTAGAGCATTTCCCTGTTTGGGGGCATCAGAACAAATCACGGCAAGATGAGAAAAAGCAGAAGCAAGGCTCATTGTGTGATGAAATTATAATGAGATGTGATGCTTAGTGATAGTTTAAGGAACTTCTGAAATGAGTAGTGAAGACTGTGCCCAGAATGGTGACTTTGGGTTTAATGAGAACAAAACCTGGTTAACACAATTAAAAATCGTGAACAGTAGTCATTATCTTTTGTTTGTACAGCAGTCCTTTGTTTAAAATATTAAGGGGAAAATTTCTGCAATTAGAAGAATTGACAGACAAACTTACCCATAGGAGGTATAGCTACGTGCTGTGGCCTAATTCTAAGTTGCTGCTGGGCATAAGGATTGGCAATTTTCTGTACCCATCCTAGAGTTTCTACCACTATGTCCATGGTGATAGTGTGTCTGACACTATAAATCTTCTTGTGGAGCAGCATTATATGAAGCTTTACAAATCCTGAACACAGAGCAGCAAGTTTCAACTCTGGATCCTGAGTGTCCTTTGTTTTCAGTGAGGATTATTGGCCACTGGAGGCTGGAAGTCACGGTGCCAAGCTTACTGATGCTGTTCTCCTGAGTGTGCATAAAGCTTGTCCTCTGATGAGCCTCAGTCTGGATGTGCAAGGACAGCTCGGAGGTGTGGATCCAGGTGGGCTGAATTCATACTCTGAGCTCAGGATTTGCAGTGTGCCTCTTTGGGGTGGGAAGTAAGGAAACATTGTATCAAATGCCAAGGTGCCAGACATAGTCTCTATATTCAATTTTGTTTTCATAAGTCTGTATGGTGTGGTCAACAATATTCTCATACATATATATTTTCTTACGAATGAGAAACTTGAGGAACAAAGAACAGGTGTCTGCAACTGTAGTGGTTCTGCTTCCAGTTTTCAACTTTATGAGTTTATTGGGATATAACCCCAATGTAAATAGAAAAACATCTTTATTTAAAAAATGAAACTAGTAGGTTCCACATCTATTAGATAACAGAGACAGGACTAGAAGGGTTTGATTTTGCCTTTGAAGTCCTCACTCTGTATACTACTCTGGGCTCATTCTCCCTTCTTTCAATCCTAATACTGACTGTATGGACTGTAGGGTGAGACTTTCAGTGTGTTCCTTCACCTGTCAAGGAGGTCTAAAGACAGCCTCATTGACTGCACATTGGAAGGAGAAAATTTATGAGCAACTGTCACTGAGCTTAGGTATATGGTAGGTATTTGGGTATATAGTAGTTGTTCAATAAAAGTAATTTCTCTCAGTCTATCAATGCTATAATCTTACTGAACTTGCTGACAACACCACAACCTCCCTACTCTCCAAAGAAGAACATCTTAAGGCTAAGTTCCGTTGGTACTGTGGTTGGGATAAGTGTACCCCAAAGGCCTATGTGGTAAAGGCTTGATTGCTAGCCTGAAACTCTCTCAGGAGGTGGGGAACCTTTATGAAGTGGGCCCTAGTTGGAGGAAACTGGGCACTGGCGTTGTGCCCTTGAAAGGGATATCGGGAACCCAGCTCCTTTCTCTCTCTGTCTCTTCACTTTTATTTTCCTAGTTGTTCCCTTAAAGTAATGTAAAGATGTCTAACACAATCAAGTGTCAGGGTCATTTAGAGTCACTGTTTTTCAAAGTTATAGAACTTAACGTCTGAGGTGGGAGATGGGATGGGATTGCGTGACAGGAGGTATGTGGCTAAATGTGAGTTCACCTGTCACTAATGCTGTGGATTTACCTTAATGGTGATGGCACCAAGAGCCATCTTCATGTCCAGTAAGAGGGAGCTGGTGGAGCTATGGAGATGGAGTCCATCCCCACCTCTCTCTTTCAAGGTATTTGTACAATAAAGAGGAGAGACAATTTCTACCCAGGGGATGGTCTTCTCCTTCAATGTGTAGGTCACGTGTTCTAGTTTACTGTGTCCACACATGACTAAGAACAGATCTAATGCTTGTGAACATCAGGAAGGGCTTTTACTGGCTGTCAGATGTGTTAGTCAGCTGCCTGTTACTATAACAAAATATCTGAGATAATCATCTTATAAAGAGGAATGATTTGGTGTGGCTCAGACTTTGTAGGTTTCAGTTCATGACCAATTGGTTCTGTTGTTTTGGATTTGTTGGGAGGCAGAATATCATGGTATGAACACATGGTATAGCAAAACTGGTTACCTCATGGTCAGGACATGAAAGTAGAGATATGAGGGAGCTGAATTACCACTGTCCCTTTCAAGGGCATGTCCCAATGACCTAAAACTACATTTGAGGTCCCACATCTTAAAGGTTCTACCACCTTCTGATGGCACCAAGCTGTGGACCAAACCTTTAACAAAGGGCCTTTGGAGACATTACAGACCTAACTATAATACTAGATAACAGTGTGGTCCTTTTTATACTACTTTGCCTGGCAGACCTGGAGAAGAAAATTATTGCTTAATTGCATGATCTTTCTTTATCTTCTGTCCACATTCATGGTTTCCTGGAAAATTATCCAAATGAAGAGAGACATATAAATAAGTATATCTTAAGAAGAAAAAAGAGAAAATGAACATTTTGACACTTCCAACAAAGGTTTTTATCCCATTGTGCTAAAAAAGAAAAAAAATATTAGCTAAAGTCTTACTAAGCTAAATCTTTAAAATAAGTTTCAGCATTTGAAATGTCAGGAACCAGGTAGAAACCCTATAAGTTAGTTTTGTGGGCATGGAAGGTTAAGTAAGAGGTAGAATGTTTTTCTTTAGATAAGTAATATCTGAAAACAGATATCCCACTCTGTTCATGAATTATGAAGTGTGAATGTGAAGTGTTACCAAACAGATCCCTTTTGGCAGCCTCTGCTGTCATTTATGTCAACTTAAAATCGCTTCTTCCCTTCCTTGACTTCATGACTCTGAAAGAAATTAACTTCCCAAAGCTCTGACTAATGATAATCATGTAATTGAACATTTTATCTGGAGGCAGAATATTGTTATAACAAATACGTATGAGAACATAAATCTCTCTTCTTCCTTGAGGTTCTGTTTCTACCAGTTATTTCATCTTTGCTCTCAAAATTGACCATCACACAATTCTCTTCAGTCTGGCTCTCAACCACCCACCTGAGGGTCACCAGCATCTGCCCTTGCTCTCTCAGAGCATCCTTCTGAAAGATGAGCATTCTGGTTCCCAGCTAGTACTGTTGCTTATACACCATCCTCATCATTCTTCTGGTAAATTGCTCTATCACCACTTTTTTTTTTTTTTTTTCTTTTGAAGAGCTATTCCATCCACCTCATTACTTTGGGACCACCAACTTAGTGACATGGACATGTATCCCAAAAAGGTCAATCCTGTTCTCTTCTAGAATGTGACTCTTGTGTGGACTGCTCAGTGACTGAAGATGCTGGGTTCGTACCTTCCTTGACAGTTCCCTAGTGGTCCTTTCAGTCATCTGCCTGAGACCTTGAATCCAAAGCTCCCCATCTCCAGTACTGGTTCATATCCTTTGCTCTGCATTTCTTTCAAGGTCTCTTGTGTTTGATTTTTTTTTTTTTTTTTTGGAGCTAAAATTTGTATTTCTGGAAAACAAAAAACATTAAGTGGTGGAAACATTGATCAGAATGTTATTGAAATGCATGCTTTCCTATATCTGCTTATTTCTCTTAAATAAACATTAATTTCCTCAACTATCAAATAAATGCTTGAAGTGAGAAATGAAGACAAGAGGCTTTATGATGAACCAATGTCCCTAGCCTGCTTCAGTGTCCACCCAAAACAGAGAATGACTCAACACCAAAGAAGTAACCGGCACAACATGGACACATGGAGATACACATGTACACGTGTATGTGCACACACACACACACACACACACACACACACACACATTCACAATGGTTCCATCACATGCCAACCCACCATAACTTCAGATTGACGTGATGGCATTTCCATCTGTGAATGTATTTCTGTTCTTTCCAACCATCCAAACCTCAAACTAGTCCACCCTGAATGTGGACCTCATGCTGGTTTGTCTGATTTGGCATAGACAACTGAGCCTCAAGGTCCACATGGGGGTAATATTCCTCCCAGAAACTCCATAATCACATACATTTCATGATAGAAGGGATGTAAAAGATCAGAGAATACATTGATTTTCAAATACTATTTTGCTCTGCAACTTTCTTTATGGAACGTCTTTGCAAAAGCCTGAGGGACTCCTAGTGACAGTTGGGGGTCTAACATATACAGCTTGAACTGGGGTCCTTATCAGTCTCCTCCTAGGATGTGCAGAAACAGAAGCAAATGAAGCTGAAGCTCAATAGGCTGAGGGCAGAGCACAGAGGAATACCCGAGGCTCTTTTCCCCTACCATCATTACAATTTTTGTTATAGGATGAAAATCCCTAATTCAAAAATCTCAAATCTGAAATGCTCCAAACTCTGAAATTTGTTTTTAAACACTAACATTATGCCACAAGTGGAAAAATTCCACACCATAAAACTTTGCTTCATGGCTCCAAGAATTAAAAATATAGCATAGACCAGGCATGATGGGCTACACTTGGAATCCCAGTGGCTTGGGAGGCTGTGGCAAGAGGATCAAAAGTTCAAAACCTGTTTTAGCATCTTAGTGAGAACCAGTCTTAAAATAAAAGGGGTTAAGTGCCTTTCGGTTCAATCCCTCATACCCAAATAAGCAAACAAACAAATAAAAATGTATTTTAAAATTACCTTCAAGTTATGTGTATAAAGTGTATATAAGACATATTTATATTTGTGTTTAGACTTGGATCCTATACCAAAGATATGCCATTATGTAAATAGAAATATTTCAAAATTTGAAAAAATCTGAAACCAAAACACTTTTGGTCCCAGGTAGGTATTTAAGATAAGTATTACTCAACCTGTCATTAAAAATTATTATTTAGGGCTGGGCATAGTGGCACATGCCTGTAATCCTAGCTACTTAGTAGGCTGAGGTAGGAAGAGTGCAGGTTTCAGGCCTGTCTCAGCAACTTAATAAGACCCTGTCTCAAAATAAAATACAGCTCACTGGTAGAGCATTCTACTGGGTTCTGTTGGGGGCTGTGCCATGTTGGCCACGCCAGGATGCGCCTGATCACATCGGCAGCGAGGAGGTTAATTGACGTAAGCACACTCAGGTGATTTTCTCGTCCACGCACACAATGTATGCGCATGTGTTCTTGAGCACTAATTGCCTGCTGGGAGTGGCTCGCCTAATCTTTGTGTAAGAGGCGTGGCCCTGCTCTCCGCCTCCTGGAGGTGATATAAGCATAGGCGGAGCAAGACACACACACACACACAGCAGCCATTAAAGCAGCCAGAGGGAAAAACACGGACAGCAGCCATTAGCAGAAGAAAAGCAGTAGCAGAAGACACGCCACAGCAGCCATTAGCAAAAAAGCCAGAAGAAAGAACACAGCAGCGAGTAGGGGCAGTGGTGGAAGGCAGATTGCGGAACGGAGAAAAGCCTGTCTTTCTTTCAAAGTTTCTCTCTTAAGCAAAGTTTCTTTCTCTCTGATAAGCGGGGTCTCTCTCTCCTCTCAAAGCAAGTAAACCTCATTTCCTCTATCCTCTATAAACAAGCAAGCAAGAAAGCAGTGCACTAAAGAGAAAGATAGAAGTAGCTCAGTTTCCAGTCCACCACCCATAAGACCCGTGCAAGTTGTTGCTGCAGGCGGTGACAAATATCCACGGATTTTGGAACCGCAAAGAGCCAGCGACGGGTTCAATCTCTAGTATCCCAAAAAGTGAAAACAATAATAGCAACAAAAAATATCTCTTGCCTGTAAATATTTTCCATTTATACACTTTCATTCCCCATCTTGGCATTATAAAAAATTTAACCTACATAAGTAAGAAAAGATAATTAGATCTGTCAGAAAAAAGAAACTAAATAGGCATTTTTTTACAGGTCCTCTTTGAGGCCAAATCTAAGAAGCATATAGAAAGTAAAGAAGAGAAGAAAGATTACAGATAGAAATAGGTGAAATACCATTTCCCATGTAATGTGTGCAAACATGAGGTGGAGGGTGAAATTTCCCAGTAAAATGAGGAGGTTAGAGTCAGCACATTTGGAGGACAACTAGGAAAGTTGGAGAGTTGGGGCAGCGTAGAACAGGAGGGAAGAACGTCAGAGTCATTTAGTCCTTTGTGGTACATAAACATAATACTTGAGAGTAATTTTCAACTTTTTCCTTCCCGAACAGAATTCTTGATATGGTAAGCTTCAGTGGGGCCCAAGAACATACATTTTTACAAGGTCTGAGATCAGCAGATACGGCTAGTCTCACTTTGAGAATTTACAGTTCTACTATATTCATGATTATTTGCACAATTATGATTCTTACAACATGCTGATGAAAGTGTACTGTTCTCTGATTCACATATTCCCAACATTCTAGAAGAATTCTTACAATGTTCTATGAAATTTACTTACTGCAGACATTTGTCACCAAAAGGTAATAATGAAAGATAATCTTACTTTAACCATGATTATCTTTCTACATCCTATTGTATTTCAGACCCAAAGAGATGCAGGAAAAAGGCACATACCCATGTCTACTGACAAATATAAATTTGCTCAAAAACCTACTAAAAATAATTGGACTTGAGATATAAAAAGAAGAGATGCAAGAATTTATTGCTTCAAAAAATTCAAAGTATAATCTGCCTCTGACTTACCCAGGCCTAATTTATAGTCGTGCCCTTTCGACAAGAATCATGTTTCTCTAACAAGGAATCAGAGCAGAGTGGGAAGAAATGGTACATTATATTTCAACATGTTCCTCTGAGGCAATCCACTCCATCGCTAAACCCATCCATTGCCTGCCATCTGCAGTGATTTCCCAACTTTCTTCTTTCTCTTCATTGTGTGCTATTGGGGACTCACCACTGTGTATGAGGCACCCAAGGTTCTTCCTCTGTCTACTTCCTTACTTCTGGTCACTGAACCTCTCAGTGGAGTGCAAGGAGTGCTGGGGTGTACCTCCCCATGGTCTGGAGTGCGGAGTGTGTGAGAAGGGAAGAGAAGAGGACAAGTTCCTTGTTCTGCCTGCCTGGCTGTGTGAAAGTTAGGAAGGACTAGGAACCCATATCACCTGATTAAACTCCCCTGAGCTCTTAGCTCTTTCAAGGGGCTCCATCCTACTGTACCAGGGATACCAATGAAACCAGTGGGCATACAAAAATGGGACATTGTCTTTGGCTATTGGTGGATCTAGACTTAGTGTTTTGCTACTGTTATGGTTTAGATACTAGGTGTCCATAAGTGTAAGATAGTGCAAGAAGGTTAGAGGTGAAATGATTGGGTTATGAGAGGTAACCCAACCAGTGAATTAATCCCTTGATGGAATCAACCAACTGGTAACTGAGTAGATAGGGTGTGACTGGAAGAGGTGGGTCATTGGGGATGTGTCCTTGGGGAATATACTTTTTATCTGGCAAGAGGAGTCTCAGGCTCTCTCTCTCTTTCTCTCTCACCTTTCTGATCATTATATGAACAGCTTTCCTCTGCCACATTTTCCCACCATGATGTTCAACCTCACATAGAACCCTGAGGAATGGAGCTGGCTGAATGAGGACTGAGAGCTTTGAAACCATGAGCCCCCAAGTAAACTTTTCCTTCACTAATTGTTCTTGTCAAGCCTTTTCAGTCACTGCAGTGAAACAGCTAGAACAGAAATTGGTATCAGGAATAGGGTCATTGCTGTGACTAACCTGACCATGTGATTCCAAAGCTTTTGGAGCTTGTAGGAATTTGTGGGAGGAATTGTGAGGTGTTTACTAGTGCAAGCTGGAAATGCTTCAGAGTTGTAAGCAGAGCATAGTGGGCAATTCTCCTAGGAGATCAGAAGACCAGAATGCAAATAAGACTGTGGACAGTGAAGACAGGGCTCAAGAGGGTTCACAGGAAAAGGAGGACTCTATTGGAAATTGGACTAGAGGACATTCATATTATGTTCTGGCTGAAAAGTTGTCTGCTTTTTGCCCATCTCCTGAGACTTTCTGTGAGGATGATTTAAAAAGCAATGTATTTCTTTTTTTTAATTATTATTATTTTTTAAACAAATGGGATACATGTTGTTTCTCTATTTGTACATGGAGTCAAGGCATACCATTTGTGTAATCATAAATTTACATAGGGCAATGTTGTTTGATTCATTCTGTTATTTTTTCCCTCCCCCCACCCTTCCCACCCCTCTTTTCCTTCTATACAGCACTTCCTTCCTCCATTCTTACCACCCTCCTTATCCCTAACCCTAAACCTAACACTAACCCTAACTCTAACCCCTCCTACCCCCCATCATATGTCCTCATCCGCTTATCAGTGAGATCATTCGTCCATTGTTTTTTGAGATTGGCTTATCTCACTTAGCATGATATTCTCCAATTTCATCCATTTGCCTGCAAATGCCATAATTTTATCATTCTTCATGGTGGAGTAATATTCCATTGTATATATATGCCACAGTTTCTTTATCCATTCATCAACTGAAGGGCATCCAGGTTGGTTCCACAATCTGGCTATGGTGAATTGAGCAGCTATGAACATTGATGTGGCTGTATCTCTGTAGTATGCTGATTTTAAGTCCTTTGGGTATAGGCCAAGCAGTGGGATAGCTGGGTCAAATGGTGGTTCCATTCCAAGTTTTCTAAGGAATCTCCACACTGCTTTCCAGAGTGGCTGCACTAATTTGCAACCCCGCCAGCAATGTATGAGTGTACCTTTTTCCCCACATCCTCGCCAACACCTATTGTTGCTTGTGTTCTTGATAACTGCCATTCTAATTGGGGTGAGATGAAATCTTAGGGTAGTTTTGATTTGCATTTCTCTTATTACTAGAGATGGTGAACATTTTTTCATATATCTGTTGATTGCTTGTACATCTTCTTCTGTGAAGTGTCTGTTCATTTCCTTAGCCCATTTGTTGATTGGATTATTTGTATTCTTGGTGTAGAGTTTTTTGAGTTCTTTATAGATTCTGGAAATTAGTACTCTATCTGAAGTATGAGTGGCAAAGATATTCTTGCACTCTGTAGGCTCTCTCTTCACATTACTGATAGTTTCCTTCTGAGAGAAAGCTTTTTAGTTTGAATCTATCCCAGTGGTTGATTCTTGCTTTTATTTCTTGTGCTATGGGAGTCCTGTTAAGGAAGTCTGATCCTACGCCAACAAGTTGAAGGTTTGGACCTACTTTTTCTTCTATAAGATGCAGGGTCTCTGGTCTGATTCTGAGGTCCTTGATCCATTTTGAGTTGAGTTTTGTGCAGGGTGAGAGATAGGGGTTTAATTTCATTCTGTTGCATATGGTTTTCCAGTATTCCCAGGACCATTTGTTGAAGAGGCTATTTTTCTCCATTGCATATTGTTGGAATCTTTGTCTAGTGTGAGAAAATTGTATTTATTTGGGTTTGTGTCCATGTCCTCTATTCTGTACCATTGATCTACCTGTCTATTTTGGTACCAATATCATGCCGTTTTTGTTACTATTGCTTTGTAGTAGAGTTGAAGTTCTGGTATTGCGATACACCCTGCTTCGCTCTTTCTATTGAGGATTGCTTTAGCTATTCTGGGTTTCTTATTCTTCCAGATGAATTTCATGATTGCTTGCTCTATTTCTGTAAGGTACATCATTGGGATTTTAATTGGAATTGCATTGAATCTGTATAGCACTTTTGGTAGTATGGCCATTTTGACAATATTAATTCTGCCTATCCAAGAACATGGGAGATCTTTCCATTGTCTAAGGTTTTCTTTAATTTCTTTCTTTAGTGTTCTGTAGTTCTCATTGTAGAGGTCTTTCACCTCTTTTGTGAGATTGATTCCCAAGTATTTTATTTTTTTTGATGCTATTGTGAATGGGGTAGTTTTCCTAATTTCTCTTTCTGAAGATTCATCACTTATGTATAAAAATGCATTGGATTTGTGAGCATTGATCTTGTAACCTGCTACTTTACTGAATTCACTTATGAGTTCTAAGAGTTTTCTGGTGGAATTTCCAGGTTCCTCTAAATATATAATCATGTCATCAGCAAACAAGGATAGTTTGATTTCCTCTTTTCCAATTCGGATTCCTTTAATTTCTTTGGTTTGTCTAATTGCTCTGGCTAGAGTCTCAAGAACGATATTGAATAGAAGTAGCAAAAGAGGGCATCCCTGTCTTGTTCCAGTTTTTAGGGGGAATGCTTTCAGTTTTTCACCATTTAGAATGATATTGGCCATGGGCTTAGCGTAGATGGCCTTTACAATGTTAAGGAATGTTCCCACTACCCCAATTTTTTCTAGTGTTTTGAGCATGAAGGGATGCTGTATTTTATCGAATGCTTTTTCTGCATCTATTGAAATAATCATGTGATTCTTAACTTTTAGTCTGTTGATATGGTGAATGACATTTATTGATTTCCTGATGTTGAACCAACCTTGCATCCCTGGGATGAAACCCACTTGGTCATGGTGCACCATCTTTTTAATATATTTTTGTATGCGATTTACTAAATTTGGTTGAGAATTTTTGTTCTATTCTATTGGTTATGCTTTCTACAGAGTTTTTAATTTTGTTTATTGTTTCCTTCATTTTAAGGATTTCTTTTTTTTTTTTCAGAATCTCTAACTCTTTATTGAAATGATTTCTTGCTTCCCGTATTTGCTCCTTTAACTGTTGATTGGTGCGATCATTTAACGCCTGCATTTGCTCTTTCATCTCCTCGTTTGCTTTCCTGATTGTTTTATTTATTTACATTCTGAACTCCCTTTCTGACATTTCTTCTGCTGTGCTGTCATTGGGTTTTATTGATATAGTATCTAGGTTTGTTTGGGAAATTTTCTTCCCTTGTTTTCTCATACTGGTCAGATGTTAGTGGGACTTTGTGATATTGCAAAATTCTTCTATAGGCTTATATTGTCCCTGTAGATTTCCAGTGTATCACCTTCCTGCCTTCAGTAGCCTGAAGTCTTGGAGTAACTTGATAATGCAGTGTTTCCAAGGAAAGCTGCCCCTCGTCCTCTACTGGTTCCAGGACTAGGAGCTGGCTCTGTGTGGAAAGGCTCTCACTGGGGGTTCTGCTCCGGGAAGCTAGCCTGGAAAGGCGCTTCCCACCGGAGGGGGCCCGTCTGCAGGCTGCTTGGGGAAGTCCCTGGCTGCCCTGTCCTGGTCCCTGAAGCAACCTGTGGGCAGGAACTCAGTGCCCTGGTTCTGGGACTTGAATCTTGGTTCTGTGCAGAAAGGCTCTCACCGGGGAGCCTGCTCCAAATTCCTGGAGAATCTGGCCCTCTGGGAGGAGCCCACCGCCGGAGTGAGCAGGGCTGCCTGGGGAGGACTCTAGCTGCTCTGCCTTACTCTAATAAGCCACCTGAATCTGGCCTGCCGCCCCGGCAGCACTTCACCGGGTGGGGGAAACTCACCCTGAGGCTCTATTTTAGTCCGAGTATCTCAATGCCTCCCCTTCTTGAATCCTGGGTTCTGGAGTGAATGGAGATGCAGTCACCCTCTAGTCCGCCATCTTGGATCGCCCTGTGGAAAAAGCCTGCGGCCGGGGGGGTTGGGGGGCAGGTCCTCCTGGAGAGGTCTCTGGCTGTCTTGCCCTCTTCCCAGAGGCTGCTTGTGGGCCAGAGGTCACCGCTGGCTTGGGGACTTGTGGCTGGCTCTGTGTGGAAAGGCTCTCACTGGGCAGTCTGCTCCAAGAAGCTAGCCTGGAAAGATGCTTCCTGCTGGAGGGTGCCGGGCTGCAGGCTGCTTGGGGAAGTCCCTGGCTGCCCTGTCCTGGTCCCTGAAGCAACCTGTGGGCAGGAACTCACCACCCTCTGTTTTTAAGATTAATTATTTTGTCTTCAATATCTGAGTTTCTGTCTTCCAGGTGTTCTATCCTATTGGTTATGTTTTCTATGGAGTTTCTAACTTGGTTTAGTGTTTCTTCATTTCAAGGATTTCTGCTTGTTTTTTTTTTCAATATCTCTAACTCTTTATTGAAATGATCTTTTGCTTCCTGTATTTGCTCTTTTAACTGTTGATTGGTGTGATCATTTAATGCCTGCATTTGCTCTTTCATCTCCTCCTTCAATGCCTGCATTTACTCTTTCATCTCCTCGTTTGCTTTCCTGATTGTTTTAATTATGTACATTCTGAACTCCCTTTCTGACATTTCTTCTGCTGTGCTGTCATTGGGTTTTATTGATAGAGTATCTAGGTTTGTTTGGGAAATTTTCTTCCCTTGTTTTCTCGTATTGGTCAGATATCAGTGGGACTCTGTGATATTGCAGATTTCCTCTATTGGCTTATAGTGTCCCTGTAGATTTCCAGTGTATCACCTCCTCCCAGCCTTCAGTAGCCTGAAGTCTTAGAGTAACTTGATAATGCAGTGCTTCCGAAGAACGCTGCCCCTAGTCTGCTACTGGTTCCAGGGCTTGGAGCTGGCTCTGGGTGGAAAGGCTCTCACTGGGGGACCTGCTCCGAGAAGCTGGAGAAGCTGGCCGTGTGGGAGGAGTCCACCGCCAGAGTGTACAGGGCTGCCTGGGGAAGACTCTAGCTGCCCTGCCCTACTCTGATAAGCTGCCGGTATCCGGGCCTGCCGCCTGGCCCGAGCTTCTCTGGGTGGGGGAGACTCATCCCGTGGCTCTATTTTAGTCTGAGTCTCTCAATGCCTCCCCTTCTTGAATCCTGGGTTCTGGAGCATCTTGAGATGCAGTCACCCTCTAGTCTACCGTCTTGGATTACCTGATGAAGCCTTTTATGCAATGTACTTCTTAATCTGGCAGAAAAAATTTCTAGGCAGCATAGCATTCAGGCAGTGTCATGGATATTGCTGGTGACTTTTAGCCTAGTTAATTGTGATATTCAGGACCCAAAGAAGAGCAGAAAGACTTGAAAAAATTTGACTTGAACGATAGGAGTAAAACTGGGGCTAAGGACATTGGAGTTATTAAAGACATTATGATCTCTAAAGAAATGCTAAGACTTTACCCAGAGACAATGACAGCCTGAGGGCATCTTAGGAATTGGCAAAACCACACCCATTTCAGGTTCAAGGGAGTAAAAGTAAAAATTTTGTTAAGAAGAGATCTTTGGAGAATGCTTCTTGCACAACGGAGCAGAATAAGGTTTCTTTTTTTTTATTATTGTAAATAAATGGTATACATTTTGATTCTCTGTACATGGAGTAAAGGCATACCATTCGTGTAATCATAAATTTACACAGGGCAATGTTGTTTGATTCATTTGGCCATTTTTTTTCCCCTTCCCCCCAACCCCACCCACCCCTCTTTTCCTCTATACAGTCTTTCCTTCCTCCATTCTTGCCCCCCTCCCTAACACTAACCCTAAACCTAACCCTAATGCTAACCCCTCCTACCCCCCATTATATGTCACCATCCGCTTATCAGCAAGATCATTCATCCTTTGGTTTTTTGAGATTGGCTTATCTCACTTAGCATGATATTCTCCAATTTCATCCATTTGCCTGCAAATGCCATAATTTTATCATTCTTCATGGTGGAGTAATATTCCATTGTATATATATGCCACAGTTTCTTTATCCATTCATCAATCGAAGGACATCTAGGTTGGTTCCACAATCTGGCTATGGTGAATTGAGCAGCTATGAACATTGATGTGGCTGTATCTCTGTAGTATGCTGATTTTAAGTCCTTTGGGTATAGGCCAAGCAGTGGGATAGCTGGGTCAAATGGTGGATCCATTCCAAGCTTTCTGAGGAATCTCCATAGTGCTTTTCAGAGTGGCTGCACTAATTTGCAACCCCATCAGCAATGTATGAGTGTACCTTTCTCACCACATCCTCGCCAACACCTATTGTTGCTTGTGTTCTTGATAATCGCCATTCTAATTGGGGTGAGATGGAGTATTAGGGTAGTTTTGATTTGCATATCTCTTATTACTAGAGATGGTGAACATTTTTTCATATATCTGTTGATTGCTTGTACATCTTCTTCTGTGAAGTGTCTGTTCATTTCCTTAGCCCATTTGTTGATTGGATTATTTGTATTCTTGGTGTAGAGTTTTTTGAGTTCTTTATAGATTCTGGAAATTAGTGCTCTATCTGTAGTAAGAGTGGCAAAGATTTTCTCCCACTCTGTAAGCTCTCTCTTCACATTACTGATAGTTTCCTTTGCTGAGAGAAAGCTTTTTAGTTTGAATCTATCCCAGTGGTTGATTCTTGCTTTTATTTCTTGTGCTATGGGAGTCCTGTTAAGGAAGTCTGATCCCAAGCTGACATGTTGAAGATTTGGACCTACTTTTTCTTCTATAAGATGCAGTGTCTCTGATCTGATTCCAAGGTCCTTGATCCATTTTGAGTTGAGTTTTGTGCAGGGTGAGGGATAAGGGTTTAATTTCATTCTGTTGCAGATGGTTTTCCAGTTTTCCCAGCACCATTTGTTGAAGAGACTGTCTTTGCTCCACTGCATATTTTTGGCCCCTTTGTCTAGTGTGAGAAAATTGTATTTATTTGGGTTTGTGTCCATGTCCTCTATTCTGTACCATTGATCTACCTTTCTATTTTGGTACCAATACCATGCCGTTTTTGTTACTGTTGCTTTGTAGTACAGTTGAAGATCTGGTCTTGTGATACCCCGTTTCACTCTTCCTGCTACGGATTGCTTTAGCTATTCTGGGTTTCTTACTCTTCCAGATGAATTTCATGATTGCTTGCTTTATTTCTGTAAGGTACATCATTGGGATTTTAATTGAAATTGCATTGAATCTGTATAGCACTTTTGCTAGTAGGCCATTTTAACAATATTAATTCTGCCTATCCAAGAACATGGGAGATCTTTCCATCTTCTAAGGTTTTCTTTAATTTCTTTCTTTAGTGTTCTGTAGTTCTCATTGTAGAAGTCTTTCATCTCTTTTGTGAGATTGATTCCCAAGTATTTTATTTTTTTCAAGGATCTAGAATAAGCTTTCTTTATGTGCTCAGCCACCCAGGCACTCAGAGGCTGCTGCAGCCGGTGTCCTTAGAGGCTTGGCTACTGCTTGAGATGACAGCAGACTTTGGCATGAACCACGTGGTGCTGGTCCTGCAGGAATGCAGGATGTGGAGTGAAGGGATCTAAAGGCTCCCACCAAGATTTCAAAGGAAGACTTTGGATGCTAGAAAAGGCTCCTAGGTCAGAGTCTCTGTGGGCAGCCCCTGAGAGGGCAAAGCATGGAGATGTGAGGAGGAAGCTGAAGCTACAGTGGAGAACCCCAAGATAAAAAAAAATGCCAGTAATGTGGGATGTCTGCTGAGAGAAGCTGCAGAAACTGAGCAGTGACCAGCCAACAGAGAGGCCATGTAGGCTGCAACCAGCAAAGCCAGAGGGGCAGAGCTACACAAGACTTTTGGAGAGAACATCAGGATGCCATGTGTTCCAGATGCTGGACACAGAGCTATAGGACTTGTCTGCCTCGCTGGATTTCAGTCTTGCTTTGGTTCCATCCCTTCTTTCTATGCCTTTATTTTTCTGAATGGAATTTTTTTTCCCTCTATTTTTATATATTGGATACTTGTAAATTGTTTTTGATTTTTACAGATGCTTACAATAGGAGATTGCCTTGAGTCTCCGAGAAAACTTTGTAATTGAACTTTTGGGCAGTCTTGGAACTGTTGAGACTATGGGAACTCTTGAAAATGAGCTAAATGTATTATGCATTGTGAGATGGTGATACCTGTCTTGGAAATCAGGATTGGGTCCTTGTTTTCTCCATGTTGGATTTTAAACATTCAAGAAACACTGAGGCAAGCATAGAAAGTATGTTGTATTTATGAGATAGAACAGAGATAGTAGACTTCACTTGAGAGAATCGGGACCCAGAAGTGGTGCTTAAGGAAGAGGGTGTGTCTTGCTATCTTTTATAGACCCCTATCCTCTCTTTTTTTCCTGCTTATGTGCCCAAGGCAGGAAAGAGCAGCTCCAGGGATTAATTTCTTATGTTGGAAAGTGTAATCCCTCCTCCCTTTAGCAGTGGTAGCAACTGGTTGAGTGGGGAATTGCAAGATAGAGGTGATAGCAACCCATTTCCTTTTCTTTGATAATTAGTTCTCATGGTTCTGACCTGGTAATTTCTTATCTATGCCAACTACTATCCTTTGCCCCTGTCTCAATGGGGGCCAGGAGCAGAATGTTATTGCTAGATATTAGGTGTATCCCAAAAGATCATGTGTGATACGATGCAAGAATGTTAGAGGTGAAATGATTGAGTTATGAGAATCCATCCTCTGCTGGGATTAACTGAATAGTAACTGATGGTGAGTAGGGTATGGCTGGAGGAGGTGGGTCATTGGGGGTGTGAATTTGGGGTAAATATATTTTGTATCTGGCAAGTGGAGTCTCTCTTACTCTGCTTCTGATCATCATGTGTGCTGCTTCCCTCTGCCACACTCTTCTGCCATGGGCCCCGAGGAATGGAGCCAGCTATCTACGGACTGAGACCTCTGAAACCATGAGCACCCCAAAAAGCTTTCCCTCCTCTAAAATTTTTCTTGTTGGTCTCCTATTCACAGCAGCAAAAAAGTTACTGCTGATTTTTTGATAGTCTCAACACTGCTTGCATATTAGAATCACCTAAAATGCTTTCAAAATAATCATGCATAAGCTAGTTCCCATCCCAGAGATTCTAAATAAATTGCTTTGGGTTGGGTGGAACATAGGTATTTTGCTTCAAGCTTCTAGATGACTGCAATGTGCAATTGAAAATCTTGCTACTTCTTGACACATGGCTCCTGGAATAGTGGCTCCCAGTACCTGGGAACTTGGTGGAAATGCAAATTTCTGTGCTCAGCAAATTCAGAAAATTTGGACCATGAGGCCAGTCATTTCTGTTTTTCACAAACTCCCCATGTGATTCTGGAGTGTGCAGTTGAGAATCACTGACATAGATGCATGAAAAGGTTCATGGAAAGAGAAAAGGAGAAAGCATAAAGAGATAGAGCAATTGACAAGAACTCTCTATGTAAAGAAAAAAAAAAATAAAACTTTTGACACTAACATTTCCCTGTTAGCTCACATAGAATCTCTGGGTGGCACTTTTATTGTTAGAAGTGATGCTGTCTCAGCAACCTTTAAAAGAACAAGCTGCTGAATTTGGAGCTTACACAAGGAAGGGACCAGACAGAAGAGACAGAGGTTTTTTGATGCTCAGCATCAGTATCCTTAAGTTCATCATGGCCAGGGAGATGGCATAGGATTGGGGTGGGGGATGGAACTGTCAATCTGGAGAACATGATTCAATGCAGATTGCCCCTTTCTTCTGCTAGAATTCAGACACAAAAACACTTGAAGAGGAGAGGATTATAGTCACAGCCTCCAGGAGAGTCAGGTGGGAAAATAGTAGATGACAAATCTCCTTGAGAAAGCTTCTCTAAATTGGAGATGCTCACTACTCAGGAAATGTATTAATTTCATGAACACTTGGGGGCACTAGGGTAGCTGCCTAAGAACATGTTCTATTATCTGCTGCTCTGTACAAACACAATCTTCATGTAAATGCCTACAACTTTTGGTATGGAAGACATTTACATCTTCCAATGCAGCAGAGCTCAACTCTTGCAAGTTTTAATATCACTTAGGGCTGGTTGGTACAGCTTGCAGGGTTCCATCCCAGACTTTGTAATTCACTTGGTTCTGAGCTGGGGCCTGAGAATATGAATTTATTACAAGTTCCCTGGGGTTTCCAGAGCTGCTGATAAAGGAACTCTGACACCACCCTTGTATATCTCCTAGTGTCTTTTGTCGATCTATCAGTGATATTGTGGACCAATGATGGTGTGGACTATAGATTTTTATTTTAAACAATTGTCCCATTGTCCCAGATGCAGACTCCTATAAAGCTTAAATTAAGCAACAAATATACCACTTATGGCACTTTTGAAATAATTATTGTTTTTAGAGGTCTATTCTTTTGAGAAAAGTAATAGGTGAATGATTAGAATTTGAAAATATTTTAAAATTTATTGTGAAAATGGCATAAATTTTGCTATGAAAGTTACTTCTACTAAATGTTCAACTGAACAAACTTAATTACATAACTGATATGTAAAATTAAATTTCTTATACATTTTATATATGTAAATATTATCTAGAATCAGATTGCCATTTCATTTTGAGAAATGCACTGTATTTCAAATTATCCATCAATGGTGGAAAGTAGTTGCTCTGTAAATAGGACACTGAGGCAATGCATACTGCAGGATCATGTGTAGTGTACTGCCTGGATGTTCTGGGTTGTATAAATGATGCCCACCTGCCCTCATTACTCTCTTTTTGTACGTAGAAATGCTTGCCTCCCTCCAGCCTGCTTTGCATTCTGTGAGATTGACCTGTATGAGCCATGTCTATTTATTCTCCATGATTCTTATGGCACTGGCTGAAAATTGACTGAGGCTGAATGTCTACCCACAGTCACTGCTCTGCTGCTTCTGTACTCACCAGTTTTGGTAGCAGTTGATGATAATAATGAGGTGGGTAATAATTGCCATCTTCTTTAGTAATCCCTAGAACTAACAGATCTGGTTAGCTCCCATAGTCCCGTCTATACATTTGCAAATGCTTCCCCATTTACATACCCTGCATGTGGATGAAATGATTATCATATAATATGGAAATAATCCACTGAAACAACTTTGAGGGAAGCACCCAAGATTTGGTTATAAATTCTGGGCACTGTGTGGAGTATTGTGATATTGTTATAACTTTGACTTGTATTGTGGAAAGAGTGCTGAAGAGCAACCCAACAATGATCTTTTGCTTGGAGTGAGGTACTTCTGCAAATACTTGAAGTGGTGAAGAATCCACATCACACTCTATTTTGCTTGACAAACTATTCACTGGTTGTGACTTGTTGGTACATCTTTGAATTATTGGATTCCAAGCTACAGATATCATGAGGGAAAACAGAATAAATAAGTGTCCTCTAAAACCAACAACATGGATGTAAAAACAAGCAAGAGAATTATATAATTATGGATTCAATACAGATAATGTAATCATCATTGTAAAATTTCTGGATAATAAATGTGTCACTTTTGGTATGTAATACTACATATTTAATCACTTGGCAAAGTTCAGTTATGGAAAAAAAACAAAAAGTAGAGCTGATGTGCCCTAAACAAAGGTAGCGGTTGTCTATAACAATTTCAGTGGTTGAGTGAATAAACATAATTGGATGGTTTTCAAATATTCCACTTTATTAGAGGTACAAAATGGACTTTGTTCACTAAAATAATTGATGTGTGAATTGTAAATGCATGAGTCATTCGCACATTTGTGAACCAAGACAGGAGAAATCTCAAAACTTTGTTGGATTGTAAAAGAGATGTCTGCTTGTACACCTCAAAATAATTAAGTGAGGAAGATAGCATAATACTCTCAGACAAGTTTTTCACTTTCTTCTAAAAAGGGCAAGAACATCAAGGATGTCAAAATACAGGACATGGAAAACACAGCATATTGTAGAAAATGTAATCTTTTGTTTGAAGTGTTGTGCTCCTTTCCACCAACAATAATTAGTGAATGGGTCATGAAAACTATTTCTTTGTATATTTTGTAAAGTGTGTCCACTGACCTATGTATAGGATGGTGTGTGTGTGTGTGTGTGATTCTAAGTTATAGGCACCATGAGGGAAATCAGAATAAACAAGAGTTCTCTGAAATCAACAACACTGATGAAAAACCAAACGAGAGGTAGTATAATTAGCAATTAAATACAAATAATGAAATGGTGAAATACTACAGTGTCCCATTGCCTCCTTATAGGACTCCATGCACTTTGTTTCCACTAATAATAAAAGATAAATGAGGTATAGATTATGCTATGATTCCCAAACTATTTGAATGCACCTGTGCTGCTGAACTATTCTCAGAATTGGAAATTTTGGACTTAATGGATTAAGAAACATTTAGATAATTCTGCAGGTTGGTCATGGACACATTTTGAAAAAAATTGTGAAATGTATGAGTTAAAAAAGTCAGTCAGGGATGGGAAATCATGGCAAGGGAGCAAAGTGCATTCAGAGCACAAGGAACCTGAGATTGGAGGGACAGATGCAACAGCAGAAGGAGGTGGGAGGGGAGGTAAGGGAAGAAAAGCTCCCAAGGTTCTGTTCACTTCTTTCCCTCCAGCAAGCACGCCTGGTCTTTAGTAATTGGCCCTTCTCGCCCTGCAGTTCTAGCTGTCCCATTTTCAGCACACTCTGACACTGGTCCTCAACTCCAGATGCCCTAGGATTTCTTTTCCTTCCCCTGGAGGTTGGGGTGATGCAATAGCAGCTCATTCTCTTAGGGTGCTACTGGGGCCCCTTTCAAAGCAGAACCTGCAGATTGCAGCCAAATTCCCAAGAATCAGGGCCAGGAGGAGAAGGAATTAAGAGTACAACTTAGTATTTTCCTTTAAGGAGTTCATGGAGAACCTTTATATACCTATCTGGCTATAAAATATCATAAATACACTTGCAGAACTGGGTGAAATTAGAAGAGTGAACCTCCATCTTTCTCAGAGGGTCTTTGTTCTTCATGGGACCTAGTAGAGTTACCTGTTTAGGCTATCTCCATCATTTGGAGCTGGTACTGGCTCTCCTTTCCAAGAATATATGTAAGCCTCTTAGAAACATGGGAATGGAAAGGGAGATTGGTACAGAGGTGGAGGCACATTTTGATTTAATAAGTATGCTAGAAAGCCCAGCATGTGAAAGCATATCTTATTCCATCCTTAAAACAATTTTATAAGGTACACCTTATTACTAGAGTTCTTTAATTTGTGAATCATGCAAGGTTTAGTAAAGTTAAATAATTGGTACAACGTGTGTAGCTTTATAAATTTTGGAGCTGGGATTCAAATCAATATTCTTCTGATGCATAAGTTTGTGTTATTAACCTCTGTGGCATTCTTATTACATTTGTCACCCAAAAAGAGTGCAGCTCTTGTGATGTAGGACTTTTATCCTATTCACCCTTACTCATGGTTTTTAACTTCCAGGTACAGTGGTTTCTAGGATTTCCTCTCCATTATGGTAGCCAGTGGCCACTAGTCACTGAAGGCTCCTAAACGTGTGGACTATTTGAATTGATATGTATGTAAGCTTAAAGTAAATAATGAATTTAGAATTAGCATTTGAAAACTTTATGACTATTTTTTTAATTTATTCTTTTTGTGGTGATGAGAATGGAACCCAAGGTCTTCTGTAAGGTGGGTAAGTGCTCTCCCATTGATCTACACCCCTGGTTCTAATTAATATTTTTTAATAATTTTGCATGTTAAAAGGTAATATTTTATACATATTGGACTAAAAATAAATTATTGAAATTAATTGACTTTGTTTCTTTTTGCTTTAACTATATGGCTCCAGAAATATTATATATATGACTCACATTATATCTCTATGAAATGGCACTGTTCTAAGAGTAGCTGAAGAAACTGGATCAATTTATTTGCATGAAGTCCTTCCTCAAGAATTTGAGTTACAAGACTGCTGATTGTTGCAGCTGAGAAAAAACATAATTTAGGTGAGAGAAAGAGAGGCCAGAACTAGAAAGAGTGTATGACATCAATTTAGGGAGAGAAGGTGACCTCTGGGAATCCATCCCTCTCTCTTGCCATGTGCTAAGTGATCTTGTGAGTCACAGGAAACCAGGCGGTGAGTAATGGAGCCATGGGGATATGGATCATGCCCGCCTCTCAGGATGACAGTCCCTGGTTGGTCATAGACATCCAGGGTTGAGCCCTCCTAACCTCCTCTTCCCCAGTTTTCATTGTGGCCTATGAGTTTTAGTGGTGCACCAGGATAATTTCAGTTTGTCCTCCTGAAAAGGCTGAGGACTAAGAAGTCTCCCTGTCACTGTTAGGAAATTGGTCACGAACAGGGTACAAATCTAAATGTAATCAATTCACCTAACAGAAGTCCTATAATAGTAGTCTTGAAATCCCCTTCTGTAGCTATGTTTTTGGGCAATTGGTGTGAGCCAATGTCTAGTATGAGCACCATTTGGATGGGAGCTCATTGAACCTACACACACAGCACTGAATTCTTCCTAAAACCTAACAGAGCATCAGTGCTTTCTGTCAAATAAGAACAAAAACTGTTTCTGCTTGGCCAGATAGCTGAGAAAAATGTTTACTGGCCCCTCAAAATGTCAGCAGCCACCCCCTTGCTTCCCATGGTCTAAGCAAGAATATGTCAGGAGATGTTTTGCCTCAGAGCTGGAAAGCAGAACCACTCCGGCTGAAGTCCTGATTTTTGTGTCTTCCTTTACTTCATTTGGATTTCTTTATACCAAGAACCTGTTCTTGTTATCAAGTTGCCTGACTAATGGTGCTGCCTGGTAGGAGAGAGATTTTTGTGGAACCTGAGGAGATATACTAGAATACAAGATATTCATTGTGAGGCATTTTTGACAGTTACTGAGGGTCAAGGATGAGAGAAGTGGAGTGGGACATTTGTTTTCTTATCCCCCATCATGCCAGACTAGGTACTAGGTCCTTTGTCTTAATCATCTTAAGTCTCATGGCAGCCTTGGGAGGTAAGTGCAGTTATTCCTATCTGTTCATTCAGGAAATCAGTATTTTCTTTATTTATATAACATACCAATGCCACCCATTTGGAGAAGTCTCACAGCTCAATTCATTCCAGAATATGAGCTGAGGGCTCCAACTTCCTGCTGAACCCTAAGAAGCAGTGAGGAGGACGAGGAGACCAACCCTATCCTAATTCCTGACACATTAGACAGAGAGGTATCTTACCTATGGGAAATAATTATTCTTCATATGGAACTCACATGGACTGGAGAGGCAGGACAGACTAAAGACTTAACAGTATTTTTGAAAATTCTGCATCCAACAAACCGAAGGCTTTTGTGAACTCAGTATGGCTCATAGATCACCATTTTACTGTTTGTAAGACAGCTTAGAATTTGAATTAGAGTAAACGTGACTTTGAAATCTAAATCCAAGATCTGCCTCATGTAACCAGGCAAGAGAGGGAAGAGATCCTATCACTTCATTTTATTCTGAGCCAACTGTCAATTAGTATGGCAAAATGTGGATACTTTTGGCAACGACAGTCTCAGAAAACCAGAACACTTAGCTGTTCCAGTCTCACTACTCTATCTCAGTTCTCTCCTCTTATCATCTCAAACTCAAGTCAAGTATGGCAGGGTATTGGTACCATAGAACACTTACTGTTCCTATCCTTAAACTTCCTAGCTTTAACTCTTAACCCTAAAGCACATACAGTGTGTGAACTTTAGGATTCTGCTCACAGAGTTGTATCAGGGAGGCCATTCTGATCTGCCCTCATCTCAACCTTTCTAGAAGAGAAAATTGAGGCACAATTCCATGGCACCTGTAATTCTGTATGAGTTTAGACCCTTCCTCACAAAGAGGCAAAGGGAAGGGGATGACAAGGGCTCTGCCACTCATCACTTGAGATTGCAAAGATGGAGTTAACTGAGACAATAAGACCCAGTGGGGTCTGAACAATGGTGTGTCTGACTGCAGTGGATAATCCACAGGCAGATAATTCCTCAGCAACTTAAAATGCAGAAGTATATTTGAGAGTAAGTGATATTCCCCCCAGGAAACAGGAATCTCCTACAGGTTGTCAAAATTCTGAGCGTCAAAGTGAACTCTTTACAATAGTGACCATGATGATTTTCTCTAGACATTTTCTCCGTTCTCTGTACAATTAGAGGAAAATGTGTGCTTCCCACAGCTTCAATATAGCACCAAATCTACCCTGAACATCTTTCCAGATTCTGCCTCTTGCCATTGTTTCCTTGACAACTGGGAAGGCAGCACCATTCACACTGATGTCATCCAAACAAGAAAGAACTCTCCCATGAGGCTGAAGGTCTAAAGCATGAAACAATCAAATCATCCCCCATAGTGGTCTGTCTACATCAGTCATACCATGGAATGCCAGGCAGCCAGGAAAAGGAATATGGCAGCTTTTTAGGGTCTGATAAGGCTCTCTCAATCTCTGTATCTTTCTCTGTTCTTATCTCTAAGATTTGATGTCAAAAAATGATCATGGGAGCAGGTGAGAATAAAGCATGTTCTCATTTATATCAATAAACTATATATCTCTTCATGCATTCATTACTGATAACATTGGTGTCCCACTGTGGGAAGGTGGGCAGAATTTGATGATTGGAACTCAGAGCAGGTAGTGAGATTTACATTCCACTGTTTATTCGGTGTACATATTTTTTTTTTCATTTTGTACTGTGTGGACACCTATAGAAAAGAAACTAGAAATATTCTGTCTTCTTCTTTCAAGCTTGGTGCTCATTGGTTGATTCTTCTTAGAAAGTTGGGAGGTGGAGGGGATAGGGGAAGAAGTAGAATTGGTGTTAGCTCATTGGTATATGACTTGGATGACAAAGAAGCAAACTAAAATATAATCTTATGCTGAACCAGAGGATATAATTTAGGGTATCATAAGTAGACTTGGTTCAATGAATTTGAATGCTGTTAAAATGCCACCATTAAAACAGCAAAGTTGGTACACCCAAGAGTTTATAGGAGCCCTTATTCTCACAATAATTTGGAATAATTTTTTTCCAGATCGATTGAGTCATTTTGACAACCCACCACATTTATTCTCATTGAGTATTTGAGCTAGGAGGGAATTATTTAAATATGAGATAATACAGAAAAGGAAGTTGGAAGTGAGATTCAGCATGAATAAAGTACAATGCTGAATGAACTCATGGACAATGGAAGCTGATTGTTCATGAGAAAAAGCGCCTGAAATAGAACTGGGAAAGATCTGTCTTTCTTTGCAAAATAAAGTTATTTTTTTCTTTTTCATTTCTTCTCTGTTTAACAGAGCCAATTACTTTTTCTATAACCTTTGCACTGAACACTTCCAGTATCTACTCACCACTTAAACTTTTCTTAATATATTAATACATTAATGTGAATCTCTATGAAATCCAGAGCATGGTTGTGGCAGATGTCTTTTCAAAAAATGGCCATGGGTGATATTTCTGGGACCATGTGTTCTTCCAGAAACTTGTGATTTACTCTCAAGAATGAGAGGTGGTTTTCCCTTGAATCTGAGTGGACTTAGGTTTACTTTGACCAAAAAGGTGTATGGAAGGGTGCAGAATGACATCTGAGATTGGGTATAGGTTTCTCCTGGCTCTGTTTCTCTATCTGTCCCTCTTTCCCACTCAGACTCTTCCTCTATGTTGCTCTCTCTCTCTTTCTCTTTGTGTGTCTACCTTTGTGTCTCTGCCTCTCTCTGTCTCTCCTCTTTCTGTGTCTCTCTGTGCCTGTCTCTCTTTCTCTGCCTTTGTCTCTCTTCCTGTACATCTCTCTCAATCTCTGTATCTTTCTCTATTCTTATCTCTTTTGAGAACTTCATCCTTGAAAACTGGCTGTCATGTTGTGATTAAGCTGAAGCCACATGAGAGGCCATGGACAGCTCTTCCCACCAACAGCCCCGAATGAGTTGACCATACCAACAGCCTGCAGGAACTGCCAGGCATTTGAGCAGGGAGCTTCCAGATGGTTCCACCTCAGCCTTCAAACATCCTAGGGACATTAAATGGAGCAGAGATGCACTGTCCTCAAGTTCTGATGAAAATGAGGATTCATAAACAATAGCAATACTGTTGCTTCAACTTCAAGTTCTGGGTGTGATGTTCCACACTGTCATCAACTTTCCCCAGCTCCCTTGCTTCTGTGTCTGCACCAGCTTCACACTTACCTAATCTTGCTCCAGTCACTGAAGTGATCTTGGAAATTGTATTAGTTTTCTAGGGCTGTGTCATGGTTTGGATGCAAGGTGTCCCCCAAGAGCTCATGTGTGAGACAATGCAAGAAGGTTTAGAGGAGAAGTGATTAAGTTGTGAGAGTCTTTACCCAATCAGTGATTTAACCCCCTGATAGGGATTAACTGAGTGGTTACTGAAGTGATAGGGTGTGGCCAGCGGAGATTGGAATTGTGACTTGGCTTTTGGGTATACATTTTGTATCTGGAGAGTGGAATCTCTCTCTCTCTCTCTCTGCTTCCTGATGATGTGAGCTACTTCACTCTGCCATGCTTTTCTGCCATAATGTTCTGCCTCACCTCAAGCCCCGAGGAATGGAGCCCACCTTCTGTAGACTAAGACTTTTGAAACCATGAGCCCTCAAATAAACTTTTCATCCTCTATAATTGTGCTGGTCAGATCATTTAGTCATAGCATCAAAAAAGCTGATGGAAACAGGCTTCCATAGCAAACTACCACAGATTGGGTGGTTTAAGTGACAGAAATTAATTGTACCACAGTTCAGGATGCTGCCGGTCAGAGATCAAGATGCTGGCAGGGCCACAGCCCCTCTGAAGGTGCTAGGGAAGCATCTGTTCCATGCTTCTTTCTTTCTTGGCTGTTGTACTTCTTTTCTGTGGCAGCATCACTCCAGTCTACACAATACACAGGTCCCCAATTCTTCTGAGCCCTGAAACTCTAGTTCTCACATGCTTCCTACCTCATCCATATCCATGATACAAATTAGGAGACACCTGGTCATTTTGGCTCCAGGATCCTAATTCTTGCCCTCAGCTTTGTTCTTCTTGTTCCACTTCACAGTAACCTTTCCAGGTTCCCTGCAAACTGGGTGCACCTGTTCCAGAATGAAGTCTGCTTGAGATTTGATAGTAGCTCAGCACCACTGTGGGCATTGGTGTGCAGTGGTCTCCTGCTGTCTGCACCTCGGAATACAGGAACTTGCTGGTTAAGAGTCACTGTTGAACTGCTTACTCCTTAGCTCTGGATCATCAACTCCGAGGCTAGATTGTCATTTTTGGGTGTCAATGCAGGGACCACTGTGACGGGGCTTGTGCCTCCTCTGCATGGCAAGTCTAGTACTATCCTTGCTTAGCTCAGGCTCCCCACAGCTGGGACAAAGACAATGTCAGACCGGGATCTGTGCTGGAGGACAGACATCTCTTAATGTATGTCTCGCTTCTCTAAATTTAAGGCAGCTAAGAGACTTCATTCATCATACTAAAGCTTTTTTCATCTATCTTTTATAGAAGGTCCCACTTCTAGGACATGCAGACACATTGGAAGAACATAAAGTCATAGATAATTTCAATTGTCTTGGTTTACTGAGTGCCTGCCTGCATTAGGCTGGGTCAAGCATTATCCCTGTATTGATCCACTTAATCATTTGTGAGATGATGTTTTCCACATTCCCCAGGAGGAAACTCTCCAGGACCAGATAGAAGTGGCTACTCCATGGTATCTGAGACCTGAGGATTTTATCCCCAGTCTGCATACTCATCCTCTCCTCTACGTGTTGATTTACTTTCCACACAAAAATCTTACTCCCCTTTCCCAATGTAGAGATCATGATAAACGTTTCCCCATTCTAATTGGTGAAAGCTCCCCTGAGCTCCTCACTCTCCAAGGACAGTATTCCTCCAAAGATCCAGTCCAGCCCACAGGCAAAGGAGGCAGAGAAGAAAGCCGAAGGCAGGCAGTCCACTCAGCAGTGGGACTCCTTCCCCTAGGTGGCAGTGCGACACTGTCCTGATTCCCTCTAGCCAAGAGCCAGGAGCTGGATCAAATTCTCTTCCCCTAGATCTCCAGGGCTTTCCCACCATCTGAAAGTCAGCACTGATTCTGATCACTCAGTATTACATTCCTGTCAGAGTATAACAGAAAATTTCTTTTGGATATTGGGAGGTAGGCACAACCTGAGAAAAACTAGAGCAAGAACAACTGTGAGATCAGTAACCATGGTGATGGGGAATGAAAGATAGGATCGGGAAAGTTGTCCTCATGGATGTGTGTCCAGCACTGAAACTGTAGCAGAAGTCAAGGGTGGAGACCAGAGTATCTGAGCTCACACTGAATGACTCCAAGTCCAGGTCTGGTTCCACAGGGCAGTGGACAGATCCAGAAAGCTCAGTCAGCAAGAGGAGCTGTAGGTTCTGTTAATTCAATTTTAATGATGAGGAAATTGGATCTCAACAAATTAAATTAAAGGAACAGGTCGAGAGAACATAAGATACAAACAGGAAATGAAAACCATCTTCTACAACATGGTGATGATACTCAAGAGATCTGAGGGCTTGGGGACCACATGCCTTGCTTTCCACAGGAGTTTCTGTTTGCTTCAGGGATGTACCAGCAAGACAGTTTTCAAGCAGTTTGAATGAAAGTAGGAAGTCAAGGTTAAAACTGCCTATTTGTATAGCACTTCCCTCCTGGTTGCTCCCCTTTACCAGGAAAAAAATCTTCCCAAGATGAATTAGAACATCAAACGTAGTCATCATGACTGTAGACTCTAAGTGAGAACTAGACTTATCTTCACTTCCAAGATGTGGCTCTTTTCTTTTGGGTAGGATAGGAACAAGGGCAAAGAAACACAAAAAGTCTAATACCTAAAAAGCTGAAAAGCTGAAAAAAGGGTTATAAAGTATGATTTTCTAGAACGTTCCTATTTAATTAGTGTGGGCTTCAGGGTATGCAGATAACTCGTGGAAACATTTACTTCTAACATTTCTGTCCTGCCCTTGAACCCAGACATGGGTTTGTTGTGTCTGGAATTGCCAAGGGTAGAGAAGGTGTTCTTGTATTCTGTCACTGGACGGATGAAGACGAAGCAGAACATGACTGTAGGAGAAAAGAACGGCCAATTTAAATCATGCTAAGGTGAGAGTGAATATTCTGAGAACCCAACCCACAAATGGGGTTTGGCAAGGAAAATCAAGGAATTAGCTCAAATGTGTTTGGTGGCAGAAGGGCCTGGATGAGATTAATATGACCAGAAAGGCTGGATGCACAGCAGGGTCTCACTGGCCACAGGGGTGGACCTGTGGGGCCCATCCAATTATATCTACCAGCCCCTGCTCAGACATCTCTGAATCACACCAAGTCCCTGTGGGCGGTGATTACCAAGTGCTAATGCTTTTGTCTTGACATCAACTCCCACGTGTGGTCCGACAAGTGGGGCACATTGCCTTCTTTCCCCTCCTTCCTCCTCCTCACCCAAGGCCGCTAAAAACCATAATGCTTCTCAGTATGTTTCTTGTTATTTCCTTTGTCCATCTTCGTCCCTAGCAGTTTATTTTCTTTTGTTAGAACCTTTGGATTTTTCAGAGCACACCCGCCAAATGTCTTGAGATGCTGTAAACCAGTGATTTTTACATTGGCACGGCTCTGCTCCCGGCCCGTTAGCTACAGTTGCTAGGCTGGCTTCTGCCGCATGTCACAAAGAACTCTGTGAAAGCCTCGGTAAACACTATTAAGCCCTAAACGGATGATGACAGTGAAATCGGCTCTAAGCTGTGGCTAATGGAATGATATATTCATTGTGCTGTATAAGAACAAGGACAAAGAACTGGACACATGCCATGTTTCATAAGCAAATGGAGTTATGCAAAAACTGTGTGAGGTAACAAATGGCTTTTGTTCGCCTACAAGCTGTCTGCATACAGGGCAGGGCCCAGGTGGTCATGCTACCTTAGCTGTACAGGCTGACTGGAAGTGGTAGTACCCAGCTGCCTCGGGTTCCTTCTTCTGATAGCTTTCTGCTCTGGTATTTGAAGTTATCAAAATGCTCATGGAGAGTAAAGAAGAGTCCTTTGGAAGTATACTAATTGGAACCAGAGTCCACTGTGGGGATTTCTGAGATCTCCCAGTAGAGATGGGATTCCGAGGAGCACCCCAGTCTCAGGGGTATTACACACCTTGCTTCTGTTTCCTCAGCATGGGAGGCATGGGCTGAAGTTAAAGTCTCTTAAAACATTGATGATTTCAAAAAAGAGACTAGAGTAGTATTTCAATCAGGTATATAAGGAAAACTGTCTTATTTTCCCTGAATGAGTTTGATGGGCATTTAAGAACATGCTGAAGAATCATCCCAAATGTGCAAAACTTATGAGTCAGGGAAAGAGTCAGATCATGCCACCTACCTGAAGTTTTCTCCATTGAGGTTCCTTCTTTTATGGTAGTGTTGAGAATTGTATAACTTCTCACATGGAAAGAAAACCTCAAGGTTAACTAAATACTGGTACAAGTGTGAGGTCAAAATGTATTCTCTATTACATTTCTACTAAGTGATCACAACCTCTGCTTGATGTACCCATGATGAACTCACTGCCTATACCGGCAACATGGTCTAACTTTTGATTTTTCTACATACTTTTTTACATTCAACATAAATGTGTTCTCTTGTGACTTCTACTCAGTGATCCTAGTCCTAGCCTAGGAGACAATATAGATCAAGTTAAGACAATTGCAATAGTTAATCTTGGTTGTCAATTTGACTGGATTGTGAGACACTTGACATTTGGAAAATCTAGTAAAGCATACTTCTGGGTGTGTTGTGAAGTGGTTTCTAGAGACAATTGGGGAAGACCTACCTTGAACATGCCCAGCACTGTTCAATAGGCTGGGGGACTGAATGGAACAAAAAGAGGAAGCTCCCACATGTGTGCACACTCAACACCTCTTCCTGGTACTTGCTGCTGCTTCTGTCACCTCGGGATATCACACTCCAGATTCCTTAGCTGACTTGCATCGTGGCTGTGGAGGGCCATTCTAGGCCTTCCGGCTCAAACTGGGGCTGGATTGTTGGTCTCTCTTGATCTAAGGCTTCCAGTTTCTTGGAATGAGCAATCACTGGTTTCCCCAGCTTCCCAGCTTGCAGATACCATTATAGGACTATTCAGCCTCTGATTGTGTAAGACAATCTAATAAATCTCATAAATGCATAGATTTATAATTCATATAGATTTATATATGCATTATTTATAATTTAAATGCACACACACTCACATATATTCTATTGGTTCTGTTCCTCTAGAGAATTCTGACTACAATGCTCTAATACTCCTTCTTTTGCATTATATATACGCATTATATAATATTTATATATTTATATCATGTTATGCATAATTAAATGTAATATGTATTTATCATATATATAATATGTATGCATATATCTGCCTCAGTCTTGCTCATTTGGAGGTCAAATTAAAATGAGAGAATGTGGGATAAAATCAACATATTTATATTTTATATCATTTGCAATTTCTGTTCTGACACAGGCAGTAACTGTGCAGACAGGTTGTTTCCTGTAGCTCACAGGCTATCATGATGTCAACCCATGGATTCTTGGGAATTGCCAATATTTTTCATTGGTCATGGACCCTTGATTCCAAATCTCTCCAGTTCTTAGAACCCTGGGCTTTAGAGTCAGGGGGACACCAGCTGCAGTTCTCTTGGGTGCACAGCTGAGGAAATGGCTTCCAAAGTCCTCTATCAAGTCCTTAGTGCAGTGTTACTACAGACTGTGGGAAATTACTCAGTTAAATGCTATAAAATAAACTCCTTGAAGGCAATGATCATATAGTTTCCTGAATCTTTTTCTTGCCTCCTTAGCAAAAATTCTTCAACTCTTTCACATGTAGCACAACTGGAATTTCCTCTTCCAAATTCATCTGAATTTGTTCCAGCATGTCTAGATATTACCAAGGTGTAGAATTTGATAGTGAACAAAATGACAGTCCAAGCAGGGTGGAGTGGGATGGGGAGCATGGTTAGGAAGTCCTGAAGTTTTGCTTAAGATTTCTTTCATAGAAAAGAATCTTAAAAAAATCGTAGAGTGTTGCAGTCAAACATATTAAACTAGGATATTTCCATATTGTAAGGCACAGAGTAGCTGATCCAAAGGAGATAAGATATAAATCTAGAAAGTTCACACCAGGAAACCACTATGTGAGAAATAACACTTACAAGAACACTGGTGGTAGCCAAATGGATGTTAGTGAAGCCCTGTGAAGGTGCTCCCATTGGAGTGAAGGGAATTCCTGTTTGTGAGTTCACAATCTGCTGTAAGCACTAGGCTCATTCCCTTGTGCCCTTATTTTACATATGTACTTAACCTCAGCAGGAGTGGGATATGGCTACCTCCAATTTACAAAGCAGTGGAATTCAGAAAAGATAATGATCTTTCATAGGCTTATAGCCTAGATACGCACTCTGTTGTTTTGAAACAAAGCTTTCTTGGAGCTTCACTCACACACATACAGTATTTTCAGAAATAAACTTCTGCAAAGACAAAATAATAAGTACAATAATAAGTACAACATTGATAGATCAGACTGGTACAAATGTGGATTTCTGTCACTCTTTTGAATTCTCCATGTTTTACAATTCTTTAAGGAATATTTATTGCTTTTGTTTCAATGAAAAGGTGAGAAAAGGAAGTATTATTTTTAGTTTAAAAAGAAATCATGTAAAAGGGTTCCTGTTTCAAGGGACCTGAGCCAGGAATCATCTGTCTTACCTTGCTGTTCATTGCTGGCTCTTTTGACCTCAAAGCATTCCACATTTCAATCTTCTTCCTTTTAATGTGTGAGGAGAGTAATCTAGCAGGGGGTCTGATAAAAGAATTTGAAAAATGGGCTTTTTATATGTGAAACCTGACATACTCAGAACAGAACCGTGGCCATGCAGCTAGTAATTGCTCTCAACTTCAGGGAAGAAGAGACTTCCCCACTCCGAAAGATGAAGGTCTCACCAATTGTAAAATCAGTCCCAATAACTGATTAGTGTTTAGAACTGCTAGTTCTTTCCCCTTTCTCTTTAACCTAACTAACTCCTGCGTGAGTTCATAACCTCTGGCTTTCTACTCAGTAGAAGAAGACAGCAGTGGCTTGTCGTTTTTGGCTTTTAAGATTTGATTCACTTGATTCATGTTTCTGGCCACTCAACTTGAGTTCTAAGCCTTGGCAAAATACCACTGGACCTGGACCCAAGGTGCAGGATGACCTGTAGCAGGCCTCTTGGGCCCTTTTGCTGCAGTCCTGCCAGGCCATTGTTAGATGTTTGCCATGTATTTTTATTTCCAGCATGTAACTGCTGCATGGTTCTCTCTTCTCTGTGTAACCTTTTGTATATGGAGTTTGTGTTCAGTAATTTACCTCTGAACTGGGCAGGCAACATGAACAAACCAGAAAGATACTCAGAGAAGTATGGTATGTTAGTTAGCTTTGCATCGCGGTGACCAAAATACCTGAGATGAACAACTTAGAGAAAAAAAGTTTTATTTTGGCTCATAGTTTCAGAAGTTCTAGTCTATGGTTTGCTGACTCCATTGTGTTGGGATTGAGGGGAGGTAGAACATCATGATGGAAGGGTGTGGTGGAGGAAAGCTGTTCTATTTATAGCAGTCAGGAAGAGGGAAGAGAGAGAGAGGGAGAGGAAAGGTCCAGGGACAAGCTATCGTCCCCAAGGGCATGTATCCAGTGATCTATTACCTCCAAACATGCTCTACCTGCCAACCCTTTTCAACTCCTTCTGGTGGTCTATTCAAATTATTAATCTATTCCAATGGATTAATCCACAGATGAGATTAGAGCTCTTATGATCCAACTATTTCCTAAAAGCCCCACCTTTGGATATTGCTGTACAGGACACTAAATTTTCAACGCAGAAGATTTTGGTGTATATTCCAGATCCAAATTATAACACAAAAAGACTAGAGTTCAATTTTGGCTCAATTACCATATAACCAGTGAATGCTAATCATGCAGACCTGTGATGTACTCATATTTAATGTAAACTTATGACTGTTATGAAAGGTGCACAGCATATTGATTACACACACAATAAAAACAGGTAGTATTTGTTATCATTCAATCAGTTTTCCCCCAAGGACTTTGATGTGAAATTGAACTGTCAGTTTTTCCTATTTTGGAATAACTTTGATAGATCACCTGCCCTGGGGTGTTATTGGAGATATACTCTTGAATCGTGTCTTCTTGCTCCTGCCTTTACAAACCTATGCAGGTTCCATAAGGATGAGATTGATGTTGGGCCATTTATTATTTTTACAAGTTGACCATGGGGATCTGTGAACACCCAAGGAAATTTTGAGGCTGATTGCCCTGGGATCTAGTTAAAAAAAGTAGTTTTTTCCCTCTTTTATTTGCAAGATTAAATGTAATAAAAATGCCATTGATTCTGTGTGAAGAAATAAAAATAGTTTTAATTATTATGAAATGAAAAATATATCTGCTCACATATTTCAACCAGTACATTTTATCTCCCCAGAGGGAAGGCCATGTGAAATGTCATATTCTGGTTGGAAAGTATCACAGTGAGAATTACATTATTTCTTAATGCACTGGCCCCGGCATTAGTTAATTTTGTCAGAAAGTCATTACAAGAAAATATCTTCTTTATGAAAAGAAGCTAGTTTTTATTCAATGCTTTTTATTGCTTGCTTCTTCTTAATCATGCTAAAAAAGTCTTTAAACATTTCATTTTCAAATATAAATTGTAATATGTGGAATATATGCAGTATGGTAATATATAGCATTTATTTTAAAATTTTGATACTTTCCCTGGTAGCGGCAGAATTTTTTAAACTTTGTTCAAAGCAGTTTCAAATTTCTCCTAGGAAATCATACTCAAAATTAAGGTAGAGCTGCCTAGAGGCATCTGCAGAGATCATAAGACTGCATGTATTTCTCAGGGAATTATTGTGAAAAATACTCTAATTCAAGCTATCTGTACTTTTATAACTGGGGAAATTTTTGTAGTGTCCTTGATTACTGTTCTCGCCACGCATTTCAGGTCATCATTTTCCTTATCTGGTGCATAGAATAAAATATCAGAAAATAAAATATACTGGTTTGGAAAGTTCACTCACAGTGTGATTCCATTCAAAGAAAGAGTATCACATCATTGAATATTAGATTAGCAAAGAATCTTAGAGATCATCTAAAATGCATCTCTTGTACGTGTCCTCAGCCTATACAGGTGTCTTGTTTACAAGTGAGGGCAGGGGAACCTACTGCTGATGGCCCACTTTGTCTGTGGGTCTCCATCTGGCATGTGTGTCTTTCCCAATTCCTCCACTGATTTTCTTTTATTATTATAGTTGAGATTAATTTCCTGCAGATATTTGTAACAAAGAATCCTCTGTCAGATGAGTTGCTGGAAAAGATTTTTCTCCCGTTCTGTAGGCTCTCTCTTCCTGCCCTTAATTGTTTCTTTTGCTGTGCAGAACTTCTTAAATTTGATGCTATCCCATTTATTACTACTTGGTTTTATTTCCTGAGCTTTAGGAGTCCTACTGAGGGAGTCGTTGCCTGCACCTGTGTGTTGGAGTGTTTTCCCTGTTTTCTTCCGTCAGTTGCAATGTTTCTGATCTAATCCCTAGGTCTTTGATCCACATTGAGTTCCTTTTCGTTCAGGATGAGAGATAAAGATGTTTCATTCTTTTACATGTGGATATCCAGTCTCCCCAGCACTATTTGTTAAATAGGCTTTCCTCTCACATAGGTTTTTGACACCTTTGTTAAAGATCAGATGACTGTATTTCTGTGCACCTTCAATTTTTTTTTGATTGGTCTGTGTGTCTGTTTTTATGCCAGTACCATGTAGTTTTTGTTAGTAGGACTCAATAGTATAATTTGAAATCAGGTATTGTGATGCTTCCAGCGTTACTCTTTGTTCAGAGTTACTTTGGTTATTCTGGGTCTTTTATTCTTCCTATGAGTTTTAGGACTATTTTTTTTTTTTTTTTTTTTTTAAATTCTGCAAAGAAGAATGTCATTGGTATTTTGAAGAGGGTTTCTTAACTTTTGGTAATATGGCCATTTTAACAATATTAATTCTGCCCATCTATAAACAAGGAAAGTCTTCACATGTAGTGTTTTTTTAGTGGTCTGTAACTTTTAAGGTAGAGGGCTTTCACTTTGATTATGTTATTTTATTTTTTGAAAGCTTTTATCAATGAATTGTTTTTCTAATTTCTTTTTCAGCAGATTTTTTCATTGGTGAATAAAAAAGCTATTAGTTTTTGTATGTTGATTTTGAATTCTGCTATTTTGCGAATTTGTTAGCTCTAGAAGTCTTATGGTGGAACTTTCTGGATTGTTTAAGTATAAGATCATATCATCTGCCAAACAATTTGAATTTTTACTTTCCTGTTTGTGTCCTTTTTATTTCCTTCTCTTGCCTAATTTCTCTGACTAGAATTTCAAGTACTATATTGAATAGGAGTGTTGAGAGTGGTTTTTCTCCATTCAGTATGATGATGACTTTTGAATTGTCTAAATATATATACTTTTATAAAATTGAAGTAAGTTCCTAGTATCCTTACTTTTGTTAATTTTTTTTTTTTTTCAATGCTGGGGATTGAACCCAGGGCCTTGTTCTTGCAAGGCAAGCACTCTACCTACTGAACTATATCCCCAGCCCATCTTTAATACTTTTAACATGAATGAGTGCTAAATTTGATCAAAGGCTTTTTTTCTGCATATATTAAGATGATCATATGATTTTTGTCCTTGATTCTACTTATGTGATGAGTTAGTTATTGATGTGCATATGTTGAAACATCCTGCATCCCTGGAAGGAAACCACCTTCATCATGATGTACAGTCTTCTTAAAGTGTTGTTGAATATATATATATATATATATATATATATATATATATATATATTTTTTTTTTTTTTTTTTTTGGTGGGGTTCTTTTTGTTGTTGTTGTTGGGACTAGGGATCAAACCCAGGGCTTCATGTATGCAAGGCAAGAACTTTGCTACTGAACTACATCCCAACCCAGTTAGCTAGTACTTTATTAAGGATTTTTGCATCTGTGTTCATTGAGGATATTGGTCTGTAGTTTGCTTTCTTGTTGTGTCCTTTTCTGGTTTTGGTACCAGGGTGATAAGTGTTTCATAGAATAAATTGGACGTGTTCCCCTTCTCTACCTTCCTATTTCATGGAAAAAATTGAGGAGCATTAGTATTTGTTCTTCTGTAAAGGTCTGGTGAATTTCAGCTTACAATTCATCTGGATCTGGTTCTGGGTTTTTCTATGTTGGAAGATATTCTATTTCTGCTTTCATTTCATTGCTTGTTATTGACCTGTTTAGGACTTCTATATTCTCTTGTTTTAGTTTCAGTAGGTCATATGTGCCTACTATTTTATCCATTTCTTCAACATTTTCCAATTTATTGTAGTATATGTTTTCAAAATATCCCCTAATGATCCTTTGGATTTCAATGATGATTGGTCACTAATTTTTATTACTTTCCATCTTTTTCCTCTTTTTGTTGGGGGTGGGTTAGTTTGGCTATGGGTTTTAACAATTTTGCTTATCTTTTCACAGAATCAATTCTTCATTATATTGATTGTTTTTAAAAAATATTTATTCTCTATTTCGTTGATTTCAGCTCTGATCTTTACTATTTCTTTTCTCTTACAACTTAGAACCACTTTCATAGTGTCCCAGAGATTTTGATATATTTTGTATCTATTCTCATTTGGTTCTAAGATTTTTAAAATTTCTCCTCTGTGATCTTCTATGACCCACTCATTATTCAGAGGTGTATTCACTCTCCATGAGTTTATGTAATTTCAGTAGTTTTTCTTACTATTAATTTCAAATTTTATTTCATTATGATCTGATAAGATTCAAGGAATTATTTCACTTTATATTTGTATTTGCTAATACTGTCTTTGTAATAAAGTCTTGCTTTTTAATCCAATCTGAAAAACTATGTCTTTTATTTGGGGAGTTGAGAGGATTCATATTCAGTAACATTATAGTATGTTTATTATTTCCTGCCTTTTTGAATTATTTCTAATGTTTGATTTGATCTTAATTCTGATTTGCTTAGCTACTTTTCTAATGAGACTAATCCATTTGGGATCTCTAAAGTTTGTTAATGTCTGTATGAGGTGTTTCTTTAAGTATTTTCTGTAATACTGACAGTAATCATGAATTCTTTGTTTATACTTATCTTGGCTGATTTTTATTACAAATTCAATTATGAAGGATAACTTTGCTGGATATAGAAATCTCCATTGGAAATTATGTTTGGAATGAAGTATTTCAGGCCCTCCTGGCTTTTAGAGGCTTTGCTAAAAAATGAAAATAATTTTAATTAGTTTATTTCTAAATATGATGTGATAATTTTCTCTAGAGGCTTCTAAAATTCTCTCCACATTTTGTATGTTAGGTATTTTAATGGTAATATGTTGTGAAGAAGATCTTGTCTATTTGGTGTTCTGAATATATCCTCATTTGATCTTGTTTATTTGGTGTTCTGAATATATCCTCATTTACCCTATCTTGATGCACCTCATTCCCAAGAATTAGAAAACTCTCTGAAATTATTTTGCAGAAAAAGTTATTCATGCCTTTTTTTTTTTTTTTAATATAAGATCTCTCTTTGGTCCCAGTGATTTTTAAGTTTTATCTTTTCATGTCCTCCCCAGATTTCTTGTATATTCTGATCACAGTTACTTATTTTCTCTTCTTTATTACTAAGTGTTCAAATTCATGTGCCACACTGTCAGCAGTGAGGAATGGACACTTCAACAGCTCTCATCTAGCAGTGATCCCATTTCAAAGTCATTCCCTATATAGTATTTTCTGCTGACTGTAGGTGGGATAAAGCAATATAGATTTAATTCTTACTAGAGAGGTAGCTGGAGGTATGGTCTCTATAGGATGGCTGCCTGGCACAATTTTTGGCCAACAATATTAGACAAGTTGTGCACTTCTCCCTCATTAAGTGGCTTTGCAGATTCTGCTTTAGTTTAACCTATTCTGACTTTCTTTTCTACCACTGTTAGCAAAATAAGCTTGTCAGCTTTGTTTCCCCCTCTTTCTCTCTTTGTTACTTCTTCCTACTGACCCTCTCTGGTCAATATTTAAGGTTAACAAATTCTTTCCTATATTATTCTATCTCAGTGTTTCTGAGTCTCTCCGTTTGTGATTGTCCAAACTGTACAATAGTATACCTCAGTGCATTTCCTCTGACAGCTGTCTCTCTGATCAGCTGCATATCACTGTAGAGGAGTTGAGATTTGTGCCTAGCTCAACTCTGTTATCTTCCCAACTCTTCACTATTCTTTAACAATTTCCTTTGTTCTTCTGCATGTGACAAAGAAGACATGTCCATAATAAAGTATCAGAGGTACTTTTGACAGAATATACCGAAGGGGCAGTGTTTCTCATGGATCAAAATTATTAGAAGTACTTAGTATACTTATTAAAAATACAAATTTCTGAACCCTGAAACAACCTTACTGAATATAAGAGGTTGAGGCCCTGGAATCTACATGATAAACCAGCTCTCCAAATGCTTTTTATGTCCAGACAATTTTGTGAAACATTGATTAGGGTTTTAGTGTACATGTGTTTGTGAATATGTCATATAAATAATGGATAAATTATGGATATAATAAAGTAGGCTGTAATAGCACCAGTTTTTTGAGTTACCATGGAGCATTTTTGAGTTGATCTAGTGAGGAAAACTGTAATGTCTAAGGCGCTGTGACTCAACATGGGTTCTGGGGACTGTTTATTACCAGTTTACCATAAAGAACATCTGTCAGAATATAAATCATTTATCTTACACTACTTCGAATTATTACATATATTTTCTAAACTAACGATTTGAAGGAAGCAGTATGTTGATTTGCATTCTGGCACAAGTTTCTTATCACATTGCAAGTGGTCCTTTTTGAGCATTGGTCAAAGGCTCAATATACATGTTGTCTTTCCAAAGACCTAAAACCTATAAATTTTATAAATACTTTATAAAAATGGCTAAAACATGAAAAGAAATTAAAAAAAAATTAACAAACTTTCAACAATCTCTAAAATTTCAAAATGGGTCAACAAGTCAACTAAAACACAACTCCTATAACTCTACATAAATTGTAAGTAATATGTCACGTGGGAATACTTCCATATGTTTGCCATGCTGTTAATTGATGTCTCAAAGTTCAAAATGCCTGAAACCTCTGGGGGCTAAAGATGGCCCAATTCAAGGTTTTATTCCCCTCTGGATATTGGATGCCTCGGGTCTGGCTGCAATTTTACTATGATTGGCCCTTTGGAGAAGCTTTGGTTTTGCAATGATTTATATGTCAAAAAAGAAACTTTTATTCTCCAGGTCTGTGTTCAGTCTTCTCAGGTAAACAAATACTGTGGAAGATGGTAAAGTTCTGTCTACTCTAGAGCATCTATGTGATCAAAGTGGTGAGAACTGTGGGAAGGAGCTGAGAAGTTCTTTTCCACATGGGTGTGGGACTTCCCACAGAAGAAGAGGCAGGTAGGAATAGGCCAAATATAAGCTGTCATAGAGCATAGCCTAGACTTATTACATCCCTTCACAGAGCATTTAGGGCATGCAGATAATCTTGGGAATAATGACTGCATGGAGACTGGTAGCTAGGTATTGATATTTTATATTATGTGCATTTATGAGGAAAGTAAAATCTCAAATATTTAAAATATGTGTCCAAGTTCATACAGAGAGTAAAGAATTTGAATCTACACTGCCTTATTAGGAACCCTTGCTCTTAACCAGGAGGTCACATCAGGCACTAGAACTAAAAAAGCATGTTACTGTTTTTTAACAACATTGACTTTCAGGTCTAAGGAATGATTGTGACATTTCCCTGAAGGTGCTTTAAATATGGAAAGGTTGCCTTGAGAATGGGGGAGGCATTTCACTCAGAACAGGTTGTGCTTTCCTCAAAGATGAGACACTGTAAGTTCCTGAACATCATATTTACAGATATTTTATGTCAATCTGTTGAAAATTTTGCCTATATGTGTACAGTTTTATAGACTTGGTAAAATCATTGAATTTATTTGTTACAAACATACAAGTTAAAGAAAAACATAATTGTTAAATATGAAATCTTTGAATGAACTTATATCTCTTTCATTGGATACTTATGATTATTATTTATTTTTTAAAGAGGGGAGGCAGAGCTGATTTTAAATGTCACATGCCTAGAGGCAGCCACAGGTCCAGGTGAAGAAAGACACAGGGACTGAATCTGACATTTATTAGTTATTGTCCCCAAGTAAAGCATTTTATTTTAGAAAGCTGTTGTTAAAGCTTGACAGATGTCTCTATCCCCGAGCTGTTAATTCAAAACATTAATCATTGGTCTCAGTCTCTAGACTTGCAAAAAATTGTGTAGCAATGTTAAGCTTACATCTTAATTACATGACTCAGCCTGGAATTTAGGTCAGAGAAAGCACGGTATAGTTGTAAGGCATTTCCCTTGCAAAATCTAGAACTTATAATATTGAAAGCTTTAAGCTCACCTCTTTTGGATGCAGTTTGGTGATTACCAGTGATTTTTCAAAGGTAGTGAGGCATTTCACATCAATAGTATCTTAAAGTCAAATTTAGAAACCTGACTAAACATATAATTTTTCTTGGATGATTTATAAATTGTTATTTATAGGACAATATCCATAATGTTATGGGATGGGATACCTGCTATACATATATAGCTCTACCCTTATGTAAATATCACTTAGATATATGAGCTTTATGTAAGTATATGATATTTAAAAGTGTTTTTGATACTTATATCAAATTAAAATAATGTATGTATTTTGTATATATCATTACATGGATTCCAGAGGTTAGTCAACTAAGAGTAGGTTTGTCTACCCAGGGATCTCCTATTAGTATATAATGACTTTGGGTTGAACCCAGGTTGGGGCCCTGTGTCAAGTGTTGTCATTGTTCAGAGAGCACCAACTCTCTAAATTCTGGAGTCCTTGTGAGGCCCTTTTAGCCTTATTGTCTTACCTGGCAAGCTTAGCAAATGAAAATGTATCTTTTAGGTCATGTTTTTCATTTGATTTTCATAATTTCTTGAATTTTAGAATGAAGAAACTGTAAAAAATAGAATAAGAATAAGAAATATCAAGAAGAATATGATGTGCTAAAAATTAAGATGAGGAAAAGGAAAGAAAAAGTTGGCTGTGATAGACAAACAGGGGTAGAGGAAAGTTTTATATCTGCTTAAGGTCTAGAAATGAGATAAATTAAGAGTTAAATTAAGAGATAAATTTTGTTAAATTAAGGTATTGAGGTTGTTTAAATGAATGCAGGCATGAAGGGAAATTGTGTTTGTCTACAGAGAATCCTTTCTGAGCATGTCTAAGAGATTTTGGTGCAGAAAGGAGACCCAGAACTTGGGGTCAAGCAGGTCCCTGTATGGGGAGAGGATTCTAAACATGGCATGAGGTACAAACTTCTACTGCTTGTGGAAACAGGCAGCCTATCCCAGCTAATCATTCCAGAGAAACATCTGGCATCATAGGCCACTGTTCTTCCCATAAGGACTCTGCAGATCATTTAGCATTGAGCCAAAGGATATAAATTCTGGCATTGCTGAAACTGTTGTCTATTTGGAAGACCCAAAGATACCTAGTATGAGTGGCATTCTTCTGCTGTAAAACTTAAATATATTCCATGAAGAAAAAAATTTCCAACCTACCATGATAAAAAAAAACCCACATGAATTCAAGGCAATTTTGATTCATGCTACCTTTTGTCATTTTACTCAGAAAGCATCTTTCTGCCTCAATAGTTTATGTCCCTATTCTAGGTAAACAAATTTCATAAAAAACATAACTAGTGTGCTTAAGCAGGAAAATTCTACCATGAGATTGAAGTTTTCTTTTCTTTTTTTTCTCTTAAAAGAGTATGTTTTAAAAAAACATTTACAAAACATATTTGAACTACTAAATATGGACTAAAGCATATCTGGATACTTAAAGATTTAGGAATTCAGGAGAATACAACATTTTTAGTTGGATTTAAACCTATTCTCAAGAACAAAGCTGCAAATTATGTTGGTTTTATCAAGAAATAAATGCCCATTACTCCTTAACAATCAAGAATTGAGGGTCAAATCCTATCTGCAGGACACATACCCAAGGCTCCTGCAAAGTTGGCATGGACTTGTTCCCATCAGCTATTTTAGCCTATGAACTAGTAGAGAAAAACAGGAATGGTTTTCCATTCTGATAAACACAGCAAAGATTATAGGAAATTGAACTTGTGATAATTTATGCATGTCAATAAGTCATGCTTTTCTTTGTACATTTCAGTTATGGCATCTTAAGGTAACTATTAGGTCATTTGAAATAACAATCAGCAAGCACAGCCATGTAAGTATAGCCTGTGACATTAACTGGACCTAATAAAGCTGGTCAGGAGAGGCAGCCTAACCCAATAAGCAGGGTGTTTTGGAAGGCTGGATCCCTGAGATCTCTGGAAAAAGGATCACCACTGTACATGAAATAACCAAATGCTGAATTTCTAATGAGAACGTCTTAAAATCTTTTCCATAAGAGAGTAGGTAGAGTAGGAACTCAGGTCTATGCTGTATCAGGGCTTGCAAGAAAGGCTGTTTGGGGATCATTTCTCATGACCTGGGACCACCACCCAGTTTTGTCTCAAAAGGGGCTCCAGAGAAATGGACTACAAATACTGAGGGTCTTGGAGGACTCAGGTCCTCCAAGTGGGACAATGTAGGGTCTGACCACCAATGCCAAGTACCTGCATCTCGTTTGATAGTCATGAGAACCTTGACATATAGATACCATTGTAACTCCATTTTATACATGAGGAAATGGGCTTAGAGGTGGGAAGAGGCTGACAGACTCAGGCATGGACTGCAAATGACTGCCTCACCCTTGCTTGCTGAGAGGCTATAATTCTGCCATGGGGGACTGGCTTCCACAGATTCTATAACACTTCTCTACCTTGTCCTATTCGGACTGTCACTTTCTAAAATGATCCAAATCCAACACCTGGAGACTGACTGCAGCAGGTGGTCCGAATGTCACATTTCCACCCATCTTAGCCATCAGATTCCTTTTATTCTTGCATGAGAGTTTATCAGTGCTAGGGCTCAGAAGAGAGGAAGAGGTAGGAGGTTTAATTTTAAACCTCATCCTTAGATTTCTATTCACCACTATTCACCATTATTGGATTTCCTCCCTGAGCAAAGGTGGTTCTATGATGTAGGTAAACAAATGTAAGACAGTTGTTATGGATACAGAATATGGAAAGGTTTTAATACTTTCTTTGAGACTCTAGACAATTTATTTATCTTAATTTCTTTATGTTGTAGATGTGTATAAAATAAATTTGTGGGGTTTGAGGCATTTTTTTCCATATATATTTAAATTTTCCAGCACAATGTTGTTATGTCATGATTTTTTTAAAGTAGCAAAAAAATTTTCAAGCCACATAAATAATAAATTAGGTTCTGAGTCACTGTTAAAAGACTGACCAGTAAGAACTACATACCGAGTGAAGGGTGACAAAGTTTCTTAAACATGCCATACTTACTGTTTTAATACAACCTGGTTACTGCCAGTCTGTGCAAAATTATAACTTTAAATTGTCATTGCTATTATAGGTATCACTGCATCCCTGATTCCATTCTGCTTAGACAGCAATAAGTCTATGACAATTAGGTTAACTTAGAAAAAACTAAACACAGAACTTGTATACAACCTCCAGGAAGGCAAAGAGTTATTAGGGGACAGAGATAAGCACCTTAGCAGGAAGTTGTCTGACCCAGGGAGGTTCAGAACCATTCTCTCAGAACATGTAACAGAAGGAATACTTTTTTTCTTTCTTTTATTTTGATGGCTGGATTTCTTTATCTTCTGTCTGATACACAAGGAGTGCAGCACCTTTAAGAAAAACTTTACAAGTGTCAACTATCTCCGGTTTCTGGAGTCAATATCCATCAGGTAACTGCATTAGTTTTCTATAACACAATATTGAAGTGTGGGTAGTGTAGGTAACAGAAATCTATTATCTTACAGTCCTGGAGACCAAAACACCAACATCAAAGTGTTGGCAGGTTTGGTTCTTTCTGAGGCTGTGGAGACTCTGATATAGGCGTCTCTGTTAACTCCTGTGTTTTGCTGGAAATATTTGTTATTCCTTGATTTGTAGATGCAGCTCCATGGCCTCTGCCTTTATGTTCACGTGCGGTTGTTCCCTCATGTCCATATTTTCCAGTCACATTGGATTAAGGGTCTACCTTTCCCCAGCATAACCTCATGTTAATTAACTACATCTGCAACGACACTATTTCCGAATAAGGTCACATTCTTAGATACTGGGTATGAAGACTTTATCATATGAATTTGTGTTTTGGAGGAGGGATGGCAGTTTAATTCATAACAACTATTTCCAATGAGAATTAAATTTTATTAAGACCACCAAAATCTCTAAAAGAAAGACCGTAACACCTTGTGACAAGGTGCTTGTCTTATAACAAAACTATCCCTTCTTAAATATTAAAATGACCATGAATTGTTCTCCTTAAAGTGCAGACTCTGATCCAATGGGTCTGGGATGGGGTCTGAGAGTCATATTACTAACAAGCTTCAGAGCAAGGCCTATGTTGCTGGTCTAGGGACCCACCTTGAACAGCAAGAGCCTACGCTCTCTGAAGAACAGCAATAGGATGAGTAGAAAAATTTGTACAAACTATTCCAACTGTAGTGTAAGGATGGGAGTATGTATGTTCGGCAATGTGAGTACCTGCTCATGCTCAGCGTTGATGGGATACTGTGTGGCCCGGTGCTCAGGTAATGGTGAGAGAAGCATTAATGGGGGATGCCTTCAGCCGAAGCAGGTAAACAGCTGCAGGCACATATGCTAATGATCACTAATAAGCCCACTCATGGCCTGATTTCTCTGTCCATCTCACATAACATCATTAGCCAGACAGATTGTGTCGGCTGCTTACTCTAATTAGCACAATGATGAACTGCAGACAGAGTTTCAGAGCTGGAAGGGACTTTGAGTAGATGGGGCCCAGCCCCCCCCCCCTTCAGGTAAGGCACCAGATTCCAAGGAGGTAACAGCCAGGACTGACTCTGTACTGTGAAGATCAGTGTGGTTCCTTCAATAGGGGACAGAGGCAAGACACCTGACCTAATCCTAGTAAGAAAATCCTGCCTTTACTCTTAACTCCATGGACCAAGATGAGTCAGTGGATTAGTTCATTTGACAGATTAATAGTTTGAAAGGAGTACTGTACTGGGTGGTGAGTATGGGCAGGTAAGTTGTGGTTGGAGAAAGTAGGTCACTTCGGGAGTGTCTTTGGGGTTTATATTTTGTCCCTGGCAATTCGTTCTCTCTCTGCTTGCCAGCTGTCATGTACTGAGAAGTTTTCCTCTGTCATGCCCTTCTGCCATGATGTTTTACTTCACCTTGGGCCCAGAGATGGAGCTGACTGACCATGGACTGACTCTCTGAAATAGTGAGCTCAAAATAACTTTTCCACCTCTAAGTCATTCTTGTCAGGCATTTTGGTCACAGCAATGGAAAGATGACTAAAACAGGGCTGTTAGCTCTGGAAGCCACCAGAGCATGAGCAGAATTTGAAGGCGAACCAAGCTGAGTTAAGGAGAGATGGCAATGCTCTAGCCCTGTCATACACCTTGGCTTCTACCAGCTGATTCTCAGCTTCATAGCAAGGCATCTGTCATATGCTACTCTGATTCCAGTTTAGCAAACTGCAGGCACACAGTAGTCATATGCTGAAAATGAGAGAACACATGTGAAATTGAAGGACAGGAACTGAAATCCCTGCTTCCTGGCTATACAAACCAGGGCAAATCCCAAATATTACCAAGCCTTTTATCCCACATTTATAAACACAGACCTGCATTATTTCTTTGTAAGATTTCAGAGACATAAAATCACTCCTGTGAAGTGCATAACACAGGGTAACATGCATATGGAGAATTCGAGTGCCCCTCAGTAAAAAGTGTTAATTATGGACTGTTAAAATTGTAGTTTTGCTATTATTAGTTGTAATTATTTTGGAAGAAAATTTCCATGGACTGATCTTTAGATTTCTTGGCTAACTACCTGGAATCAGGTGACATCAGCCTATCAATGATATATTTTGTGTAGACCTCTTTCTTCATAATAGCACTAGAGTGGTTCTTAAGCAGGGTGATTTTGGTGTCCCCAGCCAGGGCATATGTGGCAATCTTTGGAGATATTTTTAGTTGTCACAGGGGGATGGTGCTACTGGCATCTAGTGACTATTGGCCAGAGATGCTGCTAAATATTACATAATGGATATGTCAAACCCTAAACTCAAGATTATCTGACCCCGATGTCAAGTGACAAGTTTGGAAATCCTGCTCTAAACTCTGTCAGCCAAATAATATCAGAATTATCCAATTTTTCTTCAATGAATAAGATACATGTTAATAAGCCTTTAGGGAGTTTATTTCCAATGGAATTTATCTATTTAAATGTATGCATCAACAGAAGCCTACACTCTCTTTTATTCCACATGTGACACTATGACTACATGTATGTAACATTTCGTGATCTTCAAAAATGAGTAAAATAATTCAATGTGCCTCAGAAAGGAAAGAGCTACAAGCAGTTACACACTGAAAAATGGTTTTTGATTCTAGTTATATTGGAGGAAACTGAACCAAAAGATTGACCCTCTTAAACATACCAACTTGCAGATTCCACTTTCTTCATATTCTCTGCATTGTTTGGTGATGATTAGATGAGGATCTACATCAAATAAGAAAGGAAGATCCTCCTGGGGTGTGGACACTGGTTTGTTCTCTCTTTCTCAGATAATGAAATCAAAGTGGGGCTTTAACAATATTTCATTTTGCAAATACCATGAACCATCAGGGTTACTTCCAAAGGAAGTGCTATGGTTTGGATCTAAAAATGTCCCCTGAAAAGCTCATGGTTTGGAAGCATGGTCCCCAATGCAGAAAGTTCAGAGGTGGAATTTTTAGATCATGAGGTCGAGAACCTCATCAGTGGATAAGTCTATTTGATGAATCCAAAATTTGAATGGATTGCTGGGTGGGACTATAGACACATTGTGTGTTATTGGATAAGGTAGATCACTGGGGGTATTATATCTTGTACTTAACTCATTGCTCTGTCTTTCTGTTTCCTGGATGCTGTGACCTGAGTGACTTTCTTCTACCATTCCCTTCAATCATGATATTCTGTCTCTTCTTAGGCCCAGAGTAATGAAGTTGGCTGACCATGGACTGAACTTCTGAAACCATGAGTCCAAAAATGATCTCTGAGTTGTTCTTGTCAGGTATTTTGGTTACAGTGATAAAAAGCAAACTAACACAGATAGAGAATTTGTAATGCCAGAAACTACTGTATTGGAACAACCCCCTATGGAAAAGAAAACTGAAGAATCTCTTGGGGAAATAATTTCAATTAAGTATCCAATCAATATCACCTTCTGGGTACATAATATTGTAAAACAATATACTGATTTGGAAGACTCACACAAAATTATATAAGCTACTACATAATGTTATGAGCCTCAAGGATATTGTAATGTAATCATGGAGAAAAAAAATATTGTCATGATTTACTCCTCTAAAAATGAAACACATTGTTTGTTTCCCTGAAATGCTCCAGACTTCCCTGGATATGATATTAATCATTTCTTGCCTACATCATTTCTTGCCATGTTGTGTTTCCATTGCATGAGAGCAGATGGTCATTGAACTTGGGACTGTGTGCATGTTAGGAAGTATTTAGCTTTGTGTGATGCTAACCATCCTAAAGGCAATAGAAGGACTATCACAAGGCATTGGATGGTTCTTCCAGATAAAAGACACAAGAGATTCCAGTAAATTAAGATCAACAGGGAGGTTCTTGTGGGCCAAGGAGGAGTTGGATGTTACCAAAGCAATATGTGGCTTCAATGGGCTTGCTTGTGAATTGGGAGTAAAAATGGATAATTAGGAATGAATGACGATTTTGATCTGAACTGAACTGCATGTTTTCTGCCAGAGAAGATAGCTTATTTGAAGGGAAAAAAAAATCCTATGAAGCAAACCTAAAGTATGCTTCTGTGAATTTAATTGATGTCTCCCTTCTACCCCTAGCATTATGCTGCATTGTCAAACACCACGACTATTCATTATGTTGAGCACTGGAGAAATCTGATGTTAGTCATGACATGGTTTCTTGAACTGGCAATGCAGCATCACTGGATAGATACTGGTGAGATTTATGTATCATCTTAATTCTGGAATGTTGGGCGGCCTCCAGGACTCTACTTTTTCCTGGGGATATTAACCATTACATCCAAACATTAAACTAAACTTATTTTCTGTATTTGGGGGTATGTCTTATTTTCCCCAAGATGCCATCAGCATTTCAGAATAGTTTCATTGTTCAAGGACCAGATGAAAGCAGCAGTTTGCCAGAATTTGAATGTTCCTTCACAGCAGCCAGCAGAAAGCATGTGCCCCGGCCTTTTGTGAATGCAAAGACATTTTAAAAATAGAACAAGAGTGTTTTCTAGGCAGCTTTAGAGAAAATAAATTGGGAGCTAAAAGTGACCTAAACATCTTATGACTAATTCTTTCTTCTCTTCATGTTCCAAGACGGGTATTTGCCACCATTTACATTTATTTTTAAGAAATTGTGATCTCCCTGAAAAATTAAAAGCAGATCTCATCTCAAGGACCATCTCTGAGGGTTCCCAACAATGCTTTAATTTTTTATTTTTCAGAGACTGAGATAAGAACACAGAACTTGGGATCGAGGTTTCCCTCCTCGCCTTCTTACAGATGGAGGCTGGTTGTGTGTGTGTGTGTTGCAGGGAGGACAAATGAGCTTGAATCTGGAAACAAATGATTCGTTCTTCATTCAGATCCTTATCAAGAACTCAATTAATTGCCTGCTAAATCTGAACTTGCTCAATTACATTTCCCGGACCATCTCTAAAAACTTAAGTAGCTTTAATTAGTTTTTATTGAAAAGCATAAATAATATAACTATTGACTTGCTTGGATTTAAATTTTGGTTATTGGAAATAGTAAGGCAGGCACTTTCATTATTGCCTGTGAGTGTCTGGTGAATCACTGTGGGATGGCTTTTTAAAGATATCCTATAAAGATTCCCTGGTCTGTTATATGAGGTACCACTAAAAGCCATGCTAGCCTCGTAATTGTGAACTTAACAGTTTAAATCTGTTTCAGTGTTGGCCTCATGTGGGGAAAAGCAAATCTAGGTTTCTGTTCTCTTGTATTCTTTAACCTTGAACAACACCTGACTTCTTGTCTGAAAAATTCTAAATTCTGGGGATAGAACCCCACATAGTTTTCAGAACAAGCTGAAGGCAGCAAGCTGCCAATGTGTCAGCCAAACCACGTTAGGTGTGATGACTGAGGTTCCTTTATGAGCCAACAGCGGGCACTCAGGGCTTCAGTAGTCATTGGGCAGGTCACTGGTACATTCTTTGCTTGGTTAGGATACTAGAATGGTACTATTGAATTCTGAAATGAAGTGGAATCCTGAAGTTCAACTTCAGCCTACCAAGACGATTAATAACCATTCAAAGGCATTTGAACCCTTTAAGCTCACTGTCCAGTCACTGTAGCCTGCCTTGCTATTGTTTGTCCTTTTCTGAAACATCCCAGCAAACTCTGGCAGCATGCACATTGTCTAACAGTATCTTCCACTATAAGAGTTCTTTCCAAAAAGCTTATGCATTTTTCTTGGAAGCCAATATATTATCTCCTTGCAAGAATAATTTCAGCATTGAAAATCACAGTTAGGAAATCAAGTCTGTCTCTTTGTGTTGAGGCGATCCAGGAATTTGGTCTACATTGCAAAGGAAGGCTGTGTGCAGAATTGCTTTGATAAACTGGTCTCTGCTTTTATAGATCAGCCTCTCTTTCAAGGCTGCGCACACATTACTTCTCTGAAGATGGAGCCAGAGATATTTCACAAAGACAGCAGAGCTTATGTGAAAAGAAGGGGAGATAAACTCCTATCTTTTTTGGGAAAGAACTGATAAACCATGTTTTTCTTACTTGCAATTTTGGAGTTGGACATCTGCAGCTCATTAGTTATCTACGACTATCATTCAAATCAATTAATTGAAAGAATTAAAGCACATCTTAAGGATAAAAATACATTAACTTTCTCCCTCATTTTCTTTTAAACTAGCATCATACTGAGCCACATTCAACTGCAAAGATGCATTGCAGTTTATAATCTTTTGTCCTGAATGTATCACTTTTTTTTCATTTTCTTGAAAGTTTACTACACAGTATTTTATTGAGACTGAAAAATGCAGTTTCTTCTTGCTGAACTCTTCCTTCTGTCTTTTTTTTCTCCCTATCTCTTTGCTATTTCTTATATTTTTTTCCCCACAATGACTTCTTCAAACTCTCTCACTCCCTACATCCTGATGTGGATAATATTGCTGTTTTTGGTCACAATCAAATATGATAGTAGAGAACAAGAAACATGTCTCTATTTTAATTTACAAATTGGATTCTTTAAAGAAAAAATAGACAACCTCACCAGCCTGGCCTATCCCTCAAAGGGAAAGAAACATATCCTCCCCCCCGCCCCCCCGCCGATTTTACAACAGTTGTCTTTTATAGCTTAGTGTTTTTTTGTTTTAAATTAATCAAACTTTTGCAGTATATGTCTTCAATGCTTTCACTATAACTGAGTATTAGAATTGTTCAGTTCACTGCATACACTAAAATCAATGGAAACTTTGTGAGAGATTAAATCATAGTGTGATAAAATCAGATTTTCCTGTTTCCAGCTTCTTTTAAAATAGCAGTTATTAGAACCCCTGCTAGTGTCAAAAGAACCAGCTAATCTTGAAAACAGGAATAAACATGGAATTATAAGAATGTTAATAGTTGATCCTGTTTGTGAAGACTATATTCTAAATATGTATTCACATACATAATGTGTTTATTGTACATACATACCATAAATATGCAGTATAATATTCTTTGTGACATATCTACTGAACAAATATGTTTCATCTCTAAATGGAAAATAATTAAATTTTCATACCTAAGCCTTCCAAATATCAGCACATCTTACCTTCTGATTGACTTCTGAATTGGCTTTTGAGTCTGAAGGCAAATCTAAAAACAGCAGCTGTAGCACTTTGCACAGTAGATCTTCAACATATCATGCCTCACCACAGAGCTGAGGTCAGAAAATAGAGGACTTGAAATCAACTTGGAGGTATTTTGCATCTTCTAGATGATCTAACGGGGTTAGGACACTTTTTGAGAGGATGTTGTATCATTAACCTCCGTGTTTGGGTAACATGTATTCCCACCAAATTCACCACAAGCAACTGCCACCTGTTTGCCTCTTATCACACCTTAATTACTGCAATATCTGTATGTATTGTCACAGATAACTTGCTGGCTAAAGTCATGTGTACCCAGGATCACCTGCTTTGATTTGTCAAATTTGCAAGTGTGCATTGCCATAAGATTATATCCAAATAATACTTGTCCATGAAACTCTTTATTGCTGTATATCTTATAAGAGACACAAGAGAATTATCTTAAGTATCTTAAAGTTTTATTTAATTGTTGAATAATTTTAGAACTGTTTTTTGAACAACTATGTGCCAGGCATTCAAGGCACTGAAGACACATGGAAACCCATTTTGGTAAGAAAAGTAAAAGCACATCAAAGGCTGAGAAGAGGCACACTGGCTATCAGTGACCTTATAGAGAAACCATTTAATCAGAAGGATTTACTTATAGAAATAAAATGAGAAATGAAAGAGGATAAATTAAAACAGATGTCTCAGACATATAAAGAGTATTATAAAAAATTATGCCAAAAATAGATAATATAGAAGAAATGAATGAATTCCTAGAAACATACAACCTATTGACTGAACCAAGAAGAAATAGAAAATCTGAACAGTCTAATAACAAATGAGAAAATTGAAGTAGTAATTAAGAATCTCCTAACAGTGTCAGATGGCTTCATGTTTGAATTTGATCAAAGAAAAATTAATACAAATTCTTCTTTAGTTGTTCAAAAGACAGAAGTAATATGAAGCCAGCATCATTCTAATAACACCAAAGTCTAGAACAGTACAATAAAGAAAAACTGAAGGCCAACATCTCTGATAAACAAGGATGCAAAAATCTGCAATAAAACACAAGCATATTGAATTCAACATCACATGAGAAAGAACATACACCAGGACCCAGTGGGATTTACTCCTGGGGTGATTTTTACACATGAAAAACAAGCAATGAGATACATCACATTAATAGAATTTAAGATGAAAATAACATTATCATCTCATTGAATGCAGAAAAAAATCAACAAGTTCAAAATCCATTCATGGTTGAAAACAAAAAGAAAACCTCTCAGCAAAATGAATGTAGAAGAAAGTTCCTCAATGTAAGAAAGGTCATTTATGAAAAGCCTACAGATAACACGATCATTATGAAAGAACTGAAAGTTTTCCCTCTAGGATCAGGTATAGGGCAAAGCTGCCTGCTCTAATTACTTAGTACTGGAAGTATTAGAAAGTGCAATTAATAAACAAAAGAAGTACAAGGCATCCAAATCAGAAATGAAGAAGTGGAAGTATCTGTTTGCAGATGATATGACCCTAATGTGCAAAAAACCTAAATCATAAAAAAACCTCTTAAAACTAATAAATGACTTCAGTAGAATTAAAGACTACAAAATCAATTTACAAAAATTAGTTGCCTTTTCTTACATTAACAACAAATTAGCTGAAAAACAAATTAAGAAGACAATTCCATTTACACTAGCATCAAAATAAAATACTTCAGAATAAATTTAACCAAAGAGGTAAAAAATATTACCCTGAAAACTGTAAAACACAGATGAAAGAAATTAAAGAAGATAAAAACAAATGGAAACATCTCTTGTGTTCATGGATTGGAATAATTCATTTTGTTAAAATTTCCACTATGTACAAGTATATGCACCAATGAAAATATGAAAAATAAATAAATTAATCAAACTCATGGAACTGGAAAATAAAATGGTGGTTGCCAGATGCAGGGGGATGGGAGTGAATGGGAAATAAGAGATATCGATCAAAGGGCACAAAGTTTTGGGTAAACAGTAGGAAAAAGGTTTACTGGTTTGCACACAATGGTGACTTTAATAAATAGTAATGCATTGTATATTTCCAAATTACTCAAAAGTACATTTATGTTTTCACCACATGAAAAAGTTAAGTATATGATGTGATGAATTATTCAATTATCTTGATTTTATCTTTCCACAATGTATGTATGTATCAAAACATCACATTGTATCCCGTAAATCTATACAATTATTGTTTGACAGTTCAAAATAAAAATTTTAAAAGGAAAAAAAAAGTGTCCATACTACTTACGAAGATCTACAGATTCAGTGCAATCTCTATCCAAAACTCAATGACACTTTTCATAGAAATAGCAAAAAGGATTCTGAAATCTGGACACAACTGTAAAAGACCTCAAATATCCAAAGCAAAAAGAATATAACTGGAGGTATCATGCTTTCTGATTTCAAATTATGTTACAAAGCTATCACAATCAAAACAATATGCTGTTGTCATACATAGACCAGTGGAACAGACTAGAACCCAGAAATAAACTCCACCCTAGAACAATAAAAACACACAGTAGGAAAGGAAAACTGATCTTTAATCAATCCTGGGAAAACTGATATCCACTTCCAAAAGAAGGAAATCAGACCCTTATAGGATCCACAAAAGTTAACTAATGACTTAAAGATATGACACCATAAAACTCATAGATGACAGCATAGGAGGAAAGCTCTATGACATTGGTCTTGGCAATGATCTTTCGAATGTGACACCAAAAGGGCAGGTAACAAAAGCAAAAGACGGCAAGAGGGACTACTACGTCAAACTGAAAAGCTTCTTCACATAAAATAAAAATAAACAAACAAAATGTAAAGGTCACTTATGGATTGGGAGGGAGAAAATGTTTCCAGGGCATATATCTGTTACAGTCTGATAAGAGGTTACTGTCCAAAATGTTTTAGGAGTTACTATTCAAAATGTTTAAGGAATTTATACAATTAAATGGCAAAAATGATTAATTTTTAGATTGTGCAAAGCTGTGGGTAGTGTTACAAAATATGACACCATCCCACTTGATCATACCATTGAATCCTAACAGTAGACAATGCCTGCCTGGTAGTCACTTTGTAGCCCTCTGGGTTATCAAATGGACTGCCATGGTATTGCTGTACTTGAGTTCAAATAATGTTTATTTTACTTAGTCACTCTCAAATGCAAGAACAGTGATGCCAGCAATTCAGATATACAAAAGAAAATCCATAAGCATCTTTCCTTTAAATGAAAAGATGAAAATTCTCAACTTTATAAGGAAAGAAAAAAATAATCATATGCTGAGGTTGCTAGGAACCTCATCTCTCTTAGAGATTGTAAAGAAAGAAAACAAAATGTGTATTAGTTCCATTGTCACACCTCAAATTGCAAAGGTTACAGTCACAGTGTGTGATAAGTGCTCAGTAAAGATGGAAAAGGTATCAAATTTTAGGAATTGGTATTATTCACTAGGGGTCTTGGAACATATCCACTCACTGGAGAGAGGGTCCTACTGCAGTTTCATGGACTAACTGGGGAATGGCACTGTTGTACATGGAATGACAATGTGTTTTCTCCTACTGAACTGGAGGGAGCTAAAAAGTGAGGGCTGGGGGCAGTGGATTTGTTGTCTAGGGAAGACATAGCAGTGTGTGTGTGTGTGTGTGTGTTGGACCCCGGCTTGTCTGGGTCAGGTTTACCCTGAGATTGAATGAGTTGGTCACAAATGAGGTGCATTGAATATGGAGAGAGAGATTCCTAATTGTGCACCATCCTTCATAAGGACAGTCCCTGGGGGCGAGGTCCTGCAATTCCAGGGGTGCTTTCCTACAGCAGTCTCACTTTCCCCACACTGCAGGTGAGCAGCTGAGAGTCCCAACTGTCATGTTGGAGATCTTGGAGTCAGGATAAGGAAGAGACTGTGTGCAGTTTTCTCTTTAAACTACATGGTGAGTTTTTTTTTTTTTTTTTTTTTTTTTTTTTTTTTTCTTGTAAGAGCTCTAAAGAACTGTAGAAAAATTAGATTACAGAGAAATGTAGTGAAAATATCTAATTATGGTTAAATTTAGAAAACCCAACTCAAAGTCCTAAGGGAAAGTGAAATTGAGAAGAGAGAAAAAGATGAACTTTAGACCTAATGCAGTTTAGTTTATAAGCTCAATTTGAATGTTTACTTCTACAGTTTTAAACAGTTTATTGCCACTTTCTTTGCTAGACTGGCTTGAAGTCGGTTTTGTTCTCCCAAGTGCTGGCTTTGGCTCACTTTGCTTTCATTGTTGATCATGTGGAAATCCACTCAGACACCTCCTCTGCAGTTCCCAGACCTCCTCTTTGCTCTCAGCTGGTTTTACCTTTTGAATTAGATTCTCAACTCTACATTCTTCTTTACCTCTGTGGGATCTTTGCTGCTTCTAAAATCCACATGAAAAAAAATTTTTTATTTGGTTTGAATTTTGGTTTTCAGTTTGCATCTATGTCAACTCCATGTAATCTAAAGGCAGTGCCACAAATAGAAATGAGAAAGAAATTTAAATACAACCTAGAAGCCTCAGGAGAAATCAATGTGATAAAGCAAACGTCCAGCACAAGAAGAAAAGACAGGGAACCCGGGAATTGGAGGAAGAGATTTATAGAACTGTTGCTTTTCCTTTAAAATGGTTGGTGCCAATTTGCTTGTTCCCCTCAGTTTCTCTGACTTCTTTGGAACCATGTGGGTTTATCAGAGCATTGTGCCTCTGTGAGGGATTTACTAGCTCCTGTGTGTCTGAGGGTTGAGAAACAACCAAGTAGGATTGGAGCTTCGGCTTTTTTAGAGAGGATGACCTGACTGCTCCACCAATAGTGTGCAGCCTTGATTTTTCGAGGTTGATAGATGCACATGCAGTGACCCCTGGGGAACAGGACCAGAGCTTTGGAAGCAGAGAACACCAGCCAGGTGGAACTACTGCTGTGTCCACTGACTGGCTGTGCAGTCCTGGGCAGCTTCTGCAGCACTCTAAATGTGGTGTTTTCAGTCATAAAAAGGAGATAATCATACCTAGATCATGGGCATATTTTGAACACAGAATGAAAATGTCTTTAAAGCACAATGCCCAGGGCTTGGTATATGAGGTGCTTCGTGAACACTGCTTTATCCTTCCTTAAGTCTTTGGTTTATCTATTCTTGGTGACATTCCAGGCTTCCCTAGATGGGGTTAGGGTTTGGTGCACACCTCATACCCAGCTGTGCATGATGTGTGTGTGTGTGTGTGTGTGTGTGTGTGTGTGTGTGTGTGTGTGTGTGTGAATCTAATTTCTTTAGTGAACAATGAATCTATTATCTGGACCTTACAAATATGTTATTTTAAATAAATGAAAAACCATGTATGTATGATTGTGTGTATAATCATATGTGTTTAAATACACAGGAATAATCATCTGTGTATCATACTTGGTATAATCTTTAGAGGTAGAGAAGAAAGTAAGAGTAGTTCTTGGACTCCTGGTTCCAGTGTTTCCTGGTACTTTGAAACTAAAATGCCAAAAAAATGGCTGAAACTCATCCATCCTGTGGCCAGTGCCACTGAAGGGAATTGAGTCACTGTGGTTAACAGCAGTTCTGCAGTAAGACTTCCTGCCACTTGCCACTTAAATTTTGGGGTGTTTCTCAGTATATCCCATTTTTCTTAACCACCTCCTAGGGATTGTGAGCATGAAATGACTCACTACATAGTAGTGGTGTTGGCTCAACAGATGAAAGCCATCATTCTCTTAATGGACAAAAGCTATTGTTATTCATTGTACTTGTTACTAGTATTACTATATTATTAAATGAGTATTCTCAAGGTCCCTAAAGTTACCCTAGTTTCTGTTCCTATGATCCTTTTTTCTATCCTTGGTGATTCTGTTTGTATCCTTTTAATATTCATTATCTATTTAAATTAGAATCATTTTTTTTCTTGATTATTCCAAGCAGGATTCAGGAATTTGATCAGGGGAGCAAAACCTAATCTAAAATTCTTTCCTACTAATGTAAAATGTTATTTACTGCACTTGAATAATGGTTTATTTTACTAGTTAGAGGGGAAGCTTTAGTTTTCCTTTATTTAAAAATCCAATGTAAGCTTTCTTGAAGTCACTTATTGTGATTTTTTGATTTGTCATTAATTTAGTCATCCATTCCTGGACAGTTAAATGAAAAGAAAGGAAGTACTGAGAACAGAAAGCTGAGTCACAAAGCATTCTAGGGGAATTTACTGTGGTGATCACTTTAAAATGTGGAAAAAGTGATGCTGGAAAACTTGCTTCTAGGATGTACACTTATTACCTACTTCTTCCTGATTCTCATTCAAACTCTTATTTCATGAAATAATTCACCAAGGCGGAGTTTAAACTCTGGGTGTCACAAGAACTATCAGTTGTTTCTGTACTGATAGATTTCAAACCATACATGAAGTTTCCTGTATTTTTACTGAAATGCATCTCGCACTTTTTAGTGTTGCTATTTTCAGTTATAGGAGGAGAAGTGCTGTCAATAAAGACCTATTTGGAGGTTGTAAACGCTTTGAGAACACTATGTGTGAATTGGTTCACTTTTCTCTGTTTATTTCTATTTCATTCTTTTCTCTCATTCTTGGCCTTATTACATTTTGAGTTATTTATGTAAATAAAGAATTCTACCCTTAATTTAGATAAAAGTATGTTCACATTTTATGTCTGTTTGATTTTATATTGGGGCTGGGGATATAGCTCAGTTGGAGAGTGCTTGCCTTGCAAGTACAAGGCCCTGTGTTCAATCCCCAGTGCCACACACACACAAAAATGATTTTACATTGGAAATATTAGTCATAGACATTTTATTCATGCTTTCTGGTTGGGGTTGGAGACAACAGAGTGATTTGTCATCATGGAGACTGAGCATCTCCAGGGACATGAGTCCTCAGGGTGATGCAAGTACCAGCTGTTATATACTTTGAGACTTTAGTACTCTGAGTGTATTGATGAATTTGCAGAATTTCAGAACCATTGCACAACCTTTATACTGATTGATGAGCAAAGTATGTTCATGTTGTATTCAATGACTGAACTATATTGCTTTTCCTGATAGATAACCTAGGTCCCATTGTTATGCCACATCATCACTGAAAACATGTCACATGCCTACATTTATCTTTTTGAACTAATAATGAATTTAATTTTGAAAATCCTGTGATTGTGTATCAGTTGTAGAAATATAGTGGGTACATAACTAAAGGAGAGCGAAGCATGAGCTGACATCTATATTTGCATTACTCTTGCAATAACTTTCCTGACATTTAAGCTAAACATCATTTAGTATCTTTCCAAGAATTTTTTTCTCTATTTTTTTATGTAGTGCTATTCATCATGTCAATTTTATCTATATTTTCAGGGTTTTATGTTTTTCTATTAAACTAGTTTTCCCTATATGGTACAATCTTTACAAAAATCCACCTTAATTCAAGTGAGTAAATATCTTTCATTCATTTAAGCATTCTTTCATTTTTGGTCACTTATTCTTATTTGAATAAGATATATAAAACTTAAATGAGAATATTGTCCATGTAATTATTCTCCATAATATGAACCACTTCTGAGAAGTATAAGGAATTTTTCAAATATATGAATTATTTTGTTTTCCTAGATATATCCTGCCAATAAATGATAACAATTTTTAAAATAATTTTGAACAGTACTTACCTTTCCTATTTACTCATTGTATATTCATTATTGCACTCTCTTTAATTGTTCATTATATATGTATATATATATATGCACACATATAGGTGTTATATATATGTATAAACATGTATGTATACATATATTTGTATTAAAATATCTGTAAGGACATGTAAGTGAAATAAAAGAAGTAAAAGAAATGGGGAAGGTCATTATATGCTCCACATGTCTTACAGTTTTCATAATGCCTCAAATTAGATGACATTATTCAATTTATTATTACACTTTTTACCTTTACATGTGTTTTTCTACCTACCTTGTGGTCTCTTCCACTAGGATCAAATTAGCTGTTTCCATTTACAGACTTCTAAATGCTGGAGTACCCTAGGGCTCAGTTCTTAGATTCCTTTTCTTATCGATTACGTTTTCCTTCTCAATACTCTCATATAGCCTCATGACTTTATAATTTTCCTAAATATGTATATGAAAATATCTAAGCGAATCCCACTGTCCCATACATCCACAAGAATGGGATTCTAATTGAAAAAAATATATATTCCATGCTTGCATAGTTCAATCAAAATGGATTATATTGTCATGTATAACTAAAAAGAACCCAAAAGAGAACCATCTATAAATGCTATTTATAAATGACTTTTCAAATTTATATTAGAATTCTATAACCAAAAGCTACTTAGACCTCCACTTGGACATGCAATAGACCTCTCAAAATATTCACATCTAGGTGTTTTCACTAAACTACTCCACTCACTCTTTTCCTCATCACTTAAAAGTAACTTCACTGCACATGTCAAAAACATTGGGGTCATGATGAACTCCTTTGTGTCATACCTACTGAACAAGTGATCCACCACTGAATCCAATCAGCCATACTGTGTAAATATATTCAGCACCTAACAGCCTTGCCACCTGCTCAGCTCTCACTCTCCTCCAAGCCACCACCATTACCTGCTTGGATCACTGGTCTCTCTGCTTCCATCCTTATTCCCCTGCAGTCTGCCAAAAACACAGATGCCAGCATGATCCTGTTGCAAAACAAGTCAGGTCGTGCTTTTTGTGTGCTTAAAACTCTCTAGGAGATGATAATTACATTTACATACAAATGAAAGACCAAGTGACCTACAACACCAAACCTTCCAAGACATGGACTCCAAATATTCTCTTGTTATTCTCTTTGGTGATCATGCTTGCTTCATGCTTGCTTCTGCCTGGCTCCCCTTCCAGAGCTTTCACATATGTGTCATTACCTGGATCCTCATTCCATATGATTCTCCCTCACCAATTCCTTGAAGATAAGGGTTTTCATCTGTTTTGTTCTCCAATATATGCCAACTACCTAGAAATGTGCTTGGCACATAGCAGGTGCCAAATAAATATTTTGTTGCCTAATAAATATTTGTTGCATGGATGATGAAGGAGTCATACAGTTTAGAATAATTACTCCAGAATTGCAATTTGGCAGATTTCAGACCTGAACCTAGGTCTGGCTGACACCATATCCAAATAACCTGAAATAATTTGGAATAGTCTCACTTTTCTAGTTTCCAAATTTATCTTTTCCTTGAAGCTTTGATAAAATCACTTGCAAAAATATCTGGGTTAATGTTTTATTGGTTGGATATTTAAAGACTTATTTTTTAAAGAACTGTATAACTATTTTGGTTCTTTGTCTCTTTCTGTGTTAGTTTTTCTAAGCTACAATGTCTAAAAATTTACTTCTTCAGATTTTCATATTTATTATCATCAAACTGTTTATAATTTTTTCAGGGGTCTACGACCATCCTCTAGTTCAGTGGTTCACTGAAAGACTCATGAACCTCCACATAAAGTTATACTCACAAATAGGATTTATTAAAACAAAAGATGCATTGTAGGGATAGCAGGGAAAACACACACAAAACAAGGGATAGAAGGTCAGATCCAGACTTCCAGGTCCTCCTCCCTTCCTGTGAGCGTTGCATGGTCTCTGACTAAAAATTCCAAAGATGGGCAAAAGATATATTCTAATCTAGGGAAACCCATTTGCATTTTGTAGTCTAGAGTTCTTAAAATGTCTTAAGTAGCTGTATGACCAATTATGGTGTTAACCTCAAACCAGACGCACTCCATAAATTTTGTTTTAATTTCTTTTTTTAATGAGGCTGGCAGTTGAATACAACCTGGTCACTGACTGGGGCATACAGAGTAACCTGCTAATCACTAACTTTCTGAATATATCAAGAGTTATCTTGACCAAGTGACAATGCCAGGATGCCATAGAGAAAAGCAAGAACTAAGAAGAGCAGATGTGTTATTTCACTCTTTCTTCTTAATCTTTATCACTATAGCATCTATGTTTTTTCATTCATAATATGTTTATTGTGCTGACAAATTTTGCTTACTCATTTATTGCCACAATTTTGTACTCCTATTTCAAAGAACATATTATGTCATTTAGATCTTCTGTAATATACTCTATAAAGTTAGATATTCTATAACGTTACATAAAATGCATATTAAAATTTATAATATATAATATTTACTATATATTCGATATTACTATGTAATATATTCTGTATATATTCTACATTGAATATTATAAACTACATCTACTCTAGTATAATATATTCTATATTATTTATTCTTTCATTTAACTCTTTTTTTCTTCCATTTTCTTTGGGATTATTTTGATAAGTTTGATTTATATCCTTATGTTTTGTCATATTTGCATAAATAGTGCAGGTATGCCTAAAAATAGTGTGTATTCTTTAAGTTATGGATACATTGCCCTAAATATATATGTTAGATAAAACACATGCTAAAGTTTTTCTAATCTTCTGTAAGTTCAGTGAAGTTGTTATTGTTGTTGTTTTCGTTTACTTGATTTATAAAATACTAGGAAAGTTGTGTTAAATCTTCTTCCCTTCTAGTTTAGCTTGTCAATTCCTGCTCATAGTTTGTCATTTTTGGTTTTATATTTTGGTGATATTCCCCCATGCACACAAGTTTGCAGTTGTTCAACCATTTTATGAAGCTTTTCTTGTTATGTACTGACACTTTATGTTTAGAAATTCACTTTGTCTTGAGCCCTCTTCAGTTTGATCTTACCATTGCTGTAGGAGTATTATTTAGGTTATTTTTACCTAAATATTTCTCCATCATTTTACCTTCAAACAGTTTGTATCTGTTCGATAAATTTGGGTACCAAATTTATTAAGTACACTTGGTTACTTGTGAAATCCCTTCTCTAGCTTTATTTAAATATTTTCTCATTCATTTGTTTGCGAATATCTTCAGGAACTATACCGAACAGTAAAAGCTTTGAAGATTTTTGTCACAAATATTTTAAATTTGATTCAATATTACCAATTGCTGTTGGAAGTCTACATTCTCACCAGAAGTGCAAATGCATTTGCTGACACTTAGCATTTTCCAGCTTTCTAAATTTTGTGACTCTATGTATTGTGGTGTACAATTTACTGTAATTTGTATTTCTCTGATTACAGTCTTTCTTTGGCATCCTCAAGAAATTTTTTCCTAGACATCTCCTCTTCTGCTACTCCTCACCACAGCAGATACCAAAATCAAAAAATGCTCAAATTCATTCTACAAAATAGCACAACATTTGCATATAACCTATGTACATCCTCCCGTATATTTAAATCATCTCTAGGTGATTTATAATACATATTGCAATCTAAGTGCTGTGTAAATAGCACTTAGCTGTTATACCATATTGCATGGAAATAATAAAAAGAAAACAAGATCTTTATTGGTTAGCAGAGAAGCAATTTTTTAAAGAACATTTTTGATCTATGGTTAGTGAAATCCCTGGATGTGAACTCTTGAATGACTGACTGTACTATTTAATTTGAGCACTTTTTCCTATTTGTTTGACTTTTAGGTTTTCTTATCTGTGGATTATCTTCCTATCATTTACCTATTTTTAAATTAGGGCAATTTTAAAAAAAAATCATTCCCAAAATTCTAGTGCTTATTCTATTAATCCTTTGAATTTGGAACATTACAAATATTCTCTTCCAGTCTGAATTTTTTCTACAAACTTTGTTGAATGGTTATCCTATATGAGTAAGTTCTAGAGATTTACTGTACAACACAGTGCCTCCATTTGAAAATGTGGTATAGTGCACTTCAAAATTTGTAAGTGGGTAGTTCTCATGTTAAGTGTTCTTGTTTCAAAAACAAAGACAAATGAAGAATTCAAGGTAACTTAGGGAGGTATCGAGTATGTTTATCATCTTGATTGTGGTGACACTGTTACAGGGTGCTTGCAATTGTATAAATGCACCAAACTGAAAACATCGAATATGTGCAGTTTTTTGTATATCAATTATACCCCTCAAAAGCTGTTAAAGAATGGACAAAACCTGTTAAATTTTATATAATCAAATTCACTAAACTAATTGTTTAGTTTGGAGTCTACACTTTTGAAGTTTTGCTTTAGTCCTTTTCCTATCTATGTCAGAAAAATTTTTATCAACAATATTTCCTATTAACTTTGAAAATACAATTTTACATTTACTTATTTAATTTAGCCAGCATTCACTTTTATACATATTTGGAAAGCAATGTTCTTTATTTTTTTTTTCTATTCAATAAGTTCATTTTCTCAACACAATCTTAATGAATTATCCATTCTTTCTTCATTTAATTCTAGAGGCATTTGCAGATTATGTGGAATTTTTGTATCCATATAAGTTTATTTCATTTCTGGCATATCCATCCAGTTCCTTTGTTCTATTAGATTGTTCCTGAGGCCCGGTGGATTATTATTTTACTACCACTTGGTAATATGCTCTAATGTCTGTCAGGGAAAGTTTGTTCACTTTGTCTTGTTTTGTAATATTGACTTAGTCTACAGTAATATAATTTTACTTTGAACTTTAGCCCTTTTCTTTGCAAATATCTTCTTTTCCTATACATGTGTGTATAAATTAACATCCTATCCTTACATATTTTAACCAAATTTAGGTCACATTGTATATTAATTTGAGTCTATTTTTCCCTCTGATCATTTTCCTGATTTGATTTGGAATTCTTGTATGTCTGCTAATCACTCTCTTGAATTTCATCATAGTTTATATGTTTCATATTTTAAAAACTAATTTCTTATTGGCAGTTCTTTAGATTGTTTCCAATTTTTCACTATTATAAATCATGCTGTAAAGAACAGCATTGAACATGCATCTTTTTAAACATCTGTGATTGATTCCTTAGGACACATAGCTAGAAATCAATCCCCTTTATCAAAGTATACACTGTTTTTTGAAGCTTTCTCCTTGTGCTGCCTAATTACCCTCGAGACAGTTCATACTCACTTTTTCACAACAAGGATATGAGAGTGTCTAGTTCCAATTCTGTGTGTTCTATGATATGGAGAATAAATATTATTTCAATTGTTATTAAAGTTTTTACCTATGTAGGAAAAATAGTATAAGAAAATAGTGTAATTATTACTAGTAGATGTTGAACACTTTAAGAATATTTATTTGAATTTATGTGTACATTTATTTCCTCTATTCAGCCTTCCTCTGAGATACTGAACTTAAAAATTTTTTTTTCGAAAGTTTTATTTTTAATGTTTAAGGTATACCAAGGTTGTGTGTGCATGTACACACACACACACACACACACACACACACACACAAACACACACACCCAATGCTGGAGATCTGGTTGCTTGGTTGCTGGAGGTTCCATCAGGGTATCTTAACCCTAGCACCGTGGACACTTGGAATGGACATTTCTTCTTTGTTGAGGAAATCTTTCCTGGCTATTGCAGGATGTTAGCTGTATTTCTAGCCCCTGTCTCCTGTATGTCAATACCATCTGTTCTCCTATGAAATTATATTAATCAAAGATGCTCCAGACATTGCCTAATGCCTCTTGGAAAGAAAAATTATGTTACTAGAGAAGTACTCCATTAGAGAATAAAACACAATGTCCTCCCTGCCCTGGGGGAGCAACTAAGAAACATAAAACAAGCAAATATATTAATACAATAATGTGTTCTCTGAAAAGTCGTGCTGTGGAAACAGGAAGAAAAGAAATGGGAGAACACAAGAGGGTCATGGGGGAATAGGAACATGTGTACCAATGAGAGCTCAGAGTCTGGCAGAGACCAAGAGGGAGTGAGCATGTGGGTGAGGGGATATGCTGAGCAGAGAGGGTGAGTCCACAATAACGGTGAGTGTCAGCGATTGGAGGTGGGTCAAGGAGGAAGCAGCAGCTGCATTTTGAATGATCTCGTGGGCTGGTCCAGGAGTTTTGATTTTACCCCAAGTGAGAAGTAATGGATGGCCTTGGATTAAGAGAGTTGAACTATCATTCCTTAGATGATCAATAGATTATTGTTTCTGATTATTGACAAATTACTGAAAGATTATTGTCTCTTTTCCTTTTTCTTTGATTTCTTGGATCTGTAATTTAACTAGAAGAGTTTTTCTAGCTTTCTCTTCCAATATTTTATTGGTTATTTTTACTTACACAGGACAGTAGAATCCATTTTGATGTAATGATACAGCATGGAATATATTCAATTTATTTTATGTGTTTTTTTTTGTTTTTACTTTTGCATATTAAGCTTTGTTTACCCTTCTATGCTACAGAATAATTTCTAATTTCTTTTATTTGTGTTCTACTTTTCTATTTCAGCTCCTGGCAATGCAGTTGCATATTCCTTGTGTCTATTACAATTTTAAATTAGGCAACTAAACATTTTGTTTCCATTTGATCTTTCTTGACCTCAGACTGTTGTATCTTTATGACTTTCTTTGATGGCCTCACATGCACCACACATTCTTGAACTCTGTGGAAGATGTTATTCAGGAATTTGTCATATAACACTTGTTGTTAAAAAGAAAATCTATTGATTTTTCCAAGTTGCCTCTATTTCATGGGTAACCCTTTTTAATGTGCATTACAGAGAAGAAAGTCAATGCTTTGAAAAAACTGATTCAGAATGATTCTGTCCATATTGGTTATTGGTAAGGAAAGGTTTACATTTAATGTAAATTACATTTTCAATTTAGACTCTTCATTTTCAATGGGCTGCTTCTGCATCTTTGCTACTGTCCCACAAAACTGGTATAGGCATTTTCTTTCATCCTCTCCAAGTACAGACCTCTGAATAACATAAGAGCTGGAAGTATCCCTGCCCCTCCAGGTCACATCCATGAGGTCCAGACTGAGTGCTTTGAGTCACCTGTGTGTCCAGATGTGCTGCATGAACCCCTTACTTCTAATTCGTTTCTCCTCCAAGTGGGAATATTGATGGGCTTTATTTCCTTCTTAGAAATGATATTTTATCCTCCCTTCAGTTTATCCATCTGCCCATTTGCAGTAAACATTTCTTATGTTTCCTTGTTTTGACCATCTCACTTCCCCAGTTTCCAGGCTTGTTGGAGGCAGATAATGACTTTATTATTATTTTTTTTTCTTTGTTTTCTCAATGGGAATCTGGGAAGACAGGAATTAGACTTGTGTCTACCCTGCTACCTTACTGGGAGATTCTTTATCCTAATCCATCTATTTATTTGAGTATATATAATTTCTATATGAATAGGGCATTTCCCAGGTGTTTGAATGAGTCATTAGACATAGGTGAAATGTGAAGGAGCAGAGCATTGCTTAACAGTGGTTGCCAAACTGCAAACCTGAAAAGGAAGTTTCGATGCCTGTATAGCTCTGGAGGGAACTGACTGCTCCAAACAGAGTATGAAGCAACTGATTGAGATGAGTCTGGCTTGATCAGGACTGAAAGGATCTTTGTGCGTGGTTGCTAGACTGCAGGATCTGATCTTGGATAACACTTAGAATCTTACATAGACCGTTTTTTCCCCCATTATTTTACTATTTTGAGCTGTGCATGCTTCTTACATGTGGAATTTCCTCTGTAGAACAGAAAGAGATTTTTTTTAACTTTAAATAGTAAATAAAAATTTAAAATATTAGCTTTTGGTAGTAAAGCAATCTCCTTTCAGTGAGTACCATTTTGACAATGTTTCTTTCAGATGTATTTTTCTATTTTTCTCCCTCAACACATACAGCACACACATTATTACAAATAATGATTTTAAACTATTTTTTCTTTAGAACAAAATTTTCTGGATGTCTCCTCATGTGTATAAATAAGTTTGCAACATCATTTCTGCTACATAAAACATATTATTTTGGATGGATTTGACATGATTCATTAATTTCCCTAATTTATTTTTATTAAGGGAGACAGTTTTTGCATTGTTTGGGCTTATATAATAGCTTAAATATACTTCTTTCTATGTTAATGTGGGTATGTTGCCCAATCGTTGTGCCAATAGTGTTAACTTTCTATCACTACAGCAAACACTTGAGATAATCAACTTATAGAGAGAAAAGTTTGTTTTGGATCACAGATTTGCAGATTCCAGTTACATGATTAGTTGCTTCTAACAACGGATTGTGTTGGGACCCCAATGGCAGGGAGCATATGGTGAAGCAAGACTACTTTACTTCATGGCTAGGAAGCAAAAGGAAAGAAAAGAAGTGTCCACATATGAAAGAAAAACAAACAACCAAAAATAACCCTTGACTCCTGACATTCTGTCTTATTTCACTTAGTATTATGTTCTCCAGTTCCATCCATTTACCAGAAAATGTCATAATTTCATTCTTCTGTTTGGCTAAGTAAAACTTCGTTGTGTATACCTATCACATTTTCTTAAACCATTCATCTATTGATGGTTACTTGGACGGTTCCATAACTTGGCTATTGTGAATGGTGCTGCTACAAATATTGATGTGACTGTATCACTGTAATATGCTGATTTTAGTTCTTTTGAATAAAAACCAAGGAGTGGGATAGCTGAGCCGATGGTGATTCCATTCCTAGTTTTAAAAGAAATCTCCATGCTGCTTTCCATAGTGATTGTATTAATTTGCAGTACTATCAACAATGCATGTTTGTTTTCTCAAATCCTCACCAGCATTTTTATTTGTGTTCTTGATGATTCCCATTCTGACCAGAATGAGATAAAATCTTAGCGAAGTTTTGATTTACACTATCCTTATTGCTAGAGATGTTGAACAGGTTTTCGTATATTTGTTGACAATATGTATTTCTTCTTTTGAGAAGTGTCCGTTTAGGTTTTTTGCCTATTTATTAATTGGGTTATTTGGAAATTTTGGAGGGACAGGAAAGGAGAGGACACTTGAAAGGAATCTAACAAAATTATGCTATATGCATGTATAAATATACAACTGTGAATTCTACCTTTATGCATATCTATAAAGCACCAATCCAAAGAGAAAGAAATAAACAAGTGAAAGGAAGACCAGTAGAATAGAAGGAGAATAGGGGGAGGGAAGAGGAGAGTGAAGGGGGGGGAGGGCACCAGGGATTGAAATGGAGTAAATCAAATTCCATGCATATATAATTTTGTCGAAATGAACCCAATAATTATGTATAACTAATATGCTATAAAAGGGGAAAAAAGTGTAGACAGGAACAATGTCTCACTATCACCTTTGTGGGCAATACCCTGAAGACTTCCCACGAGACCCCAGGTTTTAAAAAGTCCACCATCTTCTAAGAGTACCATAAGGTGGGGACCAAACTTTGACACATGGACTTTTGGGGACACATATCCCAGTATAGGATCTATAATACTATAATAGTACTATTAGAGAATATATTCCTCCAAGTAGGTCAAAAAGGATATGACATATTTTGCATGTGTTTATGATATATATTATAGTATGTATATATATATGTATAGATATACAGATAAATGCATACATTTCACTGTCAATTGCCTTTTAGAAAAATGTACCCATTTATTCTTAGAACATATTTAGGCAAGTATTATATACCACATTTTTTTAATAATTGGACATTAGTAAAAAAGAAAATTCCTCCCAAACTGACTTATGATGCACTTGGACTTGGACTTGATGCAAAATAACTAAGATGAAGACTTTATACCCTATGAATTTATAGTCATTTTCTACATCTGAGACATTATCACCCACATGATAGAATAGTGAGAAAGTATGAAATTACATCTGGGTGGATTATTTTTTGACAAGTTGCTAGCTCTCTAATGAGCTTTTAACTTCTTTTAATGTTGTAGGTACAGAAACTTGTTTCCACATTAATTTTCTCTAGAATGTCTATTCAAATGCTATTCACTTATTATGTTCTCTTCAAGTACTTCTAGTCATGCTAGAGGGATGCCTTTGCCAAATACATGAAATTCATCCTGCTAATGTGATGTCTTGCTGGGGGCGAAAGTACTACTAATGAATTTGAAAATTAGAACAAGAATAATAGAATTTGGCACTTGTGCCTTCAGTCACATATGAAGGAAAAATCAGGATTATAATTAACAGAAGTTTTATAACATGCATTAAACTATTGACTTAAAAATACTGCATTCCAGGTAGGAGAATGTAATGCATAATAGTATATGATATGTACAGCATGTGACTCTTACATTCCCAGAAAACAGCATTGTCTAATAAGAAAAGTGTTAGAAGCTTCTTACAAACTCTGTGGTTACCCTTACCTTTAAGAAAGAACCTGACTTCACTTAGCAATTGCTAAGGATTCTGCATAGAGAAACTGTCCCAATAAATAAGTGGCTGTGAAATTCAAGGAGTCAGAGCACCACACAAAAGCCCAGGGGTCATTGTTTTTTCTTGTTAAAATTATGTATTTTTTCCTAACTACTTCAGGCCTTTTTGCTATTTACAAAATATACAAAATGTTCCCACCTTCCCAAGAGAAGGGCATCCCGTAGATGGTTAAATAGAAAGTCATGCCAGGTGGAATCAATTAGCACTAATTAACAGAATCTTTCTGTTTTTATAACCTACCCTATCAGTGGAGGTGTTTAAAGGTCTGAGAACTGTGGTGAACAGCCCTGTCACAGTTCTGGGAGGTAAATGGTCCAATTAGTGAGCAACACTTGGCTGCCATGGTCAGGGAAGTTGCTGACCTTTCCTTCATGATGATTTTCCACCTCTCTCTGACTTTGAAAAACACACTCTCTGCTGGTGCCTTGAATTGTAGGCTTAAAGTCTGTAATAGTCGATTCTTTTTGCAGTCTTGCCCTTTTCTAGGTAAAGGGAATCCAGAGATTTTGGTTCCCCCAGCCAGGATTTTTTTTTTTTCTTTTTTTTGCTCCAGAGTGTAAGTAAAGGTAAAGGAAGAGGGAGTGGTGGGGAAAATTGTCTGCAATTTAGAAAGCAGGGAGGAATCAACTTTCATGAAATATTATTTAAAATGCCAGTTTTAGGATCTGCACAAGTTCCTAAGTCGACCATGAAAAAAAAAAAAACTCTATAGAGTTCAAATATTTTGTGTTATTTCTGTGATGCAGGTGTTTAATAACAATGATTACACATTAGTTGATAATTTATAATTTAATACATTATGTATGTATGTAGATATTTTATGTCAAAACAAAAATAGAAGGAAGGATCAATCATCTCTGTGTTATATAAATAGGACCTAGTGATGCAGTTCAAAGAAATTGAAAACTAAGAATTTCCGATGCTAATGATTGGTTCTGTTCTACCTCCTCCCCAGGAGTCAGGTCAGTGCTCTGTCTCTCTGTCTGGCTTTCTTCCTCACAGTGTACATTTTTTATCTGCTAACTGGAAGAAGTGGGAACCTTTGCAAATAGGGATAGGATATTGGGTTATTTACCTGCTTATTCTTCCACATTACAGTATTATCTCATTATGATAATGAAAGCCATGACTCTTCTCACATAAATACATGTGTACAAAGTACTGGGGACTCAAGGATCCCTGAAGCTTATCCATGACCCCAGATAAGTGAGTGAGGTCTCTGAGAGCGGATAATACATATTGTGTTCATCTGCTTTAGCTCATGATGATCCCTAGGCATATGTTAGCTGTGGGATTCATAGATTTCATTATTTCCTAACTTCTCACAAACTATGCTTTTTTAAATTATTTAAACAAGTGGGATACATGTTGTTTCTCTATTTGTACATGGAGTCAAGGCATACCATTTGTTGTTTGATTCATTCTGTTATTTTTTCCCTTCCCCCTCACGCTTCCCACCCCTCTTTTCCCTCTATACAGCCCTTCCTTCTTCCATTCTTACCACCCTCCTTACCCCTAACCCTAAACCTAACCCTAATGCTAACCCCTCCTACCCCCCATTATATGTCATCATCCGCTTATCAGCAAGATCATTCCTCCTTTGGTTTTTTGAGATTGGCTTATCTCACTTAGCATGATATTCTCCAATTTCATCCATTTGCCTGCAAATGCCATAATTTTATCATTCTTCAGGTGGAGTAATATTCCATCGTATATATATGCCACAATTTCTTTATCCATTCATCAATTGAAGGACATCTAGGTTGGTTCCACAAACTGGCTATGGTGAATTGAGCAGCAGTGAACATTGATGTGGCTGTATCTCTGTAGTATGCTGATTTTAAGTCGTTTGGGTATAGGCCAAGGAGTGGGATAGATGGGTCAAATGGTGGTTCCATTCCAAGCTTTCTGAGGAATCTCCATACTGCTTTCCAGAGTGGCTGCACTAATTTGCAACACCACCAGGAATGTATGAGTGTACCTTTTTCCCCACATCCTCACCAACACCTATTGCTGCTTGTGTTCTTGATAATCGCCATTCTAATTGGGGTGAGATGGAATCTTAGGGTAATTTTGATTTGCATTTCTCTTATTACTAGAGATGTTGAACATTTTTTCATATATCTGTTGATTGCTTGTACATCTTCTTCTGTGAAGTGTCTGTTCATTTCCTTAGCCCATTTGTTGATTGGATTATTTGTATTCTTGCTGTAGAGTTTTTTGAGTTCTTTATAGATTCTGGAAATTAGTGCTCTATCTGTAGTAAGAGTGGCAAAGATTTTCTCCCACTCTGTAGGCTCTCTCTTCACATTACTGATAGTTTCCTTTGCTGAGAGAAAGCTTTTTAGTTTGAATCTATCCCAGTGGTTGATTCTTGCTTTTATTTCTTGTGCTATGGGAGTCCTGTTAAGGAAGTCTGATCCTAAGCTGACATGTTGAAGATTTGGACCTACTTTTTCTTCTATATGATGCAGGGTCTCTGGTCTGATTCCAAGGTCCTTGATCCATTTTGAGTTGAGTTTTGTGCAGGGTGAGGGATAAGGGTTTAATTTCATTCTGTTGCAGATGGTTTTCCAGTTTTCCCAGCACCATTTGTTGAAGAGACTGTCTTTGCTCCATTGCATATTTTTGGCCCCTTTGTCTAGTGTGAGAAAATTGTATTTATTTGGGTTTGTGTCCATGTCCTCTATTCTGTACCATTGATCTACCTTTCTATTTTGGTACCAATACCATGCCATTTTTGTTATTGTTGCTTTCTTGTATAGTTGAAGATCTGGTATTGTGATACCCCCTGTTTCACTCTTCCTGCTAAGGATTGCTTTAGCTATTCTGGGTTTCTTATTCTTCCAGATGAATTTCATAATTGCTTGCTCTATTTCTGTAAGGTATGTAATTGGGATTTTAATTGGAATTGCATTGAATCTGTATAGCACTTTTGGTAGTATGGCCATTTTGACAATATTAATTCTGCCTATCCAAGAACATGGGAGATCTTTCCATCTTCTAAGGTTTTCTTTAATTTCTTTCTTTAGTGTTCTGTAGTTCTCATTGTAGAGGTCTTTCACCTCTTTTGTGAGATTGATTCCCAAGTATTTTATTTTTTTCAAGGATCTAGAATAAGCTTTCTTTATGTGCTCAGCCACCCAGGCACTCAGAGGCTGCTGCAGCCGGTGTCCTTAGAGGCTTGGCTACTGCTTGAGGCTATCTTTTCTCCAAGTATTTTATTTTTTTCGATGCTATGGTGAATGGGGTCGTTTTCCTAACTTCTCTTTCTGAAGATTCATCACTTATGTATAAAAATGCATTGGATTTATGAGCATTGATCTTGTAACCTGCTGCTTTACTGAATTCACTTATGAGTTCTAAGAGTTTTCTGGTGGAATTTCCAGGGTCCTCTAAATATATAATCATTTCATCAGCGAACAGGGATAGTTTGAGTTCCTCTTTTCCAATTCGTATCCCTTTAATGTCTTTGGTCTATCTAATTGCTCTGACTAGAGTTTCGAGGACAATGTTGAATAGAAGTGGTGAAAGAGGGCATCCCTGTCTTGTTCCAGTTTTTAGGGGAAATGCTTTCAGTTTTTCACCATTTAGAATGATATTGGCCATGGGCTTAGCGTAGATGGCCTTTACAATGTTAAGGAATGTTCCCACTACCCCAATTTTTTCTAGTGTTTTGAGCATGAAGGGATGCTGTATTTTATCAAATGCTTTTTCTGCATCTATTGAAATAATCGTGATTCTTAACTTTAACTCTATTGACATGGTGAATGACATTTATTGATTTCTTGATGTTGAACCAAACTTGCATCCCTGGGATAAAACCCACTTGATCGTGGTGCACTATCTTTTTAATATATATTTGTATGCAATTTGCTAAAATTTTGTTGAGAATTTTTGTGTCGATGTTCATTAAGGATATTGGTCTGAAATTTTCTTTTCTTGATGTGTCTCTGTCTGGTTTAGGTATCAGGGTGATATTGGCTTCATAGAATGAGTTTGGGAGGGTTCCCTCCTCTTCTATTTCATGGAATACTCTGAGGAGTATTGGAATAAGCTCTTTAAAGGTTTTGTAGAACTCGGCTGAGAACCCATCTGGTCCCGGACTTTTCTTTGTTGGTAGGCTTTTGATGACCTCTTCTATTTCATTGTTTGAAATTGATTTACTTAAGTTGTGTATGTCCTACTCATTCAGTTTAGGTAATTCATACGTCTCTAGAAACTTGTTGATGTCTTCGAGGTTTTCTGTTTTGTTGGAGTATAGATTTTCAAAATAGCTTCTAATTATGTTTTGTACTTCACTCATGTCTGTTGTGATATTTCCTTGTTCATTCCGAATTTTAGTAATTTGAGTTTTCTCCTTCTTTCTCTTTGTTAGTGTGGCTAAGGGTTTATCAATTTTGTTTATTTTTTCAAAGAACCAACTATTTATTTTGTCAATTTTTCCAATTGTTTCTTTTGTTTCGATTTTGTTGATTTCAGCTCTGATTTTAACTATTTCCTGTCTTCTACTACTTTTGTTGTTGGTCTGCTCTTCTTTCTCTAGGGCTTTGAGCTGTAGTGTTAAGTCGTTCATTTGTTGATTTCTACTTTTTTTGTTGAATGCGCCCCATGAAATAAATCTTCCTCTAAGTACTGCTTTCATAGTGTCCCAGAGATTTTGATATGATATGTCTTTGTTCTCGTTTACCTCTAAGAATTTTTTAATTTCCCTCCTGATGTCTTCTGTTATCCATTCATCATATAATAGATTGTTATTTAATCTCCAAGTATTGGACAAGTTTCTGTTTTTTTATTCTGTCATTTATTTCTAATTTCAGTCCCTTATAATCTGATAGAATACGAGGTAGTATCTCTATCTTCTTGTATTTGCTAACAGTAGCTTTGTGGCATAGAACATGGTCTATTTCAGAGAAGGATCCATGTGCTGCTGAGAAGAAAGTGTATTCGTTCTTTGTTGGATGGTATATTCTATATAAGTCAGTTAAGTCTAAGTTGTTGTTTGTGTTATTAAGATCTATGGTATTTTTCTTCAATTTTTGTTTGGAAGATCAGTCCAGTGGTGAGAGAGGTGTGTTAAAATCCCCTAATATTATTGTGTTGTGGTCTATTTGATTTCTGGAATGGAGAAACATTTGTTTGACGTATATGGATGAGCCAATGTTCGGGACATAGATATTTATGATTGTTATGTCTTGCTGATTTATGCTTCCCTTAAGCAGTATGTAATGTCCTTCTTTATCCCTTCTGACTAGTTTTGGCTTGAAGCCCACTTTATCTGAAATGAGGATGGATACTCCAGCTTTTTTGCTGTGTCTGTGTGCATGGCATGTTTTTCCCCATCCTTTCACCTTTTGTCTATGGGTATCTTTTTCTATGAGATGAGTCTCTTGCAGGCAGTATATTGTTGGATTTTTCTTTTTAATCCCATCTGCAAGTCTATGTCTTTTGATTGATGAGTTCAGGCCATTAACATTCAGGTTTTTATTGTGATATGATTTGTATTCCCAGTCACTTGACTCATTTTTGTTTTTTGACATGATTTGGTTTCCCCTTTATTTGGCTATTCCTTTAGGCTAGTTCCTCCCGTTGCTGATTTGAATCGATGTTTTTCATCTCTTCCTCATGGAATATTTTGCTGAGAATGTTCGTAATGCAGGCTTTCTTTTTGTAAATTCCTTTAGCTTTTGTTTATCATGGAAGGATCTTATTTCATCATCAAATCTGAAAGTAAGTTTCCCTGGGTATAAGATTCTTGGTTGGCATCCATTTTCTTTCAGGGCTTGGTAAATGTTGTTCCAGGCCCATCTAGATTTTAGGGTCTGGGTTGAAAAATTTGCTGATATCTATATTGGTTTCCCCCTGAATGTAACTTGTAATATTTTCTCTCGTATCCTTTAAAATTCTGTCTTTATTTTGTGTGTTAGTTATTTTCATAATAATGTGCCTTGGTTGGGTCTGTTGTAATTTTGTATATTTGGATTCCTATAAGCCTCTTGTATTTGGTTTTCCATTTCATTCTTCAGATTTGGGAAATTTTGTGATATTATTTCATTAAATAGATTATTCATTCCTTTGGTTTGTTTCTCTAAGCCTTCCTCAATCCCAATAATTCTTAAATTTGGCCTTTTCAAGATATCCCATAATTCTTGCAGATTCTGTTCATGATTTCTTACTATCTTCTCTGTTTGGTCAATTTTGTTTTCAAGATTAAATATTTTGTCTTCAATATGTGAGGTTCCGTCTTTCAAGTGTTCTATCCTATTGGTTATGCTTTCTATGGAGTTTTTAACTTCGTTTATTGTTTCCTTCATTTCAAGGATTTCTGGTTTTTTTTTTCAGTATCTCTAACTCTTTATTGAAATGATCTCTTGCTTCCGTATTTGCTCTTTTAACTGTTGATTGGTACGATCATTTAATGCCTGCATTTGCTCTTTCATCTCCTTGTTTGCTTCCCTGATTGTTTTAATTATGTACATTCTGAACTCCCTTTCTGACATTTCTGCTGTGCTGTCATTGGGTTTTTTTGATATAGTATCTCGGTTTGTTTGGGAAATTTTCTTCCCTTGTTTTCTCATATTGGTCAGATGTCAGTGGGACTCTGTGATATTGCAGATTTCCTCTATTGGCTTATAGTGTCCCTGTAGTTTTCCAGTGTATCACCTCCCAGCCTTCAGTAGCCTGAAGTCTTGGAGTAACTTGATAATGCAGTGCTTCCGAAGAAAGCTGCACCTAGCCCGCTACTGGTTCCTGGGCTTGGAGCTGGTCTGTGTGGAAAGGCTCTCCCTGGGGGACCTGCTCCAAGAAGCTGGCCCTGTGGGAGGAGCCCACCACTGGATTGTGCAGGGCTGCCTGGGGAAGACTCTAGCTGCCCTGCCCTACTCTAATAAGGTGCCCGAATCCAGGCCTGCCTTTGGGCCGAGCTTCACCAAGTGGGGGATACTCACCCTGTGGCTCTATTGTAGTCCGAATCTCTGAATGCCTCCCTTTCTTGAATCCTGGGTCTGGAGTGACTTGATATGCAGTCAGCCTCTAGTCCGCCATCTTGGATCGCCCTGTGGAAAAAACCTGAGCCCGGAGGGGGCAGGTCCGCCTGGAGAGGTCTCTGGCTGCCCTTCCCTAGTCCCAGAGGCTGCTTGCAGGTCAGAGGTCTCCGCTGGCTTGGGGACTTGTGGTCGGCCCTGTGTAGAAAGGCTCTCACTGGGTGGTCTGCTCCGAGAAGCTAGCCTAGAAAGGTGCTTCCCGCCAGAAGGAGCCGGGCTGCTTGGGGAAGTCGCTTGCTGCCCTGTCCTAGACCCTGAAGGCGCTGCACCAGCTCAGGGACTTGGAGCTGGTTCCTTGCAGAAAGGCTCTGACTGGGCGGCCTGTTCTGAGAAGCTTGAGAGGCTTGCAGTGTGGGAGGAGCCCACCACCAGAGTGCACAGGGCTGCCTGGGAGGACTCTAGCTGTCCTGCCCTACTCTAATAAGCCACCCGATTCTGGGCCTGCCGCCCGGGCCGAGCTTCACCGGGTGGGGGAGGCTCACCCTGTGGCTCTATTTTAGTCCAAGTCTCTCAATTCCTCCCCTTGTTGAATCCTGGGTTCTGGAGTGACTGGAGATGCAGTCACCTTCTAGTCTGCCATCTTGTATCACCCTGTGGAAAAAGCCTGCGGCCGGAGGGGGCAGGGCCACCTGGAGAGGTCTCTGGCTGCCCTGCCCTGGTCCCAGAGGCTGCTTGCAGATCAGAGGTCTCCACTGGATGGGGACTTGTGGCTGGGTCTGTGTAGAAAGGTTCTCACTCGAGGACCTTCTCCGAGAAGGTGGAGAGGCTTGCCGTGTGGGAGGAGCCCACTGCCAGAGTCCTCACAAACTATCAACACCCTTTTTACTCTACTAAAATCCTGGTCAGTGACTCTGGGACATCCTATGATATGAACAATGAAAATTCATTGCTTCAATTTATCCCCTTCTAATTTTTTTTTCATTCCAAATGAAGTGGCTGTAGGAACATAGGTGCTAATGTTCTACTGTGACTTCTTGAATTCTGTGCCTCTGTCATCAGGCTAATATTCTTGTGATTCTGATTGGATAAAACAGAGTTCCCTACTTATCTGATTCAGAAACAGTTATGAACTCCTGATCCAGGCGATTCCATATACTAAATACAGAACATAGAATGGGGACCAAGAGAGATAAGACCTTCTCTTTTGAGAAAAATTACTTATAGTATGATGAATGATTTAGGATTTGTCATCAGGAAATAACTATTTTATGATGTATGGACCAATGATCCATCCATCCTAACTTTATGAATGTAACTCTTCAGGAGGATTCTTTATCAAGATAGGCTTTCCCATCCATTTTGGCCTGTTTGAAATGGCTACAGACATCATTCTAATTTTACTTATTCAGTATTCTACTAGATCTGACATAACTCCAGGTCTTGTGTAAAACAGCACCCTGAAGTCATGTGCTGACTGATCAAAGATAAATCAATTATTCTAGTGATATTTTCATTTAATCAATCATTTCAGCATAATGGACAGGGTCTAAGATTTAGATACTAGTTGTAGGAATAGAAAAGGAATCAATATAATGACAAAAATAAGAACACAAGAGAAAAATTTAGCCTCTGAAAGCATAGTTACAGAAAATAGGAAGCACAGCTCAAGTCCTAGTCAAACCTACACAAAAACTTATCTCCTCAGTTCTCATTGTCTGATAAATCACATACAACTTTCTATAAAAAAGTTACAGCGCATGTTCAATGCAAAGGAAAAATGCATAGAAAATTAATATGCCAAACACCAGAATCAAATTCAGATACAGTAGAGATTTTGGAATTATCAGACCAGGACTATGAAATAACTATGATTATTATCTTCAGGGTTCTACTGTGAAAGTGGACAACATAGAAGAACAGCCAGGGAGAGAATCAGCATGAGGATATATCAAAGAGAAACTTTCAAAACTGAAATGCAAAGTGACAAAACAAAGCAAAGCAAAACAAACAAACAAAAAGGGATAGAAGAGAAAATCCAAAAGTGGTTTGGCAATTACAATAAATGTAACATATCTGTGATGGGTTTAATAAGAAAACAATAGAAAAAGTGCTTGAAGCAATAATGACTGAGTTTTTTCCAGAATTAGTGCCAGGCACCAAACTGCATGTCTAGGAAGCCCAGAGAATACCATATGGGATAAATAAAACTGCACCTCTGTCTGTCATATTCAATTTCAGTAATATAAAGGAAGAAAAAATCTTCAAAGAAACTGGGGGTGGGGAGATACTTTACCTATAAAGGAAACAGGAAATGGATTAAATTGAGCATCTTTTTAGAAACAATGGAAGCACGAATTGTGTGGAGTAAACAATGTGAAGCATGCTGGGTATGGTGACTCACCCTGTAATCCCAGTGCCTCAGGAGGCTCAGGCAGGAGGATCACAAGTTCAAAGCCAGCCTCAGAAACTTAATGAGTCTCTAAAAACTTAGCAAGAACTGTGTCAAAATAAAATAATAATAATAATAAAAATAAAAACTGGTCTGAGGATGTGACTTAATGGTTAAATATCCTTGGGTTCAATACCTGGTATGACCAAAAATAAAGAAGAAGAAGAAACATTGACAATAAAGCACTGAATTCATCAACCTAGAATTCTGTATCCAGAAGAGTTGCCTGTAAAAGTGAAATGGAAGTTAGGATTTCTCAGAAAGCAAAACTTGGGGGGAATTTTTAACAGTAGTTGGTCCCTGAAAAAAATGTTAAAAGTTCTTTAGAGAGAAGGAAATAAGGAAGATTAGAAACTCAGACATACAGAAAGAAAGAAAGAGTGTTGGGCAAGGAATAAATGAAGTAAAAGCAGATCTTTTATTATTCATATTCTCAACTGAGTTAACAGACAACAGTTGGTTCAAAATACCAATAGCAACAGTAAATTTGTTGACTATACTGTGGACAAGTGAACTTAATTTTATAAGTGACAGGATGGTGGAATTGGGAATACTCCTTTATAATGGACCTGCATTGTCTGTCAAGTGGCAGAGTGTTATTCGAAAGTGGATTTGAGTTAGTCATAAGTGTATATTGCAAGCCCTAGGGCTACCACTAAGAAAATTTCAAAAAGACGTATAATTTAGAGGGTGAGAGAGAAGAGAAAGTGAAATAAGATTCTCTGTAACATCAGAAAGGACAGAAAAAAGTGGAAGACAATAGACAAAACAAGACAACAATAACAACAAAACAACTGGGCATTCTGTAAAATATGTAGGTTTTAATCTAACTGTATCAACAATCACTTCAAATATCAATGATGTAAATACACCAGTAAAATGACAGATTGTCAGTGTGGACAATCTATAGACCCACCTATATCTTGTCTGTCAGATATCTATTTAAATATAATGACACAAGTAAACTAAATGTAAGGGATGGAGAAAGATATATCATGCTATCACTAATAAAAGGAAAGATAAAGTAGGTTGTCAGGTGGAGGCTTAGACCTTAGGAAGCAGATTCAGGATCCTGGCAGGGGGAAGAAGATGCAAGATGCAGTTCGGCTAGTAGAATCTCCCATACCAAAAGAAAAAAGAAAAGGACGTTCTTTATTCAGAAGCAGCAGCAGCCCCCAGCCTCTAGCTCCAGCCCCATATTTCCCCAGCCAGCTCCATTTAACTCCTGCCAGTTCCATTTAGCTCCCTGAGCTATTTCCATAGAACTTTTTCATATACAGCTCAGACAAAGAAGTCACATTGCCCTCAGTTTACATAAGTGGGTGCATGCTCACAACCAAATGTTTATGACCTCGAGTACATATGTTGAATCAGGGTGTTTATGACCTTGGCTACATACTAATGGCACAGCTACCAGAAACCTCACTGAGGAAGCCTAGTCATACCCATTTGGGCCTGTTGTACATAGGTGTGTTGATTTTAGTCAAAATAAATATCAGAGTAAAAAATGATCACAGATAAAGAAAAGCATTCATTGTGTATTGACAAAGGGGTCAATTCTCCAAGAAGATACAACAACCTGCCTAATGAGTCCCAAAATACATGAAGCAAAAATATATAAGATTTCATGAAGAAACAGATAAATTCACTATTACAGTCAGAGATTTTAACATCCCCCTAATCTACAACTGACAGATCAGACATAGAAAATGAGAATGGACATAGTTGAATTGAATAGCACCACCAATTCACTTTTTATTGATCAATATTTATTGACCAATCCATCAAATTACAGAACACACATTCTTTTGAAGCTTATGTGGAACATTCACCACAATAAACCACGTTATGGGTCATAAAACACACCTAAATGAATTTAAAAGAATAAAATTCAAGGTTATAAATCTGGAAACCAATATTAAAAAGATTGCTGAAAAAAAATCTCACCATCTCAAAAGATTAAAAAAATAGTAACTTTAAATACAATTGTTTCAAAAAAGTTCTCAAGAGGAATTTAAAAATGTTATTAAATGAAAGTGGAAATACAAATTATCAAAATTTTGGGGCAGCAGTGAAAGCAATGCTGAGAGGGAAATTTTTGCAATGTCTAGATATATTAGAAAAGAAAACCAAGATATAAATTCAATTATGTTACCTTCCACCTTAGTAAACTAGGGGGGGGGGAGAACAAATTTAATCCAAAGTAAAAGGAAAATAAATAATAAAAATCAGAGAAGGAATCAATGGAATTGAAAATAAAAACACAGTAGAGAAAAACAAAAAAAAGCTGATTCCCTGGATAGATTAAGATCACCCTAACCAAAAAGACCAAGAAGAAAGGGGGGCGGGCGGAGAAGAGGAAAAGGAGGAAAAAGAGGAAGAGATGGAGGAGAGAAGGGGAGGAGAGAGAAAACACCAATTATTATTATATTAATAGGCTTATAGCGATTGAACAATTGAATAAAAGTAATTAGTCTTCTAAAATAGAATCAGGCCCAGATGTTTTTATTGTTGAGGGCTAATATATAAGGAAGGAATGATTTGAATTCTCTGTCATCTACAAAGAAAATACAAGCAGAGGACCACTTTTTAACTCATTATATGAGACTAGCATTATCATAATATCCAAACTAAACAAGGAAATTACAAGAAAGGAAAACCACAATCCAGTATCTCTCTTGGACATGGATATAAAAATATTCAACAAAATATTAGTAACCTGAATCCAGTGATGTATATAAAGAACTGAACCCTATGACCAACTGGAATTATGTTTTCCAGGAATGCAATGCAGGCTCAAGGTTTGAAAACCAGTAATTGTCATTTATCTCATCATGAGACTAAATAAGAAAAGACATTTGAGCATATCAATATGATCAATAAATGCAGAAAAGTGCATTTGATAAAATCCAACACTCAGATCATGGAGAAAATACTAAAACCAAACATCTCAACAAATAAGAATAAAGTAAGAAATTGTTAATATTTGGCAGCACCCAGGCAGTGAGGATGCTGTCCCTGAGCCACCGTGGGCCCAAGGGCTTGGTGAGCTGCTGCTCTGCCCTGACCAGACTCAGGATTCAAGAAGATGAGGTATTGAGAGACTCGGGACCAACTCAGAGCTGCCCAGTGAGTCTCTCCCACTACGCGAGGCTCCCAGCCAGGGTGGTAGGTCCAGAATGAAGGGCACTTCTTGGAGGAAAGGTGCCCAGTGAGACTTCCCCACCAGGTGAGTCTTCCCCGCTGGGTGAGGCTTTTCCACCGGGGAGGTAGAACCAGAGACGCAGGCCTAGACCAGACATGCCCCAGCCTGAGGTCTAGTACCCCTGTGACTGACCATCGGTAAACAAGTGGAGGTGCCTCTGCCCACTAGTAGGGAATATTCCCCACCTGAAGGCCACCACCGCTAGAGGGTCAGCTTTCTTGTGGAGCACTGCATTATCAAGTTCCTCCAAGACTTCAGTCTACTGGAGGCTAGGAGGTGAGTTATTGAAAATCTACAGGGAAATGATAAGTCAATAGGGGAAATCTGCAATATCTCAGAGTTTCACTACTAGAGGGGTAGATACCCGAGCAATATGAGAAAACAAGGGAAGAAAATGTCCCAAACAAACCTAGATACTACATCAATAAAATCCAATGACAGCATGGCAGAAGAAAGGTCAGAAAGGGAGTTCAAAATGTACATAATTAAAATGATCAGAGAAGCAAATGATGAGAGGAGAGACCAAATGCAGGCTTTGAATGATTGCACCAAACAACAGTTAAAAGAGCAAATGAGGGAAGCAAAAGATCATTTCAATAAAGAGTTAGAGATTCTGAAAAAAAAAAAAAAAAAGAAATCCTTAAAATGAAGGAAAAAATAAACCAAATTAAAAACTTCATAGAAAGCATAACCAATAGGATAGAACACCTGGAAGACAGAACCTCAGACATTGAAGAAAAAATATTTAATCTTGAAAACAATGTTGACCAAACAGAGAAGATGGTAAGAAATCATGAACACAATCTACAAGAATTATGGGATATCATGAAAAGGCCAAATTTAAGAATTATTGGGATAGAGAAGGGCACAGAGAAACAAGCCAATGAAATGGACAATTCATGAAAAGAAATGAATAATTCATGAATTATTTCATGAATCTATTCAATGAAATAATATCAGAAAAATTTCCAAATCTGAAGAATAAAATGGAAATCAAGTACAAGAGGCTTATAGGACTCCAAATATACAGAATTACAACAGACCCACACCAAGGCACATTGTAATGAAAATACCTAACACACAAAATAAAGACAGAATTTTAAAGGATATGAGAGAAAATATTACAAATTACATTCAGGGGGAAACCAATATGGATATCAGCAAATTTTTCAACTCAGACCCTAAAAGCTAGACGGGCCTGGAACAACATTTACCAAGCCCTGAAAGAAAATGGATGCCAACCAAGAATCTTATACCCAGCAAAACTAACCTTCAGATTTGAAGACAAAATAAAATCCTTCCATGATAAACAAAAGCTAAAGGAATTTACAAAAAGAAAGCTGGCACTTCAGAACATTCCCAGAAAAATATTCCATGGGGAAGAGATGAAAAACAGCAATGTAAATCAGCAAAGGGAGGAGCTACCCTAAAGGAATAGCCAAATAAAGGAGAAACCAAATCATGTTAAAAAACAAAAATGAGCCAAATGACTGGGAATACAAATCATATCTCAATAATAACCCTAAATGTTAATGGCCTGAACTCATCAATCAAAAGACATAGATTGGCAGATTGGATTAAAAAGAAAGATCCATCAATGTGCTGCCTGCAAGAGACTCATCTCATAGAGTTACCCACAGACTAAAGGTGAAAGGATAGGAAAAACATACCATGCACATGGACTCAGCAAAGAAGCTGGAGTATCTATACTCATATCAGATAATGTGGACTTCAAGCCAAAACTAGTCAGAAGGGATAAAGAAGGACATTACATATTGCTTAAGGGAAGCATAAATCATCAAGATTGTTATAATCATAAATATCTATGCCCCAAACAGTGGCTCATCCTTATACGTCAAACAAATCCTTCTCAATTCCAGGAATCAAATAGACCACAACACAATAATACTAGGTGATTTTAACACACCTCTCTCACCACTGGACAGATCCTCCAAACAAAAAATGAACAAAGAAACCATAGATCTCAAAAACACAATCAATCATTTAGACTTAACGGACATTTATATAATATACCATCAAACAAAGAGCGAGTACACTTTCTTCTCAGCAGCACATGGATCCTTCTCTAAAATAGACCATACATTATGCAACAAAGCTACTGTTCGCAAATACAAGAAGATAGAGATACTACTTTGTATTCTATCAGAACATAATGGATTGAAATCAGAAAGAAATAACAGAATGAAAAACAGCAACTACTCCAATGCCCAGAGATTAAATAATACACTACCGAATGATGAGTGGATAATAGAAGACATCAGGAGGGAAATTTAAAAAATTCTTAGAGGTAAACGAGAACAAAGATACAACATATCAAAATCTCTAGGACACTATGAGAGCAGTACTTAGAGGAAAATGGATTTCATGGAGCACATTCAATAAAAGAAAAGAAAATCAACAAATAAATGACCTAACACTATAGCTCAAAGCCCTAGAAAAAGAAGAATAGAACAACACCAAAAGTAGTAGAAGACAAGAAATAGTTAAAATCAGAGCTGAAATCAATGAAATTGAAGCAAAAGAAACAATCAAAAAAATTGACAAAATAAATAGCTGGTTCTTTGAAAAAATAAACAAAATTAATAAACCCTTACCGACACTGTCAAGGAGAAAGGGAGAGAAAACCTAAATTACTAAAATTTGGAATGAATAAGGAAATATCATGACAGACACAATTGAAAAACAAAACGTAAGTAGAAGCTATTTTGAAAATCTATACTACAACAATATAGAAAATTTCGAAGACATCAACAGGTTTCTAGAGACATATGAAGTACCTAAACTGAACCAGGAGGACATACACAATTTAAATAAATCAATTTCAAGTAATGAAATAGAAGAGGTCATCAAAAGCCTACCAACAAAGAAAAGTCTGGGAACAGGTGGGTTCTCAGCCAAGTTCTACAAAACCTTTAAAGAAGAGCTCATTCCAATACTTCTCAAAGTATTCCATGAAATAGAAGAGGAGGGAACCCTCCCAAACTCATTCTATGAAGCCAATATCACACTGATACCTAAACCAGAAAGAGACACATCGAGGAAAGAAAATTTCAGACCAATATCCTTAATGAGCATCGATGCAAAAATTCTCAACAAAATTTTAGCAATTCGTATACAAAAATATATTTAAAAGGTAGTGCACCACGATCAAGTGGGTTTCATCCCAGGGATGCAAGGTTGGTTCAACATCAGGAAATCAATAAATGTAATTCACCATATCAACAGACTTACAGACAAGAATCACATGATTATTTTGATAGATGCAGAAAAGCATTTGATAAAATACAGCATCCCTTCATGCTCAAAACTCTAGAAAAAATAGGGATAGTAGAAACATTCCTTAACATTGTAAAGGCTATCTATGCTAAGTCCATGGCTAATATCATGAAAAACTGAAAGCATTCCCCCTAAAAACTGGAACAAGGCAGGGATGCCCTCTTTCACCACTTCCATTCAACATTGTCCTCGAAACTCTAGTCAGAGCAATTAGAAAAATCAAAGAAATTAAAGGGATATGAATAGGAAAAGAAGAACTTAAACTATCCCTATTTCCGGATGACATGATTATATATTTAGAGGAACTGGGAAATTCCACCAGAAAACTTTTAGAATTCATAAGTGAATTCAGTAATGTAGCAGGATATAAGATCAATACTCATAAATCTAATGCATTTTTATTCATAAGTGATGAATCCTCAGAAATAGAAGTTAGGAAAACTACTCCATTCACAATAGCATCGAAAAAAATAAAATACTTGGGAATTAATCTCACAAAAGAGGTGAAAGATCTCTACAATGAGGAACTACAGAACACTAAAGAAATTTTAAAAAACCTTAGAAGATGGAAAGATCTCCCATGTTCTTGGATAGGAAGAATTAATATTGTCAAAATGGCCATACTACCAAAAGTGCTACACAGATTCAATGCAATTCCAATTAAAATCCCAATGACTTACCTCTCAGAAATAGAGCAAGCAATCATGAAATTCATCTGGAAGAATAAGAAATGCAGAATAGCTAAAGCAATCCTTAGCAGGAAGAGTGAAGCAGGGGGTATCGCAATACCAGAGGTTCAACTATACCACAAAGCAATAGTAACAAAAACGGCATGATACTGGCACCACAGTAGACAGGTAGATCAACGGTACAGAATAGAGGACACAGAGACAAATCCAAATAAATACAATTTTCTCAAACTAGACAAAGTGGCCAAAAATATGCAATGGAGAAAGATAGCCTGTTCAACAAATGATGCTGGGAAAACTGGAAATCCATATGCAACAGAATGAAATTAAACCCCTATCTCTCACCCTGCAAAAAACTCAACTCAAAATGGATCAAGGACCTCAGAACCAGACCAGAGATGCTGCATCTTATAGAAGAAAAAGTAGGTCCAAATCTTCAACATGTCAGCTTAGGATCAGACTTCCTTAACATGACTCCCATAGCACAAGAAATAAAAGCAAGAATCAATAAATTAGATTCAATAGAATCAATAGATTCAAACTAAAAAGTTTTCTCTCAGCAAAGGAAACTATCAGCAATGCAAAGAGAGAGCCTACAGAGTGGGAAAAAATCTTTGCCACTCATACTTCAGATAGAGCACTAATTTCCAGAATCTATAAAGAACTCAAAAAACTCTACATCAAGAATACAAATAACCCAATCAATAAATGGGCTAAGGAAATGAACAGACACTTCACAGAAGAAGATGTACAAGCAATCAACAGATATATGAAAAAAATGTTCAACATCTCTAGTATTAAGAGAAATGCAAATCCAAACTACCTTAAGTTTCCATCTCACCCCAATTAGAATGGCAATTATCAAGAACACAAGCAACAATAGGTGTTGGCGAGGATGTAGGGGAAAAGGTACACTCATACATTGCTGGTGGGTTTGCAAATTAGTGCAGCCACTCTGGAAAGCAGTGTTGAGATTCCTAGAGAACATGGAATTGAAACCACCATTTGACCCATCTATCCCACTCCTTGGCCTATACCCAAAGGACTTAAAATCAGCATACTACAGTGATGCAGCCACATCAATGTTCATAGCTGCTCAATTCACAATAGTCAGATTGTGGAACCAAACTAGATGTCCTTCAATTGATGAATGGTAAAGAAACTGTGGTATGTATATGCAATGAAATATTACTCAGCTATACAGAATAGTAAAATTATGGCATTTGCAGGCCAATGGATGAAATTGGAGAATATCATGCTATGTGAGGTAAGCCAATCTCAAAAAACCAAAGGAACAATAATCTCAGTGATAAGTGGATGTTGATACATAATGTGGGGTAGGAGGGAGTCAAGAATGAAGGATGGAGGGACTGTATAGAGAGAATAGGAGGTGAGAGGGGTGGTGTTGGAGGAAAAAATAACAGAATGAATCAAACACCATTACCCTGTTAAATGCATGATTGCACAACCAGAGAAGTAAATTGTACCCCATTTGTTTACAATTTAAAAAGAACATATTAATATATAAAATATATTTTATGTTTCTGTAAAATATATTTCTATTTCTGTATGCTGGAGATAAAGATAACAATTATTGTGGATTCTCATTAAACACAGAAATTTTATACACTAAAAAAAAAAAGAATAAAGTGAAACTTCCTTCATTTGTTAGAGAATGTCTTCAAAAAATCTTCAACTAACATTTTACTCAGTGATGAGAAACAAGATGATTTTCCCCCTAAGATTGGGACAAGATCAAAAGTTTTACAACTCCCACTCAGCATCACACTGAAAATGTTTAATGTAAGAGGAGAAGAAATGAAAATGAAGATCATACAGATTCTGAAGAAAGAAATAAAACTGATTGCTGGGAGCCATCTATGAACCATGTGTGTGAATTAAGCGATGCTTGAGTCATAGGCAGGAAAGTTGGTGGGTGTCTTGGGAACTGCCAGGTAGGAATCCCCTGGTGGGAGACCACCCACTGTATGCTGGCACCCTGACCTGCTCACCACTCAGGTTTTAAGCCTAGCCTCCCTGAGATGGGTGGAGCTTGCCAAATGCTAATCAACCTGTTTACTGCAAGACCCCTGCCACACCGGGAAGCAAGCAGGAAACAAAACTCTACCCCTGCAACCTTATCCCTGCCTTCGATGTACAATTGGGGTTTTTTTCAGGGTTCAGTTCCAGTTCCTATCAGGACTGGAAGACCCAACAGGAACTCCATTTTTCAAAATTCATTCTTTGGTGTTTGTCTTTAATCTGACTGATTGTTTCAGACTTCTTATTTTCTCAGGCTGCTCACACCTCATGAGCGGAAACCTGCTCTGGTCAGAGTGCTGGCCACTCCACCATAACTGACTTTGTTGACTGATGACTGAGACCAGGATTTTTAAAAGCAGATTAAAAAGTTTGCTAAAGTGTACATAGCACAATAAAATTACCAATCCCACATAAAATATTAACAACAACAACACACACACACACACACCAGCAACTAAATATTTTCAGCCAACTAAATTTTATTCTATTTCTCTGTAGATCAACAATGTTTTTCTGAAAAAAAAAAATTTACTGAGGAGATACCTTTGAATTCTCCTTAAAAATAATAGGAATGGCTGGATATGGTGGACCATGTTTGTAATCCCAGCAGCTTGGGAGGCTGAGGCAGGAGGATCACAAGCTCCAAGTTAGCCTCAACAACTTAGCAAGGCCCTAAGCAACTTTGAGAGACACCGTCTCAAAATAATAAAATATTAACAAGGGCTGAGGATGTGCCTCTGGGTTTAATCCGCAGTATTCCTCCCGCCCCCAATTACAGGAATGCTATTGTGGTGTATATATGAGTGTGTGTTCACACCGTGGGGCCCATTACCTTTAAATAAATAGAGACTGTTGTCATAGTAGGAGAGGTAAATATTTGGAGATAGACTCTCTGTTCAAGTCCTAATATTTATAAAATGCTTAAAAATGATAATTTTGACATTACTTTTGTGCCAAATTTTGACTTTTTTTTCTTATTTGAATATCTTCTTTCTGTATTTTTTAAAATTTTATTTTTACAGACTGTGTTTTGATTCATCATACACAAATGGAGTACAACATTTCATTTCTATGGTTGTACATTGTGTACATTACATAGGGTAATGATGTCTGTCTTATTTCACTGTCTGTCTTTCTCCCTCCCTCCTCCAATTTCCCTTTACACAATCCAAAGTTACTCCATTCTCAAAGTTTGACTTTTTAAATGGAACAATAGAAACAAATTTGAGCCTGTATAAGCAAGAGAAGGAAGTTTATTGGTGCCATAAAAAACATTGAGGCAAACAACTGAAACTCGGGAATAGAATCTAATGCATAATTGTGGAAATCAGCATATCAATAGTACTCTTGTCTCTGTGGACCTCTTTTGAATATGTTCAGTTCATGTGTGAAGGTAGTGATTCTTCCACTATCAGTCCCTGAATTTTCATATTACTGGTTTAGTCACATGCAGAAACCAATTAACTATTTTATGAATTTCAAATATCAGAAAAAATAGAAATGCCCACTATACACAAGAGTAGTATTCAACATCATTATTCATGGAGAAAATGCAATTAGATACCACTTCATACCCACTAAAATGACTAAAATTACACTTTGAAGGCTGATAATAATTGATGTTGATGAAGATGTGCAGCAATTTTAACTCGAATATAGTGCTAGTGAGAATAGAAAATGAATCTGGAAAACTGATGAGCTCCTTTGGTCATCAGGCAGTTTCCTATAACTTAACAATTTTAAACCTAGATTGCCTATGCCTACATAAAGATTTACTTAAGAATGTTCATAGCACTTTATTTTTTAATTTTTTTTTTTACATAAGAATCTGAAACTGAAGTATCTAGATGGCCGTGGATGGGGAAGAAAGAAATGTGGTTTATTTGCCGCATGGAATGTTGCTCAGCAATGTTGCTCAGCAATGTAGAAGAATAACTTCAACACATTCAGCAACATTGACGAATCTTGGAAACATGCTCAATGGGAGAAACTAGACGCAAAAGAATCTCAGTGTAATTTTTAGAAAGTCCTAGAAGAAGAAAAGTTAATTTATCATGATCAAAATATTCACGGGTTGGTCAGGATGGCACTCTCATGCCTGTAATCCCAGCTGTCTGGGAGGTTGAGGCAGGAGGACAGCAAGTTCAAAGCCAGCTTCAGCAACTTAGCAAGGCCCTAAGAAAACTTAGCAGGACCCTGCCTGTAATGAGACAAGGAAATAATAGGAATTGCTACAGCTGTGTGTTATGCAGTAATAATAAGCTGTATTTGGTATTTGCCTGAACTTGTAAAACTAAAATAAAGGCTTCTGGTGACAAACTTGCTGTGTGGCAGGATGACACTCCTGAACAATGCTGATATGAACTTTTATCTATGATTGGAGTGGGGGCTCCTAGTCTAGTCGTGTTCTGGTCTTTATCCATGAAGACCAGAGCATGACTGGGCTGAAAATCACTACTTAAACCTCTGGACTTTTGAAGCAAACTGTCAGCAGCACCGTGACCAGAGGACTTCACGTCGTTCTGTCTCTTGACTGCCCGGCTGCTGTCCACTCCATTGCTGATTGCTGAGGCCAGACGACTGATAACCTCTCCCGCGGTGAGGACCGCCACCCAGCCTCCAGCTTATCAGACACCCAAGGACAGCCAAAGACATCCGAGGAGCTGAGAGAGATTACGACTGAGAAGAATCCTCTCGGTCTTGCTGACTGACTTCTTGGCTAAGAGACGTTGCATTGAGTAAGTCCATGAGGATTGGACTCTAGGCGGACAAGGGAGTGAATCTTCAGTGTATTTGTGACTTGCTATTATTAGGAATGTTAAGTTGAGTGTGCAATGCATGAATAAAATCCACTCGTTGAAACCAAACTTGATTCCTGTCTTACTGCTTGCAACACTGCCTCAAAATAAAAAGTAAAAAGTATTGGGGATGTGGTTCAGTGGTTAAGCACCCCTAGTGTCCATATATATATATAAAATTTTATTTATATATAAATTAATGTTTGTGAATGGTGGAGGATTGACTGAAAAAAGACTGGAGGAATGACCTAAAGTTATGGAAATGTTTTATATACTGTCTGTATCTTAGTTGCTAGATAACACATTTGTTCAACTCATCAAACTGCATGCTCTAGAGTTATATATTTTATTGTCTGCAAATTATATTCCAATAAATGAAAATAAGCAGCCTAATAATTTAAACCTTATTAAATTGCTTATTTTCAGCCACTTTTACTTAAGAAAATAGCAGAATAGCAGTTTATATGGTCCAATCTACTAATAACTTTGGACCCAAAGAAACATGTGAAATGAACTCGGAGACTTCTATAACTGCTACCGAGGAGATAGGAGGAGAAAGAGGTTACTTGAGGAAATGATGAAGTCGCTGTGGGCATCAGGTCCTGGGAAATCATTGTGTGAGAGCAGGGGTGATGCTACTATGCCTTTCTTAAGGGTATATGCATGAGTGTGCATGCACGCACCTTTAACAAACATGTCTTTATGTGTGCATGAAGTAAGTGTGTGTGTATTGACTGTTTATGAATATACTTCTAACATGCCCAGGGCACCATATACACATTGCATACAGAGAACAATAATTCAGCCTTTCCAAAGGAAATGGGTATATTTTAGATAGATTTTGCATCACTGTGATCAAAATACCACACCTGCCTACAGTTACTAACATTTGAAATAGGATAGACTGATTAGGTTACAGCTTCCAAGATCCAATCATTTTGCCCTCAAATATTCCTGCATTAACAGACGAGCTTTTGGGGGACACCTCATGTCAAAACCATAGCAGGGTGGTTGAGCTTCATTATTCAACCTGGGCAATGTGTCTGAGCTAATTACATTTATTTGCATTATAATTTGCTCAGTCATCTTATTGACACTCTTCTGAACACCTGGATCTGTTTGCTAAAGTAAAAATGGCTTTCATTCTGAAAAATCACAAAACTCACTTTTGCTCAGAATAGTGTTCTAGTTGCTGTGATTTATTTTAATGCAGAAAAGCTGGAATCAATTTATTATGAGTTTTCAGTAAATCCTTCTCAGATTGCCAGGGATCCTGCTGTTTGAATGCACATGTGGAAAAATATTGAGAGTAGGTTGTGGAGATGCGTTGGATTATTGGGAAACTGAAAATAGTAAATAGTTAATTGAGTAGAAAATAGGTTTGGCAAGGTTTTATGAACTGGGTAGAAAAGTTTAAAAGACTAAATTCTGGAACCATTCATAAGAGAGAATTTATATTGTTCAAACACAATTCAATGGTCTGTGACGGCTATGGGTCAATTGTGACTCTGACCAGGTCCTGGGAAGAAATTCTGAGTTCATGTGCTGAGATGACCACTGTGGACATGGCATACACAGACCCTCCTACTCCTTGGATCACCACCCAGTTTTTGGCTGAGTGAAAAACACACCTCAAATAGCATATCCTGACAGTGCTATGTCAGTTGCATAACTCTATTTGGGGTGTCTGTCAACTGTGAAGAGGTCTTTTTCTGGGCAACACAGAGATCCATTCTGGGAGATAGTTGAATCTTTCATTGCTTCAGATAGATTTGTTTTAAAAATCCTGCTGGAGCTTCCTAATATAAAGTGGAAAGCTAAATATAAACAAGAAACAATAAAAAACTAGGAAGAAATACAACTGAAAACCAGTTTTCCACAGTAACAATGACAACAATAGCAATTATAACAATGGTCCAGGGGACATTCTAAGCACTTTAAATATACAAAATAATTTATACATATTTATAATTAAGATATTTATAATTATATTTAAATAACAATTTAAATTTACTTAAAATTTATATAAATATACATATTCTTTATTATAAATATGCATGTTTGATTAATATAAACTAGCAATTTATTATTATTAAATATAATTAATGTGAATTAAATATAAATATAAAGGTGAGATTAGTACTAACATTATCCTCAGTTTGCAGAGTACCGAACTGAGGCAGAGATACTTTAAATGACTTCTCCAAGACAGTACAATAAATAAATAGTATTAATTTATATATACTATAAATACTTTAAAATATAGTTTGGATGAAGCTTGTTCTCTTGCTCTTGTACTAATTATTCTATTTCTATTTAAGCCTATATCTAAAAATATTTTGATTTTCACATATTAGTATTAATTGAAATAAATATGAATGTGCATAGTTACATAAATGCAAATGGACATGTACATACTTACACATACACATGTTCATACTTGCACATAATTTCTTAGGTTGCAGAGTTTTGTAGAAGACAGAACGATCATTGTGGAGTCAGTATTGAGGTGTGATCCTTGTTCTATCTTCCCTGCCTCACAGACTTTGGGCATGTCACTTAAACTCTCTACACCTTAGTTTTTCCCATATGGACCATGAGTTTGATAACATTTTCCCTGAAAGATTAAGGAATAGTAGCTGTGACTAAATAGGCATTAAAAACCAGGCACTTTTAATTATTTTGTTAATAATATTTTATTAATGATTTTTTTTTTTTGACACCAGAGATGGGACATTAACCACTCGGCCACATTCCCAGTCCTTTTAAATATTTTACTGAATTTGAGACAGGGTCTTTCTAAGTTGCTGAGGCTGGCTTTAAACTCGTGATGCTCTTGCCTCAGCCTCCAAAGCTGCTGGGATTACAGATGTGCTTTGTTTTGTAATGAAAGGATGGTTCTTTTCTAATCATGGCTTATTGGACTTATTCTGCTTTTCTGCCCCAATTATTCTTTGTATGACTTTGTCCTTACTCTATGAGACTACCAGACATATTTGTAGCTGTCGCTCATATCTCAGAATGTGATATCCTCTTCAGTTTTCTGTTGCTACCTCTTTAAAAGTCACTTTTGATGAGTGAGGAAAAATAAAATTGATTCATTTCCAAATATTTTGATTCAATACACTTCTTAAATCTTTCCAAACTGTCCCACATTGTCCCCAGAATCTGGAATGCTCAGTGGTGGTGGTGGGGGGGGGGGATGTTAATCAGTTTTTTATTGCTGTGACAAATCCCTCAGAAAAACAACTTAAAATAGGAGAAAAACTTTGGCTCAGAGTTTTAGTCAGCTCAGAGTCAGCTGGCTCCATTGCTTTTAGGCCTGTATGAAGTAGAAACATCTTGGCAGAAGGGTGAAGCAGAGATAAGTTTACCTAGTGAACTCAGGAAGCAGAAAAGAAAGAAAAAGGGGATGGGGACAAGACACAGTCCCCAAGGGCACTTCACCAAGAACCACTCTTACCCATGAGATTTCCCCTCCAACGGTTCCCACCATCACCCATAAATGTCATCAAACTCTTAATCTATCGATGCATTAATCCACCGATAAGGCCAGACACCTCACAATCTAATCACATCCCCAAAGCCTCACCTGAAAACATTGCTGAATTTGGGAGCAAGCCTTTAACAGAGAATCCTTGGGTGAACATTGCAGATCCAAACTATAACAGGCAACTAGGGGGAAAGACTTAATGAGAACCAGGTCAACCTCAAAACAAAAAAACTCACTGAAACCTAAACTTGAACATCTGACATTTTTAGTTTCAGTACTGAATTCCAGAGTTCCTTGGGTCCTCTCTTGGGAATTAGGCACAATTTCTTTTTAGATATTTCAAGTTGTGGTACTCTCTCTAAACAATAAGGCAAAGCAAAACTAGACAAAAAGGTCTTCATTTTCACTGCTTCCTTTGAGTAAATGTATTGGTATTTACAAATTCGGGAATGATATTTGATTTTCAGTTACTGTTTTGATACAATGTTCTGATGATTCTATAATTTATTGTGTAGAGATTTATTTAATTTTTCTTACAACAAAATAATATGTTGTTCTGTGAATATAACATAAATACAGAGATCCAACATGGCGGACTAGAGGGAGGCTGCATTCCTTGTCGTTCTGTAACTCCGGTTTCAAGCAGAGGATATCTGTTTCTTGGTGAGGCAGTTTTTGCTGCTTATTGATCCCCTGCTGTTTATCCCGTTTGTAGGCTGTGATCACCTGCAGTCTGCCAGCATACTGATGCCTTTTTTGAGTGCACATTGCTCACTGTCAGGCACCTATCAGCCTCCATTTCCCTGCCTCTTGCCTGTCCATCACCTGCCTTACACCTATCCATCACCCAATGCACGAGGTTCACCTCCCGATCATCCCACAACAGTCAGCAAACTGATCGCCGACCACCAGTGGAGCACTAGCTGCCTGCTATTGCCTGGAAGTTCACTGTTACAGTACCTGCAGGTTTGATTACACGTGGCTGCTGCCATTTTGAGACAACAGCCAGGCCCCATAGTCTGGCCAGACTGACTGAGCCCCATCTCCAGGATTCTTCAGCCCAACCTATCACTCCCTGCCTCTGGGGCCCTCACATCGACTGACTGCTCCCTGCCGCCAGGACCCCCAGACCAACTGACTGCGCCCTATCACTGGGACCCCAGACCGACTGATTGCACCCGGCCTCCAGGATCTTACAACCACACCAAACACACCCAATCTCCAGGATCCCTGCCTGACCAACTACACCCTGCCTCCAGGACCTCCAGCTGACCACGTCCACACCCTGAGCTGCAGCTCCCCATTTGCCAACACATTTGGAAGCCAGAGCAGCCATCTTGGATAATCCTGGAAGCTGGAGCTCCAATCTTTAGGTGGGGCAAATCCCACCCTGACTCTCCTGCTGGAGACCTGAAGCTCATTGTCAGGTACCTCTCATGCATCAGGCTACTGAAGACTGGGAGGTTTCATTACTATATGACTGTTATACTGTAGATTTTCTTTTTTTTCCTTATTGAAAATTTTTAAGTTATTATTTCTTTACTTTTCTTGCTCTCTATTCCTTTTGTTTACCTGTTCACTCAGAGTCTCTTTCCCCCTTTTTTGCATGCTAACATCCAATTTCTTTTGATTACACTCTCACCCTTTCTATTATCTAGAACTTTTGTATAATCTTTTCTTATCCCTTTAACAGTTACATTTTACATCCCTCTGCATCCTCTTTGTCCTCCATTAGAAACTTCAGACCTTATTGCAAATCTGTTTGTTTTACTAACGATAATATTTGAACTCATTCTGTTCATTATGACAATATTGTTATTGTCCTCATAGAGGCTATTTGGTCTAGGATTGCATAGTGTCTGAATTGGGCACTGCTAATATTGATCTCCCCTTAAAGAAAAGGTTTTAGAAACCTATAGGGCCACTATAAGCCTATAGGGGGAAATCTGCAATACCCCACATCTGCACTGCTAGAGCGGAAGATACAGGAACAACATGGCAAAACAAGGGAAGAAAATGATCCAAACAAATCTAGATTCTATATTAATAGAATCCAATGTTAGTATGTTAGAAGAAATGTCAGAAAAGGACTTCAGATTATACATGATTAAGATGATTCGTGAAGCAAAGGACAAGATAAGAGAGCAAATGCAGGCAATGAATGATCATACCAATAAGCTGAAAGAACAACTGCAGAAAGCAAAAGATCATTTCAACAAAGAGATAGAGATTCTCAAAAAGAAAACAAAAAAACAAACAAACAAAAAGAAAACAAACAAACAAACAAACAAAAACACAAATGGAAATCCTTGAAATGAAGGAAACAATAAACCAAATAAAAAACTCAATGGAAAGCATCACCAAAAGACTAGATCACTTGGAAGACAGAACCTCAGACAATGAAGACAAAATATTTAATCTTGAACATAAAGTTGCCCAAACAGAGAATATGGTAAGAAATCATGAACAGAATCTCCAAGAACTATGGAACATCATGAAAAGACCAAATTTAAGAATTATTGGGATTGAGGAGGGCACAGAGATACAAACCAAAGGAATGAACAACCCATTCAATGAAATAATATCAGAAAATTTTCCAAACCTGAAGAACGAAATGGAAAATCAAATACAAGAGGCTTACAGAACACCAAATGCACAAAATCACAACAGATCCACACCAAGGCACATTATAATGAAAATGCCTAACATTCAAAATAAAGATAGGATTTTGAAGGCCACAAGAGAAAAGCATCAGATTACATATAGGGGGAAACCAATTCAGATGGACGTTGACTTCTCAACCCAGATTCTAAAAGCTAGAAGGGCCTGGAACATCATATTTCAAGCTGTGAAAGAACATGGTTGCCAACCAAGAATCCTATACACAGCAAAACTAACCTTCAGATTTGAAGATGAAATAAAATCCTTCCATGATAAACAAAAGTTAAAAGAATTTACAAATAGAAACCCTGCGCTACAGAATGTTCTCAACAAAATATTCCATGAGGAGGAAATGAAAAACAACAATGCAGGTCAGCAAAGGGAGGAACTACCTTAGAGAAAAACTACTCAAAGGAGAAACCAAGCCAAGTTAAAAACCAAAAATAAGCCCAAATGACTGGGAATACAAATCATATCTCAATAATAACCCTGAACGTTAATGTTCTAAACTCATCAATCAAAAGACACAGACTGGCAGAGTGGAATAAAAAGAAAGACCCAACAATATGCTGCCTGCAAGAGACTCATCTCATAGAAAAAGACATCCACAGACTAAAGGTGAAAGGATGGGAAAAATCCTAGCATGCACATAAACTCAGGAAAAAAGCAGGGGTTTCCATCCTTTTATCAGATAAAGTGGACTTCAAGCCAAAGTTAGTCAGAAGGGATGAAGAAGGACATTTCATACTGCTTAAGGGAAACATAAATCAGGAAGACATAATGATAGTAAATATTTATGCCCCAAATAATGGTGTATCCCTGTACATAAAACAAATCCTTCTCAATTTCAGGAATCAAATAGACCACAACACAATAATTCTGGGTGACTTTAAAGCACTGCTGTCACCACTGGATAGATCTTCCAAACAAAAACCAACCAAAGAAACCATAGAACTCAATAACATAATCAATAACGTAGACTTAATAGACATATATAGAATATTCCATCCATCAATGAGCAGATTCACTTTCTTCTCAGCAGCACATGGAACCTTCTCAAAAATAGACCATATGTTATGCCACAAAGCAGCCTTTAGGAAATGCAAAAAAAATAGAGATACTGCCTTGTGTTCTATCAGATCATAATGGATGAGAGTAGAAATCAATGACAAAATAAAAAACAAATTACTCCAACTCCTGGAGACTGAATAATATGATATTGAATGAAACATGGATAACAGAAAACATCAGGGATGAGATAATAAAATTCTTAGAGGTCAATGAGAATGATGACACAACATATCAAAATCTCTGGGACACTATGAAAGCGGTACTAAGAGGAAAATTCATTGCATGGAGTGCATTCCAGAAAAGAATGAAAAGTCAATAACTAAATGACTAACATTACCACTCAAAGCCCTAGAAAAAGAAGAACAGAATAACAGCAAAATTAGTAGAAGACAGGAAATAATGAAAATCAATGAAATTGAAACAAAAGAAACAATTCAAAAAATTGACAAAACAAAAAGTTGGTTCTTTGAAAAAGTAAACAAAATAGACAAACCCTTAGCCACACTAACAAAGAGAAGGAGAGAGAAAACTCAAATTACTAAAATTCATGATGAAAAAGGAAATATCATGACAGATACATAACATAATGAGAAGCTACTTTGAAAATCTGTATTCCAACAAAATAGAAACTACCGAAGACATAGACAAATTTCTAGAGACATATGCTTCTCCCAAACTGAACCAGGAGGACATCCATAATTTAAACAGATCAATATCAAGCAATGAAATAGAAGAAGCTACTAAAAACCTACCATCCAAGAAAAGCCCAGGACCAGACGAATTCTACAAGAACTCAGCCGAGTTCTACAAGACCTTCAAAGAAGAACTCATTCCAATACTTGTCAAAGTATTCCAGGAAATAGAAAAGGAGGATACCCTACCAAACTCATTCTATGAAGCTAATATCACCCTCATACCCAAACCAGGAAAAGACACATAAAGGAAAGTAAATTTTAGACCAATATCCTTGAGGAATATAGTGCAAAGATCCTTAACAAAATATTGGCAAACCATATGCAAAAACATATTAAGAAAATCATGCACCACGATCAAGTGGGGTTCATCCCTGGAATGCAAGGCAGGTTTAACATCTGTAAATCAATAAACGTAATTCATCATGTCAATAGACTTAAGGACTTAAGGATAAGAATCATATGGTTATTTCAATTGATGCAGAAAAAGCGTTCGACCAAATACAATACCCCTTCATGCTCAACACACTAGAAAAAAAAGGGATTGTAGGAACATACCTGAACACTGTGAAGGCTATTTATGCTAAGCCCATGGCCAACATCATTCTTAATGGAGAAAAACTGAAATCATTCCCTTTAAAAACGGGAACAAGACAGGGATGTCCTCTTTCATCACTTCTATTCAACATTGTCCTCAAAACTCTAGCCAGAGCAGTTAAACAGACTATAGAAATTAAAGGGATACAAATAGGAAAAGAGGAACTTAAACAGTCACTATTTGCTGATGACATGATTCTATATTTAGAGGATCCAAAAAACTCCTCCAGAAAACTTCTAGACCTCATCAATGAATTCAGCAAAATAGCAGGCTATAAAATCAATAAGCATAAATCTAAAGCATTTTTATATGTAAGCAATGAAACATCTGAAAGGGAGATAAGGAAAACAACTCCATTTTCAGTAGCCTCAAAAAAAAAAAAAAAAAAACAAAAAAACTTGGGAATCAATCTAACCAAAGAGGTAAAAGATCTCTACAATGAAAACTATAAAACAATGAAGAAAGAAATTGAGGAAGACCTTAGAAGATGGAAAGATCACCCACGTCCTTGGATAGGCAGAATTAATATTGTCAAAATGGCCATACTACCTAAAGTGCTATACAGATTCAATGGAATTCCAATTAAAATCCCAATGATGTACCTTACAGAAATAGAGCAAGCAATCATGAAATTCACCTCGAAGAATAAGAAACCCAGAATAGCTAAAACAATTCTTAGCAGGAAGAATGAAACAGGGGGTATCACAATACCAGAACTTCAACTATACTACAAAGCAATAGTAACAAAAATGGCATGGTATTGGCACCAAAATAGACAGGTAGATCAATGGTACAAAATAGAGGACATGGACACAAACCCAAATAAATACAATTTTCTCATACTAGACAAAGGTGCCAAAAACATGCAATGGAGAAAAGACAGCCTCTTCAACAAATGGTGCTGGGAAAACTGGAAAACCATATGCAACAGAATGAAATTAAACCCCTATCTCTCACCCTGCACAAAACTCAACGCACAATGGATCAAGGACCTTGAAATCAGACCAGCGACCCTGCAGATTATAGAAGAAAAAGTAGGTCCAAACCTTCAACTTGTTGGCTTAGGATCGGACTTCCTTAACAGGACTCCCATAGCCCAAGAAATAAAAGCAAGAATCAATAACTGGGATAGATTCAAACTAAAAAGCTTTCTCTCAGCAAAGGAAACTATCAGTAATGTGAAGAGAGAGCCTACAGAGTGCGAGAATATCTTTGCTACTCATACTGCAGATAGAGCACTAATTTCCAGAATCTATAAAGAACTCAAAAAACTGTACACCAAGAATACAAATAACCCAATCAACCAATGGACTAAGGATATGAACAGACACTTCACAGAAGAAGATCTACAAGCAATCAACAAACATGAAAAAATGTTCAACATCTTTAGTAATAAGAGAAATGCAAATCAAAACTACCCTAAGATTCGATCTCACCCCAATTAGAATGGCGATTATCAAGAAGCAACAATAGGTGTTGGCGAGGATGTGGGGAAAAAGGTACACTCATACATTGCTGGTGGGGCTGCAAATTAGTGCAGCCACTCTGGAAAGCAGTATGGAGATTCCTCAGAAAGCTTGGAATGGAACCACCATTTGACCCAGCTATCCCACTCCTTGACCTATACCCAAAGGACTTAAAATCAGCATACTACAGAGATACATCCACATCAATGTTCATAGCTGCTCAATTCACCATAGCCAGATTGTGGAACCAACCTACATGTCCTTCAATTGATGAATGGATAAAGAAACTGTGATATATATATATATATATATATATATCTCACACACACACAATGGAATATTACTCAGGTATAAAGAATAATAAAATTATGGCATTTGCAGGCAAATGGATGAAATTGGAGAATATCATGCTAAGTGAGATAAGCCAATCTCAAAAAACCAAAGGACAAATGATCTTGCTGAAAAGTGGATGATGACACATAATGGGAGGTGGGAGGGGGGCAAGAATGGAAGAAAAATGGACTGTATAGAGGGAAAAGAGGGGTGGGAGGGGTGGGGGGAAGGAAAAAATAACAGAATGAATCAAACTTCATTACCCTATATAAATGTTTGATTACACAAATGATATACTGTTACTCCATGTACAAACAGAACAACATGTATTCCATTTGTTTACAGTAAAAAAGAAATATTCAAAAAAAATAAAACATAAATACAAGCATTCCTTTAGTCCAAAACATTTGAATTGTTTCTTGTCTTCCTCATTGTAAACCTTGACAAAGCATCACTAACCTTGTTCATACTGTGCTCTGTATTTATAGGATTTGGCATCAGACTAGATTCCAGAAGCATGGTTTCTGGTTCAAGGAGTATTTATGTGTCTTGTGTGCACATGTGAATGGATATGAGTACAGATGTTGCCAAGCTATGCTCTATGGGGTCTAGCCCACCATGTAACATTTGACCGTGTCTGTTTCATTGCAGTTTCACCATGAGATTTTTTTCAGATTCAGGAAGTTTTGCTAATTTAATGGATGAGAATTGGATCTAAATGCAATTTTCATTTGTTTTCTCTTCCTGTATTTGTTTTGAGTACATTTGACATCTTTGGAATCTGTTTCCTCTACAGAGATTTAATTACTAATCTATATAGGAGAAACTAAGAAATTGAGCAGAGAGCTGCTAAGTCTTACTAGAGCTTTTGAAAAACTCACAATTCTAAGAAGACAAAATTAGATTTTAGTACTGACCTAGGGAAGAAGTTCCTTGGTACATAGCTGAAACTCTTAGAATCCCTGGAGGGCTTAGCCTTCCTAGTCTGGATACAACCAAGGGAGTCTTTAAAAGTCTGAAAACTAACATCAAAACAAGGCAGTCCCTCATAGGATCAAGGCTTTTGCCTTGACATTGGTTGCCAACTAGGAATATAAAGAATGCTGTTTGGAGGAAGATAACATTCTTTCAGAGCCCCTAAAATAATTTAGTTGGGAAACAGAATATCACATCCTTTATTGTCATCCAGTAACCAGTAAACACCATTGTATTTTTCATGCACAATGTCTGGTATTTCCAAATTCTGCAGACAGGACCATAATGAAGATTCTGCAACAGGATCAAACCCAATGGTGATTCAAATATGACATAAGTTAGAGATTTCAAAATAACTGAATAATATGTAAGAAGTATACTTTAAAAATGAGGAGTTTATTTATGTATCTGAATTCCATAAAAGAAAATGTGAATTCTACTTGGGTATGGTGGCACATGCCTATAATCCCAGCAACTTGGGAAGCTGAGGCAGGAGAATCACAAGTTCAAAGCCAGCCTTAGCAATTTAGTGAGATCCTAAGCAATTTAGTAAGACCCTATCTCCAAAATAAAAAATAAAAAGGACTAGGGATGTGGCTCAGTGGTTAAGTGCTCCTGGGTTCAACCCCTGGTACCAAAAAAAAAAAAAAAAAAAATATTAATAATAAAAAATAAAAATTAAAAAAAGGTGAATTATAGAATGTAATCATATAATTGAAATTAGAAACAAAGCAAATGGTTTTTATAAGATATTAAATAAAGATGAAGAGGCAATTAATGAACTGGTAGACCAGGCATTAGAAAATAGCTAAATAGAAGCTTAGGAAATCCAAAAAAGAGTGAATGAAATAATGAATTTTATTAAGATGTTCAAAAAAGTGTATTTGGAGTCCCAGATGACAAAGGCAATAGCTGAAGAGAGGAATACTGAGAATTTTCCAAAACTGCAAAAATATATCAGCTCACAGATTCAAGAATTTTTGTAGAACCCATGACAGATTGTAAACAAAACAAGACAAAACAAAGCATGAGATAAATCAAAGAAAAACTACTAAAAAAAAGGTAAAAGAGAAGCTATGATAAAGAGAAAGAAAAAAATTCAAAAGTGCAACAGAGTAATGGTATCCTAAAATACCATTTATAATAGTAATGATATGTAGCAAAATAGGATGAGGGTACATATTTCAGGTACAGAAAGAAAACTCAAAATAGAATTTCATGTGCAGTGCAAGTATCCTTCTGAAATTATGGGAAAATGAAATTTAAGAAAAACAAAAATATAAGTAATTTGTTACTCCTTGAAATAGTAAAGAATTTTCTTTAGGGTGAAGGCAAATGAATCAAATGGAAGATCAGAGCTGCAGAAACTAAATAATAAGATCATAAAGGATTTGAAGTAATTAAAACTTTGTTGCTGCAGTCAAAAAAGGTCCTACTTTATAAAAAACATTTCTGTGTCAATGTTGAAGTCACAGGTAGAATTAAAAACCTTGAATGTCTGAGTTGTGTGTATCTGTGTGTGTGTGTGTATGTGTGTGTGTGTGTGTGTGTGTGTGTGTGTGTGTGCATGCTATAATGGGGACCCTGCTAGAATGCAATTAGAAAGAGGCTAGGGTTTGGAAGATGGGGAGTGGTGAGAATGGAAGGATTCTCAGGCAAGATGGAAAGGTGGGTGATCTCCTTATAGAACAAAGGTGGAAATTTAAAGTATTTGAAATCACATTGAATGAAATTGGAAATTCAGAGTGACATATTTTAACTTAAATACTATGTGTACATGAGTAAAGTCAACTAAGGATGACTTTTTATGTGTGTGGTACTAGATAGAGATTGAACTCAAGGCACTTACCACTAAGTTAACTGCTAGTCCTTTTTATTTATTTTATAATTTAAGACAGTCTCTTTCTAAATATCCCAGGCTAACCTTAAACTTGTCGTCAGCCTGCTTAGTCAGTTGAGTAACTGGTATTAAGGGGTACGCCACTATATCTGGCTTAAAGATAACTCATGAGAGTCCTAGAATCACAAAATTGTGAAAATATTTCTGAGTTTATTATTTTATATTATTCTGACAGTCATGATTATTTTTCTATAGCCTACCTGATTAAAAAAAAGTCTGTCCTTTCATCTGATGATAGGCATATAGGTTGGTTTCATAACTTGGCTATTGTGGGTTGTGCTGCTATAAACATTTTTTTAAAAATTAAAAATCATAAATTTACATAGGGCAATGTTGTTTGATTCATTCTGTTATATTTTTCCCTTGCCCCACCCCTCCCACCCCTCTTTTCATCTATACAGTCCTTCCTTTCTCCATTCTTACCACCCTCCTTATCCCTAATCCTAAACCTAACCCTAACCCTAACTCTAACCCCTCCTACCCCCCATTATATGTCCTCATCCGCTTATCAGCGAGATCATTTGTCCTTCAGTTTTGTGAGATTGGCTTATCTCACTTAGCATGATATTCTCCAATTTCATCCATTTGCCTGCAAATGCCATAATTTTATCATTCTTCATGGTGGAGTAATATATCATTGTATATATATGCTACACTTTCTTTATCCATTCATCAACTGAAGGCCATCTAGGTTGGTTCCACAATCTGGCTATGGTGAATTGAGCAGCAATGAACATTGATGTGGATGTATCTCTGTAGGATGCTGATTTTAAGTCCTTTGGGTATAGGCCAAGGAGTGGGATAGCTGGGTCAAATGGTGGTTCCATTCCACGCTTTCTGAGGAATCTCCACACTGCTTTCCAGAGTAGCTGCACTAATTTGCAACGCCACCAGCAATGTATGAGTGTACCTTTTTCCCCACATCCTCGCCAACACCTATGGTTGCTTCTGTTCTTGATAATCGCCATTCTAATTGGGGTGAGATGAAATCTTAGGGTAGTTTTGATTTGTATTTCTCTTATTACTAGAGATGTTGAACATTTTTTCATATATCTGTTGATTGCTTGTAGATCTTCTTCTGTGAAGTGTCTGTTCATTTCCTTAGCCCATTTGTTGATTGGATTATTTGTATTCTTGGTGTAGAGTTTTTTGAGTTCTTTATAGATTCTGGAAATTAGCACTCTATCTGAAGTATGAGTGGCAAAGGTATTCTCCCACTCTGTAGGCTCTCTCTTCACATTACTGATAGTTTCCTTTGCTGAGAGAAAACTTTTTAGTTTGAATCTATCCCAGTTATTGATTCTTGCTTTTATTTCTTGTGCTATGGGAGTCCTGTTAAAGAAGTCTGATCCTAAGCCAACGAGTTGAAGTTTTGACCTACTTTTTCTTCTATAACATGCAAGGTCTCTGGTCTGATTCTGAGGTCCTTGATCCATTTTGAGTTGAGTTTTGTGCAGGGTGAGAGATAGGGGTTTAATTTCATTCTGTTGCTTATGGTTTTCCAGTTTTCCCAGCACCATTTGTTGAAGAGGCTGTCTTTTCTCCATTGCATATTTTTGGCACCTTCGTCTAGTATGAGAAAATTGTATTTATTTGGGTTTGTGTCCATGTCCTCTATTCTGTACCATTGATCTACCTGTCCATTTTGGTACCAATACCATGCCGTTTTTGTTACTATTGCTTTGTAGTAGAGTTGAAGATCTGGTATTGCTTCACTCTTTCTACTGAGGATTGCTTTAGCTATTCTGCATTTCTTATTCTTCCAGATGAATTTCATAATTGCTTGCTCTATTTCTGTAAGGTACATCATTGGGATTTTAATTGAATTGCATTGAATTTGTATAGCACTTTTGGTAGTATGGCCATTTTGAGAATATTAATTCTGCCTATCCAAGAACATGGGCGATCTTTCCATCTTCTAAGGTTTTCTTTAATTTCTTTCTTTAGTGTTGTGTAGTTCTCTTGTAGAGGTCTTTCACCTCTTTTGTGAGATTGATTCCCAAGTATTTTATTTTTTTTGATGCTATTGTGAATGGGGCAGTTTTCCTAATTTCTCTTTCTGAATATTCATCACTTATGTATGAAAATGCATTGGATTTATGAGCATTGATCCGGTAACCTGCTACTTTACTGAATTCACTTATGAGTTCTAAGAGTTTTCTGGTGGAATTTCCAGGGTCCTCTAAATATATAATCATGTCATCAGCAAACAGGGATTGTTTGAATTCTTCTTTTCCAATTGGTATCCCTTTAATTTCTTTGGTTTGTCTAATTGCTGTGGCTAGAGTCTCAAGAACGATGTTGAATAGAAGTGGTGAAAGAGGGCATCCCTGCCTTGTTCCAGTTTTTAGGAGAAATGCTTTCAGTTTTTCACCATTTAGAATGATGTTGGCCATGGGCTTAGCGTAGATGGCCTTTATAATGTTAAGGAATGTTCCCACTACCCCAATTTTTTCTAGTGTTTTGAGCATGAAGGGATTCTGTATTTTATCGAATGCTTTTTCTGCATCTATCAAAATAATCATGTGATTGTTGTCTGTTGATATGGTGAATGACATTTATTGATTTCCTGATGTTGAACGAAACATGCATCCCTGGGATAAAACCCACTTGATTGTGGTGCACTATCTTTTTAATGTATTTTCATGTGCGATTTGCTAAAATTTTGTTGAGAATTTTTGCGTCAATGTTCATTAAGGATATTGGTGTGAAATTTTCTTTCCTCAATGTGTCTCTGTCTGCTTTAGGTATCAGGTGATATTGGTTTCATAGAATGGGTTTGGGAGGGTTCCCTCCTCTTCTATTTCATGGAATACTTTGAGGAGTATTGGAATGAGCTCTTCTTTAAAGGTTTGTAGAGCTCTGCTGAGAACCCATCTGGTCCCAGACTTTTCTTTGTTGGTAGGCTTTTGTTGACCTCTTCTATTTCATTGCTTGAAGTTGATTTATTTAAGTTGTATATGTCCTCCTCGTTCAGTTTAGGTAATTCATATGTCTCTAGAAACTTGTTGATGTCTTCAAGGTTTTCTGTGTTGTTGGAATATAGATTTTCAAAATAGCTTCTAATTACGTTTTGTATTTCACTCATGTCTGTTTTGATATTTCCTTGTTCATTCCGAATTTAGTAATTTGAGTTTTCTCCCTCTTTCCCTTTGTTAGTGTGGCTAAGGGTTTATCAATTTTGTTTATTTTTTCAAAGAACCAACTCTTTATTTTGTTAATTTTTCCGATTGTTTCTTTTGTTTCAATTTCGTTGATTTCGGCTCTGATTTTAACTATTTCCTGTTTTCTACTACTTTTGGTGTTGGTCTGCTCTTCTTTTTTTCTAGGGCTTTGAGCTGTAGTGTTAAGTCATTTATTTGTTGTTTTCTACTTCTTTTGTTGAATGCGCCCCATGAAATAAATATTCCTCTAAGTACTGCTTTCATAGTGTCCCAGAGATTTTGGTATGATGTGTCTTTGTTCTCATTTACTTCCAGGATATTTTTAATTTCCCTCCTGATGTCTTCTGTTATCCATTCATTATATAATACTGTATTATTTAATATCCAGGTTTTGGAGAAGTTTCTGTTTTTTATTATGTCATTTATTTCTAATTTCAATCCATTATGATCTGATAAAGTACAAGGTAGTATCTCTATCTTCTTGTATTTGGTAACAGTAGCTTTGTGGCATAAAACATGGTCTAATTTAGAGAAGGATCCATGTGCTGCTGAGAAGAAAGTGTATTTGTTCTTTGTTGGATGGTATATTCTATATAAGTCTGTTAAGTCTAAATTGTTGATTGTGTTATTGAGATCTATGGTTTCTTTAATCAATTTTTGTTTGGAAGATCAGCCCAGTGGTGAGAGAGGTGTGTTAAAATCGCCTAGTATTACTGTTTTGTGGTCTATTTGATTTCTGGAATTGAGAAGGATTTGTTTGACGTACATGGATGAGGCAATGTTCAGGGCATAGATATTTATGATTGTTATGTCTTGCTGATTTATGCTTCCCTTAAGCAGTATGAAATGTCCTTCTTTATCCCTTCTGACTAGTTTTGGCTTGAAGTCCACATTATCTAAAATGAGGATAGATACTCCAGCTCTTTCGCTGTGTCCGTGTGCATGGTATGTTTTTCCCTATCCTTTCACCTTCAGTCTATGGGTATCTTTTTCTGTGAGATGAGTCATATGCAGGCAGCATACTGTTGGATTTTTCTTTTTAATCCAATCTGCCAGTCTATGTCTTTTGATTGATGAGTTCAGGACATTAACATTCAGGGTTATTATTGTGATATGATTTGTATTCCCAGTCATTTGACTCATTTTTGTTTTTTGACATGATTTGGTTTCTCCTTTATTTGGCTATTCCTTTAGGCTAGATCCTCCCGTTGCTGATTTGCATCGATGTTTTTCATCTCTTCCTCATGGAATATTTTGCTGAGAATGTTCTGCAATGCTGGCTTTCTTTTTGTAAATTCCTTCAGCTTTTGTTTATCATGGAAGGTTCTTATCTCATCATCAAATTTGAAGGTAAGTTTTGCTGGTATAAGATTCTTGGTTGGCATCTGTTTTCTTTCAGGGCTTGGTAAATGTTGTTCCAGGCCTATCTAGCTTTTAGGGTCTGGATTGAAAAATCTGCTGATATTCTTATTGGTTTCCCCCTGAATGTAATTTGATTCTTTTCTCTTGTGGCCTTTAAAATTCTGTCTTTATTTTGTATGTTAGGTATTTTCATAATAATGTGCCTTGGTGTGGGTCTGTTGTAATTTTGTATATTTGGATTCCTATAAGCCTCTTGTACTTGATTTCCATTTCATTCTTCAGATTTGGGACATTTTCTGATATTTCATTGAATAGATTATTCATTCCTTTGGTTTGTTTCTCTAAGCCTTCCTCAGTCCCAATAATTCTTAAATTTGGCCTTTTCATGATATCCCATAATTTTTGTAGATTCTGTTCATGATTTCTTACCACCTTTTCTGTTTGGTCAACTTTGTTTTCAAGATTAAATATTTTTTCTTCAGTTTCTGAGGTTCTGTCTTCCAGGTGTTCTATCCTATTGGTTATGCTTTCTATGGAGTTTTTAACTTGGTTTATTGTTTCCTTCATTTCAAGGATTTCTGTTTGTTTTTTTTTTTCAGTATCTCTAACTCTTTATTGAAATGATCACAGCTTTTTTAACTGTTGATTGGTGTGATCATTTAATGCCTGCATTTGCTCTTTCATCTCCTCCTTCAATGTCTGCATGTACTCTTTCATCTCCTCCTTTGCTTTCCTGATTGTTTTAATTATGTACATTCTGAACTCCCTTTCTGACATTTCTTCTGCTGTACTGTCATTGGGTTTTATTGATATAGTATCTAGGTTTGTTTGGGAAATTTTCTTCCCTTGTTTTCTCGTATTGGTCAGATATCAGTGGGACTCTGTGATATTGCAGATTTCCTCTATTGGCTTATAGTGTCCCTGTAGTTTTCCAGTGTATCACCTCCCAGCCTTTAGTATCCTGAAGTCTTGGTGTAACTCAATAATGCAGTGCTTCTGAAGAAAGCTGCCCCTAGCCCACTACTGGTTCCAGGGCTTGGAGCCGGCTGTGTGTGGAAAGGCTCTCTCTGGGGGACCTGCTCCGAGAAGCTGGCCGTGTGGGAGGAGCCCACCGCCGGAGTGCACAGGGGTGCCTGGGGAAGACTCTAGCTGCCCTGCCCTACTCTAATAATCCGCTCGAATCCGGGCCTGTCACCCGGGCCGAGTTTCACCGGGTGGGGGTGACTCACCCTATAGCTCTATTTTAGTCCGAGTCTCTCAATGCCTCCCCTTCTTGAATCCTGGATATTGGAGCGACTGGAGATGCAGTCACCCTCTAGTCTGCCATCTTGTATCACCCCATGGAAAAAGCCTGCTGCCGGAGGGAGCAGGTCCGCCTGGAGAAAGAGGAAGTTCTGGAGATTGAAGTAAAGCCAATTATATTCCACGCTTTTATGATTATTTCAAAATGAACTTCAATATTATATATAACTCTAATGCACTAATAACAACATAAAAAGTCCAGTATTTGAAACAGGTACACTTTTTTCTGTTTTACTCAATACATTTATTGGAATTGATTTTTAAAAGCATTTTTGTCTGAGAGATTATGTGTCTGACATTGTGCTAGTTACAGGAGGTTTATGAAAGTTTAAAATTTTGTTTTATCCTCATGAAGCTTGCAATCTTGCAAGACAATCATTAAAGTGGAAAAAGAAAACTGTAAGAGAGTATGTGAAGAGCTTATGGTAGAAGCACCTAAAGAACCCTACAGAAAAACTACTCAAAGTCCATCCTACAGGAAGGGGTTTTCTTCACTGAATATTATGGCATTGGAGAGAAAGATTAAGGTATAAAAGAGAGGTATCAGGTGAATGAGGGGGTTTGTGTGGTAGTGGTGGGTACAAAGTAGACAGAGAAGGAACAAAGCATGTACCAAGGCAGACAGGTGTCAAATTGTGGTTTAGGGTGATGGCAAGAAATTCAGTGTCTTGCTGCATGCTCTGAGTACAGACAAATGGCAAGGAATGATGCTGGATAGAAATACAGTATCTTCTTTATCTTGAATGATTTTAAAGAAGAGAGTAATATGGTTTTTACATTATAGAAATGTGACACTGAATCTTGTATATGAACTATAAGTCTAGAACCAAGAACCAACAAAGAGGTAGGTTCAACTATGAAATGAAATTATGGTGGAAAGCAGGATGATGGACATTTGCCCAAGAACTAGAGACGTCTTAATGGTATCTCACTTTATCTTCATGATAACCCTAGGCATATTATCATTATTATTTTTTTTTTTTTTTTATTGTAAACAAATGGGATACATGTTGTTTCTCTGTTTGTACATGGCGTAAAGGCATACCATTTGTGTAATCATAAATTTACATAGAGCAATGTTGTTTGATTCATTCTGTTATTTTTTTCCCTTCCCCCCACCCCTCCCACCCCTCTTTACCCTCTATACAGTAGTTCCTTCCTCTATACTTGCCCCCCTCCCTAACCCTAACTCTAACCCTTCCCTCCCCCCCATTATGTGTCAACCTCCACTTATTAGCGATATCATTCGTCCTTTGGCTTTTTGAGATTGGCTTATCTCACTTAGCATGATATTCTCCAATTTCATCCATTTGCCTGCAAATGTCATAATTTTATCATTCTTTATGGCTGAGTAATATTCCATAGTATATATATACCACAGTTTCTTTATCCACTCATCAATTGAAGGGCATCTAGGTTGGTTCCACAGTCTGGCTATTGTGAATTGAGCAGCTATGAACATTGATGTGGCTGTATTTCTGTAGTATGCAGATTTTAAGTCCTTTGGGTATAGGCCAAGGAGTGGGATAGCTGGGTCAAATGGTGGTTCCATTCCAAGTTTTCTAAGGAATCTCCACACTGCTTTCCATAGCGGCTGCACTAATTTGCAGCCCCACCAGCAGTGTATGAGTGTACCTTTCTCCCCACATCCTCGCCAACACCTGTTGTTGCTCGTATTCTTGATAATCGCCATTCTAATTGGGGTGAGATGGAACCTTAGGGTGGTTTTGATTTGCATTTCTCTTATTACTAGAGATGTTGAACATTTTTCCATATGTTTGTTGATTGCTTGTAGATCTTCTTCTGTGAAGTGTCTATTCATTTCCTTAGCCCATTTGTTGACTGGACTGTTTGAATTCTTGGAGTAGAGTTTTTTGAGTTCTTTATAGATTCTGGAGATTAGTGCTCTATCTGAAGTATGATTGGCAAAGATATTCTCCCACTCTGTAGGCTCTTTCTTCGCATTGCTGATAGTTTCCTTTGCTGAGAGAAAGCTTTTTAGTTTGAATCTATCCCAGTGGTTGATTCTAGCTTTTATTTCTTGTGCTATGGGAGTCCTGTTAAGGAAGTCTGGTCCTAGACCAACAAGATGAAGATTTGGACCTACTTTTTCTTCTATAATCTGCAGGGTCTCTGGTCTGATTCCGAGGTCCTTAATCCATTTTGAGTTTAGTTTCGTGCATGGTGAGAGATATGGGTTTAGTTTCATTCTGTTGCATATGGATTTCCAATTCTCCCAGCACCATTTGTTGAAGAGGCTATCTTTTCTCCATTGCATATTTTTGGCCCCTTTGTCTAGTATGAGAAAATTGTATTTATTTGGGTTTGTGTCCGTGTCCTCTATTCTGTACCATTGATCTACCTTTCTATTTTGGTACCAATACCATGCCGTTTTTGTTACTATTGCTTTGTAGTAGAGTTGAAGATCTGGTATTGCAATACCCCCTGTTTCACTCTTCCTGCTAAGGATTGCTTTAGCTATTCTGGGTTTCTTATTCTTCCAGATGAATTTCATAATTGCCTGCTCTATTTCTGTAAGGTACGTCATTGGGATTCTAATTGGAATTGCATTGAATTTGTATAGCACTTTAGGTAGTATGGCCATTTTGACAATATTAATTCTTCCTATCCAAGAACATGGAAGATCTTTCCATCTTCTAAGGTGTTCTTTAATTTCTTTCTTTAGTGTTGTATAGTTCTCATTGTAGAGGTCTTTCACCTCTTTTGTGAGATTGATTCCCAAGTATTTTATTTTTTTCGAGGCTATTGTGAATGGGGTAGTTTTCCTAATTTCTCTTTCTGAAGATTCATCACTTATGTATAAAAATGCGTTGGATTTATGGGCATTGATCTTGTAACCTGCTACTTTACTGAAATCACTTATGAGTTCTAAGAGTTTTCTGGTGGAATTTCCAGGTTCCTCTAAATATATAATCATGTCATCAGCGAACAGGGATAGTTTGAGTTCTTCTTTTCCAATTCGTATCCCTTTAATTTCTTTGGTTTGTCTAATTGCTCTGGCCAGAGTCTCAAGAACGATGTTGAATAGAAGTGGTGAAAGAGGGCATCCCTGCCTTGTTCCAGTTTTTAGGGGGAATGCTTTCAGCTTTTCACCATTTAGAATGATATTAGCCATGGGCTTAGCATAAATGGCCTTTACAATATTAAGGAATGTTCCCACTATCCCTATTTGTTCTAGTGTTTTGAGCATGAAGGGGTGCTGAATTTTATCAAATGCTTTTTCTGCGTCTATTGAAATAATCATGTGATTCTTGACTTTAAGTCTATTAATATGGTGAATTACGTTTATTGATTTCCTGATGTTGAACCAACCTTGCATCCCTGGGATGAAACCCACTTGATCATGGTGCACTATCTTTTTAATATGTTTTTGTATGCGATTTGCTAAAATTTTGTTGAGAATTTTTGCGTCGATGTTCATTAAGGATATTGGTCTGAAATTTTCTTTCCTTGATGAGTCTCTGTCTGGTTTAGGTATCAGTGTGATATTGGCTTCATAGAATGAGTTTGGGAGGGTTCCCTCCTCTTCTATTTTATGGAATACTTTGAGAAGTATTGGAATGAGCTCTTCCTCAAAGGTTTTGTAGAACTCGGCTGAGAACCCATCTGGTCCCGGACTTTTCTTTGTTGGTAGGCTTTTGATGACTTCTTCTATTTCAGTACTTGAAATTGGTCTATTTAAATTGTTTATGTCCTCCTCATTCAGTTTAGGCAATTCATATGTCTCTAGAAACCTGTTGATGTCTTCGAAATTTTCTATTTTGTTGGAGTATAGATTTTCAAAATAGCTTCTAATTATGTTTTGTATTTCCATCCTGTCTGTAGTGATATTTCCTTGTTCATTCCGAATTTTAGTGATTTGGGTTTTCTCTCGTCTTCTCTTTGTTAGTGTGGCTAAAGGTTTATCAATTTTGTTTATTTTTTCGAAGAACCAACTATTTATTTTGTCAATTTTTTGTATTGTTTCTTTTGTTTCAATTTCATTGATTTCAGCTCTGAGTTTAACAATTTCCTGTCTTCTACTACTTTTGGTGCTGTTCTGTTCTTCTTTTTCTAAGGCTTTGAGCTGTAGTGTTAGGTTGTTTATTTGTTGAGTTTTACTTCTTTTATTAAATGCGCTCCATGAAATAAATTTCCCTCTAAGTACTGCTTTCATAGTGTCCCAGAGGTTTTGATATGATGTTTCTTTGTTCTCATTTACCTCTAAGAATTTTTTAATTTCCTTCTTAATATCTTCTGTTATCCATTCATCATATAATAGCATATTGTTTAACCTCCAGATGTTGGAATAGTTTCTGTGTTTTACTCTTTCATTTATTTCTAACTTCAATCCATTATGATCTGATAGAATACATGCTAGTGTCTCTATCTTCTTGTATTTGCTAACATTAGCTTTGTGGCATAATATATGGTCTATTTTAGAGAAGGATCCATGTGCTGCTGAGAAGAAAGTGTATTCACTCTTGGTTGGATGGAATATTCTATAAATGTCCGTTAAGTCTAAATTATTGATTGTGTTGTTGAGATCTATGGTTTCTTTGCTCAATTTTTGTCTGGAAGATCTGTCCAGTGGTGAGAGCGGCGTGTTAAAATCACCTAGTATTATTGTGTTGTGGTCTATTTGGTTACTGAAATTGAGAAGGATTTGTTTGACATACATAGATGAGCCACTGTTTGGGGCATAGATGTTTATGATTGTTATATCTTGCTGATTTATGCTTCCCTTAAGCAGTATGAAATAACCTTCTTTATCCCTTCTGACTAACTTTGGCTTGAAGTCCACATTATCGGAAATGAGGATGGATACTCCAGCTTTTTTGCTGAGTCCATGTGCATGGTATGTTTTTCCCCATCCTTTCACCTTTAATCTATGGGTATCTTTTTCTATGAGGTGAGTCTCTTGCAGGCAACATATTGTTGGATCTTTCTTTTTAATCCAGTCTGCCAGTCTATGTCTTTTGATTGATGAATTCAGGCCATTAACGTTCAGGGTTATTATAGAGAAATGATTTGGTTTCCCGGTCATTTGGTTCATTTTAAAAATTTTGTTTATTTATTTGTTTGACACAACTTGTTTCCTCCTTTATTTGACAATTCCTTTAGGATAATTCCTCCCTTTGCTGATTTGCTTCTTTGTTTTTCATCTCTTCCTCATGGAATATTTTGTTGAGAATGTTCTGTAATGCTGGCTTTCTTTTTGTAAATTCTTTTAGCTTTTGTTTATCATGGAAGGATTTTATTTCATCGTCAAATTTGAAGGTAAGTTTTGCTGGGTATAAGATTCTTGGTTGGCATCCATTTTCTTTCAGGGCTTGAAAAATGTTGTTCCAGGACCTTCTAGCTTTTAGGGTCTGGATTGAAAAATCTGCTGATATGCGTATTGGTTTCCTCCTGAATGTAATTTGGTTCTTTTCTCTCACAGCCTTTAAAATTCTGTCTTTATTTTGTATGTTAGGTATTTTCATTATAATGTGCCTTGGTGTGGGTCTGTTGTAATTTTGTGTATTTGGAGTCCTGTAAGCCTCTTGAACTTGATTTTCCATTTCATTCTTCAGATTTGGGAAATTTTCTGATATTATTTCATTGAATAGGTTGTTCATTCCTTTGGCTTGTTTCTCTAGGCCTTCCTCAATCCCAATAATTCTTAAATTTGGCCTTTTCATGATATCCCATAGTTCTTGTAGATTCTGTTCATGATTTCTTACCATCTTCTCTGTTTGTTCAGCTTTGTTTTCAAGGTTAAATATTTTGTCTTCAATGTCTGAGGTTCTGTCTTCCAGGTGTTCTATCCTATTGGATATGCTTTCTATGGAGTTCTTAATTTGGTTTATTGTTTCCTTCATGTCAAGGATTTCTGTTTGGTTTTTTTTCAATATCTCTAACTCTTTATTGAAATGATCTTTTGCTTCCTGTATTTGCTCTTTTAACTGTCGATTGGTGCGATCAATCAATGCTTGCATTTGCTCTTTCATCTCATCATTCAATGCTTGCATTTGCTCTTTCATCTCCTCGTTTGCTTCTCTGATCATTTTAATTATGTACATTCTGAACTCCTTTTCTGTCATTTCTTCTGCCATGCTGTCATTGGGTTTTATTGATGTAACATCTAGATTTGTTTGCAGCATTTTCTTTCCTTGTTTTCTCATGTTGTTCAGATATCAGTGGACCGCTGAGATATTGCAGATTTCCTCTGTTGATTTACAATGACCCTGAAGATTTCTATATATATCCCCTCTTAGCCTTCAGTAGGCTGAAGTCTTGGAGGAGGTTGGTAATGCGGTGCTCCACAAGGAAGCTGCCTCTCTAGGAGTAGTGGCCTTCAGGTGGGGTATATTCCCTGCTAGTGGGCAGAGGTGCCTCCACTTGTTGACCAATGGTCATCCAAAGGGGACCTAGGCTGTGGGCTGAGGCAAGGCCTGTTTGGGCCTGAGCCTCTGGTTTTACTGTCCTTGTGGGAAACCTCACCCAGCAGGGAAGACTCACCCGGTGGGGAGGTCTCGCTGGTCAGTTTCCTCCTAGAGGTTCCCCTCAATTTACATCTACTGCCTGGGCTGGGCTGCCTTCCTCTGCAAAGTTTCCAGGGGCCCGGCCCTACCTCCTGGGCCTGGGAGCCTCACCCTTCGCAGATGAATCTCCTTAGGCTGCCCCTCCTCAGAGAATTTGCCCATAGGCCTGGAACCTTCGCTCCGCCCTAAGCCTGTCTCTGTGCGGCTCTTCCACCCAGAAGCCTCCTAGATCCTGGGACCCTGTTCTGCACCTAATCGCCTGGCTGCGTGGCCCCTCCTCTGAGCAGCCACCTGTGGCCCCGAACAATCGCTCTGAGTCCCAGAGACCCGCCACAGGCCTCTTCCTCCAGACAGCTGCCCAGTATGCCGGTGCGGTCACTAGGAGTCCAAGAAACTCACTTCGTGCCTCCTCTTCCCACCAACCACCCGTAGCCCGGGGCAATCAATCACTCCGAGTCGAAGTGACCCTGCCCGATCCTCCTCCTTCTCCAGATAACCCCCCGGGTGTTCAGGAGCAGTCCCTCTGAGTGGCTCTGAATCCACGTGACCCGCTGCACGGGTCCTCTGGGCCACCGCCCGGAGCTCTGGTGTGGTCCTTCAAGACCAAGCGTCCCACCACGCTTCTCCTCCAGGCAGCCCCCCTGTGTTCAGGAGCTGTCACTTTAAGACCAAATAACTCACCACTCGCCTTCTCCTCTGAGCAGCCGCCTGGAGCGCTAATGCAGTCACTGCGAGTCCAAAGGACCCGCCGCGCTCCTTCTCCTCCTTCTCCTACTCCTCCGGGCAGGCCCCGGGGTTCAGAAGTGGTCAGGGTCCAAACAGCTCGCCACGCAGCCCCTTCTCTGGCAACCGCCTGTAGTTCCCGTATAGTCGCCCGAATCCAAGCGGCTGCTCCTCTTCCTCCTCGTCCTCAGGGCAGGCCCCGGGGTTCAGAAGCGTCGTTCTGATTCCAAACAGCTCGCCGCGCGGCTTCTCCTCTGGCAACCGCCTGCAGCTCTGGCGCAGTCTCTCTGAATCCAAGTGGCCACGCTCCTCTCCTCCTCCTCAGGGCAGGCCCTGGTGTCCTGAGTCCACACAGTTCTCCCCGCCTCTCCTCCCCCGGGCAGCCGCCGGAGCCCCAGTGGCTGTTCCGAGTCCCAGCGCTGTGCCGACCGGCCTCCTCTATCTTATCATTATTATTATACAGGTACAAAGTTTACACCCTGAGCTTGTTATGCTTAGATATGTAATACTTCAACTTTATTTGTTCTTTGCATTTATTCTCAAAATATTTACAAGCTTTTTTCACAAATCCTGGAGAAAAATATTCAGTAAATTGAGTAATGTCAGGCAAATGAACTCCTTTTCATTAGCAGAGGATATGTTTAAGGTTCATGTATCTGAAGCTGGTGGGGGTACAGGGACGTTATCATCTTTATTTTGGAGCTGAAATCCTCTTAGTCATCCTGGCTCCTTTTCAGTTCATGAGAGGTGGTTCCTAGGGGTCATATCTAGAGTGTCATATATCTTCTGCACAGATCTTAGATTTAAAACTTTCAAAGTCAATCCATATTTGCTTGTTTTATTTTATACTTTACCATTCGTTTTATAAAGGAATTTCCATGAAGCAAGCCTTAGTTTGTGATCTAGTTGTTCAATAGCTATGATTAGAGGGTACACGGAAACCTGAAAAAATGTGTCAGTTAATCTTTTAAAATATTATACTGATACATTTTATCCTTATATTTTCATGTGATGAGACGTCCCTTATCAAAATATGTCAGGCAAGCAGAGCTGTGGGCAAGTGAGAGGATACATTTGAGGAGTTGATATTTAGATTTCACTATGGAACATATGTGGTTGGGGAAAAGGGATATGCCTCGAACAAGAAGCTAATATCAATAGAAAGCCAGGCTTTAAAAAATACATAAACAAGCAATTCAAACAAATTGCCTTTTCAGAAGCAAAACGGAAGGGTGAGGAACTGTGTAAGTTGATAATTATGTTGCTATGGTTACTTTTCCCGATTGGAACAATGCCGTTGAAGAGTTGGTTATTTTAAGTTGACTTCAGGTAACAATTTATCGGGGAAAGAAAATTGATTTGCATCCAGGTGTATATTTTAAATCATTATCTCTATTGCATTTTGGCATAGGTAATGCAAATTATAACTAGAAATTAGTTATTTACTGGCTTAGAGTTCTTAAAAATAAATGTATATTTACACTTCAAGGAATCAATACTGGATGGTTCCTTCCTGTTTTAAATATTTAGAGGATTATCATGGAGATAGTAATGAAAATATCATAAGGTTAGGAGTTGGATAAAACCATGGTAATGTCATGGTACCACTGCTCACTGAGCATGCAACTAAGACTGAGCTAATTAAACTCCTTGAACTCTAAGTTTTTAATTTATGAAGCATTGTAACAATCTTTTGCATGCCATAAGCTGTGCACTAATCTGCTGGAATTCTTCTTTCATTATCCTAGAGTGTAATTCTTGTAGCACACAAATTGACTTGCATCGCTATGTGTAAATATATGCTTATTGAGTCCTTTCTCTGCATATGGCACATTGCAAACCCTGGGGGAGGAGAGTTGATGTTGTGTGGTTCTTGCCTTCAAGTGGGAGATACAAGACAGAGGAGCAGTGCCATGCAAATTCACACTGAAGCCTGAGGCAAAATAAAATTCAATTATCCTAATCCTATCTGCTTTTAAAAGTTTTATATTTTATTTACTATGATGGTTGTTTTCAATGTATCCAGTTGACTGGGCCATGAGGTGTTCAGATATGTGGTCGAGCATTTCTCCAGGAGTTTGAATTTTTGGATGAGAATAATGTTTAAATTGGTAGACTGAGTATGGAAGATAGTGAGTGGGCTTCATTCAATCAGTTGAAGGCTTGATTAGAACAAAAAGGACAAGCCTTCAGGCTGGTACATCATCTTTTTATCTTGCTTTTGACTTGTGCACTGGTCATCCCTGGGTCTTGATCCTGTTGGCCTTTGAACTGGAACTTAAACTATCAGTTCTCTTGGTTCTCAGGGCTTTTGATACAGACACAACTATACTATCAGGAATTTAGCATATTCTGGGACTAGTTAGCCTCCATAATAATCTGAAATAATTCCAATATAATCTTCCATACAATGTCTGTCTTATATATGTATACACATATTACACACACATATGTAATGTATACAATGTGGGCATATAATATACACACAGATGCATTCTATTAGTTTTATTTCTCAGAAAAATTCTAATGCATTTTCCATGAACTTTTATAATGATAATGATTTTAAGAAATATTTTATAACCTTGTGTGCTGAATTTTTCAATGTTTTCTGAAATTTTATAGTTGGGTGATTGTCTCACTCACCTAACCCTAGTCCTGAACTCCTTGCATAGGAGTCCTCATCAAACTGTCAGAAACTTTTCTTGCCTTCTTCCTGCTCCTAACTCTTTAAAATTCTTCACTTATGTCTATTGAATCCATTCACTCCAACCCCCATTGCCAATTGTTTCTGAATCTCACCCAAACCTGTGCAGTAGTTTTCTATTTGGTTTATTTTCCTTTAAGCATGAAATCCTTCAATTCATCTCCACACACTTTTAAGGGGTTATCTTTCTAAAACACTATCCTGAAAGTATCTGAAAGTATATTCTGCAGAAGATGCCTTTCTTACCATTTCCAATCTTCTTAGCTCTGTGCATAACTTACGCTTCTTGTTTTGTTTTATACCCATTGCTCTTGATAATACCCAGTTAGCTCAAATCACACAAGAGACCTCCCTAAAAGGACACAGGCTATGTTCATTAACTGTCAGCTCTTCCCATAGACAGCTTTTCCTTCCAGGTGTCTGATGAACCCCACTTGTTTCTCAACATCCTTCTCGTTACCATCTCAAATTTGCTCTTAGTCCCCTTACTGTGAAGAGTTAGATCTCTCTTATTTTGTGCTCTTATAGCACAAAAATTATCATCTTAAAAATAATAGGATTTCCCACACTGAAATTTTAATTATATTCATAGAAATTTCTCTCTCCCTCTAGACTGTTGGGGAAGAAAAAAGCACATCTTCCTTAACTAGGAAACTATTATTTGTATCTCAGTGTCCAGACTGTAGGAGATTGCCCGATGAGTAAATGAATACCTTGAGATAGGAAGCCATACCTGCTATGAAAGAGATATGGTTATAAAAGATTCTGATGATGCAAATAATAGGCTGAATGGCAGGGCACAACCCTTAGAAATTAGAAGTCTCCAGGAGCTTGGAGCCTGAAATTTGTCATGTCTAGTGCCAAATGACAGTGATATATTTGAGACTCCATTGCCAAACTTTTTATACAGTGTTAAAACAAGAAGAAAGAGATTCACACCATTTGCTTTGTATGCAATAAATGTATATAAATTCAAGTTGGAAGATATAAAAAGCAGTATTTAAAAGAACGCGAAACTTAAAAAAACTTTTAGCCAATTGGCATGGAATCCTAACTTCTTTATTTTGCATTTATTTGTACTTTGTTACAAGAAACTGAAGTCTCTGGAACTCTATTCTTCTGAACACTGGACTTGATCACCATTATTTATTTTATCCTTCCACAATTTTTCTACCTGGATCTCTCTTAATTATCCTACAATATTTTGCATACAATAACTGCCTCCAGCCAGTACCTCCTCTCTGCCTGTGTGAAAGGTATTTTCAGTAACGGTTGCTTTGTTCTTTTCTTAGAACCGAGTATAAGTTTTCTTCCACATCTCCCTGTGTGGCTTTATGTTATTCAGGAACCTTTGGGAGCAATGCATCTCTTCCAAGGATGCTAAATTCCAATCAAGATAAATGCAACACTGCTGGTCTGTCACCTTCTTTTGGTTCCAGGTTTCATCCGTATGTGTAAATCCTGAATAACCACCGAATAATCATGGCTTCAGGTCCAAAACCCTGCACCTTCATGTTTCCTGGTTGGATTCCACTCATTTAAAAGTTCCACTTCTTGAAGAGATGAAAGACTTAATACCTTATATATATATACATTTTTTTTTTTTTCCACTAAAATTTTGTATACTGTCTCTGGGATTCCTAGAGAACAGAAAATAAAAACTGACCCAAATTTTTCTCCAATAGGTATCTTATTGAATGCAAGTGTTTGAAAACATTGCTTTCCTGGCCTCTTTTGCTTCCAAGTCCTGTGACTAAAATCTCCATAGTCAGCACTGCCTGTGTTCACTTAAAATATGAGCTTTTGCACAAGTGACTCATAGGTTTTTCAATGCCATATATGTTCGGGGGAGCTGTTTAATTCTCACCTGTCCTTTCATACTTTAGGCTAATACTTTTTATTTGTGTAACTTCTAGCTTTTAAATGCTAGTTAAGTTATGAAGAAATAGTTCCAAATAACAAAGTTAAGAGAACTATACTTTAGGTCACACAGAAGAAAAGAAATTCTAGAAAACTACAGTTGGAATTTATATCATATGATTCCGAGTATGATGTTCCTCATGAAATATGTTCTCTCTCAGGGACATAGGAAATTTGAAGCTTAAAATATTAATTAGAATTCTCCACTTTTAATATGTGTTGATTGCAATCACCAAATCAGTTTCTACCACAAATGTTGACTTTTTTTGAAATAAGTTATGGTTTTAGGTTCTCTTTGAAAACCCTGGAAGACAACATATTAATATTGTTGATATAATCTCCTTGCAAAAATGTTAGTGGAATAAAGGGTTGAACTGTCTTCTAGAGGTGCCTGGAAATACTCAAGCACAATTGGGGTTGGCACAGAGATGCACTGACTGCATTTGAGTGGTCCAGAGGAAAGGCTGCTTTTCATCTGCAACCTTTGAGTGCTCAAACTCTCCTTGAAGTGGGTGACCCTTTCTTTCATTCCCCATACACATGTTTCCTCAACCTTTCCCGTGGTCACTTCTGGTACACGTGTCTTTTCTTTGGGAAGCAGCACCAACTTCTTCAATGCCGTCTTTATTCATGAATTAAAACACAGTGAAGAACTGCAGCAGTAGAACACCCCTCAAGCCCTCAATAGTATTTGCTATTTTGAAACATCAAGTCTGTACTCTAAGGCTCAGAGAGGATTCCCTTCTCGGCTCCCATAGTCTTCTCTCATCTGCTGAGGCCTGAGCTGACCATGGTGAGATGGCAGCGTCTTTCTTATTTAATTACATCTCTCTCAGGTTGACTCTGAGAATTGTTGTGCCCAGTGGCTCGAGACCCCACAAAGACCACCAGAGACCATGATCAATGCAAGCAACAAAGAGTCATTTATTAGCAAGCTCGAGCCTGGTCCTCCGCGCACTCGGTAACCAGTGACGCTAAGAGGCCCTGAGCCTTTGTTCAGCAGGCTTTTATAATGAAAGGCAAACAGTTTTACAGTGTTCTTTTTAATTGGTTAACATTTGAACAGCTAAACATTAGTCCTCCTCTGGTTGGGTCCTGCCAATCTATTTGATTCTCATTGGGTCCCACCAGAACTGAACGGTCCTAGAGGAAGAAGGGAGGAGGGAAGGGGTGAACTGTGCAGGAGATGAGTTGCAGTTAGGCCCCCTGTCCTTGATAGATAAGGTTTCTAGGCAGCTGCACATTTCTCAGGCAAATATTTCTTAACAACCTCGATAAGCATGGGGGCCCAGCAGTCCTGTTTGCACTGTATTGGCTTTTGAGGGAGCAGTCGCAACTGCCTGCATCCTGGTAATTAAGACAGCTAGCTGCACAGATATCACCCTGTTCTCAACAGAATATTCTGCAGCTTCTCAGCAACTAGCTCCTGTCTGGACAAGAGCAACATTACCTTGTCATGGAATTTGAAAATAAACATTCCCCCATTTTAGCATCATCCATGTGCATTCGCTGACTGCTTATTAGGTCACAGTTTTTGATGAGAGACACATACCAAAACTCAGCTCTGATATTCAGAAACCAAAGGTTTTATTAGGAAGAGAAATATATTCCATAATAACTCTGCCTCCAGGCAGCCTAAACTCTTCATCATAGATACAGCTAAGATTCTATGGGCTAAGATTCCTACCCTTTTAATAGAATTAGGTGTTACCAGTAAGTGAATGTTACAGCCAGTAAATTCTGAACTCCTGTAGGAAAATTACCCAGGTCTTTATTTCCTAAGGGTGTATGCCATGAGATTTTTGAACTACCCCAAATATGCAATATACACAGAGGTTAATAGAATATTTTCCTTTTAAAATTGAGGTTATAATGCTTGCCCCTTAAAAGCTTTGTTTTCTTGTCGAAAACTGTTATGACTTGCAGATTTTGTAGTACTAAAAATAATAATTCCAAGGAAAGTAATAGTCATTATTTCACACAAAAGTGAAGATTTGATTCAAGTGAATAGGTGAGAAAGACTTTACTGAGGATTTGTATTCTTTTGGCTTTGTGATTTACCTTGGGTGGGTCACTGGGTCTCTGGCTCATTCTTCACACCTTAAGTCTTTGTTATCTGTGTGCTCATGATTTTAAATCTATTTCTCAAGTCAAGATATACTTTTTTCAATCAGTGTATTTTAATTATGCAGAATACTGGATTTCATTATGGCATATTTGAACATGCATATAGCATATTTTGATCCTACCCATCCCTTATTACTCCTCCTACTTTCATCTGCCCCCCCCCACCACCACCCCTGCCAGATTCCACATATGAGGGAAAACATGTGATACTGACCATTCTGAGTCTGGCTCATTTCACTTAACCAGACGATTTCAAGTTCTATCCATTTTCCTACAGATTACAGAATTTTAATCTTGCCAAGATATCTTCTGAACATGAGACTGTCTCAATCAACCCAAGCTGCTCTGGAAAAATTACCAAAGACTTAAACAACAACCATTCATTTCTTACAGTTCTCAAAGTCTGGAGTGTTCAAGAGCAAGGGACCAGCAGACTTGGTCTCTGCCCATTTTTTTTTTTTTTTTTTTTTTTTTTTTGTAGATGGTTGATTTCTCGCTGTCCGAGTATGTGAGAGATAGAAAGGGTGAGGGAAGGGAAGCTGTGGGAAGTAGCTCTCAAATCTCCTCCTATGAATACATTAATCCCCTCACCAGGGGTCCACCTCCAAGACCTAATCACTCTGGAAGCTCGACCTCCTGAACCATCACATTGGCTTGACCACTTGAATTTGTAGGGGCCATGAACATTCGGTTCACAGCACCAACTTCTTACTTGTTCATAACCAGCGTTCCAAGGGTTAATTTCAATGGGAAGTTTCTCTTCATGCTCACTTAAATGTCTGAGCTCACATCCAGTTTGTTAGACCCTCCCTCTTCACCATGATCATATTGCTTCCTTCAGTTTAGGTTCGGAGCACAGATCTTGATGGTTTTTCATCTACTACTCACCTTCTCGTCTCTCAACTTGATCACAAATTCCTGCCAGCTGTATCTATCACAAAAGGGTCTGTAGAGTGTACCGGCTCCTCTCCCCAAAGCTTACAACCTTGGTGCAGGTCTTTATTTTTGTTTTACTTCAGGATTTTCAGTTTTATCTCCTTTAAATCTATTACCTATGATACTAAGTGATTTTTCTAAAATAAATACAACAATCTTGTTTTTTGTCTTTAAAATTTCTGTTGTTTATTTTTTTCCTTTCATGACTATTTATTTATTTATTTATTTATGTATTTATTTATTTATTTATTTTAGGTACTAGGGATTGACCTCATGAGCACTTTACCACTGAGCTATAACCCCAGCTCTTTTTATTTTATTTTGTCTTGAGACAGGTACTCACCAAATTGCTTAGGGCCTCACTACGTTTTTAAGGCTGACCTCAAGCTTCTGATCCTCCTGCCTCAGCTTCAAAAGTCACCGGAATTACAGATACCTGGCTAAGACATATTTTTCACTGTGGTAAAATAAGCATGAAAATTTATCATCAACCATATTAAGTAGCATTAAATCCATTCATATTGTTTTGGAAACATTCACCATCCATTTCCAGAACTCTTTACATCTTTCAAAACTGAAATTCTGTGTCAATTAAACAATTTCCCATTTGTCCCTTCTCTCAGCATCTGCCACCACCATTCAACTTTCTGTCACTGTGAATTTGAATACTTTAGATGCCTTATGTAACTAGAAATTATAACATTTGTCTCCCAGCAGGTGGCTCATTTCACCTAGCATGATGTCTCAAGGTTCACCCATGTTGAAGCATGTTGCTGTGGTTTGAATGTGTTTCTTCCAAAATTTACATGCTGCTAAGTGGGAGCATTTAAAGGTGATTAGACCAGGAGGCCTTTGCTAGTGATTGGAATTAGTTGTCCTTATCAATGGATTTGGTGGATAGAATTTGTGAAGAAGAAGGACTTCTTCCCTCCATAGGATGCAGCCAGGAATAATGCACCATCTTGAAAGCAGAGAGCAGCTCTCTCCGGATACTGACACTGCTAGACTCTTGATCTGGGATTTCCCAGCCTTCAGAATGGAGAGAAAGGCATTTCTGTTCACTATAAATTACCTAAATTCTGCCACAAATCTATGTATAATTTTTTTTTTTTTTTTTAACCAGTGTCCACCGATGGACACTAAGGTGGCTTCCATGTTTTGGCTATTGTGAATAATGTTGTTACTAACATGAATGTACAAGATATCTATGCAAGTCCATGCTTTCCTTTCTTTTCAGTGTATACCCAGATGTGGGGAGCCATCCTTATTTAACAGAATCAGACTAATTGAGCCTCATGACACAGAGGTCTGACTTCCAGAAACTGGCAGATAGAGAAATCTGTCCCAGATTATCTGGGGAGTATGTGGCACTGTGGGAGTGGTTTCCAGTCTGCTTGTGCTATAGTCCCCCTAAGAAAAATGGCTCCCCTAACTCCACCTATCCTGTCCATCACAGAAGAAGCTCCTCCTGTTCCCAGCCCCTTTACCTGTGTGTCTATAAAAGAAAGAGAGTTGGGCTACTCCATGTTGTTAGAGGCCAGAGCTGGTATGGCCAGACCCGTCACACCCCCTCTCATTTAAAAAGAGTATTGACTCGGTGTTTATTAATTAGAAAAGTTTATGGGCAACTGATTGATTTACAGCCAACATCATCCTCTGGCAGTTAACCCTTTTCTCATCCACGCAGGATGTGGCTGAGAGACCCCCACACCCAGAAGTGGAATTACTGGATTACATTACATATTTAATTTTTTGAGGACTGCTGGACTGTTTTCGTAACTGCTATACCATTCAACATTTCCACCAAGAGAGCACAGAGGCCAATTTCTTCATATCATTACTAATACTTGTTACTTTCTGTTTTTTAAAATATTATATATGTATGTATGTATGTATAGTAAGCATCCTAATTATGTGAAGTGATTTATCTTTCTGGTTTGCTTTGTCTTTTTGATTGATCTTCACAGTTTTTTCATGTGCCAATCGGACATGTGTATCTATTCAGAGAAGTTTTCCTTCAAGTCTTTTGTCCATCTTTGAATAAGAATATTTTTCTTGTTGTTGTTGCTCGGTTTTAGGAGTTCTTTATACATTCTAAATATTAATTTCTTATTAAATTTGTGGTTTTCTAATGCTTTCTCCCATCCTACAGATTGAAATTTTTACGGTATTCTAAAGGTGTTATGGTTTGGATGTGAGGTGTCCCCCAAAAGCTCATGTGTGAGAAAATACAAGAAGATTTAGCTGATAAATGATAGGGTTATGAGAGCTTTAACCCAAGTGGTGAATTAACCCCTTGAAGGGATTGATTGAATGGTAGCTGAAAGTGGGTTGGGTGTGGCTGGAGGAGTTGGGTCATTGGGTGTGCCTTTGGGGTATTTATTTTGCATCCGGTGAGTGAAGTCTCGATCTCTCTGCTGCCTAATCATCATGTGAGCTTCTTCCCTCTGTCACATTCGTCCACCATAATGTTCTGCTTCACCTCAAGCCCCAAGGAAGGAGCCTGCTGTCTAAGGATTGAGACCTCTGAAATCGTGAGCCCCGCAAATAAACTTGTCCTCCTCTAAAATTGACCTTGTCAGATCTTTTAGTCACAGCAGTAAAAATCTGACTACAACAGTAGGGTTTTTCAATGCACAAACTACTTACTTTCCTCAAGTCCATTTTGTCTTTTTAAAATTTTATTTCCATTACCTTTGATGGCATATCCCAGAAATCATTGCAAAATCCAATATCATGAAGAATTTTTTCCTTTAGAGTTTTATAATTTTAATCTTTATGTTTAGGTTTAATATGGTGTTTTATATAGGTCCAACTTCCTTCTTTTCATGTGAATGTACAATTTTTCCAGGACTGTTAGTTGGAAAAAACATTAAATGTTCTTTTCCTATTAAATAGACCTGGCACTTTTGTTGAAAATCATTTGGAAAAAATATACATGAGGGTTTATTTCTGGCTCCTTATTTTTGTTTCATTGGTCTCTATGTCTATCTTAATGTCAGAACCACATTGTTCTGATTAGTATAGATTTGTAGAAAAAAATTTGAAATCACAATATGTTTGTGCTCCATCTTTTATTTTCCTCAATATTTATTTGGCTATTCAGGGACCCTTGAGATTCTATACGAATTTTAGGATGGATTTTTTTATCTAAAAAAAAAAAAGAGTACTTGGAATTTTAATAGTGATGGCATTAAATTTGTAGATCACTCTGGGTTACATTGACATCTTAATAATATTAAGAGTTTGAATTTATGAGAATGAATATTTTATTTCTTTTCAATTTTCTGCAATGTTTTATAGTTTTCATTTTACATATCTTTTGTGTCCTTGGTTAATTGCCAAATGTTTATTCTTTTTGATGTTACTATACATTGATTTTCTTTCTTTCTTTCTTTTTTTTTTTTTTTTGGTACCAGGGATTGAACTCAGGGATACTTGACCGCTGCGCCCCAGCCCCATCCTTATTTTGTATTTCATTTAGAGACAGGGTCTCACTGAGTTGCTTAACGCTTCACTTTTGCTGAGGCTGGCTTTGAACTCACAATCTTCCTGCCTCAGCTTCCTGAGCTGCTGGGATTACAGGTGTATGCTACCTCGCCTGGCAATTATATTGATATTTACTTTACTTTTCAGATTACATATTGTTGGTGTATAGAAATTCAACTGATTTTTTATGATTAATTTATATTCTGCTACTTAGCTGAATGTGCTAGTTCTAGAAGATGATTTGTGGAATCTTTGGGGGTTTTGAACACACAAGATCATGCTATCAGCAACAGAGATAATTTTACTTCTGCTTTTCCAACTTGGATACATTTTATTTCTTTTTCCTATCTGATTACTCTGCCTAGAACTTCCTGTTGTATGATGAACAGATGTGATAAAAGTAATCATCCTTGCTTAGTTCCTACCTTAGGAGGAACTAAGTCATTAACCATTGAGTATGATGTTTGTCTTGGATTTTCATATATGGATTTCATTATGTTGAAGTATTTTCCTTTATTCCTAGAAAATACAATAAAATTAGCCACCTCGATGTTTATAGCAGCTCAATTCAAAATAACTAAACTATGGAACCAACCTAGGTATCCTTCCACAGATGAATGGATAAAGAAAATGTGGTGTATATACACAATGGAATATCACTCAGCCTTAAAAAAGAATGAAATGATGGCTTTTGCCAGCAAATGGATGGAGCTGAAGAATATCATACTGAGTGAAATAAGCCAATTCCCCAAAACCAAAAGTCAAATGTTTTCTCTTGATACATGGATACTATTTCACAATAAGGGTGGGGGGATAGGGACAAGTAGGGTTACCTTGGATTAGGCAGAAGGAAGTGAAGGGAGGGGAGGGGGATAGGAGGTAGGAAGGATAATAGAATGAATTGAACATTATTATCCTATGTGCCTATATGAGTACATGACCAGTTTGATTCTATATTATGTACAACCAGAAGAATTAGAAGTTATACTCCATTTATATATGCCATGTCAAAGTATATTCTACTGTCATGTGTAACTAATTAGAACAAATTTTAAAATGATCAACAAAACCAATTACTTTTTGGTTAAATGATTTTTTGGCTGTCAATTTAAATGGTTTTTCATTCTGTTAATGTCCTGTGTACATTCGTTGATTTTCATGCATTGAGCCATCCTTATATTGCAAGAATAAAAGTCATTTAGTTATCATGTACAATCCTATTTAAATGCTGCTTGATTTGGTTTGCTACTATTTTATTAAAGATTTTTTGCATCAATGTTATAAGGGCCCTTAGTCTGTGGTTTACTTTTTTTTTTTTTTAATTAAAGTCTTTGTCTGGCTTTGGTATCAGGGTCATTTTGACCTTATAGAATGAGCTATGGAGTGTTCCTTCTCTTTATTTATGGATTGGTTTTGGTCGTTCATTAAATGTTTGGTAGAACCAACCAGTGAAGGCTGTAGGTTCAGGACTTACCTTTTTTTTTTTGAGATTTTTTTCATTCTTTATTCTATTGTCTTGCTAGTTATAGCTGTATTCAAGGTTTCTACTTCTTAATAATTCGATCTCAGTAGATTTCATGTCTCTAAAAACCTATCCATTTCATCTAGGTGTATTAGTTTGTTACCTTGCAATTGTTCATATTGTTCTCAATAAAGTTGCTTGTATAATCAGGAAGTTTCTACTTTCTGAATTGAATTATAGAATTTGACATATCCTTTTATTGTTAGCTAATAAATACCATGCCCCAATTTATAAGAGTTTCAAGGTAGGTTTCTCATTGTTGGTCTCCCTCTACCCCCACCATCACATATAAAATAATGAAGACAATAAATGAGAGTTTAATGACTTGATCACAGTCCTGTTGTTTTCTTTACTCAAAGATTCTTTGGCCATGTACATGTGTCTTCTGGTTCTCCTGCATCTCTTGCATGAAGAACCAATGGTGTTTCCATTGACGATTGTGTTGAAGGAAGGAAAATTTAGACCTGAGAATCTCTGGTATTACTATTTGTTGAGTTCATTTGATGATCATTTATGAAATCTTAATGCATTTAATATAGTTGAATTTCAAGATTATTGGGACTATATGCATATAGTTTTAGCATTTAAAATTTCTGTGAAATAGAACATTAATATAGATATAGATTTCAATATTGTCCCTAGTTATCTGAAATTTACATAAGTAAACATTGTAAAATTTGTTCTCTTATATATTAAGTAAATTGCAAAGGACATCACTGAAGAAGGAACCGTCATTGGTTCCATGACATATTCTGGGGACCTAAAAAACTAGATATATGAAAACACATAAGTGTGCAAGACAATCTTACTTCATTACTTTGTTTAACAAGCCCAACCTTCTTTCTGGCCTTGTCCTTTAGGACTGGCCAAGAGAAACAAGGTGGGGAAGCATGGAAGTCTGTGTTTCTCATGAGGTTAATACTGATACATGCACTGATGATCTTCTTCTCACTCCCTGAGATCAAACTCCAAAAGATACCATGATAGATTTTGATACCTGGACTAGTAACTTCCTAATGTTGGAAGTTGAAAAATAAGGAGCCAACTAGAACTTTTCATTGACTTGAGATTATCTGTAGCATTACAAGGATGGAAACCAAAGTGGTATATCTGTAATTGCTTCCTTATGCTTTCCTAGTCTCCATATTTTCCCTAAGAGTTCTATCCCATCTTTAGCACATGAGGTAGCATCCTTGCTTCTAGAGGATGGCTTTACTTTTCCGGGGTCAGAGGACTTGTCACATACTTTGAGTACTCCCTGGTTCTATTCTTCAGGTGACATGGCAAATCTGAAGTCATAAAGTAAAAATGAGCTCTTGAGGTGACCTTAAACATAACATATATGCTATCCTCTTAATCTTGGAGGCTTCTTCTTTCAGTTTTCTATTGTTGAAAACCAAAAACCAAAAACAACAATAAAAAACAACATCAAATTGTGGATTAGATTAGTGTTTTGTGGATTTGCCAAATTCACCTGAGTAGTTCTTCTGCTCTTGACTCCCTTGTGTTGACTGGGGTTGATCTTGCTTTCAAACACTTGAAAGATTGCTTGGGTCCAGAACTTTCAAATGACCACACACTCATGCCTAGCAGTTGGTGCTGCTTAAGTGATGGCTTTTTCTCCAGTGTTTTGTTTCATTTATTTATTTATTTATTTATTTATTTTGGTACTAGGGATTGAACTAAGGGGCACTCAACCACTGAGCCACATTCCCAGCTCTATTTTGGATTTTATTTGGAGACAGGGTCTCAATGAGTTGCTTAGTGCCTCACTTTTGCTGAGTCTGGCTTTGAACTCATGATCCTCCTTCCTCAGCTTCCAGAGCTGCTGGGATTACAGGCGTTTTTCACTGCACCCAGCTCTTCTCCAGTGTTCTTAACTAGTTTCCTTGGAGCATGGTGACTGGACTCAAGATAATAAAAGCATAACATACCAGACTCTTAAGGACTGTATTTAAAACTGGTACTTTGTTAAAGAACTTACAAGTTCAGCCCAGGTTCAAGAGGAGGGAATAGACATCATTTCTCGATGAGAGGGCAATATGCACATATGGGCAGGGAGTAAATGCTCGAGACCATCTTCAAAGACAAACTACCATACTCCAGTTCAATATGGAGACTACTCTAGAACACCTACTGAGTATTGTAGGCCCCTAATTCCACATGAGGGTCAAGATGGAAGGTGTTAGGGTTGGTTATATAAGAAACCTTTATATCTCACTCTCAAACATATGCACACAAAGAGGAAACCAGAATGAGAATTGAGCTCCACTGTGTTCTGCTGTCACCCATCAGATGAATATTTAGTTGGATGTTTCTCTGGAACATAGGAAACACTATATCCAAATAGTTCTCAGATTTTTTTAATGGAATCTATCTTTAACTTTAAAGAAATTTCTTATCTTATACCACTGATTTTCATTTTATAAAAAAGACCTGAGGTGAACTGAGGGCACAATCTCTGTGTAAGGACACTCAGGGCTCTTACCGAAATCGTTGCCTGGCAGTACCTGACTCTTTTAGGCATCAGAGATGGGATTTGCCTGGGTAAGTTGTTTGTCCTCTCTTGACCTCTTTTCTCACATATGAAACTGAAGGTCTTGACTTATATTCTGTAAAACTGTGAAAAACTGATCCTATTTTCCAGGTTTCACCTTAACATTATAGTCAATCAACTAGATGTTTATGTCCGAAGTCTTCATCCAGCTGTGTTTGTCCTCAATAGAGAAACATCGAGGATGACTGGCTGAATATTTTATTTTTTCCACAAATGCTTTAGCATTATATAAACATGGATGTGGTGTGCACTCAGGCATCATAAAGAACTGTCAATTTTCGTTTTTGAAAAATGAACTCAACCTGTTAGGAATTCAAGACTAGATAATGTTGTTTGGCACTACACCTTGATGAATAATTCAGCTAATTTACACCATAGTTATTTGTACATTATGAGTGCACATGCTTTGAAAGTATTTCTGTAACTTTGCCATATTGCCTATTAAATGCGTTCTGAAAATGGAATGCCACATGTGAATGTAAGTCCATGTTTGCAGAGTATGTGACTCGAGACCAAGGGACCTTGTAAACAATCTTTGTCACTTTTATGAATATTTTTATATTACTGTGGATAGAAAACAGACTTTCCTTTCAAGTGATTTTAAGGAAACTGTTTAAACATTTAAGGAAACCAAGGAAAAAATTGCCTTCACTGTGTTTTTGAAGGAGAGTAAAGTCTCTTAATTCTACAGCAATATTGCATTTTGAATGTATGCTTTTATTACCAGTTGTCAACTTTAACATTTTTAGGGATAGTTTAATAAGTGCTCTAAGAATCGGTCCTCTGAGTGAGCAAGAGTGGGTGAGTGAGTGAAATAAGTGAGAGAGACAGAATGTGATGGCTGTATTCCTGAGGACAGGCATTGTACTCTTAGGTTTTTTGTCTTCATCCCACTGTACCTGATTCAAGAAGATGCTGAAACACAGGAATGAACAAATAATCTCCACAGAAGAAACCATACATCTGGCACAAGCAAAGAAACTATTTCTCCTGGAGAGTGCCACCCTCTACATGAACAGAATAGCTCCAATATTTGTTCAGAATGTTTTCTCTTCCATACTCTGATTGTAAGCAGGAAATAAACAGATGTGTCCTACTGTAGGTGATTCGTGGCATTATGATTTGAGACCTAAAACACAATTATTTTGAAATAAAGAAGTTATTGACTATTCACAAGAAAAGTTCTTATATCAAATAGCAAGCATGCCTACCAATATGTACCTCCAATGTCTCTTGTTCTCTGTACCAGGATCTACAATAAATTTTTGATAGAAGTTTCCTAAGTCACTTTTAAGGTTATTATTATTTCTGAACTTTACTTTCACATGTTAATATAGCTAATTTGTTCTTGACTCATGAGAAAGTGTGTATCACTATTTTAACTATATTGCATATAGCTAAAAATTGATCTACAATTTTAATATTGTTTCCAGAATCATTTTACATAGCTGGACATGAGATGCCTTTTTCAGAAAGAAAATCAATATTATCATAAATAAAGTTATTCATAAAACATCATGTATTTTAATAAACTTAAATCTTAAAAGGCGAATGGCAATTTCAGTCATCAATCATCCATAATCAGTGTTAATCTTAATCCCTTCCCCTCTTTTATTTAGGTCAGTTTCATATCACTGTGGCTTAAATAATGAAATCTGTTGTTACCACAATTCTCTTTCATTTTTCCAAAATCTATAGTCCTTCAGTATCTCTGAGAAATCCAAGAGTAAAGTGTTCAGTACTTCAATCAATACAAGAAAACATGAAAAATAAATTTAAAAGTAGAAGATAACTTCATTCAAACCAGTGCTTACAGAATTGTACAGGATCATATGTTATTTGGTTGGAATTCTGAACAAGGAAGTTGGAGAATGGGTGCAATTACAATCTTTTTAAAAGATGAAACTAACATGTATTAAGAATATGTAGCAGTTGAAGCATTGAGCTGAGCTACTTTTTGGCACAAGGTCTTGGGAAATGAGCTTAATTAGGGATGAACACCTTGGAAATTCATCTAGAATTCATTCAAACTCAGAATAATTATTCAGGCAAGTGTTGAGTTGCTATTATTCATTTTTCAGTTATTCCCAAGACTGGACAGGTAATTACATAGTCATAGATTTTAGGACAGTTGAGAAGGGCCAGAAAGATGAATCTCTTTTTAGTGAAAGCAAAGAGAGTTTCTCATGGGATCTTATATTAAAATTTTCAGTCATTTACAGACCATAGACAGCATGGCATAGGCATAGGGCATGTGGTCAAAGGATGCTGTCCTTTGGAGCTGTGGAAATTGCTCCAAAGAGGGGTCATTGTGTCCTCTCCTGGTCTTCCACCTTGGTTTCTATGTGCCTTTCCCTCCCATCATGATCATTCTTGAAATAATCAAAAAAGTAGATATGACTTATATGCAAAGGTTCATGGATATTGAAATGTCATAAGTGACTATGTTGTTGAGGACTGGATTTTGTTGGTATTTTCTGTTGCTCATGTTTTTTACTTGGATGCAGTCCTTGCTAAGGCTCTTGAGTCAGTATCTATAGACCTCCAAAGTACCAAATACCTTTATATTTAAATGCAAATTTTAAATGAAAATAAAATAATTTTTAGTTTTAATTCCATCTGGATTATTCATGCTATTGCTGTATTCAATTAGCATGAGCATCTTAGAGGTGACAGTCATGTAGAGAATGTAGCGATGAGTAATTTTGATTTTTGTTATTTTCCTAAAATGTTGGCGACCTAGAGACTTTTAAATGATAGTGAAAAGTGCATATCCAAAAATTATTGTGATCTTTTTTTGAAATGATGCCATTATTTCACATGAATGCTCTACTTAAAAATAGAGGCAGAGAATCAAGAAAAAACCCAGGAAGGTAACCTTTAATTTGAAATTGGATGCATTGTGATGCTCATGCTGTAAAAATCTGATGGTGTATTAATGTCCTCACATATATTACCTCAAATTGTACCTTTCAGTTATAATGGCTGTTCCAATAACATAATAGCCACTCACCTGTAATTATAAGTTTTCAAAGCCTGAAATGATTCCAATTGTTTTTCTCTGTACTTTCCATGTACAATGGCTTTGTGCAGCTACAAGTTCCAAAAGGCTTATTTCAAGTTTCTCTGTTTCCATCTACTGAGTCATGTTGCAATTTAAATTAGTCTTGGGTGCACACAGAACCCTGAGGACAGTACCAAGGGCTTTTGACAGGTGAAACCGCAACCTTGAGGACTTAAGAGGCTTTTGGTGGCCACCCAGACATTCTCCTACACTCATCTAATGGATTTAACCTGAGTCCTGCTCACTTTGCTTCTGTACCTTATTGTGAGATGTATCCACTCTTCCCTCTCATTCTACACCATGACCAGCTCCTCCAAAGGGGGTTACTCCTGCAAATGAGGCAAGGGGCTCAATCCATAACTTCTCCACTAGATTCCCTTTCTTCCAGCAGGCATGCCTGAATAATGATGGGGAGTGTTCTTTATCACTCTTCTCCCCCATTACTCTAAACTATTCATGTATCTCCTAATTCTGCAACAGAAAGGAGTGGACATCACTCAAGAAACCTGGAGAGGAAGGTGTAGAGAGAATGCTGTTCAGGATCTGAATACTGTCTTCAGGAGGTCTTGGGCCCCTCTCAGGAATGCTCAGATAGCTTCCTGAGTATCCAAGTTCTGGAATATGAAATGACATGGGTCAAGTTGAGAGATGGGAAGTATGAAAGGCAAGACTTCTTAATGCAATTAGGGGAGATGGAAAGGGTTAACTTATAGCAATAGCTTAGGGAATGAGTTTGCATCCCTACCTTTTCAGCACATGTAATGTGCACATCACATATAAGCACAGACTTTTCACATACATGCACACTGGTACTGAATATCCCATATAACCTAGTTCAAGTGGAGCCAAATCCATGAACTCATTCTCTTTTATCACTAAAATTCAAGGAGAGGAAGTAATTTTTCATATAGGCAAGATGGAAATTGAAAAAGAGGTATCATGACAAGCAAACCTCTGTTGGGGAACAGGTGTTAGAGAAGCAGGTTAACGATGATTTATACCTGTGGGTCTCAGTCTAGGGAGCAGCAGTAGCTCCTGCAGGGCTTTCCTAATGGGGCCTGCTGGGTTCACCCTTGAGTTTCACATTTTGTAGGTCTGGGTAAGGTACAGGATTTGCATGTCTAATAAGAGCCCAGATGATGAAAATACTGTTGGTCCAGGAGTCACACTTTGAACACTAGTGATTTATGTTGCCACCTCCCACTCCCCAGTGGATGCTTACTGTAGAACTAGAGGCAAGTGAACATAGAGAATCATCTTGGAGGTTTAACCAGGATTCTGAGTGAAAATGACTGGTATCCAAGTCTTCTGTGGAGTCTGTAAGCACCAGGACTACCTGGACATTAAGATAGAATGGTGGAGAAAGAGCAAAATTCTACCACCAAGTTGAAGAGAGTGAGCATTACTTCTGTGTCCAGACAACCAACTGAGACCTTCAGTTTCTGTGGGGTTATGAGGTATGGGATATCACAGGAAGGGTCAGCTGACCTTGTTAACTGAACTCCCTCATGGCCCATAAGAAGTGTGTGGTAAATGTGAAAGGACTAACCTAGCAGAGGCTGTGGGGAATGTGCTCAGCCAATCTCAGAATATTGCATTCTGGAGACTGTATTTGGAGTTCAGCTATCATGTGATATCAGGTGATGGCCTTCTGTGTCACATGATAAAGCCATCATCAGAAAGCTGTTCTGTGTCAGCTCCTGTCTAAGAAGCAGAGAGGATGGAGAACAATTCTGGATTCTATCAAACTGTGCTCAAAGCTAAGTAGATTCCCTCTCCCTCCCTGTGGTTGCCTTGTGACAACTAGGAAATGACCCTATAAAACTTGAAACCGTAACAAAAAGAATGGAAGAATGAAAAAAAAAAAAAAAAGAAAAAAGGACTTGACACATTAATACATGTTTGGAGTAGGTTTTTGTCAGAAATACTGCTTTAAATCAGTGGGTAATATTACTGGGAACTTTAAGATTATTTTCCGATCTTGATTGGAAGGAGAAATGGATAAAAGTTGGAAACATGGCTCTGTGTTCACATGCATTTGATTGACATGGGCAAGGGGTAGACATATTAAGAAGAGCTTGGGAATTAACAATCAATTCATATTTATCACCTAAGAAACTTTCAACCAGTAGTTAAACTATACGGGGAGCTAGTAATGCCAGAACAATAAGCAAGGTGGCCACCTCCCTGCCCTCCTGTGCTTTTCAGGGAAGGAATGCAAACTAGGATAGCCATTATGTATAGAAGTATGGGGATTCCTCAAAAACCTAGAAACACAACTACTACATGATTCAGCAATCACATTACTTGATATATATCCAAAGGAAAGCAAATTACTATGTAGGAGTCATGTCTGCACTCACATGTTTATTAAAGCACTATTCAAAATAGCCAAGATATGTAGTCCAGTCTGCATTCATCAACTGTTGGAAGAAAGAGTGACATATATACACAAGGGAACATTATCTAACCACAACCAAGAATGAAATCCCGCCATTTGCACAGCATGGATGAGGCTGGAGGGTATTGTTTTAAGTGAAGTAAGCTAGGCAGTAAAAGACAAATACTGTACACTCTTGTTTGTGAAAGTTAATGATGCTGATCTCATGGAAGCAGAGAGTAGAATAGTGTACAAGATGCTACAAAGTGTGGGACAGTGGGAGAATGGAGAAAGAATGTTAATGGAGACAGGGTACACTTGAATAGGAGGAATAACTCATAATGTTCTATAGCACAATGGAAAATTATGGTAGATAATTATTATTTGTCTATTTTGAAATAACCAGTAGGGAGGATTGTGATTGTTCTTAACACAAAGAAATGATAGCTAAATCTTTGAGGCAATGATATGCTAAACATCTTGATTTAATCATGATACATTGAAATATCATATTGTATCCTATACATGTGCACAATTATTGTGTCAATTAAAAATAAAAATATGTTTTAAAAAGCCATTTTCCCCCATCCCCCAAGGAAACCATAAACTTGTCAGCTGTCATTCCTTTTCCTTCTTCCTCTATCTCCTGGCAACCACTGCTTTCTGTCTATGAATTACTTTTTCTGAATATTTAATATAAATGCAAATATATAATTAAAAAATAAAGGGAAAACAAAGGAAAGACACAATCCTATCTGTAACTACAGCAATAGACATTGCCTAATCTCAGCAGAATAATATATTGCAGAATGTTAGGTGACAATTTCCAGAAGAGCTTCAGATTGCCAATCTGATTTTATAACGCTGCTGCTTCCTGTCCTTCATGATTTCAGATCTGCTGCTAGAACCACCAATACCCCAAATACTAAGCAGGGGATGCAGCTGTTAGAACACCTGTACTGCAGTCTCTTGAAGAAGGGAGGCTGTCAATACCACTGTGACTCCTTGCCCCAGAGTCATTCGTGATCGCTCTGTGCCTTTGGGTCACTTCCTTTTGAGTTTCATCCAGGGCAGAGAATTTGTGTGATAAACTTGTACCTCTTGTCTTTGCTTTGAGAATGGAAGTGTCTGGCATTGTGGGCTTTCAAAGTGGAAGGTGTTTTCTGCTTCTACCTTAGATTCATAAGTTGGACAGTTCCTTTATAAAAGACATCCCTCAAACTGGGTGGCTCAAAAGAAGGCTTACTCTATATCAGACCATTGAAGGTACAGAAGGGAAAACAGACAACCACACTACTAGGTCATAAGAATTGCGATTGGGTTGCACAGGCTACTAGAAGACAGCTTTCTCCTGGAGTTGCAGCAATTCATTGTTGCAGATCTTTTCTGCATTCTCTGGTCTGATAAGCAGGGTTCTCCTTTAAGGTCTTTCCATAAATATCTCCCTTTACGTGAGCACTCATCTCCATAGTTGAGCCAGAATGTGGCGCATAGTGTCAGATCTGGATTTAGGTTCTCCGAAGCTTAACATACTAGCTGGATGGGTGACCTGGGGACTTCTTTGCTGAGCCTCAGTTTTCTTCATGTAAAATGGGAGGATGATCCCTACTTTGAGGATAAGGACCTGGTCTACTGTACACACTCAATGTCAGCTCCTGCATTTAGTGGAACCTATAAATATGTGGGTCTTGCTATCTTTTTCACCCAGAACTTCGGTAGAAAAGCTGTCATTTCCTATGTTAATGGCTCTTTTACAAGGTAGTGGCAAAGAACAAAAGAGCTAATGCTTTAGAACTTCCAGCACCCTGCCTGGCTCAACAAAGTAGCTTCAATTATTCAAAATCTATCATTACATGACAAACACCCTGAGAGGAATAACAAGGCACCTTAACTCTGGCTGCACTGTCTGCTTACATTAAAGCAGAGGAGCACGAGGGACTTGGCAGTATTATTTTATCACTTGAAAAGAATCTAAGCTGCTAACCATTCTTCCACCCCTAATCTACCCAAACCAATCAGCCTTCTCACACCAAAGGGAATCACATGTTCATTTCAAGGTTTGTGAACATCCTTAAAGACCTCCTTGCAAAAACATTTGATACATAGAAGTAATTTTCCAGACTGAAACTGAATCATGCTGTACCTCCCATTTTATTGATTGCTGTTTGTTTTTCTCTTTCAAAAAAGGTTGTAGATAGACTTATTCCTTTGTCATTGATGTATTCTATCTCATTCTTGCAAATATTTGCATAATTGTCCAATATGTGGATTTTTTTTTTTTTTTTTTTACTACCAGGAATTGAACCTAGGGGTACTTAACCACTGAGCTACATCTCCAGCCCTTTTAGTTTAATTTAATTTTTATTTTGAGAGAGGGTCTTGCTAAATTGCTTAGGGCCTTGTGAAGTTGCTAAGGTTGGCTTTGAACTTGGGATCCTCCTGCCTCAGCCTCCTGACCTGCTTGAATTACAAGTGTGTGCCACTGCATCTGACCAATGTGTATTTTTAACATAAGTGATTAACTATCCCTAGCCTAATGCCTAATTTTTCAGGAAGCCTCAATAGTTGATGGTGTGGGCACAGTGGTGCACACCTGTAATTCCAGTGACTTGGGAGGTAGAAGGATTGCAAGTTCAACACCAACCTCATCAAGTTAAAGAGGCCCTAAGCAAATCAGTGAGAACCTGTCTCTAAATAAAATATAATATAAAAAAAGGCTTGGGATGTGGTCCAGTGGTTAAGTGCCCCTAGGTTCAATTCCCTGTACCAAGAACCACAAACAAACAAACAACAGTTATGAGTTACAATAAAACTAAGCAGGTGTCAGAGAAAAGGGAATCAAATCCTGACTCCAGACTCTAGCCAAGTCCACGTTCCCTTATTGACAACTCTCCTTAGGGTTTCAGAATCTGTTTCTTTTGTAGAGAGATTCTCAGTTCAATAAAGATAGGTTTTCTCATAGGTTTGTAGGAGGTTTCAACTATGATCATGTTTAGTCAAGAGCATTGATCATTAAAAAATAAAGCATCATAATATGTTTGCTGATCATAGCTATGATATTAAGTAATGATCTCATTATTCTTTCCAAATTGTCACCTGAAAATGGGAGAGCTGTGTCCAGAATAAATTGAAAGTCTTTCAAAGGCTGGCACGAAGTTGAAGCACGCCTAGCTGGTGGGCATGTTGCTAAATGCCCTTGGCAGCTTCAATTTCTCAGACTACTCCAGCCTCTCCTGTGGAACTCTGCAGCCCTGGGTATGTGTCTGCCCAGGGCTGGCTTTCATTCCCAGAGTGAATCAATACCGAAAGAGTGATTTTCAAAGGTCTCAAGTCATTTGTAGTCTATTTGCGTCCAGAATGTTATTTCAGCTTCTCTCCCACAGAGCAAATATCACCAGAGGCAAGACCATATCTTTTTCATATCTACACAGAAAAAAAAGAGGACAGTTTAGCACCCTCAGTAAAAGATATAAAGATTTGAGGGTTTGGGGAGTTTTTATGTTTTCTTCCCCTGAGAATTTAAGAAAAGTAAAGCCAAAGGGCAGAGATGCTTGGAATGGCAATTGCAATGCTTTGCTAAATTTAGTGTATGCTTGACATGGTGGACGCGCAACGAAACTGGATACGCGTAGCAGGGTTTGTGAATATCCTAGCTAGCTCCTGACCATTTTCATGGACTTCTCAAGAACAGTGATTTTTGTGTTTCCACTATCCATATGATGCATTTAAAGTAAACAACCTAAAATTGGAACTCACACATATGGATGTAGAGCAAAACCAGTTATGCACAAGAGAATTTTTTCCATATAATTCCTCATGGATCTTGAGTTTTCATGTCACATACCTATTGAGCAACTTTTGCATTTTTAGTGACAGGAAAGAAAGCTGATACAGACAGACACAGGACATAATGCCAGGCAATATTTGTATAGTACTTCTTTTATTTTTTTCCTTTAACTGTATAATGTATGTGTCATTACAAGCATTTTACAAACAAGTCTCAGTGTGATTAGGAAACTTGCCTGACAGTGAAGAGACAGGGAGCAAACAGCAGATTTCAAATCAGTTCCCTGTGTGCCTGGATCAAGTTCTCCTTCCACCCAAGGTCACATGAGGGCCTTGTTGATGTAAGCGACATAAATAAAGTTCACCAGTGTCTGGCCATTTCCATTTATAAGCAGACCGACAAGAACATCTGAGAAGTGTTTTTTGTATGATCATAATTATTTGCTGGGTGATGCACATCTTAATCTTTTATGGAATAAACAGAGTTACAGAAAGAGTCTGAATCTTGAGGAAAATTCTACATTTCTGGGTATAACATTATTCCTTGTAGGTATACTCTGGATAGCAAGAGTCCTGTTCTTAGTGGATTTGACTGTTAAACACTATTCTAGCTAACTCCCTAGTCATTTACAATTATGATAAGAATAAAGAAAATTTACATTTTTTTAAATGTCAGACATTTTCACATATGCTCCCAGAAACCTTATGTCCTAGTGTTACTCATAATAACTTACATTAAATGATAAAGAAACTGAGGCCCAATTGGGATAGGTAATTTTTCCAGGGGCACACAGCTAGAAAGAAGTCATTTGAGATCAATATTTAACCTTCTAAACTTAAATCTCATACTGTAGTATGCTTCTGGTCTGTGGCTGGAAGGAGTGTAGATTTTTATTTTTTAATATCTTCAAAATTTTAATTCTTTTTTATTGGTTTTATTGAGATATAATTCACAGAGCCTGCAATTCTTCCACTGTGCACAATTTTGCATGTTTCAATACATCCAGAGATATGTGCAGTCCTTTTCACAGTCAACTTTAGCATATTTTATAATTTAAAAAAAATCCTTAGTTTTTATATATGAGAAAATGCAGTGAAAGGGATTTGCTTAAAATTACATATTACAAAATATATTCTATTATCTTCATTTTATGGTTGATGGCTAATAAAAATAACTAAAAAGTACAGTATCTATTGGGCTACACTCACCAACATTTATTTATGTTCTGCTTTGAAAAGAAACATAGGTTGTGTTTAGCATTATCTTTGCCACATTGGAGGTTGCAGTTCTTGTCTCTTGTAGTTCTCACCTGTTACTTCTGGGACTTCTTTCTGGCCCTCAATTTCCTCATTCACAAGTAAGTTTAATGTACTCATCGGTAATCAAATGAGAGCCCTCTGTGGGCAGAATGACCCTGAACATGCCACAGCTCTCCCAGCTCCCTGTTCAGCCAGGATATCTTTGTGATTTCCTCTTCAGTGTTGATAACTTCCAGGTTTGTATATTCATAGTTTCCAAACCACCAGTATCTGTGCAATGGTCACTGTTATCACTGAGTTCTAAATCCAGAGTCTCCAACTCCATGAAATAAAACTGCTTTTGAAAAACCCTAGGATTGTTTCTACCTAACATTGTTATAAATAGAGTTTTAGGCATCCAGACTGAGAAAGAAAGATCAATTCCAATTTGATGAGGCCACAAAGAAGACATTCTGAGATTATTTATTTGCTTATTCATGGGCAATAATGGGGGCATAATGTGTGCACACTGGGAAAACAAGAGCACACATACAGTTCACAAACCAATTTGATTGTGAATGCATAGAATGACAAAAATACTATTTTGTCTCAAAAGTGGTGAACATTTAAGCTGACTAAAAGGATTGGATGACATTTACCTTTTATCTTTTTTAGCTCCCTGGATGAAGCTTCTCATTTGATTGATGCCTGGCTGTCTGTCATGGGACTGTGGACTTTGATAATGTCACACAGTTTCCTCAGACTCTAAAGTCTTGGTTCTGATTAATTGAGACCCACCAGCCCACTCTTCAAGTTCCATTACCCATTTCACTTCAGTGCACAGTCTGTCACCTAATGGGGATGAAATCCGGCTCTAGGCACATGTGCAGTGCAGATGGGGTCTGAGGCAAGTAAAGGGGTTTCTCCAGGTAGATTAACTTTCAGCTTCACTTCCCCTTTGGCAGGGAGGTGGAGTCAGTGTGACAAGTGTCCATCCTCACATGCAGGTCTCATCTTTGTACCATGGCTTTGCCTGACATAGTTATGAGCAGCCAGGCTTTCTCCCAAACCCTCTGCCATTTCTCAGATCACAATTAGTTTAGCACTCACACTCCTTCCTGCCTGTCCCCAGACATGGCCTTCTTTGACCAACATGCTTTAAATTCTGATATTTCACTTATAAGCTAATTTTAGCAAGCTATGTACCTTTGCAGAATTTTATTTTCCTCTTCTTGGAAACAAAAGATTGCTGGGCAGTTTAAAGAGAGAATGTCTAGGACCACAATTCGAAAACACCGCCTATACCTTAGTGGGCATTCAACAAAGAGCAGTATCCTGAGTCATTTCTTTTGTTTTTCTTAATATATCCTAACATCCTACTGTCATTAGCTGTTCTTCGATCTTGGTGCTGAATTTCGCAACTAGATAAAACATTGGGTAATGATCTTCACTAATGCAGTTCGTTTTCCTCTTTCTCTTGAAAAGTCTTAGGTATCAAGGGGCACTGAATGTGCCCTGCAGTTCTGAACAGGAGTGTCCTCCTACATTGACCAAAGCTGTGGTGGCCTCAGAGCTGTCTATGTTCAGGCATTACCAGAAGGAGAGAATGACGATAGTTGAGAATGCTTTTTTATTCTAAGAGACCTATGTACCTGCTGGCAAGTTGGAGCACTCTGCCTGACCCAGAAATGCCTTAGGAAGGGGAGGAGCACAGAGCTTGCTGGCTGGGAGGAATGCAGTCCGCTGGGGCCCTGCTTAGCTGTGCTGTCCCTCTGGTGATTCTAGTTAGGCTGTCTCCTGTCCAAGAGCTCATGTATCCACTTGGCCAGAGCACTGAGAGGATCATGGAGGGCACCACCCAACTACCCAATGTGGAGCCTGGGAGGCTGCTGGGGTTGGACACTATCATCAGCTACTAAGAAGGACCTACAGGTTGTGTGTCCTGTAAGAACAGAGACAAGAAGCGAGGAGACTGAAAAAGCCTTAAGGAGCCACCTGTGTCTTCACCTTTAGGAAAAGATCTGCTCCCCGTGCTGCTCAGTATCCTGAAGAGAACATGGAGGATGTGGCTGTTTAGGTTATTTTCTTACCAAGTAGAAACAATAACATTTTTTTTTCAGGAACAAATATTGTGGAATTGGAAATGAAGAAACTTCTGGTGGAAACTTGAATCAGTTCTCAAGAGATAGTCAATTAGTCATTCATATTTTGGTCGCAATGAATGACATTCCTTCCACATCTTATATAAAAAATAAAGGTGTATATACACATACTCATGCCTACACACACACACACACACACACACACACACACACACACACACAGAATAAAAATCTGCTCTGCAGATAAAATAAGAAACTTCCCAGCTACAAGTTTTTATGAGTGTGATATCTTTGCCATTTTCTAGAGGAAAAAGAGACAATCTTTGGGAAGAGTGATCTGGTTGGGAAGAAAAAAATGGTAGGCAAACAGTTGCTATCAGTCTAAAATGCAGTCTATAGAGAGTGCAAGCTGGGAAGGGGGATCAAGGAGAAGGCAAAGGGAAAGGAATGGAAAACAGATGTGTCTGATCTTCTCTAAGAAAATAGGCTCTTTATTGAGACTCAGAACCAGAGGGTGACTGTGAGCCTTATTCAGATTTTAGCAGAAGAAGGCAGGATACCTCAGATTGTTTACCTATAATGATTTGTTCTGATTTAGAAAGATGAGCACTGAGAATGCCATGCTTAGGAAAGGTAATGCCCAGGGCTGGCAACGATGCCGTGAAACTGGCATCCACGGGGTGCCAGTGGCAATACAAATTGGTGCAGACCTTTTGGACAGCAATTTGGCAGCATAGGTCAAAAGCCATTACCTGTACATTGATTTTAACTCAGGAATTACATTTAGATGTTCATTTCCTAAGGAAATCAAGACAAGTATTATATTAATTCAACATATTGAAGATGATCACAATTAATGCCAAAATTTCATGCTGCCCCCTGTCAAAATTGTAAATAAAGAAAGACTACTGCTCGTCTCATGACCCTGCTTTACCGTACAGCAGTGATAGGTATTTCCATGGTCACTTACCCATGAGGCCCTGTAGATGGTGCCTGAAAGTTGAGGGTCCGGTATGAATGGAGTAGGGGAGGCTGAGCAACCTTGGACTTTCTGTGGATTCCTGTCTTTTACTTGTAGAAATTTTGATAACTTTTCCACCCTGTTCAAAGTACAGAAACATTTAACTAAGTGTTTATCAAGGTGCACATTTTTCTTTATTTTAGTCCCAGTGTGACTCAGCATGACACTGTTCAGTGACTTTGACATCACAGACTTGAGCGTATGAAAGTCATCCAGCTTTTGTTTGAAAGTCTTTTCATTGTCTTCTTTCTTTTTTTGGTGTGTGGTGGAGGTGGGTACCGCACTGGACCACCGAGCCACATCTCCAGACCTATTTTGTATTTTATTTAGAAACAGTGTCTCACTTAGTGCCTTGCTTTTGCTGAGGCTGGCTTTGAACTCCTGATCCTCCTATCTTAGCTTTCTAAGTAACTAGGATTACAGGTATGTGCCAGTATGCCCAGCTTCATTGTCTTATCTCTTGAATGACAATTTCAATAGATATAGTGAGAGTTTAGTCAAATGGAAATGGGCAATTCTGGTGTTGTGTTGGGATGGGAATGGAATTAACAGTGGAGGAATTATTATATGGTCAATCTTTTGCCTGATTCCCATGCCATGGACTATCATTTTCGAATAAGATCTTTTTCGACCCTACCAACTCAAGATATCTTAGAACTCAAAGAGGATACCAGTAGAAGCTGTAATATATAGCAATGATTAATATTACCTGTACTCAATTTTATGTATGTCTAAAAACTCTGACTGCAATTATGAACAACAAGAGAGATATTTGCATAGAAGGAAAAATGGAGTACACCAAAATGCTTAGGCTACCTGTGTTACTATAATAGAATCTGATTTCTTATAAACATCCATTTTCCAAAATTTAAAGTATTCAGCTGTGGTAGGTTCATCATGAAAAACTGGTGTTACACAAACCGGGAGGCAAAGGATCTCTTTCAGTACTCAAGTCAGTACTGAGGATATGGCCTCATCACCGGCTACAGTGTAGCTATTTTAGCAGTTTTTTCTTTATGTTCTGAATGCTTTGGGGATTTTACTGCCTTAAGCGCCAGAGATATGATTCCAGTATAATTGTAAAGTAATAAAAATTCAGTAAACAACTCATAGTAGGCACTGTGTACAATCATAAAATGTCAGGGCTCAAGAAAACTGTGTCAGGTGCTGACTTTTAAATGGATCACTGTCACTTTTTAATGAAAACATTTGTTTAGCCTCACAAACATGCAAGGCATTGAGTGTCCTTGTTGGAATGAAAATGAGGATCACCTTCACTCTCATCCTGAGAGTTGTAATTCTCACCTTCTCACGAAGTGATAGAGCTCTCAGATTTTTTTGTTGAGTCCTTTGCTACACATGTCAAAAAAAAAAAAAAATCCCTAGTATCCCTTCCAGTTATGAGTAACCAATAGACTAAGGTCAGGTCTATAGGACTGCAGCATCTGTGGCATGTACTTAAAAGAAGCAGCTGCTTTCTTCCTCCATCCTCCATCCTGAGATTCAGATGTGGAGGTGCCAGTAAACCACTCCTCATGGGAAGAATGAGGGCATTACTCCAGGACAGAGGCCAGGGAACTTTTCATGTTATGGACTAGATCAGTAGTACTTTAGGCTATGGGTTATTTGGGTTATGCAGTCTCTATTATAGCTACTCAAGTCTTTTTATTGTAGGTCAAAAGTGGCTATTTACAACACTTAAAAAATTCTGTGTGGCTAGGTTCTAATAAAATTCTGTCCGCAAAGACAATCTTTGATCCTCATTCACAAACCTTGGTTTGCAGATCTCTGCTTTAGTGATGATGGAAACAAAATTTCAAAATAAAATTTTCTCAGGAAGATGTCAGGGTTTTCCCATCAAAACCCTTAATATATAAAAAACACTGGAAATTCAATACAGTGGACTTGTCTAGAGCAATCAATGTGTCTGAGAGTCCAGGTAGAGGATTGGATGGGGTAGCTCAACAGAAGAAACAGGAAACCACTCCTGCCAGAGGATGGAAGGACATGGTGGAGGACATCCTCACCAAACTCCGGGTCTGTGCCAACCATTAAAAGCCAGTTGCAGTCCTAGACCTTTAATGAATCCATGATCAGACAATAGATGTGCAACTTGTTGCAGACATTGCTTCTTGCCTCTGTGTGACATGTAATCTAGTCTGAGTCACAAGAATGCACTTCTTCAGTCTGTGGTTTGGATATCTGCATATAGAAAGATGAAACTGCTACCTCATGAAGCTATTTTTACTCTCATGTTCACTACAGCAGCACTTAAAACAGCAAAGAAATTGAAACAATCTAAATGTCCATAGAGAAATGACTGGACAATGAAAATGTGGGATACATGTGCACATGCATGCAGGCACAAGGAAATACACACAAATGAGAGTTTTATCCAGCTTAAATAAAATGGAGATCCTGCTTCCTTCCATTTGACACAACATGAATAGAACTGGAAGAAATCATACTAAATGAAATAAGTCAGACGTAGAAAGGAAAATATTGTATGATTTCACTTTGTATGTTGCTATAGTTTGAATCTTGAATGCTCCCCAAAGGTCCCCAGCCTGAGGTTAAAGGCTTGGTCCCTAACCTATAGTGCTATTGGGAGGTGGTGGAACCTTTAAGAGGTAAAAGCTGGTGGGAAGAAGTTAAGGCCTTGGGGGTGTGCCTTTGAAGGAATTATTGGAGCTTGGGTCACTCCCCTTCCTCTCTCTTTCACTTCCTGGCTGTCATAGTTGAGCAGCTTCCTGCTCCACCTGCTCCCTATCATTATGTGCTGCCTCACCACAGGCCCAAAAGGAACAGGGCCAACAGACCATGGACTGAAATTTCAAAACTGAGCTCAAATAAGCCTTTCTTCCTTTGGATTATTTTTGACATTTGTTACAGTAATAAAAAGCTGACTAACATGTGTAGAAATACACCACACACACACACACACACACACACACACACACACACACACACACACACACATACTATGGTTTGGATATGAGATATCCCCACAAAAACTCATGCATTAGGCAATGCAAAGAATGTTCAGAGATGAAACAATTACATTTTAAGAGCTGTAATCTCAATAGGGATTAATTCATTTGATAGATTAATAATTTGAATGGATTATTGGGTGGTAAGTACTGGTAGATGGAGCATGGCTGGTAGAAATAGGTCACTGGGGGCATACCCTTAGGGATTATATTTTATCTCTGCCTCCTCTCTCTCTCTCTCTCTCTCTCTCTCTCTCTCTCTCTCTCTCTATCTCTCTCAGCTGCTTTGAGTTGAGCACCTTTCCTCTGCCATGGCCTTCTGCCATGATGTTTTGCCTCACTTTGCACCCACAGCAATGGAATCAGCTGAATATGGACTGATACCTCTGAAACCTTGAGCCCAAATAAACATTTGCTCCTGTAAGTTGTTCTTGTCAGGTATTAGTCACAATTATGAAAAATCTAACAAAGCATATGGGTATATGTGTACATATGTATATATATGCACATATTTGTGTATATATATGTGTGTGTGTGTATGTATCTATATATATGCTCAAATGCACAGAAATGAAGAATTAAACAATTGTTACCAAGAGTGGAGGATTGGGAAAGTGGAATGGGGAGCTGTAGATCAAAGGAACACTGTAGCAGATATGTAGGATGAGCATACAAAACATCAGAACTATAGTTCATAAAGGTATTCTATTTGGAATTTTTGTTAAATAATTAGATCTTAGTTGCTTGTGTCACAAGAAAAAAGAAAGTATGGGAGATGATAAATATGTTAATCTACTTCATTATAATAGCCATTTTTTACTGTTTATATTATCTAGCATCATGTTGTAAGCCTCATATTCATGCAATAAAATTTATTTTCATAATGAAAAAAATCCAGTCTGGTTTAGAAGCACATGGACATGATCCTTTTGCCCAGGATTCCAGTGAAACTCTGAACCATACTGTCTTTTAGTAATATAGTACCTCAAGGTTTAGATGGGAATTGAGGGAACAAGGATCTCATCAATGTCTCAGGCTTTAGTTTTTTCTTTTTACATTTGACAGTAGATGTTGTAGAAGGCATAGTTTGTGACAGGTAGGGAATGCAGCAGTTGAATTCTGCTTTTTCTATTTTGAACTGGTTCCTTCACCAGAGGTGAAGTGTGAAAATGGGGTAGGCTAATGGCTGGTTGCTGACCCCTGAGCTAGTCCCTGGATGGCTCAGTGAGTACTTCAATGTCACCTCTATGTAGTGATTTCTGATAAAAATGACAGTGGACCATGTGATCCCTGCCTTCAGTATTCTTAGAATGCAAACAGACATCAAACTGGTGTACTGAGGGAGTAAATGCTTTTGTTTTCTCACTTGGCCCTGGAAAACCTTTATCTGCAGTTGGAATTCTCCTGAGTCAGTTTTCCCATGTTCTTCTGGTATTCCCATTCCTCTTTATACTCTTTGCTCTTCCTTATCTCTTCACTGTAACCATGAATTCAATTACCTCAAGTTCTCTTTGAAATGGTACAAACACAGATGCATCCAGAAACAGAAACATGCCAAGAGGAGAAAGAAAGAGGGAACGTGGCTTTACTCGACACTTACACCATACTCATTTTTTATCTAGACTATACCATAGTCATTTTAGAATATATATTTGAAGAAATAATTGCAATATAAACATAGATACAAAAAGGTAAAAGAAGAGAATAAAACAAAACGAGGGCAACATTTTTCTTCATTGTGCAATGCTAGAGGAATTGCAATGTTTTGCTAGTGTGCTGCAATATTTCTGGTTCCTCCTTTGTTTTATATTAAAGAGGCTAAGATCAGTAGAAACAGAATTGGTGCTACTATTCCAATGGCTGTGAAATTTTATTGTGAAGATTGACACTATTTTTGTCACAGTTTCACCTTGCAATATAAATACATTGGAAGGTCTCTTCCATTAAATTTCAAATATGTTTACACAGCTGGGCTCTTGGAAATATATTTACTCTGGCATATATTTTAAGGCAGAATTTAAGAAAAAAACAGTAAAAAGTCAAATATTTTCTAAGTGATGACATTTCCACTATAGACATTTTGCCTATTTTCTTGAAGAAATTATGAGACAGAAAACTGAATTTGAAACTTAGAATGATGTAATTCACCTGGTGTCTAGAAAAATGCTTGAAATTAAGGCTTCTCTGGTGAGGAGAGTGAATTCTTGAAGGTTTCTGGAGTATTATCTCATTATAAGAAATGGAGAGGAGAAGAGCAAGAGGAATGCATACTTTATCCATTTTTCTGAGTTTCCAACTTAAATTAAAATCTGCCAATATACAGATTTTCTATTTATTTCACAAAATGCAAGCCTTGTGAGCTCTTTTAAACACCAACCATAGGCTCTGTTTATATGTTGCTAGTCCAGCTGGAAACTAACTTATAGTTTATATCTGCACGGAACTTGTCTGCTTAGAGGCAACAATTTTGTTTCAACTAATTATCAGTATATTTTCTTAAATGATGATTGTTATAGTCTGGCTCTTAGATGTCTCCCTTAGGCCCAGATTTAAAGGCTTGGTCTCCAGCCTGTGGTGTTACTGGAAAGTGGTGGAAGCTTTCAGAAGTGTGGCCTAATGAAAGAAAGTTAGCTCACGGGGGCATTAATTTGAAAAGGGTATTGGGACTATGGCCTCTTTGTCTTTCTCTTTTTGCTTCCCAGACACCATGAGGTTAACTGCTTTATTCCACAGAACTCCTTGCTCTGATATTCTGCCTCCCTATGGGCCCAAAGCCATGAGCCAAATGACCAGGAACTCTAAGCCAAAATAAACCTAAATGACCAGGAACTCTAAGCCAAAATAAACCTTTCCTCCTTCTAAGTTGCTTATCTCATGCATTTTGTTATAGTGACAGAAAAGTGACTAATATAGTTGACATATGGAACACTACTAAAATTCTTATGAACAGTGGCCACTCAGCCTTTATATCAGGATTCTCTTCTGAATATTCAGAGGCATCTCTCCTTTTAATATATCCTTTCCCACTCTTCAAGAGTTTAAACCTCATAGTCTCATATGTTGGTTCAGACACAGTGGATGAGTCTTTAGGTGATCACTGCCAGGTGCTCATAATTTGACTGAGGAGATTTGAAGATTTTGAACAACAGTTTGATTTACTTGAAGGTATCTTCTCTAGGTTATGGTAATTCTCTCCTTATAAGCTGAAAACTCTGTGAATGAAGTCATTTCATCAGCATCACCCTCTCCACTTTCAAGAGAATCTGATTGAATTGATTTTGGAGACAAAAGAAGTATGCTTGAATTTCTAATATCTCCATGAATGCCCTGCATTGCCATTAATTTGCTTATTTAGCCTTACATTTCTGACTACTTGACTTTATGTCAGATTGACACTCCTGCCTTCAGACTCTGAGTTGCACAAATTGCTTTAGCAGTTTGGTACAATGGAACTGTGTTTTTGACTTCTAGAGTGTGATGTTTACAGTAAGCATTTCCTGCTATAGATTTTATTTTCACCTTTATAAGTGAGATGCAAGGATAGGAAGGGAAACAAAAGCAAAATGCTATTGATTCACAGTTGAAAGGATACCAATGCCAAGCAGTTTAAAATCAGTTCAAATTTTGGCTCACAACATTATACATTTAGACATTTCCTGTGCAACCCAAAGAAATGTTCACTCATCTCTGAGTTAAAATATTTATTTTTCTATCACTATATAACATATGACACAATGGAAAATTTTATATAAACCTCTTCATTTTAATTTTACAATGCAACTCATACTTTGTTTCTAAATTATTATTAAGCAATTATAATTAGGATTTTGTTCTCTTCAGGGGGAAGAAAAGACAAGTTTGACAAAAATTACATTTATTTCCTGAATAAAAAAAAATCATTGCATGCTCAGTGAATTAAACTTTAATAACACAGAAAAGAAAAATAAGTATAACTCCCCCACCCACTGACAATTAAAAAGAAAAGAACATTTTGTTGTTATAGTGTAAATGTGTACATATTTATAAATCTTATAAGATTAGAATTACTGTGCTTTAAAATATATTTGACATTTACTTAATATGAGAACATTTTTTCCCATGGCATTATATCTCTTTTAACAGTTTTTTTTAAATGATAGAGCATATTTGGGGATTTTTAACAAAACACACCTATCATGAAAGAAAATAATGCATATGGTGTCATTTCTGGCTTTCATTTAATTCTTTTAATTCTTTTTGTTTTCTCTCTGTTTATGTGTACTTACTTATTTTATTTTATTTTTTTTTTGTGGTGTGTGGAAAGTGTAGATCCTCTTTTGATTTCTTTTCTGAACTACTTTTAAGACATTTTTGAATTAAACTCACTAGTATTATCTAACATCAATGAAGAGATTTGATTTAGCCTATGTTTTGGAAACCATTAGACTTAACAAAGAAATATATCAAAAATACAGAATGTAAGATAAATTTACCTCCTTGCATTATTGGTACATGCTGAGATGATATTTATTAATGTTTAATTGTGTGTCTTTTAGGAATCACTTTTGATTGCTCAGAATCATAACCAAATAAATTACTTGGTAGTTATTTAAGCTTGTTGCAAGGATCACTGTTATTTATTTTATACTGCAATTTCTTTGTGGTGAAAAATTAAAATTTTTTTCTTCTAGCTTGATTGAAATATTAGTGCATTATTGTTACCTAGAGTAATAAGGTAACAATAACGTACTTATGCAGCAACACATGGGAACTCCTTACTCCTACCTAACTCTAAATTACTGGTATCCATTGGTCATCATCTGCCTACCCCCAACATGGCTCACCCTAGCTTCTGTTAACCACTATTCTCCTCTCAGCTTCTATAAGGGGATCAGTATTTTTAGATTACACCACGAGTGAAATCATGTGCATTTTTCTTTCTGGTCCTGGCTTATTTCACTTAACATAATGATCTCTAGTTCCTTATGCTTTCACAAATCACAGGATTTTATCCCTTTTATTGCTAAAGAACATTCTGTTGTGTGTATTTTCTTCAGTGTCTTATAGATATGGTATTCCTATTCCTTAGTTATTGTGAATAAAACTGTAAGAGTTATGAATATTTTAATGAAGAGTATGTTAATGACTTATCAGGAATCCAGACATCTTATAACTATTTTGTTGCTTTGATGTATGGATTAAGATTTGTGAGTTCCCCTCAAATTCTGATATTGCTCCAGAGTCTATAGTTGTCTCATGTTTTGAGTAATTACAAGGATTTATACAACAATAATAAGGTTGATTGTGGGAAATACTGAGAATCACCCACCAAAAAGCCAGAGTAATTTGTGCTCAGTCTCCTTTCTAGCTTGGGGCACCTGTGCATCAATATCATGAAGGATGATGTTGATGAAGATGAGGATGATGATTTAATACTGGGGATTGAACCAAGGGGTGCTCAAACACTGAGCCATATCCCCAGTTTCTTTTTCTATTTTAGTTTGAGACAGGTTCTCATCAAGTTGCTTAGGACCTTGCTAAATTGTTTAGGCTGACTTTGAACTCATGATCTTCCTGCTTCCTTAGCCACTGGGATTACAGGCTTGTGCCACAATAATGCAGTCATCATGTTCTCACGGGAAATTTCCAGGGCATCCTCTCTCACCGGGTCAAGGACATAATTTCCAACAACTCCCCCCTCATCTTCTTGTGTTAGCATTCTCCCTCTCTCTAGTAGATAATTTCTCTTAACTCCCCATTTTTAACACCTCATTTCTCTCCTGCCCTTTACCACCAGTTCTTTGATGGAGTTATCTATACTCATTAACTTTAAACTCTTTCCTACACTTGTCTCTGAAACTTCCTGCAATTTGATATTACCCCTCTCACTCCACTGTCAGTTACAAAGTAGCTGATATGCAATTCATCATTGGACACAGCTAATGGCCCCTTCCGTGCTGAAATCTCCTTATCACACAGTTTCTAGGACACCACGATCTATTGATTTTATTCCTACTTTGCTCATCTGTTCTTTTCCACTTATATTTTCTGTATACTTTGCTGTGTTCTAATCTCTCTAAACTTTTGACATTAGAATGCCTCATCCCTCCATCCATGAAGCCCTGCATCATGCCAGACTCATAGATCAATGATGTAGTTGCTATCTCCATTGAATGGTATTTTATTTAGCTTTTTCATTGCTGTCACCAAAAGATTTGACAAGAAAAATTTTAGAGGAAAAGTTTATTTGGCACTCATGGTTTCATAGGTCCCAGTCCATAGATTTCTTGATCCATTGCTCTGGGCCCAGGTGAGGCAGAACACTGTGGCAGAAGAGTGTGGGAGGAAAGAAGCTCAGGACATGGCACCAGGAAGCAAAGAGAGAAAGCTCCATTCTCCAAAATACATATTCCAAAGGCATGTTCCCAATGACCTACCTCCTCCAGTCACACCCTACCTTCCTACAGTTACCACCCAGTTAATCCCTACTGGGGATTAATGCACTGATTAGGTTAAGGATCTCATAACCCAATCATTTTACCTCTAAATTCTCTTGAAGTATTTCACATATGAGCTTTTGGGAAACACCTAATATCTAAACCATAGCAAATGAATAGTTGGGCATCTTACCTTTGCTATGACTGGAAGAGTTTTCTTAATATTTCTTTTCCATATCTTTGACCCTATGTCCATATTCTTCCTCTTCTCAGAAGCAACTATATCTTTATTTGATTGGACCAAATGACTTGAAATCACTTTTTTTATATTCCATTTCCACTGTTTTCAACCAATCCTCTACCTTCAGGTCTTGTCCAGAATTTGACCATTTCTCAACTCATGCCCTTATGTCCTCATAATAATCCAATAAAATCTCCTAACTGGAATACTGTAATAATCTCTCAACTGGTTAATTCTACTTCTGTTCTTGCTCTGTGCCTTCCTTTTAGTCTATTCTTAGCTTAACAGTCATTTAATTTCCTGTTAAATGGTACCTTAGGAAATATCACTCCTCTATTTCAAGCTTCTAGTGCCTTCTCACTTCACTCCCTGTGATATCCAAAGACTGGATGAGACTAGCTGTCTTGCTTCCTTTTCTCTCATTATATTTCCTACTGTAATTATTTTTGCTCACCCCTCTGCAACCCTCTGGTCTCTGCCAGTGCTTTCTCAGACCTGCAGTCCCTCATCCAGGTTTCTTTGACCTGGGATCATCTCCTCCAGACACTAGCAAAGTTTGCTTCTTAATAAACCCTTTTAATTCATTCTCTAGTATCTCCTTGCAGGTGAGGGCTTCATGACATCCGTTTTAAAATTTGTAACTACTACATCTGTCTCTTGTATTCAATATCTATAGCCTTAAAAGCAGTTGACAGGTGCATAGTAAGTTGTTGATAAAATTTTCAAGTTAACACAGGATATTAGATCATGGTGTGTTGCAGACAAATTGGTCTACCAATGCGACAAAGAACATCTTTCAAATTTGTCAGTGCACCACTGAGTTTCAAACTCATTTGCAAATAAGAGTAAAAGTCTAAATTAGATCAATTACATAAATGTGAAGCCTTGTGAAATGTCTGATTGTTTGCCTTCCCTTTCTCTCCCCCTATGTTTTGCACTGGGCTTGGGTATACCTGTTCTCCTTAGTGTCTGGCTGGAGTCACTCGTGTGCATGTTGTGTGCTTGGATTTGTCTGTGGATATGCCACCTCTCACTTTCAGTCATGTTTCAGAATTAGTACTTTAATTTTTAAAAACCTGAAATGAATGTTATTTCACATTTGAATGTATGGTTTGAGGAACAATGTTGCTTCTCATGAGGACTACGTTTATTGTTTCTACAGGTGCAGGGTATCACTCTCTACCCTTACCTACTCTCTAAACTTTTCTGAAAGATGAACTATCCATCCACTTCAGCACTTACACCTAAATGAAGAGACCAGATTTTCATTTTCTCCTGGTTGTTGATAGAATTCTGCTTTTAAATTTAATGTTGAAATCTGATGATGATGCAGGCTCAAGGTCAAATCCCTGATCTCTCTCATTCGTGCATTTCATGTGAGAGCTGAGCCAAGGACAGAGTTCTCTTTTGCCTTACAGGAAGGTAGGAGATTCATTATTTGAGAATATTAATATATCCTTATTTCTTCTATAGAAAAGAGTGAATGGACAACTACAGTCCACAGATTGAAAAACTTATCATATTTATTTATCATGGAATATCTTTTTGATGATCTCCAAAACCTTCATATCTACTTGAATCCCTGGAGTTGTCCTATATATTGGAATTTCAATATGAATAATTGATGTATAAATTTAAAGGATTTATAGCAGCAAAAGGATACGGAACCTGAAAAGCAAAAGAGTAGCTTTTAAGTGCTGGTTGATTTGAGGTGCACTTTCTTTGGTTTGATGGTTTGGGGAGGTGAGAATGAGACATAAATCAAATTATCATTCTTGTGGGCAAGGCTTTGTTCTCCTCTTTGTAGAAGAAAAATTGTCCGTGTAAGTTGAAAATTGCTGTGATTTGCACTTAAGCTTCATATATATATATTTTGTACCCGGGATTGCACCGAGAGGCACTTAACCACTGAGCTACATCTCCAGTCCTTGGTTTAATTTTTCTAAATTTTGAGACAGGTTCTCAGTAAATTGCTTAGGGCCTTGCTAAGTTGCTGAGGCTGGCCTTGAACTCATGATCCTTCTGCTTCAGCCTCCAGAGCCACTGGAATTACAAGAGTGCACTGCTCCTCCTGGTTTAAGGTTCATGCATCTTGAAGTTTACAGAAATTTGATGTAGATTCTAGCAATAGTTTGAATATTATTCTTAAGTTTTAAGATAGCTATTAGACCCATTTTAGTTTAGTGTGTAAAATTCTAGTAACTAGAACAGAAAGACTGATCCAGTCTTTGAATAATCATTCCTCAACCTTCAAGTTGCATCACACTGAGAATTCTATACAAAGTTTTTAAAAATTTATTTATAAATCTAGAAACTATGTAAGTTTCAGAATTGATTGAGAAAATGTTGATAATAACTTATAAAGTGGTACATTTAAGACTGAAAATGAATGCTGGTGATTATTAAAATATTTATGCTTACAAATTACTGTTTTGGTGAAATGAAGGCAGTAAGAGCTTTTAATTTATGTCTACATATTATCTTACATTGAGTGCCTCCTCAATTATTTTGTTAATTTTTTTTAAACACTTAGTAGGTTACTATGGTTTGGTGTCACTTGAGAACCGACTCCAGTGATCGACTAATGGAACAAAAGTATGTGGGACTCTGGATGAGGATAAAAAGGATAATTAGTCCAGCTTTTGGAGTCTTCTATTTTATAGGAGGGAATGAAATTTAAACTGGTATTTTCCAACAAGTGTGGAATAATAATTCATTATCCAGATCAGAAATTACCCTGTATTTTAAGTACATAAGCTATTGCATCTTAAAATCAATTTTTGTAAACATGGACTGTCTTATCATATCAAATACTTATTAAGGTTTCTAGTAGATCAAACTTTTCAGAAAAGAAGTTATAATTAAGCTACCTTTTCCACCATTATCAAACCACATAAGACATTACTTCATCTAATAAAAATGAACATAGTTTCTCAGCTCTTAGGGGATACTTTTAGAGTCTCATCCCAATTTGAGACAAAACACACAGGGATATGTACTTAGTAGTATTTGCATTATCCCCCAAAGCAAAGTTGCTATGAGCAAGATTTATGTGCCTGCTCATGGTAACCCTCCCTGGTATATTTTTGAGAAGACACAGTAGAAACACACTTGAGACAGAAACACATTTTAAAAGCAAAAACTTAAAATCTGGAACTATTCCAGGAAGCTGATTAGATCAAAATGACATTTTTGTGTTCATTAGGAAAGGGAGAGGTAGACTCATGGATCACAGGGCCCCGCCTGGTTGAGCGCTCACACAGTAGTTGCTATTTCACTAATATGCCAAAGCAAAAACTCAGGCCTGTGGGTCTGGTTTCAGATATCTCATAAGTATTTCTGTGCACGGAATATTAGAAAGTGATTAACAACTCTCTGTGCTTTCATCTCAAGACTGTTATTTTCTTTCCCTTGCAGGGACAAAGCCCAGGCAGCTGTACCCTGTTATTTTACGAAGCTGTGTTACAGTATCTGGAGATTTTGCCATCTTCATCTGCTCCATTTCAGTGAAATAATAAATGCATGGGGAAAAATTGCAGAAAAGAGAGGAAGCAAAATAATAAGATGATCCAAGGCCTTTGGCACCATGTGAATCTCTCCTCAAAACTTTCATTACAACAGCAATAACTGATGAAACAAGATTTCACACACACACACACACACACATACACACACACACCTGTGTGTTTCACGGACCCACACTCATAAATGAAGGCAATTATTTTTTCTTGGGACACACACACACACACACACACACATGCCCATCTTTCTCTCTCTAGATATATGTACAAATGCTTTGTTTCATCTCATACAATTTTTAATTTGTATAGTGTCATACAGAAAAGGTAGAATTAGAGAGTTGATGTGAATGCATAGGAAAGTGTCATAATCTACTTTTAAATACACAATTTGTTTAAAGGATCCAAAATGAAAATAAAACAATATGTTCAGAGAAGTGTTATGAGAGACAAGGGGATGCTATGGTATTCTATTTTAGTTGAAATTGTTGCCCTATGAAAAAGATTTAAAATTTTGAAATGTTTCCATTTGGGAAAAGAGAATTTCTGAATATGAAGGAATACTTTGTCAAAAATTTAAAATCAATTTAATTTTATTTCGTAAAACTTTTTGAGAAGGCAGACACCTTCCTCTTCTAATCTCTTTCTCTTCAGATGCGTGTGTACATGTATGAGCTTGTGTAAGCATGTGTGTATCCATACCTATCACAATATTCAGAAGCCCTTTACTTCTGTTCTCCATTCATATTTTAGTGTCCAGGAAGAAAATCATGAGGAATAGAAGAGGGGAGGGATCAAGAGACCATGAAGCAGCCTGTCAGCAAAGTGTGAGAGAGATAAATGAAAGACTTTTATCCTTTCTTGTCTACAACCCTCTTTACTTATTATTATTTTCATCAACATTTAATTTTGAAAAAAATCAAATGTGTAAAAATTTGCATTGAATAGAAAAATAATGTGCACCCATCTAAATTCAATGATCCTAGGTATTTTACAAAAATTGCTCTGTATGCCTATTTCTCTTAAACTGTTTCTACCTACCTGTTTATCTTCACAGAGCCCTTTAAATGTTTTTAGGACAAGGAACTACTTAAGCTTCATTACATCCTTTGTTTATAGATTTCTTTAACCCTGTTTATTCTGGCATAGCTACCCTACATCTTAATTTTAAGATATCAAGTTTCAGGAATGTGGCATCTGTCGATGTCCCCATCCCTACCCTGAGATTGTTGCAGTGCTTCTTCATGGTGTCTCTCACTTGTTCCTCTATCCCATTGTAACAGCTTATTATGTCCCGTAGGCTTGTCTAGATTCAGATTTAAATTTTGGGCAGCAATGCTTCATAGGGAATTCTGTGCACATCATATTGCATGCATTTGAAGAACTGAGTTAAATCCTTGATTTTCTAAAGTCAGACTCAGAAAATATGTAGTGACTCACTTGAGTCAGACTCCCAGAGGTGACTTACAAAAAACACTGGATTAGCAAATTTCTGCACTTCCTATGTGAGCTGAGTGCATAAGAGCAGCCCTGTGTGGCCATGGTTTCCTCCCTTCAGTGGAGGTGCAGTTTCCCCTACTTTGAATATCTGGAGCAAATGGGGTCACAGAGTAATCTTTTATGTTTACAGATCTTAGGGATAGGACAGGCTTCAAAACAGTGGTCAACATCTCTAGTAATTAGAGAAATGCAAATTAAAACAACTCTAAGATTTCATCTTACTCCAATTAGAATGCCTATTATCAAGAACACAAGCAATAATAGATGTTGGAGTGGATGTGGGGAAAAAGGCACACTCATACATTGCTGGTGGAGTTGCCAATTGATGCAGCCACTCTGGAAAGCAGTATGGAGGTTCCTCAGAAAACTTGGACCCACCTTTTGATCCAGTTATCCCACTCCTCAGTTTATACCCAAAGGACTTAAAATCAGCATATTACAGTAAGACAGTCACATCAATGTTTATAGCAGCTCAATTCAGAATAGCTAGATTGTGGAACCAACCTAGATGTCCTTCAACAGATGAATGGATAAAGAAACTGTGGTATATATACACAATGGAGTATTATTCAGCCATAAAAGAATAATATTATGGCATTTCCAGATAAATGGATGGAATTGGAGAATATCATGCTAAGTGAAATAAGCCAATCCCCAAAACCCAAAGGCTGACTGTTTTCCCTGATAAGTGAATGATCATACATAATGGGAGTGGGGAGGTGGGGGATGAGAGAAGAATGGAGGAACTTTAGATTATGTAGAGGGAAATGAGAGGGGAGAGGGTCAGGGGTATGAAAGGTGGAATGAGACAGACATCATTACTCTATGTACATGCATGATTACACGAATGGTGTGAATCTACATCATGTACAACCATAGAAATGAAAATTTGTTCCCTTTTGTGTACAGTGAATCAAAATGCAGTCTGTAAAAATAAAAGCAATAAAAAAATAGTGATCTGATTTTTGAACTGCTAACTTCTTACTAACTCCTTTTGCTAAACCAGTCTCTTTATAGCAAGCCTGAGAAGCATGTGGTAAAACCCAAAACCTCCTATTCAGCAGATCTTGGGGGCATGTGTATCAGGTTTCCAGAAGTGGCACAAGCCACTGACCCAGGAGCAACAGTTTGAAAACAAGGTACTAAAGGCTGCATTTTCTCACCTGAGAATCTTGTGACAGTCATCCTTTAGGGAAATTTCATTTGTTAACGTCTTGAATAAATCAGAAGTAGACAAAGCTCAGTAATTTGTTTTAAGGCTCCTACTTGAATTTATGAATTTCTGCTCTGTATTTATCTTCTTAAGTTAATCTGTATTTTCACTCACTAAATGGAAAAGCTACTACCAGATTATCTTACAGGATGGAATAAAGATCAGCTAAGGTAATGTGTGTGAAACTGCCTCTAAACTGTAAACAGCTAAATTCCTTAAAAAAAAAAAAATTACTGAGGTACTAGCTTTTAACTGTCAGAGCCCTGTGGAAACAGACCCTGGGGGCAGCCACAGAACAAACTAGTTGGTGAGTATGGCATGAGGAGAATGCAAAATTAAACTTTGCTTACATTCCAGTCATAGGGATATAAAACATTAATTAATATTAGGAGAGGGAAGGAACAAAAGAAGAAAACATTTAAATAAATCACCACTGGTTTAGACAGCTAGCTATATATTTTTCTCAATACCAAATTTATTCCCTGGATAGAAATTAGCTATCACTGAAAAATACATGAATTCTAGTAATATGCCTTTATTATGTGACTCTTCCTCCTAAAGTAATGAAAACCAGAATCCTGGCTGATACAATAGAAGGTGGGATTTTGAGTCAGGCAGAGCTACACATGCCATTCTCTTCATTCATGTGGTGCACAAGTTAGGCCCTTGAACTTTTCAAACCTTAGTGTTCATAACTCAGACTTCCTAATACTCTTGATTGTGAAAGAATATGCCAGGCTATCTAGCAAAAGAAGGAACAGCAGTCAATGGATGCATTTTTATTCTATGACCTTAGAAGAACAGACACACTACTTCTCATGGCATTAAGCTCATTACATGAAATATTTAAAGCCACCAAATGAAAATATAGGGACTTCTTATATAAGAAAAAATCATGGTATTCTATAAACATTTGGAATTTTTTTATATTGCCCCCCTCCAAGTTCAATTTTTATGTTATTATGATCTATGTTGTTCATGTTTTTCCATTAAGATGTTTTTTTACTTCACTCTGAATAACTCTTCCTAGACAGAGAAGATCATAAAATAATACTGCTCATTTTCTTTAATTTCTCATTCTTGGTTTTAGTATTCTTTTGTATACCTCATTGTGATGGAGTGTGGTTGGAGTAGGGAAACAATTCTAGTATCTTGGCAAAGTTTGAGAATCTTTAAAATTTTGAGCCCTTAGATGCATTGACGGTGACTCCCGCCTCTGCACATTTAAGCAGATCTGGACATACATTTCAGGAAGACCTACCAAAACTTGTTACTTGCCTTCTTGCTCATCCTTGCTAGTGAGTAGAAGGTAAGACTCAAGATCCCTTATGAACAAGATTATTCCTTCAAATCATTCCTTGTACTCAAAAGAATGGGTGAATATTTACCTGGGAGAAAATACATCTCTTCATAAGTGTTGTCATAACAAATTTTATCAGTGGCAAATTGTGTGGTCTCAATGTCCCTGCCAAAATGCATGTTGAAATTTAATCCCCATTATAGACAATAAGAAGATGGAAATGTAATCCATGTATGATATTTGGAAGTGAAACCCTTGGCAGGTGCTTCAGGCTAACTGAGGTCATAAATTTGGGGCTATAATCCAGTGGGACTATGGCTTCGTAAGAGGAGGAGGAGGGGCCTGAGCTAGGACACTTTCTTGCCAAGCGATGCCCTCTATCAGAACTCAGGAGTCTGCAGAGAGTCCCTACCAGAAAGAATGACCTCACCAGATACAGCCGCCTGATCTTGAACTTCCCAGACTTCAGAATAGTGGACTGAATGAATCTTTATTTATCTATTTTTTAAATAAATTACCCAACCTATGGTATTCATTCAAAACAATAGGGAGTAGACTAAGATACCTCCTTCTCCATTTTGTTTAGTATGATTTATCAAACAGATTTGCATTCTGAAATATAGCACTGCTGATGGTTGAGACAGAAACTATGAGAAATGGAGGAACAGAAAAAAGATTTAATAAGAAAAATGAGGAACTCCAGGACAGACAGAAATCAAGAACAAACAACAACAACAAAAAACCCAGAGTCCTCTAGACAATTAAATATAAAAATCCAAAATATCAGTAATCTAAAGCTAGTTTAAACAAATAGTAACTATGCTCTTCTAACAACATAAACTTTGTTTCATTATAACATTTTGAAAGCTTTTAGTAAGACAACATTTTTTGAGGATAATACTTGAGTTAATGATTTAGATGTAGTTTTTGTTTTGTCATATTTTTGAAATAACTCCTCTGATGATTCCTTCATGAGAAAGACACTCAATGGACTTGGGGAGTAGAATTTCATTCTGTACGTAGACCTTGGCTCCTGTGTCTCACTTCTGAACTACCAGCTGAGAAAGTGGAAAACAAGAAGATGCAAAAAGCTCATTTAAAGCAAAGTTAAAAAGAATGGATGGTGCAGGCATTTTCTTAGAAATTTATCAATCTGTGGGCAGTCTGATGGAGAGACCTTAAGGAGGAACCATTTACACTAAGATTTATCAGGCTAGACACTGTTGTGTGTAGGAGTTAATGAAGAAGTTAAGAGGAAAGAATTAACTTCAGGAGCTGAGAGTGGAGCTCATTTCAGATAAGAAATCACGTTTCACTAAAAGCAGAAAATGAAAAATAGCAGAGTAGAAATGATACTGGAACTTCTTAAAAAATTTGAGCTGATGATATTTGGAATTTAAATCAATTGATAGTTCAATATGGAGTTTGGACTATAATAAATCAAGAATTGAAAGTGGAATGTTTCTGAGGCCCCAATCAGCAGGTACTGATGGGGAACTCAGTTCATATCTAGGATGGAAATACAGAAATGCTCAGAGCAGAGAGCTTAAAAATACCCACACCTCTGTCATCCCAGAGTCCTACCAAAGACCCCTTGGAGAACATTCAGAAAAAGACTGACAACACCCTACTTTACAGATGTTCTCCTCACATTATGTGGAGTTTTAAATAGTGTGCGTGTGCTGTGTGTGTGCACATGCGTATCTCTTTTAATGAACAGGAAAATAGTTCTCAGTAATCACTTCACTTAGCTCAATGATAAAGAGTTTGACCTTTTAAACCGCCTTTTATTTGGCTAATCTTTACTTTTCAAACTCATTGGTTTGGCCAATTATATCACAGATAACATTCTTGGGTGCTCCTTTTTTACCCTTAAGAAAATTTCTTCATGAAGAGATTTAAAAAAAAAAAATGTTTTTGATGTGGGGGACAGGGAATTGAAATTAGGGACACTTGACCACTGAGCCACAATCCTAACTCTATTCTGTATTTTATTTAGAGACAGAGTCTCACCAAGTTGCTTAGCACCTGGCTTTTGCTGAAGCTGGCTTTGAACTTGAACCTCCTGCCTTAGCCTGAGGAATGGCTGGGATTACGGGTATGCTCCACCACACCCATCTCATGATGAGGTCTTTAATTAAATCATTCAAGTAGTTATTGAGAGCTCACTGTCTCAGGGGCAGGAAGGAGCAACAGGGAGGGACTCCTGCTGATCCCAGCCCCACCTATAAGCTACACTGGTGAATGAGCAACTCCCCTTGAGAGGGCTGAGAGGAGACGGGTGGTCATGGGAGAGCTAGGTTCCAATTAATGTCAGTGTTGGCAACATAATGTGAGCTCTACAGGGACTTCTTATGTTGAATTATTTCTCAGTAATAAATACCCAGGAGTTGGATTAATGGGTCAAAGATTAATAAATTTCTTTTAGCTCTTGAAATTTATTCCCATTATGTTTTCCAAAATTGTACCAATTTACAATGTTATTCAGAAGGAATTAATGTGATCCTGTGTGTCTCATTTTGGATTAAGTCCTAACATGTATTTAGATTTATGTTAATTTAATAGGTGTAAAATTGAATTTCATTGTTGCTTAAATTTCTGTGCTTTCATTATAAATGTTCTTGGACATTTTCCATGTGTTTCTTTATTGTTTCTATTTCCTAGTTTCTGATGGTTCCACTCATAATAACTACCCATCTATCTATTGGAGTGTTGATGATTTTCTTGCAATTTTAGAACCATTACTGTTCTGGTGAAAAATATACTAATTGCAAAAACAAAAAATATGTATAGAGAAGCATAAATTAATGATGTGATGTTATCATTATACAGAGGCCCAATAATGATCTTGATGTAGACTAAGAATACAGACACATTTGCTTGGTACCTAGTTGTCATATAAGAGGGAATAGCAGGGAACAGGGTGGATAATTTAGATGTTCCCTATCTAAGTAGCCAGCATTAAGTGGTTGTAACTTTTGCAAATCAATGTCTACTTTGTTGGTATGTCAGTTAAATGAAGTTTTTTTTCCCCATGTGTCACTTTTTCTATTACAAAATTCATCAAAGCCACTGAAAAATGACTCAGGTGTGAATGACATTTGTTCAAAATCTGCATAATAATTGCACACCTCTGGCCATTTGACTAAGGAAATGTGACTGGAAGTGGCATTGTCACATTGAAGCAGAAGCTTTAAGACATTGTGTAATTCTACCAAGTTCTCTTTTCTCTCTGTGGTATTGAAAATATCTCCACAGGTTCTGCTCTTGTAGCCTGAACCCTCAGATGAAGATCCGCAGAGCACTATCCCAGTGGCTCCTTTACATACAAGTAGTGCAAAAGAGAAATACATGTTCTGCTTCTACAAGTCATCAGGAGTTTAGGGATTGTGTATAACCACCGTATAACTGAGTCTAAGCTGTTTGTCAAGGCATGTTCCTTCTAAAACAGATTTCATAATTCCTGTTAAATTTCTTTTTAGCTACAATGCCTTTATGATGCTGTTGTAAACAGTGTATGCCATTTTACTCTGTTTTCTTGTTGATAATTTTTTATGCAGTGAAAGCTGATTTATGTTTCTTCTTCTCCTTTTTTCCCCCAACCAAACATCTGCATTGTGGATGTATCCTTGTTCTTCATTTCTCCCACTGAGTCCATTGCCAGGTATTCATTTTTCCCTGCATTCCCAAGACTTCAAAAAGTTAAACCTTTAATTTAGACCCTTTTTCTTGAGTACCAGATGCTACATAGCTCAACCTACATTTTCTTAATTTCATCAATGAATTCATAAATAAATGAATTCTTGATTTTGCCCCTCAATACTATTTTTTACCCATATCCTTTATCCTAAATCAAGGCAATGGAAACCCCAACTAGAGTCTCCAGTGTGGGAGCCATTGATCTCCTCCTATGTATTCTTTCTGGAGGGAGTTTCATCTTTTCTGTTTTTAAAATATGCCACCGTCTCCTCTCTTCCTGTCCTGACCCAGTGCCTTACCATTAACCATTTAAATAGTTTCCATTGCCTTAGCTATCTCAAAAAACTCTGTTACATCACTAACCAGGTAGTTTTTCTAAAATTTGTTTTTGATTGCTTTTAGTCATTTTCTGTGGTTTCCTACTGTACCCCGGATAAAATCATTAAATTGGATTTCGTACTAAATGACAGTTGCATTTCAGTTTTATGTTTGCATTGCTTGTAATTTGAGGTCCACTATACTTTATTTTTCAACAATGTAAAACAGACAGTGCAGGGAAGTATGCACATTTGGGTGCTCTCTGTGGAAATCTGCACGGGCAGATGGGGTCTGCAATATCACAAGAAATAAATTGGCATTTCTCACAGCTGCCCATGACAATACGACACCTTGCTAAAACAGTTGGTAAGGAGCCAGTGTCATAAGGCATTCGTGAGACATTCCATAAAGTTCTTAGTTGCAAGGATTCAAGAACTTTGAAATTCTTTCTGTTGCCTAACACTGTCATGGCTTCACCATGTGTGTCTCAGGAAGAGCTGAGGTTGTCTTTGTCGACATGCAAGCAGGATCAGATGACTGCCCTGGTCTTCCTCCCAGCAATACAAAAGGATGACTGTTGATTTCAGGAGTTAATCACAATATGATACATGAGTTCTTCCATGATATGATTAAAGTTTACTTATCCTGCCTATATCCAGCACTCTTGCCTTTTCTTTCAGCAATACTAATATTGTGTAAAAATCCCTGGGGTTTATTAATCTCTCTTTGTCTCATGTCTTTACTTATGCTTTTCTTTCTACTTGAATGACTTTCCTTCTCTTTTATATCTGGTGAGTGTCTCATTGTGTCCATCAAAATTTAGTTCAAATATACGGTATGAGATACCTTAGGGCCTATTCCCATTCCCTTGAAGTGTGTTAATCCCCATTCTCCTTCTGCATGTATCATATATTATAATTTGTGCTTCAAGTATAATGGTGTATGTACATATTTATTCACATATTCCTCTCTACAATTGGAATATGAGATCATTTAAGAGCAAGTTCTTGTCATTTTCACCATGTCCAAATAGACACTCAATAAGTATTAGCTATTGAAGAGAAGAATGAGATAATAAACAAGATTCTCTGGGTCTCTATATTGAAAAATTCATGGACTATCTCTATTTTACTAAAATATTTAAGTCTATCTACAGACTTACATAAAATTTTATAATGATCAAAAGGAGGTTACACTAATAAAAACAACTGACTAGTTATAGAGGAAATTCCATTTATTACTTATTTATCTTTTGATATTTATTAGGAAGATTTTCAAGCATACAGGAACATAGCATAATAATGAACATACTCATGTAGATATAATAATTGATAACATTTTCATAAATACCATAGTTTTGCTGATATATTTAAAAATAAATCATAGCACATCTCTTTTGTTTAGGTTCTGTTGGTTGGTGGTGCTCTCGAGTTCTTTTTTTCTAGCTATGCTATCTATTCTTAAGAAAGACAAATTGAGGTCTCCAGCTGTGGTTGGGAATTTGCCTACTTCTCCCGTCTGTTCTATTAGTTTTGCTTCATGCATTTTGAAACTCTTTGCTTGGTGCGCATATATTTCAGATTATTATGACTTCTTTGTCTATCAACCTTATTTACGTCATATTATGTCACTCATTATCCCTGGTAATTTTTTTCTTTGAAATTTTCTTTATCTGATACTGTATAATTAATCGTGCTCTCTTTTGAGTGATGTCCACCTGATACATTTTTTTTCATGCATTTACTTTCAACCTAGCCTGATTGCTATATTTGAAGTCAGGTTCTTGAAAAAGCATACAATTAGGTCATCTTTTATAATATTTTCTGCTAAATTTTGTGTTTTGATAGTACATACAGACCATTTATCTTTAATATAATTATTGATATATTAGAGTTTCAGTTTCCAATTATATGTCATTTTCTCTTTTTCTCTCTGTTTGCTTTTCTTTATTTCTTTTAAACTGTTGTAGCATTTGTGATTAAACTCGGGGTTTTTTTCTTTACTTCTTGTAAATTACTTGGCCATTAATTAGAATTACCTTTTTTTCCTACATCTCATTACTATGTGCATATCTTTGTATAACATTTTCACTTGTTTCTTTAGGTATGAAATTATTTATGCAGAATTTATCACAATTTATTAGTTGAAGTGAAGTATAGAAATCAAATTTCCCTTTATATTCTTCTATGTTCTTTCATTCTAAATTATTTTAAATATTTGCAGTATAAACATTTATGATCATTACAGTTGATATTATGTTTTTGCTGCAACTGTTAAGCATAATTCAGAAACTCAAAAGAAGGAAAGCCTATTGTAATGACTTTTGTTTCCCATGATCTTTCTTCTGTCCTGATTCCCAAGGTTCTTTCTATTATCATTTCCCTCCTTTAGCCATTATCTTATGTAAATCTGCTAGTGGCAAATTTTCTTAGTCAAAACATTCTCAAGAATGATTTCCTCATCATTTTAGAATTTTTTTACTATATAACTACTTTTTACTATATAACATTTTTTTACTATATAACTACTTTTCTTTTAGTATTTGAAAATTTCATGGATTTCTGAACATGGTTTCATGTAAGCAACCCATAATCACTTGAATAATTTTTACTTGTAAGAAAAAATTCTATTTATTTTCTAACTGCTTTCAAGATTGTCTTTGGTTTTCAGGAGTTTGTTTTATGTATTGGTGTTGATCTTTTGGGGCTCATTTTATTTGAGGTTTACACAGATTATTGAATACATAGGTTCATGACTCTTGTAAACTTTGGGAGTTTTAAGCCATAATTATTTGAGTATTTTTTAAGGAACTTCTCTTTTGGAAACTCTGATAACAAAAATGTTAATTTTTTCGGTAACATTTTACCTAATATTGTAACATAGAGTCCTAGTGGTCCCTAGACTTTCTTCTTATTTATTTTATTTATTTATATATTTCCCTCTGTTGTTTAGACTGGGTAATTTCTATTATTCTGTCTTTAAGTTTACTGGTCACTTCCCTCTGTGCACTCCATTTTGTTGTTGGGTACATCTACTGAGTTCTTAATTTAATTTTATTTATTGCACTTTCAGTTCTAAAATTCACATTTTTAAATATATTCTATTTATTTGCTGAGATTTGAAATTTAAAACATTTATTTAGGTATGGTTGTAAATTTTTATTGAAGCAGATTTATAATGCTGCTATGAAGTCTTTGTCAGACACTTCTAACTTCTCTGTCATACTGGTGTTTATATATATATACTGTTTTTGTTGTTGTTGCTGTTCAGCTTGAGATCTGTTTTATGGCATGAAATGTGATTTCCAATTGAAATTTAGACATTTTCGTACTACGAAATTACGATATGAAGCCAAATCTCACTGAATCCTGTTTTAGTTGGTCTTCTTTTGTACTATAGGGCAAAGGCAATGCTGCTTCATTACCACCACATGGACATAGAAGTCAGGGTTCCATACTCTGCTTCCCTTGATACCTGAGGGGAGACCTCGTTACTGCTGAATGGGAGCCTTTGCTTTTGATGTGGTTGTCACTCACACTGCATTGGAAGGGCCTTGCTACTGCAGGATGATGGTAAAATTTCAGAATTGCCACTAGATCTCCTCTGAACCATTCCAGAAGGAAAAGCATCGGAATTCAGGCTTCCCATGTGATTTCCACTAACATCTTAAGGTAGAAGACCTTGTTTTCTGCAGGTGAGGATGCAAAACCTGGCTCTCTAATTGACCTTCTCTGACTTCTCCTTGGCATGGTATTGGGTAGTGGTTCCTCACTAGCTTCATGAGGGAGGAAATCTGAATTCTTCATTTAGCCTTCATAGTATGAATAGAGGTGGACCCACAAATTTCCCCCAGTTTCTGTTTTATTAAGCAAAAATTTCCTACCATATGCTACTTTTCCTTTCCTGTACCTTTGATCAGAGAGAGCAAAGTTTTGATTGGAGCTTTGCTTATGATCCTTGGAATTTCTGATTTACAAACTTCTTGTGATCAAGTTTTGGATACGAAATAAAATCAAAACTAAACAAAAAACCCACTCAAAACAAAAAAGCAAAAAATTCAGAGAATTTGACTCCATGCCTCATGCAGTTGCTTGGATCACAAGATGATCCATGGATAGTCTAATCAGTTTGCTTTCTTCCCTGTACCTTTCAGATCTTTGTATTTGTTTGATACGTAATGAAAAGGAATTTTAATTGTCCTTAAAATTAGTTGAGTCTAACTTTAGTTGTAAAGGAGAAATAGGGAAAATGATGACTGTTTCATCTTTCTGGAGATAAAATTATTACAACTTTTCTAATTCAGAGAAGAATCTTGCTGAGGTGGAAAAAGGAAATATTCAAAATTGAATAGGGCTTGGATGAAAGGTCACAGGAGTAGCTTGGAAGAGATTCATTGGAACAAGTTGGGACAATGAAGAGGCTACCAAAAAAGTGATGACTGTGATTAATGGAAGCATGAAAAAATAATATTTCTTTGTGTAGCAGTTCCTGAACTCTACATTCACAAGGTAGAACAGCACACACACACATACAGGTCAAGAAGTATTTGACATTTTTGGAGGTGACTATCACACTGATTCCTGTCTTTGAAAATTGGTAATTTAAAGTAAAGAAATGAGTACTACACTGTTTTTCCAATACAACTTTTTAAAGGTGAACAAAATGGTCAGTCCATTTGTTAAACAAAAGCTCTTTATACACATATACAGGAATTATTGAGTTTGATCACGATCTCTTATAAATCCTAATGTGATAATAAATTTGAGCAATCATCATTGAAAAATGATGTCGTCATTATTTGAATTTGTCATAAGATGAAATATTCACATTGTGTGAAGTTATCATTGTATGGGTCACTGGCTAGTCCTAAGGGATGCAAAGCAACATCAATGGAGACATCTGCCAGTCAGTGGTTCAATCAGAGACTAATCTCAGCATTTCTCTTAGTGGCCTCCTGACACTATAGGCCTCCTGATGTGATGCAAATTCAGTATTTGAACACCTCCTGTGAAGATTTCTTTCTAAACCTGATCTAGTCAAGCCTCACATTTATCTTTCAGTTTACAATATACAGATAAAAGGTTGGAGAACAAGATAAATGACTTCAGGATACAATCAGAAAATCCAGATGGTTGCAGCCCAACTAGGCGGTCTTTTCAGCAAGTCCATGTCTTGGGTCAGTGAACCTGTGTGAACCTCATTATTGCTCAGCTAGAGCCCTTCTAGTGGTTTCTAATACTCCAATTGAAAAGAGTAATATATCCTCGGGGATACAAGAACCAATGATAGATGACATTCAACATTCATTAGTAATCATTTTATGCAGCACTGATTTGTATAAAGAAGAAAGGTGAAATCATGAAAGAGTCAAAAGCTCACTTCAGAGACTAAAATGAACATAATTGGATAAAACACACAAAAAATTTCAAAGGGATTCTTTAGTATGCTTTTCTGGCCTATCTCAGATACAATGCTTTTTTATCAGCAGATGCTGATTCCTAACAATTTCAGTGTTGTCATTTGCTATTTCAGAGGTAATTGTATTTCATGCTAAAGGATGGAAATGTTAAAATACAGACAATCTTGATTGGATCCCAGCTCTGCCAATTCTTAACTGGAACCTTTGGTGAGTAACTAAATCTCCCTGGGGCCCAGCTCTTTATATTTAAAACATAGTTAAGAATATTACCTATGTCATAGGGCATTTTGGAGAATTAATATATGTAGAGCAGTTAGAAATTCCTTTTACATACCTTGGAATTTTTTTGGGGGGATATTGGCTACTGGGTATTGAACTCAGGGGCACTCTATCACTGAGCCACATCCCCAGCCCTATTTTGTAGTATATTTAGAGACAGGGTCTCACTGAATTGCTTAGCACTTCAGTTTTGCTAAGTTTTACTTTGAACTCATAATCCTCCTGCCTCAGCCTCCAAGTCACAGGGATTGATTATAGGTGTGTGCCACTGCACCTGGCTGGTTGTTGCAATTTTTAGGGATTTTTCCCAACTGGGATGCAATGGCAATTTTCGTTAATATTATTATAATTAAAAGTGTCACAGTTGAGTCAAGACAGGTAAGATCTATCTCAAGTGAACCCTATGCTCTTACATTCAATACCTTCTTCTATTCAAAATTACCCAGGATTACCCTGTTGTTGATGTGTTTAGCACATCTTTTAAAGTTCAGCTTAAATGTTGCTCCTTCTTTGAAGTCATTTCTACCACCTTACTCTGGAAAGTGATATTATTTATTTTCACTGATAAAGATGTGTCACCATCTCTTTTGTGACCTACCAGAAGTTTATTTTGCATTATAGTTACTGTTTCACTTAGCATGACTTTTGTGCTAAGAAGTAATTGGAGTAATTTAATTTACAATAAATTAAATTCTTCTAACATCTCCATGAAGCTTCTTATTCGTACTTATCTCATTTTAGTTAGGGAAGTTGTGACGCAGTTTCTACAATATGCCCATAGTCATTGCTCAGAAGGGGTAAAATGGGGATTTGTACCCAATCTGTTCTGGCTCTTGAAGTCAGAACACTACACTGTAGTGGAATCCTGGAGGCAGAGGCAGTGGAAAGATTAGCAGAGCTCACTCAACTCCACTTCCACTACTTTGAACCAATACACAAGCAAACAATGCTGTAGGACATTGAGGAGCAGTGGAGCACTTCAAAGCTTCAAGTGTTCCCTTTATCTTGGGGAACCTACTTTACTGGACTATCTCCCAAGATACCACACACAAAAGAGGTAGTCAGAAATCATCCGTATTATGACAGTTTCCACCCTCTACCCAGCATGTTTGCCTTTCTCCCTCTCCTTTGTAGAATTAATCTACACTGAAATTGTGTTGGAGACACCTCACTAAGAAGCCCTTTTTAAAACATGTGTCTGTCATCGTGTAGCAAATGTGAACACAAAGTAAAGTCCTATACTACTTGGGTCCTGAAATGCAAAGCTGGTCTCACTTGTCTACAGAGCTGGAGTCAAAGTTCTAAGATGAAAACATTCCTCGCAGAATTAGATCCCAGAGGACACTACTGAATAATGCAGCTGAATTTTATTGATGCATAAACATTGGCTGTTGCTTTCTGCTGCTTCTAAGTGATGGATTCAGCATTTGGCATTATGTTTGTTTTGTTTGCTGAGTAACTTCATCAATTGCTTTTCATTTGTTAGAAAGTTCTACAATCGAAACTCAGATGACAGGTAGGTAAAATGAATTCTTCTCATAGATTTTTTTAAGGTCTAATTAGATGGATACTTTCAGATGTTGTTAGAATCCAAGGACGCTGACCTTTCTTATTGAGAAGGTAAATCAATTTTATAGAAAACATTATCTGGGTCTTTGATAAATTATGGGCTATTCTAACTTGACAACTATACACATTAGAAAACTGAAAAAAAGTTTAATTTACTAACAAACTATAAGTCATCTGATCACCTCTGAATATTTCTATAAATGCTATGTTGAAAGTTGTATCAGAGCTTAAATACCTGTTTTATTAATGCATGTGTAGAATTGTTTGGATAATGAAGTCCCACTGAGGGGGATGGTTATGTTGGTGAACACTGTTCACCTGGGAAAGTATAATTGCAATCTGAGTGGTGATTTAGAGATCTTTAGACAATAAACTGGTACTGAGTGTTTCTAGTAATTAACTTCTCTCTGATTGGCTTCCCTTCTGGTACAATGAGTAGTTTGGCTAGTAAATTACTTTTTCATATACAATCATTCCTTGGTATACATTGAGGATTGGATACAGGATCTCTGGAAGTTCTTAGAATCCTGTAGGGCATCTGTGTCATCTGTTATTGTTCATGTTCACTGATGACTCTCCAGTGCTCATGACAGGTCATCATATGAGCTTGGTACATATTTTGTTTGGAATTGATTATCCATGAGACCCTCATAGGTGGTGTTGCACAGTGGATAGAGTCTATGTCTTAGAGATAGACTCTTCGCATTGCAATGCTAATTAATTACCTTGTGATTTATGTGGCCTTGGACATTTAACCTGGGAATCATCTGCTAATAGGGACAGTAATGGTGTCATTGCATGGAGATGTTGTGAACATTAAATTTATTAATATGAGAAAGAGTTTGGAAAATGATCAATTTTCTCACAAAAAATTAAACTCACAATAAATATTGGCTATTGTAATCATTTCCATAGTGTTTGATAACTTTTAGAATAATTTCCATTTATTACATTTTTAAGTCCTTGGAGCAATTCTGTGAGTCAGGAAGGCATTTTAAAGATGAACACACTGGGGAAGGGGGGTTGAGAGTTAAACCATTGCTATGAACCAAACTGGGCTCAGTCCCAAACTCTCATCTAGTGGTATTTCAAGCTAAAGAAAAATCCTCTTTGAAATGGTACTTTTGCCTTCAGTTACTTTCTGATCACCTTATTCCTCTTGGGTAACTGTCATTTTCGTTTGACTGCCTTTGGAGTTCCGAATTATCTAACTTTCTGGATTTTTATATCCACATTAAATATCACCTTAATATATAGTGCCTAAACTGGTTTTGATGAGAATAAGGATGAGATAAGCAGGGTAATGACAATATTCAGGTCGCCTTTTATGTGCCCATTACTGCTTTCGGCCCTTTGCTACTTAGCAATTCTTCAAAACAATTCTGTAAGAGAGGCAACTTCAATTCTCACTTTACAGATGAGGAAACTGAGGCACAGGGAGTTCAGCAAGATTTATCGCCAGTAGAATTCCAGAGAGCACAACCCTAACATTACCACTCTGCTTCTCAGGAGAAAGCCACTATGCTCCATTCCTGCCCAGTTCACTGCCTCCAGCAGTCAGTCAAGACCCAGGCTACTTCCCTGGCTCTTTCTTTAAGAGTAACATCTCATGGTCTCATTATGGGAAGTTTCTTGTTTTGGTTATTGCTATTCTGATAACCTTGTCTGTGCTGAGATGTCAGTGTATGAAATATGCTAGTATATGATTGTCTCAGAAAGTGGTTTTACCATTTATCAGAAAAGCTGAATGTGTGTGGGGGCAGGGGGAGCTTTCAGGCCCGGGGAGTCTTTGTATCTCTTCAGAGAAGGACATTTATTCTGCCTATGTCCTCAAAATGCCTTTCACTTAAAAGAGCAAGTCAAGGTAAATCAAATAGAGCAGATGACTTAAGATTTGACTTATTACAAGAAATACTGTATTCAAGGATCCCAAAGAGACTAATATGCATCACCATTATGAGCTCTGAATCACAGTGAAACATTCCAATCTTTGTACCAATTCTGGGACAAAGTAAAATGAAAATAAAGTCTTCTGAATAAACAGTACAAAACATGTAATCTCAAATGATTACTCCAAAGACATACCACTTTCTTTGAAAATGTAATGTTTGACCTTTTCTCCCCCAAATTTCAAATGCATGAACTCTTTGAACTTAAACTTGAAATGTACAAGAGGTTTCAGCTGAATGAATAACCTTGGACCATGAGCTCAAATGTATTGATTTACTCTGCACTTTAGTTTTCAAATGTATTTAGGCCTTTGGTTTCATTTGAGGCACTCCTGAGACTTCTCAATCTGTTCTCTTCTAATGGTTTTGGTTCTGTTTTTTCTGTAGTGTATATTCTAGTCCATCTGGATACAGGCTAAAGAAATGCACCCCTGTGGTTCTTTCCACGGGGATGTCTGGACTTTGATTGCATTTTCCCTGGAGGGTTGCAGAATTTCAGGGCACTTGTGGAGAATGAATCTCATATCCTGAGAGGAAGGTGGCAGAGTGGGTGGATAGAAATAATGATGGGTTTCTATGGCATCCACACATAATGGGCAAGGGAGAGTCAAAGGATTTCTTGTGCCACATTAAACTAGAAAGATAAAATTAAAAAAAAAAAAAAAACAGCATCCTGCTTAGATGTGAGATTTGGACAGAATGCAAAGGGAAACATTTTTCTGTTTCCCATTCCCTTGGCGAACTCTTCTCAGTATAGAAATTTACCTGATTCTAGCATGAAAATGCAATAATGAGAGGAACTGGTGAAGGGCCTGAAGTTGCTCAGCATTAAGCCAGCTGAAGAGGGTTTATATTAAACCATCTCCCTAAGGGCCATCCTCTGGATTTCTTGAGCAATCTTTGGGTCAGTCTGTGGAGCACACCATTTATTACAGTCTCCATTGCTTTCATGTCTGCCTACTAAGGGAGACATTATCAGGACATGCATTTTCATGCTCATGTATTACTTGCTGTAGGAAACCAATTTGCTTCCTTCCTACAGGGCTGTGACTTTGAATAAAATATATCTCCCTCAGTCCTCTTCAACCCCATGGCTCTTTCCACTTATCAGTCCTCTGTGATTGTACTTTGGTGCTTTCTACAAAGTTGCACTGCCTCACTATGAAGTCCTTCGTTGTATAGCAGTACACAGTCCCTTGGGGTCCTCAGTCACAACTCTTTTCTGTCTTGGTCTAGAATTCTTGGCATCTCTCACATCTTACTTATATTTCTTAGCAGATGAAATCTGGTTCATTTGAATTTGTTGTTTTGTTACTGCTCTCCTCCCCCCCATCACCACCTTCAGGTTTGTTTCAATCTACTTGATCAAATCTCCATATTTTGAGGCAATGCCCACCCATAAGAGGCAATTTATTCCTGTATTTGAAGCATCAGTCAGAACAACAGACTTTTTAACAGCATCATCGTTAAAACCCCTTTTACTTCCCATTTTCCTCCTCCTTTCTCATCCGGATAGTGGATCCCTTTTGGAAGCTAGAAAAATGGTTATGTTGCCTTTGACCATCAATCCCTCATTCTCTCAATATATTTTTCCCTTAAGATGCTTTCTGGGAGTTATCATAGCTCATGGCTCAGTGAGTCAGGCTGTAGGGAGCAGGTGTGATCTGTCTGGTGGGCTGTTTGCTCTAAAGCAGGTAGTCCCATGAACTCTGATCTTCTCTTGCTCACCATATTTAATGGCTTCCTCTTCTGCTACAACTTCTTTTTGGCCCAAATTTTGTTATGTTTATACCAGTAGAACTAGAAAAAATTCACTCCACATTGCATGCTGAAAAAGTATTGAACAATGCATTCATAGTAAGTAACCTTATAAATCTACATTTTCAACGATCTTTGGGTATAAAATAAGTATTTTTGGCTCAGGAGCAAAACACGATTTTCATAAGTTTTGCATATTCATCTATACCTACAAGCATCAACTTTCAGGATAAAGTAAGAATATGGTAATTATATTAATGCTTTTAATTGGTATTGAATTCAAAGTAGGGTTATATAGAGTTATAATTAACACAAAATGTAGACAAGTTTTGTTCATCTGTAAAATGGGAATCATAATAGTATGAGTCTTATGAATTTCTTGTGAGAAGAAAATAAGAAAATTCATGGAAGACTCAGAATTGTGCTGATCTAGGACACAGTAAATACGTATATTAATTTTTTTCAATATAGGAAAAGTGAGGAGCAGTTTAGAAAACAATTATCTGTTGTATAATTCAAGCAGTAGGCTTTGCTTCTGAGGATAGAGATGTTTAGATAAATATTGGGGAGTTTATTAAAATCAGTAATATGTTGGATATTGATAATATTCACATTTGATATTTGTTAAATATGAATATTAATAAATCTCCATTAGTAAAATCTATATTTTCTCTGAAGTCATTAACTTAGAGATTAATCAAGTAACACCATTTGAAATAGAGAAGTTGATCAACATAAATATCCTAATTCTACCCACTCCTAGAAAGTTTTCCCTGAGGAGTTCCCACACAGGAATTTGATATTGAACACTCAAATTCTGTGGTAGGCTGCTGATGTTCCCAAAAATCAGAAGTTAGGTAGGCACATTTGGGAGCCTAGGGGAGAAAAGATCATCTCAAGTTAGCCAGTCCTCCCTTCAGGAGACTGAACCACTTGCAGGACTCCAAACCCTAAGCTGTAATTTGGGTGAGGCTCCAGTTCTGAGGTGAGCCCCCAAACAACTGATAAGACTGCAAACTGCTATGGTCACTGGACCTGGAGGAAGCTTATATACAAGAAGTGAGAAGAAATGGGGTTCAGTGCAGTTCCATGGGAAGTACCCATGCTGGTCTACATAACTCAGAGGCTGAGTAGTCTGCAACTTGGTGAACATCAGTGCCTGGACCTTGTCTCATGGGGCATTGCAATCTGGGTCTTAGACATGACATAGAAACTCCTGGGAAGAGCTGGACATGTAGTCTGACAGTATTACTCATTCTATTAGCACATCAGTGAAGGCTCGATATAGAGAACTTGCCTTATACTGCATCTCAAATGGCATGTGGGCAGGTGTGTGTTGCATATATGTTGTGGTATGGTATGTATGTTTGGTGTATGATGTGTATTTTATGTCATGTGTTATGTGTATGTGTATTATATATTATGTGTGTTGTATTTCATTGAATTGTATGTTATATGTGCTATGTTTACACATATGGTGTATAGCATGCAGTGTGTGTTTTGTGTATTATATCTGTGGTGTGTGCTATATATATGTGTTGTTTGTATTTTGTGTGTGACATATATCTACAGATTCAGATGCTGTAGACATCAGGTGAAACTGACATTCTTTGTCTACAAAATCAAAGTCAAGCTGAGAAGTACTTAACAATCACAATATTGGCATTGATTGAAGACCCAAAGACCAGGTACCAGGTTAGAATTTGCAGATAGATAATGCATCAAGCATGTGTGGTGAGAACTCCCATGATACCATGCAGTGGTTGAGGAAATTGAAAGTGAAAGTGTTGAAGCTACAAAGAGGAGACGATGCAGTAAGTAGCATTGCTGGGACTTTTAGCTAGATTCCTTTGACTCTAAAGAGAGAATTCTTTCAATGATCACATACTACTCAAATTGGTCAACTGTATCTCCCTATTAGTTTAGAATCCAGGGGAGCCAAATACTAAAGAGAAAGTAGGACAATGCCTTTAGTTCCTGCTCTTCCTTCATGCTGGTGCCAGAGGTCATCTCATTGAGGTCCAGCTCGGCCATATACTCCACCCTGATATCATGACTCAGATCCAAAAAGGGGAAAAAATAAATGCAAGGAAGAAATAGCCATGCCCATTTCTTAAAATATTCTTAGTATAAATAGAGATAATAAAATTTATAATAATATATGAATATAATTTTGGTATTTGACAAATACTTATCAAGTACTTGTTTTGTTTCACTATTAGCAGTTTAACAAAAAAAATCATTATTGTCCTTAAATCCTCAAACTAAATTAATATAAAAGTTAATACCATTTCTTGATTATTTTTCAAATTGCATCTCAGAGAAGTTAAATAAATATCCTTTAATATTATATGGCAGAACTGGTTTTAAAAACCATGATTTTCTGATTTTTAATTCCTCTGTTACCCTACTTTTCTTCAATAGTAGAACTAATGGTACCAAATAAAAGGAACAAAAAGAAAATTATCTGGAAAAATTAGTTTCCTTCAAAGTTCTATTTATGTTTCTGTTTCATCCATAGAGTAACAGCTTTAGAAGAAGAATGGCTATAATAAGGTACATTTAGACTATATGTTCTAGAAATCAGGCACATTATAATGATATTAATATACCAATAATACTAGGAAATGGGGGGTCTTTTGCATGGGATGGATAGCATCTTGAAGTCCTAAATGAAAATAAATATGCTTTGTGTTCAATATTCAGAAGGCTGAGATGCAATAGCATTTCTCAAATTAAAAAGAAACAGACAATTAGAAGTGCTTACTTGGAATGTAATGATTTCTTTCTTCTTTTGTGCTGGCCCTGCCACAGCTGTGCCCATTATTGCCACATATTCCATCTGCTATCATTCACTGCAGGAGTTTCTGGGGTGGAATGAGACATGCAGCCTTCTCTTGCATTCTAAAACAAGCATGGGCACTTTCCAAGGTCCTGAGAGTGAACATCTTGAGGCCCTCTGAGACTCTATCATGATAACGTGTCTGTATTCTGATTTTTTATTTTTAACAGATAACAGTGATATTTAGTACTCTATTGCAGAATTCCCTGTCTAGCTAGGTTTTTGAGAGATAAAATTTCAGCAACCAAAGTTTATATGGATCCCTTTTTCCCTTTCAAACTGAGCATCAGACCAGTGCTGGGTCTACTAAGACATTTAAATAATATTTGGTTGGTAAGGAGCCAAATATTAAGGGAATACTAAGGGAAGAATATCTCTCCCTTTTTATTCACCTGAGGGCACCAATGTTGGAAGCAAAAATTAGTTTGATTATGGATTGTAAATTTTCCATTCCAGACATTGCTTTGTCTCAAGGTGGGGAAGTCTCCCTTTTGTTTTGGTGCCTACTTCCCTGGGGGTAGGGGTTGGAGGAAGTAGTTCAGAGTTCTCAAAGCTGCAAGAAGATCTGGGACCATCTTGGTAGGTTAATCTATAACATTTCAGCCACCTTCCTAAATTGGGTCCTAAGTATATACACACATATATCAGATGAAGGAAGAAAAGCTAGATGATTGAAATTTTTTACATTTTTAAAAGTTTGAGATGGAAGTGATCTTGCTGACATTTTGGAGTTATTGTTGAATATCAATAGAATATCAATAGAATATCAATAGTTTTCTACCAATAGAGGAAATGTTAATGACAGATTTTGCTTTTACTTTTGTCCCATTGTGTCATTAAAAAAAAAAAAAAAAAACTGTTCAAAGACATCAGATAAGTAGGGATTATCAATATGCAACTTCTTTTTGACACATTTCCCCCAGGAACATTCATTGTTCTTTGGAGAACTCAGATGTCAATGGTAATAAAATTTGATGTGGATGATCATTCTGTCTCCCCACTTCTGCACTGCCAGCTTCATGTGCATAAAATTCTTGTCCCATGCTTCTCTGGGTTCCCATGGTTCCTTGAACACTATAAATTCTTAGCAAGTCAGCACTGGTTGTTGGATGCTTCCACCTCATTGAATGTCCGAACAGATGCTGAAATGACAGAAGTGATCTCTGCTGTATCTACATAAGTAGCACAACCTGAAGATTAATATAAAAATAAATAGTCCTATTATAAAATCATTTTTTGAAGCACAGAGCAAGAATTGGAGATGCCCATAATGCTATCCACAACTATCCCTGAATATTTCTTTGAGCAACACAGGATGGAAAATCTCACTCAGTTTCCAGCTGACTTGAGTATCTATGCTGCAGATCTAGCCACACCCAGCATTCTCCTTGCCTATTCAAAATTCACAGGGAGAACTGATGTGGATTCAAAATTCACAGGGAGAACTGATGTGAATCAACACATGTATTTATGCCTCTTCCAATCAAGTATGGTGCAAGGAGAGGTCATTATGGAAAAAGAAAATAAAAAATCACATCTACATGTAGATTAAGGAAAGGGGAAATTTTAGAAAATGAGAACTTGCTGTCAACTAGGTAACCTTCCAGAGAATTTTCACAATAACCTATTGATGAACTGGATGGTTTTCTCATCAGAGACGTCTTTGGGGTAGGGAAAACAATAGACTTTTATCTCAGGAGATTAAATAAAAGGGGCATTAAGAAGGCCCTTAGGGATAGCCCACTGTAGGTGGTGGTAGGGTCTGTGGGAGATTCCCTACCTTGTGGGCAGCATTTGAGTTAGGGTACATCTGAGGGAACTTCATGAGCTCAGATGGCAGCAGAGAGTCCACTTGGTCTTAGCTGATATGCAGACAATTCTGTGGCGCAGCACAGCGGTCAATGAAGTTCCCAGACTGCATATTCTATTAGGACAAAGGGAGTAGACACAGAGAGTTTAGAGAAAGATGTATGCAGAATTATAGTAATGGGGCTAGCAGGAGCATAAAAGGAACCAGGGATTTCTTTACAAGGAACAGGAGCCCTTACTGAGGGAGACTGTCAAAAGGTAAGCAATGCCCTAAAGGGGGGATGAGAGTCTCAGACTTGATCAAGGCAGGAAGCTCTCTGCTGGAATTGGAACCAAGCTGGTTGACTTGATGCTATTAATAGAAGTATAACTGTGACTTCCATACAGAACTGGATTTCCAAAATATCTGCAGGACAACAGATGTGGGAATGGAATTCCACCATATAGAGTGTTGGTAGAGGCCAACGTGGACAATGATGGTTAAGGGGACAGTGGTGGGAACTGAGGGTGGAGGCCCCGATTGGGTAATGTCCATGTTGGGAGACATGAGAGGGAAAGGAGAGGTGAGGCTTTTGTGTGGGGGAAGAAGATCTGATGCATACGAGGGATAGTGGACAAAAGAAAGGGAAAAGGTGCCCTTAAGCAGGGGGGAAATTATCCTTAAAAGTAGATGCTACAGGCAGGTTAAAAGAGGTGGAAAGCTGAGAAAAGGCCAGTGTATTTTGGAACCAGGAATTCATTAGTTACCTGTGTTTAAAATCCTGGGCCCATAGTCACACACATGTGCATGCATGCACACACACACACACACACACACACACACACCCAGAGGCATATGCCACATGCAAGTTCAGAATCTTTACACACCCCTCCAATTTCTAAACAAATGATGAAAATCACTCCAGAGAAAATTCCAAGTCAGTTCTCTTATGAAACCAGGAGGCACCTTCCTCTTCTGGTTCATCTTGGTTTTGGATACTCAGAGGCCACAAACCATTTGCATGATATTATGACAACCTTGTTGAAGAATTTTAAAAATTATTTTTATTTGAACTTTATAGTTATACACAGTAGTTGGGTTCAACACGACAAACTCCCACATGCACGGACTTCTATTTCAGTTCATGATCAAATCCCCACTTTATGTTGAAGAATTTTTAGGGGAAGTTGATTGACGATGTATTTCCTGTACCATCTCAACTTTCTTTTGAATTCCCTAACCTAGAGGTTGTTACAGAAAACCCCTAGCTCAAGAATTCATTCTGTTGCAAAAGTTACCTGGTAAATATTGCCCTAGATTATTTTGGAAAGGAGCAATGCTGCAAAGCCTGAATATCTAGAGTAGAAAGAGGACAAATATTGGAGAGATATTCCAGAGAAGAATCAAGGGGATGAGGTCGAGAACACTCATGGAGGATAGCCTAAAAAAGTGGAGAAGTTTGACCTTCACTGAGATCAAAAAAGAAAAAAAGAAGAAGTGTAGCTGGGAATAATGAGAAGAGTATTTTTGTATGTGTTAGTGCAAGTGTGTGTATATGCATAGGGCCTGGGGAGAAGGGAGAAGACATTAATGCCTGGTGTAATTGCATAAATCACTGTAAAAGGGCATCTCCTATATGTAAACCAACTGCCAAAATGACTTTTTTTTTTTTTTCCCCCTCAGGCAAATTTATACAAATTAAGGAAGTCCTATACTGTCCCCTTGGTCAGTTTTCTTTGTTCAATGGGCATGCTGTACTCTTGTACTTAGCAAACTTTCTGGAGAGCTCTGTTTTAATTCTATCATTAAAAATGTCAATATGCTATTGAGAGTAAAGGATAGAAAGAGATTCAAAGAAAATCATGAGTCAAAGAGGGCAATGAAACCTTATTAGGGAAATACAAATGGCATTATAGCCATATCTGCATTTGAAATGAAAGGATATCTTATGGCACTTGTAGATTGCATTGCATCTCTCTATGGCTAGGAAATTGAGATATTGGTTAAAATAAAAGTAAATAATTTAATGATTGAAAATGAAGGCATGTTGAAAAAGAGACAAATGAAAAAGAAATTAAAGGTGTTCATCAAAGGATGGTTCAGGTGATGATTGAAGATGTTCATTAAAAGATGAGGTCAGGGAGTGTTGGCTCAACTGCTAACATTGCAGAGCCCAGGGGTTGGAAGGATTGATGGACCCACCGAGTCACTGAGGTGGAAGTGAGGAGGCAAGAATGCTGGAAGTACAGGGTTTGGATTTCAGGTGCTGATCACTACTGGATGATACAAACTGTGGACTATGGCCTCTTTGAGACTGATGATTCCTGAGTCTGAGGGTCCCTAAAATTGAGAATCTTAAGGAATCATGATCAAATGAATTGGATGGCAACTTCATAGAGACTTTGAAATCTTCCAGGTTAATTGTAGGGGGTGAAGCAAAGAAGTGACTGTGAAGTTGGATCCGTGACCTCTATGAATGGAGTTGTGAAGAGTGAGGGGTGGTCAGGGAATCAGTATCTATATATTCTCACATTAGGAGTTGCAGGAAAGGAGAAATGTGTCTCACACATTTTCTAGTAAACTAGAAAAATACACGCCTTGTCAGTTGCCCTTACTAACTCAGATGTGGAGGTCCATGAGGGAAGGAGCTGCCTCCACTTTAAGTAATCCTTTTCTCCAGGGAGAAAGACCCCTGCCAGTCAAGTTGAGGAAAAGAGAGTACATCTGAAGAAACTGTGACCAGCAGCAATACCTGAAACCTTCAGAACACTTTGATCATCTGAAGGAATCCCTCCCTCTCTGTTTCCCAGCAGCATAGCTGCCATTTAAAAAAAAAATATTTTTGCTTCCTTTCCTTTGCTTCAGTATATACTTTCAGGTTTCAAGAGCCACATTTGCTGCTTTGGAAGTTTCAGATTGTATCTAGGTCTGAAGGTCATTCAAAGATAGCTGTGGCTATAGTCATTGGTGTCTGCCATGAGCTAGAAAATGCCCCACAGCTGGCTGTGACATTTACACGGGGTGCAAATATGATACCATTGCTGAGAATAGCCGATATGGGGTCTCTGGGTGCCAAAGCTGGGGTTCCAGGCATGGGTAAAGGACTAGAATTATTTTCTTTGACTGTGATAATCAAAGAATGGAGAAAAATAAAATCTCTGTGGTACACTTTTAAAGTAGATTAATAACTAATAAAGATGACCAGGATGTTTCAAGAAAGGAAAAATATGAAGTGGAGAAAGAAGCTTGATATTTGCATAAATAGGTACAACAACACAGCCACTGCATTTTCTGCTTCAAAAAATGAAATAAAATGCAGAGATGCAATTCATGAAAATAATAGATGACATTCAACATATGAAGCTCTGCAGTGTTCCGTGTGGAAAATATGCCTGTGTAAATGTAAGGAAAGGAAATGGTTCTCTGGAAAATATGATCATTCTGGAAAAGGGAAGAAATTATGGTTAAACTGCTATCACTTTGCTGATGCAATATTTAGAGTGGCAAAAAGTGTTTAAAAGATGTGCTCATTTTGTTGTACCTTTTATTTCTAAATCTAGCTTCTGAATATGACCATTTCAATTAGACTTACCCGGAAGATAATTCAATGTGGTTTGAAAGACAGCAAAGAACAAATGCAGTATTGCAGTGAAAGAAATAAAACTAGCCCCGAATTTTCCATAGACAGGACAAAAGCAATACTGTCTCTGCTGTTTTCTTCTACCCATCAGGGCTTGTACAAGCTGATTCTGTTAGCTAATATCTGCAACAAGAAATAATTTTTAAAAACTCTGTGATGCTCTTTGTCCAGTAGTATGCTCACAACATAAAATGGCATTCAGAAGGGGATCATAAACACTGAAAATGGTAGCATTTATAAAATGAGGTACATAAACAAATGCTACAGACATTTAGAGACATGAAATAAAATTTCAGCTTGCAGGTAATTTTTTGGAAGTGAGACTAAAGAGGGAGTTTTCCTGAGAATGCGCCCATCTCAGTTGATCCCCAAATTAGCACTATTTATTTATTTATTTATTTATTTATTTATTTTTGCAGTTGGGGGATTGAACACATATGTTGGACAAGCACTTTACCACAGACCTACATACCCAGCCTTTTAATAAGTTTTTAATTTTGACGCAGGTCTCACTAAGTTGCCTCGGCTGGCCTCAAACTTGTAATCCTCCTGCCTAAGCCTCCTGAGTAACTGGGATTATAGGTGAGCACCTCTGTACCAAGCTCCCAGTTTAGTATTCTTGTAAGTATGTTATTTTCTCTAGAATGTAGGCTCTATTTCTCTAAATCTTTTATCTCCTAAAGCAGTAATTTTTGAACAAGTATCAGTGAATCCACCCTGTACCATGACATGTTATTTTCATGTCCGTATGACCACCCATGGTATACAAGCATAGGTGTATCCATGAGATGCACTCTGATACTCACATTTCCCTACAATCTCTACTCTTCTACTCCTTTGCCATCAATTTTAAATGCAAATCACAGTTCACTATGATGGTATAACAATCTGCTAATGTATTGCCCTCATAGGTGGAATAATGACCTATTAAAGATGATTTTGTAGGGAACTTATGTGATTTGGGGGCTTTGAAAATTCCCTCTTCTTCCTTTAATTTTTTGAAGGTTTTCTTTCCCTGTCATAATTAGACATATTTTTCTACGTTTAACTGCAGAATGAGGAGGTCCTGTTGGTTTTTATCACCGTGTGAAGAAGGGTCCATCAGCAATGTGTGGGCAGATTCCTCTTGCTGTCCCTAAGTACTTGTTTCTGATGTGTGGTTGGAAAAAACTGAGGTTTGAATATATTTCACTTGGTCTGAATATCAGGCCCAGACTGTTGTGTTCATAGCTCAAAAGAGTGAAATAATTTGCATTCTCCATTCCGAAAATTCTGTGCCACATTGGATAGCCTTGTTTCATATTTGACCAGACAAAAGAGATGGAACGGATTATCCTCATTTTCTTGCTCTGAATCTACCAACCCCAATCCACACCTTGTGCCCTCTGTCTTATTATCATGGCCAAAGTAGCATTTCTCCAGAGGCAAACTCCTGTATTCATGAATGGGATAAAACTCCTGAACACAATGCCTTACTCTTTTTGAATGTTTTGCACCTGCTGCTTGTCTCACTTCCTCTATAGCCACGCCTCAATTCCTCCAGCAGCTTCCTCACCAGCTGTCACCTTATTCCTTCTTTCCCAAGAAATCTTCTTATGAGTTGTACATTTTCATTACATCACAGTTCCCTTTGCTGGAACATAGTCCCCACAACTCCAGTAAACCTGATGTTGATATGAATCCTAATGACATCAGTGTTACCCAGCCTCATGCTTCTTATCTTGTCCTTCTGTGCAGCATTTACACAGCCCATCACATCTTCTTTCTGGAAAAGCTCTCTTCTCAATCTCCCGAATTCCCTCTGATCTCACTGGCTGCTTCTTAATCTCCTTAGTTTGTTCAGCTCTTTCCTACTTTATTATTCCCCAGAGATGTTTTCTGTCTGCCATTATGTAAATTAGTTTATTGTTGATCTTCACTGGTTGCAATGTATGCTCTGTCAGGACAAGGATATTTCTCCTTTTTTGCTTCTGATGAACTCTAGCATCTAGAACAGTATGCGATCCCTAATAGTTGTTTAATATTTTGTTGAATGAATTGGTATTGGTTGTTATTTGCTTCACGATTTTATAAATGCTATTGTGCAATAGGTGCAGTTCTATCTTCATCTATTTTAAAAGAATATCTCTCAGCTTTTAAGATCACCAGTGTTTTCAATGTGTGGATTTGATTTATTGCTTGTGATTGTTGTATTGGGCTATGTAATCATTATATTCTAGTTTCTTATGGATGAGCATTTAGAGCAAACATTGAAGTCAAGAAAGTGTGACATCATTGACTTATGAATTCCTTTTGAGGGGCATACTCAGGACAGAGACTTATATGGCCTCAGTCATATGAATACATTATTCAATAGTTACTCCCAGATTGCTTTTCACAAATGATGCACATGCTTGAATTCCCACCAAAAGTATCAAGATGCTCCCGTTTCCCATAAAACTTACAATTACTTTTCATGTCTGTATCAATCTGATCATTGTAGAGTTATAGTTTATGTCTTATCTCATTTTTCTTTGAAATTGTCTGACTACCAATGAATTTAAGCATCTTTCCTGACTAGGTAGCTTTTTGGGTTTTCCTTTTATTATTTGCCTATTTTCTGTCTTTGTACTTATTTAGGTTTCCTGTATGTATTTATATTTTCAGAAATCTTGTTTGTCCTAAATATTAATCTTTGTCAAATTTTTGCATTTCATTATTATCTCACAATCTATCATCTTATATTTATATATCTTGGATGAACAGATATTTTAAATTTTAATGCAGTAAGTTCCAGTTAACTTCTTTCATCTTAATGGTTTGTGATATTTAATGTTGCTTGCACAGAATTCCCTACATCTAGTTCACAAATATATTATGCTGTATTTTTATCTCTTAGTTTATGTTCTTTCACTTTTGTCTTTAATATTTCATCCTCTTAAAATTAATGTATGATATAAATCCAGTTTTTCTTTTTTCATATAAGAGAATGTCATCCCTCAAGCAAGCAGGTATATGCTTGTAATCTCAGAACTCAGGAGGCCAAGGCAGGAGGACCACAAGTTCAAAACCAGTCTCAGCAACTTAGGGAGACCCTGGGATATGTTTCAGTGGTAAAGCACCCTTGATTCAATACCTGATACCAAAAAAAAAAGGAAAAAAAAACCCCTTTTTGTTATTAGTGTATTTGTCACATTTATTGTATATCAAGTTACATCTGTTTTATGAGCATTTATTTATGAACTTATGAGTCTATTTTTTTAAAAGCCTATATTTTGATTGGTACAACAGTGTCATGAAGTTTTATTATTAATATTAGCAGTATTATTATATTACAATGTATCTAAAATTTCTCTTTTATTTTCTTGAAACAAATTTAGCTGTTCATGAATCTTTTCTCTTTCATGTAAATTTTAAAATGATCTTATTAAACACCTGGAAAAAACTCTAAGGAGTTTTAATGTGATTTCATTAAATTATACTTTTATGGATTAATTTGGAGTTAAATAATTAATTTTTCTTTTTTGTAATCTAATTAGGTTTGAAAAACTTTGTGGAGTAGTGCCCTTTTTGCATGAAATTAGTTCTTCAATATATAGTTATTATTCGCTTTGGTGAATATAAAGAAATTTTCTTATTTTAAAATCTGTGCTAGCAAGCGTATGCGCTCCTTGTGTCCAACAGGGAATTAAAATCCCAATGTGTTTTTATATTTGATCTTAAAAGTATATAAAGAGCAAACATTTTATTTTAAAAATCTTTTCAAATTCTTACATGTTTTGCTGGACTTGTTGTATTACTCAGAACTTTAGTAGCTAGCAGATATTCTTATCTTTTTCCTGCATTAAAGGAATACATCAAGACTTCTGGTTACTGGTCTGACATGTAAGGAACCTGGAAATCATTGCTCCTGTCCAAATAATAAGAAAAAAATGAATGGAGTGCAAACCACCCACTCTTCTTAGATACATCAGAGGATCAAGGCTAGTCCCAAAATTAAAGAGAGAGGTAGACACAGAGAAGCAGTACTTACTGAGACAAGACACAGTGAGCAGAAATCATCACAGAAACAAATTCCAGAGTAAGAGCATGTCACCAATGAATTGCTGCAGGCTCAGGGACAAAAAGATTAAAGTTAAAAACCTAAGGGTCCTATAAAAGGGGAAAGATACTGACACTTAGTGAGTTTGGCCTTCAAAGTCCTACTAGGTTCTCACAGTGAAGATCAGAGAAAAAAGCCCTTATACTTTTATGGGGGAGGGGAAAGGCAGCTGTTTTGAAGTTCACTCATAGCATTCTATTTTTCTTAATAAGACTTGCATTCAGAGAAACTCTGTTACTGAAGTCTATCCTACTGGGGAAGGGAAATATCTATCTCCAGCCTGCTCCAATCTCAACTGAGGAACAACAACAACAACAAAAAAAAACTAATAGAAAACCAAAAATAAAATCAAAGAACACTCATGAAAGTCACAACCCATGGGAGCAAACTCATTAAAACACTGAGTTACAGGACTATAAAATGCTTCGTCACCACCGCACAGTATACAACCACATAAATAGACTCCTGTATAATAGCAGAGGGGTACAACAGAAAGAACTGCATATGCCAGATGCTATTTAGGATGTCTCTAGGGAGATCCAAAGACAACAAGAAAGACAAAGCAAGGACATTAGAGGGAACACTGATAGCTATGTAAGCAGCAAATACAGTCTACTCTTGACCAGATTAAATACAATAATCCATCAATGGCCTTTAGAATTTGTCTCTTTTAATCTAGTAAGTACACAATATCCAGATTTCAGCAAAAAGTTACAAGACCTAGTAAATGACAAAAAAAATAAAAAATTGAAGAAGCAGAGTAAGTGTAAGAACCTGCTATAGTTTGGATATTAAATGAGTCTCAGAGCTCATGTATTGAAAACTTGGTCCCTAGAAGGGTACTAAAAGGCAATGGAGTCTTTAAGATGCAGGAGTTCAAAGAGGTCTTAAGTCACTGAGAGTGTGCTCTGAAGGAGACGCTGGGACCCAGGTCCCTTCATTGCTTCCTTTTTCACTTTCTGGACATAAAATGAACGGCTTTGTTCCAGCATGTCTCCAACTATGAACCTAAACATGATGAGTCCTCACAATCATGAGCTGGGATCTCCAAAACTGTGAAACAAAATAAATAAATCTCTTCTTTCTAAAACTAATTATTATGGAGATTTGTATAGTGACAGAAAGCTGACAAACACGGCACATGACAAAATCATGGAAGAGATTTCTGAATTATCAGAAAGGACATTTCAAATGATGAACACTAATAAGCTTAGGACCCTAGTGGAAAAAAAGAGCAACAGATGGGCATTAGAAGCAGAAGATATAAACTGTAAGAGAAAATGGAAAGGAAATGCATGAAATAAAAATCAGTGCCAAGGGAATGAAGAATGGTTTAGAAGCGCTCATCAGTACACTGAACAAAGTAGTGGAAAAAATCAAGTTTTGAGAAATGTCAATTAAAATACTGAAATGGAAATGAAAGGAGAAAAAAAGAATAGAAGATACAGAACAGAGTATCCAGGAATTGTGGGACAATTTTAAAAGGCATAGAATATAGATACTGGAAATAAAAAAAGAAAAAATAGGAACAATATAAACTAAATCTGAAACAATAAGGACTTACAATTTCCCCAAATTATTGAGTGACACCAAAGCATAGTTATAAGAATCTCAGAGAGTGGGATAGTGAAATAATAATCCACACTTAGCATACCTTGTTCAAGCTGCAGAAAATGAAAGAGGAAAAATTTCAGAGAAGGCAGAGGGGGGAAAATATTACCTACAGAAGAACAATATAAATTGTATCTATTTTTTATTTTTTCATATTTTTATTATTTTTATTTTTACAGATTGCATTTTGATTCATTGTACACAAATGGGGTAGGTACTTTTTCTTTTCTATGGTTGTGCATAATGTTGATTCATACCATTCATGTAATGTACATAGGATAATGATGTCTGTCTCATTCCACCATTTTTCATACCCCCCGCCCCCTTCTCCCCCTCATTTTCCTCTATGTAATCTAAAGTTCCCCATTCTTCTCTCACCCCCCACACCCAATATATATCATCATCCATTATCAGGGAAAACATTTGGCCTTTGTTTTTTTGGGAATTGGCTTATTTCACTTAGCATGATATTCTCCAGTTCCATCCATTTATCTGGAAATGCCATAATATTATTCTTCTTTATGACTGAATAATATTCCATTTTGTGGATATATATACCACAGTTTCTTTATCCATTCATCTGTTGAAGGGCATCTAGGTTGGTTCCACAATCTAACTATTCTGAATTGAGCTGCTATAAACATTGATGTGGCTGTCTTACAGCATACTGTAGTATGCTGATTTTAAGTCCTTCGGGTATAAGCCGAGGAGTGGGATAACTGGGTCAAAAGGTGGGTCGATTACAAGTTTTCTGAGGATTCTCCACACTGCTTTCCAGAGTGACTGCACCAATTTGCAACTCCACCAGCAATGTAAAAGTGTGCCTTTCCCCCCAAATCCATGCCAACATCTATTATTGTTTGCATTCTTGATAATAGTCATTCTAATTGGAGTAAGATGGAATCTTAGTTTTAATTTTCATTTGTCTAATTACTAGAGATGTTGAACACTTTTTCATATATTTACTAATCACCTGTATATTTTCTTCTATAAATTGTCTGTTCAGTTCCTTGGCCCATTTATTGATTGGGTTCTTTGTATTTTGGGTGCAAAGTTTTGTAAGTTCTTTATAAATTTTGGAGATTAGTGTTCTACCTGAAGTGCGTGTGGAAAAGATTTTCTCCCATTCTGTAGGCTTTCTTTTAACATTATTGATTGTATCCTTTGCTGAGAAAAAGATTTTTAGTTTGAATCCATCTCATTTATTGATTCTTGCTTTGATTTCTTGTGCTTTGGGAGTCTTGTTAAAGAAGTCTGATCCTAAATACTTGGAAATCAATCTAACAAAAGAGGTGAAAGATCTCTACAATGAAACCTACAGAACGCTAAAGAAAGAAATTGAAGAAAACCTTAGAAGATGGAAAGATCTCCCATGTTCTTGGATAGGCAGAATTAATATTGTCAAAATTGCCATTCTACCAAAGGTACTATACAGATTCAATGGAATTCCAATTAAAATCCCAATGACATTCCTCATAGAAACAGAGAAAGCAATCATGAACTTCATCCGGAAGAATAAGAGACCCAAATAGCCAAACTAATCCTGAGCAGAAAAAGTGAAGCAGGACATATCACAATACCAGGCTTTAAACTATGCTACAGAGCAATAGTAACAAAAATGGCATGATATTTGGCACCAAAATAGGCAGACCAATGGTACAGAATTGAAGACACAGAGACAAACCCACAAAAATACAGTTATCTCATACTAGACAATGGAGCCAGAAATGTATAATGGAGAAAAGATAGCCTGTTCAACAAACGGCGTTGGCAAAACTGGAAATCCATATGCAGTAAAATGAAATTAAACCTCTATCTCTCACCCTGCACAAGACTCAACTCAAAATGGATCAAGTACAGGAATTAGATCAGAGACCCTGCACCAAATAGAAGACAAATTAGGCTGGAATCTTCTTCATGTTGGCTTGCATCTGTTTTTTAAAAAGAAATTATGAAACCAAGAAGACAGGGAGTGGAATATTTAAAGTTTTGAAATGAATAATCTAACCAGGATGCTATATCCAACAAAATCATCCTTCAAAAGTGAATGAGCAATAAAGACCTTCTCAGGCAAACAAAAATTGAGAAAATTTGTCACCAGAAAACCTGGCTGGAAAGAAATATTTAAAGAAATTCTTCAGAAGGAAGGAGAATGAATGAATCAGCAACTTAGTTATATGCAAATAAATGAGGAATATTAGAAAAAAAATAAAATGAAATAAAACAAAACCCTTTACTTTTCTCATTTGCAATTGATCTAATGTATAATAACTTGCTCAAAATAATAAGAATAACAATAAAATTGGTGATTATCACTTATGGATAAGCAAAATGAAATACAGTAATATTATAAGATTTGGAGGGAGGAAATATTCTATCATAAGGTACATGTGCCACCCAGGAAATCAAAAATATTAATTATAAAAAATATTTTGATCATAGTAAAATGCATATAAAAAACTCATGAGCAACCACTAAAAAAAGTAGAAACATCATCAATATACAAAGACACATAAAAAATGGAATCAGACAAAATGCTGAACCATAGCCCAAAAGCAAGAGAAGGCAGATAATAGTGGAACACAAACAAGAGAAACAAATACCAAGGGCAGCAAACAAGAAACAATAGCAAATAAGCAAGCTAATAGTCCAATTACATCAACATTTGCTTTAATAGCCAATAGTCTAAATACACAAATTGTAAGTAAGAGACATCAGAGTGGATTAAACACCATATCTCTACTAAATGTTGTCTCCAAGAATCCCATTTCAATTCTAAAGGTTTAAGGGGGATTAAGAGCAAAAGGTTGGAAAAGGATATACTAATGGTTAACACTAATCAAAAGAGAGCAGGAGTAATTATATTAATTTTAAGTTAAATTTATAGCAAGGAATATTATCTATAATAGAGAGGGGCACTACATCACTGATTCTTTAAGAAGATTTAACAATTCTTAATGTGCATGCACTTAACAACAACAGAACATCAAAAAATGTGAGGAATAAACTGATAGAACTGATAGATTAATACATTACTGCTGTAATACATTACTGCTGTTGCAGACTCCAACATCTTTCTGTTATTGATAGATCAGGGGGTCATAATGATACAGTTGAATTGAACAACACCATCAATCAACCAGATTTAATTGACATCTAGAGACTACTTCATTGAATAAGAGCAGAATATACATTATTTTCAAGTTCACTTAGAACATTCACTCAATTAGATTACACTCTGGGCCAAAAAATACCCCTTAACAATTTTAAAACAATGAAAACATAAGGTTTGCTCTTAGATTGCAATGGAATCAAAGTGGAAATCAGTAATAAAAATACAGCTGGAAAATCACCCAATATTTGGAGATTAAAGAGCACACTTCTAAATAACACAAGAATTGATGAATGAATAACAGGATAAATTTAAAAAATATTTTGAACTAAATTAAAAGTAAAATGCAACATTATATTTTGTAGGATAAAGTGAAATAGCCCTTAATGGAAAATTTATAGTTAGCATTTTATACATGTATGTATATATATATACATACATGTATATATATATATATATGAGAAAAGACCCAAAATACATAATCTAATCTTCCATTTTAGGAAACTACAAAGAAGAGCAAATTAAATTCAAACTAAGTACATGCAAAGAAATAATAAAATTGAAAGCAGAAATTATTGTATTTGTAAAGAGTAAATCAATAAACAAAATCAGTGAAAACAATGAAACCAGAATAAGAGCACTTAGAAATAGACCTACAAAAATAGTCAACTGATGCAACAGAGTTAAATAATAAAAAGACACTTGTCATATGATCTAGCAATTGTTGTCTAAGGTATTTATCCTAGAGAAATGGAAATGTCCACATAATAAACTACACATGATTGTTAAAAAAAAAAAATAGTCAACTGAATTTAGACAGAAGAGCAAAGTCAATTCTACAAATGGACAATCTTGTCAACCAGTAGTACTGGAAAAAATGGATACCCACCGCAAAACTTTAAATGAATTCAGACATAGACCTTACACTTTTGAAGAAAAGCAATCTCAAAATACATCATGCACCCAATTGTAAAATGCTAAATATAAATAAGCCTCCCAGAAGAAAATGTGGAAGAAAATCTAGGAGACCTTGGGTTTGTGATTATATTTTAGATATAATATCAAAAAATTATTTGAGAAAGACAAAGAAATGATAAATTGAACTTCACTAAAATTAAAGCCTTTTGCTCTGAGGTAGACACTATGATAAGAATGGAAGATAATCTATAGACTGAGAGAAAATATTTGCAAGATGGTATGTAATGAAGGATTGGTATCCAAAATATACAAAGATACTTAAAAGTCAACAATTAGAAAATAAACAACCTGATTTTTAAAAATGTGGGAAAACATCTAAAAAACTTCAAAAAAGAATGTGTAGATGGCAAATAAGTTCTATAAGAAGATATTTAATGTCCTTAATATTATGGAATTGCAAATTGAAAAAAATGAGATAGCACCCTGCCTCTATGACAATGGTTAAAATCCAAAATACTAACAGCATCCAGGTCTGGTGAAATGTGAAACAGTAGAACTTTCTCATTCATTCGGGGGCAAGTAGGGGGAAGCAAAATTCTACAACCAATTTGGAGGGTCATTTGGTAGTTTCTAAAAAAAACTAAACATACTCTTCCTACAGATGCAGCAATAGTGCTCCCTCATATTTACCTAAACCAGTAAACTTATTTCCACACAAAAACCTGCACACAAATAAATGCTCATAGCACCTTTGTTTAGAATATCCACAACTTGGAAGCAACCATGTTGTCCTTCAATAGGTGAATGAATAAACTGTTGTTTATCTGTACCTGAGATATTATTCAGCAATAAAAAATAAATGAAGTGCTTCCTTAGTCAGCTTAGGCTGTCATAATTAAATATGCCTGCCTGGGTGACTTAAAAGACATAAATTTATTCTTCACAGTTCTGGAAACTGGAAGTATAATACCAAAGTACTGGTAGGGTCAATATCTGGATAGGACCTTTGCTTTGATTGCAGAAGGCTATCTCTTCTTGTTTGCTTTTCTTAGTGTGTGTGCATGGGAAGTGAGAACTCTCTCTTCCTCTTCTCATAAGGTCACCAACTCCATCAGGAGGGTCCCACACTTATGACCTCACAGTAGCCTAATAACCACCTATAGACCTTGCCTCCAAATTCTATCACATTGGGTATTAGAACTTCCATGTAGGGCCTGGCACAGTGGTGCACACCTGTAATCCCAGTGGCTCAGGAGGCTGAGGGAGGAGGGTCTCAAGTTCAAAGCTGGTCTCAGTTATGGTGAGGCACTAAGCAACTCAGTGAGACCCTGTCTCTAAATAAAATACAAAATAGGGCCGGGGATGTGGCTCAGTGGATGATGCCCCTGAGTTCAATCCCCAGTACTCCACACCCCCAAAAAAGAACTTCGGTGTACAAATTACATTGGGGGTAGTCATAAACATTCAGCCTATGGCGGGTCTCAAGCCACAAAAAGGCATGAGGAAACTTAATCGTGTATCAATAAGTGAAAAAAAAATTGAAAAGACAATATACGGTATGATTTCAACTACATCACATTCTGCGAAGTTATAACTAGGGGGACATTAAAAGAACAGAAGTTGCCAGGGATTTGGGAGGAGAGAAAGATAAAAAATGGAATTCAGGTAACTTTAAGAGCAGCAAAACTATTTTGTAAGATCATTATAAGCTGGTCAAATCCAAAGATGTAACATTGTTAACAATGTCTCAAAACTGGCTCATCAGTTGAAACAAAGGTAATAGAGGATGTTAATAATTTAAAAAGGGACCAAGGAGGTATATGGGAACTCTATACATTCTGGTTACAATTTTATAAGTCAAAACTGCCCTCAATAATAAAGAAAATTAGTCTTTAATAAAAGTGAGAAAAAATGTTACCTATAAATTTAAAGTGATTGACAGTAATCAGATGAAAGATCTATTCCTTTCCCTATATCCGGCTTTGAACAATTTAAGACTTATGAGAAAAATATTTTAAAATATTAATCCATCAAATGGACTGATCCACTGATTAGGTTACAACTGTCATAATCTAATCTTTCTACTCTGAACATTGTCTCACACATGAATTTTCAGGGGGAACACTTTATATATGAACCATTAACATCCAAGATATTAAAATCTGACTTGGAAGGACAGAGGTTTTAATATATATATATTTATATGGCTATATAGTTTATATATATCTCCACATAGCTACAATAGCTACATGTAGACATACATATGTTTATAGAGTAGCCTGAGAATATGGGTAGGAAATATTACCAATGGAGAATGCAATATTGTACAACTGTAGACAAGGCTGTGAACTTCCCTGAGAGAGTGGTCTTTTCAAATCTGCACATTTACTGCCTTATCCATGGAATGTGAACTAATATGGAAGAAGAAGAGGGAATTCCCCGCACTTGCCCTCCAATCAAGGGTAGCATGAGTGAAAACAGTGCCATGTCTATATCTAATTACCAGGATTTGTGTCTACATAAGTCCCTAAATGTCACATGGTATGTTCTTTTTATTTCATCCCTTTTCCAACTCTCCTACTCTGTCTTGAGCAGATGGGGAATACATCTTGGAGAAATCTGTCCATTATCTGTAGCTTTATTGCTGGGTCTCTAACTGCAGTTCCTGTTCCAGGTGCAGAGTTTTTACGTGAGCAAATCTACAAAGCCCCTGGCCCTTAGTATGTAATGACAGATTTAGAAAGTGCTTTATCTCTATATTATTATTTAAGAACTAGCAACTAGTAGATCTGGCATGAACAACAGTTTGCTTCCACAGTGTTATATCATTTCTAGTATTCTATCATAATCTAGTTAGTGGAGACCCAAGCCAGTTTTCACCATGCTATTCCTTTGATGATGTTATTCTGCTGTATCTGGCAAAGAGAGAAATGCTTACCTAATCTAAATAAGATATATGTATACCAGAGAGTGTGTAATAATCTGGTAATTTTTAAAAAAATATTTTTGTACAATAAAATTGGCATTTCTGGTTTGGTGTACAGGTCTATGCATTTTGGCACATGGGTAAATTTGTAGACATACACCAGAATCAGCATAATAAAAAGTTTCATTATCCCAAAAAAACTCTCTCAGGAATTTTATAACCACGCCATTTTCCAAAACCTACTCTCTGGCAACCACTATCTTATGTCCATATAATTTTGTCTTTTCTAAACTATCCCATAAACAAAATCAACAATTTGTAACCTTGTTAGAATCCTTTCATTCTTCAGAATACCTTTGAGATTGATATTTGTGCATGCCAACATTTAATTAAATTTTATTGATAACTAGGGGTAAATTGTATAGATATATCCCATACATTTTGATCTATTCACAGGTTGAAGGACATTTAAATCTTTTATAGTCTTTAGTTTTTACAAGTAAGGTAATTGTGAGCATTGTGCACAGGTTTTCTATTAACATGATCTTTTTTTTTTATGGTAGAGATACAATGGTGTATTTCTGGGTCATGTGGTAAGTGTTCATTTAATTTTACAAAAAGCAGGAGAGCTAGTTTTTTTTTTTTTTGACTGATTATGTAATTTTCCATTCCACCAGCAAAGTTATCTTACATCCTCAGAATCTTGTCTCATTGATAATTTTATCTCAATTGTTGGGATATGTGTAGTGGTACTTCTTTGTGATTTTTAACTGGCATTTCCCCAGTGGTTGATGATATTGAACAGCTTTATGTTTTTATATTTACAATCTATAACACTTCTTTGATGGTCAGTTCAAATCTTTTTCTCTTTTTAAAATTAGATTGCCTATTTTCTTTCTGTAGTTTTGCTAGTCCTTTAATAATCCACAATACAAATCTGTTTTTTAAATATGTGAGCTGCCAATAAGATAACTTAATGTTTCACCCTCCTAAGCATGTCATTAGAAGAGCAAAATTTAATTTTGATAGAATCCTCTTTATCAATGTTTTCTCTCTGGACTGTGGTTTTGGTTTCACATACAAGAAAACTTAGCCTAATCCCATGTTATGAAGATGTTCCCCTAGGCTTACTCATACAAATTTTTTATCTTTGAATTTTACGTTTATACTTAATATTTGAGCAGATGTTTTGTTTCAGGTGTTAAGCATACATTGAGGTGTATTTTTATGAATGTATTATGTCTAGCTTATCAGCACAATTTATTGAAAACACTGTTTTCACCATTGAATTGAGTTTGCACCTTGGTCAAAAGTCAATTGGTCATATTTGTGTGGTCTTTTTCTGGGCTCTCTTCTGTTTCATTGATCCATTTTTTAATTTTCATCCATTTTGGCCTCCTTGCCAACATGATATTGTAGCTTGATGATGGTAGATTTACAATAAATTTCAGCATTAGATAGGGTTTTAGACAATGTTTGCACCACTGTGACCAAAAGACCTGACAAAACAACATAGAGGAGGAAAAGTTTATTTTGACTCACTGTTTCAGAGGTTCAGTCCATAGTCAGCTGACTTCCTAACTCTGGGCCTAAGGTAAGGCAGAACATCATGGCAAAAGGGAATGACAGAGGAAAGCAGCCCAGGACATGACAGCCAGAAGAAAGAATATTCTGTTCATCAGAGATAAAATATAAACCCCAAATGCAGGCCCCCCATGGACCTATTTCTTCCAGTCCTATTACATATCTTTAGTTAACACCCAGCTGATCCATATCACAGGATTAATCCACTGGTCAGGTTACAACTCTCACAATATAATCATTTCACTCTGAATGTTCTTACATTGTCTCACATATGAGATATTAGAGGACACCTTATATATAAACTATTACAAATACTTTGATTGCTCCATCTTTATTTTTGTTTTTCCTTAATAATTTCTATGTATTATGAAGTTATTTACTTATTCTTGTATGTGTGTGTGCATTTGTGTGTGAGCTAGAGATAAAATGCAGGAACTCTTACTTGCTAGGCAAATGTTCTACCACTGATCTATACCCCCAGCCCCAATTTATTTATTTGTCATATTCCATGCATGTTGAAGAATTCCTAATTCTTTGTATATGCTTAATAATTTGGTTTGTGTTTTGGACATTTATTTGGCTAGCTACTAATTTAAACATATTTAAATTGGATTTATTTGATTTTCTCCTTTTACATTCTAAATAATATAAGGAAATAGGTCACAGATTTTTAAAATTAGTTATTCTTGAATAAAAGTCTCTATAGTCAAGAGAACAAAGGACACATTCCCTTTGAATTCTTTTATTGCCAAGCTTATTTCTTTATGATGCATTTTCTTATATTTAAGCTGAAATTATAATTGAGTTAGGTTTATACCATCTGTTTAGCCATCTTTCACTTTGATGGAATTAAAGATATAATCATAAATATAGGTTTTCCTAGCAGGGAATTTATATCTATGTAATTTATTTTTTTATGTGCTATAGGCAAGGTAGAAACTTAATTTCTGTTCCCAGTTCTATATTTAAAGTGACTTCTATGTGTTGTTTTGAGGGTTGTTGGACAAAGCTATCTTTGTACATAAGCTACACTTTGTCTTAGTGAGAAGCCCTATCATATGACCTCTTTCTTGGTGCAGCCATGGAACAATTTTCCCTATGTAACTGTTTTTAGATATTTAATCCAAAATAGTGTAGAGTTCTGAATATTTTCCACTCTAACTGTATTATGGCTTCATTTTGCCATCAAAACTGCACGATTTAGGTGTGATTTTGTACTAGAAAAGAGGAATAGGTGCCAAGGAGTTAGCAGGTTGTAACAAGACACAGTGTTACACAAAGGATACTTTGTAAGTGTGCATGTGTAATGTATATATGTATGAGTTTCTTGAAGATGCTGTGAGTAATAATTTGGCTCCTCTCTCATTCCTGTGTACAAGAAAAATTTGGGAATTCATGCTTTTACTTGGGTGCTGACTATCTCATTGATTGCTAATATTCAGATTGGTAACCTGGCTAAGAGAATGGACATTGTCTGTTTTTACCAATCCGCCAGAGCCACAACAGCCTATCTGTCCCACACTGATAACATAGGCACCTTTGTCCACCTTGCAGCTGTGTGGAAAATCCTGGAATGTCACATATTTTCTGGGCCTCAATAGTCTTGTTTATAAGAAAGTAGACCCTGCTACTGGTGGTTTCATATACCACCTCCTGTGGCTGATGCCCTTTCTTCTCTAAATGACTGGCAGACTTCTGTCATTATGTTCATTCCCCTGCTCTCCAGGGGCAATACCACCCCAGCAGGTGCATCCATTTACAGATTTCAAACTACTGGCTTCTCTTGTGATCCATGTCTGTGAACCCTGTGTAGCTGATGGGTCAGACATTCAAACTCAGCCTTTGTTCAGTAGAATTGTCACTTTTCTAATTCTTGGCTACTAATGTGGCAGTTTTGCTGGCTTTCTCAAGCTAACATGGTAACCCATCACCCTGCTGTACTTAAGAAGCAGGTCCCCTATTTCTACTTCCATTACTTGCTTTGAAATTAGAGCACAAAGTGTATCCTCTTATATATAGGGCAGGTTTTCTTCTTGGATGCATTATCTTTACATCCTTCATGGTGGAGATTGTCAGGTTCCTGATCACTCACTAAATCCTCTGAGTTTTCTTTTTCTTGAAATTTATCCTTGTCAGTTTGGCATTTCACTACCTCTGAGATCTGCAAAATAGGTGATTTCATGGTATACTCCTACACCATTTGTAAAACTCTTAAAACTAGGCATAGCAGCAACATGTGAGGACCAAACTGCTTTCATTTATCACATTCTTGCAAAAAACATTTATTAAAAATGTAAAATGTGTGCGAACTATGCTACAATAATGTGCAGTGAGGCAAGGATGATGGGGGCTGCCATTAAAAAGATGAAAATTACAGAGTTTTTGCTTTCTAAAATAATAACCAAGTATGGACACAAATTACGATATTTGCTATAAAGCTGAGGCCAGAAGAGTGACTAACTGCATTTTGGAGATGGCCACAATCATCAATCATTTATCTGATTGTGTGTGAGGAACTATGAAATACAAAATCGATAAGGCTCTGCTGTACCTGATGCTGTGTCTCCAGGAGTTTTAACTGGGTTATCATGGATCAAGATGCAGAGGGAATTGTTACCAAGAAGGTGGCTGCTGCTCTATTATCCGGAACACAGGCATTTTGCATACAGGGTACAAAGTGAGCAAATATGTGGAAGTGGGAGGGATTAAACAGTTTAACTGGAGTTAACCTGTCCATCACAGTAGACATTATCAACAAGTGGATCCTGAACACTAATACAGCTAATACGAATTGAGATGTACTGTGTAAAATACATACCGTATATCAACAGCAGAACACAATCAATGAAAGAGTAAGAGATATGTCATTAATGTTTTAATATTGATCACAGGTTGAAGCAGTAATATTTTGGATATGTTGGGTTAAAATAAAATATTATTAAAATTTGTTTCACCCATTTCTTTTTACTTTTTTAATGAGGCTACTAGAAAATTAAAATTTATATATGTGGCTCACATATTTTTATTGGGTGGTGCTGGTCTAGAGCATGAGGTAATTCTAAGAAGAGAGAAGTAAGTTAGAGTGAGTGTGTCAAGGGCATTAAACACCTGACTAAGTAATTCATATAATATTTGCCAGGTGGTGGGAATTCATTGATTTTTGAGTAGAGGAATAAAATAGAATACCAAGGGAAGATTAATCTAGTGGCAGGGGCATATTTCAATTTCCAGTTCCTTATTCATGATAAAACATCGCTCCAAACCTTAATGATAATTCATTTTACAGCTTTCCAGTTGAAATTTTGCCAAAGGAAAAAATGATTTGTGTCACCAAACTTATTTACTCATTTTCAGATAGATTCTAGGGTAGATTAATGTACCACATTTCCCTTACAAAAACCTTGTTACATTTCTCCAAATCACTTATGTTGATATAATTGCCTAGTGAGTTCTTTCTGATAAATCTTACCCAATTGCAGAGAAGGAAAGTGATTCTCATTGCTTTATTGCTTGGGGGAGCTGTTCTGCAGACCTGCTTGCTATATACAGTAGACATATAAGAAATGTTTGCAGGAAGGTCTGTTGGAGATGCCTTCTCCACATTCAGCATTATACAGTATTTTAATATTTCCAAAATTAATGCTTGAGGTTCTCCAAACTATGAACTCACACATAAGGGTGGTTTTGTGTTTGTGAGAGAGAGAGAGAGAAAGAGAGAGAGAGATACAGTGCAATACTTTAAAAATTTTAATATCAAAGTGACAAAATGTGAATAATTTCTGGGCTTAATTTGGTTGTCATGTTTTCCATTTACATGTACGATGTGTGTTTTCCTACTCTTTGCCATTTGTATCTTCACTGTTATTTTGCTTTTGTTTGTGCTGTTTTGTTGTGTTTTGTATAGAATCATGGAATTCTTTGTCAACTTTTGACCCATTCAATGTGCACAAAACCTAATTTTCATTCTTTCCCCCACTTTCCTCCTTCTAGATAACTAGAACCACCATGACAAGTTTCAGAACAATGTCAATGTAATTTTGTCAAAGCCATTTTAAATCGATAGCATTTCTAAAGTAAGATTTAAAATCATTACTATATGGAAAACCCCTTTGAGCAAACTCATACATTTATCTACTTAGTCTATTTTCCTTTCCTTCAATACTCATATACTTTGCTTGCATAATCTCATTGAATTATATTTATAAGTATTTTATTATTATTGAAACTTTTGAAAATGATTTTTTTATTGTACATGCAAAATACATGTTACTGTAGTGAAGAACAGCTGCTGTAGTTATTTTTAATATGGTCTTATTACTGAACTGCTATTATTTTTAAGAGCTTTTCTGTCTGTTCTTTCTGTGTGCAATCATGAGTGTATTAATAATGATTGCTTAACCTTTTCAATATTTATGCTTCCTGTTTCTACTGACTTTTAGATAGATGAGTAGACATCCAAAATAACATTAAACAACAGTGTTGGTAGAAATTATTTTGATATTTCTTAAATTGTGGATGATGCCTCTGTTATGATTTGTTATTTTTAAATGAATTTTATTTATCATGTTAAGGTTGTACAAATACATTACTAGTTTAGTAGCAATATTTGCTAGGAATTTGGTATAGGTTTTATGAGATGCTCTTCAACTTTATTCAAAAGAGTTTTATATTTTTATTTTTAATTATTAGTATAGAAGGGTGTACATTAACATGTTTCTGCTAATATTAAGCCAGTTTTGAAATATGATATCATGGTGCCAATGCATTCTTATTTCAATATTATGCAAAATAAATATATTTAAATTAGTCAGGATGCTTGTATATTCATTTGAAGGTATTGTGTTATATGAATTGCTTTGAGTAGATTTGATGCAAACATTGGATTTGTAAAAGAGGATGAAGGAAATGTAATCATTATATTTATTGCCTTTTCATTTTTTGAAATGGGAATTATTTGCTCTCTGTAGATTTCTTTTTTAAATCGTTTAGTGGCATATGGACATAATGCCTTTTTAAAAAAATTTTCTTTGTATGTGGTGCTGAGGATGGAACTCAGTGCCTCACAGGTGCTAGGCAAGTGCTCTTTCACTGATCTACAACCCCAGCCCTCTCTGTGGATTTTAAAGGATTCATTCTTAACTTCATTGTAGACTTACTACCGTTTGTTATGTATTTGTGCTAATTTTGAATCTTATTTCTTAATTAGAACTTTTCAATTTAAGAAAGGCATTATTTTCTTAAAATTTTCTGTCCATTAGTTTATTTATTTCTGCTCTTTCTTTGTATTTTATTTGATACTTAGTGAATTACTATGATCAGCATATTTAGGTCTGTATTTACCTGTGTTTAATGATATCTTCTTCTATTAAGTCTTCTGATAGTATTTTCTTCCATTTGTTTCTTACACCTTTTTAGGGACACCATGAGGATATTGTATTGTGGGTCTTATGTCAGGATTTCATTTCTTCAGTCTCCTCTAATCTGCACTATTTTATAGGCATATTAAGTTATAGCATGGTAATAAATATTTACAACTTTTTCCTTAAGTTCCTTTCTACCTTATGAATTTTGTTTCCTGACTTAACATCTCACTATTTCTTTTTACTCTTAAGGGATCCATATTTTCTTTATATTCCTTCAGAGAACAAGTTGATGCTTTCTATTAAATATTTTTTATTAAACACCTTTTAAAATTTAATTTTCAATTTCTTTCGTGCTGTGTTGATGGAAAAACTGGCTCCATTTTTCTACTCCTTCCTGTATCTGTACTTTTTCTATATACCTTGCAGCATCTCCTGCTGTAAGTGGGCTCTTTCTCTCCTTGAATCTGGGCTGGTCTCATCACTTACACTGGTCAGTAGATGTTAAAGCAGAAATTATGTATGTTGTTCTGACCTGAGTGAGGTCTGGAGAGAGAGACCTTGAACACTCCTCTGGCTCCCTCAGAACACTGCCTCTTGAAAAGAAATCACCCATTGTAGTCAGCTAGATCATGAGCCACATGGTGTGAGTTACTCTTATCATCCCAAGTTTATCAGCTAGATAAACTTTTGGATAAATGAATGTGTCAGAAAGCCAAAATCACAGTCTGGTCTTTCTGGCCAACCAACAGGACTCCAGAACTGACCAACTGATGACAGTTTCAACCACTAAGTATGCCCTAAGTTTGCAGTAGTTTCCTTTTGCTTATAGTGACATTAGTTAAAGGATAATGATGACATGATCATATGTTTATCTTCCTTTTCAATTCACAGTTTTTCATAGATACAACAAAATGCTTCCCAGTAGTGTTCTGAAAAAAGACATTTTTCTCTTTGTTAGTGGCAAATTTATTTGCTCTGCTATCACATGTATAGTGTTTTCTTGGACCCTATCTTTATTTATCTGGAGACCACAGAAATCATTCTTTCACATTTAAGTCAAGAGGCTAGAAATTGTAGTTCCAATTCAGTGACCTAAAGACTGAAACCAAATTTGGAAATAAAGGCATATGTGGCCAATAGAAAAATCTACATTTTTCTCTTGGCATGACTTTGCCTAGAATCAGAGGTGTGTATATTTCTGCTTCCCTGCCTCTTTTATTGGCCACGGGGTCAAGTGTGTTGTCCCTGTCATCCAAGGATATTCCTTTCAGCTGAAATAATAGTTCCCACACTGCTGAAGGTGTATTAGAGGACCTTGCTCACACTCACATGCTTTCTTTTGGTGTAACTGCACCTGCAGTCTTGTCAGTGCCAAAAGGTGAGGATTTCTGGAGAATGAATGGACTTGTGTGAAACAGTAATTTGCAAGTCCATCTTCTCACTGCTCTTTCAAACATGAAAATTGAGCAGGATTTTCTATAAAAGTTGACTGGAATGATATATCACAGCAGCCCCATTAGTACTACTGTCATAAAGAAAGACAGTATAATCCCCTTTCTTAGCTTCAGCCTATATGTGCACTTCCTTCTCTTTCTGATTTTCTTTCTCCATTTCAAAGCCTAAATTGAGTTAATAAAGACCTGGAGTACATGCACCAGATGAAATAATACCAGCATTTCCTGGGATTTGACTTCCACCACACTCTTCTCAGTCCAACAGTTACGACCCTAGCTGGTGCTGCTCTGGAACTTTCTGGCAACTGAAGGATTTGTGAAAATATTAATGAAGTGAAACCATAACTCACTGTGAAATATCACTCTGAGGCATAAAACATTGTGATCATTCATAAAATAATTACATCCATAAAAAGTCAATACCTCCCCAAAGACTATTTCAACACTGTAAGATTTATATATTTTGCACATGACATGAGTGAGGTTAACTCACCTCTTGCATACAAGTCCACAAGGGCCAAGGGGAAGCAATGAGGTCCAAAGCATGCTCTATATTTCTACTAGTCTTTCAGCTAACCGTCTTAAAAGATTTATACACAAAAACTGAATGGTGTTTCACAACTTGCTGGTAGGAGTGTACCTTAGGATTCTGAGGAATGTGTGTACACTGACTAGACTGAGCACATAAAAATTCTTCCCTAAGAAGGAGAGGCTAAAGTCTGTATTTCTTTATTATATCTACCGTCTCATAATCTGCTTGCACAGGAGATGTAGTGTATATATAATTGTGTCATTTAATTCTTAAGCACTCTTTTGCATTTATCCTTTATCATCCAAAAATTCTTTAGGGTTGTATAGTTCTAGTTAAAGCTCTCTACATTTCCATGTTCTAATTTTGAAATTTGAAATGCTGATAGAAATTTCATCTTAAATCTAGAGAAGTGTATTTACATTTGCTGGTTCTTAGTGCCATATTTGAAAGTTCAGTCTCAAAATTTACTAAGTTCTGCTCAGCAATCAAGTAAGGAAAACAAGGCAAAAAAGAATTTCACTCTCTTCTTGAAGGAATGACAGGTGAAAAAGTTGGACTCTCAGTGACCTGGATTATCATAGCAGTTGCTGTATTCCTGCTCAAATAAAGAGCACTTTCCATGGGATCTACCCTGTTTATTAACTTTCAATCAGGGTCTTAGTAAAATGTCCCAGGGGTCAGAAAATAAAAACATTAATGTGAACGTTGCATTATCACAATGATTATTGATCTCTTCATTTAAAGTTTATGTAACATTGGCCAAGCCTTTGACACTTTATATAGCCAAAAACCTGACAGTGCCATTTGTTATGCACTCTAAGTAAAGAACTATTTTCTAAATAGAAATACAACTTGATTTTAACCTAAAGGTCAATCTCATCATTGAGGCAGAATTATAAATGAGGCCATCTTAAAAGAGAAAATAATCAACTATTAATTATTTAAAGTGCTTAATGATGCATGGGATTTGTTACATTTCCAAGTGCATTTCTGATTAAGTATGCACAGATGACAAAAGTCCTGGGATCTAAATCAGTCTTTTATTTTGAATCAAAATATATTTGAAATTCAGCATGATGAAATTCTATCTTCAAAACTAAAACAAATTTAGAGAAATATGTGCCTCACCTTCACATTTATTTATGTCTGCACCTTTCAATGAAATTTACCTGTCTATATTGGAAAATAAATAGTATAGTTATTCTTGAAAAAGCTTTAGAATTTCAAAACAAATTTAAATCAATTTTGTTTGAAAGCAATTAAATTAGCTTTATAGGATATTATGTTCAAATCTTTTTAGTAGCAAAATTAGAATAAATGCTAACAAATATGAAAAAGAATGAGGTCACTATGTTTTAATATTGTATCCTATGTGAATTAGGAAAAGAGAAGACATTTGAAAAACACAATTAACCTTTGAGAAGAAAAATAAGCCACATTCACATTAGGGAATAGGCAAACTTAACTAATGAAAATTTATAGCCTTGTAATGTTTGCAAAGAAAAAAATCTCTTTCATTTGAAATGTCAGAATAATCTCAAATCTCTTACCAAGCAATTTGTTAAACTTTAAATGCTGATATCTATTAAATTTAATAATTGAAAAATACTCAAATAGAACGAGACTACTGAAGTGCATTTGCAAGATGTATCTGTTTTAGTTTCAAACATCTGTATGTTTGTTGATTAAATTATTTATTCACTCTTTTAATCATTTCTTCAGCAAATTGAATGTCTCCTAGGTGCCAGGAAATTGAACTACACACTACTTTCACTAAAGCTGAATAAATGAAACTCCTGCCAATCCCTGCAGAATCTCAGAAGTAAGACCCATGCAAGAAAAATATTTAAATGACATGATAAGCACATTATCAGATCACATGGCATGGACTGCTAGTTGTCTTGTATGCCACCTGCCTATACATTCATTAACACATTTCTACTTTTGATTCTGGTACAAAATAAAAGCCATGTTGTCTCAGACTCATGTGGCCATGAGAAAAAGTTTTGCTGGTTCGATTTAAGAGCAAAATTTCAGACTTCTTGGAAGTCAGAGTAGAGGAATAGGGTTATATCCTTCCTCCTAAGTGAATGTAGTCATGATGGCTGAAGGATCTGCAGCTGTCTTAGACCATGAAATAACCTCAAAAATTCATATTGTGTTGCTTAACAGAACTCAAAGAGAGATGGTGTCTGACTCTGTGACAATTATGGAAACTCCAAAACATCCCTGGGAAGATCACCTCTGCACTTTCTTTTGTGAAATAGAATACTTTTACCTTATTTTGGGAGTAGTAAGTAGGAGGAAATGGACCCAACTTGGCTATAGTGGTGCATTCATTTATCATAAGCTTATGCTGTATAACCCTCCACAATATACTCAATATGATTCTGGCACAGAAAATTAAATGGTAGAGAAAAAAGTTTCTCTTCCCATCCTATGTTTTGAAGAAATACAATCCAGTGATAAATATAATAAAGTTTAAAAAACATAAAATTGAGTAAGATAATGTTTTCTAAAGAAATTATAGTTGTGTCTCAAAACACAGGGTAAAAAATCTAGTGAAAACGTAAGTGAAGTTCCCACTGTGGAGCTGTAACTAGACAAAAATTTTAATGAGATATTATATTAGATTTTCTACAGAGAAGAGAAATTATGTAGACAGAGGGAGCAGCATGTAAGATGGCAGAGAAACAGGATAGCAGGGCACTACAGGGAGAACCTTAAGGATTTTCTCTGTGCTTGAGGCAGAAGTACGATGTTTCTGATTGTAAGTTTTGAGAGTAAGGCCAGAGTGTCATTATCCAGTGGTGAAGGGACCTGCTTGAAAGATGTGACAAATGTTTGGGATTTAAGTGACTATCATTTAGATTTTCAGATTCAAATATGCCTTCGGAATGTGTTGAAGAATTGCTTTATGTAAGATTTTGAAAAACTTTCAATTTTTTCCATACAAATAATAATGACCAACACTTAGGCAGTGGGAGGCACTGTTTCACACTTTGAATTTATTAATTTATTTAATTGGAAAACCAACCTCACAGTCCTGAGTCTAGGAGCTATTTTTAACCTATTTCAGAGGGGAGTAAACTCTGAGGCTCAGAGAGGAAAACTAATTTGCCAGAGGTCACATGCTTGGGAGGAACTGGATCAAGGATTTGAGTCTGTGCTCTTAAGAACCAGGAAAAAACATCAGCTTCATGAATAGATCCCCCTTTACATTTATGTCATAATTAGAAAGGGGAAGTGCAATCTAAAGCAGCCGTGATTTTGGAAGACCAAGGTTGTCCTGTGACTGTTCTCTCTCTTTCTAGAAAGAGGCTGAGATTCAGCAGTGTGGAGGGATTCATCTAGTGTCACATTGTGGAACTGTGTCCAACATGTGACTGGAGATCAATAGTGCCTCTGAAATTTCATTGACCTTGAGCAAGTTACTTGGCCTGGCTAAACCTCAGTTTCCCCATTTGTGAAATGGGGTTAATGATAGTACCTCACCTAAAGCCTACAGGATTGTTTTCAGAATTAAACTCTAAAATTAAAACTCTGTCACTCCTTTGTAAGGATTATTCTGTACTCTGAATAATCAAAGCTGTGTATATAAAGTAACATAACTCCAAGCTGTTTTTCTAAACCAGAGCCTATAGGTGGTTCTGTCCTTAGAGAGGGCAATGAGACAAGAGAGATTATCAGGGGCCAGATTTAGGCAATTTCCTGGAAAGAGGATGGTAGTAAGTCATGACAGCAGGAGGCCTCTGGGATTCAGGACTCATCCTGCCTTTGATGGGAATAAACACAAAGTGTATTTAGCAAAGCCCTTGGAGGCCTCTTTCCAGGGGTCAGCACTATATTTCTCTAATCCTATGGAAATTCTTTATGAGTCAGGAGTACTTTGGGGGATTTGACCATCTGGCTATGTTAGGAGGCATCTGGGTTTACACGATAACTATCACCAATCCTTTTATTTGAAAATAACTTACTTTAGAGGTACAAGTAGAGATTTTCAATTGTATTATTAAAACGACGCTGAAAAGGGAAATTTATGAATCATTTATCCGTTAGAGGCAAGCTGCTTAATATTTAATTTTACTGAAATGAACGTGTTTAAACATAGCACCCTTCCTTGATCGTTAATCTGGTGCTGAAGCAATTCCAAAGTTTGTGACAAGTTTTCCCTGTAAGCCTGAGTTTGCATGAGCCTCCAAGGACTAATAGCTTCTCATCACCATGGCGGGTTAGAGCATGGGATTTAGACTGTTTTGTAATTAAATACTCACAAGGGGCGGAAGGAGATCATTCCACAGGAAGAAGAGATAGGTCTTGACGTGGCAATGGCATAGGTACAGCTAATCAGAACAGTGAGAACTTAGGGCAGAACAGCAGGAATTTTCCACATTTGACACCTTGTTAACTTTTGGAGAGCAAGTGAATGAGACTCTGGAGTTGTCTTAGTCCCTCATCCCTGGTGGTTGTTGGAGGATTTATTTGTTCATTCAACATACATGACTAAGTGTCAATAATATTTCAGAAACTGTTCTGGGAACTGGAAAGACAGGGTGCAGGATCACTGACCCCTAGTCCCTGTAATCAATTAGATGAATACATAATTGAACACTGAATAGATTCATGGCAGGACAAAAACATCCCACTTTGGGTTCCTAGAAAAATGCTGAGGCAAAGTAGGGATGCTGTTTCTTTACTAAGGGGGTTGATTTTGTGGTTTTGAGAGTGAACCAAAGGGGAAAAAGGCAGGGAGGGAGGGCATATCCAGAGGGACAAACATGGAAGAATCTGTCTACTACCAGCTTCCATTTCCTATAAATGAAACCTAAAGGGGTCTCAGAGTTTGTGCTTCCATGTCTTGCATATAGCATCTTAGTGACCTCATTTTGAGTGTGAAGATGGGTGTAGTGGGAAGCTGTCAGACTGTGCTCACGTGGTTTGGTCAGTGCATACAGGGGAGGTCTCAGGGATGCCAGCCAGAACAAGTCCCAGTGAGCTAGAGCACTGCATTGAAAGTGCATAGTTCAGTCCACACTGCTCAAGTCTACTAAGGCCTACATTACTTTGGGTTCCCATAATACAATTTAGGATCTCAAGTTTTGTGAAAATAAGATGTTCTTGTTTATTTCTTGAAAGGAGAGGAAGCTGGAAAATCAGTTGCCTTGCTTTTTTCCTGTCCATGAACTGCAGTGAGTGAAAAGCTGTAAAAAAAAAAAAAAAAAGTAAAAGTAGTTACGCAGTTCCCATTGTCCCTCAGCAAGGAAGCACCAAGATATTGCCAGTCAAAATTCTAGAAACCAGAAACATATCTGTGCTGTCGCTGTTGTACAGCAGAGATCCCTACATCTCACAGTTTGTAGGTTCATTACTCCTGAAGTGAGTAATACATTTCTTTACCAAAGACAGAAGGAGCCCCAAATGACCAGGTGATGGTCACACATATGAGTTCCATGGGACATTTAGGATTTTTTCTGACAGAACATTCCTTTATGACAGGGAAATAAGGACTCCAACTCAGCCTGTTAGGAGACAGAAACCTCAAATTCCTCAGGTACTGCTTGAGGACACACTATACTGCCTTGTAGAGGGCAGGACACCAATCCTGCTGGTATTGTTCTCCAAAGAGACCTTTTATCTGGGCTTTTACAGGTTACTATACAATTCTGCTAGATCAGTTCTGAATGAAACAGCTGTGCGAGAACAGTACATTTCAGGTCCATGTGCTAATTTTTATTTCTCTTTTGCCTTAAAATGTGCCTAGTGAGCACCATGGTATGTGGTTGCCATATTCACAGATCATACATTTCACAGGTCTTCAAATGGCAGTGTTGGCTGAAGCACTGTAGGTAAAGAAGCAAACCATCAGCAGTCATATTACATACACAAAATATGTCTTAAGTCCAATAATATGCAATTGATTCTAATGATACAGCTACAAATTATGCATTGATTCTCTGTCAATTGGGCATTGGGAATCTCCCCAAAACAGTATTATTTGAAGCAGAGGTTTCAGTGCAAAAAAAGAGACTTTGTTAGCTTTTCTTCACTGTGACAAATATCTGAGAAAATCAGCTTAGAGGAGGAAAGATTTATTTTGGCTCACAGTTTCAGAGGTTGCAGACTATGGTTGGCTGGTTCCATTGCTTTGGGCCTGAGATGAGGCAGAACATCAAGGCAGAAAGGCATGCAGTGGAAAGCTGCTCAGTTGATGACAGCAGGGAAATACAGAGAGAGAAAGGAGCAGGGAATAATAAAAACCCTTCCCAGAACTCTCCCCGACGGACCTACTTTTCCCAACTAGGCCCCACCTCTTACAGTTTCCATCACTACCAATAGTTCATTCAAATTGTGAATCCCTAAGATAGATTAATTCACTGAAACTTCAGGATCCATTAATTTCGTCAAAGTCCTCATTGCTTCATGGGGACTGTTTTAGTCACTTTTTTCATTCAAAAAGACCTGACCAAAACAACCTGATAAAAGAACACAGAGAATGGAAAGTTTATTTGGGCTCACTGTTTCAGAGGGTCAGTTGATGGTTAAAGGACTCCATAGCTCTGGACCCAAAAGGAGGCAGAACATCATGGTGGAAGGGTGTGGCAGAGGAAAGCAGCTTAGGGCATGGCAACAAGGAAGAAAGGAAAAAACTCTGCGTACCAGGGACAAATTATAAACCTCAAAGTCATGCCCCCCAGTGACCCACATTCTACCTGCCTACAGTTACTACCCAGTTAATCCATATTAGTGGGTCAGTTCACTGATTAGGTTGCATTTCTCAATTTGATCACTTTCATCTGAACCATAATAGGGACTAAATCTTCAACACATGAGACTTTGTCAGACATTCTATATATGTCTATAGACATAGACATTTTATGTCTATAAGAGAGGCTATGCCATCTCATCTAGACTATCTATTAATGAAATTTATTCATTCTTCTTGAACTTGCCAGTACTTTATTCCAAATATAACATTTTCATTAAATAATGAATTACCTTTTGTCTGGAACAAAGGATTTTAAAAGACAATGGAGAATCCCAGTGGCTCTGGAGTCTAAGGCAGGGTAATCACAAGTTCAAAATCAGCCTCAGGAACTTAGCAAGGCCCTAAGCAACTCACCCTTTTCCTAAATAAAATATTTTTAAAAAAGGACTTGGGATATGACTCAGTGATAAAGAACTCCTGGGTTCAATTTTTGGTACCAAAAAAAAAAAAAAAAAAAGACAATTGGGATAACTCTGATCACACATATCTAAGAGATTAGTCTCTGATGAAGTTAGATTTTCTTCATCAATATCATAGCAGAGAAGATCTGATATCATTTCCTCTATAACTACAGGTCAAGATTTTGTCCAAGTTCAAAAAGCCATCCCAGTAGTACAAAATATCAACTCCAAGAGTCCTATGTAAAATTTTGACTTCCAAGTCATGGGAGACAGTTTACGTTATTGAATTTTCCCTCTCAGAGACTGTAACAGTCACAGCAAAAATTGCTGAGAGTCTAACGGTGACTGAATGAGATTCAACTTTCATCATCTACTGATAAACATTTACTGACTTTAACTATCAATCCTATAGGATAAAGTTAACATTCTGGGTTTTTCCTGGCTGGAACTTACCTAAATGCAAAATGCATTTGCTTGTTTATGTAGCTTGATGAATTACACAGGAGAAGAGATCTACATTATGCATTCAATGCACTCTGGGCACTTTGGTCTTGATAGATTACTACTATCACCAGCACACCACCATATTTACTACTACTCCATATATACACATAGGGAATGGATTAGTCAGCTTTCTGTCACTGTGGTAAAAAAAAACTGACATGAATAAGTTAAATGAGAAAAGCTTTATTTTGATTCATGGTTTCACAGTTTCAGTCCATGGTCAGCTGCCTCCATTTCTTTGAGCTTCAGCTGTAGTAGAACATTATGGAGAAAGAGAATGGAAGAGGAAAACTGCTCAATTTATGGTAACCTGATAGCAGAGACACAGAGTAAAAGGAAGGGGCCAGAGTCAATATATATTGCTCAAGGGCATGCCTTCAAGTGACCTACTTCCTTCTACAAGCCCCAGTTGTCTATGGTTTCTATCATCTCCCAGTAATCCATTCAGCTATCAGTGGATCAATTCATTAATGAGGTCAGAGTTCTAACAACTTCCCAAAATCCTCATCTCTAAACATTTTCCCATTGGGGACTAAACCTTCAACACATGAGTCTTTGTGGGCAATTCATATTCAAACCATAACATGCAGAGAGTATACCTTCATGTAGGCATTTATGACTTCATTTGCATAAAGATAAATATGATCCATGTTGCTCTATTTTCATTTTTTCTTCTGATTTTATTTAAAAGACATTAAAATGTTTTCATATGTCCTTAAAAGTGTCCTATCTCCTGCATGTGTAAATTAGACATTTTATTTCTCAAGTAGCAGTGTGAGAGTTAAGAACATGAAATACAGGCTCTAGAAAACCTAGGTTTGAATCCAGTTCTGCCTCTTGCAGTGACTATAAAGACAAGTTACTTGGCTACACTCAGCTTTCTTACCTATAATTTGAGGTTAATCACATTGTCTAGTCCACTGCATTGTTGTTAGCATTAAAAAATTTCTTGCTTGTAAGATAGACTGTGTACCTCTTCATCAATGACTTGATTTCCACCTCTTTCTAGGCACATAGGGTAAGTGCAATCTCCCTCACTTGAGGTTAGACATGGACATGTGATTTTATTTGTATAAGGAAATACCAGCAGAAGTAATATGTGTCACTTCTAGATGGAAGCATTTGATTGTTGATTTTGACTCTGCCTTGCTTCTCATCTGCCCCATGACTGAAGAAAGAAGGAATCGAGAAGGTGCAAGCTCTGATTTGGATATGGTTTGAGTGTGTCCCCAAGTGTTCATGGCCCAGAAGTTTGGTCCCTAGTGTAGTCATGTGAGAGGTGGTGGAATCTGAAAGAGGTAGATCCTTGAGGAAAGCAATTAGGTTCTTGGGGTCTCTGTCCTCTTAAGAGATTAATGTTGGTCTCCAGGAAAGAGTTTTTAAAAAAAATTTTATAAGACATCAAGTTGTTATGCAAAAGCAAGCCTGACCTGCCTTTTCTGGCTTCCTGTCTCCCTGTGTGATTCCTCTTCCACCACAAAGCCATCTACTAAGAGTCCCTGTCCAGAAAACAAACAAATGTGGCTGCTGGAATTGAACCTAAGGTCTCCAGAACTGTGACCAAAACTCTTTTTAAATAACTCAACCCCAAGTATTTTTATGGCAACAGAAAACTGATTAATGCAGAGACATGTTTGGGTAGCCCTAGGATGGTGGCTGGTGTTGAGCCAAGAGGTGGCGCATAGTTAGTGTTAACACAGCGTGATCTACTTTTGCCTGATTAGTTAACATCTCTGCGCTAGTGGTCAACAGATGTTCCTCATTCTTAATTGGTACCGTGGCGCATGCTCCAACCATCCTACTTAATCCTAAACTGATTGGCTGCCTTAGGTATATAAGACACGTACCTATAGGAAGCACCTCGGATAAGCAGCACCTCTGATAAATCGTAGAACATGAAACTAAGAACACACTTCTAGGTCACGGGTTGTAGGACGTAGGCCGCATGCTGCACGCTGCAAGCAGCACCCCGCACCTCCAAGAAGCAACCCACCTTTAAGAAGCAGTAGACCTTTGATAAGCTTAGCCTCTCTGAAAGAGTAGCACCTCTAAAATTAAGCAAAGTCTCTTTTCCTCTAAGCAAAGTCTCTCTTTCTCTAAGCAAATCTTTCTTCCTCTCAAAGCCTCTCTTGCTCTATAAACTAGCGAACAAGCAAACAAGCCAGGAAGTAGCCCAGATAAAGATAATAGAAGTAGTTCAGTTCTAGTCCATCTCCGATAAATTACCTCCAGATTGTTGCTGCGGGCAGCCACAGATTAATGCAAACTTAAGACGAAATGTAACAAGAGTGAAAAATTAAATTAATTGTTGGATTAAGTCACTAGGGTATCAGGGCTGTTTGTCATCTAGCCCATACTACTTAATGCAATATAAAAGCCTCCATGAGCAGAACCTGCAACAGTACACTCAGTAAATATTTTACACATGAGGAAGCTGAGGTTTGAGGAATTTGAATGATTTGCTTTGAAGACTGATAACATGGATCGTGTGTGTGTGTGTGTGTGTGTGTGTGTGTGTGTGTTTCTGGTTGAGTAAACTTAGTTAAGTTATATAATAGTTCTATGTTTATGTGTCCTTGTCTGTAATATAAGGTTAAAGAACATGCAAAATTCAATAGCTTAAAGTATATCTTTGGTATAAAAAAGAATATAAAGCTTAAAAATATAGATAATAAGTATCCCATTTGCTGTTGTTGAATTCCCTGTCTTAGAAACTCTGCTATTTACTTACATGCAGATGCAAATATAATGGCAGTTTTAAGTTCTTAGGGACTATTTATCTTGTCATGAGAGAGGCACCAACTAAAATAATAAAGTTGTGTGCTGAGGGCGATGAGAAAAGTGCAAACAAGATAATTTGTCTCAGGAAAGCTATAACAAAATGCCCTAAATCTGAGCCAGATTAAAATGATACAATGTGCAGCCTGGAACTTAATAGAATATTTTAGGTTTGGATAAACAACATGGAAAAGAGAGAATATTTAAGATGGACAGAAGAGCACTTAGGAGCCAGAGATGGTTCTAGTACTTGCAGGTTCATGAGAATTCAAATAAGAGAGGGACATGGCTGGAATGTAGGCTTGTGCCCTTGTGGGAAAAGAGATCCACCTCCAAATTTCCACTGTCATTTGTTCTCATCTTAGACAGGTAAGCTGCTCTATCCACTTGGGAGATATGTACAGATTACATTGCTCTAAAATCAAGAGGGTCTTTTGCATATGAGACTTTCATACAGCAAGGGAGTGATGGAGAAGGATTAGGTTGGTGTCGGAGCCTGTTTCTTCTGAAGCTCAGAAGCTGTTTTAATTACTATCCATTCTTTTGTGTTCTGACATGCCGCCCTCTAACTCAGATCCTCTGTGCCTCTCAACTTCACTCTTTAAAGATTGCACGTGGTAGTGTTCCTATCCCCAGTTCCTCCCAGTTTCCTCTTGATACAGTGTGAGTTCCATGAGGGTAGAGATAATGTCCTTTTTGCTCTTTATTGTATATCCAGTACTTAGCACCATAAGAATGTAATATATATTTGTTGAAGGAATTAAAGAATAAAGAAATTCTTTCTGTACTATATCTATTTCCAGCTTTATTTTACGAACAACACTTCTGGTGATGCTAACTCCTATGTTAAAACTCATCAGTGGCTCCTATGGCCCCTGGAATTTAGACCTGACTTCTTTCTCCAATTTGTAATTCTCTCATCACTCTGACCTCATTATCTTTTTCTAATTCTCCTGCATTAGTGCAACATGAAACTCATCCTACCTCTAACCCAACCTAGAGGTAATGGATGTCTTTTAGGAATTTGGGAGGGATGTGCAATCACACTAGTTAACACTTCTTTGACTTCAATGTAATGACTAAGGTGTTGAGATTATAGGAAACTTGCTGTGGTAGTCAGTTCTCTATTACTGTAAGAAACACTGAGATTATAAAGAGAAAAGGTTCATTTTGACTCACAGTTTTGGAGGTCAGTCTGTGATTAGTTGGCCCCATTGTTTTGGGGTCTATGGTGAGGCAACACATTATGGCAACAGTGTGTGGCATAACCATTCACTTCATAGCCAGGATGTGAAAGAGAGAAAGAGGAAGGAGTTGGGGTTTCAGTGTCCCTTTCAAGGGCATGTCCTTAATAACCTAACTTCCTCCCAATGGATCCTACCTCTTAAAGTTTCCTTTGCTGCTCAAAAGTGCCACTGGTTAGGGACTAATCCTTTAACACATGGGCCCTCTGTGGGGTGGGGGGCACTTATCAAAATTATAGCATTTGTCCAGGAAATGAAGGAAGAGGGAAACTATACACCCAAGCAGTGACACCAGGTCCCAGGCTAGGCTTGTCATTGAAACTGGCAATGATAAGAATCAAAAAATTCAGTCTCCTTACAATATCTGTAAATTTTTAATGCATATTCCAGTCATTCAAATACAAATTTAATGTCATTCATTGGCTGTAGACACTCCTAACTGTCTACTCTTCAGTGTGTATTCTCATACAGACATTCAAGGCCTCCATTATATGGCTGCAATCTACCTAAGGCCTCCATTATATGGCTGCAATCTACCTGTCCAGTTTCACTTCCTCTGTTGGTCCTCAAATATTACCTAAGAATGTTGAGCCAAAGCAGGCACAGGTGCTGTGCACTGCTCAGTTCTAGCTCAGCTCATATAGTTTCTTTTGCTTGAAAATCCCTTTCATTACTTTTCAATGGTATACAATTTTATCAGTCCTTCAGGGCCCATCATAAAGCTCATTGCCTTTGACAAAGCCTTGGATACTTTCTTTTCCCACAAGTAGTCCCATAGAATTTTATCTATACTTTTCTAATTAATATTTTATATTTTCTGTATTATTGAATAGTACCCTGTAAGCTGTGAATCATTTGAAGTCAAGCACAGCACCAATGGACCTACTAAAGATTTCATAACTAAAGGTCTACTAAATTCAAGAGATTTTGATCCTTCCTGGACTGCATGATGCTCTTGGGTCCTCTGTTGCTGTACTCTCTACTCACAGGAAATTTTCCCAATGGTGTCATCTATACTAACTCAACACATATTGTTTCTGGTAACTATCAAAATATATTCTGTTCCTATCAAAATGTCCCTTCAAATTGAAACAGCTTTTACTTCCCTAGGTCAACACTCTTTCATTTTCCAAAGCTTACTCAAATTTTGGAATAGCATTTCATGCCACTGTTCGTTCCTTCCATCCTGAAGTGCAGTCTGGCTTTGGGTTCTGTGATACCACATTCTCTGTGGTTTTCTTCCAACCAAATTAGTTGCTTTTCTTTTAGTGTCCTTTGCATTTTGTTCCTGGGATCACTTAGAAATGTTGGAAGTTTCCAGGAATCAGTTGAAGACCTCTTATCTCTTGTATTTATATTCTTTCTAAGTTGATTCCATTAGATCCAATGACTGCCAGCAGAAAAGACCAAAATCATTGTATTATTCTCAATACATATAACCCAATCCACTAGAATAGTTTAGGAAAACTTTTTCTGGCTGTGCCACAACTTGGATTCACTCTAGGGCTGGTGATGTCTTTAATTTAGAAAGTCATGCTCTCTACAACTCAAGAGTTAAAGGTCTTATTTGATGGCAGACCTACATAGACCTAATTGGAGAAATAAATGGCACTTAGTACTTGCTTCTCTTGGGAGTGCCAAAGCAGACATAAATATTTGTCCTGGATGGCTTCTCCTGGGCCCCATCGTCCCACAGAATGCCTTGAGCATTGCCCTGGCAGCAGCCCATCTCTCTGAAGAAGCTCCACACTTTGTAAATACCAGAAAATTCTGCTTTTGGCACATGCTGGACTTTTCATATCATGCAAATGAACTAGAATTTTCATTGCATTTACAACATTTTCACAACTATTCACAGATATGTGATTACTTTGTGGAGCTGATTGCACTGTTATCCCTTAAAAGAATATGACTGTCACATTACCTAGAACTTGGGTTTATTAAGTAGATTATCTTTACAATTTTAAATTAACTGTTATTAGCATGTGTTTAGGAGAGAAGCTATTATGTTTCACAATTTTAAGAAAATAAATGGATTTATAATTGCAAATTAAGCTACAGAAAAATGTCTTATTAGGTCCTTACAAAGAATCTGCTATATATGAAAGAACATTTTTGAGAAATTAACTAAAACAAAAATGTTGTACAGATTTTTATTTGCCAACTTAATCACCTATTTTAAACACATTATATCTCAGAACTCTATAATGACATTGTGCATATCACATTCCAGTGGATGAGAGAGAAACCATTTAGATAAAAGCCATTGAATGGTTTTCCAAGATTCAACAATAGCTACAACAACAAAACAACATAAAAATATCCTCAGATGGTTTTAGTAATATCCACCTGGTGTCTGTGGGTGCACAGTATGTGAAAGCCAGGGGCACCCACTGCTTTTCACCTGTAAGTGGAATTGCTAGGGCAGTGGGAAGAGAGTAATCTCTATACTTTACTCAGTTACAAACCTGTGAGAACTCCAACTGAAAATGCATCCTTGTGAGTCACAGTATAAACACAGAGCTTGCTAGTGAAGAACACTTCATTGTTTATACATATTCTAGTTGTGACTAGGAAGCATTCTGACTTTGGGATAGAAGGGTGCTTTGGATCTGAGATGCATACTAACATTTTAATTTTGTTCCAAAATTTAAATTTCTTTGTGCCTAGATTTTCCCCACCATGATATAGAAATATGGTAGCATCAGCAAGCTCCTGGAAACTTATGTGACACAGGACTGGAACCTACATTGAAGAAAATATTCTGCAGAGCTCACTCTTCATCATGTTAGTTAAAGAAAACCTGCCAAGTCACAAATGAGCAGAGAAGAGGAGAGAGAATGGGACTTAGAATCAAAAAATTGCTGAAAGATCCCAGGTAATTCATACTCCTTATAGTATGTTTATCTTTTCAAATGCAAGAAAGAAAAAGATCACTTTTTTTTTTTTTCTCAGACTCTTTCATTCCAATACCTAGGGCCAAAGAAAACTCAATGCCTGATTGGAGATGTACTATTAAATTAACAAACACATATTCAGATTTCTTTGAAATGTTCTGATCGATCTGAACACTACTGTGAATTATGCATTCTACTTCATTACATACACATTCTATTTTTCAGATATAAGATAATTCCTTAAATTAGCTGCAAACTGTAAGATTTGATTCCATCCTTCCTCCAAAGCTTTGGGAAAGACACAAACTTTACAAATTTTATTCTTGTAGCTTTTCAGACTTCCTTTCTACTGCCACCCTGGATTAAAGCCATGTGCCCACAGGGTTTATATTTCCATATTTGAGAAGCACTGTGTAAGAAGATTTCTAAGTTCTCTCCTAGCTCTAAATTCTGTGCAGTTCATGTGTGAAGAAAACATTAAAATAAAACCCACAGGAAGATTAATGCTTTAGTGGAAAGATGCAATTTAAAGGATCACTTAAGCTGGAAATGAAGGTGGATAGGGAGTAATTAACACCAACAAATTGCATTCTCTCAGACAAGATAACCAGGGGATATTCCTATGGCAAGTCTGGGTTGCTTTGGGTGTGACCTGAGAAAGTAAAACATAACCAAAGTTCTGTTTTGCCAATAAAGTGGGATGGATAATGCTGAAGGAAATGTATATATCACCTCATAGTAAATTACCATATAAAGAGAAATGAAAATGGCTTCACAGTACTGATAATTTAAAACTAATTTTGTCTTATGAATAAAGTAAAGCTAATTGTTGGATGATTGGCATGTTTTTTAATCCAGTCCTCTACACCAAATTTTCTTTTACCTAACAATGAGTTAGGGAATGTTATCTGCTAATGAAAGAGAAATGAAAGTGGGCAGTCTCTGGATATTTTATGGTTTGGAAGATAAACCAAATAAAACTATAGTTATAGTATCTGCACTATGTTAGAGAAAGGTATGGCACATGAGAGAAGGCTGTAATTCAGCCTCAGTTATTGTGCTGTGAGGGAGGATGGAACTATTCATAAAAGAAAGACCATGGATTGAAATTTGAGAGAATTTGTAGAAGGCAATCATATTTTTATTACCTTTCCATAAAAGGGAACAAAATATAAAAACTGGGTAAGAATGCCTTCTCAAAAACTTGGAAAGTCTGTCATATTTGGTGAAGTCTAACTATTTAAATAGGACTGTTGAAAGAAGCCTATAGAAAAACAAACACACAAATGATAAGCATGAGGCCAGAAAGATGGCACCAGAAATCATACAGCCAATTATTGTAATTATTTGATTTTATCTTCAAATCAATAAAGGAGAGGAGTTGAGCAATTTGGGGGAAAAAAAGCAATAGGGAAAAGTTTACTATTAGATCATTTAGGAAACACAGAAGAGTATTTCAAAAACAGCAGGAGAGTTTAAAAATTTTGAAACCAATCTGAAGATATTTTTAGCATCTAGGCAGGTGCAACAATGGTCAGAATTAATGAGCTGTAAGGATGCAAAAATATGGAACAAATTGAGAGTTAACATTTCCATTTCAACGTCATCCCAAATTTCCATTAGTCTGAAAAAGAACATACAAATTTTGGCATAGTCTTAAAATTTTATCCCGCTGAGCAATAGAAATTATGAACTATAAATACACAGTATGGGCAACTGCTATGGAAATCAGTATGGAGATTTCCTCAGAAATCTTGGAATTGAACCACCATTTGACCCATTATTCTGCTCGTGGGTTTATACCCAAAGGACTTAAAATCAGCATACTACAGTGATACAGCCACATCAATGTGTATGGCAGCTCAATTCACAATAGCTAAGCTATGGAACCAACTAGGTGCTCTTCAATAAATCACTGGATAAAGAAAATGTGGTATATATACACAATGGAATGTTAGCCTTAAAGAAGAATGAAATGATGGCATATGCCAGTAAATGGATGGAGCTGGAATATCACGCTAAGTGAAAAAGGCCAATCCCCCCAAAACCAAGGGCTGAATGTTTTCTCTGATATTCGAATGCTATCTCACAATAAGGGGATGGGGAGGGAGGATTAGAAGTGCTTTAGATTAGACAAAGGGGAATTAAGGGAAGGAAGAGGGAATGGGAATAGGAAAGATAGAATGAATCAGATGTTACTATCCAGTGAGCATATATGATTACAGGACAAATGTAAATCTACACCATGTACAACCAGAAGGATGATAAGTTATACTCCATATATTTATAATATGTCAAAATACATTCTACTATCATATATAACTAGTAAGAACAAATAAAAAATATTTTTAAAAAACACAATACGGATTGTTCTTGAACATGTTGAAAGACAGATGACTGACCCAATAGTTTTCCTATATTCCAATAGTGATTTATCCCAGAAATAAATGAGAAAAAACATCCCATTCAAAATAACATGTAAGTTTTTTCAAGATGGCGGCCTAGAGGGTGGCTGCATTACGTGTTGCTCCAGAACTCAGGATTCAAGAGAGGAGATATTGAGACGCTTGGGACCAACTCAAAGTAGCCGGGTGACTCTCACCCCCTGGGGGGGCATCCCGGATGGGACGGGGGTCCCGGAACGCAGGAAACTTTGTGAAGTAGAACTGCCGGCGAGACGCCCCTCCCCCCGCTGGAGCGCCATAGAGGAGGCCGCTCGGCACAGCGCTGGGACTCGGAGCAGCCACTGGGGCTCCGGCGGCTGCCTGGGGGAGGAGTGGCGGGGAGAACTGTGTGGACTCAGGACACCGGGGCCTGCCCTGAGGAGGAGGAGAGGAGCGTGGCCACTTGGATTCGGAGAGACTGCACCAGAGCTGCAGGCGGTTGCCAGAGGAGAAGCCGCACGGCGAGCTGTTTGGAATCAGAACGACGCTTCTGAACCCCGGGGCCTGCCCTGAGGACAAGGAGGAAGAGGAGCGGCCGCTTGGATTCGGGTGACTACACGGGAGCTACAGGCGGTGGCCAGAGAAGGGGCTGCGTGGCGAGCTGTTTGGACTCTGACCACTTCTGAACCCCGGGGCCTGCCCGGAGGAGTAGGAGAAGGAGGAGAAGGAGCGCGGCGGGTCCTTTGGACTCGCAGTGACTGCATTAGCGCTCCAGGCGGCTGCTCAGAGGAGAAGGCGAGTGGTGAGTTGTTTGGTCTTAAAGTGACAGCTCCTGAACACAGGGGGGCTGCCTGGAGGAGAAGCGTGGTGGGACGCTTGGTCTTGAGGGGCCACACCAGAGCTCCGGGCGGTTGCCCAGAGGACCCGTGCAGCGGGTCACGTGGATTCAGAGCCACTCAGAGGGACTGCTCCTGAACACCCGGGGGGTTATCTGGAGAAGGAGGAGGAACGGGCAGGGTCACTTCGACTCGGAGTGATTGATTGCCCCGGGCTACGGGTGGTTGGTGGGAGGAGGAGGCACGAAGTGAGTTTCTTGGACTCCTAGTGACTGCACCAGCATACTGGGCGGCTGTCTGGAGGAAGAGGCCTGTGGCGGGTCTCTGGGACTCAGAGCGATTGTTCGGGGCCACAGGTGGCTGCTCAGAGGAGGGGCCACGCAGCCAGGCGATTAGGTGCAGAACAGGGTCCCAGGATCTAGGAGGCTTCTGGGTGGAAGAGCCGCACAGAGACAGGCTTAGGGCGGAGCGAAGGTTCCAGGCCTATGGGCAAATTCTCTGAGGAGGGGCAGCCTAAGGAGATTCATCTGCGAAGGGTGAGGCTCCCAGGCCCAGGAGGTAGGGCCGGGCCCCTGGAAACTTTGCAGAGGAAGGCAGCCCAGCCCAGGCAGTAGCTGTAAATTGAGGGGAACCTCTAGGAGGAAACTGACCAGCGAGACCTCCCCACCGGGTGAGTCTTCCCTGCTGGGTGAGGTTTCCCACAAGGACGGTAAAACCAGAGGCTCAGGCCCAAACAGGCCTTGCCTCAGCCCACAGCCTAGGTCCCCTTTGGATGACCATTGGTCAACAAGTGGAGGCACCTCTGCCCACTAGCAGGGAATATACCCCACCTGAAGGCCACCACTCCTAGAGAGGCAGCTTCCTTGTGGAGCACCGCATTATCAACCTCCTCCAAGACTTCAGCCTACTGAAGGCTAAGAGGGGATATATATAGAAATCTTCAGGGTCATTGTAAATCAACAGAGGAAATCTGCAATATCTCAGCGGTCCACTGATATCTGAACAACATGAGAAAACAAGGAAAGAAAATGCTGCAAACAAATCTAGATGTTACATCAATAAAACCCAATGACAGCATGGCAGAAGAAATGACAGAAAAGGAGTTCAGAATGTACATAATTAAAATGATCAGAGAAGCAAACGAGGAGATGAAAGAGCAAATGCAAGCATTGATTGATCGCACCAATCGACAGTTAAAAGAGCAAATACAGGAAGCAAAAGATCATTTCAATAAAGAGTTAGAGATATTGAAAAAAAACCAAACAGAAATCCTTGACATGAAGGAAACAATAAACCAAATTAAGAACTCCATAGAAAGCATATCCAATAGGATAGAACACCTGGAAGACAGAACCTCAGACATTGAAGACAAAATATTTAACCTTGAAAACAAAGCTGAACAAACAGAGAAGATGGTAAGAAATCATGAACAGAATCTACAAGAACTATGGGATATCATGAAAAGGCCAAATTTAAGAATTATTGGGATTGAGGAAGGCCTAGAGAAACAAGCCAAAGGAATGAACAACCTATTCAATGAAATAATATCAGAAAATTTCCCAAATCTGAAGAATGAAATGGAAAATCAAGTTCAAGAGGCTTACAGGACTCCAAATACACAAAATTACAACAGACCCACACCAAGGCACATTATAATGAAAATACCTAACATACAAAATAAAGACAGAATTTTAAAGGCTGTGAGAGAAAAGAACCAAATTACATTCAGGGGGAAACCAATACGCATATCAGCAGATTTTTCAATCCAGACCCTAAAAGCTAGAAGGTCCTGGAACAACATTTTTCAAGCCCTGAAAGAAAATGGATGCCAACCAAGAATCTTATACCCAGCAAAACTTACCTTCAAATTTGACGATGAAATAAAATCCTTCCATGATAAACAAAAGCTAAAAGAATTTACAAAAAGAAAGCCAGCATTACAGAATATTCTCAACAAAATATTCCATGAGGAAGAGATGAAAAACAAAGAAGCAAATCAGCAAAGGGAGGAATTATCCTAAAGGAATTGTCAAATAAAGGAGGAAACAAGTTGTGTCAAACAAATAAATAAACAAAATTTTAAAAATGAACCAAATGACCGGGAAACCAAATCATTTCTCTATAATAACCCTGAACGTTAATGGCCTGAATTCATCAATCAAAAGACATAGACTGGCAGACTGGATTAAAAAGAAAGATCCAACAATATGTTGCCTGCAAGAGACTCACCTCATAGAAAAAGATACCCATAGATTAAAGGTGAAAGGATGGGGAAAAACATACCATGCACATGGACTCAGCAAAAAAGCTGGAGTATCCATCCTCATTTCCGATAATGTGGACTTCAAGCCAAAGTTAGTCAGAAGGGATAAAGAAGGTCATTCCATACTGCTTAAGGGAAGCATAAATCAGCAAGATATAACAATCATAAACATCTATGCCCCAAACAGTGGCTCATCTATGTATGTCAAACGAATCCTTCTCAATTTCAGAAACCAAATAGACCACAACACAATAATACTAGGTGATTTTAACACGCCGCTCTCACCACTGGACAGATCTTCCAGACAAAAATTGAGCAAAGAAACCATAGATCTCAACAACACAATCAATAATTTAGACTTAACGGACATTTATAGAATATTCCATCCAACCAAGAGTGAATACACTTTCTTCTCAGCAGCACATGGATCCTTCTCTAAAATAGACCATATATTATGCCACAAAGCTAATGTTAGCAAATACAAGAAGATAGAGACACTAGCATGTATTCTATCAGATCATAATGGATTGAAGTTAGAAATAAATGAAAGAGTAAAACACAGAAACTATTCCAACATCTGGAGATTAAACAATATGCTATTATATGATGAATGGATAACAGAAGATATTAGGAAGGAAATTAAAAAATTCTTAGAGGTAAATGAGAACAAAGAAACATCATATCAAAACCTCTGGGACACTATGAAAGCAGTACTTAGAGGGAAATTTATTTCATGGAGCGCATTTAATAAAAGAAGTAAAACTCAACAAATAAACAACCTAACACTACAGCTCAAAGCCTTAGAAAAAGAAGAACAGAACAGCACCAAAAGTAGTAGAAGACAGGAAATTGTTAAACTCAGAGCTGAAATCAATGAAATTGAAACAAAAGAAACAATACAAAAAATTGACAAAATAAATAGTTGGTTCTTCGAAAAAATAAACAAAATTGATAAACCTTTAGCCACACTAACAAAGAGAAGATGAGAGAAAACCCAAATCACTAAAATTCGGAATGAAAAAGGAAATATCATAACAGACACGGGTGAAATACAAAACATAATTAGAAGCTATTTTGAAAATCTATACTCCAACAAAATAGAAAATTTCAAAGACATCAACAGGTTTCTAGAGACATATGAATTGCCTAAACTGAACGAGGAGGACATAAACAATTTAAATAGACCAATTTCAAGTACTGAAATAGAAGAAGTCATCAAAAGCCTACCAACAAAGAAAAGTCCGGGACCAGATGGGTTCTCAGCCGAGTTCTACAAAACCTTTAAGGAAGAGCTCATTCCAATACTTCTCAAAGTATTCCATAAAATAGAAGAGGAGGGAACCCTCCCAAACTCATTCTATGAAGCCAATATCACACTGATACCTAAACCAGACAGAGACTCATCAAGGAAAGAAAATTTCAGACCAATATCCTTAATGAACATCGACGCAAAAATTCTCAACAAAATTTTAGCAAATCGCATACAAAAACATATTAAAAAGATAGTGCACCATGATCAAGTGGGTTTCATCCCAGGGATGCAAGGTTGGTTCAACATCAGGAAATCAATAAACGTAATTCACCATATTAATAGACTTAAAGTCAAGAATCACATGATTATTTCAATAGATGCAGAAAAAGCATTTGATAAAATACAGCACCCCTTCATGCTCAAAACACTAGAAAAAATAGGGATAGTGGGAACATTCCTTAACATTGTAAAGGGCATTTATGCTAAGCCCATGGCTAATATCATTCTAAATGGTGAAAAACTGAAAGCATTCCCCCTAAAAACTGGAACAAGGCAGGGATGCCCTCTTTCACCACTTCTATTCAACATCGTTCTTGAGACTCTGGCCAGAGCAATTAGACAAACCAAAGAAATTAAAGGGATACGAATTGGAAAAGAAGAACTCAAACTATCCCTGTTCGCTGATGACATGATTATATATTTAGAGGAACCTGGAAATTCCACCAGAAAACTCTTAGAACTCATAAGTGAATTCAGTAAAGTAGCAGGTTACAAGATCAATGCCCATAAATCCAACACATTTTTATACATAAGTGATGAATCTTCGGAAAGAGAAATTAGGAAAACTACCCCATTCACTATAGCCTCGAAAAAAATAAAATACTTGGGAATCAATCTCACAAAAGAGGTGAAAGACCTCTACAATGAGAACTATACAACACTAAAGAAAGAAATTAAAGAACACCTTAGAAGATGGAAAGATCTTCCATGTTCTTGGATAGGAAGAATTAATATTGTCAAAATGGCCATACTACCTAAAGTGCTATACAAATTCAATGCAATTCCAATTAAAATCCCAATGACGTACCTTACAGAAATAGAGCAGGCAATTATGAAATTCATCTGGAAGAATAAGAAACCCAGAATAGCTAAAGCAATCCTTATCAGGAAGAGTGAAACAGGGGGTATTGCAATACCAGATCTTCAACTCTACTACAAAGCAATAGTAACAAAAACGACATGGTATTGGTACCAAAATAGAAAGGTAGATCAATGGTACAGAATAGAGGACACGGACACAAACCCAAATAAATACAATTTTCTCATACTAGACAAAGGGGCCAAAAATATGCAATGGAGAAAAGATAGCCTCTTCAACAAATGGTGCTGGGAGAATTGGAAATCCATATGCAACAGAATGAAACTAAACCCATATCTCTCACCATGCACGAAACTAAACTCAAAATGGATTAAGGACCTCGGAATCAGACCAGAGACCCTGCAGATTATAGAAGAAAAAGTAGGTCCAAATCTTCACCTTGTTGGTCTAGGACCAGACTTCCTTAACAGGACACCCATAGCACAAGAAATAAAAGCTAGAATCAACCACTGGGATAGATTCAAACTAAAAAGCTTTCTCTCAGCAAAGGAAACTATCAGCAATGCGAAGAAAGAGCCTACAGAGTGGGAGAATATCTTTGCCAATCATACTTCAGATAGAGCACTAATCTCCAGAATCTATAAAGAACTCAAAAAACTCTACTCCAAGAATTCAAACAGTCCAGTCAACAAATGGGCTAAGGAAATGAATAGACACTTCACAGAAGAAGATCTACAAGCAATCAACAAACATATGGAAAAATGTTCAACATCTCTAGTAATAAGAGAAATGCAAATCAAAACCACCCTAAGGTTCCATCTCACCCCAATTAGAATGGCGATTATCAAGAATACGAGCAACAACAGGTGTTGGCGAGGATGTGGGGAGAAAGGTACACTCATACACTGCTGGTGGGGCTGCAAATTAGTGCAGCCGCTATGGAAAGCAGTGTGGAGATTCCTTAGAAAACTTGGAATGGAACCACCATTTGACCCAGCTATCCCACTCCTTGGCCTATACCCAAAGGACTTAAAATCTGCATACTACAGAAATATAGCCACATCAATGTTCATAGCTGCTGAATTCACAATAGCCAGACTGTGGAACCAACCTAGATGCCCTTCAATTGATGAGTGGATAAAGAAACTGTGGTATATATATACTATGGAATATTACTCAGCCATAAAGAATGATAAAATTATGACATTTGCAGGCAAATGGATGAAATTGGAGAATATCATGCTAAGTGAGATAAGCCAATCTCAAAAAGCCAAAGGACGAATGATATCGCTAATAAGTGGAGGATGACACATAATGGGGGGGAGGGAAGGGTTAGAGTTAGGGTTAGGGAGGGGGGCAAGTATGGAGGATGGAACTACTGTATAGAGGGTAAAGAGGGGTGGGAGGGGTGGGGGGAAGGGAAAAAAATAACAGAATGAATCAAACAACATTGCTCTATGTAAATTTATGATTACACAAATGGTACGCCTTTACGCCATGTACAAACAGAGAAACAACATGCATCCCATTTGTTTACAATAAAAAAAAAATAAAAAAATAAAAAAAAATAACATGTAAAAAAATATATATACTTGGGAATTAGTCTAACTCAGGAGGTAAGAGAGTTCTACAATGAAAATTGTAGAATACGAAAGAAAGAAATTGAAGAAGACCTTAGAAGTTGGAAAGACATACCATGTTCTTGGATAGACAGAATCCATATTTTCCAAGTGGCCATACTACCGAAAGCAATATGCAGATTGTATTCATCTCCATAAAAATACCAATGAGAGTCTTCACAGAGAAAAAAATATTAAATTCACTGTATATCAGATTTTCCTTAATTTAAAAAAAATATGGTTCTGAAATTCAAGAATGTGATCTAGGTGGGAGATTTGCAAGCTGTATGCATTTTTGTTACAGATGACTGTATGAGTCCACCCAGCACAACTAAAACAAGTATGAAGAAATGATGGCTGAGGATATGGTCCTGGAGGACACAAAAGTCGACAGATAATGAAAGGAGTTGTAACTTCAAACCGGACTGAGAACAAAAGTACCATCTTTAAAAGAGAATGATATCAGAATACTAAAATTAAGATCACCTCTATCAAAAGATGTCATTTGAAAAGGAAAAGGGAACCATTAAAGATGGACCAGGTGAACCAGATATTTAGGTAGAAATAGATAGATAATAAAAAGATAAATGCTCAAGATGAATTAGGTAGGTAGTACATAGATAATAAGTAGATAGAATGCTATAAAAAGTTTATTTTCAAAGCATATTAAAAATTTCAAACACCAATTAAATAACAGATAACCTAACAGGAAAAAAAATCAATAAAGGACGTAAGCAAGAACTTCATAAAACAGGTTATCCAAATCACTGACATTTTGGAAAAGTACTCAACTTAGTCTAAATGTTTCAGTCAGTTTTTTTTTTTTTTTTTTCAGTGACCAAAAGACCTGGCAAGAACAATTTTAGAGTAGAAAAAGTTTATTTGGGGCCCATAGTTTCAGAGGTCTCAGTCTATAGATAAGCAACTCCACTACTCTGGGCCCCAAATGAGACAAAATACTATGGCAGAAGGGTGTGGTGAAGTGAAGAAGCTCAGAAAATGGCAATCAGGAAACAGAGCTCTCTCTCACCAGCATCAGACTATAAACCCCAAAGGCATGCCCCTAGTGAACTACCTCCTCCAGTTATGCCCTACCTGCCTATAGTTATCACTTAATTGGTCCATTCAAGTGGACCATTCAAGTTGGTCCATTACAAAGCCCTAATGTACTGATTGAATTAGAACTTTCATAACCCCATCATTTCACCCCTAAACTTCCTTGAAGAGTCTAACCTTGAGCTTTCAGGGACACCTCATATTTAACCATAATATCAAGGAAATAGAGATTAAAACCACAATGAAAAATCAGTTGCATACCAGAAAGGATGCATAAAAGAAAATGAAAAATACCAAATGTTGGTAAAGTTATACGGGAGTTAGAACCAGAACTCTCCTACATTTCTGGTGCCATCATATCTTGTTACAAACCTTTTGGAAAATTCTCTATCAGTATTTTCTGGGACTGAACAGACACCCTCTCAATTCTACCCAAGGAGTGATACTAAATAGAACTACACACATATGTTCATGAAAAGACTTATGCTAGAATGTCTGTAAGAGCACTGTTCAAACTGGAATCCATCCTAGTGCCCATCAACAGCAAAACAGGCAATTAAATTGTAGTATGTTCACATTTGCATACTGTACAGCCATGAGAACCAAAGTGGAATCTCACCAACAAAATGTTGAATAAATAAAGCCAGAGAGAAAAGATGGCATGCTGAATGGTTCCAAATACATAAAGAATAGAAACAGAGAAGGGTGATCTGTGTTGCTAGAAGTTAGGATAGTGGGTACCTCGTGGGAGGTGGCAGCTGCTGGCAGGAAGAAGTACATGAGTACATGAGTCCACCCAGCAGGACTAAAAGGAGTGTGAGGAAATGATGGCTGAGGATATGGTACTGGAAGACACAAATGTTGACAGATAGTGAAAGGAGTGGTCTCAAAATACTGGGAGGCTCCCAAGCCATTTGTCATAGCTCATGGCTCCAACAGGTTCTAGTCATGCAGGTTTCAGTCTCTGCACATTCATGTAGCTCTACTCTTTTTTTTTTTTTAAATTTTTTTTTTGTATTTTTTAAATTTATCTTTTAATTTTTTACAGGCTGCATTTTGATTCATTGTACACAAATGGGGTACATCATTTCATTTCTATGGTCGTATACAATGTAGATTCATACCATTCGTGTAATTGTACATGTACATCGGGTGATGATGTCTGTCTCATTCCATCATTTTTTATACCCCCCTCCCTCTCATTTCCTTCTACATAATCTAAAGTTTCCCCATTCTTCTCTCCCTCCCCCCACCCCCATTATATATCATTCTCCACTTACCAGGGAAAACATTCAACCTTTGGTTTTTTGGGATTGGCTTATTTCACTTAGCATGATATTCTCCAATCCCATCCATTTATTTGCAAGCTCTACTCTTAAAGAACATACATTTTACTATACTCATGAGACCCTTCAAAGAAAATGCCAAGTACACACTTCCTCAGTTGTTTTATATTCAGAAGTGGCTCCAAATACCCCTTTCCCCACTTTGTTTTGCACTGGTAACTGAAAACCAGGGTGTTTAATCACTGAGTCACATTCCCAGCCCTTTTCTTTCTTTTTCTTTAATTTTTAAATTTTGAGACCAGGTATAAGTTTTGAGGACCTCACTGAGTTGTGAGGTTGGCTTCAAACTTGCAGTGTTCCTGCCTCAGCCTCCAGTTGCTGGGATTGCAGGTGTGCACCATCATGGGAGGCTCCAAATTTCTCTTTTAATGAACTGTAAATACTTGCCCTGAAACAGCTTGTCCACTAGCAAGCTGGGACTCTCCAGGCTCCTGCTCCAGGAAAAGAGGAGGAAGATTACTTCCTTTCTTCTAATTCTTACATTTTAACTTGCAATAGAGGCACTCTAAGAAACCTGTTTTTTCTTTTTTTTTTCTTTTTCTCACTGCTTTTCGAATGATTTACATATAGAATCAAGGTTTAAAGAATTAAATTCTTTACCTCTTCCACAAAAAAAAAAAAAAAAAAAAAAATCTTTGCAACCCTTATGCCAATCTTCATTTGACACTTTTGCTTACTCTCAGCAGTTCTGGCCCCCTGCCTGCTATCTTGACCATTTTGCAAAACACACATGACCATCCTATAGTAGCTACCTTATCCATCTCACTAACAGTGTTCTACCTAATTCCTCATCTCATTGAGAAATTCATCTGCAGCCTCCTCATGCTTCTGAGATACACAATTTTCCCTCTAAGCTTCTGGGACACTGTTTTCAATACCATTTCAATCATTCAAGTTTCAACACTTTCTGGTTTTTCTTTTTTCTCCAAGCATCTGATCAGTAACAATCTGTAAGTATTCAGTGTTGTCATTTTCCTCCTTGTTGATTTAGTTTTTTGATTTATTAAATCTTATAAATGTCCTCCACCCTTGGTCTCCTCAGTTTTCTTGCTCATTGTTGTCACCATTAATATTCCTGTATAACAATTCTAATCATGTTTTTCCTTGGTTTTGTTTATCTGTGTCCAGGTAACAACCTGGAAATCAAGCTCTGTAATGGAGTTTAGTGAGCAGGGTGTTTATGAGGGCCTAATTTTAGGATCAGCATCTATGGATAGGGGCAGAAGGAGTAGGAGATGGTTAGGAAGAAGGTATGATGCAAGAGAGGCCCTACAAGCAGCCTTGGCTGACTCATGTGGGGCACTTGAGAACTGTCTTTCTTTGAGCTGAGATAATGCTTGGTTTGGATGTGATTTGCATCCCTAGGGTTCATTGTTGCATGGGACCATTGAGAAGCAGGGTTTAGTGGAAATCAATTGGACCATTAAGAACAATAATCTCAGAAGGGATTCAAGTATTTTTCATGGGGCCCTAAATTAGCTCTCAAGATACTGAGTTATTACAAACGAGCCTCTCTCTATCCTCTGGTTTCCTGTATTGACATGCAATCCCTCCCTCTCATACTCACTGCCACCACCATGAGACCATTTGCAACAGGGCCCTGCTCACAGCTGAGAGGGTGCCAGCACCATGCCTTTGACACTCCAAAACTGTGAACTTTTTGAATTCATGAAGTCTCCAGCCTTAAGTATTTTGTTATATTAATTGGGAATGGACTAACGCAGAAGGTCAGATATTTTTGTCCTCATCTTGATCACCAGCACACTGGTCCTGGGCTGGCTGTGGCAATCCTCAAAGGTTCTGATGGTGGGGGTTCTGGAGGTAGCCTTATTACCACACACTTCATTTGAAGGGGGATCTTGGCAGCTCATCACAGTGACTACCAAAGTTATCAATGGTGCCCTATTACCTACACTCTATAAGTCAAGCTCCTTAGTACAGAATTCACAAGTGCCATTGCCTGGTGCAAATGCCCTGCCAGTGTCATTTTTCCCAGTCTCAATTTTAAGGTCTTTTTTTGACATAATGTTGGGTTATTCAGTGTTCCCTCCATGTGACACGTACTGTATCATCTCTGTGATTTAGTTACGATTGCCTTTGGATAAAGTTCTCATTCATTCATTTTTTATCTCAAAAATCACCTTACCTTTTAAAGTTCAGTTCACATGTCTTCTGTCCATTGCCTTCCCTGATAGTCCCAGCTTGAAACCATCTCTTCCCATTTTTCTCCAAGTGATACTTATATGTATCTTAGTAACAGAATAACAACAATATGGATTGCTCTTATGTTTAATATCATCATTACTTTTGACATTATTGTCTTTGAAATTTAATAGGGTCCTTCTGTTTCTCCTGGCCACAGTAAGTGCTGATCATAAGGGTCATTGATGTCCTACTTCCTCTACTGATGCCAAAGTTCCCTAACTGTGGCATAATTTGCATGTTCAGGAGGATCCGACCCAACACTTGGTTTGTGGAAGCCAGGGAACAGTAATTTTCTAAATAACTAAATGAATAAGGAAATGTCATCCAATAACGTGACACTAAATGAACTTCTCTCCTGTTCTGCTGCTGACCAGGCAGAGAAGACTCCTTAACAACATACCGAGAAACTGTAAGAAGGTAAGATTGAGTGTCACATCTTAAGTCTATAGTTTCCAAGAGCATTATACATGTTTGTTACAGTCTTCATAAAGACAATCACCATACTCTCAGAAATGAAATTTGAAAATGTCTAAATGAGCTGGGCACAGTGGCATATAACGTTAAGCCCAGGCAGGAGAACAGAAAGGTTGAGGCCAGCCTCATCCACTTAGCAAGACACTGTCTCATAAGAAACAAACAGGAATGTAGCTTAGTGGTAAAGTGCCCCTGAGTTAAATCCTTAGTACAAAAAAATTACTTTACAAAGTGCCTAAATGAATGCCCTCTGTCTTTGTGTGTGTCTGTGTGTATGTGTGTGTGTGTGTGTGTTACTGGGGATTGAACCCAGGGCCTTGTGCGTATGAGGCAAGCGCTCTACCAACTGAGCTTTATCCCCAGAACAGCTCCCCCGCTTTTTTTTAAAGTAAAAAAAAACGTAGGCCAAGATACAAGGTAAGTTTTTCTTGGTGCTATCCTGTAATCCCTGTAATCCCTAAAACAATGAGGATAGAAAGTGGAGAATATCCCTGTGGAAAAAGGTGTACTTAATTATAGAGTGCAGGGTATTTCTAATTTAATGAGTTAAAATATCCTTTCACCTTTGGTATATATAAGATTCTACTGATTTGCTTATGGATCATTTGATTGACCTTGAGTGAGGAAATAACAGCTTAGTGTCGAGCACAGAGAATACATTTTATTTGTGTAAGTCTGCTTGGCTTTTCTTTGATTTTGAGCTTACAAACTCTCCTACTTCACCTCTGAGAATGAAGTCTTATAATATGATAGGTAGATGTTAAAATTATTAAGTAATGAGAAAGCACGGGGACTGGGGGGATTTAGAGAAAAATGATCTGGAAGAGGGATATGTTCAAAGTTAGCATCAGTAAGTGTATTCTCTACTGTGAAGTGAAAAAATAGCACACATCAATTATGCATGGATAATATTATTGCAGCAATAAGCTTATTCAAGTTTATACCATTGTAAAATACAATAAATGGCTCATTTAATGTGGGGGGAAGTTCAACATTTCTCAAGATGCCTATGTAAAGCATTATTTTTAAATTTTCCTTTGACCTTATGGAATTTTCCTTCATGTCCACAAGGGAAAAACTGCTTTGCCTCAACTAGCCTTTGTTTCCATTTTTTCCTGTTAGAAAAGATTCTTTATGCATTAAAGATTGTATACATGTATTGAATCATCACATTGTACTCCTTATATATGCATATTTATTATGAGTCAAATAAAAAAATAAAAAAGAAATTGATGAGACATTGTTATTGCTCATATGTTTGAATAAAATAGTCAATTAAAAAATTTATAATTATTTAAATAAGATACTGACCATTTTCTCAAAGAAATAAGAAATTTTACAAATAATAGACCATTAGAAGAGTATGAGTCCACTTTTACTAGTGAATACTTGGAAAAAGATGAAATGTTTTCAAAACACAATTTGACAGCGTGCTTAAATTTCACAAAATGGGGTTTAAAAATTCTTTTTTAAAAAAATTATGGTTTATTTTGACATAATTATAAAAACATGGAATATAATTTTTAAAAATCACTTCATGTCCTGTTTTTTTAACAGTCCAAATATCAGTAATTTGCAATATTCTCTCTTCTTTAACTGTTCTGGTTCAATTAGCTACAATTAATGCGACCAATAGGAAAGGAAAGGAAGGCAGAGTCCTGACTGGGACTACAACACACCCATTGGACATTTTAAGCTCCATTAGTAACACTGCTAAGGTGGTGATCTCATAGTCTCTAATGATAGACACACCTGGAGTTGGCCACCTGGGGAAGCAAAGGCTCTGTGGCTGTTGGGGAGCCACTGTGGATAGCCCCATTCTGTGAAGAAAGAAGTCTGTACTTGCATGGGAGCCTCAGTTCTATGTTGTAAAACCAGCCTACTATGCAGTAGTGTTTCATTATTGAAAAGTAAATCGAAGTGACTTTAAATGTGATCTGCTTGAAAAACTTATGTGGGTAAAAAACTTTGATGCTTTTTTTTTTTTAAATTTGAATGCCGAATTTTGCTAGTCTATATACTACCTCCCTGCTGCAGAGGTAGGCCAGACCAGCACACAACCCAGAGAATAAAAATACATATTATACATAATAAAGATAGAATTGTAAAGACTGGGAGAGAAAAAAAAAAAAATCAAATTACCTTCAGGGAGAAACCAATACAGATATCAGCAGATTTCTCAACCCAGATCCTAAAAGTTAAAAGGGTCTGGAACAGCATTTTTCAAGATCTGAAAGAAAATTCATGCCAACGAAGAAACTTATACCCAGCAAAACTTACCTTCAGATTTGATGATGAAATAAAACCCTTCCATGATAAACAAATGCTAAAATAAGTTACAAACAGAAAAGCTGGCAGGCACTATAGAACATTCTCAGCAAAATATTTCATGAGGAAGAAATGAAAAACAATGATGTAAGTCAGCAAAGGGAGGAACTACCCTAAAGGAATAGCCAAATAAAGGAGAAAGCAAGTCAAGTTAAAAACCAAAAATAAGCCAAAATGACCAGGAATACAAATCACATCTCAGTAATGATGCTGAGTTTTAATGACCTGATCCCATCAATCAAAAGACACAAACTGGCAGATTGGGTTAAAAAGAAAGACCCAACAATATGTTGCCCTCAAGAGATTCATCTCATAGAAAAAGATACCCACAGACTAAAGGTGAAAGGATGGGAAAAAACCTACCATGGACATGGACTCAGCAAAAAAGCAGAGGTATCCATCCTCATATCAGATAAAGAGGACTTCAAGCCACACTGAGTCAGAAGAGATAAAGAAGGACATTTCATAATGCTTAAGGGAAGCATAAAAATGCAAAGCATAATAATTTTAGATATTTATGCCCCAAACAATGGAGCATCTATGTACATCAAACAAAACCTTCTCAATTTTAAGAATCAAATAGAACAAAACACAATAATACTAGGTGACTTTAACACATCTCTCTCACCACTGGACAGATCTTCCAAACAAAAATTGAACAAAGAAACGATAGATCTCAATAACACAATCGATAATTTAGACTTAACAGACATATATAGAATATTCCATCCATCAATGAGCAAACACACTTTTTTCTCAGCAGCACATGTATCCTTCTCTAAAATAGACCATATGTTATGCCACAAAACTACTTTTAGCAAATACCGAAAGATATTTGCTATCACATCATAATGGAATGAAATTAGAAATCAATGACAAAGTAAAAAACAGAAACTACTCAAACACCTGGAGATTAAATAATATGCTATTGAATTATACAAGGATAACAGAAGACATGGGGTGTGAATAAAAAAATTCTTAGAGGTAAACGAGAACAAAGATACAACACATCAAAATCTCTGGAACACTATGACAGCAGTACTAAGAGGAAGATTTATTTCATGGGGTGCATTCAATAAAAGAAGAAAAAGTCAACAAATAAATGACCTAACACTATACCTCAAAGCCCTAGAAAAAGAAGAACAGAGCAACTCCAAAAGTAGTAGAATAAAGGAAATAGTTAAAATCAGAGCTGAAATCAATGAAATTGAAACAAAAGAAACAATTGAAAAATAGACAAAATAAAAAGTTGGTTCTTTGAAAAAATAAACAAAATTGATAAACCCTAAGCTACACTAACAAAGAGAAGGAGAGAGAAAACTCAAATTACTAAAATTTGGGATGAACAAGGAAATATCACAACAGACACGATTGAAATACAAAACATAATTAGAAGCTATTTTGAAAATTTATACTCCAACAAAACAGAGAATCTCGAAGTCATCAACAGGTTTCTAGAGACATATGGTCCACCCAAACTGAACAAGGAGGACATACACAATTTAAATAGATCAAATTCAAGTAATGAAATAGAAGAAGTCATCAAAAGCCTACCAACAAAGAAAAGTCCAGGACCAGATGGGTTCTCAGCCAAGTGCTACAATACCTTCAAAGAAGAGCTCATTCCAAAACTCCTTAAAGTATTCCATGAAATAGAAGAGGAGGGAACCCTTCCAAACTCATTCTATGAAGCCAATATCACCCTGATACCTAAACCAGATAGAGATACATTGAGGAAAGAAAATTTCAAACCACAATCTTTAATGAACATTGACACAAAAATTCTCAATAACATTTTAGCAAGTTGCATACAAAAATATATTAAAAAATAGTGCACCACGATCAAGTGGGTTTTATCTCAGGGATGCAAGGTTGGTTCAACATCCAGAAATCAATAAATGTAATTCACCATGTCAATAGACTTAAAGTTAAGAATCACATGATTATTTCAATAGATGCAGAAAAAGCATTTGATAAAATACAGCACCCCTTCATGCTCAAAACTCTAAAAAAAACAGGGATAGTGGGAACATTCCTCAACATTGTAAAGGCTATCTATGCTAAGCCCATGGCTAATATCATTCTAATTGGAGAAAAACTGAAAGGATTCCCCCTAAAAACTGCAATGTGACAGGGATGCCCTCTTTCACCACTTGTATTCAACATCATCCTTGAAATTCTCGCCAGAGCAATTAGACAGACCAAAGAAATTAAAGGAATATAAATAGGAAAAGAAGAACTCAAACTATCCCTATTTACCAATGACATGATTCTGTATTTAGAGGAGCTGAAAAATTCCACCAGAAAACTTCTAGAACTCATAAATGAATTCAGTAAAGTAGCAGGGTATAAAATCAATGCTTATAAATCTAATGCATTTTTATTCATAAGTGATGAATCCTCTGAAAGAGAATTTAGGAAAACTACCCCATTCAAAAGAGCCTCAAAAAAACAAAATATTGGGAATCAATCTCACAAAAGAGGTGAAAGACCTCTACAATGAGAATTACAGAACACTAAAGAAAGAAGTGAAAGAAAACCTAAGAAGATGGAAAAGTCTCCCATGTTCTTGGATAGACAGAATTAATATTGTCAAAATGGCAGGAATCAATAATTGGGATAGATTCAAACTAAAAAGCTCTTTCTCAGCAAAGAGAGCCTACAGAGTGGGAGAAAGTCTTTGCTACACATACTTCAGATAGAGTACTAATCTCCAGAATCTATAAAGAACTCAGAAAACTTTACACCAAGAATATGAATAACCCAATCAACAAATGGGCTAAGGAAATGAACAGACACTTCACAGAAGAAGATCTACAAGCAATCAACAGATATATGAAAAAATGTTCAACTTCTCTAGTAATAAGAGAAATGCAAATCAAAACTATCCCAAGATTTCATCTCACACCAATTAGAATGAACTGTCAAGATTACAAGCAACAATAGGTGTTGGCAAGGATATGGGGGAAAAGGTACACTCATACATTGCTGGTGGGGTGGCAAATTAGTGCAGCCACTCTGGAAAGTAGTGTGGAGATTCCTTAGAAAACTTCGAATGGAACCACCATTTGACCCAGCTATCCCACTCCTTGGCCTATACCCAAAGGACTTAAAATCATCATACTACAGTGATGCAGCCACATCAATGTTCATAGATGCTCAATTCACAATAGCTAGATTGTGGAACCAACCTAGATGCCCTTCAACTAATGAATGGATAAAGAAACTGTATTATATATACACAGTGGAATATTACTCAACCATAAAGAATAATAAAATTATGGCATTTGTAGGCAAATAGATGAAGTTGGAGAATATCATGCTATGTGAGATAAGCCAATCCCCCCCAAAAAAGGACGAATGATCTCTCTGATAAGCGGATGATGATACACAATGTGGGGTGGGAGGGAGGCAAGAATGGAGAAAGGATGGATTGTATAGAGGAAAGAGGGGTGGGAGGGGTGGGGGGAAGGAAAATAAGAAATTGAGACAAACATCATTACCCTATGTACATGAGTACACCAATGGAATGACTCTACTTCATGTACAGAGAAATGTTTTACCCCATCTGTTTACAATGAATCAAAATAAATAAATTAAAAAGAATAAAGGAAAAGAGACCCCCCAAAAAATATGATCTGCTGAAAAACTTATGTGGGTAAAAAACTTTAATGCATTTTTTTAAATGAGAATGTCCAATTTTGCTAGTCTACATACTAAGATGAAAATGTTTAAAATGTGAATAGGTGACTTTAATGGACTCTATGCTAAAAATCTTGTTCAATTGTCTTGAAATGGAGTAAAATGAAGGTACATTAACAAGAAATAGTAACATACACATTGATGTAGTTTGATCCCCAAAGACTTTTGTGCCAGAAGTTCAGTCTCCAGTGTGGTAATGTTGAGATGGTGGAAACTATAAGAAGTGGGGCTTAGTGGAAAGGCCCTGGAGTTTCCACCTTCATGGATGAATTAATGCTAGCATTGAAGAGCCTACTGTCTCACAGTGAATTTGTTCTTGCAACTAAGTGGGTTGTTATGAAGTAGGGCCACACCATGTGCTTGGTCTACTCTGTACAAGCCCAGTTTCCTTTCAGCTCTTCCACCTCATGGTGATGCATCTAAGGGTGCCCTTTGCCTGAGTAATTATTTCAATATATTTGTATTTTCCTGCTACCAAAATCATAAGTCAAATAAACTTCTTTACTTATAAAGTAGTGAGCCTTAGGGCGTTTGTTACAGCAACACAACAGATAGTAAAATACACACACACACACACACACCCACACAAACACAATGAATATTTGTATAATAGAGTTACTGAAGATAAAATGATATAAAATCTACATTACTTTAATTTTTTCTGGCCAGTTTTTTAAGACAGTCTTGTCTCAGTTCCATCCAACAAGGACCAGTCTTCCTTCTCTTCTACTCCCTCTTTTATAATCCACTTTCTGTCAGCCAAACATGGTCATTTTCATTGTTTCAGCTGTGATATTTATGTCTTCCATGTTTTGTCTATAGATTGATTTATCAATGTGGAAAATTAATGAAGTGTATTTCCATTATTATTTTTTCAGTTGATGAAATGAAAAATATATTAATGGCCAAACATAGAAGAACCAAAAAACAAAAACAAAAACAAACAAACAAACAAAACAAAGAAACCATTGAAAAAAGTGAATGGGAGTTTGGTTTGTAAATAAGCTAAATGCTGACTTTTCTAATATAGTTAATAGATGCTTCATGATATTAGAAAAGAAGGTAAGAGTTTAAACATAAAAAGAAGACCAAAAGCAATAATGGCTCTCAGTGTTTGGTGTTAGAAAGTGGGTCTGAGGATAGAGAATTGATCGAGTGATCACTGCTTTTCCTGATAAGGTAATTGATAAAATTTTGCATTTTGCCAGTTGCATGTATTTTTTCCTGCATAAAATAATTAATGGTGGCTTAGATGAGAGGATGAGGAGAAAAACTTCATAGAAGGTTGTGTTTATATCCCCCATATTTCAAATCCCTTTTCTTCTCCATTATTCATGTAGATTTGGTGCTGATGGCAAAAAACACTTTCTGGTCCTGAACTTGAGTGGTGTATGTTTGAAGGAAGTCAATGGATATCTTCCTTTAGCCATTTTTACATTAAAGCACAAACAATAGCTCATATGGACATGGCAGCAACTGGAAACCACATAATTTATCATTCTAAATCCAGATTTAATTTTCCCTCATCCCCTCTCCTTTAATTCTAAAAAGGTCCACAGTTACTCCAGTACCTCACAATGTAATAGAAAGTGTGAAAAGGGATGCCAGTCTCAAAAGAAGAAAATTCTCAGCTCAGCTCCTTCAATACATACAAATTTTATGGAAACATATGGTTATTTGAACAAATTGCTGGAATCTACACGGGTCCTTGGAAGAACCATAAAAATGAGATTTCTTGAATTTTTATCCTATTATTATCTCTTATTGATGCATTATAATAATATAGAACAGCAAGATTCATTGTGACATATTCATACATGTGTATAACAATTTGATCAGTTTATTTCCCTAATAACTGCTTTTCTTTCCCTTCCCCCTTTCTCTGTTACCCTTCCTCTACTCTACTGATCTCCCTTCTATTTTCATGAGACTCATTTTTAAATTTTTACTTGTTTTATGTCTAGCTTCCACATGTAAGGGAAAACACATAAACCTTGATTTCCTGAATCTGGCTTATTTCACTTAGCATGATGTTCTCCAGTTCCATCCATCTTTCTGCAAATGACATAATTTCATCTTCTTAGTAGTTGAATAAAACTTCACTGTGTACATGTACCACATTTTCTTATTCATCTAATGACAGACACCTTGACTGTTTCCACACATTGGTTATTGTGAATCGTGCTGCTGCAAACATGGGTATGCATGCATCACTATGGTATGTCAACTGGAATTCTTTTAGATAAATACCAAGAAGGAGATAGCAAGGTCATAGGGTGGTTCCATTCCTAGTCTTTTAAGGAGCTCTCATACTGATTTCCATACTGGTTAAACTAATTTATAATCTCATCAACAGGATATAAGTGTTTCTTCCCCAACACCCATCCTTACCAGCATTTATTATTACTTGTATCTTTGAATATTGCCATTCTAACATAAGTGGGATAAAATCTTAGTGTAGTTTTGATTTGCATTCCCCTGATGGCTAAAGAAGATCCAAACATTTTTTCAAGTAACTTTTTGATCGTTTGAATTTCTTCCTTTATGAAGTGACTATTTAATTTATTTGCCCATTTATTGATTCGGATATTTGTCTTTTTTGTTTTGTTTTTATTTTTCTTGGTGTTAAGTTTTTGAGTTCTTTTTATATTCTGAAATAGTAACTGGCAAAGATTTTCTCCCATTCTGTAAGCTCTTTGCACTGACATTGTTTTGCAAAAGATTTTTAATTTTATGGTTTCCCATGTATTATTCTTCATGTTGTTCCCCGAGCTTTAAAAATCCCATGGAGGGAGTCATTGCCTGTGCTTGTATGGTGGAGTGTTGCCCCTATGTTTTCTTCTAGCAGTTGAAAAATTTATGGTCTAATTCTTGGAGACCTCCTGATGTTGTAGCCTTATTTGCTTCACAATGTCTTCATTTATGGAGAACAATCACAAGAATGTGGGCTTGAGATAGTAAATAAACACACAGGGAACACCAGGATTCAATTTTTTACACTTGGGAAAAGAGAAAATCAAACTTTTGAAGAATGCCTGGTCTGGTCCCAAATCAGTGTCCTTTCTTTGTTATATGTCCAGATATTACCATGTGTGGTTTATTTTTTTGATATTAACTTTCAAATGTAAATTATAATAGCTTCAAACACTATGCCAGTTTTTTGTGCTACTTAAATTTCTTATAAATTACCCAGTATGAAATGTATAAGAAATGTACGGGATCACAGTTCTGGAATCTGAGAAGTCCAAGATCAAGGTGGCACTGGCAGAGTTGGTGTCTGATAATTTTCTAGTTCTTGCTTCCAAGATTGTGCCTTGAACCCAGTAGGGATGATGCTATTCCTTACATGGCAGGAGAATGAAAGAATAAACAGAGGACATGAAAAGAACACACTTACCCTTTTGTAACAGTACCAATGCCACTCAAGATGGAGCTCTCATGACCTTATCATTTCTCAGGTATCCTACCTATTAATGTTGCAATGGGAGTTAATTTTCAACATGAGCTTTGGGGGGCAAAAACATTCAAACCATAGTAATAGTCCCATACCAATCTCACTTAAATTTACTCAATTTGAATTTTCATGCACCAAGCACAAAGAATCACTATAATCTATCAGGGCCTTGTTACTCATTTTAGCTTAAGTGATATCTCCATCTTTGTTACGCAGATTATGCAATCACTGCAGTGACTTTCTACCTGTGCCAGAGAAAGGGAAGAAAGATATGCCTTACAGGTGTCGTCCAGGGGTTCTGATAGTGGCAGTATGTGTCCCCTGGACAAATGAAGATCTGAAATGGCAGGATCGAGCCATTATTCACCAGAGACATTGAATGATTACTTGCTCTTTGAACTGGAGTTTAAATCACAAAATATCTGAAACAGACTCACTTTTCTATATACCAATATTGCATTATTTGTTGCATAATTACCTTAAGAAATTTAATATGTGTGTGTGGCATCATCACACATTATATTTCAACTATCCATGATGTATATATTGATTAAATACTGGGATGAGATATTTTCTCTAAGTGATTATGTGACTCCAGACACTTCACCTCTGACCTTCAATTCCCAATCTCTAAAATAAAAGACTATGTATGAATAAACGATTTGAAGACTTCATGTTCAACTTTAATATTCTAGCTCTGCCCTTTGGCTCATGTCTTATGCTTTAATAATGTCGTCTAGCATAGGACATAGTACTGTCCTTTCACAAAGAGGTAAAGAATGGAGGAAAGAGGATGGGTTGTATTTCAGATTTTGAGTACTTGGGTCTTTGAGATTATTTCCTATTTATAGAATGTTATTAATATTATGTAATTCATGTGTGTGTCAGGGTTGTTAATGGTCCGATGTACCCAGCACAACATCTTGTGCCTTGTGTTCATTAGCTATTATCATCGTCATCAATGCCACCATCACATCAATCAATTTAAGAATCGCCTTCCTTTGTTCTCTGGCACAAATATAACTGTGGAGAACAGTAGATCCTGAGTAAATCAGCAGCAAAAGACAAAGCGTGTTTCCCCAGTAGCTGGGCAGCCAGAAATGCAGACTCCCTCATGCCAGTCTCTGTAGACATCCTTGAGAATGCAAATCAAGATCAAGGAAAGCCACTTCCTCCCTAGGCCTGAGGAGCTATCTCATCTGTGGAAATGAACTTCCATTCTCTCTGACAATTAGTTTCACTCTAAAATATGATAATTCTTTGAAGTCTCACCAAGAAAGGAAATATGGCATGCTCCACATTAAGCAAAGGAAATATATGGTGCTGCCTGAGACATTAATCTCATTTGCTCTGCACCTGATTTTTCACCGTTAGAATATTGCAGCAAAGCTCTGTGCTAAATCTCAAGCAATTTAGCTCTGCAAAGTAGATTAGTTAGAGCCAATGCAAAGCTCTACCTCATAACTTTCTTTCAGTAAAAGCAATATTCAGATATATAGTCTGAGGCTTGGACTGGAAATTGTGATGTTCTGCTTTTTCAGCTTTAACAATATTAGATGTGAATAAAGGCAAGCAAAACAGGTACCTGTGGCCTGGGTTCTTTTCTAGGAAAGCATTTAAATCTTAAATAACTTTTATACAGCCAGTGCCTTTTCCTGAAAGGAAAATCTATTGTGAAAGGGCTCATGAAATTACGTTGGTGAAAGGCAAGAGCACTGTAAGTTATGCCTATTTAGCACTACAAAAATAATCTTTAATCTTTTTCTGAGAATGCAGACTTAACTGAGCCATTGTTTATTAAATATCATTAAATAGTGTGACTCCATATTGACACTTGGGTGCCGACAGTTAACAGTTTTATTAAAATGTTTTGCTGAGTACAACATGGAACTTCTTTCCTTATTCTCTTCATCCATCTTATACCCTAGTGTTCCCCTAAATCCTCAGAATATGATCATTGGAAATAGTATCTTTGCAAATGCAATCAGTTAAGTTTAAATGAGGTCAGACTTGGCTAGGCTGGGCCCCAAATCTAATGCCTAGCATCCTTATATAAAAGGCCTTGGGATCCAGAGTGGCTGCACTAATTTGCCACCCCACCAGCAATGTATGAGTGTACCTTTTTCCCCACATCCTCGCCAACACCTATTGTTGCTTGTGTTCTTGATAATCGCCATTCTAATTGGGGTGAGATGGAATCTTAGGGTAGTTTTGATTTGCATTTCTCTTATTACTAGAGATGTTGAACATTTAAATCCATTAAATTGTCAAATTAATTTGTATGCACTGTGTGGTAAGAATAAAGCTTAACCCATTATCCAAAAAAAAAAAAAAAAAAAAAAGGCCCTGGGATCACAGAGAGATGCTCACATAGAGAAAAGGTGACTGTGTGAATACAGGCCTGAGAGACGGAATACATGCACCTCCAAGCCAACGGATGCCAAAGACTGCTGGAAACCCTTGGAAGGTAGGAAGAGGCAAGGAAGGATTCTTTCCCAGAGCTCTGCTGGTGCCTTGGTTTACACTTCTAGCTTCCAGACCTGTGAGAGAATAAAGGTCTGTGTTTTAAGCTACTCAGTTTGTGGTACCTTACTGTGGCAGTCCTGGGACACTAGCACAAGGACTTCGATCATAGACCTGGAGTACAGCCTCTGGTCCAGTGCAGTTCACCTATAACCATTAACTTCAGACTGCCTTGTTTAGCACATGAGCTCCCCAAGAGAAATTTTTCACAATCCACACATCTCTCTACCCATAATATCAGTATCATTTTCATTTTGTCTTTCATTTATTTACTCTCATGTGTACCATTTCAAATTCCTTCTTTCTTCCATCTATCACTACAATGAACAAGTCCATGCAGCCTTGGACCACTTTTACATAATTGCAGCCAATGTACCTCACCTGAGGCCTAAATCACACTCCCTTACTTTCTGCTCAAGGGCTTCTCTGACTCCCAACCTGGACTACTCTGAGAATGTACCAGCTGCCCCCTGGTGCCAGGTAGCCAAAGTCTCTGGAGTCCACCTGGCTAAAGGATGATGAAGTCAGTGGATAAAAGACAGTTCTTAGGTACTGTTTCACTGCTGACTGGATGTCCAGACTGTGCCACACAGGCAAAGTAGGAAAGAAGATAAGTGCTAGTTAGAGAAGGAATCCACACATGATTCAAGATGGGTGAGAAGAGACGCATGCAGACCAGGCACAGGTGTTGAAGATTTCTTACAGCAAGAGGAGAGAGAGAAGTGTGCAAAAGCACCAGCCCTTTATAATGCATAGTTCCCCATGATTAGTGGGGTTTGCGGGCAAAGTGGGCAGCAAGGCTGCATGTACTCCACAATACACTGCAGTGGAAAGGCTCTGACCCCTCCCTATGGGGTCCAAAATACAGAAACCTGGGAGCTTGCCATAACCCATATGCTTATGTAGAACAGCTGAGTATTTATCAAACCTAGACTAGGAAAAGATACTCCTTTACAAGACAAAGAGCTAGGAGAGCTCTTTATCTCCTGGCAAGGGAATACTTCAGGCTTAAAGCCTGTTCTTATTTATCCCAGAAGGAATCAACTTCCTGTACCAACAGGTACAATTCATAAAGCTCTTTAAAAGTCCCTGTGAGATTGAACACCACTTGTCCCAAATAGTGGATAATCACTTAACAGACAATATTCTTGGCATTTCTTTGCTCCTGATTTCCCACCATCTTTTACAGTATTCCCCAAGTGAATAACCCCCACAAAAGACATTGTCTCAGATTCTACACCATGTGGGAAGCTGGCAAAACTAGACTCAATCCCAGTCATTAGGATTTTTTGCTGTAGTAAGAAGTGGTTCATCGCTGGATTCTTCTCCAGTCAGATGGCAAAACAGACCCCCAGTTCTGGAGGTAACTAGAGTGTGAATGACCCTTAAGATTGGGAAAAGAAGCAGATGGCATGTGGAATTGGGTAAGGAGGCAAGGATGCAATTTTAATGATGCTTAAATTAGCTGACTTTTGCTAACTTATTTGTGTTCTTGGGGGACAATATGGTCCCAGGTCAGCCAATGAACAATTCAGGTGTATTTTGAAAGCCAGAAGTCCTGTATAGCCATGTTTGAAGAGACCTTCATCTCCTTTAGATTCAGTGAAAACAGGGCCCAAGATTTAACTGGAAGGAAGGCAAAGCTTCTAAAGTGATGAATTTCCCTAACTTAGCATATCTTCTATGACAAAAGCAGGTCTCTGATAATAATATAATTGCAAGACCTGGAATGGGGATGTCTAGGAAGGAAAGGCTAAAAATCTTAACAAAGATTATCTTAAATATTCCCTCAGTCAGAATCAGCTCATGTCAGGAGATAAAAGAGTCCCCTTATTTGGAGACCTTGAAGAGAAATCAATAAGGAAAAGACCCGCAAGATGAAATTGTTCTCTTTAAGGTCTATTCTATGATGCCTCATTGCCTGTAGGTCTGTAGTCTAAAGCTAAGGATAGGTCTCTGTCCATCCCAGCAGGGGAAAATGCAGTCCTTAAAGTGGGAGAGAAGAACTCACACATGAAAACCATCATAGGTGTCATCTAAAACTTGCCAGCAGAAACTGGGAGGACACATGGGGCGGGAGGTACATTGAGGGTATTTCACAGAGGTGGGAGGGGGGAAACCAGATATAAAGGCTGGATAAAGGAGAAATACTTAACATAGGGGAATTCATCCATGACTCAGAAATAAATCTCTTGGCTGCAGTCCCTTGGAGCTGACTCAGATATGCTAATGGATAATAAAATGCCTGCAGTAAAAGAAGTAGATATCCCTTAAATTCCTTGGCACACTTTTGAGGAAGAAATCAGAAAACTAGATGTGGTAGCAATGTTAGAATGATTTATTATGTAGACCGGAAGACCCAATGGGTAGTTTTCTTCATTAACATATTGCTGAATGCATGCATTCAGGTCTCCCAGAAACTCAGTGACTATCATCTTTATGCACAGATTGACAGTAGGACATTATGACAAGGGTTCCAGAACAGAGTGGCAACCACTTCTTCACAGTCAGAGGCAAAGTAGAAGTAGTGACCATAGTGAACAATAGCAAGGGAATCTGTGGTGATGGTTAACAGACGGATGTGTAGGAGGGACCAACGAATGTGTCATTTCACTTTTACCAGAAACAAGTGAAGAGTTGATAAGAGAGAGGGAAGGAGAGTAGAAGGTGGGGGTGGGGGGAGGAAGAATATGAATATCATAAACCTAACTTCATAGTCCTAACTTAAATTTCAAATTGAAGTCAATATATAGGCACAATGCCCACTGATAGAAAAGGAGGACAGATTCCACTGAGGAAGGGCTCAGGACACCTCTTCCAGTATACAGGATAACCATGACTTAAGACCAAAGAGACTTGTAGCCGTTTACCAGGAAAACTGTGTACTAGTAAACAAGTGATATGTAGGTAGTAGCAGAAGTGTTACCAGACACCCAAAATGCAATATGATCTCAATTTAGATTAAAATCTAAAATGACCCAGTTCTATGTTACAGTGATCCAAAATGCCTATAAAATTGTTTTTATCTGGGCACATTCTTCTACAATGTAATTCAGATAGATATAATTAATAGCTGGCATAGCCTCATTTGGTTATGTGAGCTGTAACCAAAAACCTTTAGGATAGGAAGGGACAAGAAAAAGCTGATGAAATGTCCCTATCTCCTCAACCCAAGATAGCAAATCAGAATAAATAGTTTATCTAGGAAGAATTGCAGAAACAAACAAACAAAAGAATGTGAATGAGCCTATGAAGATGGGACAAAATTGTTGATCTCGTGTTTTGTGTTAGTGACCTTTATAGAACAATCTCCATGAGACTTTGAACACTTAAGTGAACAGAATGACTCCTCATACAGGTTCACAGACAACGAATCTAGTGAGGAAGTTCTTCTTGGGTCCCAAATCATAGACTCTATCTCACCAAGCCTGGTGTAGCTACTATTGGATCAACCTGCTATCAGCAGTCTAATGCTGAATTTCTGATAGGCATCTTATTTTCAGATGACTATCTAGCCATTTTGTGGAAAGATGGTTATATTGAGCCTTTTTTATCTTGTGGATACCAGTGTTTTTTTTTTTTTTTTCCTCATCATAACTGAAACCTGCTCTGGATATGAGTTTCCCATTCATGCTCATGCTCAGAGGACAATTTTTGACAAAAACACAATGTAAAACATGCTACATTTAAAGGCATTGATATTCTGATTTCCTCAGGCAAATAGACCCATTTTATGGATGTTTAGCCATGGAATCCACTTACTATACAATATACACCATCTCTCCAATGCTACTGACTCAAGATAATGGTGGAATAGTCTGCAAAAGACTTAATAGAGGCATCAATTTGATGGCCATCTTTCTGTGAGTAGGAATTCTACTCTCTCAGTAGTGATATTTATTCTAAATCACTAATCATTATAGCATGTAGCAGTACTGTGTCCTCAATAAAGGTAATACACATGTCTAAGGATCACAGGGTGAAAGTGACATCATTGACTCTCACAAAGATTCTGTATAGAGCACTTGTCAAATTTGAACACTCAAAATATAAATTGAAAAAAATTCTTCCATTAGAGCAACATATGAAGGTCCTACTGAAAGTGATGTTATGCTCTAAATTTGAGTCCCTGAGGCGAGTAATCAGCAGGTAAAGTTAGACATCAGCATAATTTACACTGCTTCCCATGAAGACTTAGGATTTGTGTTAAATAGTTCTATACAATTGTGGCATAGGATAGTATGTTTGCAATGAAGAAGATTAGGTGAGATTTGTTTCTGTATCATGTTAAAAATGTGTATAAGAAACTCTAGCATCCATGATCAGAAAATAAAATAATTAAGATAATAGAGAGTTCAAATTCATTAATGTAATTCTAGAAAGCAACCCTATGTGAGCTAAAGTACTGGCCCAAGTGGAAGAAATGATGATGGATATCTGATTTGGCACTGGGACCATTTGCAATGGCAGCAGAAGTTGTAATTGATTCTCCTAATACTCTTTATTAAGCTTTTGCAGAGTTTTTGCCTGATCACCTTGATTCAGCAACAGAAGTTCTCTTTAGCATTGGCTCCTTACTACTAACTTGCAAGAAGGGTGCTAGAATAATACTTGTGGAAGAGTAAATCAGGACCATACAGAGGAAGGCCTGAGCTGTACTGCAGTGTCAACAAAGTACTCTGCAGATCCCATGGGTTCCTGTGGGCCTGGGGTGGCCTTTCAGAGTTCTCCCAAATTTGGTTGCTAGGGACTGTCACTGGATTGGGGCTGTGGCACTTGATGAGGCACTTCTTTTCAGTTGAAGGCAATGGCCAGAGAGGGACTCAGGTGACAGTTGTTGTCATCAACTTTCCTAGCAGCTGGTACACTTCAATTTGGAATGCGAAATGGAATCAAGGAACCACAGCATTTAGTAAGCATAGGAGCTTTGAGAACTAGAGAAAACAACTAGATCCCAAAGAAGAAAAGCAAGAGCCAGCCCAAGCTGTCAGTCTACCCAGGGTAGTAATGCCTGGACAGCAAAGCCTGGAAATGAGGAACATGGTCCTAGGAGCTTTCTGAGAACAATCCCAACTAGGTTGCTGACTTCATTTGTGATCCTGGATAAGTTCTTTCTGCCATTCGGTCCTCAGATTTATTAATTTATAATTTGGTTGTGTGTCTAATCAGTGAAATGGAGCTTTTGGCTGTGTCAATCTCGAAGGGTAATTATGAGAAGAAAAGAAGTTAGAAAAGGAGTTAATATTTTGCAAAACACTTCAGACAATGTCATCTCGTAAGTTCTTCAGAATGATTTTATTAATAAAATGAACCAGGAAGTAGCCTTTATAGCAACCCCTAGAAATAAGCACACAAAAAATTAATCATATAAGTGGATACCTGGCTACCACAGGCTAGAAAATCTTAGACAACAGAAGAAAAGGATTTTTCTTTAAAGGATGACGACAACTGACTAAATTGTGACAAGTTAAACTCTTTCAAATCTACATGAGAATGTGGGAATTATAATGCCATTTATAAAATTAAAATGTTTTATATTTAAGGTATATCAATACATGTAATTATGTTTTTAAATATTATAGGTAAGTACCATGTACCATTATAATAAATATAATAGAAACAAAGAATTCATGAAAATATCCTTTCTTCCCAGAAAGAAACAATACCCATGCTCTAGTGCATGTCTCTAACAACACAGATTACAAGACAATTTTGTTAGACTTATCCAACAAAACTTATGTCAAGGAATAAAAACATTATAATTTTAGAGATGATGATGAAAATTCAAAAAAATTTTTTTAAAAAGATGAATTCAGAAAGCCTGCTATGTCTTCAAATATTTTTCCTATTTGGTAATGGAGTAAGGATTTTATACACAAACCTAAGAGCAACTGTTCTGCTGAGCAAATTCAATGTCACATCCCTGTTCATTACTTCTTCAGGCTCCAACTCATTGCTTTTCTCTTTAATTTCTACCATGTACATTGGTCCAACTGGTTAGAAGATCTATTCTGCTCTCTCATGTATAAAGGCTGTGATGGGTGGGCAGCTTCAGTCCCTAGAGGTGTTTCTCATTACTGAATTCCTAGTATATATTTCTTTACATTGTAGTTGGATCACACATTTTTTGGAGTAAGACTCCAGGTCATACAGTGTCACAAATGCCAGGTGTATTTGGGAAAAATGAGAAGATAATATCCATTAATACCAGAAGATTATGAACAAATATATTCCCCAAGGGTAGGGGAAACAATGGATAGCTGAACTGGGGAAAGATTCCTTCATTTGTGGGGTGCTTAAAAAGGATTCTTTGTACTAAGCCAGAAAGACCTACAACAATTAATGAACACAGTCCATAGATCTTTTCCAATGGGTAACTAAAAATCTATAGCAGACCTTCCCAAATCCACAAATCTTCAACATTTAAGCACACACACACTCACAAATTGATTCCCATTTATTAATATTGTGCTTTTGGTTATTGATATCTATAGAAACACCTACTGAGTTTTTTTTTTTTTTAAGAATTAGACTGTGCCAAGGGGGAAAGATCAATTATTTTATTGCTGAGGACCATGTTTATGTTATTTATTAAACATTTTGAAAAATATTATCATCAGCTATCTATACTACACTTGACAATGACCAAAATTCTATTAAAAATGATACACTGAACACATTTCTCATTTCCAGTACGGACTGAAATGATTATAGTTTATATTGCCTGATTCACTGGACACATATTAAATGATGCTTATGAGGTGTCAAGCATGTTTTGAGTGGAAAGCAGACAAAGGTAAATAGGTCCTTGATCTCCTTGAGGATGAGTGAGACTGAGCAGAATGATTATAGGGTTTCAGGGGTTTTGTTCTTCTGGACCCTGGGGAGAAAGCCCACGGAAATCCATGGGATATTATCACAGCTGCATGTTGAAGTACAGGTGATGTGGTCTTCAATACAACAGTCCTTATCCTCAGGATATTCATTGCAGTGATGACTGACAGAGATAATGGACTGATGAAAACCAGGGTTGGGCATGGATCAGTCAGGAGCCATTTTAGCATGGGGAGGGAACTGTTCTGTTTTAACAGAGTCTACTATGTTATAACTCCTGAGATTAGATTCATGTTGCAATCATGTGTTAGATACAGTTGATCTTTGGACAACTCAGGTTTGAACCACATGGGTCCACTTCTATGTGGACTTTCTTTTCTTTCTTTCTTTACCTTGTTTGACAGATATGCAAAAATGTGAAAAAAATTCACAGATGCACCACATAGTCTAAAAGTATTTAAAAAAAGAAGAAAAATGAGATATGTCATGACTGCATTAAATAGGTGTAGATAAGTCCATTTTATCACTTATACAAAAAGATTTATACAAATCTTTTATAAAGAGTTAAAATTTATCCAAATTTATGCACATAAACACAGATCATATGTGGTATAATTTGTAGTCCAGATAAACATAAACAAATGTAAAGATGTAAAAATGAAGTACTAAATCATAACTGCATAAAATTAACTGTAGTATGTACTCTACTGCTATGATAATTTCATAGTTATCTCCTGTTGCTATTAAGGTGAGCTCAAGTGTTGTGAGTATCCACTTAAAACACTCTGTGATGCTAATCATCTCTGCATGAGCAGTTTTACTCTTCAGTAAATTGCATATCACAATAAAAACTGATCTCTGGCTCTTGTATATTTCTCTCTCTCTGTAAATACATATATAAAATCATCTCTCTATGTATAATCATATATATGTATCATCATCATATATCTCTCCCTCTTTCCCTCTCTCTCTCTCTCTGTGTGTGTGTGTGTGTGTATATATATATAATGCAAATATATACATAATGCATAATGTGTATTAACTTTTTACAAGTAAGACTTCTAGTCAACAGGAGGTTATCAGACATTAAGTTTTTGGGAAGTCAAAGTTGTACATGGATTTTCAGGGCACTGAAGCTCATTGTCCTTAGTCTTCCTAGAACTGTTTAAGGGTCGACTTTTATACCTAAGTAAAATATTATTATCACTAATATAACAAATGTTTACTTAATGTAAATCACGATCATAGTAATTAACAAAAATCTCTTAAATTGTCTTCCTGGTTCAATGTGAATAGGTCATATGTGTCTAGAAATTTATCAACATTCTCTAGATCTTCTAATTTATTATAGGGAAAGTTTTTAAATGAGTCCCTAATGATCTTCTGGATTTCAGAAATGTTTGTGGTGAAGCCCTTTTTCATTTCTAATTTTGTTGATTTGGGTCTTCTCTCTCATTCTTTTGATTAGATTGGCTAAAAGTTTATCAATCTTGTTTATCCTTTCAAAGAATAAACTTTGTTGTGTTGCTCCTTTGTATTTTTTATTCTCTATTTCATTCTTTTTAGCTCTGATCTTAATTATTCTGTCTCAACTGAATTCGGCATTAGTTTGCTCCTGCTTTTCTAGGGTCTTGAGATGTAGCATTAGATTGTTTATTTGGAATCTTTATGATATTCTTAATGTGGGCACTTAATACCATAAATATTGCTCTTAATATTGCCTCCATAGTGTCCCAGAACTTTTGTATGTTATATTGCTATTCTTGTTGTATTGTAAAATTTTTTCTCATTTCCATTATTATTCATTCCCCATTTCAATAACTATTGTTGAATCTTCATGTTTTTATGTGGTTTCTATAACTTTTTATTGAATTTCTACTTCAATACAGTATAATCTGATAAAATGTACAAGAGGTTATAGATTTTTTGTTGTTTAATAAAATTTGCTTTGCATCTTAAATATGGTCTATTTTGATAAAGTTTTCCATGAGATGCTGAGAAGAAAATGTCTTCGGCTATTGTTGGGTGAAATATGAAATGAATATTTATTGATTTATGGTATCATTTAGTTTGGAAGTGCTTTTATGATTTTATGTTTATATGACCTTTTATTGAAATGGGTGTATTGAATTTATAAATATTTTTGTATTGGGATCTATCTGGTTTAAAATAGTAAGTGTTTGTTTATGCAATTAAGTGCACTGATATTTGGGGTGCAAATATTTACTAACATCATATATTCTTGTTGAATTGTTCCCGTTAGCAATATGTAGTGATCTTCCTTATCTCTTTTGTTTATTTTTTTCTTAAAAGCTGTTTCGTCAGATATAAAAATTGTTACACCTAATTATTTTAAGACTCCATTTACATGAAATAACTTTTCCCATCCTTTTCTTTCAGTCTGTGGATATCTTTGCCTAGAAGATGAGTCTGTCACAAACAGCATATGGTTGAGTCTTGTTTTTAATCCATTTTGCCAGTGTGCGTCTTTTAATTGAATATCTGAGGCCATTGAAGTCACAGTTATTATGAAGAGATATTTATTATTCCCAGTCATTTTGGTTTGTTTCATAGATTTAATTTGTCCTTCATTTTCATTTTATAAATTGCTCTACTGGAAATCTTTATGTATCTGAGAGTATTGAGATTTGTTCTTAAGCACCAATTCATGTTATAAACACTGGGTAAATTAGAGCTAAAAGGAACTTACCTCAACATCATAAAGATATGGCAATCCCAAAGTCAACATCATAACAAATGGAGAAAAACTGAAAACATTTCCTCAAAAATCAGAAAAAAAGACAAGGGTGCCTGCTCTCACTATTCCTATTTGATCTGATTATTTAATCACAAGCCAGAGTAATCATGCTCCAAAGGAAATGAAAGGAATACAAGTAGGAAAAGAAAAGTCAAACTATTTCTGTTTGCTTATGAAATAATTCTATACCTAGAGGATCCAAATATTCCACCTGAAGACTGCTGGAGCAATAAATGAATTTATCAAATTAGTAGGGCACAAGATCGACACACACAAACCAATAACTTTCTTTTACTCAAATAATGAATCTGCTGAAAAAGAAGTGGAGAGGGGTTTCAAGATGGCGGACTAGAGTGTGGCTGCATTTCATGTTGCTCCAGGACTCAGGATTCAAGTAGAGGAGATATTGAGAGACTTGGGACCAACTCAAAGCCACTGGGTGAGTCTCTCGCATTGGGGAGGCATCCCAGATGGGGCGGTAGTCCCGGAGTGCAGGGAACTTTGTGAAGTAGAGTTGCCCAACAAACACCCCTCCCCCTGCTGGAGCTGTGAACTCGGACAACTGGGAGGATCGTAGAGGAGGCCGCTCAGCACAACGCTTAGACTTGGAGCAACCCACCGGAGCTCTGGGTGGCTGCCCAGAGGAAGAGGAGGAACACGGTGGGTTGCTACTTGAAGCCACCACACCGGAGCTCCAGGTGGCTGCGGTAGGAGGAGGAGGCGTGCGGCAGGACGCTTAGACTCAGAGCAACCTCACCGGAGCTGGGGTGGCTGCCTGGAGGAGGAGGTGTGCGGCGGGTCGCTTCCAGGCAATTAGGTGTGGAGCACGGTCCCAGGACCTAGGCAGCTTCTTGGTGGAAGAGCCGCACACAGACAAGCTGAGGGGCGGAGTGAAGGTTCCAGGACTGCGGGCAGCTTCTCTGAGGAGGGGCAGCCTAAGGAGACTCTTCTGCACTGGGTGAGGCTCCTAGGCCCAGAAGGTAGGTCTGGGCCCCTGGGAATGTTGCAGAGAAGGCTGCCCAGCCCAGGTGGTAGTTGTGGATTGAGGGGAACCTCTAGGAGGGGAACTGACCAGTGAGACCTCCCCATCGGGTGAATCTTCCCTGCCAGGTGAGGTTTTCCCACAAGGACGGTAAAACCAGAGACACAGGCCCAAACAGGCCTTGCCTCAGCCCGCAGCCTAGTTCCCCTTTGGATGACCATTGGTCAACAAGTGGAGATACCTCTGCCCACTAGCAGGGAATATACCCCACCTGAAGGCCACCACCCCTAGAGAGGCGGCTTCCTTGTGGAGCACCACATTATCAACTTCCTCCAAGACGTCAGGCTACTGAAAGCTAAGAGGGGATGTACTAGAAATCATCAGGGACACTATAAGTCAATAGAGGAAATCTGCAATATCTCAGCGGTCCACTGATACCTGAACAATATGAGAAAACAAGGTAAGAAAATGCCCCAAACAAATCTAGATGTTACATCAATAAAATCCAATGACAACATGGCAGAAGAAACGACAGAAAGGGAGTTCAGAATGTACATAATTAAAATGATCAGGGAAGCAAACGATGAGATGAAAGAGCAAATGCAGGCATCGAACGAGAAGATGAAAGAGCAAATGCAGGCATTGAATGAAGAGACGAAAGAGCAAATGCAGGCATCGATGATCACACAAATCGACAGTTAAAAGAGCAAATACAGAAAGCAAAAGATCATTTCAATAAAGAGTTAGAGATATTGGGAAAAAAAACAAACACAAATCCTTGAAATGAAGGAAACAATAAACCATATTAAGAACTCCACAGAAAGCATAACAAATAGGATAGAATACCTGGAAGGCAGAACCTCAGATATTGAAGACAAAATATTTAACCTTGAAAACAAAGTTGACCAAACAGAGAACATGGTATGTAATCATGTACAGAATCTACAAGAATTATGGGATATCATGAAAAGGCCAAATTTAAGAATTATTGGGACTGAGGAAGGCTTAGAGAAATAAAACAAAGGAATGGACAATCTATTGAATGAAATAATATCAGAAAATTTCCCAAATCTGAAGAATGAAATGGAAAATCAAGTACAAGAGGCTTATAGGACTCCAAATACACAAAATTACAACAGACCCACACCAAGGCACATTATAATGAAAATACCTACCATACAAAATGAAGACAGAATTTTTGAGAGAAAAGAACCAAATTACATTCAGGGGGAAACCAATACAGATATCAGCAGATTTTTCAAACCAGACCCTAAAAGCTAGAAGGGCCTGGATCAACATTTTTCAAGCCCTGAAAGAAAATGGATGCCAACCAAGAATCTTATATCCAGCAAAACTTACCTTCAGATTTGACGATGAAATAAAATCCTTCCATGATAAACAAAAGCTAAAAGAATTTACAAAAAGAAAGCCAGCATTACAGAACATTCTCAGTAAAATATTCCAAGAGGAAGAGGTGAAAAACAAAGAAGCAAATCAGCAAAGGAAGGAACTATCCTAAAGGAATTGTCAAATAAAGGAGAAACCAAGTCATTAAAAAAAAAAAAAATGAGCCAAATGACCGGGAATACAAATCATATCTCAATAATAACCCTGAATATTAATGGCCTGAATTCATCAATCAAAAGATTAGACTGGCAGATTGGATTAAAAAGAAAGATCCAACAATATGTTGCCTGCAAGAAACTCATCTCATAGAAAGAGATACCCATAGACTAAAGGTGAAAGGATGGGAAAAAACATACCATGCACATGGACTCACCAAAAAAACTGGGGTATCCATCTTCATTTCAGATAATGTGGACTTCAAACCAAAGTTAATCAGAAGGGATAAAGAAGCACATTTCATACTGCTTAAGGGAAGCATAAATCAGTATGCCTTTACTCAATGTACAAACAGAGAAAAACATGTATCCCATTTGTTTACAATAATAAAAAAAAAGGGAAAATAAAAACCAAAATAACCTTTAAAAGAATAAAATTCTTAGGAATTAATTTAACAAAATTAGTAGAAGACTTGCCTACTGAAAATTTTAAAGCTTTTGAAAAAAATGAAGATCCAAAAAACATTAAATTTAGAGTTAGTATATGACCCATCTTTTTTACTTTAGGTGTAGATAAGCTCAAGAGGTATGAAAAAATATGCCAATACACAAAAATTATATATGAAAAATCACACCAGTGCTATACATAATATTCAAAAATAAAATAATCTAAATAACCATTAACTGATTAATGGATAAACAATGTCACAATTTCAGTCAATTGTATATTATTCAGCAATAGAAGGAAATATTCTTATATGATACACTTGTGAACTTTGAAACCAATATCTTAAGTGAAAGAATCCAGTTGCAGATTGTATAATTTAAATTATATGGAATGTCCAGAAAAGCAAGCACATAGAGACAGAAAGTAGTTTAAAGGTTGCCTGAGGATGGAGGAGGGGGATTTGAGAGTGATTGCTAAGAGGTATAGGGTTTAATTTGGGCTGATGTAAAAAGTCTGGAAATCTATGTTGGTGATGTTTGTGCAACCTTGGTAATATAATAAACACCTGTGAATTGAAAAAAAAAAAAAAAAAGAAAAGAAAAAAAAAAAAAACCCACCCAGGTCTTGCAGGGCTGCAGGTAGTGTGCTTGACCCACAGCTGTGTCCAGGGTGTGGTATGTGTGTCTTAGTCCCAGAGACCCAGGCTGAAGCAGCTATGTATGCTGGGCACTGCCTCTTGTCCCCAGAACCCTAAAAAATACAGAGCTTAATGCAGTACATCGCCACAAACCTCACTGCTTGACACTAGGTTCTCTAAGAAACCTGCTGAGAGGTGACAACACCAAGAGGAGGCAGCCCCCTGGAGTGGGTGCTGTAGGACCAGGCATCCTGCTTGCTCAGTTGCCTGCTTCCCAGCCCTTGCAGGGACTTCATTTCCAAGCTGTTTTCCCCACTGCCATGACCCAGGATGGCAGAACCTTGTCCCCTGATGTCTCTGGGGGCAATAAAGAATGCTTTAGGGAGGAAATGCCATTTAAACACCTAAAGAAAAATGCCCGTGAATGCCAGTGTGTATCTGTCTCCAGGATGCCAGGCTCTGATGCACACTGTTGTGGGAGCCGCAGAGCCTCCTCTGCCTTCTGGTTCAGTCCCTGAGAACAAGATAGAAGGATCCGAGTTCCTATGGGCTGGGTTAGACTGGAGAATAGGGCACAGTGATGCTGGGGCAATGACCTGGCTGACTGTCATGGCTGGTTTGATACACCCTGCCCAGTGTGAGCCCTGAGATCAACTTGCCTGCAAAGCCTGACCCGCTGCTAAGCTGGCTATGTGGGGATGGCCCCAGGAAAGAGCTGGCATTAGGATGGGGCAGCTGTAAAAAACCGAGGCTCTGAGCATGTCCTGAGGCAAAGCCCCAACCTGGGGCTGGGGTTTCCCAGCTGTACGTCAGGGAAAATGGCCATCATTTCACCTGGCATTCCCACCTCACTATCACCTTGCCTGGTATCTCTGCCAACTGTGGGACCACGGGCAAGTTACTTAACCTCTCTGAGCCTTGGTTTCTGAATTTGTAAAATAAAGTAATAATCACAATAAACCATAATGATACCCACTTTTCACAGTTCTGTGAGATTTAAAGAAGACCTTCTTTTCCAGGCTGTCATTCCCTGATGCCCTAGTGTGAGCATGCCTTTTATTTCACCTCTTATCTGTTCTGACTATTCAGCAAGCATTCCATACTTGTCATAAATTTTATTATGGGTAAAATAATGAATGTATGAAATACTGAATGGATACTGAATGTGTAAAATAATAAAAATAATTAATTAAAAAAAAGAAGTGGAGAGATTGCTCCAGTCACAATAACTTTAAAAATGAAACCTTAGGAATAAGTCTAACTAAGGAGTTGGAAGACCTTTACAATGAAAATTTCTAAGCACTGAAGAAAGAAATTGAATAAGAAATTAGAAGATGGAAAAACCTACCATGTTCATGGATAGGTAGACTTAACATTATCAAAATGGTCATATGGCCAAAAGCAATCTACATATTCAACACAACACCTACCAAAAATTAATGCCATCCTTCACAGAACTAGAAAAAACAGTTCTAATATTTATATGAAAGAATAGAATACTGGATATCCATATGAAGAAGACTGAATCTGAATCCCTACTTGTCACCCAATCACCTCAAAGTTGATTACCTAGGAATTAGAACAGAAACATTGAAACTGCTAGGAGAAAACATAGGGTCAACCCTCCAATACATTAGCATGAACACCAAATTCCTTAATAAGACTACTAAGTTCAAGAAATGAAATAAAATATCAGTAATTGGGATAACATCATATTAAAAGCTTCTGCATAGTAAATAATATAAGAGGGTGAAGAAAGAGCCTACAGAATTAGAGAAAATCTTTGCTAACTACTCCATTGACACAAGATTAATATTTAGAATACATGAAGAACTAAAAAAATTAACACCCCCCCCACACACACACATGAATAACCAGCTCATTAAATTTTCAACAGATCCAAAAGACATTTCTCAAAAGAAGAAATTCAAAGAGCTATCATATATATATATTATTTTTTTCTTTTTTTTTTCTTCAATATCCTCAGCGATCAGGTAGATGCATATCGAAAATGCAGATTTCATCTCATCCCAGTTAGAGTGGCAAGCGTCAAGAATACAAATAATTATAATTTCGGGAAAGAATGTGGGGCAAAAGGTACATTTAAATACTATTGGTGGGACTGCAAATTAGTATAAGCACTTTGGAGAGAGTATGGAGATTCCTCTAAACCTAGGAATGGAGCCACTATATGACCCAGCTATCCCACTCCTTGGTATCTATTCAAAAGAAGTAAAATCAGCAACACAATTCACAATAGCCAAATTAGAGAACCAGCCTAGGTATTCATCAATAGATAAATTGACAAAGAAAATGTGCATAGATACACAATGGAATTCTACTCAAACATAAGGGTGAAATTATGTCATTTGCTGGTAAATAGAGGTCATCAAGGTAAGTTAAATAAACCAGACTCAGAAAGTCAGGAATTAATGTGTTTTCTCATATGCAGAAACTATGAAAAAAAAAAAAAGGTCCAGGGGAATCTCGTGTAAAGAGAAGGAAGATCAGTAGAGACGACATGGACGACCAAGGAGAAGGGAGGAGACAACAAAAAAACAAAAAAAGATGGGAACATGCCCAGCACTTGCTAAAGAGAGAGAGAGTGAAAGAGAAAGGAAAAGAAGTACAGCTCAGTGGTAGAGAGAGGTACTTGGTATGCATGAGTCCCTGAGTTTAGTCCGCAGCATGTGAAACGAAACAACACAAAACCCCAGTTTACATGTAGAACAGTCACTGCTGATGTATTCTACCAAGCATTTCTCTACTTCTTTGATGGCTCCACCACCACATGCAGATACAACCATGACCTCAGGGTCAATACTGATATGAGAAAAGCAAACAAGTGAGCAAGCCCTGAACTGCCCTGCTCTTTCCTCCTAGGGCACTTCACTTCCAGGTGGCATCAGGAACACATGTGGTATGTGTAAATAATTCATGCAAGTCGATTTATTGTTCTGGATGAGTAAAAGACAAATAAGAAACCTGGTGGAATTTGAAAGACAACATCTACACTTCACAGCTGTAAAGGTAAAACCCTTTTACTTTGTTTCTAGAGAAAACAGAAAATAAACTCATTTGTATGATGATAGAAAGAAAAAACATGAAGTTAGTTCAGACTTTCAGTTAGTTACTTTGTTTATTCCTATTTGTGAACTTCCAATTTAATCTTAGAACTGATACAAAATATTTTTTAATAATTCTCCTTTCTTTAAGAGGAATTCTTCAACAAAGAGAAGCTAAAATTATCTGAACTGCAATGAGACATTTGTGTTATTATATTGAATATCATCAATATTTACTGATTTCTATAGACAAAATTGAGGAAATGCTGTTAGTACGTTATTGATTTGAGTGATTTATTTTTGAGTAAAACTATAAATGAGAGTTTTTTTTTTTTTTTTTTTTTTTTTTTTTTAGAAACTATTAAGAATGGACAACATATCACTAAGATTCTGAGGCCCAGAAAAGCACCTTTTCAACGTTTACATTTGATAGGTGAGAAAGCCTAAGCTCTAGATTTCTGGTCAAATATATAACTGCTCTTAATTCCAACTAAATTATAAAGATAATGAATATCAGCATATGTTTTCTTAATAAGATAAGGAAATAAGGGCAAGACATTGTCCATTCATCTTTGCTTTAGATTAGTAATTGTAAGTACTTCCTCCGTTGGAAAGCTAGAATGGAGAAATGCAGGTTAGGAATGCAGTTATGTTCTGTCCTAAGAAAAATTGTGATCTAAGAAATAGAGAAAATAGGAGAAAAACAAGTGAATATGAAACAAATAGTGATTAGTATTAATGAGGAGACCAGTGTAGGCTGGGACAGACATCAGTGGTGTGTGGGGTTGGTTCCTTAGATAGGAAGGAGGGGGTATGTCAGATGGAGCAGGGACTGTCTCAGGGATAGAATTCTCTTTGCACAACCTCCAGAATCCCCCTGGAGACTTTCTTGTGTGAATCTCTGAAGCAGCGCTATGATTTTAATATGTCACCTTAAGTAGATTGAGAGATGACTAGGGGACTGGTAAAGCACTGCTTCTGGGTGTCTGTGAGGGTGCCTCCAGAAGATACTGGCTTGATGAACTAGGTATGGAGGATCCACCCTCAATATAGGCAGGCATCATCCAGTGAACTGGGGTGCTGGATGGAACAAAAAGGCAGATCAAAGATCTTTCTCTGCATCTGGGAGCCGGAGTACCCTTCTCCTCCTGCCCTTGCACAGTAGAATTCCTGGTTCTCCACTCTTTGACTCTGGAATTTGAACCACCATTGTCCCTCCACTCCCAACTTCAAAGTTCTTGGGACTTTGGTCTCAGACTGAGAGTCACAGTCTCTGTTTTCCTGGTTCTAAGAATTTCAGACTTTTACTAAGCCAAGGTACTAGCATCCCACTCATTCTATCTCCAGCTTGCAGTCAGTCTTTTCTGAGACTTCTCAGCTTCATAATAACATAACATAATTCCACTAAATAAATTCCCTCTCTCTTCTCTCCCCTTTCCTTCCTTCCTTCTTCCTTCTTTCCTTCCTTCCTTCCTTCCTTCCTTCCTTCCTTCCTTCCTTCCTTCCTTCCTTCCTCCTTCCTTCCTTCCTTCCTTCCTTCCTTCTTCCTTCCTTCCTTCCTTCCTTCCTTCCTTCCTTCCTTCCTTCCTTCTTCCTTCCTTCCTTTCTTTCATTTTTCTCCTCCTCCTCCTCCTCCTCCTCCTCCTCCTTCTTCTTCTTCTTCTTCTTCTTCTTCTTCTTCTTCTTCTTCTTCTCTCTCTCTCTCTCTCTCTCTCTCTCTCTCTCTCTCTCTCTCTCTCTCTCTCTCTCTCTCTCTTTCCATTTGGTTCTGTCCCTCTGGTGGACCCTAACTCCATATGAAAGCTAATGCAAACTGATGAAATAAAAATGTAAATTGAGACAATACAAATGTAATCATATATTTGATGAATGCATACTGATTATTAATTAAAAATTAAAATATAATGTTTTATTGATAGTCATAAGCAGGTGAAGGTTAATAGAATTTCATGGACACATTTTTTGAGCTGAAATTATTCCCAAATGCCTGTTATCTAAAGCACTGCTCACAGAGAACTACAGTAATACCGTATGATGGAAACATACTTAAGCTACTCTAGAAGGAATACAAACATTACAGTTGAACCACAGCCTCTTGAAGGTCAACCTTACTTTTCATTTTTGTGTGAATTATGCTTATCCCCTTGAGCTCAGTCTGGTAGGGCAGGGAGGCATGCTCTCAGCTGCTGCGTTACTACAGACCTGTGGGTGCCAGGTTGGATGCGTTGTGAAGGGGTGAGAAGTGCTCATTGATTGATTAAGGAGGATGGGTAAAGACAACACAAAACCTCCATTTAGGGGCTGTTACTTCTACCTGGCAATTATTTGAGTAGGACTCTGGCATGTTTCAGTTTATATATGGTCACTGAGTGAAAGGGGGACAGAGAAGAAGGAATTAATTTTGCAATTTGGGCACTTTTAGCCTTGAAGCATTGTGCAGACACTTCAGTGCTAGAGAGTATCAGGAGTAGAAATCAGATGATGGCAGGGCAAACGGAAGAAATTACTAGGTTGTAGAATCTGTCTCTAGATAGTGACACCAGTAATCTAAGTGAGATAATTCCAGTGATGCATGGCTATGCATTTGATCAGAATGTCACAGATACAAGGTGAATTCTATTCATAAAATGCACAGCAGTGGTAACCAGATAGAGTTAATGCTGGTTTGAGACTCTACCTAGCTGATTAGGAGAAAGGCAATGACACACTCCCAAGGGCTGGCAGGTTGTCAGATTTCTATGAAACTAATAGTACAAGAAGGTTCTGGAGAAGTGGGGAGGTATTAGTTGTCCAACTTATGAGTTTCCCAAAACATCTTCTGGGCACAATCAGTTGGTAAGAGGGATTTGTGTTTTGGTGGGACAATGCAAACACAAGAGAAATTCAAAATGTTAATAATATGAATTTCAGAATTCCTGGGTAATATTTGTGAAGGATACTAAAACACTAGGTTTATGTTGACCCAGTAACCTCACGGTCTAAATGTTACATTTGCAGCTGGACAATTGGAAGGAGCAGATTGTGTGTATGTGTGTGTGTGTGTGTGTGTGTGTGTGTGTGTCTGTGTCTGTGTCTGTGTATGTGAAAGAGAGAGAGAAAGAGAGAGGAAGAGGAGAGGGAGAGAGAGAGAGAGAGAGAGAGAGAGAGAGAGAGAGAGAGAGAGAGAGAGAGAGAGAGAGAGAGAGAGAAAGAGAGATTACTATAGTAGAGTAGGCTGGTAAAATGTTTGATGATCAGCTCCTTGGGGAAAAGTTTTGTTTTGTAGCATTTGCTCATTTCCAAGGTGTGAATACTTCCTGCGTCCATATGACTGAATGAAGTCAGAAAAGTATGTAAAAAAATTTATTCTTAGAAGCTTATGCAAGAAGTCTCCAGTATGTCACTATTCTTTTTCTTTCCACATGATTTTATCTGTGAAAAATTTGGTTTACTAAGAGGTCACTTCTTTTGAAAATCTTTTAATTAGCTATTTCAGTTTCCAGATGCTTAATTTATTGGTGTATCCATTTCTGTTGTCATGAAACACTTGGATTGTTTTATGAATCCCAAGGATTATTTAAAATCCAAAAGAGCCAGTCATACTTCTGAATTCCAAACTTGGAGAAAAGTCACGGACATTGGATCAGTAACCTCCTGTCAGAATGGAAAGTTCCAGTTCTTTTATGTCTATGGCTACCATGTAGCATCTGAGTCCCAGAGCTGGCCTCATCTTAGTCCCTGATGGATATATCATGGAGGGCACCATCAGTTTTTAGAGATGGGTGACACCTTCCCAGTATCATTCTTGGTAATACTCACACTCTCAGTAATTATCTCCAAAATCCATTTTCTCAGTGTCAGAGGATTCAGGCAGGTCTGGTAGGGAGACTTTACCTCCTCTCTTTCATTCCTCCTTTCTCATCTGTTAGTTCCTCTTCTTCCATTACTTATATGCAGAAGTGCCTGTGTAGAGAAATGGAACTGTGATGATATGTCCATCAGACACACAAGAGAAGTTTACAGGCTCAGTGTTGGGCCAAGCTGACTACCCTCACAATTGCCACAAGCTTGTAAACCACAACTTTTCAAATGACTATTGTCCACGGACCACGTACTGTGCTATGTACTGGCACCCAGAGTAGAGATTTTTAGTTCTATGCAAAGAAAGAAAAAAGAAAAGAATGGTAATTACCAAAATATTTAATATAATTAAAGCAGAATGGAAAAACATGGCTATCGGATAGAGGGATAAAAGAAAGATATTATTTATAATATCTCCATAAAGTTCCAATGCCTTTCTCAGCAGTGGGTATTTGGAGCCCTAGGCCAGTTTTCACATACAGTTTTTTTTACATTCTTTTCTTTGTGTCTATACAATTATTTTTCTGACACACTGCCAAACATTGGTAGAAATGAGCAAGGATCTCTGTAGTCTCTGAAGATTTTCTGGGTTACTTAAAGCTTTGGGCTCAGAAACAATAAGGAGAATTCTCAAGATTTATTTCAGCACCTTGTCAGAAAAGTTTGTAGAAATATCACATTTAACTGTGGGGTGCTTAGAGGTTGCACTTTGGCATAGAGTTCAGTAGTTTTTTAGCCTTGATTCTAAGATGTTTTATTCTGAAAAGTATTTACTTCTGTTCCAGCTCTTGGAAGTGAGTTTGTTTTGTTTTGCTTTAATGCCTAATAATATGTTGTTGATTTTTTGCTCTAATGAAAGAAGAAAATCTTTAAGTGCTAGAAAAATCATCATATGATTGGTAATGAAACGATTTATAATAATCTCCAGTCTTCTAAACAAACCCACGATTTTTCTACCAGTATTTTAAAAAAATGTGATATTTTAACACAAGCTCTTTGGGTTTTCCAAGGGAATGGCTTTATTGCTGAAAAATATTACTCACACCAGTCTCTTGAAATTATGAGAATAGTCCTACTAGCATTTTCAGAACTTTAATTAAAAAGAACTAGTGTGTGTCCTATCCCTTCACAGGCATCATGTACTACTGTGGAAAGGTGGAGCCCATACTGCTGTCCACCTTTCTGCCCAGCAGGTAGAGGAGCTTCCCCCTCTCCACCCCTGCAGGACTTGCATCAACAGACCCTGGAGCATCACAGACCTGAGTAGACCTGGAACAGTTCAGTGACTTGGATTTCACTCCCAGCTTTACCTCTTACATGCTTGTTATTTTGAGCACATTACTTGGTTCTTCTTTGTCTCAGTTTCCTCATCTATATAATGGGGATAACAATATCTACATCACAACTTCTTTTCAAATTTATATGAGCAAATGTAATATAACCAGAACATTGCCGGGCCACTAGCAAGTTTTCAAAAAAGTTATAGATTTTGTTATGATTATCACAGTTTTTAATAATTGAAGTTGCTGCCATTACCACTGACCTTCAAACAGGACCTGTCAGAATTCCCATTATAATAAAGTACATTCTGTTCTCACCATGTCGTCTGTAACTGAAGGGAAATGTCCCCTCCCCTGCAGCATAAGTTCCCCTGGGAGTGTACCTTCTGAAATGTTGGGTTTTCTTTAGCATGAGATATTCTCTTGTATGAAATTTCAAAAATTAATTTTTCATGAATTAAAAAATGGCTGTCAGGCAGGTCTCACTCACATATTCCAAAGTTCTGATTAGTGCTCTGCACATCTGTTTGATGTGACTGTAAAACTGGGTTACTTTTGGTGTGCCAGTGTGACAGTAGTTATTCTTTCAGACTGGTATCTTGGGAGAGGATTCCTTATTAAAAAAAAAATGAGTTTGCCTACCTCCCTTTCTCCCTATTCTGCCTTTTACCACAGAATGACACACAAAGAAGGTCCTTATCAGACACCTACCTCACAATCTTGAACTTCCCAACCTGCAAAGCCATGATGCAATAAATTCCTCCTCATTATAAATTACTGTGTCTCAGATATTTGATTATAGCGACACCAAATGGACTAAGACGATCCTCAATAATTTCCACTTTGTGACTCTTTATAGTGTAATCAAAATCTAAATACACTTGGGAAGAGTTCCTTGGAATTTGTTTGATTCTGTCTCCCATGTCTTTCAGACTTGTCTATTTGGCAGCATCCTTTTCAGCTATCACATGTATTTGCATTATTCCAAATCATCGTTGTGGTTTTCACTAGGACCACTCCTTCTTAACATCCTTACTTCTCATATTTATTTCATACTCAAGGAAATTAAATGATAATGATAAAACATCAAACTGCCAGAAATATATTTGGGAGCAAAGGTAAATGACAGAACTCAGGAAGGCATGCAGACCAGCATGGGCATGTTAGAGAGCCACGAGGAACAAGCCTCGTAGATGTCTCCCAGTTTGTTCCCTTCAGGGAGTGGACAGTGAGTCTGGGAGCCACGAAGGTCAGTGTTCAGGAGGAGAGTCTGTAGTGAATTTGCTGTTAACTCTGTGAATATTTTATCTTCAGTTTCTCTGTAGTGTAGTTTTTCTATGCAGAGTGGAACACTAATAATTGTCTGGTACTTGTGTTCTCTTCTCACATAAATAGTAAAATTTACTAATTCATATTGGAAATACTTATTTAATATTGTTCAAAAAGTATAATTGATTTAAGACTTTTTGATTTATTATTATTATTTTTTAATGGCAATGTTGTTTCTTAAAAGGTTATACATGGGAGTTTATAAGCAAATGGATTACTGAGCCCATAAAATCCAATTTTCAGTTATTTATAGTCATACTTCCTAATGACACCATTCATCTTCCTTCTGTTTGTGTGGTATGTTCCACTTTTCGCAGCTTCACACCCTCCATTGACATTGGAATCCTGCTCATTATTTGTTTTTACAAGATTGTTTGAAATTGTAAAAATTTAGTTAACTGTTTTCATCATTAATTTTACACTTTTAACTATTTTTGCAACTAATCGATTTTCATGAATTAAATAGGTAACACCACACAATAGAAATAGTAACACTAATCAACAACTATAGGTAACTTGAAATAGCATGAAATTACCTTAGTCAAAATGTAATGCAATTTAAGTTAATGTGATTAGACATAGATCAAGATTTAGTTTCCATACCATATGCATAATACTTTCAGTTCCTGGTGATTATTAATATAACTATAACGAGGGTTTTTTTTTTTTCCTACTAACAATCATTATACCATATGAGGAGTGCATTATATGTATATGTTTGTATATGTATACACCTGTGTTAAGGATCAGGGAGCAGGGACAGAGAGATGAGAGGGTATTAGAATCCTGATTCTTTTAAATGAAAATGCTGACCTGCCTGTGGGCCTCCTGCAGGATACAGGTCTATAAGCCACACTTTGGGGAGCAGTACTGGAAGCCCTGGCATTGGTCCTGATCATCAATCACCCTACCCCTCCCTTAAGTGTGTTCTCCTCTTGGGACCTATCCCAGTCCATTCTGTGTGTCTGTAACAAAATATTCAGTTTCATACTTTATAAAGTAAAGAGGTTTAATCAGCTCACAGTTTGGGAGGTAGAAAATCAAAGATTGGGATGGCCCATCTTTTTTTGCCTCTGGTGAGGGCCTTCTGGCCTGGCTATGTTATAACCGATAGTAGGGAACATATACAAGAGAGAGCATATGTCAAGAGATGAAACAAGAAACTGAGAAGGAGACAGGCTTCCTCTGTTATAGCAACCTGCTCATGCGGGAACAACTCTACTGCTGGGATATCTAACCCATTCTGGGAGACCAACATCAGTCTCTGCTGAGAGTAGTGTCCCATGACCTAACCACCTTCCACTAGACTCCGCTTCTTAAAGATTCACTGCCTCTCAATGCATTTAGATAAGGGACCAAGTTTAAAAAGCACATTAACCTTTGGAAGGCAAACCCAGTCACAGTGGGACCTTTTCTTTTCCATGTCTTTTGGTAGTGCCAGTCCAATCCATTAGCAAAGACCAGCTTCCCAATGGAAATGTTCTCTTTTCTTCCTGGCGCTCTTGCATCTCTTTGCAATCTTATCCAGCTTTGCCAGAAGCCACTGGGAAAGGCCACCTAGGGGCCAGTGTGTCCCTTCTTCTTGTGCTTATAAAACCAGGGAGGCACTGCGTGCTCAAAAGAGTCTTGTTCTAACACAACACATTCTTCTATTATCTTACTTTTCTCTGTAGACACATACTTGGTCTCAACTGTCACTCCTTTACAGCTGTGCAAAGATGTTGTTTTCACATGTGCACGTACAAAGTCTCAAGCAGTCAGGGTCCATGATGAGACAGAGGACTCTGTTTGAGTTTTGTAGATGTCCTAATCATTTGCTTTGACAGAATTAAAGAGCATGCCACGGACCTGAAAACCATTGCATCACTAATTAAAGTTGAAGGCCATGTGAGGTTATCACCAATGACGCTATGATGACAAGGCTGGAGAACGTACCTGTAAGTCAGGTAATCCGAACTCACCTTCTGATCAAACAGATGTGAAGATGGTTAAAAATGTCATCTTTCAAGGACGTTAGTAAAAATTGATACAATCATCACAGTGTAAGCAAAATACAATTATCTAAGTTAAATGAGAAACAGTAAGATATTACTTCTTTTTAAGCTTTTACAGTCCCTAATATACTTCAGGATGACTCAAATATACGTGTATTTATGTCTAGACATTAAAAAGTAGAATTTAATTATCATAATACGTCGTCTTTGACACTAAAAATGTGTAGCGGTCAGGGGGTCATTGTATTTCCTTTGTAAAATGAAAATGCTTAGAAAAGACATTATGGAAAATGTTCACAGGATACTGCCTGAGGAAAGTAATAAAAACTGACACCCAATCTCCCAGGTTTGTGTAGGCATTTTATTAACTAGAAATAGCACATTATTTGTGCTCTGTGGATCTCAACTCTAATCTTTGGATCCAGTAAGCAAACCTGGCCCTGCTCCTTTCTCAATTTCCCACTGCCTCTCATGGTAACCTTTTACAGTGTCTTCCTCCTCTTTCTGCATGGAAATTCTGGCTGCTGTGCTCTTGCTCCATTTTTTTCCCCTCCTGTTTCCCTACACCCATGCCCCTGCCATAGCTGATGTGACTCACTTTCCTTCCCCATGCCAACAGGAAGCTGGGTCTGGAGTAGAGGTTCATTTGGCACCAGGGAGTCTGAAATGGGAGACAGAAGAGCCCACCAAGCAACAGCATCTTCAGCAGCACAGAGATGGGCGGGGAGGAAGGGTGGCTTTCACTGCTGAGGGTGAGAAGCATCCCTGAGTATAGGTTGCTCTAACATCAGACTACAGGCCTTTTGCTGACCCATAGAGACAGGCACATGCCAGGGATCACTTGGATTTTTTACATTTACACTATCATATTTCTTCTTCTAAATACTTGTTTGTCCACTTCCTCTTTCTTTTCAGCTCTGGACAGATTGCTACTCATTATTTTATAAAGAAATGTGTTGTTGCAAAGCCCTTGTATGAATTTACCCCTCAGCTGACTCACTCCATAGATCATGGAGCAATTGGATAAAGGATGCTTTTAGGGCTGGGAGTGTGGTTCAGTGGTAGTGGACTTGCCTAGCATGAAAAAGGTACTGGGTTCTAACATCAGCACCACAGGATTAAAAAAAAAATTATTTTTTCCCTAAAATACAGTTTGTGTGTGTATTTTCTAATATTGCCAAATCTGATGCCAACCAAATATACAGATGTGGTCCCTGACTTATGATGGTTTGAGCTACAATTTTTTAACTTTATGATGATGTAAAAGTTCTTTTATTGAATAGAGACTGCTCTTTGAATTTGGGATTTGTATCCTTTCTTGGGTTTCTATGGTCCTCTCTCACGATGCTGGGCAGCAGCAGCCACAGAATCACAAGGGACAGCAGCGAGACTCTGCAGTATGCTGTGTAGTTAAGCAAGATGTCCTGCAGGTTAGATAAACTAAATGTATTCACATAGCTATTTTCAAATTCTGATGGACTTCACGGCAACCTTACAAGGAAAATAGTATCATTACTAAGTATATTCGTGGTCTCCAGTTTTCTTTGATTGGGTAATAAGTCTTTCGTGATAGGCTAAAGTGTCAAAACTGTTTAGTAAAGATCTTAGAATTAAAGGAGCAGGTCTTTAGTCAAGACAGAAAAATTTATAACTACCACCTTTGTCTGATCTGTGAATATGCAATCAAATATAATTGCATTGCAATCACTTTTTGTCTTTGATGAACTCTTGTCTAAACTCAAGATTTAACTAACTGCTGGAGTTTTAAAATTGTGTGTGTGTGTATATACTTGTTTCTGATTTACCTATTTTTTTTTTTTTCCCCTCTACAATGCCCCTGCTTTCTCCTAAAATTTAAAGTAAATGCTGCTACAGTTTGGATCTGGAATGTTCCCTAAAGGTCCAGATGATAAAGGCTTGGTCACCAGGCTATGATGTTATTGGGAGGTGGTGGAAACTATAGGAAGGGTCTATGGGAGAAAGTTGGATCATTGGAGCACAACCTTGAGGAGGATGCTGGTAGCAACTCTTGCCCCTTCTTCTCTAATTTTGCTTTCCAGATGACATGAGGGAAACAGGCCTCTTCTGTCAACCACAAGCTCCCACTGCCATGATGTGCTGTGCCACCACAGGCCCAAGGCAAGTGGGCCAAATGACCATGGACTGAAACCTCTGAAACTGTGAGCCAAAATCAGCCTTTCCTCATTATAACTTGTTTATCTCAGGGGTTTGTTGCTATAAGGAAAAGCTGGGTAACATAATGGATTGTTTAAGTTCATTGAGGCAATTATAGGATTGGCTTAAAAATGAGGGAGCAGATTTGGCTTTAGATGACCACAACTGTAGAATACAGAGGAAGGTGAAAGTTAAGTACTCAGACAACTAAGGTGCACTATTGACTACTGAGTATCCAGAAAACTGAAGTCCTAAGGTAAAGCAAGGCGACCTCCATGATACTGGTCTGATACTCAGATAAAGTACAGGGGGTCTAGAATCCTAAGAATATTCTCACTGAATGAAAGGTTACTAAATAAGGTGATTCTAGACCCAAATGATCATTTTGGTTTTTGTCTTTCTAGTTTCTGTGAAGCCTAATGAATTTTATTGAAAGACCAGCCTTTCAAGGTCTGTCATTAGATAATAGGAACTGTTTAAATGGACATATTTTATAATAAATAAATAAACAAACAAATAAATAAAATGGGGACACATATGTATACACTATAGGGAGAAAAAGAGTCATAGAAAGTGGAAACATTTTTTGAAATATATTAGCTCAACATGATTGATTCCTGATGTGGCCTCTTACAGTTCTCTGTAAATTTGGAGAGTAAATAAAATGTGCAGGACTTTCCCAACTGCTTCAGGCAGTCCTGGCCAAGTAATGTTAGTTATGGGTCAATCTAGTGCCCAGAGTAGGACATGGGCATTACACCAAGCAGGCCACCTTGAAAGGAGAAAAAAAGATGTTTCTAAAATGTATCTATATGCAAAATTAATTTGATCAGTTTGTCTACAAATCACTGGATTTGCTACCCTGAGTCCTTCAAATCATTTCAAAACTCCTGAGCAGAACCATGTTCTAATACAGATGAAATCATTGATTTTTATCTTGAAATATTTAAAAATGTTCTAACCTCTCCCTTTTTTCTTTCTTTTCATTTTATTTTTTGTTAAATACTACAGTATTTTGTAATTCATTTCAATTCGTCTTGGCTGCTCCAATCTCTTTGATACACAATGGTAAGTTTTGAGGTTATAGGCTTGTCTGTTTATATCCTTAATATGGATCCACAGCCTTTGCAAGTCCTCCAAAGATTGCATTTCCAAGGGAAGAAGAAAGGTGATTCAAAGCACTAAAATGAACATTCCAAGTAACTATGAATTACTTTCTTCTCTTTTGAAAACTATTTCCACGGATTAACTTCATCCTGCAATATTGTGTCTGGCACAATCTATCTTGCATAATAACATTCTTATAGTGGGTGATTCAGATGGCTTTTGAATAAGCATTTCCCTCAATGCCTGCGCTTCCAACAGAGACGAGTTCAGCCAGAAGTTGGGGAATAAATAAAGCATATTGTTTTGAAGAATCTTTTTAAGGCTTATGACTATGCTAATTTATTTAAATGTATACATTAGGACATGTGAATCTGAAGATTTAAGGGATCTGTGAAGGTTCTATATGTAGACTATTCATTTTACTTAACCATCTAGCTATTGCTGATACAATTCTTCCCTGTTGAACTTTTCTGTTTCAGAGAACTTATTAATCACTTCATGATATTATCATGTCCATTGGATCATCTGTTTTATGCATATACTTTTAAGTGTATGCAAACAAAACAAGGTCACTATTGTTAGTTTTAGAGATTCAGCTTTGATTATACAGAGCAGTTTTAGGGAAATCTCATGAGCTTCCTACATTCAGGGAGCTTGGATTTGTGTAAATTCTCTTTTGTTTTTCAGTTGCAACCCAGGAATTTGAATCAAGAATGCTAATGATACATGGATAATGACTACTTTCAGCTACTGAGATGTGCACAGGGTCACTATTCATTATAAGAGCAATGTGGGACCTTGTGTTGACTGTCAGGGAGGCACCAAAGAAACATTCTGGTGCTAATAGGGAGGGAATGTAGCGTCAAAAGTCCTAAAGGTCCTTGGAGAATGTTGTAGAAAAACCAGGATGCATAATCGTCCTACATCCTTGATTCTACTTAGTCACATGTCAAAACCAGTTTCTCAATCCAGTAGATATCTATCTAAAATTCTCTGGTAGTTCTAGGAAGTTAGATGACAACTCCAGAAAAGAAGACAGAACACTGACACAATATAAAGCCATTTGTCGTACACAGGGCACATTTCTGAAATGGAGTGTTCATCCTTCATCCTTGGACTTGTTCATGTCCTGCATTCCTCTTCTAAACAAACAGGAATCTCCTCCCTCAGGTATGCAAGTCAGAGTGAGTCACCTCTGCAACCTCTCCATCCCCCAAGTCTCTGCTCTTTAGATATCACAGATTGCTAGGATTCATGTTCACCAACTCTACTAACTCCCCACATGGATCATTGAGAGAACCAGAAAACTGTGTCCCTGCTCCTCCTCTGGGTCCTTAAGTTTTGTTTCTCAAGTTGTTTCAAAATTATCTTTTCTTTTGTATATCCTCTTTCAAACTTGTTAAAATTATGAAATTCTAAAACTACCATGTACTCATGATAAAAACAAAATAATCATGAGTTTAAAGAGGGTATAAGAATAAAAAGTAAAATCCTTCAGTACCCCATACAAATCTCGAATTCCAGAAATGATGCATTTCATGCTTATTTTATTTTAACCAGTCTTCAACAGTGTATTTTGACTTATCTGATATGAAATATGAAGACATCATTACCCATTATTACCTCTTCTTTCTTTTCTGGTTTTCACAAATGCATTATTTTTGTACTGCAAAGACCTAAAACATTTACATTTCATTATGTAATAATTATGCCTTCTCTGATTTGTCTGTATGTCAACTATACAGACTGACAAATATAATAGTAGCATTATGTGAATATTATTTTCTACAGAAACAAATATTTTTTCAAGCCATGGAACTTGATTTCTATGTAAATAGTAAGAGTAGATATTCATCAAGCAAACCACTATCTGCAGCCAAGTTGTGAAATTAAGTAGCTTACTCAAGGTCACTCATAGAGTATGGGATCAAGAAAAGGCTGTAGTCCTGGGAGTAAAACTTCTGTCCCCTGCTATCCCTGGAGTAAACCCCTGGAGGGGAGAGTCTCCAAGTAAGGGAGGTGGTAAGGTTTCCCTGTTCTATTTTACCCTTCTCCTTCATGATGTCTACAAAGAGCACCACGCTGGGAGGAGAATGGGAGGGAGAAGAGCCCCTGACAAAACAGAGGGAGGGAAGGAGCCCAGTCCCTGGTGCCACCAGGAATCCAGCACTAGACAGCCAAGCCAGGCTTCATGTTTCAAAATTCCCCCAAAATCACCTTTCATTTGCCTGTGGACTTGTCCTTTGGGTTGCTGAACACTGGAAAGAGAATTTGCTCCTAGCCAGAGCAGGTGTCCAGGTGAAATCTTGGGCTTCACCTGTTACTTGGGCTTTTCTGCTATTTTCAGTATGATATCATTTTGGGGTGCTGCCCAGCAGGAAAGGCCTCCTCCACTGGCACCCTGTGCCTGGGGGCATGAATGGGTCCAATGGACAATCTGCCCCACATCTTCCTGACTTCCAGAAGTATCTTTCAGTTGACTTTTGAAACCGTAAATGGTAGTTTATTTTGGTCTATTGTTTTTAACAATTGAATCAACTTTTTTTTTTTTTTTTTTTTTTTTTCAGATTTTCTGTAATAAATTTATCCTGCACTCAATTCCCTTGTTTTTCTCCTTTGGAACTATTATGATTATATAATTTTAATACCCCTTGTGTGGAAGCCTGGCAGATATTTTAAGAGGAACAGTGGCATCACTTCAAGAGCTTCCCATTGCACTTGTGCTGTAATGAAAGTCCTCCACTGGGTGCAGACAGGCGGCCTAGGTGGTCTGGACTCTTCCCTACTCCAGCACTGCTTTCCCCCGGGGCCTGGGCCCTCACTGGTTCTAAAATGCTTCTTTCTTATCTGCCTGGGCCTCTTCATTGCTTTTCCCCATCCATCCATCCTCCAGTAGGTTTTCCTTTTATAACCTCTTTTCACTTGTCTAATGTAGCAGTTATCACAGCTGTAATTTTATTATTCTTGTGGTTATTTTGAATGCCCATCCTCCACACTAGAGTGTAGGCGCCAGGGCTGAAAGTTAACTATTCATTCACCACACACGTGCACACACAAACATATATCCACTTACACACAAACAGATATATACCTACATGAATGTGCAAGTGCATTCGCTGAAACACATACACAGTGTATAGTCAGCTTTTACACTACTGTGGCCAAAAGACCCGACAAGAACAATTTTAAGGAGGATAAGTTTATTCTGGATCTTATGATTACAGATGGCCAACTCTGTTGCTCTGGGCCTGAAATGAGGCAGGACATGATGGCAGAAGAGTGTGTCAGAGAAAAGCAACTGGGAACATGGCACCAAAAAGCAAAGACAGAGCTCTCTTCACCATAGAAAAAATATATACCACACAGGCATGCCCTCAATGACCCATCTTCTCTAGCCACATCCTACCTGCCTATGGTTACCACCCAGTTAATCCCTATCAGATGGTTAATGAACTGATCAGTTTAAGGCTTTCATAGTACAATCTTCTGAACTTTTTGCATCATCTCACACATGAGCTTTTGGGGGATACCTAATAATTAACTCATAACACACAGGTATGCACATTCATATACACTGAAGCATGCACACACACACAAAAACACCCAGAGGCAGGTGCATGTGCGCACACGCACACACACGCACACACACACTCTTAGGTACTCAGTATTTTCCAAATTAGCATTAGCATAGAGATATGTTTCATATTTAGCTTTCTTAATTCATTCATTCATTTGCTCATTTAACAGTCTATCTATCTATCTATCTATCTATCTATCTATCTATCTATCTACCTATCTCTTCTCTTTGGGGATGTGAGTGAATTGAAGGAAAGGCAGAATTTGCTTTCTAAATCAAGAAGATGAGGCAAGAGGCCCTGTTGTCTGGCTCTTATGTTATTATTTATGTTATTACTGGTTTAAATAAAATCAATTCATAAAAAAAAATAGGTCTAAACATCAGAGTTACTAAATGTAGTAGTCAGTTGGGAGGGATGGACATGTAAACAGACAACTCACTGCATAAAGTTCTCTGAGGGATAGGACAGGCTGTAGAGATATTGCGCTGACTTGCCTGATTCTGAAATGATAGGAATGGTTTAGCCAGTGAGGAAGGGTGGGGTCAATTCTGGAAATGTTTGTAATGGTGAATAGGCATAAGAAATATATTAATTAGGATTTAATTGGATGAAAATGAAACAAACCTTAACTAATAGTGCTGTTTTGTAATTTAAGTTCAAAGCAAGCAGTGTCTGAACGTTGGAGGAGATCAGTGCTATAGACCTGCTGTTTTTGTCTTTCTTTTGGGGTTGCTGAAGTGTTATCATCAAAATTGCATTCATAGAATAAAAGAGAAAGATAAATTTGGGGAAGTGATCACATTTGTCCTTGTGAGGCATTTTTAATTTGTTCTGTAGGAGATTCATCAAGCCCTCTTAACCCCATTGGAGAGCTACAAACACCTCACTGGATGCTAGGTAGCAGACAGGGACTTTTGCTGACCATGGGCTCACCCTGGGTTAAGAGACATGGGATAGAGGTCATTCCTGGCCCTTTCCACTGGGATGAAGAGATCTCTGCCTCCATGTGAACAAAACAGGCTCTCTTCATTGGGAAGAAAGGAGTGGGTGACATGTTTCAAGGAAGACAAAGAACTTAACACTTTCCTCAGAAAGGAGTCAGCATTCTGGGGATGTTCTGGAGATCTGTGTTTGGAAGGAGGGACGATGATATAAGGGTGGCACACTAATGCATGAGTAAGAAGAGACCATGCTAATGACTTTGTAAATTTCCCATTACTTCAGAATTTCTCATTCACTTTTTAAAAACCAGTAATTGTTCTTTTAATTTATCATAATTAAAAAATATATAATGAGCTATTTTGAATTTGAAGTTTAAGTTCATGTGTAAATGCACATCACATTCTAATCACAAGCACCTACAGATGTTTTTAAAAACTAGTTGCCCATGCATAGGAGTAGCACAAACTTGTTCTGTCTTTATGCTGTGTACGTTTTTTATTGCCCAGGGAGGTGTTTTAATTAAGATGACAAGATTCACTTCACCTTTTACTAAACTTTGTGGCTTGAGGAGGTCTTGAAATGACAAGTAAGAAATCTAAATCTAAATCTGAGCGAAAGGTGGTAAGAGCTGGATTACAAATTTAAGGAGATGTGTTGAGAAAGTAGAGTCAAGGGGCGTTAGGGACCCTTTTCTTTCCCCAGAAAGTCTTGCTCAAGTGAGGACAGCCATAGTGCCTAGTAACAGGCACAAGGCAGGCTCTAAGTAAATAGTCGAAGCAGAAGGAGTGAATGGGAGGGAGTGGAGTGGGGAAAGTTTGGAGTCAATTTCAGACAGTAGAATCTGACTGCCTTGAAGAATACCTTGACCAAAACAAATATTTAGGAGAGATCTGTGCTGAGGAGATGTAGGAAACCTCAGCATGCAGAAGAGAGCTGAGGCCAGAACCCTTGGGAAAATCAAGTGATAAGAGATGGGGAAGAAGAACCATAGCAAAAAGAAAGCTAATAAAAGTTGTTTTCATGAAATCTAGGAAATCAAAGAGAACAAGTGTTCCATCAATTCTGCCAAGGAAATGGAGTCAATAAACAAGGCAAAGATGGGAATATGTCCTTTGGATTTAATGACTAGGGGGTTGTTAATGACAGTGGAAGAAACACATCCAGGAGTATGCTGGTGGGGACGTAGGCTGGCAAGTGCTCACCCCTTCTGCCATCAGCAGGGAAAGAAACTTGCATATCCTGCAGGAGCACCAGAGCTCAGCTACAGACAGAGGGATGTGCATAAAGTTTGGGTGAGAATATAAGAATAGTCACCACCAAAGATGAAAGGCATTGAGTGTGCAAGGGCTAGTGGGGAGGTGGAAGTTTCCATTTAAAGGAGTGGCAGGTAGAGCCATGGTCAGTGTTATGGAAGTAAACAGAAGAAAACAGATCCAATGAGAAATTGTTTGATTTTTATATTACATGAAAGAACATCTTGTGTGCTGCTTATTTTTGCAGAATTGAGGATTCAGTCAGGAACTTGTAAATTACATGTACCTGTTTCCTTCCTAATCAATCATCTGCACACATCATCAAATGCACATTTCATATACATGATACATATTGTGTACATATCATATGTATACATGTATTTTCACTTTATATATGTTGTATATACATGTATAAAATATATTGCTTCAGTAATTTTTTCCCTTTACCTCATTCAGGAAAGCTCATTAGAGCATAAACACAGACAAGGTTTTACTTGACAATAGATTGTCTTTTTCCTCAATTCATTTCTCTTGTCTTTGTAAACGTTTAGTTACTTAGAATTCATTACATTCTTGAAAAATATGATTGTGTCTGTTTTTAATTAAAGTTGGTCATCAGGTGCATAGCATGAATGTAGAAGTAATAGGGTCATTTTTCATCCTGCACTTCCTTAAACATGTGGTTGGTTTTTGCCCTTAATTGTCCACTAGGGTTTACTGAACTCGCCTTGTTATTGGTTTGTATTTCACTTTTTCATCCAAAATTTGCTATCGGGCACACTAGGCAGATATGAGAATTTCTTATTATGTAATTTATGTCATTGAATTTTGATATGAAAGGCTTCAAAGGATTGATAGTGGTTCTTGTGTTCTATAAGATGCATTAAAATATTCTTGAAACATTATGATTTAATGTTTTTGATTTACTTAACAGAAATATTCTTTTGTAACACCAATGAGAATAATAATCAATAAAATAGCTTCAATCAGTTAAGATTCTTCAAATGCATCATTTTTTGCCTCTGAGTCTGATGAAAACATGCAGTAAAATCCCCAGAAACTATGGGGCCATTAAAAAAAAGCTCCTAAAGTAATCACTTTGTTGTCCTTATGATTTACTGACAATTCCACTCAACTAGTATCAAGTAAAAGCTGTCAGGCATCAGTCTTTATCGACTATTTTTCATTTTCTGTTTTCTCAACTAAACAAAAAATTCTTCACAATGGAAAACTAGACCACCAACTTCTTCAGTCTCTAGAGCCATCCAGCCTCCTGTGCAGGAGGACCACTGGTCAGTGTTTCAGTGGCATGTGATTCTGCAGAACCATGGCAGCATTCTCTGTAGTTAGCTTCCTTTCTGCAAATCATGCATTTTCAACTTCTTTTAATAGATGGTCTCATCTCTAATTTGCTAAGCAGCACTCATGTAACTCCAACCAACTGTTGCTCACCTAGCACCATGTTCCCTGTCCTTCCCTTCTATCCTTTCCCAGACAGATGAGGCTCTCTGCTGCTCCAAACTCATGGCAACGGCTTGCTCTATCTCTTCTTCCTCCAAAATTGTCCTGCTGTTTTTCTTTATCTTGATTGTGTATACTCATCTCTTCACTGTCTACCAACTCTTGCCAGTAAGGCTTTGAGCAGGTATTATCTCTGAATAAGGAAAGGCACCCAGGTATTACCTTGGGTCCAGCACTGCCTGTTCACCCAGAAATACTTAGCCTGTGCTGCACTCTCATTAATGATCTCAAAGTCCCTTTCTGTCACTGTTTGTACTGAGTATGGGATGTGGTGGATTACAAATTCTACTGAGCACAAGGAGCACTGCCTTAGGAGTTCATTCACATTTCTGAGTTCATATTTAGTTACCTGGATTCATCTGGGTTTCTGGTTCTATAACCCAGTAATTTATATTTTAAGCACTATTCTGAAACTGGGTGTCTGGTGATCACACTTTATGAAATGCTGTATAGGTGAGTACATTTCCTGGCTCATCTTAAACTTTCTCAGGCATATTTTGATCTCCATAGTTGCTTCCATTAATGGATGTGGTCAAATCTCTGAAATGAATGGAATGCTGTATGATTCTTCATCAGTGTGGAGGCCTTATTGAGCTATTTTCCCCAGGAATACCTTCTACCACAGTTTCTTTTCTCTGAACTGCTGAGATGGGAATAATTGTATTGACCTCTTGTTTGGATAATAATACTTTCAAGCTTGCAAAGTGACTGAAGAAATATTCCTGTTCTATAGGAGACATGTTGTCAACAGATGATTTCCTGTGTTTGGATGCCACCCTTTCTGCAGAAGAGGAAGTTAACTTCTGGCACCAGGAGACTAAGGACTCCCTCTCAGGAGATTCCTGTTTAACACTACCATGTGAATTACATGATGATTATATGCATTTTACTAAAAATTATATAATTTCCTCAGTTTTAGAAAGTCATTTTACTATCTAAAAAGTCTGGCAAATTCTTTTTGCTTATGCAATGTATTTAATATAAATTAAGTTCTGATGGCTAAAGTCTAGTGGAACAACTGTCTTTTGAAGAACCTAGTATATCAGTGAGGAGGAAAGAAAACTCAAGAGAGCTCAAGGATTTTCCTATGATAATTTTATCTGGATAATATTAAGGGAAGTATTTTAAAATGAAATGTGATAAAAGATTCCCCAGTTTAGTCTTTTTTTTTTTTAATGCAGTTTAGTCTTTTTTTACTTTTTTGAGAGTAATCACTCTGAAAGAAACCAATTATTTTCTCAGTTGAGTTGATTGAAACTAACATACTACTGGCTCACTCAGCTAAAGTAAGGGGAAAATCCTGAACTTCACATTTCTGCTGTGCATTGAATTAAAGTGTGTTTTTGTAATGTAGAAATCAGCTGTACTAGAGTGAGGGTGGGCATGTGAAAGAAGCAGGAAAAGTTATAGCACTGACAGTGACCTTACTTGTATTCATATAAAACTCAGGCTGCAAGTCAAATGCCTGAACTTACTCACATGCAGGGGCTGTACACATCTCCAGAAGGCCTGACATGGTTCAAGTTCACATGGGAGGTAGAAAGAATCCTGGCTGGTGCATCAGCTGGGAAGCCTATTCCACACCTGAGAAGCTGTAGCACCTCTCAGGGTCCTTATTTTCTCATCTGAAAAACAGGGTTAAAAAAATATCGTTGTGCTTGAATGAAAATATTTACTCATAACATTATTGGAAAACCAAGTTAAAAATTAAATAAACTTTCTTTTTTCTCTCTGAAATTTGATCACTTTGGAATTGTAGAGAAACTTTTCTACCCGATGAGGAGGGTGTCACAACTGGTCTCCATGACATCAAGAGGCTATAGGTTCACTACACCTCTTGGGAATGGTTACTTTAAAATAATTATATTAGAACAAATCTAATGCATTATTTAAACCTCTGTTCAGTGGCAGACCAAGTTGTGCAGTCTCAAACCGTCAAAGAGAGGGAATCAGTGAAAAAATCCTGCCTCATTCCCTGGAAGAAGTTCAAGAGACACAAACATACATAAAAAAACAAAAAACAAACAAAACAAAACAAAACAAAACAAAAAAATCCTTCCACAGAGATAGGAATGAGAGACAAAAATAACTTGCACCCATTTCAGGAAGAGAAGTAGCACATGTTAACCCCAGGAAGGGAGAATTTCTAAGGAGCTCAGCATCTCACAAAGAAGACAAGACAATCCATGTTCTATAAAGTTAATTTTTCCACTTAAGGATGTCATTAACTATTACTATCGCAATTTGTTCCTCAAAAATAAATCTGTAAAACTCAGGTTTTAAATCGTTTAACAGTTCTGAACTTAAGCTCAGTAAAAACAACCACCATAACAACAACAACAACAACAAATGAATAGGTATTTTTTTTAAGTAATTAATGCTAGAGAACAGCATTTCATCTCTGGGAATCCATGTTACTGGAGAGAGAGACAGGAACCAAGAAGGAGCCAGATCCTTCCCAAGGAGACCAGAGCAATATCGACTGAAGATGGGCGTGCTTCGATGTGTTTCAGTAAGATACTACAATAAGTAAGAACAAGTGTATCTCAGAGAGCTTGGAAATAGATGTGGAAAATAAAAAAAGGGGAGGAAAGGAATGATTACTTTCCACTGGCAGAACACAATCATAAAACAATTTGAAGAGAGAATATCGGAGCACTGGTGGAAGAATAAATATTAATAGGGAAAAAGAGGGGAAAGTGCAAAAGAGAAATTCCAGAGGGCAAAGCTAGCTACCAAGGCAGACATAGGAGACAGGATGGCATGCAGAAAGCACTCAGTGTTCTGACCCTTCTGGGTGACAAACTAAAGGTCAGAAGGAAGGAAAATGGTACCAGATGAAGTTTAGAAGCTGGGTAGGCTTAGGAGGAGTCATGGGATTTGTTATGTAGGTACAGTGAGTGCACACAGAAGGCGTTTAATAAATTCTCATTCAGTGAAAAGTATAAGATAAACTGCCTGCGCTAGGAGTAGAATCCTGGGACTCCCACTGTCTCCTGGACTCTCTCTGGATCTTTCAGAAAATGTTCTAGAATCCAGACTGCATACTCTGAAATTCATCTCTATTCATTTGCCTCAGTTCCTGCTTTATAAAAGCACTTTGGGCATTTCAAAAACCCAAGCTTTGGGAGTTGGGAAGGAAAAGAATTGGAGAGGCAAATCCCACCTCTGGATGTGCAGTGTGACCTGAGGGTGGGTCACGGTGGGGGTGGCAGCAAGCAGTGTGTGATCTGACCTTAGCCAAACTCTTTGTTGCAACGCACAGGTAGAAGAAAGCCCTCTCCCTCTCTAGTTGCTTAGGAAGGTTCTGAGCATGTATAAGATTAGAAAAGCTTTAGTGGAAAAGTTAGATCTCTATCGCAAATTTAAAGTGAAGATTCACAAAATGGCCCTAATTATTTCCTGGGTTAGTGTCAGGGGAATCACTCTGTCTTATATTGCTGACCTTTGAAAAATGGGAGCAAAAATCAGTGAAAATCTACTTACTGGAATTCAATGAACATAATTAAATTAGGCTTCTGTTCTTTAGAATTCAGCTTAGGATGGCTGTTGTAAAAGGGAAAACAGAATTTTACAGAAACAAAAAGGGTTTGAAAACTCTAAGCTTTACAAGTCATTTCCATCTTCTGATATTTCAAATGGTTCATTCTCAAGAATTACCATGAAATTTATCAGAAGAGTAGAGAGGACTGGTAAGATAGACTATAATTTTTACAGTTCTACATGATTTTAATTGCTTCCAATTAAAAGAGAATTGTTTTTATATTTCACCAAAAAATGCCAACGCGAACATTGAAAATTAACATATCTAAACTTCCTTAATTAAGTACGAAAGACTTTTATCAACTTTTCTCTCTGTTTTTGGTCATATTTTATGGAGATGTAAATGGATAAATCAGAAGAGAAATATCTTTTATCTTAGAGAAAATTTTGTATTCTCAGGGTAAAATTTCCATGATTTTTGGCTTTTCCTCATCATCTGCAGTGGCTTTGTTCTCTCTTTCAGTACTTAGAGTGTACTATTTGTAGATTTTATTTTTTCTTTCCTCCTGAGAAAAAGTCTTGTCTTTGGAGGTGTTCTCTCATTCATTTCTTTGACATTTCTGCTGAGATTTATCTTATGGAGGCCCTTTCGGTTCTTGTGAATTCTGGGTCTAGTTAAAATACTTGCTGAAGAATTAGAAAGCACTTGCAAGGTCAAGGGTTTCTCTTAAGATACACTCTGCATAATTGCTTCAAATTCAAAGAGAAACTCATAATAAAAATAAAATTTAAAAAATAAATTTTAGAAAAAAGTTTCTACCCACTACAGTCAGAGTATCACGCAGGAGAATCTACCCCTTGTGATCAGCGGTGGGAAGGGCAGTCTGTCAGAAAACACAAACGTACCACCCCACTGCAGTCGGGTACTGTATTCTAATTCTGGAAGCCTTTCTGTCAGGGCACACCTTAGCCAAAAGGAAGTTCTTCAGCTTTCAAGGAGAACAACCTAGTCTGTCTCTTACTCATCCTGCACTGATGCTCTACTTTGAAATCATTCAACATCAATACTTTCCTAGCACCCTCTTCTCTCAGATATACTTAGTAGTTCTATCATTAGAAATCAGTGCCTAGAAATGGCATCTCTTGCCTGACTGCCGTTGACTATACCAACCAAATTCCTTTTGTGTCATTTACTGTGAGGACTCTGCTGCCAGAAAACAGGAGTCTCACATTTTAAAGCTCCTGGACTCCTGTCTTTCTCCCTTCAGGCTCATTCTTCCTGCTATTTCCTGCTCTTTAAAAGCTTTCTAATGCCCTCCCATGATTGGGGAGTGGGTAGGGTCCCTTTCTCCAGGACTAGCCATTCAGGGACCCAGAAACACCCAACAGTCTTTGACGTGAGCTCATTCATTTTCAGCTGCAATATTAAACCAATTCAAATGATTTAAAAACGAAAGGCATGCATTAGCTCACACCCAACATGAGGCAGTTTGATTACTTCACTGACCAGATGACTTCATGAAGAACTTAGGTCTGTCTGAGTTTCTGCCTTTTTGTTATGTCTCTTTCTCCTCATCTTCAGAACAACTGGGCTTCCTGGTCTCCTGGATTCTTACTGTACCATCACATGTCTGAAGGAGCTCTTCCTGCCCCTGTTATAAGGCTACTGATCTCATTCATGGGGACTCACCACTAATGGCCTAATCAGCTTCCTAAAGCCCCATCTCCTAAAATCTTTAACTTGGGGTTCGTGTTTCAATATCTGAATTTGGAGGTGAGGTGACAAAAACATTCAGATCCCTAGCAGTTAGTTTTATCACCTTTGCAGGGTATGATTCAACCAAAATACACATGAAAGAAAAAACCAAAAACTAACACAACGTTCTCTCTCAATGTTATCTGACAATCACATTTCTTTCAAACTGTCTTTGGGTTGATCCCTCCTCTAATCCAGAAGTGAGAGTAAGAGAGGGCTAAAATATAGGAATCAGGGAGTCCCTGTGAATCACCAGCTTCAGAAACTTGTATTTTTGCAATGTCAGTTGGGGAGGGGCCTTCCACCTGGGTCCTGGGCCTTGTCCCAGGGCAGTCTTTGTAGGGTTATTTCTAAAGCATGTATTTGCTCTTATTTCTCTCATATTTGCTTTTGTCTTTGACTTCTCCATTTATTCTCCCTGCCATACCCCTCTCTCCAAGAAATTTGAGTGGAAGGTATTTTATAAGGAACTATACTCCATTACTTCACTTTGTAAAAAGAATGAAAAAAGAAAGAAAAATTAGATATATGACTTATTTACTTTCTCTGTTCCTTGAAGTTCAGTGCAATTTATTATTTATAGACATGAGTGTTTTGGGGAAAGAAACACATAGAGAACACTAATAGTTTTTTGTTTTTTGTTTTTTTTTTTTGGCAAGACAAACATTAAAAAGTGGTGTGATATAAAGGTCCCCAATAAATGATGTTTTCTGATAGAGTTGCATAGGAAGGAGAAGGTCATGTGTGTGTGTTTTAATTTCAGAGAACAAGCTATTCTTTGACTTGGGGATTTCTGAGGATCCTTGTCTTATCTGTAATATTGTTTTTCAAGATTTTAGTTAGAGTCAACAGTGGTCTGAAATTATTAAAAGGAAAATCCCAGAAATAAAAAGATTCATGAGTTTTAAATTGCATAGCCATCAGCATAGCATAATGAAATCTCATGCCATCTAGCTCTATCCCATCAACATGTGAATTATCCCTCTGGGATTTTTTATTTGTTTGTTTTTGGTACTGGGGAATAAATCCAGTAGCTTCTACCACAAAGCTACCTCCTCAGCTCCTTTTATTCTATTTATTTATTTACTTGAGACAGTATTGCTAAATTGTGGAGTCTAGCCTTGAACTTGCTATCCTCCTGCCTCAGCCTCCTGAGTCTCTGGGATTACTCTGGGATTAATACTCTGGAGAATTCAGAGACTTAGCTCTGAATTATCCCTGTGTCTAATTTATCTACTCTGTATCTGCTACCCATTTATTTTGTCACTTAGTAACTGACTTGATTATCAGATCAACTGTCATAGTATTGTACTGCTTATATTCAAATTCTCCCCACTTTTTGTTTGTTTTACTTAATAATGGTATCAAAGTGAAAAAGCAGTGATGCTGCCAATTTTATTTTACTATTTTGTTATCATTGTTGTGTTTTTATTAGTTACCATTGTTATCCTCTTACTGTATCTAATTTATAAATTAAACTTCATTTCATCATGAGTGTATATTTATACATACATGCATATATTTATACCAATGTAAATATATAGATACATAAATATATATATACATATATATTGGGTTGGTACTATGCATAATTTAGGGCATTCACTGGAAGACTTACAGGTGAGGGGACTACCATGTAACCATCACTCAATCCACTGAGTCTGTGTGTTATAGGTACAGTAATGAGTTGGAGGGAGCTGAAGAAGTTCAAAACTGTCCTTTAATAAGGTTGGGTGGAGGGATATATTGTGGACTTCGAGGCCAAAAGGGCATGGGCTTAAGTGCACATCTTAGGGGTTGGGGATGTTTAGCATCCACAGATCCCTGGGTTCAATCTCAGCATGGAAACCAACAAACAAAAATGCATGTAGGCGCATTTCCTCACTTCAGTTCTTTCTGGGTCTTACTTCCCTTAGCTGTTGTATGTAGACATAACTCTGCCTCAGAGGCTGCCTTGAGGGGTTGTTTTAAAGTGTGTTCTTGTCTAACAAAGCTGCAGGCACATAGTAGACACTCCTTAATTTTTAGGCATATTATATCTAGACATTTGTATTGGTATTTATATCTAAGTATTCATTCATCTAAATTAAAATGGAGCAATTAATTGGAATAAACTATGGGGTATATTTTTAGGATTGTGTCAAATATATCCACAAAATAAATATACTAAATATAATAGTATTTTAGACTATAATTTGGTCACATTTCTTTTGTTTTAGATCAGGAATTGAACCCACTAAGCCACATCCCACCCCTTTTTTATTTTATTTTATTTGTTTTGAGACAGGGTGTTGATAAGTTGTTTGGGCTGTCACTAATTTGCAGAGACTGACTTTGAACTCACAATCCTCCTGCCGCAGTCTTCTGAGTCCCTGGGATTACAGGCATAAACCACTGCACCCAGCTTTATTTCTGTTTTTTGCTAACACCCACATTTGATTTACAGAAATCATCTCCATTGCCATTTGAACTCAGTTCTTGTTCATTCTTAAAGAGACTGGAATATATGTTATTTCCATGATATATTCATACTTCCTTTTTGCACACCATGCATTTTTTCCTCATAGGGACTCACTATTATTATTTCCTAGGAGCTTTAGGGTCCCAAACATTTGCATTGACAGGAGCTCCATATATTTAAATGCTTCTGCCCAAATTAGTTCACATTAGCCCTACATGACTATAGAAGAATACCAAGAAGATAAATAAAAAGTGATACCCCATATTTTCTACTTTAGTGTCATTTAGAAATTGATGTGTAAAGATTTGAGTGATGTGTGCTCTTCTTTCTAACACATTTACTGTGATGGGCAGGATTCCAGGATGGCTCCAAAGTGTCCATCACTGGTGCCCATGTTCTTTATAATCTCCCCTTAGTGCAGGCAAAAACCATGAGCAAGATGAAACGTAACCCTTGGTGATGTTGAGTGATTAAAAGGGTGATTAAATCCCTTAGCTGGGAGAGCCAGACATAGTCATACTTATATTCTGTTGTTTTAAGGAACAGAATGAAAGTGGGAGAAGGACTAAGGTTGGGCCAAAAACTGACAGGAAAATAGAGACTTCAGTCCTACAGACACAAGGATTGAATTCTGTCAACCATCTGAATAAGCTTCAAAGAGGACACTGAGTCTCTAGATAAAAACCCATCCCTGACTGCCATCTTGTCTTCATCCCAGGGAGACCCCAAGCAGAAGACACAATCAACCCTTGCCTGGAACCTGATTCAGAGAAACCATGAGAGAATAAATGTACACAGTTCTCATCTGCTCGGTTTATCATAACTTGTTCCCCATCAAAAGAAAACTGACATATCCACTTACATGAAACAGAAATGGGTAAGATCATAAACAATCTCACAATAACAAATTTAGCTGTCTCCTCACTTTCATTGACTTCCTTTAAACAATGTGATTAATAAGCTGAAGACTTGGGTTCCAATATTTGTTTTGGTTCCCACTTTGTACGGTACTTTAAAAAGTTACTAAAACTTTTTTTATAAATTTATTTTTTAATTTTTTTAGGTCTACATGATCAGAATAGATGAGAAATTCTCATCTCCATGGATACTGTATAAGACTGTTTTACATATAGAAGGAGATAATACATTCAGACACTGGATTACATGTTAATCACCTTGACTGGGATGGAGCCCTGTCAGTGTACAAGTGTTATGTGGCTCCCATCATCTTGGATAATCTGTCAATTTTCTATAAGAATTAATTTAAAGTATTACTCAAAGTGTCTACAGAACACATCAGTCATAAAACTATTTGCTATCTCTGTAAAAAAATTAAAGACATACATAGAATGTGTTTATAAAGCTAGAAAAATTTCATTGCCATACACCCAAATACATGATTATTCCATTTATAAAGTATTGGTTCAAAACTTACTGTGTCAATTTACTGGAGTCTAGGTTTAGGTTAACTGGAAATTTTGCTCAGGGTCTCATTGAACTGAAATCAAGCTGTCAGCCAAGCTAGGTTCTCATATTCCACTTTCATTCAGGGCTTTGACAGAGTTCAGTGTCTTGTAATTATAGAACTAGATCGAAAATAAACATAAATTAATAAAACAAAGCAAAACTAGTTCCTTGCCACAATGAGTTTGAATAACAGTGACTTGAAATTCTTCAATATTTCTCACAGACTGAAAATTATATGAATCTAAGATTATTTTTGCTTATCCATTAATTCTTATTTGTGTGTTTCTACTCACCTCAGCTCTCTCTCACACTCTAAGAAGTATGGAGATAGAATACTTTAATTTTTTTGTCTAATCTCATCCATGGCTGGATTTTTATTTAGGTTCTTTGAACCCAGGTGTCTTTGCACTTGGAGGCTCAGAAATTTATGGATTCCTACAACCTGAAAATGCCAAGTTTCAGATGAAAACACTTATGTTCAAATTACATACTTGAAGTTCAAGATAAAGATGATTACAATCAATTCATGGAAACAATCTAATGGTGCCCCACATTTGATAAAAGAAATCATTTGATGCTTTGGACTTTGTTAGTGCTAATGAATACTCTTGGCAGAAAGAAAACCTATGTGGATGGTTCTCATACACAAAACTGATTTCTCAAAAGGATTTTGCATCTCTTAAGATATTCTCGGAAATGAGCCATACACTATTCTTTGAAATAGGTAATTGGTCATTAGCTGATGATCTCACTTGCTGTTATTTCATAGACAATGAAGATTTTCAACGTTGTGAAAGTTCAAACTGCCAAGAGCATATGTAAACCTTATAGTCTGATGTGGCACAAAGATACTCAAATGGAAAATTTCTCTCTCCCTATACTATATATCTGAATTGTTGTTGCAGGAAAAAAAAAATTCCTAACTAAAATTGGATTCCTTCAACTGTCTGCATGCCTGTGTACTTTATTGTTATGGGTATAACCTTGAAAGCTATGCCATTGTTCTGGGAACAAAATCAGGTGATTCAAAGGCTAAACTGATACCTAACACAAATGTGAAATGAATATAACATTTTATACATGCTTTCAAAAGCTCTCCAAAATCAGGAATATAACATGTATGTTTCCCTGTTTGCTAACTTTTCTGCTAAGTGACTAATCAGAAGTAAATCAGAAAAATAAGAATCCATTTGATGCATGTGCCTATTTACAAATATCCTTAACAAAGTGAGACTAATGAGTTAAAATTCAATTTCTGTCTAGCTTTTCGGCACTGATCCATTTTCTTAATGTTTTATCCAGTGATTTTATCCAGTATATTTTCACTAAATCTTTATTAAAAGAACTTTAAAAACTACAGAACAGTTGAAAGATCGGTACAGGGTCTGGGGGTGTAGCTCAGTGGTAGAGCACCTGCCTACCATTCCTGAGTCCCTGGTTTTGATCCACAACACCTTTAAAACAAAATAAAATAAAATATAAAATGATAAAGAAAGAAAGTACAATGAGAATCAGAGAGTCTGCCTATTAGTTGCCATGAGATCATTAAGCCCTTAGCCCAGGACTAGAGGTGAACAAGAGAAGGATGTTCACCAAGATTAAGGAAATACTTAGTCAAATCCATCAGGGAAGACAGGGAAGCAGGAAGTCATGGTCAGTGAGGCAAAGAAGGAGAAATGCAATTCTTTTGTTTTTCCAATTTTGTACTAATTAGTGCTGGATGGGGAAAGTCCAAGAAGTATAGGGAGCTGTCCCAAAGTCATATACTATTAGAAGAACTTCTTGAAGGACTTACGAACTTCTACAAAGGAGCTAGCCTGAGACTCTATTCTCTCTGGGTGGAAACATACCACCTGATGCTAACACTGGTTTGGGAAACTAATTCTTCATTGTTATGATTCCTTTTCAGAAGACCATGCTGCTTTTGAATTTGCCAGTAGACAATTCCTGTTAAGAACTGGCAATAGTATGGCTAGTTGTTAGCCAGTGATTTTGGAGAGAAAAAAAAAAAAAAAAAAAATCTAAGGAATAAAGGTCAAAGGAAAACAAAACCAAAAGTGACCTATTAATTATGGTCCAGCTATAAGCTGGCCATTATAGCTATAATGAGGACTATTAATTAGGTCTAATGGCAAAGAGCAGAAATTAAAGCACATGCCCTGGTGGGAGAGTCAGCTATTTTTCTCCATTTCAAAGGCTTTACAGAAAAGTCCCCAGAGCCTGAGTATAATTGCTGTATTAATTCAGCTTATCAAAAGCCACCGGGAACCTGAACCTGCTTTACTAACAACTCAAAGACTGTTGGCACTTCCACTGGTATTAATTGACTTGAACTGGCCCAATGCATCTGATTATTCACAAACTATTGTGCTGTTTTTCAGTGGCTTGATTTCACCATATGAACCATTGTGTAAACTGTACTCTGGAATTGGGGGAGTCTGTGTTCCTGAATTGATCCAATGTACAGTATAGTTGTTTGTCAAAATATCAACAAATCCAGATGTCTGGGGAACTACTGTAGCTGAGCACTCTCTTTGGAAATAAGCAAAATCACAAAGGAAAGGAAAACCTCCCCAAATTATATACCATTCTCATTCTGAGTAATAAGAAAGAATGACATCACATTTAAGCCTGGCTTGAGAGGAAAAATACTAAGACATATGCTTATTTACAAAATTGAGTACTCTGTTGGCATACACAATAAGATGAATGAAATGGCAGTCCCTTTATGGCCTTAAAAATGATACTCTATGTTATTAACAAAAGCAAAAGAGATTAAGAAAGTGAAAGATTGAGTGACAACAGGAGAGGAAAATTGTAGTACCCTAAATGTGCTGTGGGGATTTTACATAAACAAGGAATATCAGGAGGGCCTTTCTAGATAATGGTTTTTACAATAGAAAATGTTTGGTTTATGATCATGGATGTTATTCTGAGAGCAGATGTTACTGTTTATCTATGTTTTACTCTCACCAGGTTTAAATCCTTCCCTGCAAAATGGTGTATTCTTTAAGTGGGTTTTAATTGTTACCAGTAATGAGCATTGTAACCTCACCTCTTCACAGAATGCTTAATCAAACAATCTGCCAGACAAAGACATTCAGCATGAAGTCAGCTTGAAAGGACAAGGATGCATCACTCACTTCAAGTCAGGTGGAGGAAAAAATCTGCCGGGGGTGGTGTCCAATCAGGGAATGTGGTGTGTGGTTTGGGGAAGGGGGATTGGTAAACTTAAATTTATTGGGAGCCCAGAGCAGGTGCTGAGAAACACATGCTAACATTTGCTATCTATCATTTTGAGGTAGGCACTGATAGTTCTAATTTATAGACAAGAAAGCAGAGTGGAATGTAGATAATGAATTAGATGAGGGTCACATGGCTGAGACCCAGTTCTATCTGCTATCAGAGACAAAGAGTAGACTGACTTTGCCTTGCCACAATCTTCAAGTGTCCTTACTACTCAATGGGTCCTATTATCTAATTGCTGACAGATACTGTTGCTTTGAGTGACCTAGTCTAAAGCAAAAGTCATCCTTTTCGGTAGATAACTTTCAAACTGAGATACACATGCCACCAATAGTTTTATGCTGGCCGACACATTCAGATTCCTGGTCATGCTTTTCTACCAGTTTTCTGTGAGGCACATGCATATTGTTCATTACTTTGCATTTGTTCTATTAAGAGTTTCAGGACCAGGAAGAGGATTAGGTATACTTAGTTTAAAGAAGATCCTACATCTAATTTTAGAGGCCTCTGTCTTTAGGAAATACACAGACATTGCTTTTTTTTTTTTTCACTTATCACAACAAAATCAACCCACCTCTGTGCAACCATCAGGGGCTAAATGTGCTGAAAAGACACATTTTTTTCAAACAACAATGTGTCACATTCTTTCGGCCTGACAGGTTGGAATGTCACAGAGAGCACACAACAAGTTCTCCTGGCTTGTGCTGGTGGGTGTGACACCTAAAGTCAGAGTAAAACATGGGGGTCAAGTCAGGAAGGACATGCAGTGGAAAAATAATAAGTTGGAGATAGACCTCACAATCGCAAGGAATCGACAGGGCCAGGGAAAATTTCTGATGTTACTATATATAAATAATATGAATATTTGCCTATGTAAATTTTCTCATAGCATGTCCTTTATGGGAACCCCAAAGTGCTCCAAGATACTGCAACATATAAAACAGAGAAAATAAAAGAAAAAACAGGTACCAAATTGGGCAGAGGAAAATATTAGAGTGGGAAAGAATAAAATTAAAGGAGATGAGAGCAAAGAGCACCTGAAGAGCTCAGAGAGAAAGGACACTGGTCAGATCTGAGATGATGGGACCAGGACCAGGGAAATGATGGGCTGATGTCTTTGAGAGGCATGTGAGTCTTGAAGATGATCATGGCTATAAAATTTAGGACTACTGCTGTGTCAGATATTATTCCAGGAACTGGACATGTATTAATATCCAGTGAAACTTTCAAAGCCCCTCTGACATGGTTTGCTTAGCATCCTTATCTTAGGAATGAGAAGTTGTTGCAGAGAGAGGACAGGTTTCTTGCTCAGATTCACCTGTATGTCAGAGAGTTGGGTTTAGGGTCTCCAAACTGACCCAGCAGCAACCACTGGGCCCCACACTGCCTTCCAGATATTGGGATGAATTCACAGTTTCCACTAGCTTTTTCTATACTTCATTTTCACAATGTTGTCTGGTGTGGTAGGTTACTAACTCTCCTTATTTGGGGAATGACATTCAATATTCCTCTCAAGCATAATTTCTCATCTTACCTCATCTCCATGCAGCCTGTAGTCTCTGAATTTCAGCTGTACATTCTTTTGGTCTAATTGGTGATTGTTCTTAAGTCCCTTCTCCTTTCCTCTTGGCTCTGCTTGGCAGTGTATATAGCTAACAACAGCCAGGGGGATGCTCTTTGTTTCTCTTTGAAAACCAATGAATGCATTTCATTCTCATGGGCTACTTTAGTGGTGACACGTAAATGCTTGTTGAAGAGTTCCCGGATTACCAATTTTTTTCCAGTGGGCAGAAAAACTGGATGTCTCCCTCCAGGTGAGGGAGAAGTGAGCTGGTAAGATACAAATGATACTGGCAACTGCTGTCTGTTAATCCTATTTCTCTTTGACAACTGGCATTTCCCACAACCTGTGCTTATTCTCTGCTCTTGATCTATACACAGAACATTTAGAATCCTTAGAATTAAAAAGACATCAATAGAGATTCATTATTTACAGCCAAGGAAAACACTTTCTAAAGGGAGCATTCATGGTGCATCAATAATCTGCAGAAGAGTTCAATCAGAATTCAGAATTTCCCAGTTCCAAGGCCAGCATATTTGTTCCACTACCAATATTGTCCTTATGATCAAAATGCTGTGTAAAGAAACAAACAAAAAACTCACTTAGGTCCTACTGGTGAGGGTAAGCCCTTCCACATCAGAGGGTTCTTGTGAAGTTCAGGTCAGGGATGGCCTGAGAGAGGTATTGAATCTTGGTTGCCCTAATGCATTTTGGGGAATCAAGAAGGTAAGAAAATTCTCCATGGAGCCAACAAAGAGCTCTGAGAGTCAGCGTTGTAGCCTGGGAAGATGTATTCTGCTCTGAAAAGACAGGTCAGGCAATGGGAAAGTGGGGAAGATTGAGAATAGATAGAGACATAAATGAATGTCATGTACAATTAAAATATGCAATTGTAATGGCCCCATGGAGCATTACTCGAGGTGGGCACTGGTATGCACCACTGGCCAGTGGAGTTGACTTGAAAGAGACAAACTGCATTGGAGACTGAGGTCCTAATCTCTCTATAGACCTGGTACTAATGGATTAAGTACATCAATGTAATAACTGTGTGATTCAGGGGATAGTGGAAAACCACTCTTCAAAGTTATGAAGGTTGCTAGAGTCATGATAGGGTTGATATGGGTCAATTGGCAGTGAGTTATAAAAGTATCCCACACAAAGAACTAGGGAAGTCTTGATGGAGAATCAGATAGAATGGCTTTAGAGAAATAAATAATTTCTCCATACTGATCTGCAGTCTGCTGCAAATGACTCAAGAAAAACGAAATAAGCACATTAAGTGCCAAGGCTGCCTTCAAGCCTGGGTTGTTCTCTCTAGGACAAAATGCACCAGTGTGACCAACCTCATTTCCATTACCCCTCATTTCAATTAGCATTTTAGTTTTCATTCAGGAACATAGAAACCTGATTCAGTGGGCATGACTCCATTTCTTTGATGCCTTACCAGAAAGTGATTTGAAATCACCACCTCCCCTTCCCCTTGTGGTTTTAGGGTCCTTTTCTCAATTAGTGATACAGTTACTAATACCTACAATCACAAATACCTGCAATGTTTTCACCAGGGATTTTTTTCTTCTTTTTCATTTAATCAACTATAATGGAAAATCATGGATGCTAAGATCAGGTGCTAGCAAGGGCAGAGTAGAAAAGCTTTTATTCCACCTCTCCAAGTAGACTTTAATTATTGTGCTGCCTAATGCTGCATAATCATCTCCATGGTGACAGTTAGCTAACAACGTTGTTTCGTGATCTTTAAATCTGTTTTTTAAGACCCATGAACCGTAACTAGATAATTGTCCACCCTGCATAATCAGCATAGAAATTGGTGCAGGGGAAAATACAGAATTACAGGACATCAGGGTTACCTGAATGTGAGTTTGCTCAAGGCCGGTTAATGAGCTGAACCTCACAGATATATGCTTTCTGGAAATTTTTTTTATCCCTGAAAATATAACTTTTTTAGTATAAAATATTAATTGCTCAGTTTTGAAAACTGTGTATGCCACAAAATTTTTTTTTGTACATAGGCTGCTTGGTTCTCACTGCAAGTGATGGCAGTGGGTATGAACCTATTATCATTGCCATTTTATAGACATGAAAACAGATTAAGAAAAATTAAGTTTCTGTCTCTTGTAGAAGGACTCAACTGGCAGGCGATAGGATTAGAATAATACTTGTTATGATCCAATACACAGACTAGGTGGTTTAAACAATAAGTCATTTATTCCTCAGTGATCTGGGGGTTGGAGAGTCCAAAGATCAAGGTGCAGGAGGTACAGTGTATGTGAGGGTTAACTTCCTGCTCTTTCTTGTTCATAAAAAGTATTATGTACTCACATAGTGGAAAGAACAGGGAGCTCACTGAAGTTTTTTTTTTTTTTTTTTTTTACTTATAAGGGCACTAATCTCATCAAGCCCTTATGACCTAATTAACTCCCAATGTCCCTACCTGCTAATATCAGGACAGTAGGTGTTAGGATTTCAACACATGAATTTTGGAGTAACAGAAATATTCAGTCCATTAGAGTAGCTAAGGCATTTGACATTGAATGTATTGATTTTCGACCAACTTGGGAAAATCAAAAGAAAAATAAAATAATATACCCTCATTCTTCATTTTCATTGAGAAATATTTACTCTATTCCTCCCTCTTCTCCATCCCAGTGTTTTGGTCAATGGTAAGACTACAAGAAATGGATCTCAGCTTTGAAGTAGTGGGATGTGGTCAATCTCTGTGGTAGATAAACTTCTGCCTATGTAAATGCAGTAGAAACTTCTATGAAGTAAACTGGAAAAAAAAAAAACAGAGTTCCAGGATTTGTGTGCCACACCTGCCAATAAGGAAAACTCCTCCTATCCTATTTTGTCTTTTACATAAGAATTAAGTATTTGTTTTCAAAAAGATCATTGGGGTTATTTTCATTTTAAGAATCCTAAAATGAAAGAATTAGTCTATATTAGTTGGTTTTCTGTCACTATAACCAAATACCTGAGAAGATCAACTGAAAAGGAGGAAAGGTTCATGGTTTTAGAGATATCAGTCCATATTAGTTTGGCTCTATTGCTTTGAACCTGTGGCAGCACAGTACATCATGGCAGAAGAACATGGCAGAGGAAACTCACTTCATGACAAAAAGGAAGCAAAGAGGAAGAGGAAGGAGCCAGGCCTCCAAGGGCACACCCCCAGTAACATAACTTCCTTACTCCAGACTCCACCTCTTGAAGTACTCATTACCAGTGAATAGTGCCACAGGCTGTGAACATGAACAAAGTCTTTAACATATAAGCCTTTGGGGAACATTTCAGATCCAAACTATAGCGTAGGTCATATGGGATTAATAGCTAAGAAGAAGAAAAATTAGCTAAAGGTACCTATGGCCCTGTAATTGACAACCCAACTTCACTGCTATTTCAGACACCTAGAAAAGATTCTTAAGAACATCATAAAGAGTTTTCAAAATGTTCCTTCTTGTATGCTTCCTGAAAACATCACTGTGCTCAGTTTCAGCATCAGAAACCAACACTCCTTCACCAAATTAATTCACATATATACAGAAACAGCTTTACCTGGTAAACTGTGTTTGCCCTCAGCTTTTTACTGAATGCCCTTGTAAAAAATATCTGTTTAAGGAATTGGAAACTTTAGCAACTCAAAACATTGTCTGGTTTCCAAAATTTTTTTATATAGGAACTCAAGGAATATGTTTCATGAATCTATACAGGGGAAAGATGAACTCTTAAACAATTTTTTTACTGTCAGTTAGCAGAAAATAATAAATACAAAGCATGTGTAACTCAGGAAAAAAATTATTTGTGATTGCATAAACACTGTACTGCTATCAGACAGATGCCATGTCTTCAATAATTTTTACACATTCTCATTTGGACTTATTGCTAATATTTACAACTTAATATTATATAGCATAACCCCAAAGGTGTATATTTTGCATACTTTCTATTAGTCATTGCCCTACGATATTTGTCAGAGTCAATAGGCACCCTAGAATTGATGCAAACAGGAAGCTTAATCCATTCAATTGTCTAGATAACAAACAGAGAAGTAGGAAAGCCAGGCAGCACACAATGAGCTGTTTTAGGAGGCCCGAGGAGTGCCTGGGGATGGATGAGGATGAGAAGACCCAGTGTTACTACCACCCAGGTGCATAGAGTCAATGACCCAGGAGAGTGTGACACAGCTGCTTATCTTAGGTGAGCCCAGAGAGGGAGAGGTGGAAATTCAGCAGGAGCTGGAGTCATGGAAGATGTTCCTTTGAGGGGGAATATAGACACAAAGGAGTGGGAGGAATATTCTCAACTCTCTCTTCCTCCCATTCTTTAAACTCCCACCAGCACCTGCCATGGTCAAACCTTCCTTGAAGGCCTGAAAAAATGAAGACTGATGCTTATGTTGGAATTGTCCCCAAAAAGTTCATGTGTTGGAAACTTAATTCCCAATAAAATGGTATTAAGAGGTCATAGAGCTTTAAAGAGGGAACTAGGTTATATAGACAGATTAATGTCTTTCTCTTTGGAGTAAGTAAACTCACAGAAGTGAGTTAGCTATCAGGAGACCGGGTTGTTCTAAAGCTGGTCTTCACAACATGTTTTGTCTGTTCCACTTGCCCTCACTTCTCCTCCACTATTCTGCCATGAGATAATGCAGCATGAAAATCCTGGAATATGCTGACACCCAGCCTTGGAATCATGAGCCAAAATAAAACTCTATCTTTTATAAATCACCAGTCTTGGGTATTCTGTTATAGCACTAGAAAATGGACCAAAACATAGAACCTAGAGGGGGAAGGTATGGGAAGTGACCTGAATGCAAAGAGCATTCCATATACAAAACCCCTTTGGTCCTGGCCACAGACCTGCACCAAAGCGAGTTCTCCTCATTTTACAAAAGAGGAAGCACAAGGAATCAGAGTCAAGCGTAGAAGAAAGAGGGCCAAGCCCTTTCAAATCAGCAAGGTTCTGTTCTCCCTACACCATGCTGTTGTTCTTTTTGCTCTGTTCTTAATATCAGAAAGATCTTCTTCCTTTGAATCCTTCAATTATGGTAATGCTAACTCCCTCATGCCAGTTGTCCAGGACTCACCACCTTTTGAACTGTTGATTGATTCAACTGCTTGATTCAACTGTACCTTGCATTCTGCCTTCTTCCTTTCCTGTTCTCAAAGACAGAAACAAATGTACATTTTACCTGTTGTTTCAAAACTCTTCCTCAACTTTTTTTTTTTACTTTTAACATTTATCCCATCTGCTTTCCATTTCACCAAAATTGTATCTTTCCATATAACTCATTCTGTAATTATCCATACACATGTATTTGCTAAAACTATGTGTTTGATTTCTTATTCAAGTTATGTTTTCTTTTTTCTTGTTAGAAAAAAAATGTAATCCTTTCTTGAAGACAAAAATTTCACTGAAGACAAACAGCAACAGGCCTTTAGATAGACATATTGGTAGAATTACAATTAAATGAATGCATTCCTTTAATGCTTCATTAAAAGAGACAAAGTAACAGAATACACCAAGCATGTTTCTAAGATGGTTCATTTCTACTACTAAAATATTAGCAAGGGCACATGTTCCCAGTGAATTGATGTATTTTTTTTTTACTAATTTTTAAATTTTTTCTAGTTAGTTGCACATGACAATAGAATGGATTTATACATTTTGATAGATCATACATAAATGCAGTGTAATCTCTCATTTTTCTGATTATACATATTGCAGAATCACACTGGTCATGCCGTCATACACGTACATGAGGTAATAATGTCTGTTTCATGCTACTATCCTTCCTATAGTACAGCCAGAGATGCACACAAACCAATGGCTCACACCAAAATGTAAATCCTTGAGCACTTGCCCCCATCTTTCCCTGCATGCTTCCTTCTGCCCCCTCTGCTGCCAGCCTAATAAACAAGTTCTCATATATACTACCCAGAGATAAAACAATTTCATGTTCAAGATACATCTTTTCTATCAATTACAACGAAACGGTATTTACAAGTTGACTAACTCCCTAGCTCCACTTGTTATAATACACTGTCGCCTCAGGACATCTAAAACACTTGGGTATTGTGAAATAAAGTAGAAACTTTGTGCATCATGAACTCAAGTCTTTACCAAAAATGGTTATAATTTAAAACTGTCTTCAGATCTGGAGATATTAGTAAAGGGCCTTTACTCTCACCCTTCTGCTTGTCTTTCTTCACCATTCCAGTGACTAAGAGGATTACTCTCAACTCCAAGAGGTCAATTAACAAAGATCATTGCCAGAAGACAGCTCTTCCTAAAAAACAGCAAAAGGATATTCATATAGGAATTATTTTGCTACTTTTAATAAACTTTGGACATTATCAAGCCATATTTTCTTGATGAAATTAACTGTTCTCACAATATTAATACCAGTGGAGCAGCAGAGAGCAGCACAGTGAGAACAGACCTAATGAGCCAAGAGAGGGATGTGCAAAGGTCAGAGATTTAAGAGGGATTAGATGTCTCTGAGGGCCTTTTGTAAGCTTGGCCTTGCAAAAGGCAGATTTCCTTGCATTGTGTTTACAATGGGAAGCCATAGAAAGGTTATTAGCAGAGAGAGTCATAAACGAACCCACTATCTAACAAGATGATACAAGCTATTGTATTGAAAAGGAGAAAGAGAGGGAAGGAGAAAACGTGGAGGGAGACCAATAAGGAGCCATTGCAATTATCTAAAAACAAAGCAACAAAAAATATAACAACAACAAAAATCCATATGGTAGCTAGCCATGGAATACCACAGCTTGTGTTATCAGTTGAATGTCAAAGTCAAGATAGTATATACTGGCTACTTGATTGGATGGGATATGAGTAGAGTTGAAGTGATTCCAAAAGATTTAGTCAGATCAAAGCATGGAGATGCCTTGAACCAAATGAGAAAACTGAGTGGTAGACTAGAGTTTTTGGTGACAGATATCCAGATTTTATTTGCGGATTATTACATTTGAGACACAGAGTAAATATCTCAAAGAAGACATTGGTTAACATGAATCTGGAGTTGAACTTGGAGATATATATATATATACACACGCGCGCGCGCGCACGTGTACGTGCATGCACACACACATATGACATTGATGTACAGTTGATATACAAAGCCATGAGACTAGGTATAGTTAATGGAATGAGTGTTGGTGGAGAAACGTAGCAGAAAAGAATCAATACCAGAGGTTTCCAACAATTCAACACTAAAAAGCCAAAGGGAAGAAATGCAGGAACATTGGTGAAGTTCTCAACTATTCTAACCTTGATGACCTCATAGGAGGTATCCATATTTCATAGCATAAGGATTCATATGATTAGATTTATAATGTGTTTGACATGGTGCCTGGAATAGAAAAAACTCGATATGGAAAGATGCTGATGCTGCTGATGTGATGATGAAGGTGGTGATGGATGACTAAAAAGGAGGAGGGGAGGAGGGACAGTACCACTACTATTGACGATAATGTGGGTAGCAGAACACAATGAAAAGGAAGAGGCATTGTCTGTCCTAGACACTTCTATAAGTGCTGATTGCTTTTGCTAAGTGTTTTATAGACTCAACATCATCTAAACTTCACCATAAGCTGATAGAATGACTACTATTTTAAAATCATTTTAGAAATACAGAAACTAATGCTTATTTCAATCCCTTTGTTACTCTAAAATTATCCATCCCTGAAAAAAACAAACAAGAAACCCTATAGAATCAGATCTAGATTTTTTTTCCTAAAGATCACATACTTTCTATATATTCATGATCTCATATTAAATAAGGAAGACTAGTGTGGTTTAAGGTAATGATGGAATAATGACTTTGTTTTATGTGGAACATGGTTCAAAATAATATAGAAAGCTGTCTATGCAGATCCTGGAAAACTGAAAATTTATTAATTTTTGCCTAATCTGGGGTCAATGTCTCACTAAAGTGTTCACAAATGATACTGTGTAAAGCTGGCAGGATGTTTTCTGCAGTCACTTCAATCTCAAAGACATTTCTCCTCAAATAAGAACAAAATTAGCTCACAGGAAAAGACCTCTAAATGCATTTCTTTGCTTAATTTTTAAACATCAACTTAGATCATTAAAAATGGAGTTTAAATTAGTAACATCACTGTATCATTGGTAATCAATACTAGAGAAGTTGATAGATTACTTGGAGGATTTGAAGTTATTAATACCTTTATGACATTGTTTCAAGTGTATTAATTACTTGGAAGGAAACAAAATATTATAAATGGTAATACTGTTTTGTGCTTACAATAAAGTTATAAAATTATGGATCCCTTTTGGTTGGGATTTTTAAAATATCAGGAGATTATTTATAGTTTTTAATTTATTATATGTACCTTTCTCAGCATGGAATGTAGTTTATCAGCTAGAAATATTGAGTTTGAATTTTGAATCTGCCATGTCCTGCATGTTTCCACTAGACATGCCCCATCAGTGGTCAGAACTGTAAAATAAGAGTGTCATTGTAAGTGTTAGATATGAAGCTTGTACAGAAACCTGGCATCTATGAAATATGCTGCTACCAAACACAGATGTTAAAGACTATTTCCAATATGAACCCCTGACTTGCTTTGGAAAGAAAATTGCATTCCTGTTTAGAATCTTCATATTTCATTGGATTTTCATGTTATGTACTTGTTGGTATACCAAGATTTCTTTGTTTTATATTCTGTGCTCACTAAAATATATTGAATGAAGGATAGGGATACATTGAGCTATCTTAAAATTACTTTAGAATTTTTGAAATATTAATTATTTCAAATGGTAGCCCTGACATTCAGGAGCTACTGTAGTAACATTAGAGAGGCCAAGGTGTGCAGCAAGCTAGCCTGCAGGTGCTCAGAGCTAGGTTATGGTGTTTTCCTGTTCATAAAAATATCATGGAATGTCATCAGACAAGACAGTTCTAAGGTTATTATAGATCAGGCAAAAACAAGAGCAATCTATTATAATGTCTAACACAGAGAAGACACAAACATTGTTCAAGCAAAACAAACAAACATACACTCCCTTTCTATATAACATATAATAGGAGGGAAGTTTGCTTTTTTTTGGCCATTTATGATTTTAGCTTTGAGTCAAGACTTCATTCTTCCTAGATAAGATTTATTAAGATACCCAATCAAAGAACAACCCTGCTTCCTAACAGCATATCCAGTCTATAGCACACCTCTGCTGCCTGAAAAATTCAAAATCACCCCCTCTCAATAAGATCCATCACAGTTCTCCAAGATGAGTGTTCCTTTTCACTGCAAAGATTAATAAATGCAACTTGTTCAACAACACATGTGTTCCTGGTGACTTGTGGCTGGTGAGCAAAGACTAATGTGGAAATTTAAATGTATCTTTGGGTATTGTCTTCTCTTCATTGTTCTTCATGAAAATTTGTTTATTTTTCCACTTTACACTTGATGTTTTAAAGACTAAATCTCAAAGTATTGTAAAATGTGGTAACAGTGAGAGATCAAATACATTTATTGTTTTCCATATGACATTTTTCTACCCATATCTGGCAAAAAGATATTGCTTTTATTTATTTATTTGGTATCGGAGACTGAACCCAGGGGCACTTAACCACTGAACCACATCCCCCACCCTTTTGATTTATGTATTTTTTTGAGACAGGTTCTCACTAAGTTGCTTAGGGTCTCATTAAGTTGTTGAGGCTCAAACTTGCAATCCTCCTGCCTCAGCCTCCTGAGTCTCTGAGATTACAGGAGTGTGTCACCGGGCCCAGCAGGATGTTGCTTTTATGATACTATGCCATAAAATTTTATGATACTGTCATAAGATACTATGTCTTAAGAAACATTTTGCTGGAAAAAGAATGGTAAAAAAGTTGAAATAAGAAAGATAAAGGTAGAAAGGGAGAAGATAAGCAAATGAGAGAAATATTTACTGGAAAATCAGGGAAAACAGTAATATGAAGGATATAGAAATCTAGTTTACTTTGACAACTCAACCCCATAAAACCTCAAGAAGGAATAAAAAGGGCAAGCACACAACTGGAAAGAGAATTGGAAAGAACTACCGGTGAAATGATTTTAATATATTTCTGCAACATAGAAAGTAGAGTCAGCAGGTCAGTAAAGCATAGAAAGGAAAGGAAGGCCTGAAAACTCAGGCATTAGTCCAGAGCGCACCTCTCACATACATGCATTTATTCATGATTCTCCTCTGACATTTCTCCTCTATCAATAAAACACCAGTTTTTTACCCTCCTCAAGGAAAAGAAAAGGAGAGAAGGAAAAACAAAACAAACAGAGAAGTGAAAATATGAGAGGTCATCTCTAAGCTAACAGGGTAAAATCTCTGGAGATGACTGTGTCTTTCACAACCCCCTGTGAAATCCACGTCCTCCTGGTCATGGTGACCTGGCTTAGTTATGTTCAGTCAGGGTTCTTGGATGGATTTAGAAATGGTTCAAAGAACTGAAGACTCCCTACTTTATGAATTATTTAGAGGACATTTGAGAAAGGTTTTGACTCTGCCCTCTGTGCTTCATTTCCTGACTTTAGAACTTAACCCTCTGTAAGATATGCTCTGCAGTATTTCCTCCACAGCACAATAACAGCATTAAGGGGGAAAAACAAAGCATCTCAAAAACAAGAAAGAATGAACATTGAAAACCTGATGGCTGATGTACAAATGTATTAATGCCTTTGGTGACAATTAATTAGAAGATACTGGGAAAGAATTGCTAATAATATAAATATAAGCAACTGTTATTTAGAAATGAATGTATGAGAGATGTACATTGCTTACAGAAGAAAAGGGTCAAGGTGCATTTAGTTAGTTATTTTCAATAGGATTTTAACAAATAAAAGCACACCATATTAGAGGTAATATTAACTAAAATTATAATAAAAAACAAAATCAATTATATGCATATACATATATGCATATATGTGTATATATGCATATGGAAACTATTTTGTAATCAACTGAAAGATCCTAAATCCACTAGAAGAAAAAGAAGGTTGTTATATTTATGTGTGTATATATGCATACATATATATGCACACACAGTTATGTATGTAAAGGCGAATATGTATGTGTGTGTATGTATGCATATGTATGAATCATGAAATAACAGAACAACCAAATTTTAAAACTTTAAAATTTAAGAAAACAATAATTGAATCAGTGTGACATAGGTAAACAAGAAGAGTGGGTTGTTTAGATCAATGGGAGAGAGTATGAATAGCAATATTAGCACAATAATTTGACTCTAGATTTACTATTTATGTTAGTCATCTTTACATAACTGTGATCAAAATATCTGAGAAGTCAAACTTAAAGGAAGAAAAAATTAGTTTGGGCTCATGATTTCAGAAGTTCAGTCTATGGTTTAGTGACTTGATTGCTCTATACCCAAGATGTGATAGTATCACATGGCAGAAAGGCAGCGACTGAGGAAAACTGCTGTATTCATGGTGCCCAAGAGGCAGAGATGGAGAGAGAAGGGAAGAGCCACAGAGAAGATGAACCCTTACAGGGCATACCCCCAGTGACCCACCTCCTCCAGCCCTACCCCACCTACTTATGGTTATCATTCTGTTAATCTATTCAAATCAGGATGGACAAATCAGGTTACAGTTCTCATCATTTCACCTCTTAATATTCCTGCAGTATACAAGAGTTTTGGTGGAACACTTCATATCCAAAGACACTGTTTACCAGATTTGATGTTATAAATTAAAGTGGAAAGAAATGTTCACTGTGTTTTATTGGAGAAAATGGGTTGCAATGTGATTCAAGAGAATGAACTTTTATTTACAAATGTGAAAGGATAGGTGTTTTTAAGCTTTCAAGTAAAAGATATGAAATTACAAATAAAAATTAAAATGTGACACAAAGGTGAAAAAAGATCATCCACACATTTACCAATTGCAGAACTAAAATGAAATATCACTCAATTTCAAAGCATTCACATCAAATAAAAGGGTAGCATTGTTCAATTCATCTACTATAATGAATTACACAAATTAAGGTATAGAATTCAACATATAATAGCAATGTACAAAGAATATGAACAGTTCATTCCTTGGAAAAGAGCAGAGCAACTAAATTTCCTGCAGCTGTTGGCTACCTGTACTCAAATGTATCCCTACAGAGCAATGCCTCACTTCACCCCACTAAGTTTGGGTTTTCTCATTTGCAAAATGGGATTAATATTAGTGCACTGTGATAATATTGTAAGGTAAAATGGAAAAGTAAGGAAGGAACTGAGTACATTGTGTGCCATGTAATACATGTTAGCTATTATTAATTACATGATTACCACCATCCACATTTTAATCATCACAACAATTCAAAGAGATATGCATTACTCTCTCTATGTTGGAAACAGCAATATCACACATGAAGGTAAGAGCAAGAATTTAAAGTCTAAGCCCAAGCTCTTTTTAATGAGGTTAAGCCACTCTATTAATAAAACAGTGAACGTCAGAATAACAATCAAGGACTTTTATATCTACATGTCTTTTTATGTCTGTCTTCAACCCAGCACAGCACCCCCGGATTCCAACAGTGTGTGGGTGCCAAGAAGTTTTTTAAGCATAAGTCCATTGGCTCATTAACATCTGCTGGCTTGGTTCTCAGACTTGGGTTGTCTCCAGAACTTGATTCTGCATATGTTCTCACTCTCTGCTCACAGTTAGGAGATGCCTTCACTTGCCCTTCACATTTATTCATCTCTGGCATGGCCTTCCTTCTGAAACTGCTCTTAGATACCATGCCTAGATCCATCTCCCTGGGGTCTCTAAAGGTACTTCCTTGACATGGTACACAGTTATGCCCCTCCCATCACACAGATTACCTCCTCCATAATTGGGAACAATCAGAACATTTCAGTAACAGAGCACAGAGCTCAGGGATGACACAGAAAGAGGAAACAAGGAGATGATGGTGAACCCCCTTGTCATTTCCAAGCTAAAGCCAGCCTCCCACTCTTCATTTTTTTTTTTTTTTTTTTTTTTTTTTTTTTTTTTTTGGTAAGAGCTGAGTTTTCCCAGAAAAGTGCCTAGAGAGCTGTCTGTATTTTCAGAAGAGCTGTCTGTATTTCCTTCTACCTCCGAATAGTCTATTCCAAGGAAAGATTCAAAGCATACTCTCCAGGAATAGCAACAAAGACCTGAAGGTGAATCTTCTGCTTTTTCAACCTTACTGCTGGGATCATTATGTCTCCCAAAGAAGGTGAGAGCACTGACTGATGAGTGCTTGGGCTGGGTGAATTCTTGGGGGAATATGCATGAATGAAGGAGCAGCCACATTTATCAGTCTTGAAAATACCGCAGTGAAAAAACTATGACCATGATTGCTATAGGACAATGGGTGCATGGACACATTTGTAAAGTAAACATAATGTAAAGTACATAAACTTGTACTCAAAAAATATTTTCTTAGAGAACTAGTCCAAAGAATATTATTCAAAATTGGAAAATACCTAGGGCACACATGCATTATTTACAATATTATTTATGAGTAAAAGTGAGGAAGTAAAATAATTGTTCAAAGATAGGTGTATGAGTGTACTATGGTACATAAATATGTTATATCATTGTGTAACACTAACATTAGGTTATTGTAAGACTAACTGTGCATGGTAGTGCCTATCAATACTTCCCACATGCAATTATCAATGCCAGCTACTCAAGAAGCTGAGATAGGAGGATCTCAAGTTCAATGTCAGCTTTAGCAAATGTAGCTAGACCCTGTCTCAAAATAGAAAATTAAAAGGGCTGGGAATGGATGTTAGTGAAAAAGTACCCTTGGGCTCTGTTGCCAGTACCAATAAATTTTTTTTTTAAAAGTGTGAAACTGTTCAGTATTATAATGACTGTACAACAGAATGAAAATGTTTCTGATATATTAAATGAAACAAGTAATAAAAATATGCCATAACTTTGATTATACTCCAAGTACACACATACAAGGTAAAAAGCACAAAAGCAGTATTTCTGGGGGCTGCATTCCTTTCATATTATTTCCTTTACTATTGCTAGAATAATCATGTAATTAATATGTCACAAGAAAATCACATTGATTCAGGATGTTGGAATAGAGATGCTTCTCAATTTATGAGGGATTATGACCTTATGAACTAATAAGTTGAAAATATCCTAAGTCAAAATGCATTTAATCCACTTAACTTATCAATCATCTTAGTTTAGCAACATGACAAAGCTTTGGTTATTTTCCCCTGTGATCACCAGGCTGCCTGGAAGCTGTACCTCAGCCCAGCATGGGAAAAGAATCATACTGTAAATTGCTAATCAGGAAATAAAATCAGAATTGAAAATAAAGTTTCTACTGGATGCATATTCCTTTTGCACTATGTTAAGTCAAAAATTATAAGTTGAATCATAAATTGGGGAATGTATATATTTTGTTCAAATAATTTGTAGTTTTTCAAGGTGATGGAAGACTTTAGCAAAGGAAATCAGCTTTCTAAATTTTAAAACTTTGAGAATCTATGGGGTCATTTATTATCATTTGTTTCCCTAGAAAATATTTGAAAGGGCATTTTCACTTTATTACTGATCCCAGAAATATAAAAATTTGATTTGATTTCTCCAATGATACATACCTCTGATACCTCTTTTTAATGACTATCCCACTTAAAACAAGGCAATTGCACACAATGTTAGAATTTCTGAGCATTTCATACTCATTTAACTTAGGTGACTGTAACAAACATCTATTTAGCAATGTGCATTATTTTTTTTTTTCAACTTTGTAAGATTTAAACTCTAACTCAAAGATGAACCGAGAGGATATACTTAGAGGCATATCAGCATTCCACAGAGGGAGAGATGCAAAATGTGACTTGAAAAATAAATAAATTGAACAAGTTGCCAGGGACTCTGACTTCAACAAATGCTCTCTACACTTCCCATATGCAGTTATTATTATTATGCTAAAAGAAAAGTAGGGAACTTCTAGGCTTAATGTAAACTGCCGAAGTTAAAACCAAGTAAAAGGACTTGAAGGTCCTTGTCCCATGCCATCTTACAACTGTTTAAAAAAACAGTCTGTGTTATGAGAAAAGGAGGTATGTAAATGATGTGTGGATAGAAAAGGTGTTAATAGAATGGACTTGGCCACTGACACTCAGAAGTTTATATTTGGTGTACCTTATTTATACTTATGTATCAATTTGGCTCATCATTTTTTCCCTATTCAGCAAATAGATATATTATGCTCTGTTATTGTTCAACTTACGCCATATCCATTTATATTTGGATCAACAACCACCATTGTAATAATAGTGGTCTAATGCAGGAAAAGTTTATGATGGGTAATGGACTCCAATGTCCTGAGACTCATGGTGGCTGCATTTCTGATGACAAATCAGTAAACACTACTCATGTCTGCAACCTCTGTCTTATGGGTTTGGCTACTTTTATTAGTCCGTCTTAAATCTGAGGTCCTGAGCAGGTGGAAATGGAAGCCCCGTTCTGAACTCTTAATTATACCTAATAATGACAACAGATGGGAGCTCCATGAATATATTTCGATTGAATTGGGCTAAGAAAATATCAAAGTGTGTGAACTGGCTGCAGTCTCCGCTTAGCTTCCTTAAATGTCATCTTTATTTTTTCACAATAACTGTATGACAAAAAAGTGATGAAAGATCACAGAAAGATCCTGAGTTTCTGCTCCTGGTGCTGGAAACAAATATACTATGCTTATTTAGAAATTTTCTAATGAGGATATGCCTTTGTATAAGTGATTAGGAAGCAGCTAAAATACTGAAGGCTCTGGAAAGTAGACAGTGGTGAATATTCTTAAAGTCATTGGGGAATGTTGAATGCAAAAATGGGTGAGAGAGTATACCACGCTCCATTGAAAGATGATCTTGGGTAATTATTAACTGAAGTTGTGGACCTTTTATCGAAAGAGTAAGTTAAATACTTAAGGTGGAGAATGGAATGTTGTCAGAGACTGTTGAATTCTGAACGTACTCAACACATTGTGCATGATACCTTTCATACATATGTACTTCCATTTTTCTAATGACCATAAAGGTACTTAGAGTGCAGATGTAAGCTTCACTGAAATAAATGGTGTATTGTGGTTCTTAGTTCACAGTAGTTATATATTCATCATATATACCCTCAATCAATGAATATGAAAGGCACATCTACTACCACATAGATATCCTCAGTGTTGTGAACTCTAACTGTAGCATGGACAAGGAGAAATGAGCAAGTGTTTATCAGGTTTACACTCTGCTTTTCTTGGAGTTTTTTCTTGTTTCCCATCTCACTGATTCCCACTAAATAGACTATTCTCACACATCTCCTCCAATTCTCCCATTCTCATTTTTGTGTGTAGGCTATTTTTGTAATTCTATCAGTCAGGACAGGGTAGGTTATGCTATTGTAAAAACCCTCAAATCTTAGTGGTTCAAAATCACAAAGATATCTTTCTTACTCATATTTCATGTTTTCCTCCTGTCAGCCCAGAGATTTCTGTTCACTAGGTCACTCAGATGTACTGGTTGATAGATTGAGCACCATCTTGAAGCTGGCTGGTTGTCATGATGAAGGGAAGGAGAACTGCCTGAGACTTTTCTGGCTAGAAGTTCTGAATACTCACCTCACCAACATGTCAAGGGGTTTCTGAAATGTGATCCTACCATAGACCCAGAAATTGAAAAGAATACTTAGAGAACATCAGTAATGGCTAATTCAGCATTTTGAATGAATATTTTTATCAAAGTAAAACACTAGGTAAACTTTTATATCATTGAGATCATTAGAGTAAAATCATCCATATGGTTAGGACAGAAAACAATATCCATAGAGTCAGGGAAGTGAGCATGGGCAGCAGATGGCCTGGACCATGTACATGGTGGCCAGAACTCTTTGTTTGGTGAGATAATGATCTAACTAAAGCTGGGGCAGGGACATCATTGATGTCTAATCAATTCCTCTAGGATGTGGAAGAGCAGGCATTGATTTCTAGGGAATAAAAGCCATCAGTTACTGAACTCATACCCACCCTTGATAGGTCTCTGTCTAGACCTTTGTAAATCAGAGGTGCTTTAAAAATTTTTACCTTTGGAATGAGTGGTTGGTGGAGACTGGATGAAAGGCAATTCAGAAATAGGTACTAGCAACACTAAAGGCAGAGCTGTAGAAATACACACTGTTGGGAGAAGAGGGCCCTCCCATATGGCTGCTGTTTTGTCATAGTCCAGGTGCCAGGATTCTCTATTTCTTCACAGTTTGAAATAAATTGCATGATTGAAAAAAAAATACATGAGAATACCCTTCAAAATTAAATTTTCTGCATATTGACATAGGATCAAATTTATGACATAGAATGAACTAAATCTCCTTTATTACACCACACAATTTTTAAATTTGGGGGCAGTTTTCTTCCAGTTTACAACATGCAATTGTAAGGTGGAATGAACAGACAATAGACAGATTAAATGGGAGAAAAACCACATAAATCTATTACAGAGAGAGAGGCAATCCCATCGTGCAAGTACCTACCAGCCTATGACGATTCAGAGGGTTATATTCATTTTTTTTCTATAGCGGAGAGGCAGAGTAGGAAATGTAGACAATTTTTAGAAGATAGTAAATTATTTGTAAAGGAATTCAAAACACAGAGCCATTGGGCCAAAGTCATTGGGCCCACAAAATAGAAGATGGTTTGTAAATGATTGTGGAATATAGGTGGGGAATTAAATAGAAATGAATGGTGTATGACAAGTCAGTCCAGGTTCTTTGAGAGATCTCAGCCTTTCCTTCTGTGATATGAATAGCCTTTCCTTCTGTGATATGAATTTTGTTAGTGAAATCTCAAGGAAAGGATCAGATGTAATTGTTTTCTCCTCTTTGGTAGATCTAGACTGTAAGCAGATGGGTATTATTAAAGCAAATAAATTTCTCAGCTAAATTCCTTTAATTTAAAATAATCAGCACACCAGGGCACCGTATTTTAGGGGACAGTCCATAGACTCCTTCACAGTGAATTCTGTTGCTGGAGGCAGAGTACGGAGGACCCGGAGGCATTTGTTCCTCATTTTGTAAGAAATTTTTTTTTTCTTTTTCTTTCTCTGTTATAAAACTGAAAGAAGGGGACCAGTAAGAATTACAGCAATAATACTTGTTGAAACTTTCCCTGACCACAAGGTAGTCTCTTTCTTTTCCTAAGGTCTGGGAACCTTGAACCACCCAAGTCTCATGAAAATAGCAGAATGTCAAATATCCTGAGGTTCTAGTAAGAATGAAAAGGACATTCATGATAAGTGAAATACACCAGACAAAGTCAAATACCTCAAAGGCACATTCACTTTCAAATGTGGAAGTTAACAACAACAAAGTCAACCCGAATATGTCAGCGTTTACTAAAGGTGGGGACCAGTGTGAGAAAAGAGGATAAAAGGAGGCTGATTTGATCAATTCCCACTGTAGGGATCTGGAAGCATCATATTCAGTCCTTAATATAGCCAATTAACACGTTAATCAAAATGAAATAAAATAAAGGAGATTTTTAAGATGCAGATGAGAGACATTTGGATGAGTAATATACAAAAATTGAGAGTGGATGCCATGTAAGCAGTATTATTGATTCAGTGGCTGAGCACAATGGATTTATTATTCTTAGAGTTTAGAGGTCAGACATTCAAAATGGTTCTCACTGGACTGAAATCAAGGTGTTGGCAAACTGCTTTCCTCCTGCGGTCTCTGAAGGTGCTCTCTTGCCTTTTGCACTTTCTGGACACTGACTGCATTCTTTTCTTTGTGACCCCTTCTTCCAGGATCAAAGTCAGCATACATAGCACCTTCTAATCTCTCTTGGACTTTATCACCTAATTACAAAGGACCCAGTCTAATTTCTGGGTCCAGTATAATAATAATAATAATATACTGAGCCCACCCGGAAAACCCAGGGTAATCCTTCCATTTAAAGATCACTAACTTAATCACACCTGCAAAGTCCTTTTATGTATAGTAGCATAGTCAGAAGTTTTTGGGATTAGGATGTAGACATGTTTGAGGGGTCATTCTCTGTCCTCCCATAGTGATGAGCAAAAAAAAAAAAAAAAAAAAGATAAAAAGAAAGAAAGAAAGAAAAGAAAACACAAATGCAAATGAATAAGTAAATAATGGGTAGGTAAAGGTTTGGACATATGGACATATGTACTTCCCACCTCTCATTAATTCTTATGCTACTGCTACTTTAATCAAAGACTTACTTGATTTATTTGCAACTTCATCATGTTTTGTTTTTTCAATGCTAAACACAGAGAAATAATGCAAAATGAATTCAGCCTCCTTCAGTGGCTAGAGAAAAAGCATTATACTAACCTAAGATGAAGTTTGACAAGTGACTCATTACTCAGAAAACCACTGGGCACAGAACGTGTGTATTATGCAAATATATTCAACTCCTGACCATTGCTGAAGAAGTTTTTATAGGTAATTATGGAAGGCTGCAGCATTGGCCTTTCTACTAGAGTTTAATGTTTCTGGTGGATGCTCATGAATAGTGATATTACACCCAAGAATAAAATCATTCACTTCCTCTTGAAACACTCATTAGCAAACTTTTTAAATGGTTGCATTGTCTGAAACCTGATTAGTCCTGTTGGACTTTGATTAATGTTGCTCATTACTTAGATTAAGCTTTAGCTTTGTGAAGACAACTCCATTGCCTAATAATGTGAAACATTTTACATTGAAAGGGAGTCCTGTAGACAAATGATAGTATTTTAATCAATTGACTTAGTGGTGCCATCAAAACCCTCATGAAAGGTCTAGGTGCATTGGAAAATGTCACCTCTTTGATAGTTCATAATTAGCACTGGGGAATGAATTGGTTTGACATGAGCTGAGAAGAGTCATTACAGTTCACTTCCTGCATCAAAGGCACTACTGATAAGAACTACAGTGTGTATACCTTGCTGCTTAAAAACATTATACTTAACATTATTAACAGTGGAGCAGCAAGTTTAATTCTTAGTTTCCATGATAAACATAATACTAGGAAACCAACGAGAAAAATTGTCTACTTATTTGCCTGGGAAGGTGAATCAGGTAGAACCACAGCATGCTGTGCACTCTTAATTGCACTATTAATATGATGGATGAAGACCATCATTTAAAACTTTATGATGTAGAACAACATGGTATACAAGTTCTCCTCTGTGTGTGTAAGCAAATGGATGAAGACAACTAAGACCTCATAAAGTTGCACACACGAGGCTGTAATTGATGAAAAATCTAATGATGTCTTTTTGAGGGGAAGGTCAAAAATACATAAATCATGTACTAATTTATTCATGAAAACAATGAAGTACCTAGGTAGCAATCCAGGGTATAGAAATTGGGACGGAAGAAAATGTAAGAAATGTGCAAAGTTTCATGTTTCTTGATTTTCTTCCTTTTTCTTTTTGTTTGATTTATTATGTAAAATACTTGTATTTAAACATAAATCTGTGAATGATACTATTAGAGGACAATTTTGTTATTATATGTTGTTGGGATTAATTTTGAACATTGTTGTGCATTTTCCTTGAGAAAATTTTATTTTTTAAAATTTGAATATAATCTTTAAATAAGAATAAGATTCCTTAGAGGTTAAAAAGAGATTCCTATTTTTCTTTTGTTGTGTAATATTAATAATGACTTCATAATCTTTTGTAATCACATGCAAGCTCATTTAGAAATAAGAATTTTTAAACATTTTATCTATGGTTTTAATTGAAAAGTAAAATGCATTCATGATGTACAACATGATGTTCTGATATACGCTAATAGAGCTAATTAACATAGGAAGTATGGCCTTTTTTAATTATAGGGGCAAGAACACACAAACTCTACTCTCATCCTATTTCTAGAACACAATATATTATTAGTTATAATCAACACATTGTACAACAGAGCTTTTAAACTTATTAATTCTATGAAATTGAAATTCTGTATCCTTGACCAGTTTCTCCCCAATTACTGATTCCAGTATTCCAGTACCTGGTAACTACCATTCTATTCTGCCTCTATAAATTTCAAATCTTTTAGATTAACATTTAAATTTTATCATGCAGGATTTTTCTTTCTGTGCCTGGTTTATTTTATTAAGCAAAATGTCTTCTGGGTCCTTTTGAGTGGCAACAGATCATAAAATTTCATATATATATATAATTTTCTTTGCCCTTTTATCCTTTGATGGGCATTTATATTGATTCTATATCTTGAATATTGTGAATAATGCTCTAATAAATAAAGAGCAGATGTCTCTTTAATGTATTAATTTCATTTTTTTTTGGTTATGTATCCGGAAGTAGGATTATTGGATTGTATGGTATTTCTATTTTTAATTTAAAAAAAAAAAACTTCTATAATGCCTCTGGTAATTTACATTCCCCTCAACAGTGTGAAAGTGTTGCCTTTTGCTGAGTCTTTGCCAAAACTTACTGTCTTTTTGGTAATGGTTATTGTAAGAGGTGTGAGCTAATTTTCATTATGGTTTTGCATTGCATTTTCTTGATGATTGAAGATGTATTTTTTTCATATACTAATTGTCTTCTTCTAAGAAATGCCTATGAAAGCAGTCTCTTGTCCATTTTTAATTGGGTTATTTTATTCTTTTGCAATGGAGTTGTCTGAGTTTCTTATGCACTTTTGATATTAGTATCTCAAGAGATGTATGGATCTCAAGTGTTTCTCCCATTCTGAGCTCTATCTCTTCATTCTGTTAACAGTTTCCTTTGCTGTGCAGAAGCTTTCTAATTTGAGGCAATTCCAGTTCTTTATTTTTGCTTTTGTTGCCTGAGCTTCTGTGTTTATATCCCACCTCCAAAAAAAAAAAAAAAAAAAAAAAGTCATCGCTCACATATATCTTACTCTAGTGGTTACACAGTTTCTAGTCTTAAATATATTTTTAATTAATTTTAATTGATTTCTATACATGGCATGAGATAAGGCTTTAATTTCATTATTCTGCATATGGATATCCAGTTTTCCCAGCACTATATGTGGAAGAAACTGTCCTTCCAGCATCATTATCAAAAATTAGTTGACTGAAAACATTTGTACTTATTTCTGGGCACTTTATTCCATTCCATTTGTTGAAGTGTCTGCTGTTTTGCCAGTCCCATGCTATTTTGATTATGACAGCTTTGTAGTATATTTTGAAGTCAGATAGTATGAGCCTTCAATTTTGTTCTTTTTAGTCCAGACAACTGAGGCTTTCCAGGGTCTTTTGTGACATCTTAAGAATTTTAGGATTGTTTTTCTATTTCAGTGAAAAATGTTGTTGAAATTTTGATAGTGTGTGTATGAAACCTGTACATCACTTTGGATAGCACGGACATTATGACAATAGTAATTCATCCAATCCAAGTGCCCAGGATATATTTTAATTTATTTGTATCTTCATCAGTTCTTTTACAAAAGTTTTATAGTTTTCAGCACAGAGATATCATTAGTTCTTGTTTAAATTTATTACCAAGTATATTGCCTTTTCTGTAGTTATTATAAATGACATTGTGTTCTCGGTTTCTTTTATAGGTATTTCATTATTGCTGTGTAGAAATCCTACTGATAATTGAATGTTGGATTTTATCTTGAAATTTTACTGAATTTATTTATTAGTTCTAAAATGTTTTTGGTGAAATTTTCATGGTTTTCTATATATAGTCATCTAAGAACAGGGACAATTTAACTTCTTTTTCAGTTTCTATGTCTTATATTTTGTTCTCTTGCTTACTTGACTCCAGTTAAGACCTCTAGTACTATGTTGAATAGATGTTGAGAGTAAGCATCCTTGTCATACTCCTGATGATAGAGGAAAAGCTTTCACCTTTTCCTCACTGAGTATAATGTTAGTCATGGGCTTTTCTTCTCTGTCCTTTATTTTGTTAAGATACGTTTTCTGTACCTAATTTATCATGAAAAGATGTTGAATTTTGTTAAATGCTTATTCTGTACATTGAGATGATGATATGGTTTTGCTCTTCATTCTGTTAATGTGCTGTATCACATTTATAGATTCATATATATGGAGGCGCTCTTGCATCCCTGGAATAAATTACATTTGATCGTGATGAATGATCTATTTAATTTCTTCTTGAATTTGGTCTGCTAGTACTTTATGAAAAAAACTTTGCATTTATGTTCATCAGTGATATCAGTCTATACTTTCTTTCTGTTGTTGCTGTGTCCTTGTCTGGCTTTCATAACAGGGTAATGCTGGCTTCATAATGTGAGTTGGAAAACAGTCCTTCCTTTTCAATTTTTTTTTTTTTTTTGCCAAGGTTTGAAAAGGATTATATTAGTTCTCCTGTAAATACTTGGTAGACTTCAACAGTGAACACATAAGGTCCTGGGCTTTCCTTTGATAGGAGATATATATATTAAACTGAACTAATTTCTTTTATCATTGTTGCTCTGCTCAGATAATCTATTTATTTTGGACTCAAACTTGGTAGGTCATTTGTGTCTAGGGATTTATCCTTTCCTCTAGTTTATACAATTTGTTCTAGTATACTTGTTCATTATGATGTCTCAGAGCCCTTTGTATTTCTGTTGTATCTCTTGTAATGTTTCCTTTTTCATTTCTGGTTCACCAACAGGCTTGATGCTGGAGTGCTCAGGCAGGCTTGTCTGATGTCTGGGTGGGTGGATTTGGTGTGTGCATCCTTTGATCAGGATGTGTTGATTGGGTTTGCCAGGGTGGGTCTGGAGCCTGTATCCCTAGGTGCTGATCTGAAGTATAGGTCCATGGGGCCTGGCAAAGAGCCAGGGTGGTCCTTGAGCTGGAATCCTCTGAGAAAGGCATGGAGTCCATATCTGCAGGGGGCAATCCTGGGTCCTGTATTTTCAGGTGCCCTCCTGGAACCTGAATCTACATGAGTGGTCCTGGAGCTTCAGTCCTTGGTGACTACTATAGCACAGTGTCTACTGGGATGGGCTTAGACACTATGTCTCCTAGCGCAGAACTGGTCTCTAGAGCCATCAGTTCTTGTGAACAGTCTAGAACTTGAGGTTGGCCTCCTACTGGAATAGGCATAAAGCCTAGGTTTGGGAGTTTGATCTGGAACTTGGAAACCATAGAACCTGTCCTGGTAGCTGGAAATTATGGAGCTAACCTAGAACCTGGGTCCACCAGGGCTTGTTAGGAGGCTAGGTGTATGGGTATTATTTTGGAGACTGGCTCTGTGAGGACTGGCTAGGCCTGGAGTCTCAGAGACCTACCTGGAGGGCAAGGATTCATTGGTGTTGTTGACACTGTGCACAGATCTGCCTGAAACCTTTATCTGTGGATGCCAGGCTGGTACCTGAAGTCAGGCCAGGACGCTGCCCTGGTGCTGAAACTTGAAGCTAGATTGGTCAAACTGGCTTAGGAATATTCTGGAACTTGGTATGGGCTTGGAACTTGGGGCTACAGGGGCTAACCTTGAAGCTGGGTGCTGACCTGATGAGTTGGGCTTCAGGGAATGGCCTGATGATTGGGTGGACGTGAGGCCTGGGGCATGGAGTTAGCCTGGCAGTGATGGTGGTCCTGAGTCTGGGGCTGCTTGGGCCATCCTGGCCTTAGAGTTTGGTTAAAATTACCTGTAGAAGCTGACCTCGTTCTGGGGTAGGCCCAAAACTCAGTGCTGCCGTCATCAGCCTGGTAGTACAGTAGATCTGAAGTCTGGTGCTTCTGTAGCCAGCCTGGTAGTGAGGTGGTTCAGACCTGGTATTGCTAACTGGGGCAAACTGGAAACGAGTTATATTATGCAAGTCTGAAGTCAAGGGCTGTGGGATCCAGCCTCTAGTGGCAGCTGTTCTAAAGGCTCAGTTAGCAGGTATCATCTGGTCTACTTGTATCATGGGTACCAATCTGGTTCTGGGTTTTATTAGTCCTGGAGTCAAAGGAAAACCATAGTACTTACTTTTCTTTCCTTTAAACATAAGGTATCTTTCTATGCACTCTGTTATCTGGGCTTAGGAAGAGGGTAACATAAAGCTATCCTTCCTATACCTGTCAATGTATGTTTTCTGTGCTACACTGAGAAACTGCAAACTCTCACTTAATTTCTGTAGCCCTTGTGAAGTTATTCTGGAATATAATAGATGCTCAGATAGATTTTTCTATAGGTGGATGAGTATTTGCTTTCTTCTGAGTTTCTTTATTTGTAAAATAGATAGTATAGTGTATCACACTGTAGTCAATAGACAACCATTAGCTCCATAAATTCCTAAAACTTCCTGGGAAATCATAGGTGTTTTACTTATAAAGAAAACATTTTTATACATGAAAAACCTTTATTTAATCCTAAGAATATTTATCATGAAGAAAATAGAGAAAAGACCACAGAAAGACCACGTATAAATCACTGAGCTATTAATGTACATATTTGAAGTCATATAGAAGTTCAAGCCATCTTAAGGATTTTGGAGTTGTGTTAAAAATGCTTTTTTGTGATTCATTTAATAAAGATTTTTGGAGATAGGTAAATTCAAATAAGTATGTGAACTAGAAATAATCAACAAGATTGATTATTTCAGAGGAATTTGGGTTTGGGTTGGCTTTAGGAGAAAGGAAAGACATGACAGGGCCACATGCAGGAACAGTTAATATGCAGAGACTCAGACCTGGTGCAGGGATCTTGTGCATTGCCATCTATGTGGTGTCAAGGTTGTTTGGAGGGGAACAGGTAGAAAGGATCCCTGTGGGTCTTGCATCTGAATCTCTGTAATCTGGGAAAGGAACTCATCCCCAATGGAGTAGGCGTTAGGAGCTATTTTGAGCTAAAGCCAAAGGGGTGAAAAATGTCTGATATTGGTAAATATAAAGTGACTGGAAGTAGAAAAAAAATGAAATGTGAAAGAATGACTATAATGCCATTATAAAATCTGGGCTTCTGAGACAGGAAAGGAATTGATAGCATGAGAGAACTTCTAAGCAAGAATTAATGAATTCAAAGCTCTGCTGAATGAATGTAGGTAATGTGGAAATTCAGTGATTTACATATGAGCATCATATTTCAAGGTTTTTCATGACAGACTGTCTCAGGGAGTCATTATCTCATTGAATAAGGAGTGTGTGTTGAGTACAGATGGGAGTTAAGTGACTTCATGAAAAAATCTGAGTGTGAGTTTGTGGTAGGTTTTCAAAACGAAACATGGCTATGTCAGCCAAAAGTACAATTATTTGTTATATTTTCACAATTGTTAATAATATATTCAGGCTGCTGTATTCATGGGGTATTGGTTTCAGGGCCCCTTAACAGATACAAAAATTCACAGATGCTCAAATTCCTCATATATATTATGCTACGGTACTTGCACAAAACCTGCATAATCCTCTCTATAATGCAAATCAGGTCTAAGTACTTATAATATCTAATACAATGTAAACACTATGAATAGTTGTTAAATTATATATTTGAAAAAAAATGACAAATTTTAGAGTCTGTACATGTTCAGTACAGATAAAAGCTTTTTTTTCTGAAGATATCTGGTCTGTGGGTAGGTGAATCTATGGATGTGAGACCCAAGGATGCAGAAGGTTGACTGCAGCCATTTAATATGTATCAGAAAACATAATCAAACCTGTACAACAAAGCTTTCAATCCAAAATGAAGTATTCATATAACCGTGAATTTTTAGGTATCACTTTTTAGTGATCTACTTGTGTTTCTAGGAAGATGTAACTTAAAACTATATAAAACACTTTAAGAATTTTAAGAATGTATTTAAAGTCAAAATTATGCAAAAATGGCTATTGACTGTTATCAGTACTTCCATGACTATCATGCACTTTTCTAATGTTATGCTCAGTCATATTACAATAACTTAGAATATTTTGAATTGTCAGGATTTATAGTAGATAATGATTATGCTTTAAGATCAGAGACTACAGGACATATTTTTATCAGAATTGCACAGTATTTTTATCAGAATTGCACAGTATTTTAAACAATTTTATTTAAGTGTACTTTTAATGTCCCATAACTTCTTGAGTCACATGGCAAATAAAATATAAACCAAAACCTATATTAATTCAATCATAAATTCCTGGAGTTAGAACAGACAAGGTAGGAGAAAAACTAATTCAATGTGGAATTGAGGAATTTCTTTAAATGTTCTAAAGAACACTAAAAGCTTTCTGTCTGCTTGGCATCTAAACTATTGAAGTATTACACACTGATTTTATACTTTCATCAAAAAAGTGTTCATAGGATTGTCAGAAATTCAGCATAGCTTCTCTGCCCTATCCTGTACACTGTGTGCATAAATTTACTATTTTCCTTATTATGTGTCAAGTCACAGATCAGTATTTTATTTTCACTGTATCTCATTTAACTCACAATATCATTTATTTCAATAGGTACAAATATTGAGCACAGTAGTAGCCAAGGAAACTGAAGTGTAGAGATTTAAGGAACTTACCTAATTGGACAGTTCATGTGTGTGGTGCTTAAATATGATGCTTAAGACATCATAGTTGAGTCACATGATTAATTCATCACAAATTCATATATTATTCTTCATGCATATAGTAAGGTTTTTATTCTAGATCAAAGCTCTTATTTAAGAACTTTAGTAAGTGAAGATGTGATATATGTTAAGATTAGGTGAAGCTGTAATTGAGGGGAACCTCTAGGAGGGTACTGACCAGTGAGACCTCCCCACCGGGTGAGTCTTCCCTGCCGGGTGAGGTTTCCCCACAAGGACGGTAAAACTAGAGACTCAGGCCCAAACAGGCCTTGCCTCAGCCCGCAGCCTAGGTCCCCTTTGGATGACCATTGGTCAACAAGTGGAGGCACCTCTGCCCACTAGCAGGGATTATACCCCTCCTGAAGGCCACAACTCCTAGAGAGGCAGCTTCCTTGTGGAGCTCCGCATTATCAACTTCCTCCAAGACTTCAGCCTACTGAAGGCTAAGGGGGGATATATATAGAAATCTTCAGGTTCATTGTAAGTCAATAGAGGAAATCTGCAATATCTCAGCGGTCAACTGATACCTGAACAATATGAGAAAACAAGGAAAGAAAATGCTGCAAACAAATCTAGATGTTACATCAATAAAACCCAATGACAGCATGGCAGAAGAAATGACAGAAAAGGAGTTCACAATGTACATAATTAAAATGATCAGAGAAGCAAACGATGAGATGAAAGAGCAAATGCAAGCATTGAATGATCGCACCAATCGACAGTTAAAAGAGCAAATACAGGAAGCAAAAGATCATTTCAATAAAGAGTTAGAGATATTGAAAAAAAACCAAACAGAAATCCTTGACATGAAAGAAACAATAGACCAAATTAAGAACTCCATAGAAAGCATATCCAATAGGATAGAACACCTGGAAGACAGAACCTCAGACATTGAAGACAAAATATTTAACCTTGAAAACAAAGTTGAACAAACAGAGAAGATGGTAAGAAATCATGAACAGAATCGACAAGAACTATGGGATATCATGAAAAGGCCAAATTTAAGAATTATTGGGATTGAGGAAGGCCTAGAGAAACAAGCCAAAGGAATGAACAATTTATTCAATGAAATAATATCAGAAAATTTCCCAAATCTGAAGAATGAAATGGAAAATCAAGTTCAAGAGGCTTATAGGACTCCAAACACACAAAATTACAACAGACCCACACCAAGGCACATTATAATGAAAATACCTAACATACAAAATAAAGACAGAATTTCAAAAGCTGTGAGAGAAAAGAACCAAATTACATTCAGGGGGAAACCAATACGGATATCAGCAGACTTTTCAATCCAGACCCTAAAAGCTAGAAGGGCCTGGAACAACATTTTTCAAGCCCTGAAAGAAAATGGATGCCAACCAAGAATCTTATACCCAGCAAAACTTACCTTCAAATTTGACGATGAAATAAAATCCTTCCATGATAAACAAAAGCTAAAAGAATTTACAAAAAGAAAGCCAGCATTACAAAACATTCTCAGCAAAATATTCCATGAGGAAGAGATGAAAAACAAAGCAGCAAATCAGCAAAGGGAGGAATTATCCTAAAGGAATTGTCAAATAAAGGAGGAAACAAGTTGTGTCAAAGAAATAAATAAATAAAATTTAAAAAATGAACCAAATGACCGGGAAACCAAATCATATCTCTATAATAACCCTGAATGTTAATGGCCTGAATTCATCAATCAAAAGACATAGACTGGCAGATTGGATTAAAAAGAAAGATTCAACAATATGTTGCCTGCAAGAGACTCACCTCATAGAAAAAGGTACCCATAGACTAAAGGTGAAAGGATGGGGAAAAACATACCATGCGCATGGACTCAGCAAAAAAGCTGGAGTATCCATCCTCATTTCCGATAGTGTGGACTTTAAGCCAAAGTTAGTCAGAAGGGATAAAGAAGGTCATTTCATACTGCTTAAGGGAAGCATAAATCAGCAAGATATAACAATCATAAACATCTATGCCCCAAACAGTGGCTCATCCATGTATGTCAAACAAATCCTTCTCAATTTCAGAAACCAAATAGACCATAACACAATAATACTAGGTGATTTTAACATGCCTCTCTCACCACTGGACAGATCTTCCAGACAAAAATTGAACAAAGAAACCATAGATCTCAATAACACAATCAATAATTTAGACTTAACGGACATTTATAGAATATACCATCCAACCAAGAGCGAATACACTTTCTTCTCAGCAGCACATGGATCCTTCTCTAAAATAGACCATATATTATGCCACAAAGCTAATGTTAGCAAATACAAGAAGATAGAGACACTAGCATGTATTCTATCAGATCATAATGGATTGAAGTTAGAAATAAATGAAAGAGTAAAACACAGAAACTATTCCAACATCTGGAGATTAAACAATATGCTATTATATGATGAATGGATAACAGAAGATATTAGGAAGGAAATTAAAAAATTCTTAGAGGTAAATGAGAACAAAGAAACATCATATCAAAATCTCTGGGACACTATGAAAGCAGTACTTAGAGGGAAATTTATTTCATGGAGCGCATTTAATAAAAGAAGTAAAACTCAACAAATAAACGACCTAACGCTACAGCTCAAAGCCCTAGAAAAAGAAGAACAGACCAACACCAAAAGTAGTAGAAGACAGGAAATAGTTAAACTCAGAGCTGAAATCAATGAAATTGAAACAAAAGAAACAATACAAAAAATTGACAAAATAAATAGTTGGTTCTTCGAAAAAATAAACAAAATTGATAAACCTTTAGCCACACTAACAAAGAGAAGACGAGAGAAAACCCAAATCACTAAAATTTGGAATGAACAAGGAAATATCACAACAGACAGGATTGAAATACAAAACATAATTAGAAGCTATTTTGAAAATCTATACTCCAACAAAATAGAAAATTTCGAAGACATCAACAGGTTTCTAGAGACATATGAATTGCCTAAACTGAACGAGGAGGACATAAACAATTTAAATAGACCAATTTCAAGTACTGAAATAGAAGAAGTCATCAAAAGCCTTCCAACAAAGAAAAGTCCGGGACCAGATGGGTTCTCAGCCGAGTTCTACAAAACCTTTAAAGAAGAGTTCATTCCAATACTTCTCAAAGTATTCCATAAAATAGAAGAGGAGGGAACCCTCCCAAACTCATTCTATGAAGCCAATATCACACTGATACCTAAACCAGACAGAGACTCATCAAGGAAAGAAAATTTCAGACCAATATCCTTAATGAACATCGACGCAAAAATTCTCAACAAAATTTTAGCAAATCGCATACAAAAACATATTAAAAAGATAGTGCACCATGATCAAGTGGGCTTCATCCCAGGTATGCAAGGTTGGTTCAACATCAGGAAATCAATAAACGTAATTCACCATATTAATAGACTTAAGGTCAAGAATCACATGATTATTTCAATAGATGCAGAAAAAGCATTTGATAAAATACAGCACCCCTTCATGCTCAAAACACTAGAAAAAATAGGGATAGTGGGAACATTCCTTAACATTGTAAAGGCCATTTATGCTAAGCCCATGGCTAATATCATTCTAAATGGTGAAAAACTGAAAGCATTCCCCCTAAAAACTGGAACAAGGCAGGGATGCCCTCTTTCACCACTTCTATTCAACCTCGTTCTTGAGACTCTGGCCAGAGCAATTAGACAAACCAAAGAAATTAAAGGGATACGAATTGGAAAAGAAGAACTCAAACTATCCCTGTTCGCTGATGACATGATTATATATTTAGAGGAACCTGGAAATTCCACCAGAAAACTCTTAGAACTCATAAGTGAATTCAGTAAAGTAGCAGGTTACAAGATCAATGCCCATAAATCCAACACATTTTTATACATAAGTGATGAATCTTCGGAAAGAGAAATTAGGAAAACTACCCCATTCACTATAGCCTCGAAAAAAATAAAATACTTGGGAATCAATCTCACAAAAGAGGTGAAAGACCTCTACAATGAGAACTATACAACACTAAAGAAAGAAATTAAAGAACACCTTAGAAGATGGAAAGATCTTCCATGTTCTTGGATAGGAAGAAATAATATTGTCAAAATGGCCATACTACCTAAAGTGCTATACAAATTCAATGCAATTCCAATTAAAATCCCAATGACGTACCTTACAGAAATAGAGCAAGCAATCATGAAATTCATCTGGAAGAGTAAGAAACCCAGAATAGCTAAAGCAATCCTTAGCAGGAAGAGTGAAACAGGGGGTATTGCAATACCAGATCTTCAACTCTACTACAAAGCAATAGTAACAAAAACGGCATGGTATTGGTACCAAAATAGAAAGGTAGATCAATGGTACAGAATAGAGGACACGGACACAAACCCAAATAAATACAATTTTCTCATACTAGACAAAGGGGCCAAAAATATGCAATGGAGAAAAGATAGCCTCTTCAACAAATGGTGCTGGGAGAATTGGAAATCCATATGCAACAGAATGAAACTAAATCCATATCTCTCACCATGCACGAAACTGAACTCAAAATGGATTAAGGACCTCGGAATCAGACCAGAGACCCTGCATCTTATAGAAGAAAAAGTAGGTCCAAATCTTCACCTTGTTGGTCTAGGATCAGACTTCCTTAACAGGACTCCCATAGCACAAGAAATAAAAGCTAGAATCAACCACTGGGATAGATTCAAACTAAAAAGCTTTCTCTCAGCAAAGGAAACTATCAGCAATGCGAAGAAAGAGCCTACAGAGTGGGAGAATATCTTTGCCAATCATACTTCAGATAGAACGCTAATCTCCAGAATCTATAAAGAACTCAAAAAACTCTACACGAAGAATACAAATAACCCAATCAACAAATGGGCTAAGGAAATGAATAGACACTTCACAGAAGAAGATCTACAGGCAATCAACAAACATATGGAAAAATGTTCAACATCTCTAGTAATAAGAGAAATGGAAATCAAAACTACCCTAAGATTCCATCTCACCCCAATTAGAATGGCGATTATCAAGAATACGAGCAACAACAGGTGTTGGCGAGGATGTGGGGAAAGGTACACTCTTACATTGCTGGTGGGGCTGCAAATTAGTGCAGCCACTCTGGAAAGCAGTGTGGAGATTCCTTAGAAAACTTGGAATGGACCCTCCATTTGACCCAGCTATCCCACTCCTTGGCCTATACCCAAAGGACTTAAAATCAGCATACTACAGAGACACAGCCACATCAATGTTCATAGCTGCTCAATTCACAATAGCCAGATTGTGGAACCAACCTAGATGTCCTTCAATTGATGAGTGGATAAAGAAACTGTGGTATATATATACAATGGAATATTACTCAGCCATAAAGAATGATAAAATTATGGCATTTGCAGGCAAATGGATGAAATTGGAGAATATCATGCTAAGTGAGATAAGCCAATCTCAAAAAGCCAAGGGACGAATGATATCACTAGTAAGTGGAGGATGACACATAATGGGGGGGAGGGAAGGGTTAGTGTTAGGGTTAGAGTTAGGGTTAGGGAGGGGGGCAAGTATGGAGGAAGGAAGGACTGTATAGAGGGTAAAGAGGGGTGGGAGGGGTGGGGGGAAGGGAAAAAATAACAGAATGAATCAAACAACATTACTCTATGTAAATTTATGATTACACAAATGGTATGCCTTTGTGCCATGTACAAACAGAGAAACAACATGTATCCCATTTGTTTACAATAAAAAAAAAAAAAAAGAATACAAAATGAAGTGGATAGGCCTGAAACACATTTTGGAAGAAGTGTGCTAGAAATATTTTGTGGGATGTGTTTAAATATACAAAATTGTTTCAATAAAAAAAAAAAAAAGGTCAAAATGAAAATGTTTTATTGGCCTGAATGTGATTCACATCAGTAGTATCTATAACAGAAGAAAATAAGATTAGAAAAAAAAAAAAAAAAAAAAAAAAAAAAAAAGAAAAAAAGATTAGGGGAAAAATTAACCTAGGTCTCATTTGTTTTGAAATATTGAAGGCACGTTACTACTTTCTTAATAAATTATGCTACTTATGTTTCTGATTTGGGGATTATACTCAGGACCTCAGGCATGCAAAGTACACTCTCTATCACCAGGCTATATTCACAACCCGGTTTCAGGATATTTAGTTGACTTTTGTCATTTTTATCAAAACAACTAGAAGTTCCCCTCTGGAATAATTTCTTTTCATCCTAAAGGTATATAAACAAAGAATGTGTGACTGGGGATTTATTTAACAGACTTCTTTCACAAAGTTATGAAAAGACTAATGTATGCCTCAGTGTGCAGAAAGAAATGGGATTGTCTTCAGAGAAATAGCTTTGGCTATACACAAAGCTCTCAGTCAATCAAGTAGAAAGCCACACACAAGGAGGGTACATACCATGGTATTTTGTAAACAAGCAGACTGTTATTCATTTACAAGTAACAAAAACTGTCTAGATTATTAGATCACTGATGATAGAAAAGTAAATTTCTAAATTTTAATCATGGCTAAAAAATTGATCAATACAGAAACCCAGGCAACTTCAGGATTTCACCTCACTGAGATGAATTGAGCCAAAATATTTGTGTTTATTCAGGATGTCTCAAGGTTACTATTAAATGTCTCTTGGGAGAGGAGGTCCAACTGGTAACATTTGGATGAGATTTTCATTTCTTGGCTTGGACAGGCAGACCAAGGTGACTGAAAGTCCCATTAATACTAGGAGTGGGGAGGAAATAGTGAAAAGTAATTTAGATATTGTTACAAGAAAAATAGTAAAATAGAAAAAGGGTCAAATAGCAAGGAAGTCCTCAAATTTCCAGTATAAGTTCTACTGGGTTTACCTGTATATTTATCTCTCTAGTTCTATATCTGTCTTTCTTCATCTATCACTATTTCAATATTTGAAAGGGTCACATTCAGGGGAAAGTAAAGTAGAGTGGTTTCTACTTTCTTAAATTCATGATTTCTTTTTTTTTTTATTGTAAACAAATGGGATACATGTTGTTTCTCTGTTTGTACATGGCGTAAAGGCATACCATTTGTGTAATCATAAATTTACATAGAACAATGTTGTTTGATTCATTCTGTTATTTTTTCCCTTCCCCCCACCCCTCCCACCCCTCTTTTCCCTCTATGCAGTGCTTCCTTCCTCCATACTTGCCCCCCTCCCTAACCCTAACTCTAACCCTAACACTAACCCTCCCCCCCCCCATTATGTGTCATCATCCACTTATTAGCGATATCATTCATCCTTTGGCTTTTTGAGATTGACTTATCTCACTTAGCATGATATTCTCCAATTTCATCCAGTTGCCTGCAAATGCCATAATTTTATCATTCTTTATGGCTGAGTAATATTCCATTGTATATATATATACCACAGTTGCTTTATCCATTCATCAATTGAAGGGCATCTAGGTTGGTTCCACAGTCTGGCTATTGTGAATTGAGCAGCTATGAACATTGATGTGGCTGTATCTCTGTAGTATGCTAATTTTAAGTCCTTTGGGTATAGGCCAAGGAGTGGGATAGCTGGGTCAAATGGAGGGTCCATTCCAAGTTTTCTAAGGAATCTCCACACTGCTTTCCAGAGTGGCTGCACTAATTTGCAGCCCCACCAGCAATGTATGAGTGTACCTTTCTCCCCACATCCTCGCCAACACCTGTTGTTGCTCGTATTCTTGATAATTGCCATTCTAATTGGGGTGAGATGGAATCACATATGTGTTCTTTCATTTTGAAATATAACCGAAACGTAATAGTTTAAATCCTTGCCATCATAGAACTTATGTTCATATGAGAAGAACAGTAAAATAAATGATACAATGTTTTGTTGATATAGAATAGGGTAAAGAAAACATTTGGGACCAGAAGATAGAAAGAAGTGGTTTGTTTGTTCAATCGGTGGCTACAGAAGGCTTCCCAGAAGAGGACATGTCTCAGGAGAGTAATGCATGGAGACACATGATGAAACATGTGAAACATGTGAAACATGGGTGAAGAATGGCTACGGCAGAGGGAACAGAATGGAAAGGTTTTGAACCAATACAGGTTTTTTGTTTTTTTGTGTTTTTTTTTTTTTTTTTTTTTTTTCTTGTTTTGCTGGTAAAAGTCAATTTTCAGAAAATGTCTGCCTTTGGAAAGGCAGCTGGAGCTAACTTAAGGTCCTTTTGTCTGTGATAACAACTTTGGATTTTTTTAATAAGCTGGGGAAGAAATGGATTCATAGAGAAAAATATTTGTGCCATGAATGGAAGGCTGTTTATGAGCTTGTTCTGTGGATTAGAAGGAACAGCAATCCAGGCAAAGGGAATGGCATGAAGGAGCACGTAAAATTGATAGTGTTTGAACACTGACTACTATGGCCACACAGTAGAGTCTCCAGTGGGATATGGTAAAACGTGAGTATGTGTGTGTCAAATTGTGAATATCCTACTAGTAACAACATTTTCATGTGGGATATAGGAATTAGAGCCTTTTTTTTTTTTAAATAAAGGTAGTAAAAGTGAATAGATAAGAGGAAAATATGAAGTCAAACTTTGCATCCAACCTAGGGTTTTTCAAGTAAATATCCCTGAGAAAGTGTAGCCCTGCTAGAATCTCACTGGCACAGGAAATGGCAAAATAAGCTTGAAAAGCTTGCTTTTGAAAACCCTGGAAATTCAAAAGGAACACTAAAAGTTATTCAGTTGCTAGGTGTGATGGTACTCGGCTATTGCCCTAGCTACTAGGAAGGCTGAAGCAGGATGATCATTAGTTTGAGGCCAGCCTGGTAAATTTAGCTATACCTTGTCTCAAAAAAAAAAAAAAAATGTATATATATATATATATATATATATATATATATATATATATATATATATATATATATAAATTAAAACAGTGGGGGTGCTGAGGATGTTGCTCAGTAGTAGAATGTACTTGGGTTCAATATCCAGTACCAGAAAAGAAAATTTAAAAATAAAAACCTATTCAGTTAACTGAGTTTAATCCAGAGAGTTCCAATTTTGTTTGAACATAAAAAATTCACTCCTTACCAGCCCCACTTTTGTTTTGTTACTGAGGGACTTTTACTGCACAAAAGAAGAGATTTCCTGCAATATTTACAATGAAATATTAATAGGACCTAACTTGAAAGCTGATTGACTAGTGTTATGGTTTGAATAGGAGGTGACCCCTAAAAGCACCCGTGTTAATGCAGGAGTGTTCATTGGTGAAATGATTAGATCATGACAGTTGTAAGCTAGTCAGTCCATTCTAGTTCGAATGGAATAATGAAGGGGTTGTTGGGGGGCATAACTGTAGGCAGGTGGGCTGTGGCTGGAGGAAGTCCATCACCGAGGGTGTGCTCAGAGGTGTTCATCTACTCCGTGACCCCTTCCTCCCTCTTTCTGCTTCCTAGCTGCTATGAGGTAGGCAACTTTCCTCCTTCACACCCTTCTTCCTGATATTCTGCCTCCTGTTGGGCCCAAAGCAAAGGAATTGGCTGACTATGGATTGAAGCCTATGAAACCAGGAGCCCAAGATAAACTTTCTCAAGTTGTTTTTGTCAAGTATTTTAAGTCGGAGTGATGAAAAGCTGACACACATACCAGGAAATTTAGGTAGTGTGACATAATAGGACACAATGTTTCACTATGGAAAAAGTAGTGAACAGATTCTTTATAAAAAGTGAGGAAAACACTAATCAAGCCACAGATATAGACCAGGTATTCAGGGGTTATTTTGGCTAGTGAGTATTGACTTGAATGGGCTAATGATAGAGAAAATCCTAAGATAAGGTTGAATGATTAAAATCTACAAATAATTTAATACCCACAGATCTTCAATGACAAGACAAAAAGTAAAATTTGTGACAATTCTCAAAGAGTACTAACATTAGATTAATATTCATCCTCAAAGTCTAGTTGTTTGTCAAACCACTTTTCGGTTGCAAAATGACCTTTCAGAATTTGAGGATGAATCAAACCAGTTGCCACAATAAGGAAAGCTGTAAGTTATAGGAGCCTAACTTCTCATTATTTTAGTGTACAAGAAATATATTATAGAAAATGAAAGACAGGCTGATATTAGGGATCTTAATAGGAGAAAGGGTTTATTTTATTTACATATGATTTGGAATTCAACTTGATAGAAGTTTTAGAGCATGAAAAAAATAGTCACAACGTGGTAGCCTTGACTCTCATTCATTTGTTTGCAGTATAACTGTCTCATGAGGACTTCAATTCTCCATTTTGTACTTTCTAATTCCTTTCTTCAGTTTTTTTTTTTTTTCTCCTTTCCTGACAACTTCCTTTAACATCCTTCCATCCATTGTTGACTGAAACTGGAACTCCTTTGGCTCCATGTCCTTTTTGATAGTTACCTACCAGACAACTGTGGGTCAGCACAGCTTTCTGCAGTTATTGGTCATGTAGCTCAGCAGAGCTCTTCCGAAGAAGGTCTCCCCCAACAGTCAATGCTTCCCCCCATAGGGTTCTCTGGGGTCATTTCCTAAAAGGTACATCTGATCATGTCAATGTTTGGTTCTGATCCTTGTTTTCTTTGACTTTCTGTTAAAGTATTCATTGATGCATGAGGACTACAAACCAGTTGAAACAAGCATAATGTGTTTTATATCAATGGTTGAACATAAATATCTGTCTCAGCACATCTCAATTTTCCTATCCACTTATTCACTCTCTATTGTCTTTTTGAATTAATTTAGGTTTCTAAGTGGGTCATATTTGTACATGAGTCTGAGCTTGAAACAACTCTCTTCTTCCATGGTATGACTAAAGAGTCTACATTCATTCACACATTATTTCACTTACTTGCTCCTCTGTGAATTTTCTTTTTTCACACAAGTGTCCCTGGCTCTTCTTTGTTACTTTTTTAGTACTTATAATATTTTCCCTGTTATTGCTCTTTTCCTGATACTACAATTTTCCTCTTCTTGGCACTATAAGCTTCTGCAGGGCTCAGGTTAGATCACAATCACCTCTGGATTTTTAACCACCACCACATATATAGAACATGGATAAATGAATTATTTCTACATTTTGTATGTACAGATATTTAAAATGTAAAATAGCAAGTTATTGAGAGCACTTGGCAACAGAAATGGACCAAATTCCAGTGAAGATAATAGAAAATTACTGGTAAAGGAGTCAGTCATCTATGTATTTGACTATGTGTCTTTTTTCTTTTCTCAGAATTTATTCCTAGAATGAGATCACTGAGCAAGACAGACTCAAGTCTTCTTATAACCTGGAAACCTGATTGTGTTAGTAACCTACTGCTGTGTAACAAACTGTCCCTGAATTTGGCAAATTAATACATCAAAATTCATCATCTCATGTAGGTTAGGAATCCTCCTGTGCCTTAGTCGGATTCTTATGGTTCAAGGTTTCTCATAAGGTTGTGGACAAGAAGGTAAAAGTTTTGGTATCTGAAGTCTTGACAGGGTTTGTGATATGTACATTTGGCAGGATTCAATTACTTGCTTGCTTTGGACTGATGGCTTCAGTTTCTAACTGGCTGTTAGCAAGAGTCCTTTCTCAGTTCTTTAACATCTGAGCTTCGACATAGGACTACTGTTAAAATGGCAGCTAGCTTCTCTCAGAAAAAGCAGAACACGTACCTAGGGTTGGAGCCATAGCTATCTGAAAGCTTATCTCAGATGTGACATCCAATCACTTGTATCATTTTAGCTACAGTGCAGGGCAGCTCAAATGGAAGAGGCTTATCCATGGGTACGAGGAAGAGTAGCAGAAAATCCTACAGTAATCTTAGAGGCTGCCTACTACAATGAATATGAAATTTGCAAAGGAAGATATCAAGAGTAAGTGCTTAAACCAAATAATTTTTCAAGTGAGGTTGATAACATGATATTAATCTTTGGAACATAAAAGGACCTCTGCAGAAGAGAATTTAAATATTAACTGGTCTAAGCATCTCATTTAACATCTGAAGAAACTGAGACCCAGGAAACCTGAGAGACTAAACCATAACTCTACAATCAGTTCCCTGTGGCTATCGATATAAACATCAGCTCACTTACCTGAAAATAATCATTATTCAAGAAGGCACTTTGCATTTTTAAACATTACTTCCTGATATCTACATAATAAGTTACTCTTTATGAGGAAGAATTTCACTTGCTAATTAACAACTATAGAATAGCAGACACACTTGGAATGAGGAAATAGCAGATGGTGCCCAGGAACCCAGAGATTCAGTCCATGGAGATTACATTGCACTAAACAGCTAGGGATATTTGTTGATTTGTGCAAAAAAGCTAATGTTGCCCTTTGACCCTCTTAGAAATACTGAGTTAAATGAGATTATCATTTATTATATATATTATTATATATTATTATTATAGTATGCCTCACCACTTTGGCCTTTCAGTAATTTTACAAAAGCACCAAATTGAATGTAAGTTTAATATATATTCCACAGTGACCTCTTATGTAATTTTTGCATAATTAAATACATTGTATTTAACCCTTAATTTCAACAAACTTTTCAGGGACAGTTTTTAAAATGATTTTATGCAACTGTAGTCCACTGATCTTCATGTCCACTTATATCCTCTATATTCTTCCTACAAAAGGGGCTAGAGGCTTACAAAGGTGAGAATGTAGTTTCTACCTGGCTTTTAATTCTGCTCCTCTGCAGGATTACTTTCCACATATCACATTGATGAATTCTGAGGTCAATCTGTCATGTCCTCTTGGAGTCTTTTGTTCTATCTCCAGAATAAATCATTGTGTGAGGGTTGTGGAAGAGAAAGCTGTTTCTTTCTATGCCTGTTACCTGCCCACGTGAACTAAGGGTGTGGATCCTTGTTAGACACAACATTTTTGTGATAGAGACACAATCATCAGTATCAAACAGACTCCTTTAAATTCACCTGCAGAGGATAACAATGACTGAACAGCTATACAAAATACCTATGGAAATTAACAGGTAAAATCGCTAAAAGTAACATACTTCCATTTGTTTGTGAGGGGTGGGGTGGGAGATTATAATTCAATCTTTCAAAGGGCTTGCTTTTTCCAACTTCCTAGTCAAGACCTAGTAGTTGATATAAATACAGAACACAATATAGGAGTCAAATCATGCCTATATATTTCCCAATTGCAGTTTTCACATCTTGAGAATCAAATTCCTTTTAAAGATGGAGGTAATATCTAAAGGAGAAGTTGACATGAAGACTAAAACAGATGACACATTTAAAAAGCACTGTTCTCAGAAGACACTAATAAATGATAAAACATATAAGTGATTACATATAGCATTTCTCATTATTAAAACCAGAAATTCCTCAGGATGAGACCCACGAACTGAGTCACAAGAAATAATAAAAGTTAAATGTTTGTGCTGAGAAACCAATGGATGATGATAGGTTGAAGTTGTTCCACAAAGCTTCAACCACAAAGAATTGATATATATGCGATCAAGTCCAATAAAAAGTTAATATTAAAAAATAAGAGTTTACCTTCAGAAGGAAAAAAAATCTTACCCAAAGTTCTATTAAAAATTGTTATCCATGCCAGGTGTAGTGGTGCACACCTGTAATCCCAGGGACTCAGGGTGGAGCATGAGGATCACAAGTTTGAGGTCTGCCTCACTAACTCAGTAAGACCCAAGCAATTTAGTGAGACCGTGTCTCAAAATAAAAAATTAAAAGAACTGGGATGTTGGTCAGTGATTAAACTCCCCTAGGATCAATTCCCTGTCCAAAAAAAAAAAAAAAAAAAAAAATGTATTAACTCATGTTCAACCATCAAGCTTGTACCCATGTGTCTGGCAGAGTTTAGTGTTATGGAAATAGTGATGGTTAAGATGAATAAGATCCCCCCTCAGTGAGCTTCTCCTCCAGGAGAGAGAAAAACAATATATAAATAACAAAGGTATTATGGACTTACATCCTGGGTAATTATTTTGAAGAACAAATTTGAAGTGCCCTATCATGGGTTAGGCAGAAGAAAAGGTTCCTACACTAGCCAGTGAGGTCAGGTACAGCTACTTGGTGAAAAATCTTTTATTATCAGTTTCACTGATTGCCAAGAAGTCGAAAACACAACATTTAGTGATATGAAGTAAGAGTGGCAATATAATCCAATTTATACCTTAAACAATTACTCTTTCTGTAGTGTAGAGAGGGATTTGGGGAGCAAAGAATGAATGAACAGAGACCATATTTTCATTTTTTTCTCAAACATTATTGGGCATAAACTATCCATTAGACTTGGTATTAGATACAGGAAAAGGCAATAAGTTCTTTATATTTATGTATTTTATAAGCTTGCAAGAATATGTATGAAAAAAGTAAAGAAATAAGGAAATTATAATAGATTTTGATTAGTGCAAGAAAAAATAAACAAGGCACCCACGTAGAGCAGAACAGAGAGATTCGCTGACTTATAAAGTCATCAAGAAGAGCCCACCTGAAAATGTGATATTTTAATCTGAGAGCAGTACTGTGGAAACAGCTAGCCATGCATAAACCCAAGAAAGTCTAGTTGGGATCCAGGCAGAAGATGATGATACATCAACAAATGGGAAGGAGCACACAAATTTAAGGTATAGCTTAGAGATAACAAATTATTGATAGACAGAAGAACATGTAAGGAGGAGTAATTTTCCAAGATTGACTCAGGTTTTTGTGTGTGTTTAGGTAACTCAGTAAATAGTATAACATTTACTGATAGGTGGAAAATGTAGGAAGCAATGGTTCCTAAATAAAAATCAGGAATTTGACTTATATTTAGTTTGAGAAACCTGTGACAATTTCTGTGAGTGCTAAGGTATATGTGGATACATGAACCTGGATGTGTCTAAGTTGCAAAAGTAGTTTTGGAAGTGATTAACACTAGATGACTTTTCAAATCATGAAATTGTCTCATTGTGCTTGCAGAGAAATATAGAGTGAGGAGAAGAGAGCATTATGGGATGAATTTCAAAGGGATCCATCCTTTGAAGATCAGGTTGAACTGGCATTAAGGAGAATAAGAGAACTAAATCTCAGTCTTGAGGAATGAGGGTGTAAATGTTGAAAAGAGTTGGATAAGGATAGAAATAAGGAGTATCTACTGGATTTATGGACCCAAGATTATCAATTCCTGTAGCAAGTCCCATTTTGGCAGAGAATAGTATACAGAAGCCAGATTACACCTGGTCAGGGCATGATGAAAAATGATATCACTAAAGACACTTGACTGTCCAAAGAAATAGAGAAACAAACCCAAAGGTTGCGTGAAAGGTGGAGCCAAGAGAACTCATACTGTTCTTTGGTTTTCTCCTTTTTCTTGAAGTATGTTGACACTTATGCCTGAAAATCCATAGACAAAGGGAAATGACCAGAAGAAACAGTACTAGCCAGCACCCAAGCTTCCTGAGACATGACTTAAATTGATCATCAAGGATATATGGTTTCAAGTATTTTTGACAGATTTTAAGCTATGTGATCAAATTATATTTAGGACATTGAATTTTATAACCTTGGAACATAAAACTAATTGATGTATGAACCATATTACAAGTTATAAACACACAAAGAAATATTAGAAAAGCATAAACATGAAATGACTACCTGACAGAAGATTTATTGATTCTGAAAATCATAGTGAACACATTAAACTTGCTGATTAAAGATAAAATAAAGTATGGCATTGTTAAAAAAATCACAGTAAAAATTAAAAGAAAACTTAAAACATAAATTTAAAATAAATAAAGTAAGCACCTGGCATCATAGGCCATGCCCATAATTCCAGTGGCTTGGTAGGCAGAGACAGGAGGATCACAGGTTCAAAGTAAGCCTCACCAACTTATTGAGATCTGTCTCAAAATATAAAAATAAAAAGAACTGGGGATGTGGCTCAGTGGTTAAGCATCCCTGGGTTCAATCCCCAGTATCAAAATAAATAAATAAATAATAATAATAAAGTAAGCTAAAAATATATTTTTTAAAAAGGGGGTATTAAGACTGGATAGAATTAAAGAAAAGGAACATCACATGAGATAAAAAGAATAATTCAATACTTGAAAGGACAGTTTGAAATGAAGACAAGACTGTTAACAACAAAAATTTAAATCATAACACCATAATATAAAAGGAAAACTTTTCAGGAACATTAAGAAGCCATTAACAAAATTCCAGTGATGCCCTAACTTATACAATTGAAAAGAAATCTAATAATTATAATAGATTAATTTAAAAAACTCTGAAAAATGAACTTAAAAGAATGTATTGAATGTTTTATCCTCCCAATGCATGTCCAAAAATTAACTTCAAATATTAAATAGAAACTTATAGACAGTTGGACCATAGTAAATTCTACAATATACACAATAAATAGTTGTACAAGGAAAAGATCACCCTATGGCACATAGTAGAAAATGTGTTATAACTAATTGTATAATAGAACCATATATATTTTAAAAGGCAGGTTTTAAAATATTTAGAATGTTGAGATGAATGAGAACACAATTGTATCTGTTGTAATAGATTTCAAAATCATGAAGAAGTATACATTTTGGATACATTTAATAATATCTATCAATGCAGATAAAGGATATTTCTTGAGTCCTTACCATGATGTCAGATATTGTAATAAGCACATTCTATAAATGATGAACACCTTTAGCCTAAGCAGTATACTGTGACGTTTAATCTCGCCTTTAATATCCCATGTTACAAATCAGGAAATAAGCACAGAGAGGGTAACTCATTTGACTATGGTTAAAGAGCCTTAGATGGCAGGGTCAGGAGTTTAGATCAAGCAGTTGGGTCAGGAAATTCGATCCTTTAACTGCTAGACTGTAGGAAGATTTGTAGGATTAATAACTAAAGGGTGATGTAAAAATCTTCCTTCAAAACAATGGGCCAGGAGTGGCGACTCATGCATGTAATCCCTTGGGAGACTGAGGCAGGAGGATCACAATTTCAAAGCCAGCCTCAACAAATTATAGAGGCCCTAAGCAAATTAGGGAGACCCTGTCTCAAAATCAAACAGTTAAAAATCAAAAAAGGACTGGGATGTGGCTCAGTGGATAAGTGCCCCTGGGTTCAATCCCCTGTACCACAAAATTAAAAAAAAAAAAAAACAAAAAGAAAAGGTGAACTTTTTGTTTTAGTCAGATACTCAGATGTATTGTTGAGAGCTACAAAGTGCTTATTGTATCAATCTAAGTCACTCATATTTCTGTGATTTATTTTTTAACTTCTGTCATATCAGGAATACTTGACTGGTACTTCTTTATTCTAGAACATCTGAAAAATTAAGAATCATGCAGCAGCTTCTGGGTGTCCAGCAGGGATTTCTGTTCCTCATGTGCATGGCTGTCTCTGATCCGTGCTGCTGAAAGAGAGGAGGCCAGTGTGTGCTGCAGGGGAGCCCTTAGGCTCTTCATTCATCTCTTGCCTGGCAAGCAATTATTGTTTCATTGAAAATCTATTTACTTCTAGCTGATCTCCCCTAAATCAAATCCAGCCAACAATCAACTCACATTTTCAGAGGGCCTGCTGTGCGTAGGATGCACTTGGAAAGCATTTTTTAAAAAGCAAAATATAAACATCAGAGATATAAAGATAGTTACATATTTATAGAAGATGTGGAATATTTCCCTCTCAGAATTAGCAGATTTAAAGTTCTTGAGGAAATATGCTAGACTTAACCTTTTTCCCCCTTTAACTAATGGCCTTTAGCAAACCTTACTTATAATTTGTTTAGAACCCTCTCTCTGTATTGCACCTCTTGTTTCTGCCAGTAGGACACATTCCTGGTAAGCCCCCCTGTTTGTTTTTCTTGTTTATTTTGCCATTTGATAAAGGGTATGGTGTTATTGTGTATTATGACAAGGAAAGAAGTGGACAAAAGTGATTTTGAATGCAGTTGAAATAAGTAAATAAATTGGTATTTTGCAAACAAACAAACAAAAAATGTAGTAGAAAGTAGGTTTTGCTCTTCTTGATTTGTAGTCTGTGTATTTTGGCCACATCCCATCCCAGAATGACCCATGGTGACAGAAAATACCAGATAACTAGATTCCTGGTTATTCATGCATGTGTCTTTTTGCAATGGAGATGCTTGGACTTGGCTGGTTGTGAGACTTGGAAACCTATGTTCTGAAATGCTAAAATGCCATAAAAAAATCTATGCTTAGTACTTGCCAAGGAATCTTTTGGAAAAAAAAATACTTCTAGTACTGAATGGATTTTCAAGTCTGGTTTTCCATGTATCATCATCATTCTCTAAATTTAATCCTTTAAGTTCGTTGAAATGTAAAAGCTCAACTAAAAATTTATTGCTTTGTCTCTCTTGTATGGCAATTTGAATAATACCAGAAGAAAATGGAATCACAATTATGTGCTTTTGCTATATTCAGAACCAGTTGACGTGCTATTTTTATATGTATTGTTAGCTCAGAGCTCAGATAAAATTTAGTATTCAAATATAATCTCCTAGACACAAAAGGCAGCCATCTGAACGTGAGCAGTCCATATCTATGGCTCACAAAAAGGGTTTGGATTAGAATAGTAGGGGAAGGTGGAGCACAGGAATTACTTTTTAAAGCAATGTCTATTAAATTTTATACTAGAAATAAAAGTTCAGTATGTGAACAATCAAAAGAGTTATGAACAAGTACTTAAGAGTAAGGTAATTCTTCTATCAGCCTTAAAATAAATAAGCACTTTCTTTTTCCCAGTCTCTTTATCCTTATTATTCAGAATCACTTTCTGTCATAATCACCCCCTAAAATATAGCAATTGAAAACCAATCTCCATTTCTTCTTACTTTCTTAAAAAACACCATGAAATAGCTGAGATTTCTTTTGTTTTGTTTTGCTTTTACAATTACTTCTAAAAAGTAAAGGGAGAATTTTTAAACTACAAGTACTAACAAAGTCTAGAGAAAAGAGTAAGTATTATCCTTTAAAGTAAATGATGCTATTATTTTAATTCAAGTGAAAGTATCAATACAAATCAGCCCAACTATGTCCTCTGAGTATAAAACTTGCAATTTAGATTTAGATATTGTTATAGTTTGGGTGTGAGGTGTCCTCCAGAAGCTCACATGTGAGACAATGCAGGAAGGTTCAGAGAGAAATGATTGGATCTGTGAGAGTCTTAACCTAATCAGTAAATGAATTTCCTTACTGGATTAACTGAGTGGTGACTGGAAGTGTGGCTGGAGGGAGTGGTTTATTGGGGCCATGGCTACCAGGTTTATATTTTGTATCTGGAGAGAGGAGTCTCTCTGCTCTTCTTCCTGATCTCATGTGAGCTGCTTCCTTCTGCCACATACTCTACCATGAGGTTCAGCCTTATTTCATGCCCCAAGGAATGGAGCTGGCCTTCTAGGGATTAAGACCTTTGAAATTGTGAGCCCAGAAATAAAAATTTTTCTTCTCTACAGTTGTTCTGGTCAGATCCTTCAGTCACAGCAGTGAAAAAGCTAACTAAAACAGATATAAAATAAGAATAACACAATCCATATAAGGCAGGTTTTTATCAATTTTTTCCTATGGAAAACATGATATAGTTGTCCAGAATCTAGAGGGATAAAAATCATATATATTTTGTAATTATTTAAAATTGTAAAAGCACTTACTTACACACTGTGCATAGCCCTGTGAAAGAGAAGTGGAAAAATCACTTTTTTAATATATTAGTTCCTTGAGACTCACAGAAAATATGAAACTTGCATAATGTATCATATTTACAAGAGGGTAGAATTCTCTTATGTTTTCAAACTCTAAAAATGCTTTTTTTTGTTTTTGGTGCTTTTCTTGAAAAAAATCAACTCTCCCACTTGAACACCAATTTAAAATTTCAACATGATATTTTAAAAAGGTCATGGATTTTAGTGAATGATAAAAAATGAAGTTTTTAAAAATTAATTTAAAAGGGCATTCATATGGGTACTATTTTTACATCTATAGGCTTATGGATATTTGTTTAAAGGCAATTGATTGGAAATATTCCTTTGAGAAGAACTGCCCAATCATCTGGAGATCCTTCAGTATAGTTTTTATTAATTTAGAAATGGTTAACATTTATGTGGAAATGATAAGTATACAAAAGCTATGGAGTGCCAATTATAGATAGCAAGCAACACTTTTGATCTTATTTTCCCCAACATGGTCGATATGTTGAGTTATTAAATTAGCATTCTAAAGGTGCTTCTAAATAAGACTTTGAAAATCTGCCAATTCTCTTTTTCAAATATGAGATTAGTGTAATTTGAAATTTCTTCTCCCTGTCATAAGGCAGGCATAGTATAAAAAGAAACATGATTTTTAATTCAAACAACAATTTTTTCAATTAAGGATTGTCATTCGCCTATGGATAGAGGAGAGAAGACTTAAAGGCAACAAGACATTTGATCAAATCCTGTGAAAAGCTGCTTTGCAGCTAGAAGTCCAATTCAAGGTTCTTGCCCAGAAATCTTGGTCTTTCTTTTAGGTTCAGTGATGAAATGATCACATGACTGGAGTACAGCGTTTCATATGATCCAATCTGACATGCAAATCATGGAGACCATTTTAATGCTAGCACTTTTAAGAAACCAAAAGGGCAACAAATGAAATAATTATATATTATTTCAATCTTTAATTCAAATTGCAGTACGTATGACTATATGTGTGCAGTTATCTTTATATATACTTGGACAATTACAGAAGAATTTTAATCCATTTAAAATTTAAAGTTATAAGCTATTTATGTATTTAAAAGTTTAAGGGGATATACTTTTTCTATCTTTAAAAAGCTTTATGTTTAGAGATAGAAAACTCCAGTTAGAAACATTTTCTTCAACTTTTTTTCTGTGATACAGGGTATATAGTATGCAAAAATATATGAAGTATGGAATAAAAAATTGAATTTTTTTATATTTGCACAGAAAAATGCTTCTATATTTTGGGAAAAATAATTGTTATGAGGAATATGATTTAATAGCTACTGAAAATTTCATGATAATTAATCATAGTTTTTCAGGATAGTCAGAATAATTTTTTGTAATGCTTCAGTAACAAATAAAAACAAACTCTTAGTTGTTAAACACATTTTCTTTTTCTCTTTGTGAACGTTAGTATTTTGAGTTGCAAAAGATGGAGGAAGGAAATGCTATTCTATCAAATCACTCAGAAACATACAGTAGCTGTACTTTCTGCAAAATGCAGTTTTCAAGGACATGGCGACAAAGAAAGAGAAAAAGCAACAGGGCTTACACCAGCCTGGAAGTGACATGCCAGTTCTACTCACAGGATATTGGCCAGAGCTAGTCATTAGATCCTTCTGATCTGCAGAATGGTGGAAAAGTGCAGTTTTTCTGCATTCAGAGGAGAGTAGACTTACACTTCAGAGAGAGTGCATACAAGTGTTAGAAATTTTGCAGTGGTTTCTGTTAGCCTCGTCTTTAAGTGCTGTTTACTTTTGAGAAAGAATTCTTTTTTCTCAAAGAAATAAGCATATGTAGATTTTGCTGACTCGCCAATATTAACTATATGTCCTTTTCTACATATCTGAAATACCATTAATTTTAGTAACAATGATTATGTTTCAAACAAAAAGAAAGAAATTCTTTGATTAAATAGAATTATGTATGTATTTTATATTATGGTACTGTTCGGGTCTTTTTCTTTGCTTGTAAAATCATTGTTCATTTTTAAGATATGTTGTAAAGAAGGAAACAAAAACAAAAAACAGATTAAATGTTCTTTTACTTCTTTTTCCTGCATATGCGTATCTGTGACAAAATTGTTCTGTGGACAGGGTTAGACTGATGGCCTGTTCATGGTTACAGTTTTTGTCTATGTTGTGTAGTACTGTCACTTTCACGGTTCCAAGACCTTCCTTGGACTGTTTCCTTAGGTCCTAGTACCTTCTGCACTCCAACCAGATGTAGAAATTTATCCTTAAAGATCCATTCAAACTTCATTTCAAGAAAACTCTCCCAGTCTCTCCCAGTTTTAAGCCTTTCTCCCTTAGAGTTCTAGTGCATGTATAAATCTACTTCCTTGACTCAGAGAATTTGAAGGGCAGGTTCCCATTTAGAAATTTTGGTGAGAAATGTGTCTTACTCAAATTTCATCTTCTCTTCAATAACAAGAAACACATAATGCAAAAAACAAAAAACAAAAACAAAAATGGACAGAGTGCCTGAACAGACATTTCTCAAGAGAAGATGTACAATGTCCTGAATGTACATGAAAAAATGCTAAGAAGCAGCAAGCATCAGGTAAATGTAAAATAAAACCACAGTGAGATTGCTCTTCATACCTGTTAGAATGACTTTTTTCAAAAAGATGGAGGGTAACAAGAGCTCTTATACTGAGATAAGGGAATGCTTATATATTGGTTTTCTTTGAAGGTAAATTAGTATAGTCACTATGGAAAACAGTATGGAGTTTCCTCAAAAAAAAAATAAATAAAAAACAAAACTATCATATGATCCAGTAATTTCATTTGGGGGTATAGATCCAAAATATCTGAAATCAGTATGTTGAAAAGATATATGCACTTTCAAGTTTATTAGAGTATACTTCATGATAACCAATGAATGGAATTAATAGAGGTATGCAATCAAGAATGGATGGATAAAGAAAATGTGGTAGATACACATCATGGAATAATATTCATAATTTTACAAGGGGAAATTCTGCCATTTTTGACAAGACAGATGAATAGGAAGGCATATGGATAAGTAAAATAAACTAGGAGCAGAAAGACAAATAGTGCATGATGTCACATACATGTAGAATCTTAGAAAAAAAAAAAAAAGAACTCATATAAGTAGAGATCAGAAAATGGTTACCAGAGTTGTGGGCAGGAGAAAGTGACAGAAGGGGAGATGTTACTCAAAGGGTGCACAGCTTCAGATAGACAAGAGGAGTAGATCTTGAAATCTTTTGCACAGCAGGAGAATATAGACATTAATTATGTATTATATATTTCAAAATGACTAAGAGTAAATCTAAAGTGGCTCACCCTAAAAAATTAAATGTGAGGTAATGGGCATGTCATTTTGATTTTATTACTTCACCTTGAATACATATATCAAGATCATATTATATCTTACAAATGTATAAGTGTTTATCAATCACAAACAATATCAATAATAATGATTTTATTTGATCAAAAGTTCAATAATAATACTCTCACATGTTGTGTGCCTATTTTTTTCTGAGCTGATATATATCAGATTTTTAAAAATATTTTTACTTACTGGGAAAAATATCTCTGAATGTTTCAGTGTTTTCTATGCATTAAAATCTATCCACTTATTTTACTTTTAGTTAACTGCTTATTCGTACTTTATCGATGTGAAAAAACACATTTTACAACCATAAGATTGTGCATCATAACTAAATTTAGCATCACTAAAAGTTTATAGTTTAAAATAATCATTTTGCTGGTATTCAATAATGAGAACATTAATTCATCATTAGTCTTGGTTGATGCATTTTACTTAATTTAGTGAATGTTTATACATTAGGACACTGGATATTTTCAAGTTATAATAAAAGAACTAGATATCATATCACTACATTATTGAAGGTGAGTGTACACTAGTCTCAGGGAAGTCACTTTTCTCATTGTTAAGCATTCAATTGTGTTCTTTCCCCCAAATTCATTACATTATATTATCAAAAAAATTCAATCCTTTCTAACCATACAAAACATTGAAATGATCTGTCTTTGGAATGTTTGCTTTATGAATCCATGGCAAACTTCCTGAAATCATGATACAATAAAGGAATGCTGTGGTACATAGGTCTTTAATGAGTAAGTTATTTTCTTTAAACTTAAAAAAAATATTTTTCCTCTCAGAGTTTTTTTTTTTTTTTTAAAGTGATAGCATCACATTTTGAGGGTGTAGGAAAGTAAAGTTTTTTCCTCTATCCACTGTAGTTTTCTTTATCTGGGACTCTGTAAATTAGATAGACAAACACAGATATGCAGAAGAAAACCAACCAAATTTTATTGGCAAGTGCCTTGTGCATGCAACACATGAATATGCTCATAGATGAATGACTCAAAGACATGGTTAGAGCTTACATTGAAAAGCCAACAAAAGACGGAGGTGTAGGATTTCTTGGCAAGTGAGACTAGCTATGAGAAGGTGGCCAAAAAAGTATGGGAAGTACAGGTTATTTAATAAGTTTATTAAGTCACTAATCTTTCTCTTGTATAGGAAATTGCAAATTTCCTTTACAAAATGAAACTTTGTGCCTCAATGCTGAGTCTTCTCATTCTCAATTGCCCTTTAGCTCAAAATAATCCATATACCAAACAAGATATTTTGGGGTGGCATAATTTATGGGATTGTTTGAAAGCATAAAAATCACCTTTCCTAGGAAGGTACAAGTCAGCTTGCATAGTTATAGTCTCTTTGCTTCCAAAATCATCAATTGTTTTTCTTATGGTGTATCATATTTTATAATTTGTTCATTTCATATAGTTTTCAAGTAAGTTTTGATGACAGATTCTTTTCTTTTCTTCTATAGACATTCTTTTCTTCTATAGACATTCAACTCTGAACTAATAGTTTGCTTAAAAGTAACTGATTGAGACACCAATCCATAGAATGACACGATGAGGCAGGAGATAAGAGTAGACAGGTAGTATTATCTCCTAAGCAGAGTCCTGGAGAATGAGTAGACATTTTGTAAGGAGTGGACACTCGCGGAAGCTTGCTGGCAAGGGACTGAGATTATTCATGATTGTGACTTTTCTGGAGAGTTAGGACTTAACAGTTCCTTAGTTGTCCCTGAACTATTTCTAAGAAATTATATTAGAAATTAAGATCAGAGCTGAAATTAATGAAACAGAATTAAAAAAATACATAGGATCAATGTTACAAATATTTAGCATTTTATTAAAATGAGCAAGACTGACAAAATTTTAGCCAAACTAACCAAAAGAAAAAGAGAGAAGACCCAACTTAATAAAACTAGAGACGAATCTCTATACTGCTTTCCAGAGTGGTTGCACCAATTTGCAGTTCCACCAGCAATGTATGAGTGAACCCTTCTCCCCACATACTCACCAAAATTTATTTGTATTCTTTTTTTATATAAATTTTCTTTTTCTGATTTCCAGTTAAATATAGAATTTTAATTTTATAGCTTCACAATGAAGGGTCATACACTGAAATCAACACATATTCCTAGTATTTCAGTCTAAGTTTGTCCACATATATAGCTGAATTCAATTACAAGATATGGCCTAACAGCTGCTCAGGGAACTTTTTAAAAGTAGTTTTTACAGGTATTAAACAACTTCTTGAACACTGAAGTCATCATACATACAGAGCAAAGTCAGAGCTTTTATATTTGCATTTATTCTTCATTTAACTTTTAAAACACTACTACAATTGAACATTAAAACAAAAACAATAGTTAGTAGTGAGAATATTCTGATTATAGTCCTTAACTCGTTCACTATGCATATAAAATACCTGCAATGAGTGTTATTCACTGGCCCCATTAAGAGGTTTGACACTGAACACCACCTCTGGGATGATGTTCGTCATCCTCGTATGCTTCTTCATTCTCTTTCCAGATTTGAATCAAAGTCTACCAGTTCTACCTGATCCATTTCATCAGTCTCTTCTACTTCCTTCCTCTCAGGTAGGAGTTTTTCCAGCAAAGAGAGTTTGTCAGGAGACAAAAAGCCATTTTCAGGAAAGTTTACCTTAAACTCAATGATTAGGCGACCCTTTAAATATGGTCTATGATAAATTGGCATACCTTTGTTTAGCACACACTTTATATCTCCGTGCCTGACAATATGACCTGGATGAGAGGTTATGACTATGGTTTGATTTTCAAGAGTGGATATTGGCTTCTGGAAGCCACATAATGCTTCCACCGTCTGTACACCCATATACGTGAAGTCTTCTCCTCGTCCAGTAAAAACAGTATGGTCCTTCTGACCTAACACAATGATAATATCTCCTGGTTCCAGTCCTAGCTCTTGGTCTCCTTCACCACGGAATGTTGTCTTCTGTCCATCTTTCATGCCTTTGTCAATATGAACTTCTAGAATCTTCTCTCCAACTATCTTCCTTCCATTGCAGCTTTTACATCTATCTTTAGGACTGATACGTTCCCCATGGCCCTGGCACTCCATGCACACAGACTGAATTTGCTGAACCACTCCAGCAGGTCCTATCTGATGAATTCTTATTTGCATTCCAGAACCTCGGCAGTTTGGACAGCACTCTACTGCTCCTTTCTTAACACCTCAGCCTTCACATTTGTTACAAATCACATTCTTTTGGAGAGCCAGTTTTCTTGTTGCACCACTACATAAATCTTCTAACATTACTGAGAGCTGATGCACAAGGTTTTACCCCTCCTTTCTCTCTGCATCCTTCCTCCTCCTCCAAAAAACATATCAAAGATGTCCATGGGGGAGCCAGAACCACCACCTGCTCCACACTCCTTAATTGCCTGTTCTCCTCTTTTGTCATATAATTCCTTTTTCTTGGCATCAGAGAGAACTTCATAAACTTGAGAAATCTGTTTAAACTTTTCTCCTTCATTTGGATTCTTATCAGTGTGGTACTTCAAGGTCAGTTTCCTGTAAGCCTTTTTCAATTCTTCCTGGGTGGCATTGGGTTTGACCCCCAAAACATCATAGTAAGTGGTGTCTTTCACCATTTTCTACAGCCGGTGAGCAGGCTGGGGACAAGTGGGGGGGTGGGAAGGAGCACGTAACTGTGTGCAGCTCAGGCAGCCCAGCTCCTCTGCCTCTCAACGAGCGTTCTGGAAAGTTCCCGTTACTTGTATTCTTGATAATTGCCATTCTGACTGGACTGAAATAGAATCTCAGTATTGTTTAAATTTGCATTTCTCTAATTGCTAGAGATGTTGAACTTTTTTTTTTTTTCACCAATCATGATTCCTTAGAAAACTTGGAATGGAATCAACATTTGAATAAGTTATCCCATTCCTTAGCTTATACCAAAAGACATAAAATCAGTATACTACAGTGATGTAGCCACATCAATATTTATAGCAGCTTACTTCACAATAGTCAAGCTATGGAACCAAATTAGGCACCCTTCAACAGATAAATGGATAAAGGAAATGTAGTATATATACACAATAGAATATTACTTAGCCATAAAGAAGAATGAAATTATGGTATTTGCTAGTAAATGGATGGAACTGGAAAAATCATGCTGAGTGAAATAAGTGAGTCCTCCCAAAAAACAAAGGTTGAATATTCTCTCTGGTAGGTGGATGCTAACCTATAAGAAGGCACAGTAGGGAGGGGAGATATAGGTCATTGGATTAGACAAAGGGGAATGAAGAGAAGGGAGGGAAGATGGGAATAGAAATGGTGGAATGGATTGGACATAACTTTCCTATCTTCATATGTGAATACAAAACCAGTGTAACGGTGGCTTCAAGATGGCGGACTAGAGGGTGGCTGCATTTCATGTTGCTCCAGGACTCAGAATTCAAAAGAGGAGATATTGAGAGACTTGGGACCAACTCAAAGCAGCTGGGTAAATCTGTCCCGTTGGGGAGGCATCCTGGATGGGGTGGTAGTCCCGGAACCCAGGAAACTTTGTGAAGTAGAGATGCCCGGTGAGACACCCCTCCCCCTGCTGGAGCAGTGAACTCGGACAACTGGGAGCATCGTAGAGGAGGCCGCTCAGCACAGCGCTGGGACTCAGAGCAACCACTGGGGCTCTGGGTGGCAGCCCAGAGGAGGAGCTGCGCAGAGAGCTGTTTGGACTCGGAGCGACTGCTTCTGAACCCCGAGGGGGGTGGGGGGGGGAGCTGCCCAGAGGAGCACAGCGGGTCGCTTGGACTCAGAGTGATTGCATCAGAGCTCCATGCGACTGCTCAGAGGAGGAGGTGAGTGGTGAGTTCTTTGGACTCGAAGTGACTGCTCCTGAACACTGTGGGGCTGCACGGAGGAGAAGCACAGTGGGTCTCTAGGACTCAGAGCGACTCAGAGCGACCGCTCCTGAACACCTACCCTGAGGAGGAGGAGGAGGAACAGGATGGGTCACTTGGACTCGGAGTGACTGCCCAGGGATACGGGTGGTTGGCAGGAGGAGGAAGCACGCAGTGAGTTGTTTGGACTCCTAGTGACCGCACCGGAACACCAGGTGGCTGTCCAGAGGAAGAGGTATGCGGCGGGTTGCTGGGACTCAGAGCGATGGTACGGGGCTCCAGGTGGCTGCTCAGAGGAGTGGCCGCATAGCCAGGCGATTAGGTGCAGAGCAGGGTCCCAGGACCTAGGAGGTTTCTTGGTGGAAGAGCCCCACAGAGACACGCTTAGGGGCAGAGTGAAGGTTCCAGGACTGCAGGCAGATTCTCTGAGGAGGGGCAGATTCTCTGAGGAGAGGCAGCCTAAGGAGACTCGTCTGCGAGGAGTGAGGCTCCCAGGCCCAGGGGGTAGGTCCGGGCCCCTGGGAACATTGCAGAGGAAGGCAGCCCAGCCCAGGCAGTAGTTGTAGATTGAGGGAAAACTCTAGGAAGGGAATCGACCAGCTAGACCTCCCCACCGGGTGAGTCTTCCCTGCCGGGTGAGGTTTTCCCACAAGGACGGTAAAACCAGAGACACAGGCCCAAACAGGCCTTGCCTCAGCCTGCAGCCTAGTTCCCCTTTGGATGACCATTGGTCAACAAATGGAGGCTCCTCTGCCCACTAGCAGGGAATATACCCCACCTAAAGGCGACCACCCCTAGAGAGGCAGCTTCCTTGAGGAGCACCGCGCTATCAACTTCCTCTAAGACTTCAGCCTACTGAAGGCTAAGAGGGGATATATATAGAAATCTTCAGGGACATTGTAAGTCAATAGGGGAAATCTGCAACATCTCAGCGGTCCACTGATACCTGAACAATATGAGAAAACAAGGAAAGAAAATGCTGCAAACAAATTTAGATGTTACATAAATAAAATCCAATGACAGCATGGCAGAAGAAACAACAGAAAAGGAGTTCAGAATGTACATGATTAAAATGATCAGGGAAGCAAACGATGAGATGAAAGAGCAAATGCAGGCACTGAATGATGAGATGAAAGAGCAAATGCAGGCATTGAATGATCGCACCAATCGACAGTTAAAAGAGCAAATACAGGAAGCAAAAGATCATTTCAATAAAGAGTTAGAGATATCGAAAAAAAAAAAAAAAAACCAAACAGAAATCCTTGAAATGAAGGAAACAATGAACCAAATTAAGAACTCCATAGAAAGCATATCCAATAGGATAGAACACCTGGAAGACATAACCTCAGACATTGAAGACAAAATATTTAACCTTGAAAACAAAGTTGAACAAACAGAGAAGATGGTAAGAAATCATGAACAAAATCTACAAGAATTATGGAATATCATGAAAAGGCCAAATTTAAGAATTTTGGGGATTGAGGAAGGCTTAGAGAAATGAACCAAAGGAATGAACAATCTATTGAATGAAATAATATCAGAAAATTTCCCAAATCTGAAGAATGAAATGGAAAATCAAGTTCAAGAGGCTTATAGGACTCCAAATACATAAAATTACAGCAGACCCACACCAAGGCACATTATAATGAAAATACCTAACATACAAAATGAAGTCAGAATTTTAAAGGCTGTGAGAGAAAAGAACCAAATTACATTCAGGGAGAAACCAATACGGATATCAGCAGATTTTTCACTCTGGACCCTAAAAGCTAGAAGGGCCTGGAACAACATTTTTCAAGCCCTGAAAGAAAATGGATGCCAACCAAGAATAGTATACCCAGCAAAACTTACCTTCAAATTTGACGATGAAATAAAATCCTTCCATGATAAACAAAAGCTAAAAGAATTCACAAAGAAAGCCAGTATTACAGAATATTTTCAGCAAAATATTCCATGAGGAAGAGATGAAAAGCAAAGAAGCAAATCACCAAAGGGAGGAATTATCCTAAAGGAATTGTCAAATAAAGGAGGAAACAAGTTGTGTCAAATAAATAAATAAATAAAATAAAAAAATGAACCAAATGACCGGGAATACAAATCATATCTCAATAATAATCCTGAATGTTAATGGCCTGAATTCATCAATCAAAAGACATAGACTGGCAGATTGGATTAAAAAGAAAGATCCAACAATATGTTGCCTGCAAGAGACTCATCTCATACAAAAAGATACCCATAGGCTAAAGGTGAAAGGATGGGGAAAAACATACCATGCACATGGACTCAGCAAAAAAGCTGGAGTATCCATCCTCATTTCCGATAATGTGGACTTCAAGCCAAAGTTAGTCAGAAGGGATAAAGAAGGACATTTCATACTGCTTAATGGAAGCATAAATCAGCAAGATATAACAATCATAAACATCTATGCCCCAAACAGTGGCTCATCCATGTATGTCAAACAAATCCTTCTCAATTTCAGAAACCAAATAGACCATAACACAATAATACTAGGTGATTTCAACACGCCTCTCTCACCACTACACAGATCTTCCAAACAAAAATTGAATAAAGAAACCATAGATCTCAATAACACAATCAATAATTTAGACTTAACGGACATTTGTAGAATATACCATCCAACCAAGAGCGAATACACTTTCTTCTCAGCAGCACATGGATCCTTCTCTAAAATAGACCATATATTATGCCACAAAGCTAATGTTAGCAAATACAAGAAGATACACTACCTTGTATTCTATCAGATCATAATGGATTGAAGTTAGAAATAAATGAAAGAGTAAAAAACAGAAACTACTCCAACACCTGGAGATTAAACACTAAGCTATTATATGATGAATGGATAACAGAAGATATTAGGAAGGAAATTAAAAAATTCTTAGAGGTAAATGAGAACAAAGAAACATCATATCAAAATCTCTGGGACACTATGAAAGCAGTACTTAGAGGAAAATTTATTTCATGGAGTGCATTTAATAAAAGAAGTAAAACTCAACAAATAAATGACCTAACACTACAGCTCAAAGCCCTAGAAAAAGAACAACAGACCAGCACCAAAAGTAGTAGAAGACAGGAAATAGTTAAAATCAGAGCCGAAATCAACAAAATTGAAACAAAAGAAACAATACAAAAAATTGACAAATAGTTGGTTCTTTGAAAAAATAAACAAAATTGATAAAACTTTAGCCACACTAACAAAGAGAAGACGAGAGAAAACCCAAATCACTAAAATTCGGAATGAACAAGGAAATATCACAAGAGACACTAGTGAAATACAAAACATAATTAGAAGCTATTTTGAAAATCTATACTCCAACAAAATAGAAAATCTCGAAGTCATCAACAGGTTTCTAGAGACATATAAATTGCCAAAACTGAAGGAGGAGGACATACACAATTTAAATAGACCAATTTCAAGTACTGAAATAGAAGAAATCATCAAAAGCCTACCAACAAAGAAAAGTCTGGAACCAGATGGGTTCTCAGCTGAGTTCTACAAAACCTTTAAAGAAGAGCTCATTCCAATACTTCTCAAAGTATTCCATAAAATAGAAGAGGAGGGAACCCTCCCAAACTCATTCTATGAAGCCATTATCACCCTAATAACTAAACTAGACAGAGACACATCGAGGAAAGGAAATTTCAGATCAATATCCTTAATGACCATGGACTCAAAAATTCTCAACAAAATTTCAGCAAATCGCATACAAAAACATATTAAAAAGATAATGCACCATGATCAAGTGGGTTTCATCCCAGGGATGCAAGGTTGGTTCAATATCAGGAGATCAATAAATGTAATTCATCATTTCAACAGACTTAAAGTCAAGAATCACATGATTATTTCAATAGATGCAGAAAAAGCATTTGATAAAAAACAGCATCCCTTCATGCTCAAAACACTAGAGAAAATAGGGATAGTGGGAACATTCCTTAACATTGCAAAGGCCATCTACACTAAGCCCATGGCCAATATCATTCTAAATGGTGAAAAACTGAAAGCATTCCCCCTAAAAACTGGAACAAGCCAGGGATGCCCTCTTTCACTACTTCTATTCAATATCGTCCTTGAAACTCTAGCCAGAGCAATTAGACAGACCAAAGAAATTAAAGGGATACAAATAGGAAAAGAAGAACTCAAACTATCCCTATTTGCTGATGATATGATTATATACTTAGAGGAACCAGGAAATTGTACCAGAAAACTTTTAGAACTTATAAATGAATTCAGTAAAGTAGCGGGATATAAGATCAATGCACATAAATCTAATGCATTTTTATACATAAGGGATGAAACTTTGGAAAAAATAATTAGGAAAACTACCCCATTCACAATAGCTTTGAAAATAATAAAATACTTGGGAATCAATCTCACAAAAGAGGTGAAAATCCTCTACAATGAGAGCTACAGCATACTAAAGAAAGAAATTAAAGAAAACCTTAGAAGATGGAAAGATCTCCCATGTTCTTGGATAGAAAGAATTAATATTGTCAAAATGACCATACTACCTAAAGTGCTATACAGATTCAATGCAATTCCAATGAAAATACCAATGATGTTCCTTACAGAAATAGAGCAAGCCATTATGAAATTCATCTGGAAAAATAAGAAACCCAGAGTAGCTAAAGCAATCCTTCACTGGAAACATGAAGCTGGGGGTTCGCAATACCAGATCTTCAACTCTACTACAAAGCAATAGTAACAAAAACGGCATGGTATTGGTACCAAAATAGAAAGGTAGATCAATGGTACAGAACAGAGGACACGGACACAAACCCAAATAAATACAATTTTCTCATACTAGACAAAGGTGCCAAAAATATGCAATGGAGAAAAAATAGCCTCTTCAATAAGTGGTGCTGGGAGAATTGGAAATCCATATGCAATAAAATGAAACTAAACCCATATATCTCACCATGCACAAAACTAAACTCAAAATGGATTGAGAACCTTGGAATCAGACCAGAGACCCTGCAGATCATAGAAGAAAAAGTAGGTCCAGATCTTCAACATGTTGGCTTAGGACCAGACTTCCTCAACAGGACTCCCATAGCACAAGAAATAAATGCAAGAATCAATAACTGGGATAGATTCAAACTAAAAAGCTTTCAGCAAAGGAAACTGTCAGCAATGCGAAGAAAGAGCCTATAGAGTGGGAGAAAATCTTTGCCAATCATACTTCAGAAAGAGCGCTAATTTCCAGAATCTATAAAGAACTCAAAAAAATCTACACCAAGAATGCAAATAATCCAATCGACAAATGGGCTAAGGAAATGAATAGACACTTCACCAGAGAAGATCTGCAAGCAATCAAGAAACATATGGAAAAATGTTCAACCTCTCTAATAATAAGAGAAATGCAAATCAAAACCACCCTAAGATTCCATCTCACCCCAATTAGAATGGCGATTATCAAGAATACAAGCAACAACAGGTGTTGGCGAGGATGTGGGGAGAAAGGTACATTCATACATTGCTGGTGGGAATGCAAATTGGTGTAAACACTATGCAAAGCAGTATGGAGATTCCTTAGAAAACTTGGAATGGAACCACCATTTGACCCAGCTATCCCACTCCTTGGCCTATACTCAAAGGACTTAAAATCTGCCTACTACAGAGATACAGCCACATCAATGTTCATAGCTGCTCAATTCACAATAGCCAGACTGTGGAACCAACCTAGATGCCCTTCAATTGATGAATGGATAAAGAAACTGTGATATATATATACAATGGAATATTACTCAGCCATAAAGAATGATAAAATTATGGCATTTGCAGACAAGTGGATGAAATTGGAGAATATCATGCTAAGGGAGATAAGCCAATCTCAAAAAACCAATGGACAAATGATATTGCTGATAAGTGGATGATGACACATAATGGAGGGTGGGAGGGTTTAGTGTTAGGGTTAGAGTTAGGGTTAGGGAGGGGGGCAAGAATGGAGGAAGGAAGGACTGTATAGAGGGAAAAGAGGGGTTGGAGGGATTGGAGGAAGAGAAAAAGTAACAGAATGAATCAAACAACATTACTCTATGTAAATTTATGATTACCCAAATGGTATGCCTTTACGCCATGTACAAATAGAGAAACAACATGTATTCCATTTGTTTACAATTAAAATATATATATATATAGATGTGTACGATGACATAAAAAAAACCAGTGTAACTCCATATCATGTACAACCATGTGAATGAGATTCAAATTGGAAAGGGTTGCACTCCATGTATGTATAATACGTCAAAATATACCCTACAGTCATGTATATCTAAAAACAACAAATAAAATAAAGGCATAAAAAGAAGAAAAATAAAATGAGAGGTTAAAATGTAGATTTATCAATAGATATCATTGAAATCCAGAGGGTCATTAGAGGCTATTTTGAAAACATGTATTTCAATAAGCTGGAACATATAGAACAAATAGACACATATGATCTACCAAATTTATACCAAGAGGATATAGAAAATCTGAACAGACCAATTATGAGCAATGAGATTGAATCAGTGATGAAAGAAAAGAAAGCCCTGAACCAGTTGAATCCTCAGTTGAATTCTTCAGACCTTCAATGAAGAACTAACACCAATTTTACTCAAATTAGTACAGGAAATTGAAAGGGGAGCACTTCCAAACTCAATTCTACAAAGCTGGCATCTCCCTGATACCAAAAAATAGAGAAGGACACATCAAGGGAAGAAAACTACTCTAATATCCTCCATGAACACAGATGCAAATTCCATTCAACAACACATAAAGAAAATGTTGCATGTATACACAATGGAGCTCTAGTCATCCGTAAAGAGGAATGCAATTATGTGATTTGAAGGAAATGGATTAAAATGGAGAGCATCACACTGAACAAAATTAACCAGACTCAACGAATCAAGGGTTTCTTGTTTTCTTTGATAAGTGGAAATTGGAAAGAAAAAAGTGGGAAAAATTGTATGTCCTGAAACTAGAGGGGAGACCCACCAGAGTAGAGGAAGGGGATCAAGGGGACGGAGATGGTGGGGGAAAGGAGATGTGATGGGAGATGAAATTGGTCAAATTACGTGTATGTATAAATATGTCGCAATGAATTCCATGATTATATATAATCATAATGCAGCTATAAAAAGAAAAACAATATTAACAAGTATAATATGCCAGATCCTCTTCTAAGTATGTTTCATCCATTGAGTGATGTAAATCTTTTAAACATTCTGCCATCAGTACTATGAATTCCATTTTAGACAAATGGAAGCTCAGGCAAGGATATCTTGCCCAAAGTCACACAGAAAATAAGTGTCAGAGCCAGGGCTGAGCACTCATGCTGTGGGTTTGCTTCACAGATGAGGAACTATGATCTTACAGAACACAAAACTCTTCATCTTCCCAGCTCAATTTTAAATGGTGTTGCATTTTTATTTGGGTTTCCACATGCATATTATTGTTATGTATACATCAGATTGGTTTTTGTGTGTTGACCCTTTCATCTGCTCTTTTGGTCAACTCAATTTATTAATTCCAGGAGTTGGGTTGTAGATCTCTTGGGATTTTCCAAATAGACTACCATGTCATCTGTAAGGAGAGAACTCACTTATTAATTTCAGTTGGTTTGTAAAACATTTGGGGTTTTTTAATAGGACTATCATGTCATCTGCATTTAGGGACTATTTTATTTCTTCATTTCCAATCATTATTCTTTATTTCTTTTTCTTGCCTTATGGTAATGACCAGAATACCCAGAAAACAGCATTTCCTAAGAATGGCAAGAATATACATACCTTCCTTGTTCTACAATTTAGTGGAGGAATATTTCATTTTTCACTACTAAGTATGATGTTAGGTTTAGGCATTTGCAGTTGATCAGGCAGAGAAAAGTCTCTTCTATTCTGTGTATGCTGGAACTTTTTATTATGAATAAGTAATGTATTTGTGAAATACCTTTCCTGCATCAGTTGATATAATCATGTGGGTTTTTTTTCCCTTCTTTATCCTGTTGATATACTGGATTATAGGGTTTCATTTTCAAATAGTAAACTAACATTGCTTTCCTGGAATAAACCTTCCTTAGTTATGATGTTTAATTCGTTTTATACACTGCTGGCTTCAACCTGTGTTTCAGAGATTTGCACATAAGATAATGGGTGATATTGTTATTTTCTTCTTCTCTCTCTGCCTTTCCTGTCTTTGGATTTTTACAAAAGCAATATTAGCCTCATAAAATGTACTAAGTGGTTTTTACTCCTCTTCTGCTTTTTTCATTATAATATTAGTATCAATATTGCTATTAATTTGTTAATTCTTCTTTGAAAATCTCATGGGGTTTTCTTGTGAAACCATTTGGGCCTAGACAATTTTTTTAAAGCTTTAAAATTATTAATTCAGATCATTATGGGGCTGTTTAGATTGTCTATTTCATGTTGATTGACACTTGGTAATATTTGATTTGTGAGGATTTGGTCCATTTCTTAAATTGTCATACTTATGACCATAAAGTAGTTTATAGTATACTCTTACTGTCCTTTCAATGGCTATAGGATCTGTTCTGATATTCCCTGTTTTATTCCTGATACTGAACATTTGTGTCTTTTCTTGTGCTTATTAATTTTGTTCATTGGTTTTAAAAAGTACTACTGTTTTATTAATTTTCTCTATTGTGTTCCTATTTTCAATTTATTTTGTTTCTACTCATAATTTTCTACCATGTGCTTGCTTTGTACTGTAAGAGAGGAAAAATAAGTTTCCATCTAACTTGCATAGCGCTTAGTTGGCACAAACCCCTGTAACAAAAATGCAGAAGTGTATTAACATTTCTCTCTCAGGTATACATGGAAGATTCCCAGAGAACTTAACAATTCTCCAGAGTAGATCTAAAAGAGGTGGCTTTAACTTCAGGCTTACATGCCTCCTTGGAAAACTGCATAGCCACTTTCTCCTCGTGATTCCTCAAGAACTATTGCTAAAATGAAGATGTAAGATGATAACTGCGGGTAAGGATCACACTAGCTGAAAGGACAGCAATGTGTTATATCACTCCCCAAGAGATCAGCATTTCAAATATTTCCAGAAAGCACATTCACTGGTGTCAATGTGTTACCTTTGGTTCACCCGTGGAAGCTGTCAAGTTCTAAACATGTCCTGCCCTGCCACTGTTGATGTGCCACCTTGACCTGCCTTTCTCTCAACCTATGTGAAAACTTTATTGCAGAGGGAACTCTGCAAGGTCCTAGCAGTCTAAGAAGGAACTACATCTGTTCCAGATATGGGCTCTGATGTAACTTCCGATAAATAAAAGGAAATTCTCTTCAGGGATAGATAACCTCAATCAGATGTCCAGCTTTGTTCATGAGATGTCAAGGAATTTCCCCAGTAGAAAGGTCTGCCTCTTCTCTAAGTATTGGAAATTACCTCTCAAGTTTGCAAATCTTGTGGACTTTCTTTTCCTTCCTTCTTCAGTTTCTGCTTGAGATAACTAATTTTGTTTTTGTCTGGAATAAGAAACATGTCATCTGGCACTGGTATATACACATGGATTTAACTCTGAGTATCATAGCTTTTAAAAAGAATCAGTATTTATGCAGATCATCTCAATTTATTGCTTTCTACAGAATTACCTGCTTTTAAAAATTTAGTTCTATAAGCTCATATAAATCTTAAGGAGTTAAAACCAATAGGAAAGAGTAATCTATTTCTACCACATATTATTTTATTTATTTTATGTTTTTGGTACTGGGGATTAAGCCCTGGGGTGCTTAACCGCTGAACAACATCCCCAGCCCTTTTTCTTTTCTTTTAGTTTTTTTTTTTTTTTTTTAATTTTGAGACAGATTCTTGTTACATTGTTTAGGGTCTTGCTAATTTGCTGAGGCTGGTTTTGAACTTGCGATATTCCTGCCTCAGTCGCCTGATTGGAATTATAGGCATGTGCCACTGCACTTGACTTTCTATCATATTTTTATTCATAATTTTGTCCTCCTTGTCATATTGTTTCAAAGGTCTAGTTCTATTCTTTTGAATGTTTTATTTTTCCTATGTTGACCTTTGAGAATGGAATTTTAGAGTCCATTCAAATACTTTTAAATGAAAATAGTCAACCTGTCAAACATCCTGAAACAAAATAAGAGTTATATGTGAAAATATATGATTCTTTTCATAGTTTGATGCTAAGAATTTGTGTGAATGCAGTAAACATAGGACAATCAAACTACAAGAAAGCAGTTAAATTGCTCTGTGTGTGTGTGTGTGTGTGTGTGTGTGTGTGTGCGCTCACACATGTATGATTTCACACACGCACATGCAATTCTGAATTTTGTTTCTTTTCAGGGAATCATGCAAGATAATTTCTACTGTACCAGATGCTGGTTGGACTACTTTGGAAGACAAAGTTCAGGGTAAATGATAGTTTTAAGGGTTCTCACTCTTAGCTAAGACTATCGATCTGATAATTGTCAGATAAACACTAAAAGCTAATAGATGTCAGCTGTGAGGGAGGTCTGCCTTAACATTCTGCAGGGTTTTGTCTTTCAGAAAGATTTTATCACTGGTACAGTTGAAGCCAGTTGTGTGGGGATACAGCAAATATGTAAATGGCAGAATCAGATAACTCTTCATTGAATAATATGCTGAGATGAACTCAACTTCAATAGAGCTCAGATAACTTTAAATTTAAAAACATCTCTAAAATCAGATTCTTTGACTCAAAGTTTAGGAAGAACATTTAATGTTAGAGTGATTCTTAACCTCTCTTCACATAATATTCTTTCAAGCGAACGTTTTTGTTATGAACACAGATTGGTCTCATTGTCTAATCCATTGATGTATGGATCATTGTGCATTTTAAAATCAATATGTTCTAAAGTTCATATTCTTCACTTACTGATGCATGCAAGTGCTGTAATACAAAAATAACTTTAGTAGTCTTCTTCTCATCATCATGATTCCAAATGATAAACTGAAAGCCTATCATTTAAAACCATCTGCAGCTCTGGGTAAATATCACTTTCACAACATGATCTAAAGCTGTTAGAGATCCTTTATGTAAGAGCATTCAGTGGCCTTTTATTATCTCTACCAAAAAATGCATAAAATAATGATCTCCAATTAATTCCACTAACAAATGCTGTGAATGTCAGATGAGACGAAGGTAAGTTTACTGTTTATTCTTCTGGTAGCTATCCATCTACCAGTTGCCAAATAAAGGTTAACATGTTAATGAATGAGGCTGAGTACACGGAGTCTATAATTTGAGCATAGATATAGACATAGCTAGAAGAAAATAATTTACATTTGGTATTTATCAATAACATTTCCTTGTAGACTGATCCTTTGTTAGTGTTTTTCAGCATTGCTAATGTGCAGGGAGCCTTCACCTATTTTCATCTTACTCAAATTACAGGAATATAGTCATCCAAGGTGCAAGTGCTTTGCTTCCTGAACTCTCTGGAAAACGCAATAAATTTGATTATAATAGAAACAGGATCCAGAAGAAGGGTCAAAAACCCTCAGTATTAGTAGACTGTTAGTCATGTTACTCTGAAAAATAATCCTTAACCTCTTTGAGACTCATTTTCTAAATGAGTCAAGGGAGACTTTTTTACTCTTGATCAAAGTTGCTTCTTGGTGTTTAAATTTTGTAGCCCCAGCTAGAATTAAAATCAAAATGAAAGGACACGTGACTTTGATTTTCAGTGGAATAAAGTAATGACGATGCAATTAAGCTACTTTGGTTCAAATTGAATTTGAGTACTGGTTGCAGAATGGTTAAAGTTAAGAACTGTAGGACTTATCCTTCACAAGCTCTGAATTAAGAGGCAGGGGTGTGGGGGATCCACACTAGAAATAAAAGTTCACTAAAACATGGGCAGAAACCAGAAGCAATGTGAAAATTAGTCACAAAAACACGATAGGAAAGAAGAAAGAAGGATAGAGTGATATGGTGGGTCCAGTAGTGTGTGAACAGTCACTTTCTAGTCTGCAGCATAAATGCCTAACTGGTCTTCTTTCAGGGTCCAGTAGTGTGTGAACAGTCACTTTCTAGTCTGCAGCATAAATGCCTAACTGGTCTTCTTTCATGCTCTGTTAACTTTTTCCTAGCTCACACTGCTGCCTCCATTTCCCTAGCATCCATGACCACATGATTACTCATGGCATTCCTGTTCTTCTTCAAAAGGTCTTGGAAATACTGCTTCTGGTGCAGTGGACAGAGTCTTCACTCCTCAGGGTACACTGCATGGTCTTCCTGCCATCTCCTGTTGCTCTGCCATGCAGTTTCCAGATGCCAGGAAGCTGCTCCCCAACATGTTTTGTTGCCTTGTGTCTCCCTGTTTTCTCACAGGCTTTTTTTTTTTTTTTTTTTTTTTTTGCCTCTTCTGCATCAATCACCAGTTACTTAGGGTTATAGTTTTGTTTTGTTGTTTTTCAAATATTCCTGTGAAATGCATGGTACATTTTCCTGCTTTATTTTATTACTTTGTCCTCCATGTTCCCAGGATTTATTTAGCATGTATCAACCATATTTTGGGCATTTGCATACTAGATTTTGATAAATGCCTGTGTTGTATCTTCTACAGTTTTATTGTATATTTAGATAAAGTATTTTTTAAAAAGGTAAATTGATACATAAACTGTATTCCTACCAGCAATATTTTCTGCTTGGCAAGGGAGCTAAGGAAGCACACAAAATATAGGACCTGGTAAACTTTGAATTTCCTATACAATATTTGGCATGTATGCTAATGAAAAAGTTACCAGACTTTATTCATAGGCAGACTTTATTCAGAACAGCTATGATAACTATAGGGACTACTGCAATGTAGTTTCAAAGCAGGGAAGAGAGATAGATTCGACTATGAATACAACAAGAAAAAGCAGGAATTTTATATCCAATGAGTAGGGGTGTATGTTCAGTGGAAAGAATATTCCTAAGAAGAAAAATGAGGGGTAAGGGTGATTCTGATTAGACTAACTGAAGGAAATTCTTGCTGAAGGTAGGCCAGGGTGATCCAATACTACCTGGGTGTGGTGGGGAGTCTGATCAGATACTAAGCGTAATCAGAATATACAGGGTTGAAGGATTCTGGCTAAATCAACATAGAAGGACTTTTGCTAAATTGGGTGATGCAAAGACAAATGTACATGGAAGTCAAAAAGTTTAGATCTCCTTGGGAAGATGATACAGAAGAGACTAAAATTTAATCAGAAGTCGTTTGTATTTACACTAAGATGATTCAATGTTATCTGAAATTCAAATTCAACCGAGTATCCTGTACTTTTATTTGCTAATTCTCACAGATGTCCGGACCCACAAGTTATTCTAAAGGAGCCAGGATTCTTTGAAAGTCCAGAAATTGGAGGTAGAAGACCAATTGCAGAGCTGATTATAGGTTCATGGGCAGCTTGCTGCATAGAGACCTATCTGAGAAAGAAGCAACACAGCCAACAGAGTACATTAGGGAATGTCCAAGTAGTCCATTTGGCTAAAGTGTTTTAAATATCTTCATGCACAGAGGAAATATTTAGCAAACTGCAATCTAACCAGTGAAGTAAGAACTTGGTTAATCCTTTATTCTCCTTCCTTTTTCATCATGGAAGATTCAAAATGGTACAGAGGATGGGGAAAAAAAGATGGGGCCAAAGGATAGGGAATGCAGGGGAGAAAAGGCCAATGATGTCCCTTTTCCTCCCCTGACTTTCAGGCTAAACCCAATCCAAAGAGGGGAGATAGGGTGTTTTGGGACCAGGGGCAATTTGAGTCTGCAGAAAAGAAAACTTCCTTTATAAATCATGTCCTACAACAAAGTGAACACATGCTTTGATATTCTTATAGCAAAGAGGATAAGCTTAACAAGGGAAATTATCAGATGAGCCATAGTGCAGAACTTCAGAGAATCTTACAAAGTCATTAGAAGTTCACGCGTGCATTCATTCAGTAGGCATTTTTTCCATGCCCATTCCAGAATACCCAGGCACTGGTCTGGCGATAAGGCTAAAGTAAGAAAAAATAAGCAGAGAAGGTTGTGAAGAAAACGCAAACAGGGGCTGTAAAGTTTATGTAACAGCTAAGAAAATGGTGGGCTGTGAGGTTCATGGGATATTGAGATACCCAGGGGTGACACTCTGCTCTAACTCCAACAAAAGATACAGTACTACTTAGAGGATAAGAAAATCCTATAGAAAGAAATGAAAATTATTTTCCTGTTATTCCTTTCAGTTTGGTTTTGTTTATTCTTTCCATGGTACAATTGGTAACTGTTAGTGAATGTGTGTGTTGTATGCACATGTACAATATCATCATCACCCATGTCATAGCTGCTTTAATAAAATAGAATGCAATACCTCTGTCTCCCCTCCAGGTAAAATCAATATATTTCCCCATGATACTGGTCTGAACACATCGTTTTCCAGACCTGGATTTGGGATTCCTGTGTGGCAGGTTTTATACTTACATTAAGAATTTCATGGCCTTTGCCTGGGTTTTCACAATTCAATTGCATTGCTTTATAAAGAAAGAAAACTTGTGGCACATAAACAAGTATCCGAGGTAGATTCCTGTAACACCGCAGGAGTCAGAGGCTAAAGAAATGGAGTAAAAGATATAATGGAAGAGTGGGGGAAACGCAGGTTACCACCACCCTGAGGACAGTCATTACAAAGTGGTGCTGGGATAGAGCCCTGGTAATGTCTTCAAGACTGGAAGAAACTCCTGGAAGGACCCAATTAGCAAGAGCTCTGCAGCCCAGATTTATCAGCTGCCTCCAGCAAACATTCCACTCCCTCCACATCATTCTGCACAAGTTTATCTTCTCTCAGCATACTCCTCTAATAGTGAAGGGAGTTTTGTAGTTCTAGCTGTTTCTTAGGGGGAAATGAGAGGTCAACCAGGGAAAAGCATCAAAACACTGTTGTTGCCAACACTTTTGGGTACGATCTTTTCTTAGTTTTTCTGAAACACAAGGCCTATATCACAATTAAATGCAAATTAGCCCTTTGAGTTACTATGGTGGTTTTTTTTTTTTTTTTTTTTTTTTGTATTTGTGACCTAAAAAGACAAGTTTTTAAAAATTATGGCAGAAGAAATTATTTCTTTGCTCCTTGAGGACTGTGCAACTTTCTGTTATACACAGAAGTTTGTTACTATCGTTCCTCAACCACCTTGCCTAAGGAGAATGTTCTTTAAAAGAATAAAGTATAAGTCAGGTTGTGAAGTCAGGTCTAAATTCAAAGCAACCCACTTATCCCTTAAACTGTATGGATTTTCACAAATGCATTTAGCATATCTGAACTTTACCTTACCTACAATCAGTCATTGAAATTCCTCCCCAAGTGTTAAGTGTGGCTGGAAAGATACTATGGGCCACTTGTATCCATGAATAGAGAATCTCTTTATACCTTGCTGTATTCTTTTGTGACATGTAAAAAGAATTCACTTGTGGAATTTAGCAATAGATCAACGGTCAAAACAAGTATATGTAGACATTGTAAATCAAGATCAGTCTCTTACTCTAGCATCTTTTTCTTTCCTTCTTTCTTCCTTCATTCCATCCCTGAGTTCCTTCCTCCTTCCTTCCTTCCTTTCTTTTTCTGTTGAACGCCATATAAATGAGTGCAGAAGTTTTGTTGAAAATGTCACTTCTTCAAGTGAATTAACTAATTGAATCCCTATCTTCGTAAAGAATCCTGGGGGTGGAGTAAATTCAAGATCCAACAAAACCAATTTATTTAATCTCTTAGATTCGATTTTGCTTACTTAGATAAATAATAAATTATGACCTAAATATTCATAATTGTTGTAAAAGCTCCAGCACATAAAAAATAAAAACTCAAGTAATATTATGCAACTTATATTAAATATATGTGTAAAAAATGAGTGGAATGAAATCTGTCACATGTAAATATTTGAAAATGCAAATCCTGGAATAAAACAAACCATCTCTAAATGCTATGTAGAAATTCAGAAAGAAAAAGATTGAAAACTTAAGAATGTTCAAAGCAAAGTGTATGTGTACTGAAGCAAAGTAAGCAGATCTCATAAACTTATTTGAAAATTGACACAGGTTGAAAATGCAAAAATCCTAGAAATCTCTTTTATTGAACAATTTTTGAGACATTTATGTTTATCTACAGCTAATGGTCAAAGTAATAAAGGTCGGAATTTGCAAAATGATTGATTTGTTGCCTCTTTCAAATAACAGTGTCATAGATACCATCACAAATGAAAAACAGCAATTTTTATTCTACATGTAGCAAAGTCAATTCAATATGCCTCAATAAAAAAGATGAATGCACTGAGAACTCATTTAATCTTTTGTTTTTTCAATAAGTTATCAAATAAATTTTAAAAAGTCTATGAAGACATTTAGTAACACATTATACAATTGAAGTGGAAAATTCTAAACTTATTGTTGACTCTATGACAAAAATAACATAAAGTGAGGGTGAGCTATCAGGTGATGAAGAGATGGCTCCCAAGCTGTAATTGCCCAAATAAATGAGTTTCTTTCAGGTATCTAAGCTTTAGCTTCTAGGATAAATCTTATAGAATTATGTAGACACACATAAGCCTTGCTAAAAGCCTTGCTAATCTATGAGTATCTAATAATAAGAAACACTCAACATTTTTAAAGTTTCAATCATGTTAAAGACAGATGCTTCTTAATTAACTCTCTTAGCTATCTGCAAAGGACAGTTATCTACAAAAAAATAAAACTGGCTTACTGAAGATTACTCCTTTTTTATGAAAATATTCTCATTCCATACAAACTGCAAATAAACTAGCATGGGGGAAAGATTTGGGCAAATTGGCAGTTTCTAGCATGTCTTGCTGGAATGTTGCTCATTTGAACAACTTAAGTTTATGCTTATAAGGCTCCATTCCATGAATATAATAATTCTGATAACTGCAAACTTGAAGCTAAGAGATAAAACAAGTTAGTTTTGATGAATTTGATTCTTTTCATTGTCAGAACTAGATACTTTCTGAATATATTTTGAGCTTAATGAAGAGCCCATAGAAAGAATTGATACAAATATAATAAGCAGTTTCCTGAGCAAGTAAAAGCAAAACTGAATATAAAACATTTTTTCTGCATTGGTTTGTATACTTTATCAAATAGCTTCACCCTGCAGCATTGATTCTATATTGTTCTCCTGCTGGTCTATCAAAACAAGATAATGCTGAGAATTGCTTATACAATTTTAGCTAGTTTTTTTTTTCTTTTTTATTAGAGGATATGATTACACCCATATAATCATACATATGTGTATTTAATATTATAGGAACAGTTAGTCAAGATATGGGACTTCTAGTATTGCTTGATACGAACTTCTTGTCGAGATCGAATCTTTTTTAATTCTAAGGTCCTTTTTTGTGTAGATCCACAAAAACCATTTTATTCTCTTCATTGAGGAATTTACTTTCATTTATGAATTTTGTTTTTAAATTAAATTATTAGAATTTATGTGTTGTTGGTCTGCAATATATTTAGTTTTATTTACTATATTTAAATTTAATACATTTGTTTGGTTTTCATTGTACTTATTTTCAGTTACATTTTTCAGAAAGCAATTATAATTTTCCACATTGGTTGTCCATAAGTTAGCTTAAAAACTGCACACAATTCCAATAAAAAATACTTACTTACAATGTGTACAATATACAATACAATTATACCCAATTATTATGTGCTAACTAAAATTTTTCAAAAAACTTGAGAGGTCAGGACTAGACTCAAATTCATATGGAAATTCGAACATGATAAAATGGTATCTCAAAGGCTGTAGTTGCAGCTGTACCACTGTACAGCACTTGACTAGCACATATGAGGCACTGAGTTTGATCCTCAGCACCACATAAAATAAATAAATAAAACAAAGGAATCAGACCAGAGACCCTGCATCTTATAGAAGAAAAAGTAGGTCCAAACCTTCAACTTGTTGGCTTAGGATCAGACTTCCTTAACAGGACTCCAATAGCACAAGAAATAAAAGCTAGAATCAACCACTGGGATAGATTCAAACTAAAAAGCTTCCTCTCAGCAAAGGAAACTATCGGTAATGTGAACAGAGAGCCTACAGAGTGGGAGAATATCTTTGCCACTCATACTTCAGATAGAGCACTAATTTCCAAAATCTATAAAGAACTCAAAAAACTCTACACCAAGAATACAAATAATCCAATCAACAAATGTGCTAAGGAAATGAACAGACACTTCACAGAAGAAGATGTACAAGCAATCAACAGATATATGAAAAAATGTTCAACTTCTCTAGTAATAAGAGAAATGCAAATCAAAACTACCCTAAGATTTCATCTCACCCCAATTAGAATGGGGATTATCAAGAACACAAGCAACAATAGGTGTTGGCGAGGATGTGGGGAGAAAGGTACACTCATACATTGCTGGTGGGGTTGCAAATTAGTGCAGCCACTCTGGAGAGCAGTGTGGAGATTCCTCAGAAAGCTTGGAATGGAACCACCATTTGACCCAGCTATCCCACTCCTTGGCCTATACCCAAAGGACTTAAAATCAGCATACTACAGAGATACAGCCACATCAATGTTCATAGCTGCTCAATTCACCATAGCCAGATTGTGGAACCAACCTAGATGCCCTTCAGTTGATGAATGGACAAAGAAACTGTGGCACATATATACAATGCAATATTACTCTGCCATGAAGAATGATAAAATTATGGCATTTGCAGGCAAATGGATGAAATTGGAGGATATCATGCTAAGTGAGATAAGCCAATCTCAAAAAACTAGAGGACGAATGATCTCGCTGATAAGCGGATGAGGACATATGGGGGGTTAGGAGGGGCTAGCGTTAGTCTTAGGGTTAGGGATAAGGAGGGTGGTAAGAATGGAGGAAGGAAGAACTATATAGAGGGAAAAGAGGGGTGGGGGGGTTGGGGGGAAGGGAGAAAAATAACAGAATGAATCAAACAACATTGCCCTATGTAAATTTATGATTTTTAATTAAAATAAATTTTTAAAAAGATGAAAAAAAAAATACACATATATTAAAAAAACAAAACAAAGGTATAAAAATATAGTTAAAAAATGGCATCTCAAGTCATCAGAGCAAATATATACAGTCTTGAATAAATGATGCTGGAGCATCAGGAGATCCCTTTGGAAATCCATGATCAGTGATTTTCAGCTGGTGAAATTTATTTCTCTTCCTCCTAGGGACACAGGTGATATCTGTAGATATTTTTGATTGTGATAACTGAGACCTGCTTTTAGGTGACAAAAGCTATGGATACTGATAAATAAAGTCATACCCTGAACAGGACAGGCTCTATGACAAAGAATCATACTGCCTCAAATGTTAATTGTGAGAAAACCTACTGTAAGAGGATAGGTACTGATATAAAAACAGTACATAAATGAAATATGTGTGTATTCATAAATAATCTGGTTGTAGAGAAAATATTTCTAATTACAATTTAAAACTTGAAGAAATAAAAATTAATAATTTCACTAAATAAAAATAAAATATTAATAAAAGTTTTGAATGGAAATATTTCTTCCTACAAATATGGTCATATGTATAAGAAAGTGTGTAGAATTTTTGAATGAAATACTATGCAAATATGATAAAGATTGAGGAATATTCCCATAAATGCAAATGGAAAAGCATCACAAATTGTTGAGTGGCAAAAGCAAACAAATTGTATGTGCTTATCTTTGCAAAAGAAAAGCATGAAAGATGCACCAGTAGCTACTGATACCCTTTACACCTGTGGAATAGGAGGGAATGGGTGGGGATCAGTGGAAGATAATAACTATGATCCTTTGTATCTTTCAGTAAAGTTCCAAGCACTCTACCAACTGAGCTATATCCCCAGCACACAGTAAAGTTTTGACACTTGGAAGCAGGTAGCTATCTTACATACAGAAAGTGAAATGAAAACAACCACCACAAGAACAATAACAAAAATGAAACAAGATTGCGGACTGAACCAAAATGAAATGTAAACAGAAACAAATGCACATAAATTTGTTTCTTGAATAATAATTTACACTCAAGCAAATTAAGAATCAATCCAAATTACTTTTGAACATAGTATATACACTTGGCTAAGCAAAAAGGAAATGTTAACTTCAGTTTGAAGTCTTGTGTCCACTTTGTTTTTCATGGCTATATTGATTAGTGATTATTAAGATAGAGCAAATGCTGAGGTTAAGTTTCACTGGTAAGTAAAAATATAAATTATATGATGTTAGATTGGAATCAAATGTGCTGTGTAAGATTGAGAAAGATATCATGGTATTGACAGACAAATAGATATGCTCATATCTGTCTGTATGCATCTGTCTGTATATGCATGTATGTGCATAGGTACACATTTTTAATGTTGTTCTGATAAAAACCTCTAGGAAGAGGTACATCAAAGAGCAGAGGTCAGAGCCTCCCTTTACACAACAGCCCAGGGTGAGTATGGCAGTGTGGGTGTGTGTAAGTTTTGGTTATTAGGGTGTCATAGTTGAGACATTCATTGTGGGTTTCCAGAGCTGAGCTCAGCATGGAAAGTGTAAAGTTACCAGTTGACCACTCAATTTGCTAGGCTCCCTACACCTGTGCCAGAATAAGAGTGGCAATGGTTTTCATGCCAGGAGAACCAGGGTCACTCCGTCTTTTTTTTTTTTTTTCCTTCAAACTGCATAAGCCTCAATGTACAACCAAAAGTTGATTGAATTAAACAAAGTTGACTTTCCTCAAATTTTGGGAGTAATTTAGAAAAGAAATAAATGTGACTCCCATTAAAATAAATACACTCATGTCTTAATTTCCAGATAGTATTTATCACTAAAAAAAGCCTAGACTCTGACAAAATAAATGGTTGATTTCATTGCTGGGACTTAGGATATCTTGCTGTCAAAAGGTAAGGATGCCCTTTAAAAATGTCTTGTCAAAGTGAAAAATATATTGGAATGATAGAATTGACTCTGAGTTCAGAAAATGTGAATATCAAAATATATAATCAGATGAGTGAATATAACTCACTGTCTGAAATGGAAAGGGGAAAGAGAGGGAGGAGAGAGAATTAGTGGGATAAAAGGCTAGTTTGATTGAGTTTAGGTAATAATGTTAGGAAGCCTTTTGTATTATTATTGAAACTTGTTCTTAAGTTTGAAATTATATTGAGACAAAAATATTAGAAAAGTATCTTTCAAGTTAATATACATACGTGGGGGGAGAAGGCATAAGCAGTGGAAGTCAATTCAATAATAACTAAGGATGAAGTAGGAGACTTTACATGCTTCCCATAGGGTTTTATTTCCTTATTATTTCAACCTCATGCCACAGGCATCCGATGATGTGGGATTTCTTATGAGATTTCCCCTATTGTTCAAAAATAGACATAAATCTTAAGAGTTTGCAGTAGAGATAACATTTAAAAACTGCTGACATGTTCCAGGTGTGGGTGAAATTAAGTAAGCATGCTTCACACTCCCTCTCCCACTAAAGAAAAAGATAAAACCTGGAACTCATGCACATTTCGGAAACTTTGAGTACTGAAAAGTAGATATCAAGAGGAGATTGGGGAAGACTGTGAGGTTGCCAAATCAGAGATAGGTTTACCACTTGTTCTCCTCCTTCTCTCTTATCTCCTGCCATAACTTCATCCAACTGGAATCTGAGAGATGGAAAGAACCATGACAAAATGATACAATTATTTGCTTACAAAATTATAAGGAGTCCATCAAAAAACTCCTAAGATTAATCAGTAGATTCAATAAGGTAATTGGAAACAAGATTGGCACAAAATACTGTGTATTTTTATATACAAGCCATGCACCAATGGAGACAAACATAAAAGAATAAAATCAATTTTAACATCTCCAAAATACCACTTAGATATAGATATCAATACTGGTGTATAGGATTTATAGGAAACTGCAAGATTTATGAAGGAAATCAAATAACTAAATAAATGGAGATACTTATAATGAACTTGAATTCAATTTCTCATAGTAAAGATGTCAATTCTAAATTACTCTGTAGATTTAATTGAATAAGAATCAAATTTTACCAGGAGTTTTGTTCTTAAAAAAGGTAAGCTGATTTGAAAATTCATATAAAAGTCAGAGGAACCACAATAGCTAAAACATCTCTTTTACAAAGAAGAATAATCTGGGTGTGGTGGCACACACCTGTAATCCCAGCGATTTGGGAGCCTGAGGCAAGAGGATCACAAGTTCAAAGCCAGCCTCAGCAATTTGGTGAGGCCCTGAGCAAGTTAGTGATACCCTGTCTCAAAACAAAAAATAAAAAAGGGCTGGAGATATGACTCAGTGGTTAAGTGCCACTGGATTCAATCCCTGGTACCAAAGGCAGGAGGGTGATAAATTTAGGGAACTCACACTACTTGGTTTTTCAAGTTGTTTAAAATAAGATGATAGAATTTAATATAGTGTGATTTTGATCAAGGGATACTTCTATATTTTGGTGAGAATCCATACAGAGTCCAGAAATATAATCCACAGATATGATCAACTGATATTTGATAAATTTGTAAACACAATTCAGCAGATAAAGATAATCTTTTCCAACACACAGTGTTGACATCTCTGTGTATAAAACTCTCATGCTCTTAGAATAAAGCACAGGAGATGGGATCTTAGACATTGCATGAAAAGCAGTAAGAAAACATTGATAAACTAAATTTCCTCAAGTTAAAAATGTTTTCTTAGTAAAAGACACTGTTAAGGGAAAGAAAAGACAAGTTATAAATTTAGAGGAAATATTTCCATGTCACATATCTACAAATATATATGTCCCGGTGTAAAATTAGAATCTGTTATTTTCCCTATAATGATTCTCTCCGTAATATTGATCATCTGCATCAACTAAATAGCAAAAGACAGCATTATCATCCAGTGGGAGGGAGTGTGCTATGTTCCTTTTCTTCCTTTGGATTCTAGGTAGTAGTATGGACTTCATCCTTCTTCAAAAGCATGTTAGCTTCTTTCAGTTTCACCGTGAATTTTAAAATTTATTACCTTGAATAAAATGAATCCAAATTGGCCTAAGAATCACATGATGACCAATCCAGAATCATTTTCTGCTAGACTTAAGAAAGGAAAATAGGAGGGAACAATGTTTTTTCTTCCCAACATTTTCTTCCTAATTGTATAACTCCTTGTTTATTGTTATGAATCATTTTCAAATCCATAGAAACTTGAACATTTTGCCTAATTAAATCTATCAAGTGACTTATCAAGTGATCACCGCATGACTCACATGGCACTTCTCTTGTCTTGTGACCACTGTTAAGGAATAAAGAGAGTATAGTTTTGCTATTAGATGAAAACTGTGCTTGGCAAAGCACAATTCCACTCTAGCAGGAGGTAAAACTCAAATTGGACATGAGCGATGTTCGATGGATATTCAAATGACAAAGTACAGTGCAAGAAGATTAACGACCTAAGGATATAGCCATAGCAATGTTTAAAATCAACTAAAAATCTGCTTCAGGGGAAAATCACCAGTCTCTATGATGGTAAGAGCATTTCGGGGCTTATGCCAACCTACGGTATTTCAATGTTGATGCTCTTTTTTTCTAATGCATGAGCTGACATAAGGTAAATGGTACTATTTGTGCAGAAGATAAATGACAGAGAAAAAAAATCCACATCAATGAAAAATGCATCTGTTCCTTAATCCTAATTCTTTTTGACATTTAGAACTTTCATTTATATGAAGGGATCTTCCTACATAATAGATGAATTTTAGGAAAATGTTTTATTTTCATTTATCCTGATTTTCTGTGAAAAGCTCTTTGTACTTTCATTCTAATTTAATTTTTAGCAAGCCCTATTGACCCTTAAATATGCCTGTTTGGGGATATAAATTATACCATTACCCTAATTATGAACTCATCCTTGTCTATATGGAAAGGGTTTTGGCCAGGATTCCTTAAAATTGCTATCTCTAGACTTCAGGGGCATAAACAATCTATCCCCACTTCCACAGACAGCATTGTTCTTAGTTATCAGGATACTGCAATAGTTTCTGACTTAATAAGTCAATCTCATTGACTCAGAGTAATTAAAATCTTGGCCTTTTAAGAGAGAATGCCAAGGCTTAAGACTATGCTTTGTCATTCACCTGCTGAATTACCGTGGACAAATTATTAACATCTGCATAGCTCATTTCCCTGATCTGTAGAAGAGAATAATAACAGTAGCTGCCTTGTGAAATTACTGTGAAAAGTAAATGAGCTAACATATGCAATTCACTTTAGAAAGACTGCTGCCTGTTATGAAGAATATTTAAGTGATATTACCTTAAATTAAAATTCCCTTATGTAGCATCATCATATTGAGACAGACTTCCAAAATGTGTTCTTTTTCTTCACGTAATCCTAAAAAAATAACTGTTAACACTAAGTTTTCTGTTGGATGCTCAATGTAGCACCCACCTCCTCATTTTCCTCTCTCATATATTTAGTAGTTCACTTTCTCTGATTCACCTTAAAGTTTTTTCTTGATTTGCTTATTTTGCTATATATTTGATTCATATCTAATATTCCTCTGTATTTTTCTAGGCATTCAAATAATGCTGGTTATCTTCAGGATTTTACTCAAAGATCAAAATCTTGTGTGTCTCAAAAAGAACATGGAACAATGTGATAAAATTGATGGAAACAAGCACCTTTATATTGCTAAGTTGATTAAGCAGTTTCACATGCATAATACCATATTTGAATTTCATGAAACTGCTTTGTGTTCATAAATGAAACAGAAATAAAACTAATGTATGGAGTATACTTGTGCAGATTTAAGTATAAGGAAGATGTTTACTAGTCAAAGTTTTAGAGATTTACTGATCTTATAATTAATAAATTTCCCAACACTACATGTCCTTAATAATATATAATGTACATGGATAATCATTTGGTGTGTGTGAGAAGGATGAAAATCACAGGATAGGTGGTTGGAAACATTGATAATTTTGAAGTCTCTTTTTCTGCAAGGCTTTTAATCTTCTAATACAAATAAATAAATTTTTAGAAACTTTGGTAATGTATTTTTCAGAATGTATTGTTTGGTAATGTGTTTTTCAGAATGAAAACCATTATTTCAATTGAAAGCTATCTAATTTAAAACAGTTTTTGATTAAAACATACTAACTGTAGATATTTATACGGTGCAGTATGATATTTCAATTCACAGATACATTAAATAATAATAAAATCAGGATAATTAACATATTCACCACCTTAAACTTTTATCATTTCTTTATGATAATATCTTCAAAGTCCTATGTTTTAGCAATTGTGAGAGATACTATGCATTATTAACTATATTCTCCCTACTATGCTGTTAGAAACAAGACAAAAATAATCATGCTGATTAGTTACCTACTTTTTAATTGGTCTTTTGAATTCAATGGCCAGTTCTCAGATTTAATTTAAACTGTGTGTGCTCCTTTCAAGCACAACTGCAAATGTGTGTCCTTTTCCTGTCCTGTAGGGGAATTTTTGATGAGGATGGCATCTGGCATCTACAGGCAGAGCTCTGCTTTGATTTGTATGCAATCATTGTCTTCTTTACGTGCATTACTTGAAAGGAAGTACTAATTAATGATAAGTTGAAGAGTAGACTAAATGATTATTTTGAATTGGAGTGGCTCAAAGACCAAGGATGAGGCAGAGGTGATTAATTATCTTTTCACGATCATATTTGGGTACGCATACTCTGAAGTACCTAAGAATCAGGATTGCTTTTATCAGTATAGGAAAGTGCTATAGTGACAACCAAGGCTGTCTGTTGGAATAACTTTTCAAGTTGACTGCTCTTTACTTACTATATATTGAATCTGGAATGTTCCCTTAAGGGCCGTGTGTTAAAGGCTTGGTCCTCAAGGTGGCACTCTTGGGAAGTGGTAAAACTTTTGAGATGCGAGGCATAGAGGGAGGTCTTTGGTTATTGGGGTGCACTCTTACAAGAGATTGTGGGACTCAAGCCCCTTTCTCTTTCTCTCTTTGTTCCCTGGCTCATGAGGTGACTAGTTTTGCCCTTCCATGTCCTGCTGTCACACAAGTACCACCTTACCATGTGCCCCAAAGCAGTGGGATTTCTTAATCATAGATTGTAACTTCTAGAATCATGAACCAAAATTAACCTTGTATCTCCATAAATTGGTTATCTCAGATATTCGTTATAGTAACAGAAAACTGACTAACACAAGACAATGATTAATTTTACTTGGTACAAGTAAAGTAAAATTATGGCCTGTTTATTTTATGACAAGTTCTTACTATTGGATGTAGTGTCAAGACGGGGCTGTGTTTCCCTAATCTCTTTCATCCTCTGCATATTCCATACAAGATATGAGATGGAAAATACCATCCAGTTTGTTAAACTCAAAAGCCAAAGAATTTTCCTGTGTACAATGTCACCAGTCTATAATCCCAGCTACTTGGGTGACTCAAAGAAGAGAATTGCAAGATTGAGACCAGCCTAGGCAATTCAGTAAGACCTTGCCTCAAAGTAAAATAAAAGAGGCTTGGGGTATAACCTAGTGGTAGAGCTCTTGCCTAGCATTTGCAAGTCTCTGGGTTCAATTCCAAATTAAAACAAAAAAAAAAAAAAAAAAAGAAAGAAAGTGTGTCTTTTAAAAAGGAAACTTTTCACGATTACTCTTAATTTTGGGGACATATTAACAAAATTTCTGGAATGAAAAACAGGGAAAGCTGGGCGCAATGGTGCATGCCTGTAGTCCCAGTGGCTCAGGAGGCTGAGGCAGGAGGATAGGGAGTTCAAAGCCAGCCTCAGCACATTAGCAAGGCCCTAAACAACTCAGTGAGACCCTGTCTCTAAATAAAATACCAAAAAGGCTGGGAATGTGACTCAGTGGGTAAGCCTTCCTGAGTTCAATCCCTGGTACAACAAAAAAAGAAAGAAGGAAAGAAAAAAAGAAAGAAAGAAAAAAGGAAAGAATGAAAGAAGAAAAAGATAAAGAAAACCAGGGAAATATGATAAGCTATGACTTTCCTCCTGATGAAGGAGGGCAGCATCTCTGGACAAAGAAGGCAGGAGGAAAGAGGCTACTGAAAGGAAATTGGGCGAATATGTTTACCAGAAAGATGCCTCTGAGAAAAGAGACCCAGGGGAAAACAGACTGGCTAACCATGCAGCCTCAGGATGAATGCCTAATTGTTGCAGGTATGTTGTGGGGCAGAGGGGCCCTGGCGGGCCTCTGTGTGAGATGCATGATAAATTGTGTTGAGTGGTATTAAAAGCTAAGTGCAATCAATCACCATTCTTGAAAACAATTCAGCAATTATGATCACAAATTAGCAAGCCACATATATCCAGCTCCCATCACTTTACTGAGGTGCAATTCCATAAATCAAATTTCAATTACAAGTCCCACCTGAATGTTTCATGAGCACATAATTTCAACATGTCCAAATTTGTCCTCAACCTCTTTGTCCTCACCCTGCACGATTCATCCCAAACTTTTTTTCTTTTTTGTCACTGGTGAAACCATCCGATTCCTTCACTCAGGCAGGACTTTCTAGTCCTTCCTTCTTGAGTTTTCTCTTCTATGGCTAATAAGCAAGTAAGTCCTCTCAACCTTGTTGCCATCTTTCTGCTCACTCACCATCAACACTTCAGTTGCCCCAATTCAGGTCTAGGATATTATTTGCCTGGATTCACCTCCACTTTGCACCTTTGGGTTGTTCCTTTCTGAATGAGGAGGTGATTGCATTATTCCTATTCTTTGCCTTTCTCAGTGACTGTTTTCTCAGAAGGACCAAGTTAGCATTTTAAAGAATGTTATCCAGTGCTCTTTCTGCCCTGACCTCTCTGCACTTCCTCCACTTTAGTTGTGTGGTCTGGGCTTTTGTGTTGGAGTGAATCAGGCATTCATAATCATACTCTTTCTGCCTCTGAGTCTTAATAAAATGTCTTTTCCTCTGTCTTTTTTGTGTAACTCTCATTGTGCCCTTTAGAACTTTCCCCTCCCTTTTGCAGCTTGAAACAGTCTTTCTCTTCTCACCCCCACAATCTTTTTGATTATAACCACACTTTATATGGAGCTATTTGTTCACTTGTCCATTTTTCTATTTGCCCATAAGCTTTGTGAAAGGGAAGAATGTGTCTTGCTCATATATCAAATCCTAGCTTCTGGCACAGAACTTAACATGTAATAGAGCTTCAATAATGGACTGGGCAATTAAATTGATGAATAGATTGCAATAATTCAAGCATCTTTGAGTAAAGATTATATGTTGTTGGCTTAGTCTTTGAGTGTAGAATAGATTCTGCAACCACATTAAAAGTCACCTCCGTCACAGGCACCCTGGGTACAAGAGAGGAGGGAATGTGAATGAGCTGCCCTACAGCATACCAGCTCACTCTGTCATTACAACAGTGCTCCTGGGTGGCCAACTCTGAGCCAGCTTTACATCCACAGCTCAGGGGAGATTGGAAGGAGAATAATTATTGCTGGGCCCAAAGTTTCTAATTAGCACATTAATAGCATAGTGCCCCAAATAACTTAGCTCATAAAGCAGTGGGTATGTGCAGATGCGGACATGCTTGGAAGGTCATCAGTGGGGAAATAAATGCCAATTCTCAGGTTACCTATGACTAGAAAACCTGGCCTGGGGAAACTTTCAGCCTGTGAGAAGGAAATTCTCAGATAAAGAGACCCCTTCAAACATGTGAGGTCATTTCTTTTCCTAGGAGCATCAGACAGGAAGGAGAGGGCCCCACTTCACTTTGGATTCTATTTCTGTACTATAGTCGCTTATTAGTTTTTAAAGTCAACTAGAAAGAAATATCTCAAATATGTATGTGTGTGTATATATGTATGAACATATATAAATGCATATATTTAAACATATTTTACAAAACATCTTTGTGTGCTTAAAACTAGATAATAAAATTTAATTTTGTCAAAACACAAGTGTGCTCTTTATTTATTCATAGTAGACCACAGAATTTGTAAAAATGCAAATATTAATTAGATTACTTGATCTCAATTTTCTATAGAAAATGATATAACCAAGGATTAGAGTAAGAATATATCAGTGATTCATGTATCTATACACTTGTGCCTTCTGTTTCTGACATTTACTGATCCTTTAATCACATAACACTTATTTAGCTTCTCAGAGTCAATGTCCTCACCAGGATATATTGTGGATTAAACTCATGAGTGGATATGTAAGTAGTATAAGCCAGTTCCTGGATTGTACCAGGAAGTCAATAAATGGAATTTTTTTGCCTTTGTTAGTTTTATTTTTCTCTTTTTCCTCTAACCACATTACTGAGTTACTTTTTTTTAAGTGCCACAGGGTGGGCAAGTTAGGGATTTCAAATCCAACTTCATGACATTCACTATGCTTTAAGAACTCACAGTCTAATGGTAACAAGCAGGCAGGACAGCAGAGAGGTAGCATGAGAGATTGCAGGAGAGAAGATGGGGACCTGCACATGGAGTGGCACGTGGGAGAAACAGGTGGCAACACCCATCCTGATATTCTTTTAAAATAAAAATATATTTAATATATGGCAAAGACAGCAAAGTTAGAGAAACAGGTGAGAGAACGGTAAGAGAGGACTTGAAGACTTCATGCAGATTAATATGGGGGAATCCTAAACTGAAAGATGGGGAAGGACAGAAGGACACAGCAAGTCATGGAGGCTTGCAGATACCAAACCATGGAGAGCGGACCCACAAACTCAGAATATTTTTTTTATTTGAGGACTCATTTTCATAAAAATATCCCTTCCACATTTTCTGTATTTATTCAATTAAAAAGTTATATATTTTATTGATTGATTATTTTCATTTAAAATACATATTGAAGTTTATTGTACACTTATAGAAATAAAACAATGAAATAGTTTAAGAATTGAACAATATTTCAAATATATTTTAAATGTTATGCTTAATTGTACAAAATTCATTCTTTTATTTTCATTATCATCATTATATTCTAGCACAGTATGATTGAATATATTTTAAAATCTTGCTTTAACACTTGTTATATAGCAAATTGAAGGTTTCATTCTAAGTTTGCTTTGTTCCATTGATTAAAATTAGTAGTTGTCATATCAAAAGAAGAAAACTTACAATGATATGCAACTATAAATGGAAGACAGGCAAGACAGGCACGGCAGATTCTCTGTACTACCACATTTATACTTTAAGATGCACATTAATATTTTTAAAAAATTTTCAGATTACATAAGTTGTTATGTTTTTTCATTTTACTTAATTTAATAAAATACAGCACTTCTAAAGTTATATTTTTATTCTCATTCCCCAATTATATAAACTTTTGATGAAGCTTAGCTAGTAAATTATCATTATTCAGATGCTATATCATTGCAACTTAAACAAATAATTTGCTTTTTAATATTTTTAGAAAATTAAAATTCCAATAATTTTTTTAGTTGGGTGAATTTTAAACAGTGATAATTTAGATAATTAGTTAATTATCTAATATCAATATTTTTTTAAATTGAGAGAATGTTAAACAATAGATAATTTAGATAATTCTGTTTTCAAATTATTTAGTGTGAAGAACTAGGATTTTCATAGTTTTCACATCATTTTTAGCAACAAAATCACATACAATAAAAACATTTCCAAATAACTGGTTTCAAGTCTTGGTTTCTCACATTTCATGTAATTTGAAGACACAGTTTAAAGCAGGTCTTTTTTTTAATTCAAAAACTATATATAATGTGACTGATTATCTTCATACAATAGCAGAAAAATCCGTTAACTTGGGGAACAACAGTATTTTATGAAAGAAAAATTAATTCATACTAATGTTTAATAACTCTTCAAAACACTTAGTCATGAAGAATCTGAAACTCTTCATGTTTAAGATAAGAATATCTTCATGACCTTTTCCCATCATTTTGCAATATAAAAAAATAGCAATATATTTAGGAGACTTCATTTTATTGCATTGATATTTTGTACTTGTGCACTTTTGATGACCTCGGTTTCTGCACATTAAATACTTTGCCTGATATGGCAAAGTCTAACTGGTTCTTCACTAAAAACATGTGATATTCTGTTGTCCTAACTAGGGAGATTATCTATTCAAGCCTGGAGAGCAGATTGTTAATTCCATTTATGTGAGTAGGTTCTATGGAAAGAATCTTCACAGAAATGACCTGCTTCACTCTTAGATCTGGCCTATAGAATCCTCTCAATCTTAGTATTTTTTTTTTTTTCCTTCTGGGTCAAGAAGAATAAAACTGAACATGTTAAAACTGAGCATGTTAAAAATGTGGGGCCAAAAAAGTGATAGACACCTGGAATTGTGAATCACAAAGTGGACAAAAAGCCCACTGAGAAGGAAACAGCTCACTAAACTTTCAAGTAAGTGAGAAACTTATTCTGCATTTTAACCACTTGCGATAGATGGAATAATTCCTTCTTCCCTCTAAATGATGCCTACTTCTGATACTGGAAACCTGTGAATATGTTAGGTGGCACAAGAAAGGCAAATATGGAAATTATTCTGGATAATCCAGCTGGATCCAACATAATCACAGGAATTTTTATAGTGAAAGAGAAAGAGTGGTCCACTGTGAGAAAGACTCAACTGGTCATTACTGGCCTTAAAGATGGAAAGAGACTACCAGTGAAGAAATTCAGGCAGCTTGTAGTAAAAAGAAAACAAAAACAAAAACAAAAAAATTCCTATTCTCATATTCTCCTCAGGCATCTTTAGAAAGAACATAGCTCTACTGATGCTAATTTTAGCTGAGGAAGATCCATTATAGACTTTAGACTTCCAGAACTATAAGTTAACCAATCTGTGTTGTTTTAAATTACTGAGTCTGTAGTAATTTGTTATAGCAGCAATAGGAATCTAGTGCCCACAGTACATCTACCCTCAATGTCTATATGCATCATGAAAATGGGTTTATTTGATAAGTATATTAGAAAATGATACTTTGCAATGTGTTTCTGCATTAGCATAAAATACTTGGAATTATCTTACCAAATGGGCATTTGGTTCTGAGTTCAAATGTTTTCATAGTGTGAAAACACAAACATCTCTGTTTGACAGGGAAGCACATGTGGTTAAATACATCTTAAAATCATTTGGCAGGAAGGCCATAATCCTGATAAACCTGCAGCTTTTAAGTGAAATAGTTGGAAAAAATCAGTAGTATGCTTTGAATATTATTAGGTGTCCTTAGCAAGGATTTATAAGACAGAAAGAAGTTTTACTAATGTAAGTGGCTTGCAAAGAGGAGATTAAAGGAACTGGAAAGTCCAAAGACCAAAGGATTGTAAATTTGAAGGATGACTGCTCTGAAATCACTTTAGTGAGTTATAGACTGAAAAGGGCTTTGAGTGACAAAACAGAAATTTGATTGAAACTTTGGAACTCACTCCCAAAATAAGAGTAGGACTGTTTGTTGGGGAGGGCACAGATAGAGAGGCAGAGACTGGCCAGGGCATTTCTCCCAGAAGCAGAATTAGCATCTTGTCAAGGATTCTTCTCCATTCTCATGGTTGAAACTTTCCTAATAATGGCCCCACAGGAAATTATAATTTTGTCAACTCTAAATATGGTAAACTAATTTTTTCCATTTTTCTCTTTTATTTTCCTTTTTTAAAAATTCATTTTTATTGTAAACAAATGGGATACATCTTGTTTCTCTGTACATGAAGCAGAGGCATACCATTTGTGTAATCATACATTTACCTAGGGTAATAGTTTTTGCTTCATTCTGTTATTATTATAATACTTGGGAATCATTCTAACAAAAGAGGTGAAAGACCTCTACAATGAGAACTACAGAACACGAAGGAAAGAAATTAAAGAAAATCTTAGAAGATGGAAAGATCTCCCATGTTCTTGGATAGGCAGAATTAATATTATCAAAATGGCCATACTACCAAAAGTGCTATACAGATTCAATGCAATTCCAATTAAAATCCCAATGATGTATCTCACAGAAATAGAGCAAGCAATCATGAAATTCATTTGGAAGAATAAGAAACCCAGAATAGCTAAAGCAATCCTTAGCAGGAAGAGTGAAGCAGGGGGTATCGCAATACCAGACCTTCAACTATACTACAAAGCAATAGTAACATAAACAGCATGGTACTGGTACCATAATAGAAGGTAGATCAATGGTACAGAATAGAGGACACAGACACAAACCCAAATAAATACAATTTTCTCTTACTAGACAAAGGGGCCAAAAATATGCAATGGAGAAAAGATAGCCTCTTCAACAAGTGGTGCTGGGAGAATTGGAAATCCATATGCAACAGAATGAAACTAAACCCCTATCTCTCACCCTGCACAAAACTCAACTCAAAATGGATCAAGGACCTTGGAATCAGACCAGAGACCCTGCATCTTATTTTCCTTTCTTAAGTAGGAATTTTCATTTTGATTCCTGTCTCTGCTACACCAATATTTTCCTGCATGTTAGGGCACAGGACACCTAACCATGAGACTTGCGGCTGGTGAAGAAGACTAACATCACCTGGAAATTCTAAGTCTTAAACTGTGCAAAGCAACTGCCTCCCTGGGGATAGTATGGGAGCATGCTATGTGTGATAAGGTTGCCATAGGTATTTGGTGGCCAATAGTGTAGATTGGGAGACTGGCTGGTTATTTGCCATAGGTCTATTCTCTTGATTAGTTGGTGCCTTTGCCCCAAACACTGTTGCAGTCAGATGTGGCCATGGATTGGGTTCAACTGATTGAAATGAGAAGTAATACCATTATCACTTTCATGTGTCTCTCTTCTTTTGTGACTAGATGCTGTTCAAATAGAAATTTTGCACATCACATGTAGAGGTTGGCCAATTCACATGAAGGAAAGAAATTAGATCTGGTGGTTACGCTATGGAAGTTAGAATGTTGACTAAGAAGATGTATGGTAGATTCATAAATGAATAAATCAATTTGATGAAGCCATGATGGCAAATGGTTAAAATTTTGGCTTTTCATTATTATCAGCTGTCATTACTAAACTAAGCATCCAAAAATATTAAAAGCATTTTTATTTGATGTCATCTCTGCATTTTTACCCTAGAATTATCTTTTTCTTTTTTGGTATTTGTTGATTTGCTTCATTCTAGTCAAAGCAGTTGTACTATCAAGAATTAAGATCTGATATTTTAACAATTGGAGCATTTCTTTCTTTTTTCCTTTTTTGGCAAAGCTTTGATACTGAGTTATTAAATATCTTGGTAGGGGCTATGGATGTATCCCAGAGTAGAATTGTGAGACTCTGGGTTCCATCCTTAGCACTGCAATAAAAGAATGAATAAATAACATAAACATGTCTGAATTTATCTTACTATTAGCAATTTCAGGGACTAAGTATGCAAGGTTAAGTTCTAAAGAGGTATGAAGTCATGTTCGTGACTCTTGTTATAAATACATATGTTGTATTTATTAAACTTATAACATTTAGTACCACTTTCTACCAATCTGAGTTTTGCATCAGGCAAATAACTTTTGATATGAAAATCACCTATTCTCCATATTTTAGTGCAGTGTTAAACTTTACAATTTTTTCAATATTGCAATAGTTTTTTGATTATCTTGGTGGACGGAGGATGGTAAATATTTAAGATTTCCACTGATGTCTTCTAAGTATAAAATCCCTCACTGCACAGATCAAGAAACATTATAGGGATATAGCAAGTGAGTACATATAGTATTTTTAACTATATCTGAAACAATCATAAGGGGAACTATGATCTCAGTGTATTAACTGTGAGCCAAATGTATATTCAAACTACCATATTACCTGACAGTCTAGGGTGCCACCTTCGAAATGGACCATAGTGAGATTTCAGGTCTCTAGATATTGATGTCAGAATGTTATTGCTTTGCAGAATCTCTGGTATTTTATTTCTTCTGCACAGAGGACAAGATTTGAAAGAAGGTTCACAGTAAATAGCTGTGGCTGTTTTGTACAGTCTTTTGTTGAAGGGATCCAACTGCACACTCAGTCAAAGGCTTTTACTGCTGGTTGAGCTTTGGTTCCTGTTAAGATGGGTCTATTATGTGAGGCTAAAGCCAGGTTTTAGGTAGTCTGGCTGAATGCTGAAAGAATGTCCTAGTTTAGAAAAATTTTTCAAAACAGATAAGGTATTTTTTCATATGTTTGTTTCAAACATTTAAGAAGATATTTGTCTGATTAACATTTGTTCACTGAGATGAAGGACTAGATATTTTAGTGACCACATATGAAGAGTCTTTGCAATAATAGTTTGAAAATATCACCAAACACATAGACAACTGTAGCCCTGAAAATCAACAACAGTAAATTCTGTGAAAGAGGGGTAATCTGCTATCCAGAGTCATCACTTTTTAATGTTTAAAGTGTACAGGTTTCAACAGTATTTTAATAGCAATTTACCAGGATTTATAGGAGTGGGGAAAATGGTTCATTTAAAAACCACATTAGATTGGTAGAAACTGTTCTTTGTGAACCCTCAACATGGAATATACTAAACGAAGACTTTAACTCAACTCTCAGGCTCAAAGAATAAAAAGAAGTCTTGGATGATGATATATGGACAACTGGAGAATATCAATGACTAGAACTAATTAGAAAGTCTAAAACTGAAAACTCCATAGCTGAAGTGACAATTCACTAGAGCAGTTCAATAGCACATTTGGGCAAGTAGAAGAAAGGACCCATTTGAAATTAGGAGAGTGGACATTAGTCTGCCTGAAGAACAGAAATCAAAAAAGGAAAAGACAGAGAAAATGATCAGACACTAAGACACTTATAGGACATCATCAAGAAGATTAGCCCAATTCCCAAGTCTGGGAATCTTGGAATAAAAAAGAGGGGAAAAAAGAATAATGTGTATGAAGTAGTATCTCATTGTGGTTTTAATTTGTACTTCCCTGTAACAAATGATAGAATCTTTTCATAATTTTATCTGCTTGCTGGCAAATTTGCATATCTCCTTCAACAAAATGTTTATTCTGGTCCTTTATCCATTTCTTAACATAGGTTTTTGTCTTTTAATTGTTGAACTGTAAGGGTTCTTTATATTTATATTTTTTATATATTATGGATTCTATACTCTAACAGGATACGCAATGTTTAGAAAATACTATCTAAATGATTTTAGAAAATATCATGTCCTAAAGATTATCTTTTCACACTTTTGATCACATCTTTTCATACACATTAGATTTAAATTCAGATGAAATCTCTGTTTTTTCTTTTGTGCTTTTGGCATATACCTAAGTTCCATTGTCAAATCTGAGGTCACAACATTTTGCTCCTACATATTCCTCAAAGAATGCTATAGTTTTAGGTCTAATATTTAGATTGTTGATTAATTTTGGGTTAAAGTTTTTTTACATTATGTATAGTATTAGTAGGACTTCCTTCTGTGGCATGTGGATATCCAGTTGGTCAACTCCATTTATTGAAGAGGCATTTTTTCACCATTAATGGTCTAGGCAAACTTATCAAAAATGCACTAAAACAAATAAAAACATCAAATAGAAATTAATATAACATGTTTTGATGGTGATGTGAAGAAACTGGAACCTTTGTGTATTGGTGGTGAGACCACATGAAAATTGACCCAGTATGGGAAATAGCTCGAGGCTTCCTCAAAATTAAATATGTAACATGACCCATCAATTCTATTTCTTGGTATAAATAAAAGGAATTGAACCAGACACTTGTACATAAATGTACAAGTATTCAACCAAATACTTGTACATAAATGTTAATAGCAGCACTCTTCATTAATAACCAAAAGGTAAAAACAATGCAAATGTTCATCAAAGAATTAATGGATAAACCAAATGTGGTATATCCATACAAGGGAATATGGATACACTAAATATGTGTGACATGGATGAATGTTGAAAACGTCGCTAAGTACAAGAGCCCTGATAGAAAATTTCATATGTTATATGCTTTGAGTTTTATGATGTTGATAGATTAGTTAGATCCACAGAAACAGAAAGCAAATTGGTGATTTATAAGAGATGGAAAGAAGTAGGAATGTGGGTAATTGCTTAATGGATTATCTTAGTATTAAAAATACCTTACAATGAGTAACTTATGAACAATAAAAAATTGTTGCTGAGATCTGGAGGCTAGGAAGTCCAATATTATGTTTGGTAGGTGGTGAGTACCTGTTCCTCCCAGGTGGTGCCTTCCTCTGCTACTATACCAGAATGCATGAAACTAGGAAATTTATACAGAATAGAAATTTATTTCTTATAGCTCTAGGGGCATAGAAGTTCAAAAATCAGGCTCTTGGAAGGCTCTGTGTCTGCTGAAGACCTGTCACTTTCTAAGATGTTGCCTTAAATGCTACATCCTCAGGAGGAGATGAATACTATATGCTCACATGGAGAAAGGGATGGCAGAAGACCAAGCCTCAAGAGTTTTATAGGGTGTCTTTGAGTCCTTGTTTTTAATTCTCCTGTTTCATGAAAGTGGAATTGGTGGATCATGGTGTATGTAATACAATTTTCTCACAATTTTCTCCAGTAGCTGAATTATCATATCTTCTCACCAGCAGGGTAAAAGAGCTCTGCCCTCATAATGTAGTAACCCATTGCCCCATTTCTTCATACTATTCCATTAGAAATTAAGTGCCAACATATGCATTTTTGTGGGGGACACATTCAGATCACAGAATGCTTTACTTCATTCATAAGGACATAGCCTTCATGAACTACCTTCCAAAGAACCCTCATGTGGTCCTTCCAAAGACCACATCAGCATATTGATGCCTAAGTTGCAACATGAATTTTGGGGAAGGGGGTACAAACATTCAAACCATAGCATAAATATAGGGTTTTATTTTGGGGTGACTAAAAAGTTTTGGACTTAGATAAAAGTTACAGTTGTACAGCAATGTGAATGTACTTGATATCACTGAATTTTTACTTAAAACAATTAATTTGTGTTAGGCTATGTGAATTTATCTCATTAAAAAATTCATCAAACTCTGAAGTGTACACTCTCTGGGTGCACATTATACTTTTAAAAAGAATAAAACATGTGTTTCTTGGAAAAACTAAATGATCAAAACACTATGTCAAAAGATTTTTAAGCACAGAAGTGATTATTAACAAAATTATTACAAAATTAAGAAATAAACATCAAAACAGACTTTTAAACACACACACATTTATTTTGTAAAATTTTACATAGAGAAATTAGACAATTTGGAAAATATGCTTTCCTAAATAGCATGCAAGACAGTATGAAAATATAGATGTCCTCAATTGCACATCAAAACTTCCTTCTGCCATTTAACTACAAATTAGTATCAACATGTTTCCACACTCCCTTCTGTCACCCATTCTTCCAAGCATCTGGTAAACACAGTGTTACATAGTTTCTGGTCTTACATTTAGCCCTTTATTGCGTTTTTTTTTTTTTTTTAATTAAAAAAATTTTTTTGTTCTAACTATTTGTACAAGACAGTAGAATGCATTTATACATTTAACAGATCATACATAAATGAAGTGTAATCTCTCATTTTCTGATTATATAAATTGTAGGATCACATCAGTCATGCAGTCATACATGTACATGAGGTAATAATGTCTGTTTCACTCTACTATCATTCCATCCCCATACCCCTTCCCCTCCCTTCACTCCCCTCTTCCTAATATAAAGTAACTCTATTCTTCTCTATCCCACTGCCTTTATTGTGAATTAGCATTTGTATATCAGAGAAAACATTTGATCTTTGATTTTTTGGGTTTGTCTTATTTCACTTAGCATATTTTCTAACTCCATCCATTTATCACCAAATGCCAGAATTTTATTCTTTTTTAAAGCTCAGAAATATTCCATCATACATATATATACCACTGCTTTAGTCAGCTTTCTTGCTGCTGTGACTAAATGACCTGACCAGCACAATTATAGAGGAGGAAAATTTATTTGTGGGCTCATGGTTTCAGAGGTCTTAGTCCATAGAAGGGCAGTTCCATTCCTTGGGGCTTCAGGTAAGGCAGAACATCATAGTGGAGAAAGAGCATGGCAGAGGGAAGCAGCTTGCATCATCAGCAAGCAGAGAAAGAGAGAGAAAGAGAGAGAGAGAGAGAGAGAGAGATTCCACTCTCCAGATACAAAATATATACCCCAAAGCCGTGCCCCAATTCTGATCACTTCCAGGCACACCCTACCACTTCAATTAATCCTGTTCCATCAGGGATTAATTCACTGATTGGGATAAGACTTTTACAACCCAATCATTTCTCTTGTGAAACTTCCTGTATTGTCTCACATGTGAACTTTTGGGGGACACCTCACATCCAAACCACAGCACACATTTGCTTTATTCATTTATTTGTCGAAGGGCATCTAGGTGGGTTCCATAGTTAAGCTATTGTGAAGTGAGCTGCTATAAACACTGATGTGGCTGTGTCACTGTAGTATGTTGATTTTAAGTCTTTTGGATATAAACTGAAGAGTGGGATAACTGAGTCAAGAGGTGGTTCCATTCCAAGTGTTCTTAGGAATCTCCATACCGCTTTCCATAATGGCTGCACCAATTTGCATTCCCACCAGCAATGCATGAGTGTATCTTTTCTCCCACAGCCTCGCCAACATTTATTGTTGCTTGTATCCTTGATAATTGCTATTCCAATTGGAGTGAAATGAAATCTTAAAGTTGTTTTGTTTTGCATTTCTTTAATTGCTAGAGATATTGAACATATTTTCATATATTTTGAGTTAATTTTTGAATTAGGAGTCTAATTCGGTTTTCTACTTGTGAGTATTCATTTTTCTAGCACTATTTATTGAAAAGACTGTCCTTTCTCCAATGTTTGTCAAAGATCAGTTGGCTGTACACGCATGGGGTGAGTTCTAGGCTCTCTATTCTGTTTCTTTGGTTTATGTGTCTGTTTTATACCAATTACCATGGCATTTTGATTATAATAGTTTTGTAGTTTTGTGATATTTTTGAAGTTGGGTAGCATAATGCATTCTCCTTTTTTTATTGCAACACAAATTTTAGCCCTATTTTTTCTAGCTCTTTGAAGAATGATATTGATATTTTGATAGGTATTGTCTTGAATTTGTTGATTGCCCTGGGTGGTAGGGACATTTTAACAATTCTGACTCTTCTAATTCATGAATTAATGAATATTAGATGTCTTTTCATTTATTTGTGTTCTCTTCAATTCCTTTCATCAATGTTTTATAATTTTTATTGTAGACATCTTTCACTTCTTTGGTTAGAATTATTCCTAAGTATCTTAATTATTGAAATGGAATTGTTTTCTTGATTTCTTTTTCAAAGAATTTGCTGTTGCTGTATAGCAGTGCTACTGATTTTTAAAATTTTTTTCTCTTTCATTTTTATTTGTGCATTATAGTTGTATAAAATGATGGAATTTGTTGTTACATATGTGTACATGCAAACAATATACAATATAACTTAGCCAATATCATTCTAGCACTTCACTCTTCCTTCCTGTAATACTGCTGGTTTTACATTCAAAAAATTGGCTGAATTTTTAAGTTAGCTTTGATATTTTAGGTGGAGTCTTTGGGGTTTTCTAAGTAGAGACACACATAACTGAAAACAGACAATTTGACTTCTTCCTTTCTGTTTGAATGCCCTCTATTTATTTCTCTTGTCTAATTGCTCTGACCGGAGCTTCCAGTATTGCATTTAATAAAAGCAGTCAAAATTAACATCCTTATCTTGTTTTGGATCTTATAATGAAAATTTTCAGCTTTCACCCATTTAGCATTATGCTAATTATTGGCTTACTATGTGGCTTCCGCTATATGAACTGTGTCCCAGGAATGGTAGAATGAGGATATGACCAAGTGGGGGAATAGTAGGCAATGACAGAAATGTGATTTGGCATAATGGTGGGCCTTAGAGAAGATGTGACTTCTTGGATTTTTGATGAGTTTCAAGAGTAGCTTGGGTAATGAATGGAGACTATCCTAGAGAAGAACAGACATGGAAATGGGAATAAAGATAAGAAACAAAAGTCTTAGAATGGTATAAGAGGGGAGCGCAATGACACATGACTCTAATCCCAGTAGCTCAGAAGGCTGAGACAGGAAGATTTAGAGTTCAAAACCAACCTCAGCAACTTAGCGAGGCTCTAAGCAACTCAGTGAGATCCTGTCTCTAAATTAAATGTTTAAAAGGGTTGAGGGTGTAGCTCAGTAGTTAAGTAACCCTGGGTTCAATTCCTGGTACCAAAAACAAAAACAACAACAACAACAACAACAACAAAAAAAAACAGTAGAAGAGGATAAATTAATCTAGGATAAAGGCATTAATAGCAGTAATTGAATTGGGTTCTGGGTAGATTTTAAAACCCATAACTCAACAGGATTTGATAATAGGTATAAAAATAAATCAGGAAATCTAAGGTGTTAAGCATAAGCAACTGTAGAATGTTCTTTTACAGATGTGTTCCTGTGGTCTTTCAAAGAGGAGGTAGTAGGAAGAAAAGGCAAGATCTTTCTTTTTTAAATATATTTTGGCAAATTAGTTTAGCAATGTCTCATAATCTTGCAAAAGAAAGTGTTTTATACAAATTTAGAAACATGAACTTTAAGTTGTGGAAATAGTTTATGACTGAAGGAGGAACCATGGGGAAATTTAGGACATATTGAAGAGATAACAAAGAACTAGGTGCAGCTAGAGAAAAGAGAGAGGTTGGTAGATTGAGCTCTGGGAAACACGAGTTTTGTTAGTCAGATTTCTATTGCCATGACAAAATACCTGAGACAATCAATTTAAAAGAAGAAAAGATTTTGGCTTAAGGTTTCAGAGGTTTCTGTAAATGTTGACTTGCTTTCCATGCCTTGGGCCCGTGCCAAGGTGGAACATCATGGTAGAAAGTGTGTGGCACAGGGAATAAGAAGAAATGTCAAGAAAAATAGAGGAAATGCAAAAATAATGATGTTGCAGTTGTCAAATGAAGTAAATATGTCAGCTAGAAAGGACTGTTCAGCTGTATCAAATGCTGCTGACAGGATGAGTGTGATGAAGACTAAGCTATCTTCATTTTGTTTCGCAATATGAATTTCACTGGTTAACTTTAAGTGATGACCCAGGTTTAGGTATTAGGTCTAAAGCAGAGGACATTCTATTTAAACAAAGATAGGCAATTTGGAGTAAACCGAGCATAAAGTGAATAGATTTATAGTTTGTAATCTTAAGGAAGAAAGTGCAGCAAATTCCCAATGAAAAGGTATGTAGCCAATTGAAAAAATTATTCAGATACTATGACTTTTAATAAGCATATATTTGCATTATGCTAGATAATGTATAACTCACACAATGGTCCAGAAAGAAGTTAAGTAAATTATCCCCACTTTATAGATGATAATACTAAGTTGGAAATGGCTTTACTATATGCTTGGGATTATGAGGCTGTTATTACAACTGTAGTCAAGTTTTAATAACTTGCAGTGTTGACATTTAAGCCCAACACCATCAGAGCACATGATCATGTTGTACTATGAGCATTTGTTTGCCAGGATCATGTAGGATCAAGCTTCATGCTTTTCATATACCCCAAATCAATGCCACAATGCTTGTTGTTTTTGGAATAAAGTAAGGCTAAGAAACTGAAATTGAGAAAGAGAAATAAAGACTGGTGGACAGACATTAATAGAAAAAATTTAAAATATAATCTTGGTACAAATAACTGAAGCCAAAGTGGGTCTTAGAATCACCTGTCTTTAGCATGAAGTGAAAAAGTCACTGTGACAGAAGAGAGAACTGGGAGCCAGACAATAGGCAATCCTCTCCTCATCTGATAGATGTGCTCCAAAATAAAGTGGTCTAAGCAGGGTTATACCCATAAAATCAAGTGGCACATATGAAGGTTAAATTGATTATTCTGTCTTTGGAACTAATCATGGGCATAGAAAGATGGAGATGAGTGTTCAGGGTGACAATTTATACCAGAAAATTTACCAGCTTTTATAGCCACAGTGAAAATATTGCAATGTAGAAAAGTTTCCAGTTGCTTTTAAATGTTTTAGAGACATGCTAGGTGCAATATACTAGCAAGTGACAACATCGGATTATTAACAAATTATTGCCAGCCTGCTGCTGGGCAGGACAACTACTAGAATCCAATCCAAGCAAGTAAGAGGAAACTAAATACATGGAAAAAATTCATAAATAATTTTCAAGAATTGCTCCAAGATTATGGATTTCTAGTGCCTGTAGCGAGAGTAAACTAACTGTATTTGAGCTTAGATTCTTTGATTTTTTAAAAAAATGAAGACCTCACAATAAGCGCATGGTTCTTGGAGTAGAGATGGAAATTAGTTGAATAGTGCTAGAAAAATATTGTTTGATTTTGGAAGCATGAAAAAGTTCAAATTAAGCAATGTTTTTGGTGCTCTGTATATTTCTCTTTCCTCATACTAGTCTTGCTATTGCAAGATTTTTCTTTAGTCATTAGATTCTGAGTTTACTGGGATTTTTTTTTTTCAAAATTGTCATAGAAAATTAGCTTAGACTGGGTAGATTTTTGTCAGTGTTTCCAGACTTTCTTTCTCTTCTATTATCCACCTCTCTCCACACTATCTTTTGATTACTCATGTTTTCCCTGTTCCTTTGCATTCCATTGGAACATATGAAATCATTACAGTACTCTGAACAAATTGTCCTACGTCCTGAATTTTTAAGAACATACTTCTTAGGGAACAAGTTGGCCTAGGGAAGGGAACAGGGCAGGAGCTATGATTACATATGCTTCTGAACCAGTATGGCACCTCTCCTTAGCTTCCCACCCTTCCTGAAAACCAACATTAACATTGTGTGTTGCATCTCTGACCATGTTTGGGGTAGAAAATAGTGAGAGGCAGCACTTCTACCTTTGTAAACCATACACAGAAAACTCACTTTACTTCTTTGTCTTAATGAAAACATAATCCCTTTTCTTCATCCACATAGACTTACTTAATTCCCGAAGCCAGGAAAATGACAGGCAGTTTGTTCTCCCAAGGGTCAATAATTATAAAATGTTGTTTATGAGATGAGTATTCTTCTACTTCCTTCATGTAATTCTCAAACCATTATTATTTCAGTCAAGCAGGTGTGTATTGTATGAGTTCACGGCATCAATTTACACCCCTTGACAAATAATCTGGTGAACTATGCTATCATCTAAAGTCTGCTTTCCATTCGTGCAATCTTTGATCAACACTCATTAGTTCAATGCCCAAGATGATCACCCATCTATCAGTTAACCTTTGAAGTCCTTAATCTCCCATTTCAGTACTCTGATTCCATGAGAAAGCAGTCTTACTGCTGTTCACAGAGCTAGACTATGTCACACAGCTGCATCTGTGGTGGGAACTGACCCATAGCAAAAATCATTTACTCTTATTTAACTCATAACACATGATCCACTGCCATTTCTACTTTCTCGTTCTCACTATTAGTTTTTTTTCTTTGGCTTCTTGAAACCTCCAACATTTTTAAAAAATTTTTTCCAATCTTTCAATTGCATCTGAATTTCATTTCTGGCTCTGAGATATGGGCTTAAGGGTAACCAACCAAAAAAGTGAGAGATCTGTAAAGCAGGTCAAGGAGAAATAAATAGAGGAAGTATGAAATGGCAAAGGGGAACATGAAAGACATTTCCATCACCTAATGCTGTGTTACATAGAAAAAGAGGTTAACAATTCTTCTCTACAGCCTACTCCAGAGGAGGCCCTAACCATAATTGAGAGACTTCTTTGCACAAACTGTTTATGATTTTGTAAAAATAGAGCAGAATCAATACTATATTTAAAATATAACTTTCATTTTCATGGGAAGAAATTTTTTTCTACGTTTGTTTTGATCATTGATGTACCTAGAATACCTGAAACTTGGGCAATAATAAATAAATGCAATCTAATGAATGGATGACGATATGAATGAATGAATGCGTATTTTTTCTTAAAGAGTAAAATAAGCAATTGTACCAGGAACTCTGCACATATCACCATTGATTTTTAGTTCAAAAGTTCAGGTGCACAGCCCTTTCCGGTATGTCATTAATGGCCCTGGCAATTCTACTCTCCAGGGAGTCTGCTGCACATGCAATATGTGCTCAAGCAGAAAACAGATTAGAGGAGCCGCTCCACTAGGCAGAGCTAGGAAAACAGATGGAAAATATGGGAGATAAGGTTCAATTTGAAATAAAGAAGAGTCTTCTAACCATGACAATATTTTTAATGCAGAAAGAAAGGAGTTGGAATAGACTGAAAATCAAATACATACTTTTTATAAACATCAGTTATTTTATCTTTGGGAGCACAGACTTTTCCTCCAATCATTTTGACTTTCAGAAAGTTGTCTGTGAAGGTGAAGAGGTGCTAAAATTTTGGTAAAAGATAAGTTAACCAATGATCCTCAAGATGGATCCTCAAGCTCCACTATACATCAGATTTCTTCAGATCTCTTAAATTACTCCTTCCCCAGACTCACATGTTTTTTACTCAAATCTCTGTCTTATCTATAAAATTAATAAATGTACTTAATAAAATGGGTCAGAGTTCAAATACCTTTCATGAGGTCAGAGGAAGATGCATTACTGCATTCTCCCATTTGACTAGAATTTTGGAGGGAACCTACAGAAGAAAGCATATTCCCCCAGAAGGCTGCTTTGATGAACTTGGAAGTGAAAGTAGTCAAGAAAGAAATCTGCCAAAGATGGGAAAGAGGCATATTCTCCTTTAAAATTCTGTATTGGGCCTACTCAGCACAGGAACATTAGGTCCTACCCACCAGCAAAGAATTTTTTCAGTTGTAATAGATCTTAAATTCACCTGATTCTTATTTTATAAAAGAACATTTTTGGCCATCATAAAGTTTTCTAGACAAATATGTGAACATCAGATCATCTGCTAGGTGTGTTCAATTACTTCACCTTTTTTTTTTACATAAACTGTTGAATAAATTTCCACTTATGTGCTAGATACATGAATGAAACTATCTGTCTTGGAAAATTCATTAAAATTTTCAAAATAGTGATATTATTATTTAGAGCATCATATAAAAACATTTTACATGTCTGACCTGTCCTTTATTTATTCACAATACCAGTAACTCCCAGATCCTTAAAGGAAAAGAAACATTTCTTTAATGTAAAAAATAGGAAAAGAAAATTGAAATACTAATGATCATGTACGGCACATTACTTCACAGTGAAGTAATGTGGAATGCCTAATACCTGTTATTGTTTTATAACAACCATGGTCCATGACTAGTCTCTTATGCTATTAGTGAAATACCTACTCTTTGGTTGATTAAACTATTCAGAACATTTGTTGTTGTTGCTGTTGTTGTTGCTGGATGATTTGAATGTTTTATCTCATTTAATTCCCATGAGGTATTATTATTCCCATATTTCAAATGAAGTAACCAAGTGTAAGGGTTCATTTACTGATTTCATTTTCTGTAACAGAAAGCTAGGAACTGTATTTTAAAAAGAGATATATGTAGCTCAGTTTTGAAGGTTGGCAGCTCCATTTATTGGCATCTCTTAGGGACTTCATGTTGGATGGCATCATGGTGGATGTACAAGTGGAAGGGATCACATGGTAAGACAGGAAGCCTGAGGGATTTTAGGGGTCAGTTTTGCTCTTTTTATAACAACTTACTCTCTTGGGAGGTAGTCAGGGTCCATCAAAAACTAAAAGAAATTTCTTCTGAGAGCAGTGCCCCCAATGACCTCACTAGTTTCCACTAGGTTTCAACTCTTAAATACCTCTCCTCTTCCACACCACCACACTGAGGATGAGCCCTCCAACATATGAGGCTTTGGGGGACATAGTCACACCATCTCCAAGTCATAGCACCAAGTGTCCCAGAATGTGTCACAAATCTGTTGTCGTGTATACCCTGGTGTAAGGATTTCAAACATATCTGATGCTGGTCACTGTGATACTGTTTGCACTCATAATCTTTGAATCAGGGGAGGAACTCTAATTCCCTGAATGCTTGCCCAAGACTCTCTGCAGTGGGGGCCTCAGGCCCATTCAGGAAGAACTTTGGGGAACCTTTGCAATGAGCCTTACTTCAACCTCCAGTTTTTTTCTCATGCTGTGGTCCATTTGTTTCACTACAAATGCTCCAAGGGAGTCACAATGAAGGAACATGGAAAAGAGAAAACAGTCTAGAATTCTCCAGTGAGGTTACCCTCTCCCCACCTCTCTTCCTCCTCTCTACTTTTCCCCTCCCTCTGTGTTTCTCTTTTCCTCCTTATCTGCTGTTGGTTCCTCTTCCTCTCCCACTCTTTCTCATTTTCCTGGAATTACCTTCCCTTTTAAGTGTGTTACAGTCACATCATCCTACCCTAGCAGGCACCTTTGGAAGAGATGCAAATTAGTGCAGGATCTTGCCTCTATGCACAGTATCTTTAGCACCCGTTTCCTGCTTTGAGTTCCTCTCTGCATGTTAAGTATGGCTTGAACTTTTCCCCCTCTTTCAAAAATGTTGTTTCTTCCAAATGCTCATAAGCACTTCTAACCACTTGCAGTATGTTTTGATTTGCCAGCTGTTTCTTCCTGGCACTCATATAAGGATCCAGCCATCTGCTTGCCAAGCAGAAAAAGGGAATGTGAAAAAGATGCTTTTCCTCCTATTTCCTCCACATACTTTAACCTTTACTTCTAACCTTGCCCTCAAGCTCGGCCACTGTGGAATGCACAGCATTTCTGTAAATATCCTCCTTGAAATGGCAAGACATAACAACAACTACTTTTCCCATGGGGGAAAAAAATTACAAAAAAGCCAGGCTTTGTAACCATTGGCAAGGACTTGTAGAGAAATGAGGAAAGAACGGAACAAGTTGTTAAGCTGCGAGGTAAGAACTAGGATGAAAAGCTGTAGTCTTTGACTCCTAGAGTTGGCATTATTCCCTTGGCCTCTGAATTTCTAATTTGAGCATGGGGGAAGGTTAGCGAGAAGATTTGTAAAATTTCTAATCTTCTTTCAGACCTCAGAAAGTTTTAATAGAAGGACCATTCCCTGTGGGCTTAGATTTAAATAATAAATTCGCTGGTGATTTAATCATTTTAAGATATATATTGTATACTTCATCTGTGAAGTCGAAACAGCAATGCTATGTCAAAAAATTGTACATTAATTCAGAGAGAAAGCAATTTGTAATATTTGTATGACAGCATGAGAAACACTGTTAGGTCTGTGGACTCTGGAAGGTCAAGGTCCTTAACCCTGAAATAATGTTCAGAGAAAATATTGTCAAAAATATTCAAGTGTATTTAATGCAGGTATCTGTGCATATACTTCAGTTTTCATGGAATACAGTATTTCTGTGGGAGCATTGAACATACTCTTCCATTGACATTCAGAGATGTGCTTATTCCATGGATATTCAGAGCTTCAGTATGGATGGACAGCTGTACCACAGAATATTTCCTGTAGTTAACAGCAAATCTCTACCTCTGTTGATGCTGCCCTCCTTTGGTTTGGTACTATCCTAAGACCTTGGTCCTGTCTCTTGGATGGTCCAGGTCCACCTTTTCTTGTGGTGCCCAAGCTACAATATTATTATCAGGACACAGTTTAGGGATACATGGGATTGACCCAGCCACTCAACAAGTCATATGTTCTTTTAAAGACCTTATCTCTGTTCAAGGACTAATGGGAAGATCTACTTGACTACTGAAGCTGTAGGATAGTAAGACTCAGCCAACAATGATTTCCTCTCTTCCTTCTTTTTATATTATTTGAATTTTAAGGAAGAAACTCAACTCAAGCATGTAAAAATACAAAGACAAAAGAGATTTCCACCCAGAATGTGGCTATGCATGCTACCAACTGATTTACTTATTTTATGGGAATGGAATTACTTTTATTCCAGCTTAACTGTGAACTACAAGAGTTAGAGTAATAGCTTTGTCATCAGTAATTCATTTTCATTCTTGGGTGCTTAAACCTTGAGCTAAAGCAGAACAGTTAAACACACTGAAACCATGCTTTATAAGATTAATTCCACATTTTCTAAAATTCACCGGACGAAATCATGCACCACTTAATTCATGCAGCACTTGAATTCTATTTAAGGGAGAAGAAGAATATAAATCAGAAAGCATTACCCTTGATTTCAAAGACATCTGAAAAGACTCTGAATGTGATGCTTCCTTTAAGCCAGCAAATGACAGAAGTTGCCTGGGAGGGATAATGGTAGAGAGAAGCCAGGTGCCAGCCTCAGACTCTGAGGAAACACTCCTGAGTGAATTCATCTTCTCAAAAAGATAGGCCAGGACTGATAATGTGGCTTTCTTTCCAGCCAAAAAGATTGATCTTTTGATTTAATCACTTGAGATAATTATCCCCCATCACTTTTGACTTATTTTCCTCTTATCAAACCAAATCTCCATAATCTTTGCAGAAATTTTTTACTGACAATAAGTTCTATAATGGCACACTTTATACTTGTAGAAATTAATAATCTGACAGCAACAGACAGGAGTGAATTAATACCTGTAATGAATCAGTTTACTGTGGGTGATTAATAGGGGGATTGAAACTCAAATAACCAAAACATGACATCTGAAATCACATCATTTCATTCTTCAAGAAAAATGAACTGTCATAACACAATATGTTTATGATTAGGATAATAAGTTAATTATCTAGGTGAGCTTAAGGCCTCATTTAATTGTACTGATACATGATCAAGATATGTATTGTGAATGTGAGTTTCCATTTGTATTGGAATTTAGCATTGATGTAATTAGGAAGATTAAGGCTGGAGAGGCCTGAAGCTCTGGTTGATTGAGTAAACTCAAGTATACACTTTTCAGGGAAGGTCTCTCCTGTCTTAAAATTTTTATTGAAACTTCCCTTATTGAACTCCAGGTCCACTGTGGGATAGGGTTTGGGGCTGTGGTATGCCTGATTAGGAGTATTTAACTACTAAAATCCTTTAGAATGATATGTGCCTGGTGACCGTTGGTTGTTATTACTGCCAGATTCTCTAAAGTCAATGTACCCCCACTGCCTAAATCAGCATAGGCTGTTCTCACTTCTAGCCACATTATCAGCTCAAGTCCCAAACTTCAACCTGTCCTCAGGGTTTGAGATGGGGGTAGTGACCACAAGGCACCTTGTCTCTCATTTAAAATCATAATCTGATTTTTCTACCTTGACAAGCTTTTCTGTTTCCTGAACGAGGAAGAAATCTATCTGATATATGAAATAATCAATGATAGACTTAAGTAGAGCAATAGCTCATTTACCTTGGTAAGTGAGTTTTCTTAGTATCATTTTCCAGCTTACAAGCTAGAATGCAAAAACAATGGGTTCTTCTAACCATAAAAAATATATATAAGCAGTACTATATTCATCATGCAACAAGACCATTTTTGCTATAAAATTTTGTTAAGGTGTATTGAGACTTATCTGGCCATTTAAGAAAGTCATTCATAGAAGATAATTTAATTCAAATAATCCATTTTATGGAAAGTACTAAGTAAACTTTACACTATCGCATAACATAAAGTGCTATGATTATAAAGTTAGGATTTTAGCACCCATATATTTACCCACAACTGTAGAAAACCTTTTAAATTTAAGTAGGGAAATTCTGAGGTCGCTTATATATTAATAGAGAGAGGGAGACATTGCTGAGCTCATGTGATTATATTATTCTCATCTCTCATTCTCTCTTTCTTTTTTTCCCTTTAAAAAATCTTTTTATATTGTATTAATTTGTGTATTTATCTACTTTTCTGGTGGACATGCTTTAAATGCCTACTAGGTTCCTGGTACCAACAATCAAGTTATAGACCAAGATTAGAGCAGAAAAGCTTTAGGGCATTAATTTTAGTTGAGGAAGTGCTATGGTCTGGATTAATGTCCTCCAGAGGCCCATGCATTAAAAACTACATTGCCAATCTCTGGCATTATTGGGAGGTGGGGGGGTGGGGGAACCTTTAAAGGTGAAGCCAGTGGAAAGTGGAAAGAAGTTAAATCATTGGGAATTTGCCTTTTGAGGAGATATTGAGATCTCAGCCCCTTCCTCACTCCTTTTGATTCTTGACATCATAAGCAGCTTTCTCTGCCATGTGCTCCCACCATGACATGGTACCTTTCCATAGGCTAAGCCATAGGGCAATGTGCCACACACTGAAACCTTCAAATCTTAGCCAAAATAATTCATTCCTCTTTTTATTAATTTTTACATTATCTCATGTACTTTGTTACAATACTGGAAAACCTGACTAACACCTAACACAGGAAATAAATGTGACTGCATTTCCCCATTATTTAAGATTTCCATGTTTTCTCCACTCATGCTGTCACCTGGCCATCCATAACACCCAGGTCTTTTGATTGCCATCCTTCAACTTCTATTATCAAATTTCCATCATCAATGTGTGACAGTATACTAGTATCTCTAATTGCATAAATTCTTTCTTAAAGTGTGAAGATTAATTTACCATACGATTTTAATATTAATTGCTAGGAGTAACAGAGTTATTGAATACTTAAAGTAAGTAAGGAGTCACTGAAAAAGCCCCTGATTTGCCAGAGTATACAATGTCTTGCATAAGCAACAACGAAGGGAGAAGGAGGTAGAATGAGAATGATCAGAATTTCAACTTAAATGAAAGCAGTTGACAAAGATGACAAAAAGATAAAAGTAAGCAGGAAAAGTCAGAAGTATGTAATCTCTGTGTTTTAAAGCAGAAATTAAGAGATCCTGTGTTGGCATAACTGATCAAATTCAGAATGCTGTATTTTGCAGACTTGTCAAAAGTTCTTAAGTGGATAAATTTTAAATAACTTCTTTGCCTTCCACTTCCCTGAAGTTAATAAATAATTTAAAATATTTCAAACCTTGAAACCCTAGGTTAAAAAAAAAAAAGTGATTCAAGAAGAAGTCATTAAAAACATGAATGAAATTGAAAGATAGAAGTTAAATTCACTGTAATAGAGATGTATCATATGGATAACCATTCTAAATGGCCTCATTTCATTGAATGTGTTCCCGTTTCTCCAATTCTGGCATACATAGATTTCTCCCATGACCCAGAAACCATGCTGCAACATGTCACAGGCCAATAGACCTCGGACTCTCTTTACTCCTGTATTAATAGCATTTTATACAGGGAAGTGCAGCCAATGGCAGGTCTGAGATCAGGAAAGTGGGATCATCTAGAGCAAAGTGGTTTTACTGGTATTAAAATATTTAGTGACAAGACAGGTATTTAGGTCAGTTTTTTGCCTCTCTGACCAAAAGATCTGACAAGAAAATTGAAGAAGAGGAAAAGTTTATTTGGTGATTTTGGTTTCAGAGGTCTCAGTTCATAGACGGCCAAGTCCATAGCCCTGTGCCTGAGGTAAGGCAGAACTTCATGGCAGAGGACAGCGGCTCATGATGTGGCAGTAAGGAAACAGGGAGAGAGATTATTCAGATGGAATGGTGCAACTGTCCAGTTAGACCTGAAGCAATGATGCTTGTCTCCATGAAAAGGGAGACAGGAAGTTGGGCTGCATAGCTCTCACAGATGAGGATGTTTCTTTTATTGTTCTTGCCCCCCAAACTAAAATACACATACATACACATAAATAAAAATAAGGTGTGGCAGAATTTATTCTATCATAAAAGAAGTATGTGAATGAGAACCAAAGAGAGGATAAGATGATTTATAATGGATGCTGTCAGGAGTTGAACTGGCCTAAAAAGAAGACAAGATGAATGACAATGAGCATGGAACAGAAGACCAAAAATTGCAAGAAATTATTTTAATAAATGGGCAGGATGGAATTTAAAAGGGTTGTCCCACTCACAGGAAGACAGGAAAAATACTGTCTATTTTTTAATCTTCCTGCCTTCTTGTATTCTCTATTGTTTTGAACTAAGGTCTTAAATGGTATATTTGTATTTTTCATGAATTTTAACAAGATGGAGGTTTTATTATGTATTTTGAATCGTGATGCTAAATATATATACTTACAATAATCATTTCTTGATAAAATTTAATTTAATGTAGAAAATTAAATATTTGGTGAGTTCAACATTAATAGGCTAAGTAATAATGAATCTTTGTCAGAAAAATACCTGTCATAGGTATGCATGATAATAGAATTGAACTCTTTCACTTTAGGTGCTTTTGCAGCTAATTAACTCCTTTGTACATGTTTGAGTAAATTTACAAGGGCTATAATGTTATTTAATGTATTATACATAAAATACAATGGCTAAAGAGGTTTCGTTTTAACATTAGCTTTTAAAAAGAGAGATTAAATTCACTTATTTATCTGTATGTGAAAGGTTAAACCTATTCAGCACAGTACATGTCCATTCTCTTAGAAGATAGCTGTAAGAACAAAAGAAGTGAAATTCTTTTGGTTATTAGGGATGGGTAAACAATGATTTCAATGTGATCTTAATCCTCTTCATGGACCTTTGATGTCTTTGGATGAAGCTTAATGTTCATTACCTTTTCAGACTGCTGTGTGACCCTCAGTTCCCTGAGAGAGAGAGCTATTGAAATTCATTTCCAACAGTTGGGCTGCCTTTTGAATACTGTGACTGACCATCTGGAATTTAAAGAAATATTGCTCTGTAGGTCAATGCCATCTTTGAGATTTCAGACCATAGTGGAAAAAATACTAAATGGCTTGGATTCCAGGCTTGTTGACGTTGAAGGAACCATTTCCTTGCAGCTGTGATAGAAGTCCCTGTTTCCTTACTGAGTCACCCAGATCCTGCCCTTCAGTTCTAAAGGTTCCTGAAGGTCCTTGTCATGCAGCTTCCTATTCTCCCAAGGTGATTGTTGGCTTCCTTCTGAGGCCAGCATTCTCTGACACTTTAAAGAGATACCTAAATAAGTCAGATGCAACCAGAATCATCTCCCTTTTGGTTAATTTGAAGTCTACTGATTATTATTTCAACAACAGAAGTGGCATTCAACCATATTCAATTGCTTACCCACATACATGGGTAAGGACAATAGGGGGTAAGAATCCTGGAGTTTATCTTAGAATACTGCACACCACAGATTGACTATTTTGAAATTTCTCTGAAATCTACTAAATTTCTTTGATGCTAAGAAGAATTTAATAGTTCCAAAAATCCACGTGAAGCGAAAGAGCTCTGTCTTTTGTTTGGGATGCTTAGAAGTCTAATTCTGATCTTAGCCTATGAACAAGAGGGGCTAGTTAGTGAATTACAACATGCTGCTTAAAGTTCAAAACATCCCTGGAGGCATTCAAGGTTAGCATTTCTACATTTAAATCTTAATGATAATTTTGGGGGTAACATGAAGGCTGCGTCTGGCTTTAAGCCAGGGTAATGAAGACAAGTCCACATCAATACTGTTATAATGCTCAAATCCAAAAACTGGCCATATGCCTTGCTCTTATCTAAGATTCAAACTTCCATTTACTGGCTAGTTTTTGTTTTAACAAAACTTTGTCTTATACACGAAAATATACTTTTGGTATGGTTACCACATATCTTACTACACGCTTTTGAGTCATTATCCAAGTGAAACTTGGTATAGATTCTGTAACTTAGGCTGAAAGGAAGGGGAAAAGGAAATAAATTAATATTTATTATTTTATTATTTATTGATTATACTTATTATCAACACTATGTGTCAAGACCATTTTAGTAAGTTGTGCAGGATATTTTACTTTAATACAAGAAGTTTGCTATGAAGATGGAAATCTCATCCAATTATGTTTCCTGGGCTTAGAGAACGTTAGTAACTATTTCAAGTTTCCGTGGATTATAAAATCTACTTCCTTTTGTTTCCTAAGACATACTTTTTATGGAGTTAGTACTCTAAAACCATATTGGGCAGTTTGAAAGGACTATAACACCTGGCTGTTTAAAATTCTGACTATATTCAGTATCTAGCCGAAACACCTGTTGGGAAGTAATTTTCTCTCATGGCATTTCTCTGTATTTGGGGGGCACTTCATTTGTGTAAAATTTGCCTTCTCCAATTAAATCTCCCTTTAACTACCATAAATTGGTTTAATTTCTACTCTGTAAATTCCCCCATATAGACTCTAAATGCCAGAACATATAATCATTTCCTGGACTTAAAACACCATCCCATGTTACTTTAATTTTTTTTTTTTTTTCCTAGAGCTGTGTATTCAGTTTCTCCAATTTTTCTATGTGTGATTCACTTTCAGAATTTCCCATGGGGCAGTTCTGTGTCAAAGTCCCTCCTGCCATGTGGCATATGCTATGGTGCACAGTTCTCCTGATATGCCCTGGTAGGTAAACAGAAAATTTCCTGTGTGAACACTCTTTGAACATTTTGAGCACCCATTTGAACAGGAATCTTTCAAGGACCTGATACAACTTTGTAATCCTGTGTTAAGTGAAAATCAAAGGCAAAAATATCAACTCATAGTTTCATATAGATGGATAAGTAAATAAATATAGATATAATTGTGTACAATTATATGCATATCTAGATATCTAGATACAGTGATATAATGAAATACATAATTGTTAGAGAGAGAGAGACAGAGAGAGAACTTTCCAAACTGGGACAGTATGTCAAAACAATCTGCGATCTTGATTTCATAAGATCTTTACAAAAAGTGAAGTCCTGCATCATTGAGAGGAGATCCTTCCAGGAAAGAGAGATGCAAGCTTCAGTTTCTGGTATAAGAGGTGGAAGGGTAGTTCAGTGGACCTACTACCGATGAATTAGGAAAATAATTTAGATGTACTAGTTAGATTTTTGTCACTGTCCCCAAAACACTTGACAAGAACAATTCGGATGAAGAATAGTTTATTTGGTGCTCCAGATATTCAGTCCATGGTCAGCTGACTCTGTTGCTCTGGGCTTAGGTGAGGCAGAACACCATGGAAGAAGGGTGTGGTAGGGGAAAATTGATCATCTCATGATGACCAGAAAGGGGAGAAAGTGTGTGTGTGTGGAGAGAGAGAGAGAGAGAGAGAGAGAGAGAGAGAGAGAGAGAGAGAGAGAGAGAGAGAGAGAGAAAGAGAGAGAGAGAGATTGGGTGCGGGGGAGAGAGCTAGCTTGCTGAGGGGTGGGGACATAATCCCCAAGGGCATGCCCTCAGAGATCTATCTCCTTCAGCCATGTCCCTCCTGCCTACAGTTACCACTCAGTACTGTAATCTTTTCACTGGTTAGGTTACAATTTTCATAATCTTTACCTCTGAACACTGTCTTATGAGATTTTAGGAGATACCTTGTACTCAAACCATAACATATGGACAATAAGAAAAGAATAGCTTTAAGTCATATATGTGTTTTGCAACTTTTGGCTGAATTTTCCTTTAGAATAAAAATATACACCCAAACTGAAAGTCACTGTAAAGGTATCTGCATGTAGAGTTCATGCATTGTCAATGAAATTTATACACCATTTCAAGAATTTGTCTTTATGATGTCAGTCAGATGAAACTTTTCCAATTTTACTATTAATAGGAGTTGTAGTTCTCCTGAACTTGTACATATTTTAACTTACTGTCATTGGAAAGCCATACACTGATTTTATTTTCTCCTTACTGATGGTGGGAAAGGTGAGAGGCAACCTGGAGGTTCAAATGCATCAAATACGTGAGTGAAGATGAAAGGTCATTTGTCTCACTCAAGTTCTATCCAATATTCTCATCCTTTTTGCCCTTATTTTTATTTGTTAAACTCCTCAGTCCAGCTGGACAGCTGCATTTTGCCAGCCTTGCTGGAGCAGAGGCTCTGGGCTATATGGATATCCTCAATTCTGCCTGGCTCCCCAGACTCCAAATTCTGTTTCCTTAACTCTTGACTGATTGAGCCTGTACCCTTCTTCAGAGGATCATTCTTGGACAACTGGAGCTATTGAGCCTCAGACACTCAGAATTTCACTTCACTAAAACCCCACTTCAGCATGACCCCTTCCTCTTCCCTGCTCTGCTCCCTTGTGCCTCCTGGAAACGAATTGCTGATAATTAGAGTGGACTGTGATACTTTCAGACAACCCAAATTAAGACACCACTTACAATTATGAAGCAATTAAAATTTTAATAATATAATGTAACTTCTATTGCACATTTTAAAATAAATTTTAAACCCTACAATGTTTGATTGGAATGAGAAGGAATAAAGGTCATTTGAAAGAATATACACGGCATGGATAGAAGTCATTTCCTTCGGTATTCCTTCTTGAATAGCTGTCATTTAGAATCATGTTAATGTTTTATATAATATTCACATGAAGCAAGGGTGAGAAAACTAGCAACCCCAAATAAAAATGCACTAATGTACTTAAAATGCACAATATTGACCATCCTAAGGGGAGAATTAAGAACTAAACAACACAAGAAACATTTGTACACAGTAATTTGAATTGATTTTCTTAAACTAATGTACACAGAAAATTTTGTAATAACTATTTTTTCCAGAACTATAAATTAATTATTCTGATTAAATTTTATGCATGCTAATATTAAGCAATTAAGCAAAGGTATTGTGAATAATGGGAGTCAGTTCCCTCTCTGTTAGTGGTGAAGGGTTATATAAGAAATGTGAAAACTAATACTATGATGTCATATTAAAGTGAATGTCTCCAACAAGAAAGAACTCATAATTTTATATAGATGGGTAGATGTATAGATATACCTTTGTATATGTAGTTTAATGTATAGAGACAGATACAGTCATATATAGACAAAGTTATATTTATGTAACTCTTTAGATGTATATGCACAAAAATAATCTAGTTATGGATAGATAAGAATATATTGATATAAGCTCGATCCATCAACTAGCAAAATATGTATCAAAGTGAATGAATTTTTTTTAAAGCTGTGTCTTCTGAAAAAGTCTAAAAGAATGGTAGGAAACAGTAACTTTAGTGCCCATCTTGATTGAAAGTTTCCTAAGAGAAAAGGCTATAATCTGGATGGTACTGTGAAAGGAGACAGGACTGCAGCATTGTCTTCATGGCAAAAGTGAGGGGGCTGCTTACAGCTTAAGGAATAATGTATATACTAACTTCCCCCAACCACCATTACACACACCCCAGAGCTGAATATAAGGGATTCTTATTGGAGAATGATGTAACAATTTGAAAATCAAAATAAAATTATTTATTTGATATTATTTATTAAATAAAATAAGAATCCATGAGTTCATACAGAGAGGAAAAAATAAGCAGCTGAGTAGACAAATCACAATTGGTGGGTGATTTTGTGATAATGCAGTCCCAAGTAATGTTTGCAGAAAGACTGATAGAATGAGGGAACTACCACATGGCAACCAACATAGTAGCTGGTCCAGCAAGGAACATCAATGTATCCTAAAGCTAACTGGAGGAAGTTTGACAGTAACAGGATATGGACATATTCTCAAAGTATCTACATATAAGAAATTTATTTATTGCGAAACAAAAACTAAATCAAATGTGGAAAAAAGTTAGTACTTGAAAACTATGTGGGAAAAACACACTGCAAATTTTCAGACTATCTTTCAACTTTTCTCTACATGTGAAATTATATAAAGAGAAAAAAGTGTTTATCACTTTATTATACATCAATTATATTTCCTAGATTTTTTATTTTGATGATCTTTAATATTATTTTTTGCATTTTTTCCAATAGAATTTTTTGTTATAGAGTTTGGCTTAGCTACTATGCTTGAAGAGTAATTTCGACATTGCTTGGAAATTCTTTTACCATCCAAGACCAAATAAGTAATTCCCTGCTTTCATGTATACCATTCTTCATTAAAATCAAGACATTTTGATTTTAAAATGCACAATTATTTTATGTACTCTTAAGACAGGATTATGCCATAACATGCTATTTACTGGGTGATGAGTTATAATTTTAATTGTATTTTAATATTGAAACACAAAGACATTAGACTTGAAGAAACATTGTTTTTAATTATTTTGTAAACATTCATCCATACAACCCAACTAAAATTTAATCTGGCATATACCAGTACAGATTAATCTAAGGTTCTTTTCTCATCCTATGGTATAGTTCTCTAGCACCTCTTATTGTTTTCTCATTCTCTGAATCTTCCTTTATCTTTTCATAGAGAAACATAAACCATTAATGTTGATAATCAAGAATCCAATTTAAGGGGCTGGGATGTAGCTCAGTTGATAGAGTGCTTGCCTCCCAAGCATAAGGCCCTGGGTTCAATCACCAGCACCACAAAAAAAAAAAAAAAAAAAAAAAAAAAAAATTAAAAAAAAAAAAGAATTACACAAGAATCAAATTTTAATCTGAATTTTGTTAATTTCTGTTATGATTTATATTTCAATATCTACTTTTAGTTTACCCTTTTGCTATATTTATTGCTCTTTAGAATGCCTTCAGTGTTTCCTAAAGGTTAATGACTATTTTCTACTTTAACAGTTCACTATGTTTTTCAACTAATTTGAGTGATAAAAACCTGATGTGAACTTTTGATGGATGTATCCCCCTATATCTAGAAAGGAAACCCTAGGAAAATCTACCATGCTGGTGTATTCCTAATGGGCCAATTCTTCCTCAGCAAGAATTTGTTAGGATCACATCAAAGATAAGCAAAGCTGTACACTTTTTGAGATGGTAAGGATAGATTTTAATAGGTAATAACTATTATGATAAGGCAAAGAGTCAGGGGTGAACTGAACTGAACTTTGATTTATAAAGGTATGCCCAGGAAAGAAATAAAGGAAAATGAGGGAATGGGGAGACAGGTGAGTGGGTACCTGATAGAGTCAAGGGAGTGAAAAATTACATAAAACCAGAAGTAGAGTTGATCTATATGAAACCCATCTGGGTTTGCTGACTGGTTTTACCACAGTTAGATCTCTTTGCCCCCACAGAGACTAGGAAACAGCAGTCCTACATAGAGGAATTGACTGGAGCAAAAGGTAAATTACTTTATGAACTTTCACAGGCAGTTTCTGTATGAAGGGATAGAGTCATCATAGAGATTTGACCTTGAACTGATTAAGTCTTTATGGACAAAGGTGAGACTGGTAGAGAAGGGGGTTCAGAGCAGCCTGGCTGGAGTGTTATCAGGGAGAGTCTCTGTCAAAGTTCATGAGACAGTTAGAGACCACCATATGGACCAAGGGCATGTGTACTCCTGGACCTTGACTCATAGCCTGATAGCCATTAAAAGATGGTATAAGTTGTTGTTGTTGTTGTTGTTTCCTGTTTCCACCTGAGTTCACAGCTTGTCAGGAATTAAAACTTGGTATGTACCTTATCCAGCACCCTTGAACAACATCATCAGCTTCAGAGACCAGGTGCCTCATTAGTGCCAGAATGCTCTTTACCATGGCTTTCCCAGGCAAACAACTGTTTTCTGAAAACAGAAAATCCCCAGGACACTTGTTCCTTGCAATGATTTGTATTCTCCTCCATTTCCCATCTATGTAATCTCTAAACAGCTACCACAATTCATTCTTATCCCAAAGCAGAGATGTTTGTATAGAATGTGACTCTGATTGAAAAACTAATACATGGCTCTAAGATGACCCACTGACCAGTTCTTCCTCCACTGACCATTTCTTCCTCAGAATTAAAGTGGCCTCAGGGCAAAGGAGACATGTAGAGAACATTCATCAACCTTATTTGACAGCAGCTGCTGACACAATGGTTTAAATAAATCAAACAGTCTGGATGGAGAAACTGAGGAAATGGTAAAGACTCACCATGGACTGCACGCCTTTGTAGTTACTGAAGCTGAGCTATGAGCTTCGCTCAACAGGCATCACGGCAAGCTGTGATGTGAGTTTGCCCATACTGCCTTGCCTCATGCTGTGTGCTGGAGCCTGCCCTTCCCCCAGTCCTTTGTCTCAGCCTTGTTGCCAGACAGAATCACTTAGGGATACTTGGTTTGTTTACATTAGTATGATGTACAACTTACCTGTAGGTTGGTTCTGTTATATTTTAACAAGCATCTTAACCCGATTCGATAAAGTGCCTATATCTGTCTGTACAATCGTAAGTAAAATTAGATCTGTGCCTTCCAAGCCTGATCTCCTATGTCTGTGTTCATTGGGTGACATTGCTGTCCTCACCCTCAGCGTGACCTCTGTTCCAAATAACTACAGAGAAGCACATCTTTGAAAGGCACCCAGAGATAATTAATATCCTTTCTCTTGCAAACAGGACTTTCACCTGAATAAAATCATCCCCCCCCAACTTACTTGGAGAGATAGCCTGACACTCTAGTCAGGGCTGAGTCTCCCTTCTTTTGGGAGAAACCCTAGTGAAGACCTTGCCTATCTGTCCACTGACTTGTCTTCATTTCCACTATCAGTCAAAGTCCCTATGTCCATCATCACTGAGTCATGACTAGCTCTTCTGTTGGCTTTCCACATGATTGCCAATTTAGTACAATAAGAAGAAATACTGAGCCACTCTAGAAGATTCTTTCATTAACACCTCACTCACTAAATGTCCAAGAAATTTCCGGAAGAAATTTTCAGTTCTTCCAAACAAGCTAGTGAGCCAAGAAGAGATTTCAGGTGTATTAATGTAGCAACTGTACCTTCTGGTCCTGTTATGTTTGAGAAGAGAATCTGTGAAGTTCTAGGGATGTACTTGATTCCAAGGTAGAATCTCTCTCTCATTGATTTCTACAAAAATAAAGAGTTTTAAGGATAAAGCAATGATTAATAACAATGACAGAAAATGACACTGACATTAAATAATACTAATAGGGAAAACTGAGTCATCCCATCTCCTATTAGATAGATTCATGTGCTTCTCCCTTATCAGTTTCCATTTTTCTTAATGTGTTAGTAGACAAGGTCACCTGTGATGAATAAATTGCAATACTGGGTATGAGGAGTGCGATGAAGTTTTGAAAAGCTGTAAAGAAACAAAATAAATTCCAGGAAAAATGAATAAATGAACTACAGAAAAACAGTTGGGTAGGGACATTCAATTAAGAACATATTCGATAATTAATTAACATTCAACTAACAGCATACAGTGATGAGGTCACATCTTCAGGTTGATTTGATTCTGTATGAGTTAGTCATACCAAAGACAGATGCTATTTCCTTCCGTATTATACATCACACAATATTTGACAACTTTCCTAAATACTTGAAAATGACAAAAAAATAACTTTATGCTTAAAAAAAATACTGCATAGTTAAACAGTCCTCATTTTCAAGATGCCCTACACTCAGGCAAAATATTAATTTTGTTCTTTTTCCCTGTTGAGTCTGCATCTGTTCCCTTGGACTTTATCATAATTTAATATTTTCCTATTAGTCTTTCCTGGGAAATGGACTCTGTTCACTCATGACTCTGTCCATCACCTTTGTGGGGGCATGGAGGCTGCTCTATTTTAGGACATGTACTTTGTCCTTGGAGGGACAGAACGTTCTGCCTGTTGGTTTCTCCTGTGTTGAAAAGTACTCAGACTCAGAGTTCATTGCCATAAGAATCTAAACACATTTATCATTGAATTTCTCATCTTGCTCAATTCATCTAATTTTTTGATATCTTACTTGATATAAGATGCTCAGACTAAGACACATATAAAAGTGATTTTTAACACAGAAGGAAAAAAAAGTTACTTTACAATAGATTTCAGAAACAAACAAGAATAGCAGTGATGACTCCAGGCAGGGTTAGTGCTTGCAGCTTTTTCTCTTGTTTGTGCAGTTTTAAAATAAACATGAACATTTTAGCATTAACTCAGTCATATGGTAATTCAATATCTTGGGAGGAAAATGAATAAAAAAAAATCACTGATCAACATCTGACAGTGCTTTATTTATATTTTACATACATGCTGTAATGAATACAAGCCTTTAGATAAAGTAACTTTCCTTGGGAAAAGTGAGGATATAACATATAGAAGAGGCAAAAAGCATAAACAGTAGTAGGTGTAAATCAACCACAAAACTCAAGGTCTGTATGGAAATTGTTTACAGTAATCCTCCCATAAACCCAACAAAAAAGAAACGGTTTAAATTTATAGTACATTTAAGTTAATGTTGCTATACAGGGTCATTTAACAAAGAGTTACAACTTCAAGGTATACTGTTAGTCTATACTATTTACTTATAATTTACTCACAAGAAATACAAAACCTCCAGTGTATTTGCAATATCAAGAAGATATATAGCGCTATGAGATTCAAGTCCTGAACATTGTAAAAGAAAGGTATTTGCTTACCTGAAGTCAAGATTTAGAAAGAAGTCTGCATTCACAGATAATTTTTTACCTTTTGTATTTGGCTGAACAAATGAGATTTAATTGTACAGAATTGAAGGGCACTGAAGTATTCTCTTCCTGGGAAGAAACAATGGAGAGCAGAGTACATTGAACCTAAATAATAAAAGTGTCTATTCTTTTGTCTTCACTTAATATTTTAAAGCAGACTTTATCTATTTTAATCAATTCACTGCCCACAGAAGAGATATGGAAATATTTTTTTACTTGTTTTTCTTCACTGAAATCAAAATTCGAGGATCAACCAAATCCAGGCCTATTGTAAGGCAATCATCACCTGAGCTTTCACTCACCATGGGAGCCCTTTCTGCCTGCTCTCTGCTCTCTGCTCCCCATCCAGTCTGCAGTACAACTCAGCTACAAAACATCCTTCCTTGGTTGGGTGCATCCCAGTTGGGAAAAATCCCTAAAAATTGTAGCAACCAGTCAGGTACAGGGGTATATGTTGGGACTAATGACACATTAACTCAGGCTGACTCCTTATCCCCTGGCAAGTGAGCAAGATCAAGGCCTCAAGGCGGTTTCAATAGTTAATGACGATGAATCGGACCACTGTCAGGGATTGGTTAACAATAGTTCCACAAACGTGGTCAGCTCGAGCTTGCCATACAGTCTTATGGGACTCTTGCCTGCGTGAACACCCCATGCCTTGCTGACCTTTAAGCTGATTGGTTCCCGCCTAGCCCCCACCCTACATAAAAGCTGTGTGATTTCCTCAATAAACGAGTTCCTGCTGTGACGGGTCTCCCTGACCCGTCCGATTGTCTTCAGCCTGGAGGGCTGGGAGCAGGCGGTCAGTCGGCCTTACTTATCCCAGTCTGACCTTGTTGGGGAGTGTCCCCTTCCCTTGTCCCTGGTTGAGAAGGGCAAGGGGGCTTAAGACCCCGACAGGTATATGCCTGTAGTTCCACCAACTTGGGAGGCTGAGGCAGGAGATCGGCAAGTTCAAAGCCAGCCTCAGCAAAAGTGAGGTGCTAAGCAACTCAGTGAGACCCTGTCTCTAAATAAAATACAAAATGGGTCCGGGGATGTGGCTTAGTGGTCCAGTGTCACAGAATTCAGAATTCAATATCCTGTACCTGTCCCCACTCCCCCACCAAAAAAAAAAAAAAAAAGAGCAGCAACCAGCACAAGGGAACTAAACCCTCCTATTTTAAAAATAATAATTTGTAAAGCATCTCACTTTTTTCTAATTGAACAACCCAGATTTTGCAAAATTTTGTGACTATTAATAAAGTAACTTTTGGGTTTTTTTTGGTACCAGGGATTGAACCCAGAGATGCTTAACCACTGAGCCACATCCCCCGTCCTTTTTATATTTTTAGTTTGAGAAAAAGGATCTTGCTAAGTTACTTAGGGCCTCACTAAAATTGCTGAGGCTGGCTCTGAACTTTCGGTCCTCCTGCCTCAGCCTCCTGAGGTGCTGGTATTTAAATCATTGTGTTACAACAAAAAAGCTCTGCAGTCAAACATTTTAGAAGCTTTAGGGTATGCTCCATTTTAAAATACTTTTACACCTACATTAAAATAACATGAGACACTTCTCTCTCTCTCTTTCTCTCTCTCTCTCTCATTCACATGTGCACACACACACACACACAAACACACAATTAAACAGAAATATGTAAATGTCCATCATTAAGCAGTTAGCTATGTAAATTTCATAATTTGTCAAAACAAAATAATGGGCAGCTGTACCAAAAACAGTTTGACTATAGACTTCCACAAATCCTAACATCCACTGCTTCAAAGTATTTTATATCATGAGACAAATATTCTATCAACAACAATTTTAAATAAATATTTTTCTGGAATAAGTTCTCAAAAACTAAAAATGTTTATTTCTGGTTACAGTTTTAAGTTAAAATTAAGTGGTTGAAATTTCCTTTTCTTCTCTGTTGTAAATAAAAGCTATAATTTATCCTAAATATTAAAATACATAATTCTAGGTGTTTCTAACATAGAAAATATACAAATAATGTGGATAGAACTCTTAATAATTTAATAATAGTTTAAATAATAAATTATAAATAGTAAAATAATAGTTTTTATTAGTTTCCTTAGTCTTTTTCCTACTCCTTATTTTGTTTGTCCAGAATCATTTTCTTTATTCTTTTAGATGTAAGAATTTCCTTTCTTGCTAGTCTTCTATGTGATACAAGCTGATTGCCACCATCTGTAATGACCAGGTGGGATCATCAATCAGGTCGGAAGAATGCTTCTGGCCACAGGGATTGCTCAGACTGAAGCATGCGGCCAGGCTAGGTAAATCAGAGCTCCTTCGAGAATCCCTGAAGACTCTTAAAAATCTCTTTATGTTTATGGTGAGTTAGGGACACTGGAAGTCTTCATTCTTGCCATGGAGAATGAACCTACTGTAGAATGAGGTCAATAAGAGATTCTGAGAGTCTGAGGTAGAAAAAGGGAAAGATAGTTCCAATCATGCTTTTTGATCTTCTGAATTGGCTGTGTAAAGCCAGTTTCTGTCCACCTCCCACTGATGTCGATGAACACAATTTAAGTTGGGCTGAGTTGAGTTTGTGTCATTTGCAATGGGAAGACGTTTGTTCATCTCCTTTATTTCAATATTTATGTTGAATTGAATATACTAAATTCAATATTTATATTTAATTCAACATTTATATTGAGAATATATTCAATATTTCAGAATCACATTGTTTTAAATGTCATCAATATTTAAAACCAATCTGAATTAAATATTTGATCAATGTATAATAATTATAACAAATGAGGAAAAAATATGCTCTTAATTTTATCATGTTATTTTATGGTTTGTTCTTTAAGGTTACGTATATTTGATCTCTCATGTCCAATTTTGTCTTCCCTGTATTTTTTCTTTATCTTTTTTATATTATAAAAATAAAAATACAGACTTAGAACATTCGCTTGTCTCTCAAGCTGCTAAAATATTTCAAGTTTTTTTCAGAAAAAATATGTGGGTGTTATATTTCCTTAGTTCTTCCTTCTCTGTGTCTCTTTGTTCCCACACATAAATGATAGCTTGTCTGAGGATAGAATATTTACCTCATAATATAAAATGCTTTGAAGCAATGGGTATTAGGATTTGTGGAAGTCTAAAGTCAAACATTTTTTTCTTTTGTAGAAATCTATTTTTTTCTTAATTACCTAAGTGTTCTACAACTATTAAAAGCATTGAATTTGTAATTAGAAAGCATCCAAGAAGGAAATATAAAATCTTATTTCAACAGTAAATTTGCATTTTTAAATGAAATAGTAATAATATTCATTAGCTCTCCAGATAGTAGGAGAAAAGGAATCACCCCTTAACCCTTTGTTTTCTGAGTCCACTATAAATAAAATGGAGGTAAAAACTAGAGTAATACTTCTGAATTCTGTAATATAAAGTATATGCTACTAGACTAGCTCTTCTGCCTACAACCACTCTGCACAATCTCTGTGAAGAATATGAGAAGCAACGTTTTTAATATATTGGATTTTATGATCCCTGGGAGATGAGAAACAAGCAAGAGATCAAGGTGGCTTTCTGGCTGGAGGCAATTTCCACACTGCCACACATGAATACAGTGGTGAACACAGTTGGGAAGGTGAACAGGCAGAGACTAGAGTCCTGAAAGACTGGAGAGGCTGGCATTTGTGCACCAGACTCAGGAAGGGAATGCTGAACAGGTAGAGTTTCAGAGTTTTGGAGAGTTACCCTAAAGTCTTTGGCATAGGCTTGGCTGAACATAAAAAGTGATATAGTAAGGCTTGGAAGACAATAGGCATCAGGATATTTAAAAATCAAATTCAAATTCTGGAGATAAAAATAAATAATCTGAAACAAAATATGTACTTGATAAGATTAACAGTGACTATTAGAGACCGCAGAAGAAAATGTCAGAAAATTACAAGCATCACATTAGAAACTATAACAAAATGAAGCAAAGAGAGAAATAAGATTAGAAGAAATGATTAGGATATCAATTGTCTATGGCAAAATAATAACATGAAATATGTGAAATTGAAGTTCAAGAAGATAAAGGAGATATGTAACAAATATTCACTAAAATATTAGCCATGATTTTTGAAGTTAATGAGAATGATGATTTCATAGACCCCCCAAAATTTCAGTGAACCCCAAGATAGCAAAAATAAAGAGGAACACAAGAAGACATATAATAATCATATCACCAAAAATCAGTGATAAGAAAGAAAATCATAACCAACATCTGGAAAAAAGGGAAGGTCACATTACAGGGTTGGGGATGCTTATGACATGCACAAAAGTGAACTTAAGAATGGCAGTAAATTAGAGCACGATGCGGTGGCCCACACCTGTAATCCCAGCAGCTCAGGAGGCTGAGGCAGGATTGTGAGTTCAAAGCCAGCCTCAGCAACTTAGCAAGGCACTTAGCAACTCAGCGAGACCCTGTTTCTAAATAAAATATTTTTTAAAAAAGGACTGGGGATATGGCTCAGCAGTTAAGCAGTTAAGGATCCCTGGATTCAACCCTCAGTACCCAAAAAAAAAAGATAAAAAAAAAAAGGCAATAAATTTCCCATCAATAGCTATAAATTATACATCTTCAACATCCTAGAAAACAAAACCTAAAATTCCATAACTAGTGAAAATTATCTACAAAAACAAAGCAAAATACTTTTTTAGATGAATACAAGTTTAGAAAACACAGGAAACCAGCTGTATTAGTCAGAGTTCTCTAGAATAACAGAATAAACAGGATATGTATATATATTTATCATTATAAATAGGATCTACTAAATTGTTTTACACAGTCAGAAGTTGGATAGTTCCACAATGACATCTTTCGCTGAAGAGCCACAGGAACCTGTAGTTGCTTAGTCCAAGTTGACAGGATAAGAGGGACCATCCATGGACCCTTGGTCTGAGAATGAAGACCTTTGGGCACTGCCTGGAGAATTGTTGATAAGCACCTTTGTTGGAAGACTCCGGGGGCTGGAGCCCATGTTCTCCTGTAAATGCAGCAGCGACTGTCACATCACTCAAGCAGAATGGAACCTGTATCTGCCGTGGCCTCCTCCTTCTGTTCCATCTGAGCCCGTGGAGTAGTAAACTGTGTCTCCCACCTTTAGGGTGTGTCTTGCCTTCAGCTTGTTTTTCCACATGTCAATTATTTCTACAAACACACAGAAATTTCTTAATCCTGGACAACTCTTATTCCAGTTAAATTGTCAATCCAGATTACTGTCATACCAGCATTATGAAAAAATCTCAAATTTAACCTTCCTGGGAGTGAAGGATGACAGGTATGAAATTTAATCTATAAAGTAACATAAATTTAAATTTTAAATATATTTATAAATATACCACAGTTTCTTTATCCATTCATCAATTGAAGGGCATCTAGGTTGGTTCCATAATCTGGCTATTGTGAATCGAGCAGTTATGAACATTGATGTGGCTGCATCTTTGTAGTATGCTGATTTTAAGTCCTTTGGGTACTATTACTCAGCCATAAAGAAAAATAAAATTATGGCATTTGCAGGCAAATGGGTGAAATTGGAGAATATCATGCTAAGTGAGATAAGCCAATCTCAAAAAAACCAAAGGAAGCATGATCTCGCTGATAAGCGGATGATGACACATAATTGGAGGGGAGGGGGCAAGAATGGAGGAAGTAGGGACTATATAGAGGGAAAAGAGGGATGGGAGGGGTGGGGGAGAAGGGAAAAGTAACAGAATGAATCAAACACCATTACCCTATGTAAATGTATAATTACACAAATGGTATGCCTTTACTCCATGTACAAACAGAGAAGCAACTTGTATCCCATTTATTTACAATAAAAATAAATTAAAAAAATATATATGTTTATAAAAATAAAACCTGACATTTTTATTTTTAAGTCTCTTTTGAAGATGATTGGTCGTAAAACTTACCACAATATGTTCACAACATACATAAAACATTCATAACACACAATGTAATCTTAATTTAGCCAATCTGATAGCCTGTTACTTAGAATGTTAAAAGAACTTATATTTAACTATCAATATGACTGAGTATAAAATTTACTGTTGTAAATCATATTCCTATGTTAAACCAGTTAAAACATTGACGAATATGTTTACATATTCACTGATATATTTATGTGTTGATAGTCTAAGGGATAAGGCAAAGGAGATGGAAGTACTATGGTATAACTCTCATACTATACCAAGGAGGTATGATGTTATTTAATAGTTGATTATACTTAGTTAAAGCTATACAGTATACTTAAGCAATTTCTTTCACACACATACAACAAGGAGTCGTAGTTTATAAGGCAAAGTTCAGGTTAAATGGAATCATTCTAATAAATCCCAAATTAAAGAAAGGTTAAGAAAGAAACATGATAGTAAATTTTAAGCTCAGTCATATTGATAGTTACATTAAGTATTATTTCTCTAAGCACTGAAATGACTATCCAATTGGCTAAAAATTAAGATTCAACTATGTTTATTTTATACAGAAAAATCCATCTTAAATGTGAAGACCATTATAAATATAAAGGTCAAAATTTGAAAAAAAAATATTATGCAAAAATTATTGAAATAACATTATATAAAATTATAAAGCATTATTTCATTATAAGTGTTATGCTCTTCAAAACAAGAAACATTTCTATAGATAAAAAGTGTCATTCCATAATAATAAAGAGGTTAATTCACCAAGGTCATTGAATTATTTTATATATATATATATGTATATACCTAAGAACAGAACTTCAAAATTCATGGATGAAAACCAATAGAACTAAAAATATACATCAAAAAATAATATTTCTCTCACACTAAATGATAGAACTTGGAATAAAACAACTTTAGAACACCAAACATTGGAACAATGCTGTTCTCTCTTCCATTTACATAATAGTCTACCTCATAATATTAGAATAAAATTGTACATAAAAGTAATCAGGGAAAGTGCACCTGGAATGCTCACGGTGAAAGACTGATTGCTTGATTTATGTGTCAGTTTGATTGCACTAAATGATGTCCAGATTGCTAGTAAATGTTATAACAAGGCTCTTTCTGTGAGAGACTTTCTGGAAGATAGGAAAATGTGAGAGCATTTTCGTCACTAGACTGAGTTCAGAATCTTGCTCTCATGTGGGCTGACACCATTTAATCCATTGAGGGCCAGAATGGAACAAAGGGCAGAAGAAGAATTAATTCACTCTCTCTTCTTGAGCTGAGACATCCCTCTTCTTTTTTCCTTCCACGGCAGATCTCTTGGTTTTCTGAACTGCAGTTTTCAGGACTTATATCAGCAACTGCCATGTATTTCATTCTCCTGTCCAACCCACTTCCACCATTGTTCTGTTCCTCAGGCCTTTGGTCTTTGGACTCAAACTGAATCTACTGGCTTCTCTGCTGCTCCAACTTGCAAATGACAGATCACAGGATTTTTCAGCCTCAACAATCACTGATAATAATTCCTTCTTATACATCCCTATGTATCCTATTGGTCAGGCTGCTCTGGAGAGCACTTGCCAAATACATATACCATGGTTTTGCCATTAAAAATATTGGAAGCATGCAAAGTGTGTTCTTGGACTATTGATAAGTGAAATATCTGGAAATCCTTCTAAATATGAAGATATTAATTAGCATTTTTTTCATAATGGGAATTGAACTCAGGGGCACTTAACCACTGAGCCACATTCCTATTCCCTTTTATTTTTTATTTTGAGACATGGTGTCACCAGGTTGCCTAGGTCCTTGCTAAGTTGTTGAGTCTGGTCTAAAACTTTTGATCCTACTTCCTCAACCTTTGGAGTTGCTGTAATTATAGATATGCCCAGCTAATTATTATCAAATGATTCAATAAAATAGCAATCGACAAAATATATTTTAATATTTTTAAAGGAAGAAAAGCAATATAAAACACATTACAATTATAAACTGCATTTAAAGTTCTGCTTAGAGCAAACATTACAGCACAAAAAACTGATATTGAAAAAAAAAAAAGGTTTCCAATCAATTATTTAAGTTTGTACCAAGGGAAAGTAGAAGAAGTGGATAAAATAAAACACATGACAAACAGAAATTAGTGCAGAAATTAATAATATAGTAGGTAAGCGTGGGTAGAGAAATCATTGAAACCAAAACCAATCAGGAGAAGAAAAGAGTGCACACAAATAAATAAGAGGAGATACCTTTGATGAAAATGCAGGCTGCAAAATGTGACAAATTTTAGCACATAATCTGACAAAAAGATACCACGAACTTACCTGTTGAAAAGAAATCTGTGAATTAAGAAGAGTCAAAATGCCAAACAGGATAATCCGCAAACTCATGAACAAAGATTTTCTAAATTGGGACATCTAAACAGTGATAATCACAAGAAAATATGCTCAACACTCAACTCTATTTGTGATCAAGGAAATGAAAACAATAACTGAAATGGCAAAGGGCTTTCACTACTCAGTTATACTTTTTAACATACTTGTCAAAATGTGAATCAATAGGTCCCTTTATACATTGCTGATGTAAATGTTAGCCAGTTTTTTTAATGGGTCAGTTTGACATAAATTGTGACTCTGGAGCAGGTGCTCATTAATAGAAAACATTGTAACTTTATGTTTACTTTAATTTTAAAAGAAGAATTTACTTCAAATCAATACGGAAATCATGGTTTATTTAATTAATCTTGTAAAGATAAATCAGTTAAGTTTCAGGGAAGTAATACCTATCATACACCCAAGTGCATTCAAACACGCGTTAAAGTTTTAAATTGAAAACATACCACTTTACAACTAGTTTGGGACTGTCTATTAGCAGACAATTAGTAGAGCAGATTGAAAAGGGAAATAATGTTAATGAAATGAGTTGAGAGATGCTGAAGTGGTAAGAGCTCCTGGACTGTAGGATCAAGGGAGGCAAGACCCTCCAAGATGGGAGTGGACAGCTGACAGTCCGTGGTGCATGTGAGCATGTGCCGGAGCTGAGCAAGAGCAGGGCACAGAGTTGAGACTACCAGTGGAGATGGGAGACATGAAATCAGCACATACCATGGAAGACACCTGGGGAGGGGCTGAACACGTGGCCCCTTCACAGCATCCCCAAGGCATTGCAGAGCACTGTAAATGTGTGCCGTTTGAGATTAATAAGCTAAATAGAAAGCTACTGTGAGGAGGATAGAGATCTTAGGAGGTTCTGTGAGACTGAAAATAGTGACCAAGTCATGGCAGAGGAATACAGAGGAGTACAGACCATAACAGGCTGTTAGATGAAATCTCCTCAGAGCCAGGGTACACTAGTCTAGTTAGGACTTCAATCCTGCTTCAATTTAGCCTCGTCTCACTAAATTCAGGTAAATAGGTACTATTCTTTCTTACTGTGGAGGGAAGAATAAGCTTTTGCTAGAGAAAAATAATTTCATTTGGGATGATCTGTACTTTTTATGTGTGTTGCCTGGGTTGATCCAAAATTTCAATGAGCACCAAAGATAAAAAAAAGAAAAAAAAATTTACAAAAAAACACTTCATTATCAAAAAGCTAAATTAAAAAAAAAAATCTAAAAGAACACTTGATATGAGTTACAGAAATTGACAATAACCAGAAGATATTTAAAATAAAAAACTATGATTAAACAGGCAAAAGGTTATGAAAATATAAATTAGAGAATTTTACAGGAAATTTGAAAATCTATGTAATCTAAAGAGTCAAGTAGGAATTCAAATTCATAGTACATTTAAAAATAAAGGATCACTAGACAATTTTAGCAGAACACTAAATACACTAAAAGACAGTTATTGTAAAGTAGACTAATAGTTCAACAGAAAATATTCAAAATGAAATGAGGTGCTCAGAATAGAAACTACACAAACCATAATTATTGCTGTGAGGGATTCATGAGAATTTCTGAAGCAAACTTAATTGGAGATGTGGATGGAAAAGAGGAAGATTGGAGCATAAATAATATTTAAAGTTCAGCTTAATGAGAATTTTACAAGTAGGTTGGAAAACTTCTACCTGTGAAATCAAGAACCTTCATATACCAAACAGAATAATTTACAAGACAACTACTCTTGGATACGTCAATAAGATTGATGAAAGACAAAACATAAGGGGAAAATTATAAAAGCAAACAAAGAAATGAAGACATACTACCAATAATGGAACATATTACATGGTAGTTTTTTTTTAAGAAAAGGAAGAACAAAACTAAAGCCAAAAAGCAATGAAATGACATCTTCATGTTTTGAAATAGAGTAACTGCCAACCTAAATTTCCATGACCAGGAAAAAATCTTTCAAAAACAAAAATAATACTAATATTATTTTCAGAAATAATAATATTTCTGAAATAATAATATTTTCAGAAAAACAAAGACAATTTGTTGCAAACATAATTACCTGTAAGAAATAGCAAGTGAAATTGTTCATGCAGAAGGAAATATGGGGATTCAGGAGTAAAAAAATACCAGGAGAGGAAAAATGTGGGTAACTATATATGTGCATGATGGTAGTAGTAATGTTAGGGAGATTTTAGATACATGCAGAATTAAAGGGCACTAGAAAAATGATGACAGATTGGAAAGGAGTAAATGAATTAAAATGTCGTAAGGCTCTGTCTGTCTAGGTGACATGGAAAAATACTTTTATTAGAGTCTGAAAATATTAAGGATACTTTAATTCATCTCTGAAGTGCATCTTAAAACACAAGAAAGTATAACTAGCCATCTAATCTATGGGAAAATCAATGATACAACATAATTAATTTAAAAGAAGAAACACAGAAAAAAGTAAAGCCAGAGGGTCAAATGTAAAGAAAATATATACAGAAAGAAATAAGCCCAACTGAATGCATGTAATGTTATTAGATAAAGAAGGACTACATATGCCAATTAAATTACTGAAGTACTGAGAGTAAATAAAAAAAAAAAAAAGCCATAGAATATGTGGCTAAGACTTGCTTTAAATATAAAGATACAGATATTCAGAGTAGAAGAATGGAAAGTGATCTATTATCAAACACTAAAAGAAAGTCCACATAGTTAAATTAATGATTGGCAAAATGCAATTATGGCAAGAAGATCACTGTGCATGAAAAGCATCACAGGATAACAAAAAAATTTGTGATTAACCACTCAGTAGATGACAGTCCTAAAAAGGAAATTCAACCAGAAATGGAAATATGTACGAGTTTAAACAAATAAGTTACCAATATATTTTAAGACACATGTAGCATTTGTAGATACAAAAAGAAGAAACAAAATCAGTGATAATACAGAAGATTTATGCAACACAGCTAACAAATCATATTTGCCTATATAGAACATTACCCAACTTGTGTACATATTGTATTAAAGGGCACATGGAAAATTTACAGGATGTGCCATGTAGCAGAAGAAATTCCCCCCAACTTCATTTATTATTTTTATTTGTTCTTTTTAGTTATATATGACAGTAGAATGTATTTTGATATATCTTACATATGTGGAGTATGACTTCTCATTCATGTGGTTGTACATGATGTGGAATTCACTGGCCATGTATTCATATATTAACCTTCTGCTCTCTTTCCCAATTCCATTCCCCATCTCTTCCTCCATTCTTCATCTCTTCCCCCATTCCCTTCTGTCAAATTGGTGAACCTCCACTCCTCCCTCCCTTCCCTCACTATTGTGAGTCAGACCTCATTTCAGAGAGAACATTTGGTCTTTGACGTTTTGGGATTGACTTATTTTACTTAGCATAATAGACTCCAGTTCCATCCATTTACCCACAAATGCCATTTCATTGTTCTTTATGTCTGAGTAATATTCCATTGCGTATATGTACTACATTTTCTTTATCCATTCATCTATTGAAGGGAAATTAAGTTGGTTCCATAGCTTAGCTATTATGAATTAAGCTTCTATAAACATTGATGTGGCAGCATCACTATAGTTTGCTGATTTTAAGTCCTTTTGGTATATGCCAAAGAGTGGGATAATGGGGTCAAATGGTGGTTCCATTCCAAAATTTCTGAGGAATCTCCTGCTGCTTTTCAGAATGGTTGCAACTTGCATTCCAACCAGCAATGTATGAGTGTACCTTTTTCCCCACATCCTCACCAATATTTATTATTACTTGTATTATTGACTGTTCCTATTCTGACTGGAGTAAGATAAAATCTCAGTGTAGTTTTAAATTGCATTTCTCTAATTGCTAATGATGTTGAACATTTTTTCATATATTTTTTGACAATTCATATTTCTTCTGTGAAGTTCCTGTTTCCCTTTGCCCATCTGTTGATTGGGCTATTTGATTTTATGGTGTTATGTTTTTTGAGTTCTTTGTATACTCTGGAGATTAATTCTCTGAGGTGCAAGTGGTAAAATTTTTCTCCCATTCCATAGGCTCTCTCTTCATGTTCTTGATTGTCTTCTTTGCTACAAAGAAGGTTTTTAGTTTAATACCATCCCATTTATTGATTCTTGATTTTATTTCTTTTGCTTAAGGAGTCTTGTTGAGGAATTCAGTTCCTATGCCAACATGATATAGATTTGGACCTACTTTTTCTTCTGTTGGCACAGGTTCTCAGGTCTAATGCTAAGTACCTTGATCCATTATGAGATGAACTTTGTGCAGGGCAAGAGAGGGATCTAATTTCATTCTTAAATGAAATAAAATTTCATTTTATTACATATAGATTTTCAGTTTTTCCAGCAACATTTGTTGAAGAGGTGATCTTTTCTCCAATGTATGTTTATGGTGCCTTTGTCTAGTACGGGATAACTGTGTTTATGCGGGTTTGTCTTTGTGTCTTCTCTTCTGTATGATTGGTCTTCATGTCTACTTTGGTGGCAATCTCATGTCATTTTTGTTGTTATAGCTCTGTGGTATAATTTAAGTTCTGATATTGTGATGCCTCCAGCTTCACTTTTCTTGCTGAGGATTGCTTTGGCTATTCTGGGCCTATTTTTCCAAATAAATGTTATGACTGTTTTTTCTATTTCTATGAAGAACATCATCAGAGTCTTTATAAGAATTGTGTTAAATCCATATAGTGCTTTTAGTAGTATGACCATTCTGACAATATTAATTCTGCCTATCCAAGAACATGGGAGATTTTTTCATCTTCTAAGGTCTTCTTCAATTTCTTTCTTTAGTGTTCTGTAGTTTTCATTGTAGAGATCTTTCACCTCTTCTGTTACATTGATTTCAAAATATTTTATTTTCATTGAAGCTTGTCAATGGGATATTGTCAATGGGATAGTTTTTCTAATTTTACTTTCCATTAACTCATCACATATATAGAAACGCAATTGATTTGTGAGTGTTAATTTTACATCCTGCTACTTTTCTGAATTCATGTATGAGGTCTAGAAGTTTTATGGTGGAGTTTTTTGGATCTTCTAAATGTAGAATCATGTTTTCAGCAAACATGGATAGTTTGAATTGTTTTCCTATTCGTCTCTCTCTAATTTCCTTTTTCCTATTGTTATGGCTAGAGTTTCCAGGACTATGTTGAATAGAAGTAGTGAAAGAGAGCATCCTTGTCGTGTTCCAGTTTTTAAAGGGAATGCTTCCAGTTTTTCTCCATTTAAAATGATGTTGGCATTGGGTTATTTCCAGGTGTTAGATTCCATTTTTCATTTTATCATTGATTTCGAATTTATTTCCTTTATGATTTGATAAGTTGGAAGAGCTGCTTTGTGGCCTAAGATATGGTCTATTTTATAGAAGGATCCCTGTGCTGCTAAAAGGAAATTGTATTAAGTCATTGATGGATGAAATATCCATTTATTCTTTTAAGTTTGAATCATTAATTGTATATTTTAGTTATTTAGCTTCTTTCTTTATTTTATATTTTTAAGGATCTCTCCAGTGGTGAGAGAGGTATGTTAAAGTCACCCAGTATTATTGTGTTGTGGTCTATTTGCTTCTTGACATTGAGAAGTGTTTGCTTGATGTACATAGATGCTCTATTGTTTGGGGCATAATATTTACAATTGTTATGTCTTATTGATATATAATTCCCTTAAGTAGTTTGAAATGTCCTTCTTTGTCCCTTCTGATTAACTTTGGCTTGAAGTCCACTTTATCTTGTTTACTTGGTCCATGTGAATTTTATGTTTTTTTCCATTCTTCACCTTTCGACTGTGGATGTGTTTGCCTATGAGGTGAGTCTCCTGGAGACAGTATATTGTTGGGTCTTGTTATTTAATCCAATCGGACAGTTTATATCTTTTGATTGATGAAGTTATGCCATTTAAATTTAATGTTATTGAGATATGATTATTATTCTCTGATTTTTGACTAACTTCTGGTTTTTAATTTGAATTAGTGTCTCCTTTGGTAGACTATTCTCCTAGTAGTTCCTCCCTTTACTGGTTTTCACTTTTCTTTTTCTTGTTTTCTTCATGAAACATCTTATTTAGTATGTTATGTATCTTTTCTAGTTGTGAATTCACTTTATTTATCATGTGAGATTTTTATTTCATGGTCAATTCTTAAGCTTAATTTTGCCTATATTCTTGGTTGGCATCCATTTTCTTTCATAGCTTGGTAGATATTATTCTAAGATTCCTAGATTTCAAAGTCTGGGTTGAGAGATTTGCTGAGATCTGAATTGGTTTCCCTCCAAATGTTACTTGTTGTTTTTCTCTGGCAACATTTAAAATTCTATCCTTATTCTGTATGCTGTGTATTTCCATAATAATGTGACTTGACGTGGGTCTGTTGTAATTTTGTATGTTTGGGGTCCTTTAATTCTTCTGTATTTGATTTTCCATTTCATTCATTAGGTTTGGGAAATTTTCTGATATTATTTCATTGAAAAGACTGTGTAATCCTTATGTTTGTATCTCAGAGCCTTCATCTATCTCAATAAATCTTAAACTAGGTCTTTTCAGATTATCCCATATTTCTTGGAAGTTCTCTTCATAGTCTCTTAATACCTGTTCTCCATGGTCAATTTTGTTTTCAAGATTATATATTTTGTCTTCATTGCCTGAAACTCTGTCTTCCAATTGATCTAGTCTGTTGGTGAGGCTTTCCATTGAATTTTTAATTTTGATTATTGATACCTTCATTTTGAGGCATTCTGCCTTTTTTTTTTTCAGAATCTCTGTAACCTTATTGAAGTGAATTTTACCTCCTGTATTTTCTCTGATGTCACTCCTTATACTATCCTTTACTTCACAGATCAATTTAATTATGTACATTCTAAACTCCTCTGACATTTCTTCCATTGTGGTGTCCATGGATTCTGTTATTGGTATATCTTGGCTTCTTTGGGGAAGTCTCTTCCCTTGCTTTTTCATGTTGTTTGTATGTCTACCCATCTAATAGTATGGATCTGAAGCAGTAGATTTTCTACCCTGTGGACTTATAATATCCCTGAAGGTTTTCAAACTTCACTGTTTAGGGGGAAACTAATAATAACAACAACCAATGAAAACAGTATACAGCATCAAACCAAATAGTTCCTATATAATGTCTACATTGTTACTTTTCACAATAAACAGAAATGATCAATTATTGCCAACAATAAAAACAGCAAATTTGCAAAGGGGTTTATTGTAGGCTGCAATGATTATGAGGGAGGAGGAGAGAAAATAGAAGTAAAAATTAAAGGAAGAATGGAAGAGAGAACAATAGACATTTGCTATTAGTGGAAGAGGAGAAAAAGAATCAAGGGAGACAGGTATGAGAAAAAATATATGAAGTAAAAATTTTTAAAAATTAGAAATAAAAATAAAATTAAAAATACAAAACAAAACCAAAATATATGAATCAAATATCCTACTCCTCAAAAAAACAATTCATGAAAAGTAACTGGCCTCAAAAATGCTAGAGAGCTGGGGTTATTGCTCAGTGGTACAGCACTTGCCTTGCACGTGTGAGGCACTTGGTTTGATCCTCAGCATCACACAAATAAATAAAATAAAGGTATCATGTCCATCTACAGCTAAACAAACAAGCAAACAAAAAAACAAAAAAAGCTAGAAATGAGATAAAAACAAATATGAGCATGTATAAATGACCATATACCTTTAAGGTCACAATAAAATAGAGAAAAGAAAATATAAAAGGAGAAAGAGGAAAAAAGAGAAAAACACCTTCATGAAAAGTTAAAGAGTTTTTTTCCATTGGCGTTCAAAAGATTCTCATCTTCTCAGCAGTTTCAGGTGAGTTTACTGGGATGTGATGCTGGAGTGAGACAGTTAATCCCTTAGGTGAAAATACCTGGGGAAAGGGTTTAGGCTTAGGTGGACTCTAGATTCTTCATGAAATGCCAATTTGTCTAGAGATTTTAAATCAGCACACCTCCAGGGTCCAGTAATTGCTGGCCCACACTGGAGGACTGTACCCCAGGAATCTCCCCTGGGTTCCACTAAAGTGGTAGAGGAGCCAATTCTTAAAACCCCCACATCACTTGCAGACCCCACATTTCCTATTGTTAGGTTCAGTGTCCAAACTCAATCTCTCTTACCCCTGCAAGTCCAAATTCCAGGTCAGATGCATCTCTCCCAGTCCTGGAAGCAGCTGGATTGGAGGGAGATGGGTAGAGCGGGGTGGGTTTCCAAGACCAGTTGTCCCCTGTATAATCCTCTCCCCATATTTGATTTTCTCCTGGTGACTTAAGCACATTCTATGCTGTGGAGTGTGTGTTTACTGGCCCTGTATTTCAAGCCTAACTTGGGTTTGCCAGGAATCGGCTCCCTCAGCTGACGGCCCCCACACCATGGCTACAAAATGGTTCCTTCCTCTGTCCTCTGCATACTGCCTGAAGACATATTCCATCAACTTTAGATGATATAACTAACCAAGAATGTTGTTTGTGGCAGAATCATGGAAGAACAAACAAATCAAAATACATAACTGCATAATCCTTACCTGCTTGGAAATTATGTAGTATATTTCTAAATAATCTGTCAAGTAAGAAATTATAACAAATTTAAACTAGTTTGAACTAGACCTGTATTGATGCTGTGATTAAATGAAAAGAATACAGCCATCCCAGCAGTTAAGCAAAAGTCTGTGACCCTAAATGCACATGAATAGCAAATCAAAACAAAGCATTTAAATCTCATTGTTAAGAAGCTAAGAAATAAACAGCATATTAAGAAAAAAATAACGGAAAAATTAGTAAAGCAGATATTAATGGAAGAAAATACATATACAGAAATAATTAAGAAGTTAAATTTTTTCCCTTGAAAAACATACTGAAATTGACAAACAATTATTAAGAATGAAATTTTAATAAAAGAAAAAAGAAACAAGGGTCAGCAATGCAAAACTGGGATGTCACCAAGACATAATGGATGTTTAAACAAATTGAGAGGATATCATAAGTAATTTTATGGGCATGAAATGATTATTGGGATAATGAGAAAATCATGTGAAAAGAGTAACTTGTCAATAAAGATGAGAGAAAAATCTGGTAGGACCTACATTTATTACATAACTTAAACTTAATGTTAAAATATACAAGGAAACCCTTGGTGTGGGTAGTCTCACTAGTGATTTTCAAAGACTTAAGAAATAGCATCAATCATGCACAAACTCTTCCATAGAATAAGAAATGCTGAAATATGCCTCAAAGTTTCTAATGGAGAGTAGAATAAATTTTAATATCCAAACTAGACATATATTACATGAGATGTGAATTGCAGACTGATCTTTCTCATAAACACAGATTAAATTTTTAAAATCTCAAGCAAAGAGGATGGGTAGATGATTAGGCATGTGTCTCCCTATTTCTTTGACTAAATACAGCTGACAATCCAGGGCATTTTGTACAAAACAAGCATCAGAAAACTGTTGAAGAGTGAATAGGTATCTCTGTCCTGTGAAAGAACGATAATGAATTCCTTGCATTTTATTTATGCCCTGTACATCAATTACCTGGAGTTGAAGATGCTACTAACCTGAAAACACAAACAGGGGCAGACAAACAAACAAACAAAAAAGAAATAAAGAAAGAAAAGCCTAATTTCTCTTGCCAAATGACCAGGAAGAGAGGCAACCTGGCAATTCAAAATACATTTAGACTATAATGATTTATTCTACCCCAAAAGCAAAAATTATGTTACCTTGCCCACTGAAATCAGCAAAGACTTTCAGGGGGACTAGAATTCTGTCCTTGCCAGATTATAACAAATTGCCCCCGCCCATCTCTGTGGGGATGATATCACAGGTAGTCTGGTAGAGAAACAGGATTTTAACTACTGTCCAGGACCCCTGTCCCCTTTGGTGTCAGGCAACATGCGAAAAGTAGTGAAGCTCTCATTCTAGGCGATACCTGGTGGTGTAGTGTCAGAGGAAGTCAGCTAACAAACATGGCTTTAAAAATGGTACAGAATCTCCTAGAACAATACTCTAATTCCCTGACTTTATAAAAATTATCCATCAAACCAAGAACAAGGAAGACATGAATTGTGAAAAAAAGTGATCCAAAAATGCCAATTGAGATTACAGAGATATTGGAATACTCCAATACTAACTATCAACAACCACCATAAAAATATTTCAAATAATTTACAAATAGGCTTGAATAATTAAAAAAATACCAGCTAAGAAACGGAAAGGTTCAGCAAGGAAATCTACATCCAAATATGTAAGATTTAAACTACTGAAAAATAAAGATAAAGAAAAATCACAAATCCCACGATTGAGAAGGTAACATCATGCCTTTAAAGGAAAAATAATTAGAATAATAACAGATTATTTCTCATGGAAATCAGGAAATCCAGAAAGAACTTGCACAGCATTTTCAAATATTCTAAAAATCATGTTCAACTTGAAATCCCATATCCAATAAAAATATTCTCTGAACATGAAGGGGAAATTGACATACCCATATAAAGAAATACTAAAAAAAGCATTTTGTTACCTGCAGACTTACTCTAAAAAATGACTAGCCTAAATTCTCTAAACAGAAAGGAAGAGGTAAAATATGCAACCTTAGAGAACCTGCAGAGAAAGGAGCAATGCTGTTTGGATTAGTGTAATAGGCTTTCTTTCTTGTTTGGAGTTTTCTAAATAATGTATGATGTTTGCAGAAAAAGTAATTTGTATAAAATGCAATGTCTAGAGCCACCACTGATAAAGCTATACAGAGAGTCAAAAACACTATAAATACATCTAAAGAATTCTGAAAAGTGTTTAACCAACAGAAAAGCAGGAAGTGAAAAAGAAAAATGAGGAGAGAAAAAACAGGAAAAAAAAAATTGCAATTAGAGTTCCCAAAGCATCAATGATCACATTAAGTGTAAATAACCTAAATGTACCAGTTAAGAAACATTAATTAATAATTCGAAATCATGACCTAACCTAGAAACTTATTTTAAATGCAATGATACATGAAGTTAGCATACAAGTGGAAAAGGATATATTGGACATTGATCAACCAAAAAAAACGTACGACTGGCTGCATTTCTATCAGGTAAAGTTGGCTTCAAAGCAAAGCAAATTATCATGAACAAAAAGAGATGTTATATAATGGGTCATTTATGTGAAAAGTATATAATTGAGTCACCTTACATAAAGACCAAATGTACCAAGAAGACTTAATAACCCTAAATTTGGCAGGTGCCAAAGGGTAGGGCTTAAAAATGCATGAACTAAAACTTGATAAAACTACAAGGATAAATACAGAAACCCAACTTTATTGTCAGAAACTTTAGAAACTCCCAAATAATCGAATGAGTAAAATGTCATCAGGATGAAGAAAACTCAGCAACATCATTAAAACAGCAGATATAACTGACACAGAACACTCCATCCAATGATAGTAGGATACACATTCTTTCCAAGGGGCCACAGAAAAATACTGAGTAAGACTATGTCCTGGGTCTTAAACCAATTCTTAATAAATTTTAAATAATTGAGGTGATACAGTTTGTATTCTCTAACAACAGAATAGTTGAAATACTCATCAATTTCAAAATGCCAGAAAAATTTCCAAATACTGGGAAAATCAGTTGTGAACAAAAAAATCCAGGGGTCAAAGAGGAAATCTGGAAAAAAATTGTCAAAAATCTGTAAGGGATCTTAAAGTTTACCTTAGTGGCAATCTCCTAGGTATATGTGTTGCTGTTTCACAGATGCTAACAGAAGAAAAGAGCAAACTAGGGAATCAGACAAGAACAACATCCACACAGCATGTCAAACACTCTGAGCATCTCTTACCTTTCTCCTCAAATCATGGAATGCTGGGCAGCATGGCGGATGCTGTGCACAACGTGGGCTTGCCTCACAGCAGAGAAATCCTGAGATTAAGGAACCTGGATGTTTTGCAGTGGTTGAAAGCAGATCTAACACTTGCCTTGGAGGGAGACATTATCTTTATTATTGTACAGAGCAAACAAATCTGCCCTTTCTCCAGAGGAAGATAATCTCTCTAGTTTAAAAGGTTGTGCACAATTCAAATGTAGTTGAAAAATTAGACTAGAATGAAAAGACAGTTGTACCTTATTTCTAAGATATTCCAGAAAATGAAAACTCCATGGAAAATTTCATCCCACAAAGAAACTGTCCCTACTTTCATAAAACATTGCAATCGGTGCCTTAGTCATTGTAATGGGTTAACTAATAGGGAGCTAACAAATAGGAAAAGTAAAATAATTAGTACATGATATGACAGTGAACACAAAAAATCTAAAGAACATGCTGTATAGTTTCTTAATTAAAAGGAACATTAAAAACACCATGTCCCTGAATGCCCTTGTTTTGATTTAGATATGGTGTTCCCCAAAAGCTTATGTGTGAGACAATGCAAGAAGACTTGAAGGAGAAATGATTGGGTTTTAGCCTTAACCTAATCATTGCATTAGCCCCTGATGGGATTCAATGAGGCAGGTGGGGTGTGACTGGAGGAAGTGGCTCATTGGGGGCGGGGCTATGGGGCATATATTTTGTATCTGGAGAGTAGAGTCTCTCTCTCTCTCTCTCTGCTTTCTGATCATTATGTGAGCTGTTTCTCTCTGCCACACTCTTCCACCATGATGTTTAGCACCACCTCGAGCCTGGAGGAATGGAGCCTGCTGTCTTTGGATTGAAACCTCTGCAACCATAAGCCTCCAAATAAACTTTTCCTCCTAAAATTGTTCTAGTCAGATCTTACAGTCACAGCAGCAAAAAAAAAACCTGACTAAAACAGCCCCTTCCCCGCAAAAAAAACATAGCTCTTTAAAGTAACAGAGCAAGCCTGGGCCTGAATGTCTAGATACTTATTACCTTGAAGGAACATGATTTCTCTTATGCACGCTGGGAGAACCCAGGAGGAGGAAGGAGTATGGCTGTATGAGTTAGTGCAATAGGCTTTGTTTATCCTTTGGAGTTTTTGAAATTATGTGTGATGTTTGTAGCAAAAGTTACATGTATAAAATGTAATACCTAGAGTCACCACTGACAAAGCTATACAAAAAGTCAAAAACACTATAAGTAAATCTAAGTGAAATTCTAAAAATTGTTTAACCAACAGAGACAAGTCAGTGTTCAAAGAAAGCAACTTTCTTGCATACGTGCAAGATAGGATAGTTGCTCCTTGGAATGTTGATCATAAAAGAAAATCAAACAAGCTAATGCTGATGATATCACTGCTTCTGCAGCCTAACATATGACACTCTTCCCAGTGGGGACAGGCGCAGAATTAAGGATATTGTGGAAAGGATATGGGTTACTAGTTCAGGTGGTCACAGTCAGATAAAACATCACGAGAAAGAGGAGGTTTGCCAGGCAAAGTGCCATAAGGACAGAGGAGCTCCCTGCCAGCCTATTGCCATAGAACTTTTCTTGGTGCAGCCTCTTATCTCTTGAAAGTTTTCCCCCCATAAATCATACGTCTCCCATGGTGTATCCAGGGGCTTACTTTGGTCTGTCTACAACCTACCCCACTGTCCTGGCACAACTGGGTTGCAGAGAAAACTTAGTTACTCATAGGTATATATAATGGAATCAAGTTAGCTAGATGATAGAATTCAAGGTCAATATACAAAAACCTGATTTCAATACTCTATCCTGTCTCAAGCACACTGTATGGTTTCCTCTATTAAAACAAGCGGGAATCTTGTTATGTTAATCATGTGGTTATTGGTTAGCACTGTGGAGTGAGGGGGTGAGAAATGACTGGGAAGGTAACTGAGGGATCTTCCAAGGATTGAACTTAAGTTTTCTCTTGACATCAATGCTGGTTGCACAGACTGGTATGTTTAATATGTGACAGCCTATCACACTGCACTCATATGATGCAATACCCGTGAGTGTCACACACCAATTATGTTTGCATTGTTTTTAAATAAAATTCCTAATTCATTAACACATATCTAAAAGAGCATAAATGAAACAAAACAAAATGTATTTATTAAATTTAACTTCAGAAAAAAACTTCTAAAGTCTCCAATTAAAGGAATAAAATAACAAAATGTTAGTCATTTGATGTATAAAACTATAATATTACAAATAATCATGGGAAAAATAAATGGAACATAGATAGGAGTTGATATCTTCACTAGACCAAGAAGTATTAGAATTCATTAAATACATGTAATTCTGATAAAGGAAAATGGATAGAGGCTATAAAATATGCAATTCATAAATATCAAACAAGACAACAGAAATAAAAACAAATATGTGATCACAATTGTAATACTGTAATATTTTAAACAATTAACTATGAAGTGTTTTTACCTAATTGGTGTTGCTTTACATATGTGTGTATATACGTTTTTATGTATATGTGTGCATACTTAAATCTGTACTTGCACATGTGCATCTGTGCACATTTATATATGCATCTACACATGTAAATGTATGTGTATCTGCATATGAATATAAATGTGTGTAGACATATATGAATATATTGTGTGTGGAGATATATGCACATATAATAAGCATTAGGTAAGATATACCAAAAGGGTGTCGGTACATTGCAATTTCCTTAAAGCAAAAATAGTTTTATTCTCCAAATAAATAAATTTAACTAATTATATATTCTTCAGGATAAAATTTCATCTATTAGAATGACTAAAGATAAGTCAAGTCAATACAAAAGATATATCTTCCTACATACCTCTAGTAAGATACTAGTGCAAGTGCAAACTATTATTCTTTCAAGAATATAGAGTTGATAAAATAATGATATATTCCCAGATTTTTTAGTATATAACAGTTATTAAATACAAGTATAGAAATAAATAATAAATTACAGCTGTCATGAGAAGAATTATATAAAAGTACAGTACTATATTTCCAGTATTATAACATATCAAAAGATGTAGGTACATATAATTATGGATGTACAAAATATTAGCAACATTTTTGACTGTGTCTTATGAAGTTTTACATTCATTAATATTACACAATAATTGCAGCCTATAGTTACTTATAATAATTATAACTTCTATGTAAGAATAAAGGAGAAATAGAAAATGGTATATAACAAGTATTTATCTCAAGATATCAATTTGTTAAAATTTATAACATGATGCATCAATATCCCTCATATGTAAAACTCAATTTAGTAAGAAATGTGTGGTGACCATAGTTCGATATTAAAAAAGGGTTAAAATCAGCATGGTGCAGGTGAGAAACTATGAAACTATTTCAACATACAGTAAAATGGGCATAAAATAATTGGAAGGATCTTTGGGTTATAACATTTAATTTTAATAAATGTAAATTAATATTTTATTATTTTATTTGCTTTTCTTTCTTAGTTACACATGACATTAGAGTATATTTTGACCTATTTAAACAAACATGGTGTACATCTTATTCTAGTTACGATGCCAATTTTGTGGTTGTATACGATGTGGAGATTCAATGTGCTATGTTCATATATGTATAAAGGAAAATTATGTCAGAATCAGAAAATTATGTCTTTCCTATCCCTGTTCTCCTCCCTTCCTTTCATTTCCCTTTTCATAATCTAACAAACCTCTATTCTTCCCTTTCTCCCCCTTGTTGTGTATTAGCACAAGGAAATATCACAACAGACAGGATGGAAATACAAAACATAATTAGAAGCTATTTTGAAAATCTATACTCCAACAAAATAGAAAATTTCGAAGACATCAACAGGTTTCTAGAGACATAGGAATTGCCTAAACTGAATGAAGAGGACATAAACAATTTAAATAGACCAATTTCAAGTACTGAAATAGAAGAAGTCATCAAAAGCCTACCAACAAAGAAAAGTCCGGGACCAGATGGGTTCTCAGCCGAGTTCTACAAAACCTTTAAGGAAGAGCTCATTCCAATACTTCTCAAAGTATTCCATAAAATAGAAGAGGAGGGAACCCTCCCAAACTCATTCTATGAAGCCAATATCACACTGATACCTAAACCAGACAGAGACTCATCAAGGAAAGAAAATTTCAGACCAATATCCTTAATGAACATCGCCGCAAAAATTCTCAACAAAATTTTAGCAAATCGCATACAAAAACATATTAAAAAGATAGTGCACCATGATCAAGTGGGTTTCATCCCAGGGATGCAAGGTTGGTTCAACATCAGGAAATCAATAAACGTAATTCACCATATTAATAGACTTAAAGTCAAGAATCACATGATTATTTCAATAGATGCAGAAAAAGCATTTGATAAAATACAGCACCCCTTCATGCTCAAAACACTAGAAAAAATAGGGATAGTGGGAACATTCCTTAACATTGTAAAGGCCATTTATGCTAAGCCCATGGCTAATATCATTCTAAATGGTGAAAAACTGAAAGCATTCCCCCTAAAAACTGGAACAAGGCAGGGATGCCCTCTTTCACCACTTCTATTCAACATCGTTCTTGAGACTCTGGCCAGAGCAATTAGACAAACCAAAGAAATTAAATGGATACGAATTGGAAAAGAAGAACTCAAACTATCCCTGTTCGCTGATGACATGATTATATATTTAGAGGAACCTGGAAATTCCACCAGAAAACTCTTAGAACTCATAAGTGATTTCAGTAAAGTAGCAGGTTACAAGATCAATGCCCATAAATCCAACGCATTTTTATACATAAGTGATGAATCTTCAGAAAGAGAAATTAGGAAAACTACCCCATTCACAATAGCCTCGAAAAAAATAAAATACTTGGGAATCAATCTCACAAAAGAGGTGAAAGACCTCTACAATGAGAACTATACAACACTAAAGAAAGAAATTAAAGAACACCTTAGAAGATGGAAAGATCTTCCATGTTCTTGGATAGGAAGAATTAATATTGTCAAAATGGCCATAATACCTAAAGTGCTATACAAATTCAATGCAATTCCAATTAAAATCCCAATTGTGTACCTTACAGAAATAGAGCAAGCAATTATGAAATTCATCTGGAAGAATAAGAAACCCAGAATAGCTAAAGCAATCCTTAGCAGGAAGAGTGAAACAGGGGGTATTGCAATACCAGATCTTCAACTCTACTACAAAGCAATAGTAACAAAAACGGCATGGTATTGGTACCAAAATAGAAAGGTAGATCAATGGTACAGAATAGAGGACACGGACACAAACCCAAATAAATACAATTTCCTCATACTAGACAAAGGGGCCAAAAATATGCAATGGAGAAAAGATAGCCTCTTCAACAAATGGTGCTGGGAGAATTGGAAATCCATATGCAACAGAATGAAACTAAACCCATATCTCTCACCATGCACGAAACTAAACTCAAAATGGATTAAGGACCTCGGAATCAGACCAGAGACCCTGCAGATTATAGAAGAAAAAGTAGGTCCAAATCTTCACCTTGTTGGTCTAGGACCAGACTTCCTTAACAGGACACCCATAGCACAAGAAATAAAAGCTAGAATCAACCACTGGGATAGATTCAAACTAAAAAGCTTTCTCTCAGCAAAGGAAACTATCAGCAATGCGAAGAAAGAGCCTACAGAGTGGGAGAATATGTTTGCCAATCATACTTCAGATAGAGCACTAATCTCCAGAATCTATAAAGAACTCAAAAAACTCTACTCCAAGAATTCAAATAGTCCAGTCAACAAATGGGCTAAGGAAATGAATAGACACTTCACAGAAGAAGATCTGCAAGCAATCAACAAACATATGGAAAAATGTTCAACATCTCTAGTAATAAGAGAAATGCAAATCAAAACCACCCTAAGATTCCATCTCACCCCAATTAGAATGGCGATTATCAAGAATACGAGCAACAACAGGTGTTGGCGAGGATGTGGGGAGAAAGGTACACTCATACACTGCTGGTGGGGCTGCAAATTAGTGCAGCCACTATGGAAAGCAGTGTGGAGATTCCTTAGAAAACTTGGAATGGAACCACCATTTGACCCAGCTATCCCACTCCTTGGCCTATACCCAAAGGACTTAAAATCTGCATACTACAGAGATACAGCCACATCAATGTTCATAGCTGCTCAATTCACAATAGCCAGACTGTGGAACCAACCCTAGATGCCCTTCAATTGATGAGTGGATAAAGAAACTGTGGTATATATATACAATGGAATATTACTCAGCCATAAAGAATGATAAAATTATGACATTTGCAGGCAAATGGATGAAATTGGAGAATATCATGCTAAGTGAGATAGGCCGATCTCAAAAAGCCAAAAGACGAATGATATCGCTGATAAGTGGAGGTTGACACATAATGGGGGGGAGGGAAGGGTTAGAGTTAGGGTTAGGGAGGGGGGCAAGTATGGAGGAAGGAACTACTGTATAGAGGGTAAAGAGGGGTGGGAGGGGTGGGGGGAAGGGAAAAAATAACAGAATGAATCAAACAACATTGCTCTATGTAAATTTATGATTACACAAATGGTATGCCTTTACGCCATGTACAAACAGAGAAACAACATGTATCCCATTTGTTTACAATTAAAAAAAAAAAAAAAAAGCTTATATTGGAAAAAAAAAAAAACAAAAAGCATTCATGTATAAGAGAGAACATTTGATCTTTAGTTTTTTTGGATTGGCTTATTTTGCTTAGCATAATAGTCTCTAGATCCATTCATTTAATTTCAAATATAAAGTCACAGTTATAACTGAGTAATATCCAATTGGGTATAAATACCACATTTTCTTTATCCATTCATCTGTCAAAAGGCACCTAGGTTGGTTCCATATCTTAGTTATTATGAACTGAGCTGCTATAAACATTGATAAGGTTGAGTCATTGTAGTATGCTGATTTTAAGTCCTTTGGGTATATACCAATGAGTGAAACTGGGTCAAATAGTGGTTCCATTGCACATTTTCTGAGGAATCTCCATACTGTTTTCTAGAGTGTTTACACCAATTTGCAGTCCCATCAGCAATGTATGAGAATATCTTTCGCCCCACATCCTCACCAACATTTATTGTTGCTTGAGTATTGCCATTCTGACTGGAGTGAGATGAAATCTCACTGTAGTCTTATTTTGCATTTCTCCAATTGCTGAAGATTTTGCTCATTTTTTCCATTTATTTTTGAGCATTTATATATATATGTGTATATATATATATATATATATATTTTTTTTTTTTTTTTTTTGTGAAGGATCTGTTTAGTTCCTTTGCCTATTTATTGCTTGGGTAATTGGATTTTTGGTGTTAACTTTTTGAGTTCTTTATATCCTGGAAATTAATGCTATAACTGTGGGGCAGGTGGCAAAGATTTTCTCCCATTCTATAGGCTCTCTTGATTGTATCCTTTGCTGTGAAGAAGTTTTTAGTTTGCTATAATCCCATTTATTGATTTTTAATTTTTTTCCTGTGCATTATGAGTCTTGCTATGAAAGTTGGTTTGTAAACCCACACGATAGAGTGTTGGGCCTACATTTTCTTATACTAGGTTCAGGGTCACTGTTCTAATGTAGGTCTTTCATCAACTTTGAATTGAATTTTGTATGGGATGAGAGATAGGGGTCCAATTTCATTCTGCTATATATGGATTTCCAGTTTCCCCAGCACCATTTGTTGAAGAGACTATCTTTTCTCCAATGTATGTTTATGGCGCCTTTGTCTAGTATGAGATAACCGAATTTATGTGGCTTTGTCTCTGTGTCTTCTATTCTGTTCCATTGTCTTCATGTCTGCTTTGTTGCTAATAACATGCTGTTTTTGCTACTATAGCTCTGCAGTATAAGTTAACACCTGGTATTATGATGCTTCCTGCTTCACTTTTCTCACTAAGAATTGCTTTGGCTATTCTGAGCATCTTTTTTTTTTTTTTTTTTTTCAAATGAATTTCATGACTGCTTTTTCTATTTCTATAAAGAACATTGTTGGAGGTGAGGTGAGGCTAAGCATCATGACAGAAGAGTGTGGCAGAGGGAAGCAGTTCACGTGATGATCAAAGGCACAGAGAGAGACTCCACTCTCTACATACAAAGTGTATACCCCATAGCCATGCCCCCAGTGAACTACTTCTTCCAGGTAGCACTCAGTTAATCCCATCAGGGATTAATGCACTGATTATATTAAGGCCATAACCCAATCTTTTCTCCTCCAAACCTTCTTGTATTGCTTCCCATGTAAGCTTTTTGGGGATACCATCTGTAAACCATAACAATGGAATAATTTGAGGAGGATTGGTGTTAGTTCTTCTTTGAAAGCCTAGTAGAACTGGCTGAGAATCCATCTGGTCCTGAGTTTTTCTTTGTTGGCAGTCTTTTTGAAGGTGTCCTTAAACTCATTGCCTGAAATTCATCTGTTTAAATTTCTATATCCCCCTAAATTTGTAGGTCATATGTGTCTAGAAATTTGTCTATGTCTTTAAAATGTTCTATTTTATTGAGTATAAGTTTTCAAAATAGTTTCTGATTATCATCTGTACTTCAGTAGTCTGTCATGATATTTACTTTTTCATTGCAAATTTTAGTAATTTGAGTTTTTCTTTTTATTAACTTTGCTAAAGGTTTATCAATTTTATCTAGTTTTTCAAAGAAACACCTTTTTGATATGTTGAATATGAACTTTTCTCTTAGAACCATCTTCATTGTGCCCCAGGATTTTGACATGTTTTATTTCATCATCAATTCTGAAGCTTAATTTTGCTGGGTATAGTTTTCTTGATTGGCATCCATTTTCTTTCAGAGGTTGATATATATTATTACAAGACCTCCTATTTTTAAGGGTCTGGATTGAAAAATCAGCTGAGATCAGGATTGGTCTCCCTCCAAATATGACCTGCCATTACTTCTAGCAGCCTTAAAAATTTTATCCTTATTTTGTGTGTTGGGTATTTTCATAATAAATGTGCCTTAGTGAAGGTTTGTTGTAATTTCATATATTTGGAGTCCTATAAATCTCCTGTGTTTGATTTTCCATTTTTAATCTTTGGAAAATTTTCTAACATTATTTCATTAAAAAGATTATGCAGAATTTCTATCTCCTTATTGAAGTGATTTTTCACTTCTTAAATTTTCTCTCTGAATTCACTTCTTAACTATGAACTTTCTAAATATCCTCTCTGACATTTCTTCCACTGTGATATCATTTTACTCTGTTAATGAGGTAATTTGGTTTGTTTGGGATGGTTTGTTTCTTTGCTTTTTCATAATCTTTGTAAGTCTACCTCTTTATCTGTATGAATCTGAGGTGACAGAGCTTCTAACCTATGACACGGAAAGTTTTCCATTTTTTCTTGAGGTATGTACAACACACAAGAATAGTAGTCAGAGGCTGTCCAAGTCCTTCTTGTTCTTGTGGAGCTAGTAAAGTAGACCATTGTGAGCTCCCCTTCTTGTCAGTATGAGGTGGGGCAGGTTTGATGTTGTTGTCTTCTCTATTTATAATAAGGGGTTGCTCTCGAGTTCTGTGAGAGGAGTTCCCAGAGATAGAGATTCTAGAGACAGTGTTTGAATCTAGCTTTGTTGAATGACGTTTGTTCTGAAGATTTTAAATCATCACACTCTGAAGCCTGGCTGCTTCTGATCCGCACTAGGAGTCCAGACCCTTGGAGTCTTCCCTAGGTTCTGCTTCTGCAGCAGAGGAACCAGTCTTTCACCCTGCTGGGCTCAGGCACAAAAGAATTGAAGTACATATTCACTCCCCTGACCCAATCAATTCCTGGTCGTCCCCAGCTGGTCCTGTGAACCATCAGACTCAAAGGATAAAAGACACCCAGGATCTCTAGGGTATAATGTCCTGAATTCCCCTGGATACCACACTCTTCATGCCTAAATTTCACCTGGTTTTGTAGTCACACCTGGGTCATTTGGTGAGCCTCTGCCAGGCCAGGTATTAGGAATCAACTTGAATTACACAGGTCTGGACACCAGGATGTTGAGGTATAATCTCTGGCTTCCACAGCACAGCTTGAAATAATGGTGGCTATGTTGGCTGTGTGTGGGTTACCAAGAGATGCACAGTGTCTTTTTCACACAAGAATATTTTGTGGCTTATCCACTGAATCAATTTGACAATGTCTTTGATCACTGATTTCTACATTTCAAGAAACTCCATGGTAACATCTGAAAAGTGGATTTTCTTAGTCTTTCTGTTCAATTAGTCTGTGGTGGATCCACATAAGGAGCTATTGGCACCAGCAGTAGATTTTTTCTTTTTTTTTTTTTAATTTATTCTATCCAATTTTCTGAGTCCCTAGGCATTCTGAGACTGTGGTATTAAATTACAGTAAGGTTTCTTTTGCTACCCACCTCAATGAGAAGCTGTTTGTTGGCTTTCCTGGTTCATATCACAGAGCAATTTGGAAAGTAAAGTTCTCTGCTCTGCCATCTAAATATAGTAAATTATGGTAAGGTAGTAGATGTAAGTATTTACACATTGGTGTAAATATACACCAATATACAACTAAATATACAACTTAAAACTATTTTTTTGCAATCAATATGTATACCCTAAAACATTTTTTTATATTGACCTGACAACCTCTAGTTTTGTTGCTGTAACAAAATACCTGAGGTTTGGTATGTTATAAAGTAAGGGATTTATTTCGCTGACATTTCAGAGGCTGAATATACAAGATAGGATAGCTCCATTTTTTCAGCCTTTGGGAGGGCCTTCATACATTACAGTATGGCAGATGGCATAATGTTGGAAGTATGTGGGAAAGAAAGGGAGAGAGCACATGATGAGAAAAGAAGTTGGAAAGATTCAGAGGTGAAGCTCACTTTTTTAAATAAAAATATTCTTACAGGAACTAACTATTTTTCTGTGAAAACTACATAAATTTCTTCAGAAGGCAGGGCTCCTACTAACATCTGTGTCTTAAAAGTTCCACCACCTCTCAAAACTGCCATACTAAAGTTGCAGCACATGAACTTTTGGAAACACACTAAAATTACATACCACTAGAGCAACCCAATTTTAGGAATTTATGCTCATCATTCAAGACTGAATTTTAGATGCAGAGATATTTCTTGTCATGGCACTTTTAAGAGTAAAGCTAATTCCTGCCTAAATGTACCTGGAGTGTGATTTTTGCTTGAACACACATACACCCCTAAACTAGAAAATGCATTTTAATGATTCTTTGCTGTATTATTTGACACTGTAAAAATAGTTTGATTGACAAATCACTTAAAATAGAAGAGTTAAGAAGATTCCAATTGTACTAACACCACATATGAACAGAGGAAAATGAAAACTTTGTATTTACAATTTTGGGATACAAATAAATATTTTCTTATAGTTTTCACAACTGTCCTATTAAAAATTTCCTCTGAATTAAAAATGCAATTATTTTGATACACAAATACAATTTAAAGTTTAAAAATATATAATCTGCAAAGATAAAGTACATTTATTTCAAAAGGTACTAACATGGAGTGTGAAAGGAACAAGGCTGCAGCCATTTCTTCCCTGATTCTGTCCCCTCCCCACACACAATTTTTCAATCTAGATTGTTCACTTCCTCATTAGTCATTGGTCCAAACAGCCTATGGGCTTCCACTACTTAAGGGTAGTCCCCGCACTATGAGTGTTCTTTCTTTTTCTTTGCCCTTAAAGGAAGACATTCCGTTCATCTGCTTATTAATATCTCATGTGAGTTCCAAGTCCAGAGTGGTTTTCTGGGTGCTTCCAGAGTGCAGACTTAGAAACAGAAAAAAACAAAATGTTTGGTAAGTTTTCTCAAAGTTTAAGTAAGATGAGATAATTGAAAATAGATTTGATTCTTATTAGGTATACTTTTTCTTTAATAGATGCATCCTTTAAAGGTGTCTGAGAAAACTACATTGATATGACAATGTGATAAGAATTATAAAGTCATTACTAACAGAATTAGGACACAACCTTGCTTTAGCATTATACACTTTTTCTTGGGAGCTCCTAACATTTCTATTGTTGATCTTGGACCATGAACTGTTCAAACACATTCATCTTAAAGTTGGATCTCCTTTCCCTTGTGCTTGGTATATTTAAATGATATGTAACTAGAAGCATGATGAAGTTTGTAATTATCATATTTTAACAAAACAAATAGAAGATTCACTAATAAACTTAAAATTACATCACATTTTTATTTTTAGTATACCCCAATGAAAAAATGAACTGTTTTATCATTGCTGATTTGGTCACTGAGTTGCTAAATTTGTAAAATTTTGCCCTAATTAATCATGGTAAAAATGGAATATCAAATAAAATTTAATGTACCCTAGAAAATCCTGTTAGTTTAAAGCATATTATCAATGGGCATACTTTTAAAATATACACTGTACTAACATAATAGAGATATTTAACCATATGAAAAGGTAGAGTGAACAAAGATCAATGGTAGCTTCTGAAAAAGGATCTAATTTGCATTGTGAACATGTTTTGAAAATTTAAAATCTCAAATCTCAAATAACTTTGAAATAGTAACACCTCCTTCCAGTGTTTTGGAAACACTTTACACTGCATAATATTTTTGCAGCATTTCCATCCAGGAAAAAAAAAATACAGTTTAAAGTTATCTTGCTCAGCTGGTTCTACTGAGCAAAGAAACACTCAGCATTTCCTTAGAATAGAACTGATTTTTATCCATAAACAACTTGTACCTTATGGTAAAATTTTTAAAAAATCAGGATTTACAGAAGGAACAGATGAGACTGCTAACCTTTCTGTCTCTAATTGTTCATACACTCAATGACTGAGAGAGGTAAACCCTTTCTCATGGAATTTCTTACAAAGGGATATATTTTTTCTTTTGGGAAACAAAAGTCTTAGCCTGTTCCATGGCATAAAAGATTGAAAGAAATTTCATCCTTTTTTTTTAAATGAGGTATGATTTGCATTCATTTAACCTTTGCATAATTTCCCCCTTTTCATGAATTCAACATTTTTAGTGCACAGTACTTGGAATGTTGGCAAATGAATATAACACAATAACTACCACAACGATTAATTCACATCTTTCAGTAGTCTATTCTTTTCCTTGGGAATTTGCAGTGGATGTTTAAAACTACAGACAAGGCTACATCTTGTATATGTTACATTTTTCCTATGCATATATACCTATGGTAAAATTTATGTATTCAATACAGTAAGAGATTAATAACACTAGCCAAAAATAAAACAAAACAATTTAAACAATATTCAGCACTAAAAGGTGAATGTGGTCTGTTATGGTTTAGATAAGAAGTATCCCCCAAAAGTTCATGTGTGAAACAATGCAAGAAAGTTTAGAGGTAAAGTAATTGAGATATGAGATTCTTATCCTAATCAGTGCATTAATCTCCTGATAGGGTGGTAGATAGGTGGTGTGGGGGAGGAGGGTCACTGGGGGCATGTTTTCAGGTTTTATATTTTGTCCATGTTGAGGGGAGATCTCTCTGCTTCCTGATTGTTATCTTCTGAGCTGCTTTCCTCCTCAAAGTGTTCATGCCAGATCTTCTGTCTCACTCTGGGCATAGAGAAATGGAGCTGACCATCTATTGACTGAGACCTCTGAAACTCAGCACCAAAAATAATTTTTCTGTTTTAAAATTGTTTTGGTCAGGTCTTTTGGTCACAGTGGTGAAAAAGCTGACTAAAATATGGTCTCTCTCTCTCTCTTCGAAGAGTCAAGACAAGAATCGCTATGTACTTACAGAACTTGGTTGACCATAGCTAACTGAAAATGTGTGTTCGTTGACTTTTCATGCTGTAATAAAATACCTGAGAAAAACAACTTTGAGGAAGAAAGATTTTTTTTTTTTTTAACACACAATTATGGAGCTTTTATTCCATAGTTGACTGGTTCCTTCTTTGAGGGAAGAAGTTACATCTCAGGGGAATGCTCTTGAAGGAAATGTTGAGACCTTAGTGTTTCCTTCTCTCTTTCTCTTTTCTTCCTGGCTCCCATAAGCCAAGCAGTTTTCTCCCCTATGTACTCCCACCATGATGTTCTGCCTTAATGCAAGACCAAAATCAATGGAACAACCAACCATAGACTGAAACTTCTAAAATCGTGAGGCAAAATAAAAGTGCTTTCTCCTTTTAAGTTGGTCAACACGGGTATTTGTTATAGTAATGAAAAGTGACTAACAGAGTTAAAATTCCCAACTTTAATTATGGATAGGTCTATTGAACTTTTCAATTTTATTATGTTTTGCATTCACATATTTTGAACCTGTTATGTGACAAACATTTGCAATTATTAGGTCTTTTGGTGAATGTGTCCATTTATCATGATATATATTTCTTTTTATTCCTGCTATATTCCCTCTTCTGAAGTCTAGTCCCTCCAGCTTTATTTTGATTAGCATTAACATTATGTACTTTTTACATGGTGAATTTTTAAAGACATTAACAATTATGTGCAAATATTTAAGTAAAATTTCTAGTAATTACATATTATTTGTTTTTGCATTTTTATTAAGCATGAAAATCTGTCATTTGATGGATATGTTTACAGCATTTATACTTAAGAAAAATATTAATAGGATTATACTTAAATCTCTTACTTTGCTAGGTTTTTGTTTTGTTTTTATCTATTCTAGTTTTTCTCCTATCTGCCTGATTTTGAATTAATGAAACATTTTCCATGATTTAATTTTTTCTCTAAATTTTTATGTGATGTCCCAAGGTTAACAATATAAAGCTTTAGTTTCTAATCATATGCCTTCAAAATGATTATACTATTTTATGTAAAATGTAAAAACTTTAGTTTTACTTAGTTTTTAGTTTTTACTAAAGATTAATCATCTTATAAACAAATTAAAATGAGGAAATAGGTACTTTAAAATTCATGTGAACCTATTCAGTTCTTTATGTAAATCTAAGTTTATGTCCATTATTTTATCCTTCTGATTAAAGAAATTCCTTTAACATTCCATTTAGTTCAGCTCTTCAGGAATAAATTTTCCATTTTGTTTATTTAGGGAATATTATTTCACCTTAATTTTGAAAGATAGTTACACTGAATGTAGTTTTTTTTTTTTTTTTTTTGCTTTTTAAAGTTTGTTTTTAATACTACAAAAATCCTATTGTGTCTTTTATTTTGCATATTTTCTAACTAGAGTTGTGCTGTGTTCTTGGTCTTTCTGTGTAGAGTGTGTCTTCTTCCTCCAGCTCTCTTTGAGCATTTCCCTTCATCTTTGCCTTGTTACTCTGAATACTATGCATATAAGAATTTTCTTTCCTCAGGAGAATTTTCTCCCCTTTGGATTCTCTGAAATTCTGAGATTGGTGAATTCATTTTTCTTCCATTTATTTTTTTTAATCCTCATCCTTTTTTACTTCTGTACCTTCTCCCCTCTGATATTCTAAATGGTAGGACATATTTTTTATTGTCTCCCACTTCTGAATTCTTTTATAAGTACTAATTTTTCTTTCTGTGCTTACATTTAGGTTAAGTTTTTTCTTTTTCTTTTTTCAAGTTCACTTACATTTTTTTCTTCACTTGAATCTACAGATAAGGTTATGAAAAAAATTCATCTCTAATGCTGTATTTCGTTTATAGCATTTCCATTAGATTATTTTTGGAACTTTCATTTGTTGCTGAAATTTTAAATTATCATTTTTAGGCATGTTTTCCGATCTTTCACTAGATGTTTTTGATAAATTAGTCATCAATTTAAAATTGCTTTCCCTGAAAGTGACCTTTAAATCTGATAGTTGTGTTTTCTTTGTCTGTTAACAAGGGGTGTTTCCTCCTTCCCTTCCCTACTCCTTCCTCTGTTCCTTCATTCCTTCCTCCCTTCTTCTGTCCCTTCCTCCCTCCCTCCCTTCCTCCTTTCTTTGCCTTCCTTCCAGATGCCATGTGTTTAGGAGAATGATGTCTATAGGGTTTTGCATGTGGAAATGGGCATACCTTACTTCTGTTAAAATAGCAGTAAATGTGTGTGTGTGTGTGTGTGTGTGTGCGCGCATGTATGCGTGTGTATACTCCTGTCTATCTTTGTCTCACTAAAGGCTTCATATTTTTCTAGCTATACCTTGTAATTAGAGTGAGGGTTGGAGAGTCCAGAGGGGTTTTCTCAACCTGTATACTCTAACATTGTTTTTTATCTTCCCAATGCGAAGGAAGGAATCTCTATTATCTTGTCCTGAATCCAAGAGTAGACTGTTGTAACTTTATGACCATTTTTTTCCTTTGGAATGGACTATTTTTAGAGCAGTTTTAAATTTCAAGAAAGGTTAGAAAGCATTAAGAATTGACTACATGTCTCTCTTTTACTCTCTCTCTCTCATACACAACACATATCTAGTTTCCCCTATTACTATGATTACTGTGAAACATCTGTTAAAATTGATGAAAAAGTAATGGTACTTAATGCACTCTTTCGTGGTACTTTCTGGGATTTTGACAAATGTGTGATAAGAAACCCACCATGATAGTGTCAAGAGGTGTTGCACAGCCTAGTAATTCATAGGGTCTTCCTATCTCTCTTCCTTCTGTCGCTCTTCTCAAAATTTCTAGCTACCACATTGATATTTTTACTGTCTGCATAGTTTTGCCTTCTTTAGAATGTCATATATTTGTAATAATACAGTATGTAGCCTTCTCATATTTGGTTCTTTGAGAAATATTCATTAAGGATTTCTCTTCATAACTTTTGATGGCTTGATAGTTTGTGTTTTTTTTTTTTTTTTTATGACCAATAATAATCCCTTGTATGGCTATTCCAGTTTGCTCATCCATTCATCTGTTGAGATCTATCTTTATTGCTCATACAGACTTCAATTCAAAAACTCCTCCATCCTGAGCCTCCAGTCATTAATGAATCACATTTTGATAGTTCCCAGGGGTACAGGCAGTTGGTTCCTTCTTATAAGTTTCTGTCCTGGGAAACATGCCTCTCTGTATTCACCTGCCCCACTTCCCTTCACTGCCCCCCTCCCCTGTTCAGGACCGTGGTTTGTCCTGTGACCTCTTTCTCTGATGGATGTAAAAAGAGTTGATGATTTTTAGTTTGTTTAGCTTTTGTTTTGAAGTCTGTTGGTGTTTTGTTAGAAGACAGGGGATTCTTTGTTATCCTGGCCCATCCACAGATTTCATAATTCCCTGTATTCCTGCTCCTTAAAGATAAGACTCATTTCTTTCCCTCTTCCCAAGGGCAAACAAACTGGCCAAGTTTTGGTGACTGGTCATTTTGGGGAGAGAGTTTCCTGTTTCAACCTTTCTGATGATGCTAAACCCATAAAAGCATTTGATCTTTGGTCACAGAATTTCTTGTTCCTTTTGTATGTTTAAAGTGGTTTTTCTTTCGTCTCCCATAAACTATGACAAAATTTTCTGTTTCTCCTCTTGAGGCTTAAGTTGTTTGCTGTATATAGAAGAGCAGGGGAGGATTGGCCTCATGCCTTTCTGACAAGGTTGGTTAATCGTTACAGGAGACTTCCTCTGGATCACAGATCTGCTTCCTAATGTTCTCCTGAGTGCCCACCAAAGGATCAAAGGAAGAGTCTGAGTGAGGGTGAATTTCTTTTTTGTTCCCAGGATTTCCTATCATGCTAGCAAAGAGAGAGACAATAGCAATTTATTAAAATGTAACTGCTTTCTTTCTATCTGTATATATGGCATCTACTCTTTCCCCCCCATGCTTTGTCTCAGGTTTCCCACTCTGTAATCTTGCCTCTCCATAAACTTAAGGTTTCTGGGGTTGGCCTGCAGTCTAGCTTCTGATGGTTTCAAAATATGTTGTGATTTTGCAGCATGCCCAGCTTTGTGTTTTTGTTCTTCTGGTTGCTACCATTGGCATCATACAGAGACTCTCTTTCTACCTTCCTAGACAGAAGTAGAATCCAGGCTATATTTTAGAGTCTAATTTGAGTTTTAATTATGGTATCCTCACCCAGTAGTGTGCTCAGTAATGTCTCTGGTTTATTTATTCTGACAATGTAAAGTGATAATGCTTTATACTTTTTACCTGCATGTCAAAATAAAAAAAAAAAAAAAGATATAATGTGACCTACAGAAATAACTACAGTATGTTATGGGACTAAAAACAGAAAGAAATTCATGGTAAAGGATAATGAGGTGAAGAATATCATAAGGTCTTGTATAATTGTTATAGATGGAAGAGCAAATAAAATATGTCCTCAAGAGAAGAACAAACCATTTTCTCAGGAAAGGAACATAGAGGTTTGGAGGAAAATTACTCCCTTGAGTCACCATAAAAGAAGAAAATTGGAGTACAGCAGACAAGACCTGAAACATCATCCCAATAATAAATATAAGCTTTAGGTGTTTATAGGTTTCTTATATGTTTCTCTATGGAAATTGAGGCCATAATGCCAAAGTTAGTAAAAGTAGCATGCAAAGGAAACACAAAAGCACCCCTCAAATCCAAACAGGTATTTCTCTTTCTTGATCTTTGAATAAGATAAAAGATATAGATAATAATGGAATAGAGGTTGTATGGACCATATGTCCTTCAAGTAGCGCTCTAAGCCTCTATGAATATTGGTTTCTAAACTGAAATATTGGTTAATATTAGAAATAAGTATGCATTATTACATATATATGTATATATATATACACACACACATATAGTCTCGTATATTTCAAAAACCCAGAAGAGAATGCAGTGTTTTATAATAACAACTAGAAGAAATATTAAAATACGCTTTTGTGAACTGAAGCACTTTAAAGAATTAGGAAGTATGAATATATGGTTATTCCCATTTTGCATTATTAGATGATGATAAAGTATATGTATAGTGTACAAGACCCCTTGCAACACTGAAAATGAGAGTTGAAGATCTGTGAACTTTATAATGGTGTTGTGAAAACTATAAGCCACACAGCATTGAAAATTTTTAATTATCTGCAAATTTATTGATTCTTAGTGGTCTTCAAATATGGCCCTTTGTAATCAGGTCCCTTTTGTAATTTCGGTAATGTAGGTTTATGTCTTTTCTATGTCTTACTAATTCAATTGGAAGTTTCCATACAAGATAATGGGTGTTAATATATTTAAAGTACACATGCACTTCCCCATTCAAGGTAAGAAAGCAGAGTTTTACCTGATGTAAATGGACTGGAATAAACCTTTCTGTAGAGTTACAACATCAGGCAGATTAAACACATTTTAACCATTATATATTTTTTTGAAGATAAATGAAGTTATTATTGGCAACAATAAAGGGATATTATTATCAGTTCATAACAGTTTATCATTTTTGCTTTGAGAAGTTAATATTCTTTGATGAGAAACTAACAACCACACAGATTAATTTAAGTGATGTTTGGTAGAAAGATGCTCTTATGTTTAAGGCATAGATGGTGACAATTTGATATCTTTGTTGAATAGAGTAAAGGTACCATGGAGGAATGAAATGAAAATCATCTTAAATAAAGAACAGTGCCTTTTTCTTATTACTTCCCTCTTACCCCTGAGGTATATTTTAATATAATTAACTACCTACAGTCAGTCAAACACAAAAGCCTTATACTTTAAGTGCAAATTTAATTTGAAATGCCAAAACTTGTTCTATTAAGTAGAGGAAAACTCTCCTTCAGTTCAGGCAAATCATATATTTTGATAAGGAAAAAAGTCCACTTGGAAGAAAAAAGTACAAATAACAAATTTCTGAGGTTGCCTACACATTTAACATGTATAAAACCCCTGTATAATTTTAGAATGAGTGAGAGTTCAGGAACATATCAGTATTCAATATGAAACAGGATTGATATGTAGGTATTGGAGATTCACATTTCCATTAATTAGTGCTCTGACAAAAGGTTCTATCAAGTTGACCACAGGTTTAAAAATTCAGTTTCTGTTTTGCCAATACTAGTTGTATATCAAATACTACAGATAGACTTGAAAAAGCCTCAAACCATTTGGCATGCTGTAACAATCCCCTGTGAGATACGAAAATCAATCATATCTCATCTCCCAGGAGGAGCTCTGGAGAGTAAGAGCCAACATGCTGAAGATGGCTGTTGTCAACAATGCTGATAATATTAGTAGAATATCACCAGTCTTAGGGAAATATGGTTGTAACAGTTCTCAAGCCTTAAAGAAAACTAAATGGGGACTTTTCTCACATGAAAGAAATAAGAGGATATGGTGTTATATTTTTGAGCATTTGAGGAAAGGTTGCCAGTGGAAATCCTGGTATAAAATTGAAATAGGAGGATAGAGACCCAAGTTTAAAGTCAACAAGGACACATTTGTATATCTCTTTGCTTTTTCTTCCTTTCCATCTTTTGAATGGCCTAACTAAGATAACCTTTCTCCTACCAGAAATACGCCCTTCAGGATTTCCTTGAGGCCAGGTCGGCTATTTTTTTTTTTCTTCACATTTTGTTTGTGTGAAAATTTCTTCTCTAATTCTTTTGCTGGAAATATAGTTGTGATGGGTTTAAATTATGAATTTGAAATTATTTATTCTACTACTATGTATTATCTTGTGGTTTTCCTTTTTAAAGTTTTTTTTTTTAAATAATGAAGTTATAATTTCTTAAAAATTTGGAATGTGTAAACAAAGGAGAATTTCTCAGTGACACATAGGGCATAAGGTTAAATATGTTCTTGGCCTCAGTTCTGATGACCTGCACTCCACAAATCATTGTTCTCTTCCAGGGCAGGAAACAGTGCTTGGGTTGATGGGCTAAAATTTCTCAGAAAACACATCATTTTATGAATACAAATATTTCTAGGAAGTAGTGTGATAATGAATTGTGACAAAAATAAGGCAATAAACATGTATTTGTATCAAGGTAATATCTTAAAACATGTGCATATGTCTCTAACAAATGCTTCTATTAATTATCTCTGGAGAGTACGATTACTTATGTTATTGGTAGTTTGAATTCTCTACATACCAAACCTAGTATTTTACCATAAAAATAGGCTCCCTACAAGTTATTTTATAATCTTTGCAATATTTGTCAGCAAAAAGCAAAGTAAACCTATTCTATGTATATATTTCTTTAGACTTTTTCAATTTTATTTTATTTTTTTTTCCTTTAGGATATATTTTTCTTTTTTTCATTCTTATTTTAACTTTTTTTATTTTTACAAATAAAAAAATCTGCATTTTGATTCACTGTACACAAATGGAGTACATCTTTTCATTTCTATGTTGTGCACAATGTACATTCATACCATTCATGTAATCATGCATGTACATGTAATATAGGGTAATGATGTCCATCTCATTACACCATTTTCGTACCTCCACCCCCTACTCCCTTTCACTTCCGTCTATGTACTCTAAAGTTCCCCCATTCTTCTCTCATTCCCCAAAACCCCACCCCCATCATCCACTTATCAGGGAAAACATTTGGCCTTTGGTTTTTCGGGATTGGTTTATTTCACTTAGCATGGTATTCTCCAATTCCATCCATTTATCTGCAAATGCCAAATTATTATTCTTCTTTATGTCTGAATAATATTCCATTTTGTATCTGTACCACAGTTTCTTTATCCATTCATCTGTTGAAGGGCATCTAGTTTGGTTCCATAATCTAGCTATTGTGAATTGAGCTGCTATAAACATTGATGTGGCTGTGTTACTATTGTATGCTAATTTTAAGTCCTTTGGGTATAAACCAAGGAGTGGGATACCCAGGTCAAAAGGTGGGTCCATTCCAAGTTTTCTGAGGAATCTCCACACTGCTTTACAGAGTGGCTACAATTTCCAACTTCACTAGCAATGTAAAAGTGTACCTTTTTCCCCACATCCATGCCAATGTCTCTTATTGTTTGTTTTCTTGATAATAGTCATTTTAATTGGAGTAAGATGAAATCATAGAGTTGTTTTAATTTGTATTTCTCTAATTACTAGTGATGTTGAACACTTTTTTATATGTTTATTAATCGCCTGTATATCTTCTTCGGTAAAATGTCTGTCCAATTCCTTGTCCCATTTATTGACTGGGTTCTTTGTATTTTTGGTGTAAAGGTTTATATGTTCTTTATAAATTTTGGAGATTAGTGTTCTATGTGAAATGCATGTGGAGAAGATTTTCTCCCACTCTGTAGGCTCTCTTTTCATATTATTTGATTGTATCCTTTGCTGAGAAAAAGCTTTTTAGTTTGAATCCATTCCATTTATTGATTCTTGCTTTGATTTCTTGTGCTTTGGGAGTCTTGTTAAGGAAGTCTGATCCTAAGCCAACATGATGAAGATTCAGGTCTACTTTGTCTTCTATTTGGTGCAGGGTCTCTGGTTGAATTCCTAAGTCCTTGATCCATTTTGAGTTGAGTTTTGTGCAGGGTGAGAGATAGAGGTTTAATTTCATTTTACTGCATATGGATTTCCAGTTTTTCTGCACTGTTTGTTGAAGAGGCTATCTTTTCTCCATTGTATGTCTTTGGCTCCTTCTTCTAGTATGAGGTAACTGTATTTTTGTAGGTTTTTCTCTGTGTCTTTTATTCTGTACCATTGGTCTGCCTGTCTATTTTGGTGCCAATACCATGCCATTTTTGTTACTATTGATCTGTAGTACTGTTGAAGGTCTGGTATGGTGATATCTCCTGTTTCTCTTTTTCTGCTCAGGATTGTTTTGACTATTAGAGATCTCTTATTCTTCCAGATGAAGTTCATGATTGCTTTCTCTATTTCTGTGAGGAATGTCACCGGGATTTTAATTGGAATTGCATTGAATCTGTATAGTGCCTTTGGTAGAATGGCCATTTTGACAATATTAATTCTGCCTATCCAAGAACATGGGAGATCTTTCCATCTTCTAAGGTTTTCTTTAATTTCTTTTTTTAGTGTTCTGCAATTTTCATTATAGAGATCTTCTACCTCTTTTGTTAGATTGATTCCCAAGTATTTTAATTATTTTGAGGCTATTGTGAGTGGTGTGGTTTTCTTAATTTCTCTTTCAGAGGATTCATCACTTATGAATAGAAATGTATTAGATTTATGAGTATTGATTTTATATCTTGTGATTTTATATCCTGCTACTTTACTGAATTCATTTATTAGTTCTAGAAATTTTCTAGCAGTTTTTTGGATCCTGTAAATAGAGAATCATGTCATCAGCAAATATGGACAGCTTGAGTTCTTTTTTTATTCATATCCCTCCCTCATTTTCTTTCATCCGTCTGCTTGCTCTGGCTAGTGTTTCAAGGAAAATGTTGTATAGAAGTGGTGAAAGAGAGTATCCTTGTCTTGTTCCAGTTTTTAGAGGGAATGCTTTCAGTTTTTCTTCATTTAGAATGATGCTAAGTTGACTTAGCATAGATAGCCTTACAATGTTGAGGTATGTTCCTACTATTCCCATTTTCTTCTACTGTTTTAAGCATGAATGAGGTGCAATATTTTATCAAATGCTTTTTCAGGATCTATTGAAATAATAATATGATTCTTAACTTTAAGTCTACTGATGTGATAAATTACATTTATTGATTTCCAGATGTTGAACCAACCTTGCATCCCTGGGATAAACCCACTTGATCGTGGTACACTATCTTTTTAATATATTTTTACATGCAATTTGCTAGTATATTGTTAAGGATTTTTGCATCTATGTTCATTAGGGATATTGGTCTGAAGTTTTCTTTCCTTGATGATCTTTTTCTGGTTTTGGTATCAGAGTGATACTAGCCTCATAGAATGAGTTTGAAAGAGTTCCCTCCTTTTCCATTTCCTGGAGTACTTGAACTGCTGAGAAGAAAGTGTATTCACTTGATGATGGATGAAATACTCTAAACATATCTGTCACATCTATAACTTTGTTTGTATTATTTTGTTCTACAGTTTCTTTGTTCAGTTTTTGTTTGGAGGATCTATCCAGTGGTGAGAGCAGTGTGTTAAAGTCACCCACTATTATTGTCTATCTGTCTATCTGATTGGTCTATCTGATTCTTAAATTTGAGAGCGGTTTGTTTGATGTAAACACATGCTCCATTTGGGGGGGCATAAATATTTTAAATCATTATGTCTTGCTGGTTTATGGTTTCCTGGAGCATTATGAAATATCCTTTTCTATCCCTTCTGACTAACTTAGGTTTGAATTCCACTTTATCTGATGTGAGGATAGAGACCCCTGGTTTTTTACTGAGTCCACATGCCTGGTATGTTTTTCCCCATCCCTTCACCATTAGTCTGTGGTTGTCCTTCTCTACAAGATGAATTTCTTGAAGGCAGCATATTGTTGGGTTTTTCTTTTTAATCCAATCTTCCAGTCTATGTCTTTTGATTAAAGAGTTTGGGCCATTAACATTCAGGATTATTATTGTGATATGATTTGTATTCCTTGTCATTTTGGCTTATTTTTGGTTTTTAACTTCACTTAGTTTCACCTTTTATTGGCTTCTCTTTTAGGGTGGTTCCTCCCTTTGCTGACTTGTATTGTTTTTCACTTTCTCCTCATGAAATATTTTGCTGAGAATGTACTGTAGTGCATGCTTTTTATTAGTAAATTCTTTTAACTTATTTATTATCATGGAAAGATTTTATATCATCATTAAATCCATAGGTTAGTTTTGATGGTTATAGGATTCTTGGTTAGCATCCATGTTCTTTCAGAGCTTGAATACATTGTTCCAGGTCTTCTTGCTTTTAGAGTCTGGGTTGAGTAATCTGCTGATATCTGTATTGGTTTCTCCTTATATGTAATCTGATGTTTTTCTCTCACAGCCTTTAATATCCTATCTTTATTTTGTATGTGAGGTATTTTCATTATAATGTGCTTTGTTGTGGATCTGTTATAATTTTGTGCATTTGGTGTTCTGTATGCCTCTTGTATTTGATTTTCCATTTCATTCTTCAGGTTTGGGAATTTTTCTGATATTATTTCATTGAACAGGTTGGTCATCCCTTTGGTTTGTATCTCTTTACCTTACTCAATTCCAGTAATTCTTAAATTTGGTCTTTTCATGATATCCCATAATTCTTGGAGTTTCCGTTCATGATTTCTTACCATCATCTCTATTTGTTCAACTCTATTTTCAAGATTAAATACTTTGTCTTCATTGTCTGAGATTCTGTCTTCCATGAGATGTATTCTGTTGGTAATGCTTTCCTTTGAGTTTTTAATTTGGTTTATTGTTTCTTTCATTTTAAGTATTTCTGTGTGATTTTTTTTTCAAAATCTCTTTATTGAAGTATTCTTTTGCTTCCTGCATTTGCTCTTTTAACTGTTTATTGGAGTGATCATGCATTGCCTGTATTTGCTCTCTTATCTCATCTTTTGCTTCACAGTTCATTCTAATTATGTAGATTTTAAACCCTTTTTCTGTCATTTCTACTGCCATGCTGTCATTGGATTCTATCAAAATAGCATTTTGGTGTGTTAGGAACACTTTCTTCCCTGATTTTTCATATTGTTTCTTTATATTCACCTCTAACAGTGAAGATCTGAGTTATGGCAGCTTCCCCCTTGTAGGCTTATTGTGACCCTGGAGGTTTCCAATACCTCTCCTTCAAGGGGGAGATCAACATCAGCAGCACCCAATACAAACAATATGCAACCCTAAATCAGATAGCCCCTATAAAGACTTTAACATTGTTGTAATAAGCAGGATGAGTTTGATTACTATCTACAGGATATCCAATAGGCTTGCAATGAGCTCTACAACTTCTACTGGTGGACGAAGAGGATTGGAAGGAGTATAGGATACAGCCATTAATGGGATAAGAAGTGAGTAAATAGAGGTGCCTGATCAAGGAAAGATTGAGAGCGTGAGAAAAAGAAGCTGATGTTTAGCATGAGAAAAGGGAGAAAGAGATTTCAAGAAAATAGGTAAATAAAAGGAAAAGAGAGTGAGAAAAAAAGAAGAAATAAAAAATTCAAAATTAAAAAAAAAAATCTATGGTTCACAGTCATCCTCCACTTAAACCTCCCTGTCCTCAGTATCTCAATGCAAGTGTGGCCTCCGGTCTCTGGTAGGTGTCTCAGGATGGGAGCTGCCCCTCCCAATGATGCTGAACACACCCTCAGGGATAATGTCTGCATCAGCCTCCAAAGAAGCTGCAGCTCTGGCACATGCTGAGGTCTGAATTCATGTAGGGACAGGGAAGGTGTGGTGTCTGGTGTCTGAATGCCTCCAATTTTAATGAGACGTATTAATTAAAGATAACTGTTTCTTTCATTTGAGTGAAAGCTCGTCAGGTACAATTATCAAGTTAGGAGTTCTTATGGGTTAAAGATATTTTCTGATATTGAGCTGCAAAATACAATTGTTTAAACAATTGGGTCCTTCAATTTGAAGATATGATGCTTTTGATATTTGTGTGATAGTATTCAGAATAAATTCACCTTTTTATAGATATTAGTTTGTTGATTACCTGACACATTTAACCCAATACTCATCTAACTAGTCATTAGGAAGTAAGAAACTCTGTCGAGAAAAAAGCAGATGGAAATAAATGTTTTCATAATCACATGGACCAAGACTCATCTGTTTCACAATATAACAATTATTGGCAAAATTTTTAAAAAGAAACAATGGTGATGTACACACTTCAGTATCATCACTACCAACTCCCCTACACTGTCAATTTTTCATTATCCTTTCTACCTGAGAACTGATCTTGATCATTTCTCATATACTTTAGGGAATTTTGTTTTCATGTAAATGTTCCAAATAACATAATCTTGACACTTGTGATAAACAAGTTACTGCTTTTTTCCTACTGAGATTCACATTATTTCTAACACTTCCTATATCTTTTACACTACTAAAAGGAGTTCTTGATAGAATTTTATATTTATGTGAAAATGAATATAACCTGCTCTAAGAACTGTTATATCGACATAATTGACTCTAGGAAATTTCCTTGGTATAGTTCAAAAATTTCAAGTTTGAAGAGGTAGCTAAATATTTGATCCCACCCTGACCCAAAACAGAGAATCAATTTGGGATATGTGTGTGCACAGAGGTGACTATCCTTTAGCATGAGTTAGGTGTATGTGTTTGGTCTAAGTCATGTTGAGGTAGGAAACTTGTAGAACAGACAATAATTCTGGTTAGGTGCTTCTAATTAAACATTAACTAAAGACCTGAAAAACTGGCTGGATTTTCCCTTTCTGCCTTGTGAATATATTTACATAAAAATGCATTTGACCAATTATTTATTGATAAATTATTTATTATTATTACAATTTTTTTTTGTGGTGATGGGGACTTTACCCAGGGCCTTCAAAATGCTTAATGTGGGCTCTACCAGTTAACCCTTCCTCTGAGCCCACAAATTACATTTAATAAAATAATTTTCCTCTGTGATCAAGATATTTTCAGAGGGTATACCCCTGGATAAATGTAAAGGATTTCTGCAGGACGTACAGGATGCTGTGATTTCAGAACCTGCTATCTCTTTTTCACCTTTCGCATGCAGCCATTCCAGAGTAAGATCATTTTGAGGGCATGTAAAGGATTGTTTCAACCTGACAATTCTGAAGATTAAAGGCCAGTCATTTTGAAGAATGTTTCCTGTTTCTCGTTCTCTTATGATTTGGTTCATTCTTAAAATTTGGCAATAGCACAGATGGGATACTCTAATCTCTTCACTGTATGTTATCTGGTGATGTACAATTTCAATGGGTGCTGTGATCAGTAATATTAATTTAACTGAGTGCTGAATACTCTGCCTGAGATATGCCTGAGACACTAAACAGCTGGAAAATCCGAGAGGTAAAACTAGCATTTGGGGCCCTGTTTCCCCTAGAAATAGCTCACAATACAGGGTTGACTACTGACTTCTAATTTCAAGAGAGGAGCTAAGAATCTGACAAGCTTAGCATAGATGTTAAACCACTAGTAAGTCAAATAAGACAAAAATTGTTCTCAAATGAGCAGCAAAGGCCCCGGAATCATCATCCAACATTAAACTGGGGTCATAAAGAGGTTTGAGTTTTTAAAATAGGACTCAGGGTGTCTGAAGCACAGCTGGAATGAAAATTAATTCTTGATTTGATTATCTGGTTTTCAGATGACATACCTCTGTGTACCAAAAAATTTTTAAAAAAACCCACTCTATATATTATTAGAAGACATTGTTTTTAAGTTTGTTGGCTAAAAGGACAAAATAAATTTCAATTGTGTAGTTATATGCCAATGACAAGCAGTATAATATCTTGAAAATTTCTTCTTTGATGAAGTCTCAATAATATCAGTACATCAATTCTCTTTGGATTGATGTAAATTGATTACAACTGATAACATGAAGCAATTTTATATGGGAATAAAATGTCAATGAATAGCCAAGACATGTTATTGTCTCTCAATATTGGCTTTTATTTCTCTTATATAAATGGCTAGGAGTATGATTGCAGGGTTATATAATAAGTGTACATTTCATTTTCTAAGTAACTACCAAACTTTGTTCCAAAGCAGCTGCACCATTTTGCAATCACATTTTCAGTGTTTAAAATTATTCCACATCCATGCCAGAGCTCAGCAGTTTCATTTTTAAAAATCCATTCTAAGATATAAGCAGTCTTATCTCAGTGTGGTTTTAATTTGCATTTCCCTAAGGCCAGGGAAGTATTTTCAAGTAAACGTCTTAAAGAATCTAATAGCTACATGCTTCATCCACCAAGAGATGTCTGACTAAGCTTCATTGTAAATCTAGGATTTTAAAAAAGCATGTCTTGGATGGAAAAATAATATATGAATATTGCATGATTTGATTAAGTAGAAATAACATCTTAAAAGTGGAGGAAAAGAATAAGAGATAAAATGTTTATAAGGCTATTCATTTGTGATAGGATATAGATAACAGCCAGCCAAAGAATATTATCTAAAGATGATTAAACAAAAAGTAAACACTGAAAGTAAAAACAGAGCTGAGTATATTATTAAAGGTGTTACTAATGTCTTATAATTGAAGTTTCACATAACCAAAAGGAAATAAAATTTAAATGAAAGCAAACCACATGAAGGAAAAAATATAATAAACATAATTAAATACACAGTATACTTAGGGATCTCATATATTATGATATAGTTGAAGCTAATTATGTCAGTTATTTTCATAAATGTTAATTTGCTTAACTCACATATTAAAAAACTATAATTGACTCGAATAACAAATTTGATATTATTTATAAGACACACGAAGCACATATTGACTGAGAACAATTAAGTTGGGATAGATAGTGTTATAGAAATTACTATAAACACTTAAAAAATGCATGACATAATCCAGAAAAGGGAAAACCAGAGACTTATAAAGAATGTTCTACTTTATAAAGGATACAATTTTCATTGAAGATAGAGGTAGTTATAAATACCCTTGCATCAGATAACACAGTGTTTGTTCAATTAGTGCCTCTGTGATCACAATACCTGACAAGAACAACTTTCCGTAGTCTATTATAGCTCACAATTTTGGAGATTTGATTGGTTTAGACTCCATTGCTTTGGGTCCAGGGTGAGACAGTACATCATGATCCAAGACTGTGGTGGAGGAAGAGGAAAACTGCTCCCCTCATGACAGGCAGGAAACACACTGTGTTGTAGGGTGACCCAGGGAAGAGGAACCTATCCAAGAGACATACCAGTGACTCACCTCCTTAAGCCATCCTTCCCATGCCTACAGTTACCATCCAGTTAATCCATTCAAACTAGAATGGATTGATTAAATTATACCTCAAAATCCAATAATTTTACCTCCAAACATTCCTGCATTAACACAGGAACTTTTGGGGGCAACTATATCTAAACCATAACACAGAGTACATTTCATACAGTGGAAACTACAGAATTAAGAGTGTTAATGAACACAGTAAATTTGGATTTTCAATCCAAAATATAACTAGAGATCAGATACTAACGAATAACTGAAATATAAGACATAAATAGTAAAAATTTGTAAAATAGAGGCTGGGTGTGGTGACATATGCCTTTCTATAATCCCAGCAGATTGGGAGGCTGAAGAAAGAGAATTGCAATTTCAAAGCTGGCCTTAGAAACTTAGTAAAAACCTGTTTCAAAATAAAAAATAAAAAGTACTAGGTATGTGACTTGGTTGTAGAGCACCCTTGGGTTCAATTCCTGGGACAAAAAAGAAAAAAAAAAAAAGAAAAGAAAAAAGAAAAAAAAGTTATATGTATACTTTCTTCCTATCTCAATAATTGAATAAAATATTGTTTTCCCCTAAAGAACATCTCAGCATTTCAACAGAGCACACAATATTTTTATAGCTTATTATCATGCAGAAGAAAATCCAGGTGTGCATACCTGTAATCCCAGCCACTTAGGGGGATGAGACAGGAGGATGGCAAATTCAAGGTCAGCCTCAACAACTTAGTGAGGCCCTAAACAAATTAGCAGGACCCTATCTCAAAATTTTAAAAAAGTTAAGCACTCCTGGGTTCAATCTCAAGTCTGGAAAAAAAAAAAAAAAAAAAAAAAAAAACATTAAATTCAATGAAGGTAGAAATATATAGTTATCTTAAGCAGTAAAATCAACAAATAATGTTTAAAATCACATGTATTTGAAAAATTTACAACTATTAGTCAATTCATGATGTACAATTATAATTTTTAAATTTTCTTAAAATGACAAAAATACCCTAGAAATAAGACTCAGTGAGATAAAAACAAAACAGCCTCAGAAGAAAATTAATAACCTTAGTTAGATAATTATAGTGATATCTGGGAAAAAATGAAAATAAGGGAATAAAATGTTCAATTCCAAATAACTTGGGGCAAAAAAGAAAAGTAAGGAACAACATAATAAAGACAAATGAGGAACAATGGAGGAAAAAAAATTTGACAGAATTAATAAGTCAGAAAATGATCTTTAAATTTTCAACAACAAAGATAAACCACTAGGTACACAGAAAGAAAAAAAGGGCAATACAAAAACACAAGTGCTCGCAAAATAGTGGAAAATAATGACTCAGACATGGAAAATATTTTAATATGAGATGAATTCAGATAATTTTTGAAAATACATTTGGTAAATTTAAATGAAATGGATAAACTTCCAGGAAATTTTAGTATGCTACAATTAAGTCTTCTTAGATAAAATCGTTTCTAAGAAAAATAAATGAGTTAAATGAAATTATTATTCAAGTACTTCTGTGATGGGAAGAGATGTCTCTGAAGACACATCTCAGGAGTTTCTGGAGAGAAAGGAAACTCAACTCAGGATCAGCAGGATTCTTGACAAATGTGAGGGAAAAGAATTTCAGCATGTGTCAGTCAAAGACACAGACATTTACTTAGAAAACTCAATACATATTAAAGGGAAGATGGGGCAATCTCGAGAATGAGAGGCAGCAGTCATTGTTGTGGGGTGTTAATGTGTACAGAGGGACAAGTGAAGTTAGAGCAGTTTTACACAATTTCACACCTTCCCTGGGTTTGAGAATTATCCTCATGTTGCCCACAAGGGCATTCATGGGTCCTTTCTGTATTTCAATGAATCATGAGCATTTCCTTTGAGACTAGGTAGATAGCGCTCTCTCTCTCTCTCTCTCTCTCTCTCTCTCTCTCTCTCTCTCTCTCTCTCTCTCTCTCTCTCTCTCTCTCTCTTTCTCTCTCTCATATCCCCAAATTCCTATCTCACTTCCATTAAAAAGTCAGCAAGTCCAGATTTTTTTTAAACAAGAATGCCACAAATCATTCTAAGGAATATAGTTCCCAGGAGACATAAAACATTTCAGAATTGAGGAGATGAAGAAAATTCATCTTGACATGAAGCAAGTAAAACAATGATGTTTCAATGTGATAATCATAGCAAAAAAAGAAATCTCATTGTCCATCGAGCTTTTGTACAGCATCATAAAATACCTAATTAAAATATTTGCAAACAGAATTTAACAGCCTACTAAAAATAATATACTAAGATAAGGAGGAATTTATTCAAGGAATGTAAAACTGGTTCAATACTAGGAAAGCATTAACATAATTCATCATATTAATTTCATCTAGGATAAAACTACTACAGTTATATCTGTAGAACTTGAAAAGGCCTTTAAAAATTTTAAAGTTATTCATGTTTAAAACATTCAATAAAATAGAAATTGATGGTAATTCTTCTATACAATAAATATGTTAATGTTCCTAGTTCAAAAGCCAGCAACTTATTTATGGGGATATTGGTAGAGAATTTCCACTTAATTTTTTTTTTTTAAAGCAATGATGTCCACTATAATTTGATATTATTTCGAAGAATTTAACTGCCATATTCAGGCATGAGGCAAATAATTGGTATTGTAAAATTAAAATGAAATTTAATTTTTCTATTGTCAAATAATACAATAATGTAGCTGGAAGGTGCCAATGGGGCTAGAAGTGGAGCTTGCCCACTCCACAGACCTGTGTAGCGCAGGGTAATTAGATCTCCATGCACACACTTCCTGGCTTTTGTATCATGGTGTTTCTTCTCCTTTAAAAGCTATGCTTGCCTTCAGAGACTTCAAAGATGGAACTTTTGAAACAATGTTTCTTCGATTTTCCTTCAAAGACAGCTCTGAATAAAGCCTATTTTTCAACCAATTGGACTCAAATATTTCTGGAACAGTAACCATTGTAGCCTAAACACTTCCCCAGGTACCACAGGTAACAAAAGTAAGAATAAGAAAAATGACGCTTAAATTAAAACAAGAAGTTATTGAAATGATAAAGAAAATTAACAATTCAAACATTATTTTTGAAAATTTTGATAAATTGATAAACTCTTAGACTAAGTATGAGAAAGGCAGAAAAGGAACCCAGAAGTTACCAATATTAGTAATGGAAGGGAGATTGGTATATATTCCAGATATTCAAAGAATAAGGGAATACTGTAAACAACTTTCACCACTAAATTCGAAAGCTTCTATAAAGTGAACATGTTCATGAAAGAGCTTACTAAAACCAAACTGAATAGAAACAGAAACTCTGAAAATTGCATACAGTTAATAAATTAATAATCAATATTATTCCAAAATGAAAGCTGGTGTTATGAACATCTGAAAATCACTTCCTCTTCCATTTTCTGAAAGACTCTGTGATTTGGCATTATTTCTCTTTGTTTTTATGGTTCACTTTGAAAGCATCTGTGTCTGTGGATGTCATTATGGAAAAGAACCTTGATGTGGTGAGACTATTCTATTATCTGGGTCCTAATTTAATCACTTTTAAGCCTTTAAAAGCAGAGAATGTTAAGTTTATCAACAATGAAAATGAGCAGGGAAATAGCTTCTGTTAGAGTGGTTAGCTAGATAGGTATGAGCAAAGGAAGCGGGGAAAGGAAGTTCAGGTTCTGCCGCTTGGTTGCACCCAAATGGCTGTTATATTGCTTAGAAACCCCTTGTGGTCAGACAGCTACCAGTCAATCTAAAGAAAATGGATACAGTCCATGCTTTACATTGTGTACAACCATAGAAATGAAAAGTTGTACCCCATTTGTGTACAATGAATCAAAATGCAGCCTGTAAAAATAAAAAAAGATATTAATTAAAAAAAAATTCCAACATGGCAAAATTGGCACAGACTGGCTAAACAATGGTGAGAAACCACAGTAATCATCCAAAATAAATAATTCCTGGGATGGGAAGATGCCAAGCAGACCATAAAAGCCTACAGAAAAGGAGGGTTTTTTTTTTTTTTTTTTCTTTTCTTATAGGTGGTCAGTTCCACGAGTAAGCACTTCCATTTTAGTAAATAAACCTCTGTCTTGACTGAAAACTTTCTTTTGGAGAGAGAAGAACCAAGGAAACTTCTGCTGGGTTTACATTTCCAAAAGGGAACGTGGTCCTGCTAACACCTTGATTTTAACCAAATGTGATCCTCATACTTAGGTGATCTTAATATATTTTTTAACACTGTTAAATTTGTGTTAATTTGTTATGGTAACTGTGAAGAAAACTACACCTCCTATCATACTTAAATTTAACAAAATAAACATGGTAATTCCTCATCACTTTTTAAACTATTTTACAAGTTTACTTACAAAGTATAAAAGAAGAAAGAGATATAAAAGTACTCAGATTGGAAAGACATCTCCATTCAGAGAAAGACATGGTATAATCCTATAAAAGCTTACTTTTCTTTATAGAATTAGTTTAATTTATTCTAGAGGTGATATGGCTACATAAAGCCACTAGGAGTATGCAAGGAAATTCTGAAAAGGAAGAGAAACAAACCCAAAAAGCCTACAGAAAAGTCATGAAATTTATATGGTAGAATTGTTGTAATTTTTTCAGGTATAAATCTGAAACTATTTTGTGTGTATTCTAAGGTACAACTAAGGAATAAAATTTATTGGATTTTTGGTATCTATTGTTTTTACAACGAGATAAAAGAAAAGCATGCACAATGGGAAAAAGGAGGGAGAATGGAATAGTGTTAGGCTGAATTGAAGGTGTGATTATGAATACATGGATTTTCAGTGTACTTTTGACTCTACCTGCTAAGAGTGCTTAGAAGCAATGGTGGCCCATTAATGATGAGAACAACAAAACATCAAATAGTAAAAAATTTTCCACTTAAAAGAAACCAAGACTCCTTGGAGAAATATTTTATTACAGGTTTCAAGCAGGAAAAAAAAATAATGTAGGCATAAAACTTTTTGTTGTTTCAGAAAGGAAGAATAAAAAGATAATTTTTCTTTGCAGAATAAGGCATATGAATAATTGTAGAATAATTCAGAGGCAGAAAAATAATTATTTTCCAAATGCTACTTAATATTTGATTAAAACAACTGTGACTAATGAATCAGTCCCTGTAAAAAATATGGTAACTTATGAAGATAAATAAGCCAGTATCAGTAATAAAAAGATAATATCACAAAAGACAATAGAATATTGGAAAAGGAATGAGAATATTATCAGCTACTTTATGCAAATAAAACTGAAAAAAATTAGATGAAATATATAACATTGGAGAAAAAATATGATTTATTTAAACTGTACCAAAAAGAAAATATAAATAGTAAAGAAATTAAATTATTTAAAAACCTTCCTTAAGGAAAATGAGTCCAATGATGAAGTCTACTAAATTTTTTAAGGAAGAATAATAACACTAATATTTTACCAATTCCTCCAGAGTATAGAAAAAGGGCAAAATTTCTGACTAATTTTAAGAGTTCAGCATGACTTCAACATGTAAATCGAAAAAGACATTATGAAAAATATATATTAGAGACTAATCTCATTTATAATTGTAGGTACAAACTCTTCTAAATTAATAAAAGAAGTCCAGAGATATATTAAAACATAACATATTAGAAGTGAGTTAATTTCATTCAAGGAAAGTAAGGTTAATTTTACATTTATCTTTTTATTAATGTAATTTGACACATTAAAATAAAAATACTATAAATAGGTTAATAGATAACACTTGATTAAAGTACTTTTTATCTGTAGACTAGAAGTTCAACAAGATTAACAGCACAGTTAGTAAAAGACTCTAAATGTCACAGAAATAAGGAGGCATTTGAAAAAATTTCAAGAGGCGCCTAAATCTGTGTTCAATCAGAAATATACCTTTTGCTACAGAAGTGTTACCAGTAGGCATAAAATCAACAGAACTGCACATGTCTGCACAAAATATATGTGCAACAATAATCAAAGCAGGATTATATGCACTGGCCCCAAACTTATAACAGCACTAAAATCTATTATAATTAAATACAGAAATCATTATCGAATTAAAATTTAAAGGGCCTAAACCAAAAATCAGAAGTTATCTCCCTTTTATGTGAACTAAGACTAATGGGATTCAGAGCAGATAATTTCTCATTTTTACAACCCATAGTCTATTCCTCCTTGTCACCTCCTCTAAAAGTGAAACCATATGCAATGAAATTACATACTACATTGCACTGTATGATCTTTCTTTCCTTTGCTTCTTTTCTGCAGACCATGACCTTCATCATCCCAATAAAGTGTTGATATCTTAATCAATACCTCAGACACTGAAATTGTAAGGACTAGGCCTGGACACCATATTTTCAAGTTTATAGGATGCTGCTAAATAGTGATCTCTGTGAATGAATCAATTTCACTTTCTTCAATAGTGTAGTTGATTGAGTTTTGGGTACTCTACATCCTCTGTGACACTTACTACTGTTGGTCTTTTAAATTTAAGCAAATGGGGGAGAGGGACTATTATAATCCTATAATTGTAGTACATATAATCCTATAATTGTAGTTTTTATTTACATTTTTATGGTAACCAATGATGCTGAGTTTTAATATAATTGTAGATCTTTTGAAGAACTTTAACTTCTTGGTATTTGGCAGGGATAAAACTAATGAGCAGGAGATGTAATGGCCAGATCAATGAATGTTGGTTGAACAATGGGTTTCCAATGTGTTAAAAATGTTTGACTCCTACATCATTCACAACAATTAGCTATAAATAAATTGCAGACCTCATCATTAGGTTAAAATTATGATAACTTTAAAAGATTTTTTGGATCACTGTGATCTCATGATATCTAACTATGCCTTAATAACAAACATTTAGTGTCACAAGAATTATTGTTTAAAACCAAGTCAAGGAACAATTAGGCATAATGTAATGTCAGAATTCATAAGTTAGAAAACACCACACAATGAGAAGTACAGCAACGGAATCTTCCATATGCTGCCAAGGGGAATTTTAATTGGAACGTGCCATTTAGAAGATTGTCAATTATCTAAGAAGGTTGAATACAAAGAACTTGAGACCTAGTAATTACCTCTTAGAAAGAATCAATTCATGTTTGTTTCAAACGTATATAAAAGAATTCTTAAGATGGTCAAAAAGAATTCCACCAAAAGTAAACCTTATAAACACATTGTAGTATGTTTGTAAAATTAATTACCAGAAGCGACTCCAACAACTTACATAAACGTAAATGACTCTCATAGTCACGGTTTTGTGTGGAAAACAGTAAAGAATAAACAACACATAACCTATGATTCAAGTCGTAAAATGCAAAGACAGAATGAAGACTTAAATACAATTTTCAGGGAAGCAACATGTATATGATAAATTATTTCAAAAAGGAAAAGAAAGGTAAGGGATTATAAGAAAATCAGCAAGTGTATTCACTTCTGTGGGGACTTGGGCTATGACTGGGTTATATTTTATTCACTTTCTTCCTTTACATCGCCAGGTTGCCTCATGCAGGTCAAATTTCTGGCATGGACTTCACAGGAAATCAAATTCACTTCAGCACTAAAAATTGGATTTCTTCAAGGTGGGGAAATCAAATTATGCTTCAAAATACCATATAAATTTAGTTAGGGAAATATTACAAAACAAAATATTCATAAAATTTTTTCTTCCCAAAATATTGTCTTTTCACTATGGGTTCAACATTGACATTAGTCTTCCCACCACAAAGGACAACCAACCAGTGCTGCTTTCCTCTCTGTGACAATGAGCAAGATAAGACCTGAAATTTTGGTTTTCCACAGTCATATATTGTAAAAAAAAAAACAAAAAAACAAAAAAAAAAACGTTCAATGAGAGGAGAAATGGTACCATTCTGCTGAACCAGATAGGTAGAGGGCACAAGACATTCCATAGCATTAACAGCTAACCTACATGTAGGTATTGCTGGCCCCTTCACAGATGCAGGTGGCACTGAGTGTTCTGTGTGTGTGTGTGTGTGTGTTTCTGTGCACAAGCACACTAGTAAAGGATTTAAAGATGTACAACAACTACATTATGTATTTCATTCATGGTATTTTAATGCTAAAAAATAATTTTCAGCTTATCTAAGAGATTAATATGAGAATTATTCACTTCTAGTTTGCAATGGTTCTCTGCTTTGTCATTGATTCATTTTGTTTTATAAAATTGTGCTAATTTTATATCAACTTGGAAATGACTTTATTCTAATATGATAACTTGTATTTCCAGTTATTTACTCAATATCCATTATTTTTACTATGTGGTTTTTAAAGATATTTTATCTTATGAAACACAAAAATGTACAATTTCTGCTGTAGAGATTTTAGAAGTTTAAGAACAAATTATCATGTTTTTTCCTCTTTTTCTTCCTTCTCTCCTCATAAACCATGCTGATGTTGGTGTGCATAAACAAAAGGTGCGATTAATTCAAATTCATTTGTACAGGGGCACAGATTTCAGTCTGAATCTGGTAACAAAGAAGAGAGCATGACCAGTTGTCTCTTTTTCAACGTGATATTGAATAAGATTAAGACAACATTTGATTGTCAGCAACTCTTACAGTAACATGATCTCTGACTCACATTGAATGCTTATAAACATGTCAACATTTACATAAAATTGTGCAATTTTTAATAGTTTTTCTTAACACAGGATCAAAATACAGTTAGCATTTTTTTGAGAAATCATGGGAATACTCAAGTGTAATTTTTGCATTACTCTGTTAGTTAAATGCTTGAATTAACATTTTCTAACATAATTGACTACTTACTCAGAAATGTGTTTTAACTTCTGGTGTTTAACTTGTGTTGATATAAAAACAAGGTATTTTAAAAAGTGTTTAAAAATGATTTATGACAAGTTTTGATAATTTCACTATATATCAGAAATGGGGAAAATCCCAAAATTGCACATCTCTTCACACATCACAGGATAGAGACTTAGAGCACAGACATCCTACAGAGCAGATCAAGGTATGCTAATCATCACAAGCTGTGAATTAGAACTGAATAACAGCAAGATGATGTCCATGCACAAGGTACACATGTGATCACTGTTCATGTTTGCTTATTTTGATGGTTAATTTTATATGTCACCTTGCCTGGGCTACAGGGCACCCAGATATTTGGTTAAACATTATTCTGGATGTGTGTGTGTGGATAAGATCGACATTTAAATCAGTAGACCCAGTAAAACATATTGCTCTCTCCAACATGGGTGCAAATCATGCAGTTAGTTGAAGGCCTAAATATAACCAAAGTACTGAGTAGGAGGGAACTACTTCTGTCTGACTGATGGAACTGGAATGTTGATTTTTTTCCTGTGGTTCTATTAGGACTTAGGCCATTGGTTTCCCTGCTTCCCTGCTTCCCTGTAATACTATACACCATGCAACATACCAAGAGAAGACAAAGGATGTGAATTTTATGATTTTATTTAAATAATTATCAATTAGAGGCAAAACTATCCCATAGTGTTAACAGGTAGGATGTGGGCAACATTCTGAGATGAGAGAAAAGTAATGACTTTGGAAGGACATAAGACAAAATCCTGAATGTTGGTGATCACCATTTCTCAGCCTGGGTTATGGTTGCTAACTGTGATCATCCACTTCCGTATAAATATGTATATTGAAGTTATGAGGATGGCGTCTTGATGATGACATTCCTTGGCCTTCTCACTCCCAAGTCTGACTATTATTGGGCTCAGGTGTCTTCCTCTTACTCAAGGAGAGTGTTTTGTCTTAATTCTGCATTAGATACCCTATTTCCTGGATCCTGAGTAATGCTTTCCTTGGTTCTTTCTCTCATCTTTTTCCAGCACATCCTTCCATAACTTCTTCACAAATGGTACAACCCATTGCAATAATAATTTGAAAGTTACATTTCTGAAAATATTCTTTAATTTTACCATCATCCTCTTCAAAAAATGTGCCTGAATATAATCTAGGTTTAGTATCATGTTCCTTCAGAGTTTTTATTTTATTTTAACTGACACACAAAAAAATTAAAAAGGTACATATAAGTACAGTAGTATTTTTGTACACAGCATGAAATATATGTCCACATCATGAAAAATTTATATCAGGTGAAGCACATACGTCTTCTCTATTGTCAGTAATTTCTTCAGGGTGATACCATTTAATATTCTTTCTTCTCTTTTGAGAGAAATTATAGTGTTTTCTTGCTCCTAGGATTGCTGCTTATACGTTTACATGCCTCTGTTGCTCTTTCTCAGGACTTTGTCTTATCTCTCTTTCATGAACACTATGGATATTCCTACCGATGTACTTTGCTGTGAAATCTGTTTCTTACAATGCACAGGTATGTAAGAATCTTTTAATTGTAAATGGAAACTTCCTTAAAGGATTCCTTAATGATGTTCTCATCTAATTCAGTTTCGAGACTAGAGTTTCTGCACAACCATATTATTGTATTTTCTGTATTTCCCCCCTCTACTTCTTCTAAGATATCATAAATTTTACCTTCCAAATCTATATTTATTTATTTATTTATTTTAATTTCTGCTGTCCTGGTTTTAAATTCTCAGGGCTCTTTTATGTTTTCTGAAGGTCCCTGTGCTCTTCAGAGCATTCATTCTGGTCCATAGGGATTCGTATCAATTCAAAGACAGTATTTAATACTTTCTTAAATGACTGATTATGATTTTTTGTTTTTTGGTTTGGTTGTTTGTTTTCTTTTCTTTCTTTTTTTCCCCACAATGAGAAAGAAAAGAAAAAGTGGTATTGATAGTTGTTGTCTGAAATCTCCTCTGGCACTCCCAGTCAGGTCCTGGGATCAGGTACTTACTTAACATCAGAAAACTCACAGAGCACACAGAGCAGATGAAGTGCTGTGATGGAGACAAAAATAGAAATACCATTTAAATAAACAAAAAGCAGTGAGGTCAAAATGTTTATCAAACTCTCCCCCATGGTTAATAAGACTGTTTACAACATTGCAACTTTTTTTCCAGTAAAGGCTTTAGCATTTCTTTCATGAAAAAATTTAATAAGCTCTTAATTTTAAAATTTATTTTCAAAATAAGTACCTACGAGCATGAAAATCATACGTATTTTTTTGGCAATCCCCAATTCAAGTTTTTATTTTACCACATATCTTCTTATTGTACAGCTCTGTAGGAGTAGGTGGCTTCAAAGGAATATGCAAACATAATTTGAACACAATTTCAATTGTTTTCTCTCTGTCTCTACAAAAGAACAACAATATAACCATAATTTCATGATCTGTTGTGCATTTATAAAATGCCAAGCCTATGTCAATAACAATGATTATTTTTAATGGACTGGCTCTGCAAGATAATCCTGGCAGAACTTTTAAATTAAATAATCAAACAGGTGAGATAACATCTAATAAAAAATGTTCTGCTCTACAATATTAATAGCATATTTATCTATATATTATCTACATTATTAAATTGGGATAATAGTAGCTCCCTATCTCAGAATTATTGGGCTCAATAAAACAAGATAATGCACATTAAATACTTGGCTCAATATTTGGCCCAGACTAAAGAGTCATATGTATTTTTTAGGTATCATTTGATGCATAAATGCATGTACACATTGCATAATGTGCTCAAATATTTATCATTTTTAAGTTGAAAACATTCAAAACTCTTTCTTCTAGCTTTCCGAAATGCACACTTATTATTGTTATTTATAATCACCCTACTGTGCACTAGAACACCAAAGTTTCATACTTCCATCTAACTATAACTTAAGTATCCACTGACCAAATGCTCCTCATTTCTCCTCCCCTCCTCTCTCCCAGGTTCTCATAACTACCATTCTACTCTCAGCTTCTAGATCAACATTCTTATATTCCACATATGAATGAGATCATGTAGTAATTGTCTTCCTATGCCTGTACTTATTATCTACAGTTCCATTCATGCAATCACACAAGACAGGATTTCTTTCCTTTTTGTGGTTGAACAGTATTCTGTTTTACGTATGCACCACATTGTTTTTATCCATCATTCAAGATAAAAAAGTGCCAAGCGGCCAATCGCTGAATTTGTCTTATTTCCCAAAAGCAAGCAAAGTGGCACTAAGTCCTACTTTCTTGACCTACCCCAAAATTATTTATCATGAGTTTAAATTTTATAGTAGTTTCTTTAAAAATATTTTTAGTTGTAGATGGATACACAATATCTTTATTTTATTTATGTATTTATTTTTATGTGGTGTGAGGATTGAACCTGCACCTCACACGTGCTAGGCAAGTGCTCTACAACACTGAGCTATAAACCAGCCCAATCTTATAGTTGTTTTTATGACAACTTGGTTAGGGCACAAGATGTCCAGTATTTGATCAAACATTATTGTTTGTTTTTCTTTGAGGGTTTGACCAGATGAGATTTATATTCAATTTGTTGGACTTTGAATAAAGCAGATTGCCATGCATAATGGGTGGGTGGACCTTATTAATCAGTTGGCAGATGGAATAGGATAAAAGAACAACCTTCTCCTAGCAAGAAGCAATTTTATCAGTAGAATTCTGTGGTGCTTAAGCTGAGTCTCCAGCCTGCAGATTTTGGATGTTCACATTAACACACACACACACACACACACACATAGTTGGTTCCTGGAAGAACCCTGAACAATACAGCACTCCTCTCCTAACACCGTCTTACCCAGACACTCCATGGTTCCCCATGATGTATAATTTCTTTTATTGTAGCAAATAGTAAACCCAACTTTGTTAACTGTAGGTGTTGTTGGTCGTCTTTGTACTCAGGGGGATAATGATAGGCACCCTAGTGAATAGCCAGAGGTTTTTTTGGCCACAATTTGAAGAAAGACTTGGGAAAACAACTTTGGCTTTATTTTAGAGGGTTTTTTTTTGTTTTGTTTTATTATTATTATTTTTTTAATGGGTGTTGGTATTCCCTCCCCTGAGGTGCTCTAAATCTATGAGGTGTCTATGTCTGGGAATATGTAAGATTTCACTTGTGAAATTTCAGTAAGGTAACTTCAATTTTATTTCTGTCTACCATTCATATAAAATATGTATAATAGTACCTCAGTATGCTGCCTATTATTTCTTTTCTGGGAACTGTGATCACCACATATCCCTGTGGGTCAAATTACCCTTATTTCCAGATCTCATTATTTCCACAGAGACTAGCACAGGACAGGTCTCAGATGGCTTTGGCTGACCCAGTTCATTCTGATTCTCACGCGTAGTTTTTAAGAACAATATGCTAGAAATACAGTATCCTGAGATAAGAGGGAAGATTACTGGAACAGCCTGGGCTCTGTGTTTGTTTCTTCTAGAACAATATGTCCTGCAGTGGTTTAGCCCAGAAAAATAGGTGAACCTATTATAAAAAGCCAGAGTGGATCCGGGCACAGTGGTACATCCTGTAATCCCAGCAACTTGTGAGGCTGAGGCTGGAGGATTGAAAATTACAAGCCAACCTCAGCAACTGTGAAGTGCTGAGCAACTCAGTGAGATCCTGTCTCTAAATAAAATATAAAATAGGTCTGGGGATGTGGCTCAGTTGTTGAATGCCTGTGAGTTCAATCCCCGGTAACCAACCCCCCGCAAAAAAAAAAAAAAAAAAAAAATCTAGTATGGAACACTTTTGAGGTCCTGTGCTGTAGTGTGATGTGGGGAAAGACTCCATCTACCCTGAGCAGATTTCATGAGAGCTGGGGTACCAGTCAGTTTGTCATGATCTTTAGGCTTCTCTTTTCCCTTATTGCCCACCTGTGAGCAATAAAGTTGCTTCCCTTATGTTTTAGTCATCATTTTTTATTGCTATGACCAAAAGATTTGACAGGAACAACAAGAGGAGGAAAGTTTATTGGGGGGTGGGTCACAGTTTTAAATGTCTCAGTTGTCTCACTTGGGGCAGAACATCATGGTGGAAGAGTATGACTGGGGAAAGAAACTCAGGATGTGGCAACGGGAGGCAGAGAGAGTTCACTGTGCTCACCAGAGACAAAATATAAACCCCAAAGCCATGCTCCCAGTGACCTACCTTATCCAGTCACTTTGCACCTGCCTAGTTACCACCTAGTTAATCAATGTCAGTTGATTTAATCTACCCATTGGGCCACAACTATCATAATCTAATCATTTTAACTCTGAAAATTCTTACATTGCCTCACACATAAACTTTTGGGTGCCACTTCATCTAAACCATAACATTCCACCCCTGGCTCCCCAAAATTCATGCCCATTTCACAGTGAAAAATACTAGTCCAATTTCAAGAATCCCATGGTCCTAATTGTTCCAGCATTGCCCAAAAGTCCAAGTCCAAAATTTCACCTAAGACTCATGGAAAACTCTAAACTATGAGAGTACAGATTATAAACAAGTTGCATATGTCCAATATATAATGGCACAAAGTAAACATTTTTTATTCCAAAAGGGAGAAATTGGGGCATAGAAAGAAGGATGTGTATAAAGTAAGGCAAAAATTCAGCTGGGCAAACAAGTTCTGTAGCTCCATGTGCAGCATTTGGAGCATTAAGATGTTCTCTCCAAAGAGATTGTGTAGCTCTACTATTATAGCCTTGTTGACTGCAGCTCACATGACCTGTCTCTTTGCTTGTTTCTGCTGGACAGTCCATGTTCCTTGTATCTCTTAATCTCGGTGGTCTGCTCTACAACTTCAGCTTCCTTCTTACTTGTTCATACAACACCCTCTCAGGGACAGTCCACAGGGACTTTGATCCTCTTGCACTTTGCCTGGCCCTCCAAGCCTTCCTTTAAAATACCAATATAAGTCTCCATAATCCTTTAATGCTAGCATGCTGATTTCCTGCAGAACCAGCATCACATGGTTGTTGCCGCCATCTTGAGCAATAGTCAAGTCTCCTGGGACCTCTGCTGTAGCAGCCTCTGAGTGCCTGGGCAGATAAGAAGTATGAAAAAGCTTCTAGTCCTGTCCCTCCATGCAAGCAGACTGTCCCCATGGTCTCTTCTGAGAAGAATTTTTAATTTTACATCTTTGAGACTGAGTGAGTGCCAATTTCTGAGATGTCCTCAAACTTTCCTATTCTCTTTGATAATAAAGATAATAAAGTAGCATCTCTTTAGTGTATGTAACGTCTTTAACAATCACAAAAGTCAGTTTTACTCTCAGTTTTCCAAACTACAAGATTTTCAAATCCTTCTGTTGAGCTCTCTTCTCCTGATTATCACAGTAAACTTGGATAAAAGCCGATAGGAGTACCCATGCCACCCAGTGAATACTTGAAATTTCCTTGGACAGATTAATGAGTTCATCTCTTTTAAAGTCAGCCTCACAAAAAGAGTTAGGACATGGACAAAATATAGAAAACTTCTCTGCCAGAATGTTACACAAGTGACCTCTAGTTCAGTTTCCAATGGGGTCCTCCCACTCTGAAACCTCCTGAGCCCAATCTTTATATTGTCCACAGTTCTATCAGCATTCTGGTCTTTTTTTTTTTTTTTTTTTTTTTTTTTTTTTTTTTTGAACTCCTACAAGAATCACCCATTAAACTCTCCTTAGAACAATCTAAAACTTTTCCAGTTTGCATCACTAAACTTTTAAATATTCCTCCTACAAATTTCAAAAAGCTCCAAAAACTTTTAAACCACATGGTCAGGTTAGTCACAGAGATGCCCCTTCTTGATACCAATTTATGTTTTAGTCATCTTTTTCATCACTTTGACCAAAAGACCTGGTAAGAATAACAGGGGAGAAAGTTTATTTGGGGCTCATAGCTTCAGAGGTTCACAGATGGCTGACTCCATTGCTCTGGGTTCTAATTGAGGCAGAACATCATGGCAGAAGACTATCCAGAAGAAAGCAGCTCTAAACACAGTACTAAGGAAGAAGAGGGAGCTTGTTCTGCTGACCAGGGACAAAATATAAACCCCTAAATCAAGCCCATAGTGACCCACCTCCTCCAGCCTCATTGCACCTGCCTACAGTTACCACCAAATTAATCCATATCAGTTGACTAATAGACTGATTAGGTCATACTTTTTATAATCTGATCATTTCACATCTGAAAATTCTTGCATTTTCTCACATGTGAACTATTCAGGAACCCTCATATCTAAACACTTAATATATTGTATGAGTGTTCAGACTCACCAGACTTGTGCCAGGGATAGAAATTGCAGACTGGTAACTGTTGCATGGTAAAACTCTTTCACAATTACAGAGCCTAATTCCGCTGAAGCACTTTTACCGTTAACTTCTCTCTCTGAACTATATATGAGAGCAAGTATTTAAGGACAGTGGAGAACTCCTCACCAAAGTATTTTGCACTAATGAAGAGAATGTCTTTGAGAATGGCTAATACCAAGAAAGTATTAGGGTGGGATGGGTGACCAGTCTGCACATAATCCTTTCAAACAATGCTACTACCCTGAAATTTTTACTGCTTCCCAGAGGATATGAAAGATGTTTTGGCTTTGCATTCTTATTTATGTAAGCATTATATCTAGACTTTAACACATATGTGGTAGAAATTAAGGGCCATTGTCAGGTGTTTGAGTACATATTAAATCCTAAACACAAAGTGATTATGCTCATTTAAATTAATCCAAAACCATCTAAACTTATATTTTTCAAATGCTTTGATAGTCCACTACTATATACATGCCACAGTTTGCTGCCACTATAGCATCATGAAATACTGTAAATTTTTTCAAAATGTGGGTGAGTTCTTGCTGTGAAAGGTATTGTACTTCCCTTTGTGGGCTTTGATGAAATGTAAATCTACTATGGGCATGGAGGTAATAGAGAATGGTGGATCTGGGTCTTCAGAAGCTTCTTGTAAGCAAATGCCCCTTAAAGTAGAGCTGGAAATCATTTATACAGGGTACTGTTTTCCTTAGGGAGGTTGGTATCTGGATTTCTCAGACATTGCAGAGATTATTTAAATGTTCTCCTCTACAAATAAAATGAAATAGAATATTGAATTAAGTTTAAAACTAAAGAGAAAATAAAAATCTCCCTTTGTGATCTCAGGGTCCACTAGTGCAGATTTTCTTACCATAAATATCCTTCCCTCAGGCCCTGAGTGAATCCTCAGATGTATCTGCCCCAAAACTTCAAAGGATGAGGGACTCCTTTGAGCCTGTTATTGAAGGTTTCTGATTTTTCCTGTGTGTTATTAGTCAGATGTCCAAAATTTTTACATTTTTCAGTTATTTAGTTACTTGAGCTTTCAAAAAGCCAACTGAGGCTTCATCTTCACAATCACTTTGGATATCATACGATAAGATTTCTCGGGCACTGTATTTTCTATAGCCTGGTGCTCTTCCTGCTCTGCATCTCAAGTAAGATCTATTGCAAGCCATGGATCATGCTTGTGCCCCCCCACTCCAAACCAGTTGGTTGCCCTGCATTTTGCAATCATGTGATGAATACAACTGCAGAGTTCTTGAAGAATTTATGTCCTCAGACAGTTCCTAGTACCAATTACCAAATCAGTTATGGCCCTGACAAGACAGGAGATAGCATACTGTATCTGGATGATTTGGGGAAAATAATGGTAATATTTGAAATTTGTAATTGATGGATAGAAATCAGCAAGGACTGAAGTTCCAGGACTAATAGGAGTGGACATCATCACCATCACAATCTTAACCCTAGGACAGAAAAAAAGTACTTCTTAGGAGAAACATAGAGAGAGGGACAGAGAGAGAGAGAGAGAGAGAGAGAGAGAGAGAGAGAGAGAGAGAGAGAGAGAGAGAGAGAGAAGGAAAGAATGAGGAAAGGAGGATGAGAGGGAGGGAGGGGGAGAGGAAGGGGGAGGTGTTTAGGTTCAAGAAGTCAACCTAAACACCTGTTGCTTTTCGTCAAAGAACCCAGCCCACGATGACCTACCAGGGATAGAATAAAGCCCTGGTCCATACTTTTATTCCTCTCTTTCCCTTGTGATCCTCTTTGGCTGAATGCAACCAAAATTCAGGGGTGTGGGATTCTACTGATTATATACATGTAGTTCTCCTTTGGGATACAAAACTGTGTAGGAAAAGGAGAGTGGATTTATAGGGGTAAGTAGTACATACCAGCTACTTAGTAACTCCAGGGTTGGTTACCACTTGTCCATGTTCTTCTAATGTGTTTTTGTGTTTGCATATCTTTTCTCTCTCTGGAAATAAAATGAAGGCTATATGAGTTTCTGTCACTGATATTGTTACTATAGATTGTCTTTCCAAGGAGCTACAAAAGGAAGAGGAGAAATAAGGCCACTAGTATACTAATGCAGGTTCCAAGTGTGCTTCTCAGGCATACCTTTACCTGATGGGATGTGTCTTGTGAGAAGGATGTAGATGATAAAATTCAGGATCCAAAACCTATCATCCTGGTTCAAACTTCGTGTTAACCATATCTTACCTTTTTATTTGTTGGGGGGGTGGGCATAACTGGAGATTGAACTCAGGGGCACTCGGCCACTGAGTCACATCCCCAGCCCTATTTTGTATTTTTTTAGAGAAAGGTCTCCCAAGCCACTGGGATTACAGGCATGTGTCACTGTACCAGGCACCATGTCTTATCTTGTCTCTGCTTTTGCTGAGTCTGGCCTCTTATTCCATTTTCCTAGATTTCTGGCCAGATACTATTCCTGCCGTTGATTTTTTGGGCTCCTTTGGTTTGTGACACACATTTAAATTTAGGCTAATTTTATTTTTACTCCTTCTTCCAAGGCTACATTTTGTTGTTGTTGCTTTCTGTCTTCATATCCTCACACATGCTCTTCTAACTCTTCAGAACCTTTGTCCTATATTATGTTACCATGGTAATTTCTGGCCATCCTTAAATCTTACATTCTCACATTCCTCATTACTACAACAGGGCTATGTTGTCCCTTTATTACAACTAGATAATTAATTTTTGTGCATACACTAGAGATGAAGAGCATAAACATCAGTCTGTGGTACTTATTTTTTGCTTTATGTAGTTTGTTATCACATAATTTTAGTTTGTCTTTATGATCAGCCCGGTACCTCTAGGAAGGTCACTAATCCTTCTTTTATTACAATCTGGCAGGTTAATCGATATATTTCGCTGATAGTGCATTATTTGAAACATACTTTGACTTAATGACCTCAAGATCCAGGAACTGGGAAAGAACTGTGGGGTGTGAAACCCTGACAGAGCCATCATGAGCAGGTAGGTGAGGATCATCCAGGGTCCAGGTGATCAAGTTTAATAATGCTGAGTCATCTTCTTCCAAGGACACTTTAAATATCAGGAGCCACATATATCTTATGGCATCTTTAAAATCTAATTTAATTCTTGCATGATTGTGTGTAGTTTTTGATTATTATTTTGTCATAGTGATAAAAGAACTGTGTTCTGTTATTCGGTTAATCATGTAAAAAAGAAAACTGAAACTTGAGTACGCAGATGGCATCTTGAAACCACCTTTGTTTGTGACTAGAGTGGAGAAAGTTGTGGGTCAATATTTCCCGAGTCTGGTGTTATAGAGATATATAGAGATCTGATCATCAGTCACTGGGCTGGTGAGTCTATCTCATTTACCCAAATACAAACTCGATTTCTTATCCGAGTGCATAGCTGCTTAATGTAGCTTGACTGGGTCATCTATCATGCCATAGGAGTTTACATTTTCTTGCAAATATATAATGGGAATGCCATTGAAAGAGAAAACACTAAAAACATCATTTTTCAGTGGAACTGCTAAGTGTGAATACTAAGTAACATCTGCTAATAGTTATTGAAGGAGTATATTCTGAGTGATGGAAGTGAAAAACACTCTTAACTAACTTCAGGACTTTAATAGCTAGCATTTGAAGTTTTCAAGTGACCATAACCTTGCATTTTCTTTAGTTTTGTTTTTTAAATGGCATCCCAGTTATGAGATATGGTAAAACAAGTCTGACATAGGTTTACATACAGAATCTTGATGGTTTCTTTGCCTTACTAATACTGCTACTGGTATTGGTATGTACTTGAATGGGATGCAGAGTAAAGAGTATTTTTTCTTTTAATTTCATATATTTCTTATGTAGTAGCCATCCAAATCTTCATTCTGTGTAAGAGTAATTCAGACAGTGTTCTCAGAGATGTGTATAGCCAAGAAAGCAAATTTAGTTTGGAATTTAATGATTTAACAAACAGTAAAAAATAAATATATAAATTATAGTAAGTATAATCATGCTTTAAGGATTTTTTTTTTTATTGTAAACAAATGGGATACATGTTGCCTCTCTGTTTGTACATGGCGCAAAGGCATACCATTTGTGTAATCATAAATCCACATACAGTAATGTTGTTTGATTCATTCTGTTATTTTTTCCCCTTCCCCCCACCCCTCCCACACCTCTTTACCCTCTATACAGTACTTTCTTCCTCCATACTTGCCCCCCTCCCTTACCCTAACTCTAACCCTAACACTAACCCTTCCCTCCCCCCCATTATGTGTCATCCTCCACTTATTAGCGATATCATTCGTCCCTTGTCTTTTTGAGATTGGCTTATCTCACTTAGCATGATATTCTCCAATTTCATCCATTTGCCTGCAAATGCCATAATTTTGTCATTCTTTATGGCTGAGTAATATTCCATTGTGTATATATACCACAGTTTCTTTATCCACTCATCAATTGAAGGGCATCTAGGTTGGTTCCATAGTCTGGCTATTGTGAATTGAGCAGCTATGAACATTGACGTGGCTGTATCTCTGTAGTATGCTGATTTCAGATCCTTTGGGTATAGGCCAAGGAGTGGGATAGCTGGGTCAAATGGAGGGTCCATTCCAAGTTTTCTAAGGAATCTCCACACTGCTTTCCAGAGTGGCTGCACTAATTTGCAGCCCCACCAGCAATGTATGAGTGTACCTTTCTCCCCACATCCTCGCCAACACCTGTTGCTTGTATTTTTGATAATCACCATTCTAATTGGGGTGAGATGGAATCTTAGGGTGGTTTTGATTTGCATTTCTCTTATTACTAGAGATGTTGAACATTTTTTCATATGTTTATTGATTGCTTGTACATCTTCTTCTGTGAAGTGTCTGTTCATTTCCTTAGCCCATTTGTCGATTGGATTATTTGTATTCTTGGTGTAGAGTTTTTTGAGTTCTTTATAGATTCTGGAGATTAGTGCTCTATCTGAAGTATGATTGGCAAAGATATTCTCCCACTCTGTAGGCTCTTTCTTCACATTACTAATAGTTTCCTTTGCTGAGAGAAAGCTTTTTAGTTTGAATCTATCCCAGTTATTGATTCTTGCTTTTATTTCTTGTGCTATGGGAGTCCTGTTGAGGAAGTCTGGTCCTAGGCCGACATGTTGAAGATCGGGACCTACTTTTTATTCTATAATCTGCAGAGTCTCTGGTCTGATTCCAAGGTCCTTAATCCATTTTGAGTTGAGTTTTGTGCAGGGTGAGAGATATGGGTTTAGTTTCATTCTGTTGCATATGGATTTCCAATTCTCCCAGCACCATTTGTTGAAGAGGCTATCTTTTCTCCATTGCATATTTTTGGCGCCTTTGTCTAGTATTAGAAAGTTGTATTTATTTGGATTTGTGTCCGTGTCCTCTATTCTGTACCATTGATCTACCTGTCTATTTTGGTACCAGTACCATGCCGTCTTTGTTACTATTGCTTTGTAATAAAGTTGAAGTTCGGGTATTGCGATACCCCCTGCTTCATTTTTCCTGCGAAGGATTGCTTTAGCTATTCTGGGTTTCTTATTCTTCCAGATGAATTTCATAATTGCTTGCTCTATTTCTGTAAGGTACATCATTGGGATTTTAATTGGGATTGCATTGAATCTGTATAGCACTTTTGGTAGTATGGCCATTTTGACAATATTAATTCGGCCTATCCAAGAACATGGGAGATCTTTCCATTTTCTAAGGTTTTCTTCGATTTCTTTCTTTAGTGTTCTGTAGTTCTCATTGTAGAGGTCTTTTACCTCTTTTGTGAGATTGATTCCCAAGTATTTTATTTTTTTCGATGTTATGGTGAATGGGGTAGTTTTCATAATTTCTCTGAGGATTCCTCACTTATGTATAAAAATGCATTGGATTTATGAGCATTGATCTTGTAACCTGCCACTTTACTGAATTCACTTATGAGTTCTAACAGTTTTCTGGTGGAATTTCCTGGTTCCTCTAAGTATATAATCATCATCCGCAAATAGGGATAGTTTGAGTTCTTCTTTTCCTATTCGTATTCCTTTAATTTCCTTGGTCTGTCTAATTGCCCTGGCTAGAGTCTCAAGAACGATATTGAATAGGAGTGGTGAAAGAGGGCATCCCTGTCTTGTTCCAGTTTTTAGGGGGAATGCTTTCAGTTTTTCACCGTTTAGAATGATATTAGCCATGGGCTTAGCATAGATGGCCTTTACAATGTTAAGGAATGTTCCCACTATCCCTATTTTTTCTAGTGTTTTGAGCATGAAGGGGTGTTGTATTTTATCAAATGCTTTTTTTGCATCTATTGAAATAATCATGTGGTTCTTGACTTTAAGTCTATTGATATGGTGAATTACATTTATTGATTTCCGGATGTTGAACCAACCTTGCATCCCTGGGATAAAACCCACTTGATCGTGGTGCTCTATCTTTTTAATATATTTTTGTATGCGATTTGCTAAAATTTTATTGAGAATTTTTGCGTCAATGTTCATTAATGATATCGGTCTGAAATTTTCTTTCCTCGATTTATCTCTGTCTGGCTTGGGTATCAGGGTAATATTGGTTTCATAGAATGAGTTTGGGAGGGTACCCTCCTCTTCTATTTCATGGAATACTTTGAGAAGTATTGGAATGAGCTCTTCTTTAAAGATTTTGTAGAACTCGGCTGAGAACCCATCTGGTCCTGGACTTTTCTTTGTTGGTAGGCTTTTGATGACCTCTTCTACTTCATTACTTGAAATTGTTCTATTTAAATTTTGTATGTCCTCCTTGTTCAATTTAGGCAATTCATATGTCTCTAGAAACCTGTTGATGTCTTCGAAATTTTCTATTTGGTTAGAATATAGATTTTCAAAATAGCTTCTAATTATGTTTTGTATTTCAATCGTGTCTGTTGTGATATTTCCTTGTTCATTCCGAATTTTGGTGATTTGGGTTTTCTCTCGTCTTCTATTTGTTAGAGTGGCTAAGGGTTTATCAATTTTGTTTATTTTTTCAAAGAACCAACTATTTATTTTGTCAATTTTTTGTATAGTTTCTTTTGTTTCAATTTCGTTGATTTCAGCTCTGAGTTTAACTATTTCCTGTCTTCTACTACTTTTGGTGTTGGTCTGTTCTTCTTTTTCTAGGGCTTTGAGCTGAAGTGTTAGGTTGTTTATTTGTTGATTTTTACTTCTTTTATTGAATGCGCTCCATGAAATAAATTTTCCTCTAGGTACTGCTTTCATAGTATCCCAAAGATTTTGATATGATGTTTCTTTGTTCTCATTTACCTCTAGGAATTTTTTAATTTCCTTCCTAATATCTTCTGTTATCCATTCATCATGTAATAGCATATTGTTTAATCTCCAGGTGTTGGAGTAGCTTCTGTTTTTTACTCTTTCATTTATTTCTAACTTCAAACCATTATGATCTGATAGAATACAAGGTAGTGTCTCTATCTTCTTGTATTTGCTTACATTAGCTTTGTGGCATAATATATGGTCTATTTTAGAGAAGGATCCATGTGCTGCTGAGAAGAAAGTGTATTCGCTCTTGGTTGGATGGTATATTCTATAAATGTCCGTTAAGTCTAAATTATTGATTGTGTTATTGAGATCTATGGTTTCTTTGTTCAATTTTTGTTTGGAAGATCTGTCCAGTGGTGAGAGAGGCGTGTTAAAATCACCTAGTATTATTGTGTTATGGTCTATTTGGTTTCTGAAATTGAGAAGGATTTGTTTGACATACATGGATGAGCCACTGTTTGGGGCATAGATGTTTATGATTGTTATGTCTTGCTGATTTATGGTTCCCTTAAGCAGTATGTAATGTCCTTCTTTATCCCTTTTGACTAGTTTTGACTTGAAGTCCACCTTATCTGAAATGAGGATGGATACCCCAGCTTTTTTGCTGAGTCCATGTGCATGATATGTTTTCCCCCATCCTTTCACCTTTAGTCTATGTGTATCTCTTTCTACGAGGTGAGTCTCTTGCAGGCAACATATTGTTGGATCTTTCTTTTTAATCCAATCTGCCAGTCTATGTCTTTTGATTGATGAGTTCAGGCCATTAATATTCAGGGTTATTATTGAGATATGATTAGTATTCCCGGTCATTTGGTTCATTTTATTTATTTATTTATTTATTTATTTATTTATTTATTTATTTATTTTGAAACGACTTGGTTCTTCCTTTATTTGACAATTCCTTTAGGATGGTTCCTCCCATTGCTGATTTGTTTCTTTGTTTTTCATCTCTTCCTCATGGAATATTTTGCTGAGAATGTTCTGTAATGCTGGCTTTCTTTTTGTAAATTCTTTTAGCTTTTGTTTATCATGGAAGGATTTTATTTCATCATCAAATTTGAAGGTAAGTTTTGCTGGGTATAAGATTCTTGGTTGGCATCCATTTTCTTTCAGGGCTTGAAAAATGTTGTTCCAGGCCCTTCTAGCTTTCAGGGTCTGGATTGAAAAATCTGCTGATATCCGTATTGGTTTCCCCCTGAATGTAATTTGATTCCTCTCTCTTGCGGCCTTTAAAATTCTGTCTTTATTTTTTATGTTGGGCATTTTCATTATAATGTGCCTTGGTGTGGGTCTGTTGTAATTTTGTATATTTGGAGTCCTATAAGCCTCTTGTACTTGATCTTCCATTTCATTCTTCAGATTTGGGAAATTTTCTGATAGTATTTCATTGAATAGATTGTTCATTCCTTTGGTCTGTTTCTCTAAGCCTTCCTCAATTCCAATAATTCTCAAATTTGGCCTCTTCATGATATCCCATAGTTCTTGGAGATTCTGTTCATGATTTCTTACCATCTTCTCTGTTTGTTCAACTTTGTTTTCAAGGTTAAATATTTTATCTTCAATGTCTGATGTTCTGTCTTCCAGGTGTTCTATTCTATTGGTTATGCTTTCTATGGAGTTCTTAATTTGGTTTATTGTTTCCTTCATTTCAAGGATTTCTGTTTGGTTTTTTTTCAATATCTCTAACTCTTTATTGAAGTGATCTTTTGCTTCCTGTATTTGCTCTTTTAACTGTCGATTGGTGCGATCATTCAGTGCCTGCATTTGCTCTTTCATCTCGTCATTTGCTTCCCTGAGCATTTTAATTATGTATATTCTGAACTCCCTTTCTGTCATTTCTTCTGCCATGCTGTCGTTGGGTTTCATTGATGTAACATCTAGATTTGTTTGCAGCATTTTCTTTCCTTGTTTTCTCATATTGTTCAGGTATCAGTTGACCGCTGTGATATTGCAGATTTCCTCTATTGTCTTATAATATCCCTGAAGATTTCTATTATATCCCCTCTTAGTCTTCAGTAGCCTGAAATCTTGGAGGAAGTTGATAATGCAGTGCTCCACAAGGGAGCTGACTCCCTAGGGGTGGTGGCCTTCTGGTGGGGTATATTCCCTGCTAGTGGGCAGAGGTACCTTCACTTGCTGATGAATGGTCATCCAGAAGGGAAGTAGGTTGTGGGCTGATGTAAGACCAGTTTGGGCCTGTGTCTCTGATTTTACGGTCCTTTTGGGAGAACCTCACCCGACAGGGAGGAGTCACCCGGTGGGGAGGTCTCGCTGGTCGGTTTTCCTCCCAGAGGTTCCGTTCAATTCACAACTACCGCCTGGGCTGGGCAGCCTTCTTCTGCAATGTTCCCAGGGACCTGGACCTACCTCCTGGGCCTGGAAGCCTCACCCTTCGCAAACTAATCTCCTTCGGCTGCCTCTCCTCAGAGAAGCTGCCTGCAGTCCTGGAGCCTTCGCTCCGCCCCTCAGTTTGTCTGTGGGGCCCTTCCACCAAGAAGCCGTCTAGGACCCTGCTCTGCACTTTTCGCCTGGCTATGCGGCCCCTCCTCTGAGCAGCCACCTGGAGCCCCTTACAATTGCTCCGAGTCCCAGTGACCCGCCACACGCCTTTTCCTCCGGCAGCCACCTGTTGTTCCGTGCGGTCGCTCTAAGACCAAGTGACCCACCACGCACCACTTTCTCCACCAGGCAGTCACCCAGAGATCTGGTGCGTCACGAGTCCCAAGAACTCACTGTGCACCTTCTTGTCCCAACTGCCTCCCGTAGCCCTGGTGCAGTCACTTCGAGCTCAAGCACCCCACCGCGCTCCTCCTCCTTCTCCAGACAACCCCCCTATGTTCAGGAGCGGATGCTCTGGGACCAAACCACTCACCACGCTGTTCCACCGGATAGCCGCCCAGAGCCCTGGCACAGCTGCTCCAATTCCAAGCGACGTGCCGAGTCCGTATTTCTCCTTCTCCTCTGGGCAGCCCCCTGTGTTCAGGGGTGGTCACGTTCAGTCCAAACAGCTCACCAAGCACCTTCTCCTTTGGGCAGCCTCCCAGAGCGCGGGTGGGTTGCGCCGAGTCCAAGTGCTGTGGTGAACAGCCACCTCTCCAATGCTCCCAGCTGTCTGCGATCACTGCTCCGGCGGGGGGAGGGGCGCCTCGCCGGCAGTTCTACTTTGCAAAGATCCCTGCTTTCGGGGCTACCGCCCTGTCCGGGGGCTACCGCCCCGTCCGGGACGCCTGCCCAGTGGGAAACACTCACCCGGCTGCTTTGAGTTGGTCCCAAGTCTCTCAATATCTCCTTTTCTTGAGTCCTGAGTCCACGCTGCTCCTCCGGATAGCCGCCCGGAGCCCTGGCGCAGCTGATCCAATTCCAAGCGACGTGCCGAGCCCGTATTTCTCCTTCTCCTCTGGGCAGCCCCCTCTTCAATGCTCCCAGCTGTCTGCGATCACTGCTCCGGCGGGGGGAGGGGCGCCTCGCCGGCTGTTCTACTTTGCAGAGATCCCTGCTTTTGGGGCTGCCGCCCTGTCCAGGACTCCTGCCCCGTCTGGGACGCCTGCCCAGTGGGAGACTCTCGCCCGGCTGCTTTGAGTTGGTCCCAAGGCTCTCTATATCTCCTCTTCTTGAGTCCTGAGTCCTGGAGCAACACGAAACGCAGCCACCCTCTAGTCCGCCATCTTGAATCGCCATCTGCTTTAAGGATTTTAAGAAAATATATTATTTAGAATGTCTTAAAGAAATAATAAACGTGCTTTTTCTAACATAAACTATAGCACTTTTAAAATTTTATTTGCTCTACTTAGTTGTACATGACAGTAGAACGCATTTATACATTTTGATAGATCATATATAAATAGAGTGTAATCTCTCATTTTTCTGACTATGCATACTGTAGGATCACTTTAGTCACACAGTCATACATGTACATGAGCTATAATGTCTGTTTCACTCTACTAACATTCCTTCCCCCATACCCCTTCCCCTCCCTTCACTCCCCTCTACCTAATATAAAGTAACTCTGTTCTTCCCTAGCCCCTGCCCCCTTATTGTGAATTAGTTTCCTCATATCAAAGAAAACATTTGACCTTTGGTTTCTGGGGTTTGGCTTATTTCAGTTAGCATGATATTCTCTAACTCCATCCATTTACCAGCAAATGCCAGAATTTTTCTTCTTTGAAGCTCAGTAATATTCTATTGTGTGTGTGTGTGTGTGTGTATATACATATATATATGTACATATATATGTATATGTACATATATATATAGATATATATCACACTTTCTTTATCCATTCATCTATTGAAGGGTATCTAGGTTGGTTCCATAGCTTAGCTATTGTGAATTGAGCTGCTATAAACATCGATGTGGCTGTGTCACTGTAGTATGCTGATTTTAAGTCCTTTGGGTATAAACCCAGGACAGGAGTGGGATAACTAAGTGAAATGGTGGATCCATTCCAAATTTTCTAAGGAATCTCCATACTGCTTTGCATAGTGTTTACACCAATTTGCATTCCCACCAGCAATATATGAGTATACATTTTCCCCACATCCTTGCCAACATTTATTGCTGCTTGTATTCTTGATAATTGCCTTTCTGATTGGAGTGATATGAAATCTTAGAGTAGTCTTGATTTACATTTCTCTAATTGTTAGAGATGTTGAACATTTTTTCATATATTTATTGATCGATTCTAAATCTTCTGTGAAGTTACTGTTCAGTTCCTTAGCCCATTTATTGATTGGGTTATTAGTTTTTTTGATGTTAAGTTTTTTGAGTTCTTTATCTATCCTAGAGATTAATGCTTTTTCTAAGATGCATGTGGTAAAGATTTTTTCCCAATCTGTAGGCTCTCTCTTCCCATTATTAATTATTTTGCTTAAAAGAAGCTTTTGAGTCCATACCATTTATTGATTCTTGATTTAACTTCTTGCACGTTAGGGATCTTGTTAAGGAAGTCAGATCCTAGGCTGACATGATGAAGATTTGGGCCTACTTTTTCTTCTAGTAGTTGCGGGGTCTCTGTTATAGTGCCTAAGTCTTTGATTGACAGTGAGTTGAGTTTCGTGCAGAATTAGAGATATGGGTTTAATGTCATTTTGTCACTTGTGGCTTTCCATTTTTCCCAGCATCATTTGTTGAATAGGCCTCCAGTGAATGTTTTGGCACCTTTGTCTAGTACAGAAAGTTCAGACTTCTAGTCTCAGTATTTCTCGCCCTTTCTGTTTGTTTGTTTGTTTGTTTAAATGTTTTTCTTTTACGGAATACACAATATTTCCTACCTTTGGATCCTGCCTCTCAACATTTGAAAAGGCATTCATTGAAGGAACCTTGGCCAATGGGGGGGCATGTAACCCAGACAAGGCGAATTGGGTGTTCCTAAAATGTTTTCATGATGAACTGAATTGACACAAGGACCACAGGGTGCCAAGTTGACAAAGCAAGGCCCTCACAACACTGCCTATCAGTTCTGATTAGTTTGTTTTCCCAATAATTGAAATAAAACATTTGATTTTTTTTTTAAATCAGTAGCAAATATTGAACCCAGGGTTTCACAAAAGCTAGCCAAGCACCAAGCCACAGCTGTGTCCCCAACCCTTTTATATCATTTTGAGACAGGACCTTGCTAAGTTGCCTAGATAGATCTGAAACTCGGGATTCTGTGTCAGCGTTCCGACTTGTGCATTCCTTGACATAACCTATCAACACCAGTAATACACAGCTATGTAATTCATCTTCTGGACATTGAAGAGAGCAAGGAATTCTCATTCATGGTCACGCTGAGACAAGTGGCATACACTATGGTTTGGTTGAGCACACTGAGTCATCTAGTCACCTTATTCATAACTGCCTTTGTGAACCTAATTCAGAATTTTCAAGCATCAAAAAATTGTCAAACACTGGGGAATAGTCTTTAGACATGCTGGCATACAGAGAACACTCGTTTCAGGAACAATTTTATCTTTAGCAGTTATTTACTTACTTAGTCACATTTTCCTTATTTATTTTACATAAACAAGTTGAAGCAGAAAAGTTAAAATGCTGATACTGTGACAAGACATTGTAGTTCTTATACAATTAGTGTTTGTTTTCAAAGAGGGAACACATCTCACAAGATAAATGCATAAAACATTTTGAATGAATTACTCCAGTTTATAATCAATCAGGAAATTTAAGATGAAATATTTAAAACAGTTGCAGTTCTGCACAGGCATCATCAAAATTTTGACTAAAAACCATGCAAAATTATGAATTTATGACACTATTTACATCTTTGGGAATGGAGAGCCCAGTAATATATAAATTCAAATCACTTGATTTGTATATTTACTTTACTTTCCATGTTTGCCTTCTTTCTCTCTGTGTATGGATAAGACAGATATGTAATGGAGAGAGAAACACAAAGAGAAATGGTGGCCGACGAGAAATGTATCAGTATAAACTTTGGAAGAGAATAAAGAACTTTGCCAAAAAGTCCTTTGACTAAGAACATCTTTTCCAAATACTCAGAAGAAAATTCTGAACATCTTGATGAAAATGTGAAATAAACAACAACAAAAAATAGTTTTCTGCAGTAGAAAACATGCTATATTTATGTTGTTTGTAATAATTTGGTCTGCTAATGCATATAAAATAAATGCATGCCCTTCTAGAATCAAGTAGAAAATGTAAATGTACAATCATATATAAAAGCTTGAAAGATGTCTGACCTATCAAATTGGAAAAGAAGCACTATCCCCAACTAAAGACCTTAAATGCCATCTCCAAATATCACGCAGGCCCAAAGAACTTCTGAGTAGTAAGTATGGCTTGCTAGGTACCACTCTTCAGCTCTGCCTTTGGAAAGGAGGTATCTAGGGAAAACAAAATGAAAGGAATGGATATTTGTTAATGAAGTGTATACTAAATTCCTTACTGACCTGGTCAGATGTTAGGTTGTCCTTAGACATTATTACTGATCCTATTTAATAAGTAAGGAAATTGAGGTTTCAAAGTTTTCAATTACTGTTTTGGAGTTACCTGAAGAGTTTATGAAAATCTAATATTCTACAAAGTATTTTCTTACATTGAATTCTACACACAGATGGCCCTAATTCCCTTTGTGTTCATTTCCCATGTTTAAAATCAATACTTGAAGAATCATCAGGCACTAGACATTCACAGTAAAATTCAGAGAGACTAAAATTTGGTTTAGGATGAATACTGGTCCAAATCAGGAATCACCTTTTGATAGTTGGCAAATATTATTGGAAAACTATATGAATTTTGACTTTTACAGAAAATAAAATCTTAAGAGCATTTGAATAATCTGGCAGACTTGATAAGGTTTTTAAACACCATTCTAGTGCAGTCCTCACCTGAATGGAAATGTAAAGTCTTTCAGGAGTTGAACCTTCTAAATCTGCTAAGATTTTAATGGGAGAAAATGACCGTTGTTTTCCCCAGGAATAAGTTGGGACAACAGTGAAGAATGAGTCTAAATCCTAAGTAGATGGTCCCATATTCCTTTAACACTAAATTAAAGATTAAATAGGGAAAATCTTTCTGTATCTCAGAATTACTGTATGCCTTTGATGCCATTTGGGCGAAGTATGTCTGAAGGTAGATAAAAAGTTTCAAGAAACAACTACTTTCATTAAGGTCTGGAATCATTTAAAACATCTTTGAACTCTGATCACCAGCAATCTCTTTACAGTTATTAAAATATATCAAATAATAGGAAATAACATAAAAGAGGTGAAGGAAACCAACATTCATTTAGCTGTGATATTATGCCAGTCGATATGTTGGCTTGTTGGCAAGTCAGCTTATATTTAATTATTTATTATTTTTCCAAAGGAAGCAAAATGTGGAATAAAAATGATTAATCTCATTTTTCCAACAATGAAACTTAAAAGAAAATGCAAAGAAATTCAAAAGAATTAATCATTGTTCCTAAGTGTTCAGCGAGTTTTGATAGAGGCATTAGCTCAGGGAATAAAGACCACAGTGATTATAAAGTCTTCTTCAGTTAATGACTTAGCTAAATACCTTGGGTCCAGGCATATGTAGACAAAATGACTTATTCACTTGCTTAGTAAGGTTCTGTTCCTTAGAACATAATATAAAATATAAAAAATCACTACACATTATACATAAAAATGAATTTCAATATATTTTAGATAAATATGATGGAAATTAAGTTTATTAACTGGATTGAATTTTATATCAGTGGGACAGAAATGTATATCATGTAATACAGAGAAAAATAAGGGAAAACTAACAGGTTAAAAAAAAAAAAAGCATCAAGTGTTCACTGTTCTCAGTTGTCTCAATATCCCACATTTTAGTCCAGGTAAGGAAAGGTCTGCATGTAGCTTGGCCAGTATTTCCGAGGGGCGCACACCCTCTCGCGATTCTACCTAGTTATAGGGTGGAAAGGCATAACTATGTAACTAGGAAAGACCCCTGAAGCAGGAAGAGGTCTTGTGAGGAAAAGAAGTTCAGAAATGGTTTTGCTGCAAAGGAGAATGACCCTGAGCCCAGTGGTTCACAACGACCTGTTCTTCTGAATTACCTCAGATCCACTTGGTCAGCTCTGTGCTAAGTCACCATAAATGTGGAAAAGATGAGCCTCCAGGACCATCCATATTTGTTTCTTCTCAGCTTACATAAGATGAACTGAGAGGGTATTCAGTCAAGTGGAAGAATCCCCTCTCATGTGGAAGGACCTTCATTCCCCAGTCTGTGAAGGATGAGTACACAAATGGCCCCCAGGGAGCAGACACCCCTAATGGAGATAGAAACCCATTCATTTCAAAATTATAAGAAATGTTGATTTTTAGACCATGAAATGAATACCCTGGGGTTCCCAACTCTTTTACCCTGTGTGTCTCATTCACTGTCTCACTGAAGCACAATTCGTCACATGCATGACTGTAGTCAAAATGCTTTACAAATGCCAGTTAGGAATTTGTTACTTTCGATGTCTTGCTGTGGGGAAAAACCATATTCTTCCATGCATTCTACCAACATTTAAAAATGTTATAGATGATTACTCTTTGGGCACTTATAATGTTACTTGATGTTTTAAAAGCATACCTACTAGAAGTAGTAAATGATTCCAAGTGTTAAGATTGCCTATATAATGAATGGTCAACGTAAGAATGTATCATACTGCTTAATTTGCTCACCATGTCCTTGAACATATGCTCATCTTAATTCTCTCTTCACTTTATTTTCTAATAATTGAATCCTATGTATTTTTTCTAGGAAAATACTACTTTGATACATTTCTACTTTCTGAATTCCATATTTTTATTAATGCTAAACAAAATTAATCTTTGCAAAGGACCGTGTTTCTGAATTCCAAAATTAATCAACTGATAATTGGTGGGATTAAAACTAATATTTGAAACAAGTGTAAAAATTATTAGTACGATTCTCTTCTAAATATATTCTGAGTAAGCAAATAACTAAGAGATGATGAAAAAGAAAGCAAGATATGTTTCAACAAAAATTAGTGGATAACACCAGTTAAAAGTGTTGCCTGATCCAGTTGTAGCACATGCCTTTAGTCCCAGCTACTGTTGAGGCCAAGTTGAGAGGATCACTTGAGCTGAGGAGTTTAAGACTAGCCTATGCAACATAGTAAGGCCCTTTCTCAAAAATTAATTATTAAAATAAAACATTGTCTGTAATGTCAACATTCTGATAGCCAAAAGAGCTGAAAGATGTTGAATCTTTGAACTTCCATTCATCATATGTATTTGAAAGCAAACACAGAGATAACAACAAGGTCTGTTAGTGCTGATCTGTCTTAAGTGAGATTAATAAATACAGATGTATAATATTTTAATTGAATTTATGTGCCAAATCCATCCTTACAAGAGTATGAACTCAAATTAGTATATTTCTCATTGCTTTCAAAGTAACTTGAATTCCTCATGAGAACATACTTGGTCAATTGCACTTTCCTGTGTAGATATGATCATTATAGTATCTCATTGCCAAAATGATCCAAGTGTGATTTCTCAGCTTTACCAACTCAGTCTATTTCTAATAAACAGGACACCACAAATTTTGATAGTTAACAGTTCAATTCAATTACGAATAATATACTATGGAATTAAATATTTTTATTTGAACTTAGCATTTTGGTCTAAGAATGCATTCATAATTTTGCTTAGATTTTAAAGAAACTATACTATAGCATTTTTAATTATGTCACCTTATTGTAGTTTTATGAGCTATTATGTTATTGAAACCGGAGGAAAGTAAGATTTTTGCTCTTGAAGTTTTGAGGTTATTCTAAGTTTTATTATTATGCAAGCTATATTTTAACATCATATTTAAGGGCCCTGTAGCACACGATACACAGAAATGACTTGCAATACTGCATTAAATATACTAGCACATATTTTCAGTTATGGGTATGCATTTTATCACAAAAAAGACATGCAGTCAGGAAATGTATTTTATTTTTCTCTCCTTTGAAATCTATAACGAAGACAAACATTTAAAATCTTGCTCCTGGGCTAACACTGCTTTGGAAATTGGAGCCCATCTTGAACTCTCAGAGGTAAGGTATAAATTCATGTAAATTGGAATTTGTAATGGAAGCAGCATGATACTTTATTGCAAATGCACAAGCCAAGCTCCACTTGGAAAAAATAAAACAAAGAGCATGGCAGACCACCCTCCACTGTGCTTTTATTAACTTTATATTTCCAACATAAGAGTGATCGTGATTGTGTCAGTAATGCGTGCATTTCAGTTGACTTCCCTGAAAGCATTTTACTTTATATTTGCAAGTCACTGAATGTGGCATTTTACTTCATCAACCACTGCACTTTTGAGAACCACTTGAATGTGAGAAACACAAGTCTAAGTTTCAGTTCACAGTAAATATGCAGAGAGATATAACTAACACTTCTGCATTGGATCGGAAGGCTGAACTTGACAGATCATGGAAATAAAATAAAAGTCATTTTCTCTCTTGTTCAAGAAGTATCAGGTTTCCATTTTGTGCATTAGTTAGAAAATGAACAATATTAGGTAAGTGTAGAAATGACTTTCAGCCTCTTCTCAACTTTCTTGCTGGGGCAGTTATTAGGAAGACTGAAAGTATAGAATGAGATAAAGTTTTTAAAGCTTTAGTCTCAGTTATACTTGATTATTATTTGTTCGGACAGTTAGACAGTCTCAGCAATCAGACATCTTAAATCTTGGGGCTGTACAATTGACATATTCTCTTTATCAAGAGCTCTCTTCTAAGGTTATTGGGTAGAAAGAAAGGGATATTTGTATTGGAGTATAAGGTAAACAAACAAACATGAAAAATATTGCATTTTAGCACACACAAATCAATGTCACAATATGGACTTCCAGTTTCGACTGAGAGAGAGCTAGAAAGACTGCTGCTCTTATCTAAGATAAAGTTGAGTACCCATTAAAGTGGTGAGGATGTACTTAATCAGTATTATCCTAGCTGTTGCAATGGGGAAAGAGCAGCAATTTCAAGCTCGAAGACCTGGGTTGTCTGCAACTTCCCATCGCGAAGGCTTAATTTGAGCATAAGAGAATGCTTCCTTTTCACCCCAAAGACCACACATAGGAGCTCTGGGTGAAACCAACAATGGACTACATCTGAAAGAACACCAGTGGGGAGAAGATCAAAGCCAAAGTCAATGTAGACACTGGGGGAACCACAGACTGTAAACATTCATTCTCCATAGAGAACTTTGAAGCCTCTGGTGGACTGAAGGTAACCATAGCAACTTTAAACCTAGCATAATGCCTAAATAGATGAATACAAACCCCCATAGTAAACCCCCCTAAGATGGAAAATGCATGCTCATTTTAAAGCATAACACACATCTACTAAAGTACCCTACAATATGACTGACTTTCAGCAAAAATATCATGAGGCATTTAAATAAGCAATATAAATGGTGCAGTGCGCAGAGACGAAGTAATCATCAGACCCAATCTGACTACAAGGAATATTAAAACCATCGGACAGGGAATTTAGCCAAATATTTCTAATATGTCAAATACAGGCTTTTATGGAGAATATCAACAATATATAAGATCAGATAAGTTTCTTCAGAAGAAAAACAGAATCTGTAAGAAAGAAGAATCAGAGGGAGAGGCTTGAAACAGAAAAGATGTCTCTGAAATTCTCCTCAGTAAAAATACATAGTCACAGGGAAGAAATGAAACTATTTCAATTCACAGAGGACATATCAACCTCAGTGCAAAATTCCAAAGACTCTACAGAGCAACCCTAAGAATTAATATGAATTTAGCAGGGTGAAAATTTATAAGGTTGACATGTAAAAACAAGTCACATTCCTGTATATTAGGAATGATCAAGTGGAACTTGAAAAAGAAAACTAATTTTCCTTGAAATAGCGTCTCCATTTGTATTTTAGTTCTCTAGGGAACCTTGAAAACTCAACTCTTGCTGGACTCATAGCATTACAATTTTGTAGAATATTTCAATTATTTTCCTTGGTCATTGGGGGGAACAATTCTTTCTTGTGATTTTTTCATGGTTTTTAATTTAAACTATTTATATCTAGTCACATAATGTCTTCCTTTTAATCCACAAATTCAATGTAATATATTCAATATATAAGATTATTAGATAATCTTAAAATATAGTTCAATTCACATTCTCTTAGTGTGTTCTGGTGAAGAGAATATTGTACAAAATTACTTAACATCTGCTTGCACATCTGAAGCAATACATTACATTCTCTCTAAAATCCATCATAAACATTGAGAAAAAAATTGACCAAAAATCTTTGAATTCTACCAATGCATCTACCATAAGTAAACCTAAATCTGGTAAAGAAAGGGAATATATTGAAGTGAGTCCACTATCCTATGTCACTTTTCCCCTCAGCGTGTTTATGGTTAGTTACGAAGAGATAATAAGGTTTGAGGTGTTATCTGAAAGCATTATATAAGAGGGAGAGACTCTAAGAATTCACTTGTTTCTTCGAGAAAAAGCTAAATTCCAGGAATGGGCAGGAAAATGGGTCTAATAAAACTTCTAGCTACAGATTTTGTAACCTCAAAGAAATTCATTACAGGGATTAGTAAAATCCAAGTGTAGATACATGCTCATAAAATTGGATCCATCTTTAGCTCTGTAACTGACTGTGATCCTTTTTTGAAATAGCTAGTTGTAAGAGGCACAAACACATATTTACTATGAATACAAGTAGCACCCAGAACTTTTGTCATTCAAGAAAAAAATTCCTAGATAAACCAAATGATAAAATAGAAATAAAAAGACCCATGAGCAATGAACACTTAAGAAATGCAAACATTAAATTCATAAAAAACATTAAAATAGTTATGGCTCATATGATTTTAAAAAATTATAAATTTCTTTAAACTTACCAGAAATATGGTATTAATATACAAAAAATAAAATGAAAATTCTAAAACAATAAAATAAGCATATACTAAAATAATGTATTCAATTGATGTGTTTATAGGAAAACGTCATAGTAGAAGAAAGACTTTATGATTTTAAAAAGCAGTTTAGCTGACATTCTTAACAAAGTACGGATAAAAGGATTAAGATATATATGTATATATTAATATATGTATTAATATCACCATTTCTAACACACATATAATTGCTGTGCAGTCAAAGAAAAATAAGAATTAAGCCAAAGATAAAATTATAAAGACATCCAGGAGGAAAGGAAAGTACAATACTGGAATTTGACATCTCAGTGGAAGCCATAGTAAAGCCAAAGATAGTAGAATAGAATTATAATTTTCACATGCTAAAATAAAATAATTGTGTGATGAAAATTGTGTACAAAGTGAATAAAAGAATAAAAATAAGATATTTTCAGAAAAAAAGACCCAAGAGGATGTGTTAGTGGAAAATCCTCATTAACCAAAATTTATTGAAGACTATCCCAACTAGTACAAAATGATTGCTAACATAAACCAGTAAATGCAGGGAATGTGAAGAGTAATATACGGAGTAAATAGGTGAGCATTTCACATAACCCATGTATATTGACTATATGAGAAGATAATACTAATTATCTAAGAAAATCAAATATAATTGGTAAGAAACACTAAGAGCAACTGCTCCACAGGAGAAACTGTTCTTACATTCTATAGGAGGGGGTAAAACTATGCTATAAATTGACTCTATTTAGCCAAACGCGTACCAAAATTAAAGAAACAAAGATCATGAATAATAAATTATTCCAGAAAAAGAAACTAAACATACTGATTTAGGAAGGAAAAGTTAAAATTGTATTTGCAGATAACATGATGGTAGAAGAGCTTTTAGAAGAGCTAAAAGAATCACACACATTTATGTACACACAAACTAAAGTAAACTTGGAATTAATGATTATAACATTGTTTCAGGAAACAAAGTTTTTTTATTTATATATTAAATTATATATATATATAATTTAATGTCATTTGCTTTTCTATATACTAGCAGTGGAAAAGTGGACCTTAAAATTTGACAATATCAAACTATTTTTGATCATTAACCATAAATACATAATATTTAGGAATAAATATAACGAAAATATCATTAGAATGTATATGAGAACAACTATAAAACTCTAATGAATGAAATCAATGTACTAAATAAATGAAGAGGATATTACATGCTTATGGATATAAAAACTTGTTATTATCAAGATTTCTGTTCTTCCAAATTTGACCTACAGTTTTGACACTATGTCAATCAAAATTCAAGCAAATTATTTTGTGGAATCTGACAAATGATTCTTAAGTAAAAACCCAGAATAATCAACAAAACATTGAAGAAAAAGAAAATGATTGGAAAACTGGTACTTTCAATTTTTATAAACTACTTTAAAGCTACAGTAGTCAAAGCACTGGTCTATTGGTGAAAGAAAACACAGATCAGTAGAACAGGATACAGAGTCCAGTAATAGACCCATGTAGATATAATTAACTTGGTTCTGATAAAAGAACAAAGGCATTGCAATGAAGAAACAATAGTCTTTTAACAAATAATGATAGACAACTTCATGGAAATAAAATAAATATAGACAGAGACCTTCCACCCGTCACGAAAATTAACTCAAGAGGGTTAGGGGAGTACACCACTGGTAGACTGTTTGCCTTATTCACATGAGGTGGTGGTTCCATCCCCAGCACTGAAACATATTTTTCTAAAAAAACATATTAACCTAAAATGCATTATAGACCTACATTTAAAATGCAAAAGTATAAAACTAGAAAGTTAATATAGGTGAAAATGACGGTCTGGTTGCCTTGGGTTTGGTGGTGACTTTGTAGATACACTACCACAGGCAAACACCATGAAAGAAGAGTTAAGCTTGATATCATTAAAATTAAGTATTTCTTCTCTAGGAAAGACACTGTAAACAGAATGAAAAGCCACAGACTGATAAAATTTGAAAAACACCTCTGAGAAATGAATATTATCCCAAATATACAAAACCCACTTAAAACTTAACACTAAAAAAACAAAACTTAATTTAAAAAAAATGCCAAAGACCTTAACAGACATTTAAGCAAAAAAGATATTCAGGGAGCAAATAAGCATGTTCCAAGATGTTCCACATCATATATAAAGTGGAAATGTAGTTTAAGACAATGAGCTATATACTGATTAAAATGACCAAAATTGAATACACTGACAACACCCAATGCTGGTGAGGATGTGTAAGAGCAAGAGGTCTCGTTCATTGCAGGTGGGAATGCAAAATTGTACAGGCACTTTGGAAGTTTCGGCAGTTTTTACAAAACTACTCATCCTCATACTATTTGATCCAGTACATATTTATACAAGGGAGTTGAAAAACTTAGTCCATATAAAATACCTTTATATGTGTGTTTATAGTGGCTTAATTTGAAATTATCCAACTTGGAAGTAATCAAAATAAACTGGCACATCTACATCATGGAATATTATTATTCAATGTAAAAGGAAGGAATGAGCCATCCAAAAAGAAGGCTTAGACAAAATTCAAAAGCATATTAATATAGGAAAGGAGCTAATCTGCAAATATCGCACATGTAATAATTTCATCTACCTGATGAAAAATGCCGAACTATGGAAAGAGTAAAGATATTAATGAGAGTTAGGGGGAGGGTGGGATGAATAGGCAGAGTATAGAGGATTTTCAAGACAGAACAATTATGTATGATAGTGTTGCAGTGACCATGTGTCATTTAAAATTTGCCCAAATCCATAGAATATACAATACCCAAAGTGAACTTAATGTCAACTGTGGCCTTGGTAATAATTATGTGTGAATGTAGGTTCACAGACTATAACAAAATTACCTCTCTAATGAAGGATGTCAACAATGGGGAAGGTTGTGCATGTGTGGTGGCAGAGGGTATACGGAAAACTTCTGTACCTTTCCTTCAATTTTTCTGTGAATCTACAAATTTTCTACAAGTTTGTCTTAAATAATGAAAATGGAGGAACCGAAGTAATTAATGGGGAAACAGAATAATAAATACAAATAATTCCCCAGAAAAGAACAAGATAGAAGCCCAAAATAAGATTTGGGATAGACATTTAAATTCTATTATATCAGTAGTTATATTGATTAAGTTTTAAGGTAAGTAAATAAGTTGAATTGAGATACTGAATAGCAATGCAAAATCTAACAAGCTTTATTTTGTGTCTACTTAATAATTCAGCTTCAATATGTGTACAGCAACAATAATAAACCCATGAATTTTGACAATAAATAATGAAATCTAAATTCGCTGTGGAAAATATTTCAAATATCTTGTTAACTAATAAAAATGGTTACCCACAAAAATATTTTTATCAAATTATTAATAAATTCTAGTTTATATGTACAGAAAGGTTAGAAATTATTCACTTAAGCCACCATACAGCACATTAGATCCAGAGTGTAAGAGAAAGTGATGAAAGAATTATAAAAGAAGAAATTAATAAAATAGAAGCATAAGATAATGTAAAATATGTTCCTTTGACATTCTCTAGAAACACTGATAAATTCTCAGAATAATCAAGAAAATAGAGAAAAACACTAATAATAAATCAGATATAATTTATTAAATTATGATAAAAAATAATGTAGGACAATGTAAGCAGTTTTATGGCAATACATTTCAAATTTATTTTTTTAGATGATGTTTAAATAAATGGGCAAACAGCTACTAAAATATATTTTTAAATTCCTGGTAGTCCTTTTACATAAAATTTAACTTATAATTTAAAACTTTGCTTAAAGAAAACGATAGGTTCAAATGGCTTCACTAGTAAAGTCTCTCTCTCTCTCTCTCTCTCTCTCTCTCTCTCTCTCTCTCTCTCTCTCTCCCCTTTTGTTTTTGCAGTGTCAGTATCCAATCCAGGACTTTAATAGCAAGAATTCAATAGCAAGAGATCTACCACTGAGCTATATCCCTGGCCCAAAAAACATATTTTCTAAGACAATGTAAAAAGAAAATGCTTTAGGTTGGAAAGCAACCTATCCTCATATTTTTCCTGGAAAGGGATCCTTTAATTTCTGTCACCTGCCCTCTAGTGTGCCTGTTCAGTTTTATCTGCACTTTTCTAAGGATATCAATTTAGGAACAAAAGATACCTCCTGATGTGTGGAAAAAGAAAGGGAGACAGAAGCAGAGAGAGACAGAGACAGAGAAGAACAGACAGACAGAGGGACATATGAGAGACAAAGATGGCACAGGAGGAGAGTGCTTGACAGAGAGAATGACTATGCTGCCTTGGTTGAATGTTCAACCATCTAGAGTTTAATACAGATTGGGGACTGAAGGGTCATTTGAATACATGGTTACAAAAAGCCTCATTAATTTGTGCTGACCAAATGTTCTGGTTAAGGTTCTCTAGAGCAAAGCTGAACAGATGCAATGTTATCTAGAGTAGCACTTTGATTACTGAACTCAGAGAACAATTTACAATTTTTCATCGAGTATACTTGCACTTCATTTCTGGGAAGACATAAAGTATTTAAAAAGTTTTTAAAATTGTTTCCTTATAAAATTATTCATGAATTTTGAGTCATATCAAATAATTTTTATACCTACTGAGGTTGTCAGATTTTTAAAAAAATGGTCAATATATAAAATTAAATCTTTCAGTTAAAAAACGTATTATGACAATTTTAAATTCTTAGGGAGAAAGAGATCAGCATGGTAATGATAAATTATATAATGTTACCTACAGTATTATATTAAATTTGTTCATCTTTTTCTAAAGGAATTTTGCCTTCCTTCTTGTGACACAGAATGACATACAATTTTCTTTTATTATGATAGATTTTCTAGGGTGTGATATCAATGCTAATCTTAGCTAAAAAAATTAATTGGAAAATACTCTGAATTATAAATTTAGGAAAGAATTAGTGATTTTCATCCTCCAGTGAAAAGGTCAATTGCAGGACAGAAGAGTTTCTCCAGGAAAACTAGAACAGGATTCTTTAGTCGGTTTTATGTTCTTGGGCAAGTTACTTTGCATCTCTGGGTTTCTCCTTGGGCGTTATAAAGAGAGGGGACTGAGCCACATGACCTCTGAGCTTCTCCCACCACTGAAATTACGTAGGTCTGTGATCTTCAAGGGAAAATCTATTTATTGTCTGTAAAGAACTCTTGCAAGAACAAAGCTATTAACATCGTAGATAAGTGTTCTGCTAAAAAGCTAGCAAGTTAATAACTGCCTCTAAGGCTTTGCTTTAAGACCTACACTTTTTCTTTTAATGGAAAGAAACCACAGTATTTCTACAATGTAAAATCAGGAAAAATAATACTATTAACCAATTAAAACCATCTGAGAAAAGAGTCACTCTCTGGAGCATGATGTGTACTCTTTAACCCCCTATTAAATTTTCCAGTCTGAATGACCCACATTTTTCAAAACCAACTAGACATAGATTCTCTTTGGGGGGAAAAACTCAGTGAAACTGTCTTTCTCATTCACAAGTATTTACAGAAGATATGAATATGCCATATGGCAAAAACATGTATTTCAGAAGTCATGCTTGGAATAAATCATGTCAAACAAGTTTCTTTAACTCAGAGTCTCATTCTTCTTACTGATAAAATGGGCAAAAGAGGGACTGCTCTTGGCAGCTCTTGTTTCTGGAATAGAAGATAGTGCATGCAAATGTTCCTGGGATTCATTAGACACTCAATACATGGCAATTGTATTAATATTTGTATTCCTGTGGATTTCTTTCTATCTCTACTATTTAAAAACTTTCTCTCCTCAACATTCATTGGCTAGGCTAAACTACTTGAAATAAGATACACCAAGAATGAAATAATCTAAAAGTTACATATGCATTTCTATTTCTCCATCTAGATAAATTGGGACAGGGCAGGGGTCTCTTGGTTCTTCTTCTCCATTCAGTCTATTCAGGAAGCCAAGATGGGGCATCTCAACCAGTGTCATTAACTGGGTTCCAGACCTACAACTGAATCCACTATTTCAGTGAACAAGAAGCGAGAGAGAACAAGGTAGAGGAGAAATAGCAGAGAGTATTTCTTTTTGTTTTTCCCCCAATGCTGGGGATCAGGCTAAGGACCTTACACATGCTAGGTAATTGCTCCAGCATTGAGCGATTACCCAAGAGAGTGTCTCTCTTTGTTTCCAGGGACATGTATCTGACTCCAAGTTTGGGAAAATTTCCATGACACAGTTCTGTAAGAAGGAAAAAGAAGGAATGGATTTTGATGAAAGGAAATGACGACCACCTTTTGGGAAGTTCACACTGTTCCTTCTCACACAGTGTGACAACATGTTCTCCAGTGTATTCATTGTATTCATTGAGCAGTGACTATCAATATCGTTACATTCAGAAACACACTGAAAAACCTATATTCCTAAAATGCATGTTGCATCTTTGTTTCTCATTTTAAGCATTCACTGTGATCTTAGTTTCAATATAGAACCCCAAAAGCTGATTTTAGCATATGAGTCTCTTTATATAATAGTTTACTACACACCACTAATGTCTCACACTTCTGATTATAGCTGCTTCAGATCTGTAACTGAGTTAATATTAATTTGTCTATCATGGTCCGCCAAAAGTTGTGTCCCCCAAAATTAAAATGTTGAAACCTAATCCCTATTCTGTAGTATTAAGTGGTGGGGGCTTTGAGAGGTGATTTTATGAGAATCAGCCTTCATTAATGGAATTAATGCCCTTATAAAAGAGGCCTGTGGCAGTTTATTCTCCTCTTCCATCCTGTGAGAACACAGAAGATACATCAGAAATCAAGAAATGGATCCTCACCAGATCATGAATCTGCTGGCATCCCAAACTTAGACTTGCCAGTCTCCAAAACTATGAGAAATAAATTTAAGTTGCTTGTAAACTATAAAAATTATGGTATTTTGTTATAGCAGCCCAAACAGCATATTATATTATCTAATGCATAATTAAATTAATATTGGTCTGAAATAAGTGAATGAATGAACAAATGAAGAAACTGAGTTCCTAGCCTTTCCAAATAGATATGTTCCCAAACTATAAACCTAGTTATTCAATAATTTTTTTTTCTTACTACATTGTATATTTATTATCTCTTTCAGAGGAAGGCAATAGGATGAATCCCTGCAAGTCAAAGTTCAGAACCAATAACTGAGTTATTGGGTGGTGTTCCATGGTTAAGATAAGTCCTATACTTTTCTTCATCCCAAACAAAAAATATGACATTTTATTATAACATGGGTGTATAATTACAAAGAATAAAAAATTCACATCCTTTTAAAAATATGTTTACGAATATCTGTGTCAAGCTAGTGTTTTTTGATATATACTCTACTGTCTTATAAGACTAATTGAGAGAAAGGAATGCAGACCTGTAACACCAGCTATTGGGTGGCTGATACAGAATGAACTAAAGTTCAAGGCCAGCTTGGGCAGCACAGTGAAACCCCCATCTCAAAAGAAAGAATAAAAGAGAGGAAGGAAAAATGGTAAGTGATGGGATGGAAAAATATGAGATATTGGCAGCAGGTGGATTCAATATCAGTTTTATCTTCATATTCATTTAAATCTCTTAATTTCCCCAAAGTTTAACTCCCGTCAATCAAATATAACCAATGCTGCATTTAAGAATGCTATAAGGACATAATTTGAGATGATGTACATTGAATAGCCCAATAAATGTTAGTACACCTCTGCACATTCAGGTGAATGTGCCTAAACATCCATAGACTGTAGTACTTGCCAATCCTCTGAAATGTTCTCCATGATATGAATTTAAAGTTTTCTTATCTTACACTTCTGTGTGCATATTGCTTTATTTTTATGCTTAGGTACCATATGATATGTATATATAAGTAAGTTGTATATGCAATTTTTCTCATATTACATTTTTTACGTGTATGATGTTTTTACTTTTTTAATGTACATAGCCACATACTTCCAGTGGTATTTACACTATGTCTTCTCTTATGCACATTTTGTTAGTGATTATTAGACAGTGGTGAAACAGTATCATTAAATATCAGCATATAATATTAACAGATTAAAGTATTCTGGGAAATTGATGGTGATGAATTTGAATATATGTGAGTATGCTCAGAAGGAAATTTTGGTGATGAAATAGGGATGTAGTTGATGAAAGCACATACAGAAAGCACAAACAGAAAACACATAAAAGTTAACATAAATACTGATCCTAGGTACCCTAAGAGCTAAAATGAGTCTCTTTCCTTTCATATCTCTCTCCCCCGCCCCCAAACACACACACACACACACACACACACACACACACACACAAATCTCTACCCCTCTAAATATATAAGCAATTAAGTCACATTAACTGGACTGTGTGTGATGAAGCAGCAACCTGTTCCCAGGGATATGGAAGGCCAGGGAAAGAAGTCATTCTTCATCAAAAAAATAGCCTCCAGGAAGCAAAGCAGCAGAACTCAAGTTATCCCTTTACAGTTTCAAACAGACAACTGTTGCAAAGTATATGAGAAGAGTATAGTGAAAATTAGAATAGTGAATATTTAAGTTCATGGATTCTGTTGTGGATCATTATTAACCCTTCTTCTTCCATTTAGATATATTACTGTTTGTATTTGTAGCCTTGTACTTTACAGTACATTTTTGTGCAGTGTTAATACATTGCCATCTTATGCATCTTTTAATCCTACCTTGCACCCCTTTCCTTCCTGCCTCCAAAGGCATCCCTTGGCCTCAGGGATGAAAGATCCTGTGATGATCTTCTGATATGTCAATGTAACTAGGCTACAGTCTCTAGCTGTTGTTATTGAGTTATTCTGTAGATGTGATTGAAGGTTACAATCCACAATCATCTGATTTACAGTAAAGGGGATTATCCTAGACGATCTGGGTAAACCCGATTCAAGAAATTGAGAAGAATTAAAAAGCAGGGCTGGGCATCTTTGAGAGAAGAAATTCTGGGTGCGAGCAGCAGCTTCAGTCTATCCTTTCCACTCTGTACTTCCTCACAGCCTGCCTTACAGGTCTTGAAGCTGCTTAGCCAGTTCTTTGTAATAAATCATTTCACACATATTTCATTTTGATTTCTTCTTCTCTATTTGAAATCTGAGCGATACAAATCTCATGGCAGAAATGCAAAGAAAGGCATTGTTCCTCAGGGTCTAATAGTGAATAGTGAATAGGTTTTTTGTTTTGTTTTCTTTTTTGTTTGTTTGTTTGTTTTTTTCATTCTGTGACAAGACCATGAATTTACAGTGGTTCTCTTAAGAAGTAAAACTCAGATATGACAAATTAGCCATGATAATGACAATAACCAAATTTGAAGAAAATTCAGGATATGACTTACGGCAGTATTTCTTCATTTTAAGAAGCATCTATTCACTTAGGGTCTTTTAAAATTTATCTTCTGATTTTGTAACTCTCAATTGTGTTCCAAGTTTGTGCAGTTCTCAATAACGTGCCTGTTAACTTGGAGACTGCTGGTCCATGGGTCACATTTAGAGTAGCAAGAACTTAAGGGAATTATGAGGACAAAGAAAATGTCCTGAATTCCCTTCCTTGATGTCTTGTAAGGCGGCAATATGTTAATAAGGCTAAAGGGAAAGATGAAAGCTGAAGGCTGCTGCCTTGCTCAAAATGTGAATTCCTGGAAGAGTTTTCCATTGGTGCAGTGCTCTGTCTACAGCTGCACTGGCAAAGAGAGGAAGCTGAGAGCTGAGGTGCATACTGGGATCCAAGATTTAAAATGTCTTTATACTTCTCTTCAGGGAATATAAGAATCCTGCATTCTCCTCTAAGATTCTTTCTGAAAGTCCACAGAGATACTGAAAATACGGAGTAACTAGTATGTGTAAGTAGGAACCAGAAACTTTGGAACTGAGACAGATATCAGGAATCTGACTCTAGTGATGGGTGACAATGTCAAATCCTGGCTGGAGAGGCAAGAATGGTGGAATCGCACTAATCAGTCTCAAGCACATAGATATGAGGCCTCTTTTCATTCAGCTTAAGCACAGCAATGGAAGCCTCCCTGAATAACCAACATACCAACTTGAAGAGGAGTTATGAGAAAGAAAATCTGAATCTATAAATATTCCCAAAGTAAGGAAAATTCCACCTTATCTCATAGTGTAGCATAATTCCATACAGGAGAAAGAGGTGAATTTAAACAATTATTAGGAGAGTTATGGGTATTATAACTCAAGGGTATTATGAGTTAAAAATATGCTTTACATATTGACCTGTAATCCTAATCAATATTTATTACCTTATTACTTAGAGAACTAGCAAAAAGTAGAATTTTGGAGTGAAGCATACTAAACTAGGCTTTGAATTGACCACATTGGTGTAACTTGATTCAAATTAGAATGCTGTTTCTGGAAATAGCAAAATGGATTATCTTGTAAGACCCCTGCTGCTTCAAACAACTGGAAAACCTAGATAATATTGTTTCAGAGAAAATATGTATTTGGAATTTCTAAGACCATGAGGAATTAAAGGCTTAAAATCTGGGGCAGATGGAAGGACCTGAGTTACACTCACCATTTGCAGTCTCTCCCTTTGATGCGACTGCCTCTGAATGTGATGTCTGGGAGACTCAGATACTTGGTAGAGCTCTGGAGAGATGTGCCTAAGAGGGACAAAAAAACCCCTTTAGGTTTAAAATCTGTCAAGTTAGAGAATTACTGGCCCAAACCCAATGTTCCATACTAAGTGTAAAAGTGAAGGAGAGTAGACCCATGGGGTCAAGAAAACCAGACTAGACCATAAAGCCACGTCTTTAGGTACTTAATACTAAGGTCTTAAATTAAATAAAACAATAAAATAGGGAAATGCATAACAATAACCATTATGGCAGATTTTAATACTCTTATTAGTAACTGATAGACTAATCAGGCAAAACAATCATAATAAAATATTTGAATAAAATAAATAATTGATCTAATTAACCTACATAGAATACTGCATCTAAAGGTTCAAAGCTTCATAATGTGGTTTCTTAGCCTACCTGGAATGGTTAGTGATGTAACCCATGTGCTGTGCTGTAATATAAATGGAAGGATTAATTCAGTATATCCCTTGTGTAAAGCAATCTGCATAATTATTTCTAGAGATTTAAAATATTCTTATTTATTTAGTAAATTTTGTGTTAAAAACATAATAAGATGAAGTCATGGTCTCTATATTTTTTTAGAACATGAGATATAACAGTTTTATTAGGCAAAATGTACCAAACAGGTGAGAAATCTCATGTATACATGTATGAACACACATACACATGTAATTAATAATATGCTGCCACCAGCACACACCTGTAATCCCAGCAGCTCCAGATGCTGAGGCAGGAGGACCAAAAGTTTAAAGCCAGCTTCAGCAACTTAGCAAGGCTTTCAGGAAATTTAGCAAGATCCTGTCTCAAAATAAAATACATTTTAAAAGGACTGGGGATATGACTTAGTGGTTAAGCACCTCTGGGCTTAATCACTGGTATAATAATAATAATAATAATAATAATAATAATAATAATCTGCCATAAAAATTATATTTTTAAAGAAATTTAATGATTTTAGAATATAGTCACAATCAATTCTTGAATAGAATAGAATAGAAAATCTGAAATATTAAATCCCAAGAGCATAGAATGATTTATTTCAATGTCGTCTCTCATCATCTATTTTGTGACTGACATATACTAGGCATTCAATCATGGAAGGCATTGCCAGAAAGGAGTAATGTTTCTCTTTTCTGTCTAAATTTTCACGGAGTATTGTCCTTTGTATTTTCTTCCTTGAATTAGAATTATTGTTAAGAATAAGATCCTTGATATTAACATACCAAGAAGACTGGTACTAAATTTAAACTGGAATTCCATAGAGGCCTCAAAATCTGTCTGTTACAATCTAGGTGTGAGAACATTATCCATTCACTTTCCTTTGATTAAAAAAGACAAAAGCCTTATAATCTATATATTTAATGTTCACAAAAATATAAAAGTTATTGTTGAGTAGCTAACTTTATCATATGCAGGCTGAAAAAATGCTCATCGGTAGAATTAATTCATCCCAAATATATAGTATTTTTAGCACTCTGGGCATCTCTTGATGCATACATCTTAAAAGGTTCTGCTTATTTCAGTGTTTCTGGGAGTGGATCAACTTACTGAATTTTTCTCTACACTGCTTTCTTTTATTTCCTTGCTTTGCCTGGGGGGGGGGGGGTCACTTATTAACTCAGAAAGAAAATAGCACCATTAATCCAGTCTACATAAGTCTCAGTGAAGCATTCCCTGTCATGCATTTTTGCCTCCCAAAGTGTTAGAGTACATCATATCCTTTGGATATTCCCTTTTGTGAGGGAGACATCTTCTAATTGAAGAGATTTATCATAATAAAACACTATTTCCTAACTTTTTATAAAACACCTACAAGGAAAAATGCGTGTCATGATATTTTTAAAAATGTCCTCTCAAGCAAATACAAAAGTCAAAAAATCAAGGGGAAGATAATCTTGAACGATAAACATAAACCTTGAAGTGAAACTAATGAAAATAATTATTTTTTTCTGTAAACAGAAAGTACTATTTTTGTCAATTGATTGTTTCTGTGTTTAGGTTTTCACCTTTTTGCTGGAGGCAAAGCAAAGAAATGTGCCACAAGCACAATGCTATTCCTCCATTCTTATGTACAGCATGTAAATACTGTTCTGTAATTGTTACTTAAATTAACATGTCAATCAGCAAAAAAAGAACAAATAACATGGGACTGAAAATACTGCTTGTAACAGCTTAGAAGTTGTGGAATAGGGCACAAGAGGCAAGGAGCTGCTGAGAATTAAGCAGACAAGCTCTTAACTTCCTAAAGATAACCAAGAAAGTATCTTTTATTAATGACTAAAAAATCAGTTCTCAGGGTGAGGTTGAAACAAATTGTAATTTGATTATTGTTAGCACAAAAAGATCTGGCAAGATGCAAACCTCACGAGTCAGCTCGGCTGTTTATTCAGGAACAGGGGGTGCAGGGATGAAATGGTGCCGGTGAAATGGTTCCTGGTGGAATAGAAGCCACCAAACAAAGAAAGGGACTGGGTTTTTATAGGTTATTTTTGAGAGGTGGTCTAGTGAGTACATCAGTTTGGGCACTTAGGAAACAGGTTTTGTGAGAATTTAAAAATTTGTCCTTACTGGGCAATATTTTTACTTGGAGAAGAATGGAGGGTTTTGGGTCAGTGTTCAGTGTTTATCTCTTTCCCTTCAGGGTCCTATTTTATTGTCACTGGGAAAGGATTTATTTGGGGAAGAATCAATGCTTTGGCTTCCTTTCTAGGGACTTCTTTCATTGGGAAGGAATGCACTGAGGAAGTTATCAATGTATGTATGTATTTTTCACTCCCTTTTCTCAGACCTCACTGTTTTTTTGTTTTTTTTTTTTTTTTCATTTTCCCTATCTAATAATTATAATACGGGGCTCCTCTCCACTTTGTTCCTTCTATCATTTTGGCTCACAAAATTGTCAAAATTCCATCAAGCTGGACTATAATGCCATATGGTAAAAAAATTAACACCTTAACTTCAAATATGTTCTGGTTCCCAAATACCTTTTGCTGTTTCCATTGTTTTTGTAGAGGTTATGGCTGCTCTTTTAGTTTGCAATATACAATTGTGGCTTAACTGGTACAATTTTGAGTGCTGCCTGCTGATACTTCCAAAATGACATTTCCATTGTTCGGAAATCCTGAAGCCAAACAAAACAGAGAATAATTTCCTTTAAATTTGAAATATTAATCCATTTCACATGCTACCCTTGAAGTTTTGTATTTCTGGAGCTTACAAAAAAATTAAACGGTAGACAGGCAAATAAAGTACCATGAATGGAAAGCTTTTGACAGATGAAAATTTCACACACACACACACACACACACACACACACACACACATGCACAAACACACAGACACAGTATTTGACATAATTATTTACATGGAAACTATATTGCTCTTAGAAAAGAGGGGGGAAGGGCTATGGTTGTGGCTTAGTGGTTAAGTGCTTGCCTAGTACATGTGAGGCACTGGGTTCCCTCCTCAGCACCACATAAAAGTAAATAAATAAAATAAAAGCATTGTGTCTACCTACAACTAAGATATTTAAAAGATAAAGAAAAATGGGGTGAAATAATGGAAGTGAATGTTTTAAAGATTTTCTCAATTTTATTTATTTTTTTGTTTTAGTCATCATTGTTCCCTTATTGTGACAAAAATACCTGAGAAAATAAAAGTATAAAGAGGGAAAGGTTTATTTTTACCAGCAGTGTTGTAGATTTCAGTCTATGTTCAGTTGTCCTATTGCTTTTGGGCCTGAGGTGAGGCAGACCTTAAAGGGCATGTAGTAAAGGAATTAGCTCCTGTATGTCAGTCAATATGTAAAATAGACATGAAGTGATCCAGTTTCCAATATCCACTTCCAGGACATGCCCCTAATAATCTAATTTCCTTCCACTGGGCCTCACCTCTTAAAGTTCCTACCACCTCCCAGTAGGGCCATGGGCTGGGACCAAGTCTTTAATTCATGGACCTTTGGGGGACATTTCAGGCCCAAAGCGTACCATTCACCATTATAGTCTGGTTACCAAAGGCCCATGTTCACCTCATAATGCAAAGTGGATTCCATTCACTTCCGAGGGTCTCCAATATTTTGAATCTATTAGCATTGCTTAAAATCCCAAGTCCAAAGTTTCCTCTGAGACTTAGGGTGAAATCAGCTGCGGGATCCTACAGAAATTTGAAACTTGTTACATACTTCCAAAATGGAAGAATAAAACAATGATGAGGAGAAATCAGAACAAAGCAAGACCAAAACTCAGCATGGCCAACATTAAATCCTGGTGCTCAGTGTCCAGAACCCAGGGCACACAGTAACAAGTTAGAATTCTGACTCTGCTACACACTTCCTGGCCTCCCCATTTTTCCATGGAAATCTTCCTAGGTGGAAACCAGGATCCCACAATGCTTGCATTTGCAGGGCCTCAAAACCAGCATTACGTAGATGATGTCAAGGTTTTCCCATTAGTATAACCCCTGTTCAGGACAGCTTGGATCATGGCTGTAGTGGCCTCAGCATATTTAACTGGCTGAATGCAGGGCAGACCTGGGAGCACAAGGCTTCTTTGGCTTCCTTTCCAGAAACATTCTGCCCTAGAAATATTTTTAACATATTCACATTTTGGCATTTCTGAACCTGTGATGGATGGGTGGTCATGCTGATTTTTGAGAGGTTCTCAAGGTATCTTCCTATTGCCCCAAATGCAAACCATTTGGATTCTTTTTTTCTGTGCTGATCTCATTGGCAATTACACCCTCTTGGTTGTAATTCCATTCCTTCTCTGGCCAAGCTGAGAATTTTTTAAATCTTTCTGCTCTGTTCACATTTGCTCTTGATTCTTAATGTAAATTTGAATAAAAGCAGCCAATCATATGAATGTTGTTGCCTAATTGTTTCGTGGTCTTGAAATTTCCTCTGCCAGAAAAATTAGTCCTTCACCTTTAGGCTTGGATTCCTACAAAGTTCATGGCATGAATAAGACTCACCCAGATTCTTTGTCCTTGTGTAACAAGGTTGGTCTCTAGTCCAGTTCATACCAGAATCCTCATTTCTATCTCAGATTTCATCATCCTGTCCTTTAGCATAGTATTCCTATCAGCATTCTGCTCCTACAGCCCCTACAGAATCACCCATTAAGCTTCACTGACAGCTTCCCCTCTCCTTTGTCTAACTCCTCCTCCACACAACTCTTTCACACTGTCAGGTATAAATACAGTCAACAATCCCCCTCTCTGTACTCATTTTCGGTGTTATTCGGCTGCCTTTCTGCACTGTAAGGAGATATCTGAGACAATATAAAGAAAAAAGGTTTATTTCAGATCACACTTTTGGAGGATCTAATCCATGAGCTTAAGAGGACCCTTTGCTTTGTGCCTCTGGTAGTTGTGCTGGGTGACAATATTTGGGAGCACATGGCAGAGCAACCACTTTCTTAAAGTCAGAAAGCAAAAGAGAAAAAGGAAGTGGCCAGGGTTTCACAATCCCTTTCAAGGTCACATCTCCAAAGACCTAACTTCCTTGCACTAGACCCCCTCTACATATTTCTACCACCTCCTAATAGACAAACCCTGGAGACCATGCGCTTAGCACACAGGACTTTGGGTTACACTTACCTAAACCAAAGAAGGGCCTCAAGTAAGTATTTTTAATTCCTCCATCAAGCTGATCACAAAGTTCCAATTGATTCCCTTAGCTACATGGAAACCTCTGTCTTTACGCTGTGCCTATGTCAAATAAGATAAAGGTCTTCATAACCTTAACTATGATAATCTCACTTGTCAAAATATTTCATGTGAGTTGAGAGAAATTTTTAGATGTGACTGTATAAAAGTTTCATCGTTTTATTTTTTTAAGAGGAAAATCAAAGGAACGGGAATAAAAAACTTTAAATACTTAACATTCTGACTGTTCTCCATTTTTGTTCGGAAACAGGGCTATCTCCCCAACCATGTTTTACTCTTTCTGACTATAAATGTCTCCTAGCTCAGGTCTTTATTATTCTCCAGCCTCACCCTTGGTTTTGTGGAACAATTTCATTCTCTTGTGTATTTACCTACTCAGTTTTATGGAAAGAAAAAGTTATTATCATCATGAAGATGTAGTGGGCATTTGATGGTTTCAATGCTACAATCAAAAATTTTATAACCTTACTATGAGGGAAAATTTTACATAATGAGACCTGCTGGAAAATAATCTCCTAACTGTTGCAGTGCAAAGCTCATATATTTGAAAATGAGACATGCAAACTAAGCCTATTTTTGTGAATTAAATATCTGCCGAATTGTCTGCTAGACCTTGGGGACAGGGGAGACAATGTTTGGCACTCAGGAGAGCCCATCCATGTCTGTTGGTGCTCTCTTGCTGAACTTTCATGACAAATGAATAAGTGTAGCAACCTCAATCTGAGTTTGGGTAATCAAGAGTACAGACCCTTCTGCTGACATGAATGCTACAAATTTTGTTACAGTTCCATCATTCTTTGAAGCTGTGTTCATTTGTAACAAAGATGTTTTTTTTCTTTTTTTTTTTATCTCTGTTGTTCAGGTCGTGTTATTTCTACTGATCTCTGTTCACTTTCAGTGACTCTGGAATTGGTTAGAAAATGTCATTGCTCATTGTTTTGAACTGAGGGAACACGGGGAAGACAGGCAGAGGCTTCCTCTTTCTCTGAGGTCCCTACAATCTGCTTAAATCAGATTCTCCAAAAACTCAATTGTCATGCATCTCTGCCCTGAGGAATCTTATCAACCAGTGACACTGGGAGGTTTAGAGCGCTCCTGACCAGCGTATCATCCATTCTTCTCCAGGTTGCTCTAAAACAACTCTTTTCTTCTTATCTGCCTAAGGAAATAAGGAGTTTTCACCATATGCTCATCCACCAAAACACTACTGACTTTCCATAGCGTGTTTCACAACTACCACCCGAAAACCAGAAGCCCCTATTCCTTCCTTTCTGTAGTTTGGGATGCTACATTAATGTCCATAACCTAAAATGGAGACTTCTGGAGCTCATGCAACACTATGCCCTTTTTGGACTTTCATATTTTATGAGACTCCCAGGCATTTGTAAATACTTAATGAAAATGCCTTTTGTTCCTGTTAATATGTCTCATGTCAATCGAATATGTCGTCCTCCTGGAGAACCCTACAACTCTGTCCTCTCTAACCTCTACTCTGGAAACATGCCTTTTCAGTAAATTGATATTTTCTCTTCCTCTTCCCTCTCCCTACCCTTGTCCCTGCCTCCTCCTGTTTTCTTTTGTCTTATAATTTTCAGTTGTAACTCTTTTATTGGGTTCATCTTTATATCTTTTATTTATTTGCTAAGGTTTTCTGTGTTTTCATTTATTTTAAAATTATACCATGACTTCTTTGAACATTGTTTTTATGATAACTGCTTTTAGTTTTTGTCAGTAATTTAACATTGTTGTCACATTGTTTTTGTCATCTGTAGAACATCTTTACTTATCTATATTGACATAATCCTCTTTCTTTCTACATGTAATAATAATAACTGTACCTTCGTGTATGTTTCTCTACTATATCCTAAATCTTGGTCAAATACTTTTGAGAATGTAGTTTTTTTTTTTTTTGCAAGTTGGTTACCAATTTACTTAGGCTCCAGTTACAAACTCTCACCTGCATTCTATGGCTTCTTCCTCCAATGTGATTTTATTTTTCAAATTCTTAGCAAGCATTATTTTGGTCTGTCTCATGTTCAGGTATGGGCCTTGGATACTGTCTTTTTTTTTTTTTTTTTTTTTTTCCAGACCTCAAATTCAGTATGTTGAATATGATCAGATCAACACAAGAATAGCTTTCAGGTAAGCCCAGGAGTCATAAGCAACTGTCTGTGGTTGTTTTCCTGAATTCTTCCTCCTCCCACATCTTGCCAGTACCAGTCTGCATGCTTCCCCTTGTCAGTTCCCTGTCCAGAAAGTCAGCATTCTGATAATCTTCTGATGCACATCCCTGTGACTGTGCCTGAAACAGAAATAAATGACTGGAGTACCCAGAATGTGGGTTTCCCCACTATCTTGGGACCACAGATATTTGACTTGAGAGGAGGGTTTGGTTCCATCAGAATTCTGTTTTGCCATTATTTGGAGACAATATCCCAAGGTTGGTGGGAAGTAACAGGATTTACTTACTAAGCTGTCTCTAAGCACTAGGATTTCCTTTTCCTTTTCTTCAAAAGAACTAGAGGACTTCTGTGCATATGTCGAATATTTTGGCTTGTGATGGGATTAGTTCAGGGGTAGAGAGGAGAAAAAATTAGGACACTCATGACCATTTAAGAGGTATTTTAAATTCTGATCCTATTTTGTTAATTAGCCTGGTACTATTTACTTTTGAATCTTGAAATATTTGGCTTTTGTATTCCTTCCAGGTTTTATCTTATGTCCTCTGAGAGACACAGTGTGCTTATTCTACTGTACCTTGAATAAAAACTCTAATATTTTCTCTTAATATATTAAGAAATATTAAAGAATGGCTATGGGATAATTGCCATTGCTGTAAAACAGGTTATATTGTTTCACAAATTTTTGTGTTATAATAAATACATAGATTGTATTTTTGGGAAATCAAATTTCCATATACAATGTTAAAAGACTCACTTAAAAACTGCTTGGATGGAAATCTGCTCCTGCTTCTGCTATTACCCTGAGCATCAGAGTAACCACTCACAGAAATAATTTTTTGACCAGGAGGGGAAAACAAATAAGAATAATACTGCCTTGGATTTGCAAATTTTTACTATCATAATATTATTAAAATATATATTTAACTACTTCTTATTTCTTCTTTTCTTTTTCTGTTGATGGCTTCAATGACGAAAGGAAGAAGTTTTTAAATTCAAGACTTAAATTTGTCTAACAGAGCAATATTTTTGAGGAATAACTGCTTGGAGAACAATTTGTTTAATAGGAACTTATTGAATTAACTTTGGCAGTCATATTGAATTTCCACATATGAATAGATACAATTAAACAATGAGTCAGAGGTTGCAAGGAACTATTCATAGGTGTAGATCTACAAGCTCCTTCTTGGTCTCCAGGGCTTTGCTTGGAGGTCTTGTATCTTACTTGGAAAATAGTCTTTTTTAGGGTTTCTCATGAAAAATTATAGGTCTTTCTGATCCATTTGAAATTTGTGGATTTTCCATTGTCTCCTGCCCATGGCACTGGGGAGTTTCTATTTCCTTCCTGACTTTACCAAATGGAACCACAGCTAACGTGAGTGAGAAATAGATGCCTGTTCTCTCATATGCTTAGCTCCTTCCCAGGCACACAGAGAGCAGAACTTGGAGCCAGCAGCTAACCCCTCAACCTGCTTTCAGCAAAACCTCCATATCCACATGTGTCCCAAGTCTTTCCATCTTGAGTGTTGTCATTTTACACACTTTTCTCCTTGGACGACTACTTTTATTATAAACTCTATTCACGGGCCTTCACTAATAGTCACAAATCATTAGCTAACACTCAAATGCTGAGTTTCTTAACTATGTTGTTTTAGTCTTACCTTTCCCCAGTAACTCAAATTCATGTTTATTTATTTAGTACTACGGACTGAAACCAGGGGCTCTCAACCACTGAGCCACAACCCCAGCACTTTTTAATTATTTGTTTATTTTTATATGAGACAGGGCCTCACTAAATTGCTGGCTTTGATCTTGTGATCCTCCTGCCTCAGTCTCCTGAACCATAGTAAATCAAATTCCTGATTTCTCTGGTCACAGTTTCTAGTATATCCTAAAGTTTCTTAAAAGTAGCATAATCCTAAGAGAAATGAACCATTTATTGCTGCTCATAATGAAACAACAAAAAATATCCCATCTTTTGCTTTCTAGTTCTTAAAGAAGCCACTACCCATCAATATCTGCCACAATTTAATTTTCTTTCCTTTTAATTGGAAAAAATACATCTAGAAGGGATAGGAAGTATCATTAAGATAGATAAACATTGTTTTAGCCAGTTTTTTTCTCTGCTATGACTAAAGGACCTGACAAGAACAATTAGAGGAGGAAAAGTCGATTTTGGGGCTCACGATTTCAGAGGTCTCAATCCATAGACAACAGTCTCTCCCTTAGGGCTCAAGGTGAGGCAGAACATCATGGCAGAGGGTGTGGTGGAGACAAGCAGCCTACATGATGATAAAGAAACAGAGAGAGGGAGATTCTGTTCACCAGTTACAAAATATAAACCCCAAAGGCATAACCCCAATGACCTACCCCCTCCAGCCACACCCTACCTGCCTTCAGTCACCACGCTGGTTAATCATATGGGGGATTATTTCACGGATTTGTTAATGCTCTCATAACCCAATCATCTCACCTCTGAATGTTCATGCATTGTTTCACACATAATTTTGGGGGGACACCTAGTATCTAAACCATAGCAGTCATTTATTCAAAAAAATCTTACTGAACTCCTTAAGGATATATTTTTATTCTTTTAATTCCCAAATATGATGATGAACTTAAAGAAGACAACGAAATTACAATTAAGAAGAGTCTGCAAAATCTGTCATAACTTTTCTTAAGCAACAACATCAAATATCTGTGCATAATACTTATTATTATTACTGTTTTAAATTTAAAGGGCATAGGCTTTGGTTAAAAAAAAAAAAAACTCCTATTGCCCATTTCTGTATGGTATACATATAAGACATTTTAAAACACAGCCAGAGATCCCAGTGTGTTAGTGCTTAAAGTCACAAGCAAGCTGAAATAAAATAAAACCATTTTCAGCAGAAACAGATTCTCTGAGGGCATGACTTACATGTCACACATCAATGTAAGCCAGGTCCTAGTGAACTTGCAGTGCAGGGACCCTTCTGCCAGCTCCTTTGGCTTCTGTGTTTTGTTTTGTTTCTAATAAATATTCATGTAAATTTCTTTCTACCTGGATCTACAAGAAATACATAATAGGTAACCTTTCTACACTACTTTCCCATTAAATGTGCTCTTTTAGGCACTTACTTTGAGCACTTACAGAAACTTTTGTGTTGAAAGTAATATGCATATTTCGTATTTTATCAGTGAATAAACTGATGCCCACGGAAAGTTTAAAGCATTATCTGCTTCTTACTAGTGGAGTGGGGAGAGGATCCAACTCATATTTCTCCAATTGTGGTGATCTTCACTGTTCTGTTTTGCTTTTGTTATTGTTTAATTTATTGTAACAACTGGAATTAAAATTAAATCATTGGATACTTGGTCAATAATGATGCTTTGTTTGGGTAAAGAATGTGAATAACTACTATTAAAAGAAAAGAGGAAAAAGTCAAATTTTCTAATGATAATTGAGGAAACTAATTTTTTTTTTTTCAGTTTTGATAGAAAAAAATCTTGGACAGCACTGTAGATGTCAGATAAAGCATCCAAGAACTACCATCACCAAGGGCACTGGTGGAAAAGTGATAGACATTAGGTCTTTAAAATGCAAATTAGATACAAATGAAAGAACACTATATTTAACATATGAAACCGATTCTGAAGTCTCCATAGCAACTGCTAAAACGTTAAGCATAAATTATGTGATTAAAGTTATCAAAGATAGCTTTCTTTCAGTGGAAGCACATTCAAACCAGATGATGAGCCTGGTTCTTTTTCAGAATTTCCTAGCAAGTACACCTCTGGATGATAATTAGGACAGTTTTTATCTCATGGAAAATCTGACTAATAACTTTAGAAATGAAATACTTTGCTTTAATATAAGTGGAATCTAGAACTAATCTCTGTATTAAAAAAGGGAGGCTTGTATTAGTTTGGCAGCTTGTATTAGATTGGTAGTTTATGATGATCCTACATTGGAAAAGGTAGGAACAGAAGCTCCTTATTTTACTACACCATTTATTGATGATCCACATACTTTAATTAATTTTATTCCTTACACTACTTTATATGAGTGTGCGTGTGTGTGTGTGTGTGTGTGTGTCTATCTGCGTTTCTGTGACAGTGTTAAATTCTTTTGCCTTAAGCAATTACATGCTAATGGTTTTGAAGGGAAACAGAATAGACCATCCCAAAAATATTCCACTTTGGCATCAAGATTGTTTTGAACCAGAAGTCAAACGTGCAGAAGACAAGAGAAAAGCTCTCTGACCTCTCCCTGTGTGCCTAAACACAAGGGCATATGTTTTCCCTCCCTGGTAAGACAAATGAAGGTTTAACACAGATGACTTTGGAACAATATCAGCCTGGAAGTGACAACCAAGGAGTCTATATATCATTTTTTACTAACTTGACTGTACCTTGTGTTTTGTGGTTTTGTGTTTACTTGCTTACAACTTGGTGTCCCTAGACGCTAAAGGTTCTTATCACTTGTCTAAAAATGTATTGTGGTTTTTGTTTTTTTTTTTTTGGTTGAAGATGCCATACAAAAGCTGGAATTCTAAGCTACTTCCTGAGGAATCATTTGTTCCCTGATTAACTCTCATGTACATTTAAGTATACATATTAATTAACTTTTTTTCCCCCTTTTCTTGTTGATCTGTTTTTGTTACAGAGATTCCACCTAAGAACTCATGAGAGTAGAGAGAAAATTATGTTTTCTTCGACTACAGTTTGGTTTCAGAGTCAAATAAAGACTATATTGAAAAGAATAAAAATCACTGATTCCTCGTGGATTTCTGGAGCATTGTTTTGTAAAACATTTTAGGCTTGATCTATTAAAGTCTAACTCTGAAACTGCAACACTTAATACATATTTCATGCAATTCTTTTGCCACATATGAACTCACCATAACTCTGAAAGTTTGTGTATATTTTTAAAGTATTCCATTGAGCTTTGAGAGGTCTTGACGGATCAGAGAAGTTGTCTAAAATATTTACCAACGTAAATAAAATTAGATGGAAAAGGTTATTACATTTGGGTCAAAAATCAGCTGTATAAAAATGGGCCAAATTGAACAACAATACTTTGTGTACCTGCACATTCCTTTTGTCAGTAGCATGATAGTTTGTTACAAAAGTAAATCAACAAACACAGAAAATATAGTTTTTGTTTTGTTTTCTTTTGTCTTCTTGGTGCTGGAGATTGAAGCAAGGTGTGTTGTACCTCTGAGCTTCATCCCCAGGCCATTAAAGTGTTGATTTACAAGACATGGTCTCACAAATTTTCCTAGGCTCTCCTCCAACTTGCAATCCTCCTGAGTCAGCCTGCCTCGTATCTGGGATTACAGGTATGTGCTACCGTGCCAGGTAACCCGGCAAGAAAAAAATTAATATAAGTGAAGAATGAAATGTTTATGTGGTGCTTTGTTTAAAAAAATGAAAGAAGAAATCACATAAAAGCTCAGATATATCTAGCAGATAAAGAACTTCCTTCCTTTCTCTACTGTTTTTACTGTTTTTAAATTGTCTTTTCACAGCATTTTTGGAAGAATTCAACATTATTGAGAACAATCAATTACCTATTGATGTATGTTTATCTCTTTTACTTTTCAAGTTGCATAAATTATCATATTAATAGTTCCACTTTCTTTTACTAAATTAGTTCGATTGCCCTTCCTTAGATACCTCTTCAGGGATGATTTTTTCACTCAGGGTTTGTCTTCTCATTGCAATCCTTCCTTCTCGATTCAAACACTGTTCTTTCTCCTCAATACTTTCAATCTTTTCCTTTTTTTTGGTACCTTTACCCTTTCTTTCTCTCTCATTTTTGGACAGTGCCTTGAGTTTGTCTTATACATTTCTCAATCACTTTTTAAAGTATCGGTTTTGCTTTTACTTTTTTGTCTGCTATTGATCTGAGCTGCCTTTCGTTCTTTCAATCTACATTCATTCAAGTTATCATTTTGCAGTATGCCCCTTCCTTGCTCATAGTTCCCTAGTCTTCCTTCATCATTGCCACTATTTCTTTATATTTTATTTTTCTATATTTTGATATTCAGAGCACGTAACAAGAAGGAATTGGTATCTTTTTCTTAATCTACATTAAGTCTTTATATATTCTGATTACTGAAATTTTGCATAGCTTGTAGTTCCAGTATGCTATTATAAATCTCCTTTCATTAATGTAGATTTTACTTGAAAATTTTTCACTGTCCTGTGACATATTATTCATCTCTTTCATTGCTAATACCACTTACAATTTTTATCTTTTCAGTGAGAGTTTGAAAATATTTTACTTGTACTTATGTGACTTTTAACCTGAAAGTTGTAACAGTTTCAAAAACTTTTTTCTCCTTTTTTGATGTTCAATGATCAAAATTGAATACCATAAAAATAAAATTGAGTACTGATAATTAGGTTCTCCATATTACCCAGATATTCTTCTTAGTCTTTTATGAGAATACAAATTCATAATGGTCCTATAATATGGGTCTAGTCATTACCCAAATTGTTGAGATGAGACAACAACTGTAGTAGTGAGAGATTGGACAATGTATGCACAAAATATGCAGAAGAAAGTTTGAGCCCAGGACCTTTGGATCTAGCTCACTCATAAAGACTCTGCCAAACCCTTTCTTCCATTTTAGGTATCTATCTGTCATGAATTTTCAAACCTTAGCTTTGAATGTATCCTGGTGTTCTGGCCACCTGCTCCATGATCCCTAAATAATAGTAGATTCAGAGTCTGTGATTAAGTCCCACTGGTTACTGGCTAGAGATATGCTGAATAACCCTGTAAAATTAGGGTGACAGGGAATTTGATTTCTCTATCACAGTCCTCCATAGAACTGTTTGCTTTTTTAAGTTATCATATTAATATTTGCATGTTCTTTCAGTACTCTAGTTGAATTGCCCTTCCTTCAAGTATGGTTTCTATCTGCTTTTTGTCTTCTCATTGCAATCTTTCCCTCTTAGGCTGAACACTTTTCTTTCTCCTCAATACTCATTTCATGCCCAATGTTTCAGATGTCCTCAAAATTTGTATACGTGAGCATGACAATACAACTCCATTTGATTCATTCTGTTGTTCTAAAACATTCAGACAACAGATGTGACAATGGTATCCATCGCAGCACCCCCATTCACCCCTACCATTTTGTTAACTCCCCCACACAAAACACCAACAACCTATACCATAGCTCTTGACATGTTGGCTCAGGGAATGTGAAAGAGAGGAAGAACCGAAGCATTTTCTTGTATATATCACATTTCAGAAAATATTGCTACTGAGACAATGTGCTAGAGACTTGTTTGGAAGCAGAAGCACTGTTAAAGATTAAAAAAAAAAAAAAAAACTCAAAAATCCACATTAGAGGTACACATGGAGGGAATCATCATTTTAAATTATGAATTTCTGTCAAGAACATTTGAAGAAAAATTTGCAAATGAGAAATACAGAGAACATAAATTAAGGTCTAAAATGTGACCATTAGCAATATGTTGATGCTAGATACTTGTTAGGAGAGTTGATGGAGAGACTGCTATATTTTGGGAAATGTTTCTCTCCTATTTTTTTTTAAGAGTTTGCAAATAATTAGCATTAATGTTTCTTTAAATTTGTAGTAGAATTAAGCAATGAAGACACCTGGACCTGGCCTAATTTTATTTTCCTTTTGTGAATAATTCTTTACTATTTATTAAACATCTATTCCAAATTTGTATTTTTTCTTGAGTCAAATTCTGTAGTTCGCGCTTTTTGGTAAATTTTCTATTTTATCTCTCTTATCTATTGTGTTGACATGCAATTATTCATAATACTCCTTTATTAAATTAACTAAATTAAATTTAAATTTAAATTTCAAATTTGTGCCATTTGCTATAAGTCCTTTTTATCTGGTTAAACAGAGTTTGCTTTTTGATTGGATTCGATTAGTGTTATTTTTATTTATTTAATGTTACATCTAGTTGGATTTGCGTCTGCTGTTGTACTTTTGTTTTTTATAAGTCTCATTTTATCTTCATTCCTCTATTTTCATTTACTGAATGCTTTTGCATTAAGTATATGTTACTAGGGTATTCTTTTATTTAGTTATTTTTTACCAAATGGATCATTTTCTGGCTTTTTTAGTGGTTACTCTAATATTTAACATATTCATCATAAGTTTTCAGAATCTACTTCACACTTATGATATCTAAATTCTAACATAATACTGACAAGCAATTCCCAAACAGCTCTATCTACCTTTTCCCTTTCTCTGGTATTATTTTAATATATAATTACAACTATATAGATGTTATAAACCCAAACATATATGTTCACAATTAATACTTCATATAATTATGTGTTTCTAAAGAAGCTGAGAACAGAAAAGAAAGCAGGTACATATTCATAGCTCTTGTTATATTAACCTTATTAATTAACATTTTGGTTTCTCTTTATTTGTCCTCCTGGATTTAGATTACCAGTTGGTCTCATTTAACCCATTAAATGTTCTCAGTTTTGTGCTTTTATTGGCAAATAATATTTCTAATATTATAATTAAAAATAAATTTTTTGTGCATATTGTTTTACACATCATTTAAAAAATTAGGTAAGATAAGAAAGGGGAATAAATACATATTTTCATAACTTTTTATAATTATATCATAATTATTATCTTTTCATTTTTTCATGTGATTTCAAATTACCATTAGGAGTCACTGGTTTCATTCTGAGAACTTCTCTAGTATTTCTTGTGCTTTCTCATAAGAAAAATTTCAGTTGTTACTTGCCTGGGAACATCTTTATTTTATCCTTATATCTGAAAGGTAGATTTGCTGGATCTCAGATTCTGTGTTGGTATTTTGGGGGGGTGTTTTTTTTCTTTTAAATGAACTCTTTTGTTGTTGTTTTCTAGATTTTTCTCATGCTCACCATTTTCATTCTGATGTATCTGTGTAACCTTTTTGAAGTTACCTACTTGGAATTTGTTGAGCTTTTTCCATGTTTAGATTCATGTTTCTTAACAGATTTTTTTTTTTTTTTTGGTCGTTATTTGTTTTCCTACTCCTTTCTGTTTCCTTTTTCTCATGGCATGCTCTTATGTTCTTATGCAAATACTAGGAAACTTAATTCCATGGCATCCCAGTTTTCTCTGAAGTTCTATTTGTTCTTCCTCATTCTTTTTGCTTTTTGTTTTTCAGAGTGTAGTTCTATCAAAATATCTTGAAATGTACTAATTCCCTATTTTCTTCAATTCAATTAACTTTTGCATCTCTCTAGTGAATTTTTCACTTGAGTTATGGTTTTCAGTAAAAAATTTCCTGTTTTTTTTTCTTTTTTTAATAATTTTGTTTCTATTGATATTCCTTTCTTGATGATATATGATCATCATAATTTTCTTTATTCTGTTGAGATTAGTTTCATTATTTTTTGCACATATTTGTATTGGATCTTTTAAAGTATTTTTTTTTTTTTTTGTTAACTCACATGTCTCCCTGTTTAATTTCACAAGCAGTTTCTGTTGTCCCGTGTTGTGATCTATGAAGATCAGACTTTTTTGTTTCTTTTCATATTTCACAAATTTTCTATAGAAACTAGATATTTTTAATAATTGTTGTTGCAACTCTGAATACCTCTCCTCTTTAGAGCTTGTTATTTTTATTTGCTTGTTTTTTTTTTTGTTTGTTTGTTTTTTTGTTTTTTTTTAGTGATTGGAAGGATTATTCTAGTGATTATAATGTAGAGATTATTCTGCCCTTTTGTCCCCTCAGGATGAATCCTGGAATGTATTTCCTCCATTGTTGCACTCTTGGGTATGGGTATAGTCACAAGGCTTGACAGCAGTTTTAAGAGGAGTTCTTTGAATATATCTTGACATATTATCCTTTTAAGCTTCATTAGCTGCAAGGCCGATTGTTCTGTTGTCTCCAATATGTATAATTAGAAAGCAGTATCTCAAAAGAGTTAGTTATGTTTTATTTTACTGGTGTGAACATGGAAAATATTTTCTTTGTACCTTTATTCCTTTGTACATGCTTTATGTTTTGCCTGAATGAATCATTTAGTGAAAACACGTGAGATAAATAAAAAAAAAAATCAAGGCTGTACTGTTGGCTCTAATGCATATGGATTATCACACTATGGATACTCCTTCTGGTTGGTTTCCTTTACTTACAGAAACGATGTCTGTAGTGTACTGCTTTTATGTGAGGCTCAAAATTTGATGTTCTAGATGTAATCATTTGCCTAGGGCAAAATATGTTGTCTCCACTTTATGTTGCAGTAAAGTATTTTGATAATTCCAGCTTACATGATTGAAGCACCCTATTATAACCACCTGATTCACCTTTGAAACTTCTCCAAATTAATTTTACATTTATAACTCATTTGAGTAGCTAATTTGGATTTCAAAACAAATTTATGTTAAATAGAAGTTTGCCATTAGGCCCTCTGAACATCCAAGTGTTTCCATATCAAAGCTATAAATAATATTAATAAATTGCTCCACATACCCAGCAATGACATTAAAATATGGAAATTTTCTTAAGATTGTATAAATTTTAAAAATTTAATTACGTTCAGTTACCATGTGTGGAATTATTAAATCCAATAGAGCTCTGTGTACGTGTTAGGTTAGGTAAAAGAGGTACAGCATTTTAAAAAGTGTGTGATATCACATATTTGCCAAAAATATCTCAATTAAAACCATTTATGAACACAAGGCACAGTGAAATGGTAAATAGGGTAAGAACTGAAAAATGCACCTTATGTTAGTGATCTCATGTTAACTGAGGTCTGTTTCGGGAGTAGCTGTTGTTGTTGTTGTTTGTTTTTGTTTTTGGTTTGGATTTTTATTTCTATTGAGGTTGAGGCCTATCTCAACCTTTGTTACTTTTCATGTTTTCCTACTCATACTATTTCACTTCCTCCAATTCAGACTACATCTTGGAAGACAGAAAAAATTAGTTTGAATATGGAATCCACTTTTCAGTTAGAATTGCATAACCGGCACAGGATCTGGCCCTGCCTCTTCTCCAATCTTATCTCCTACCACTCTGCCTGTGGGTACTCTTTCCTGCTTCTTGTCTTTGGGTTGTGCTGTTCCTTCTACCCAAACACTCTTCCCTCAGTAAGCTGAGTTCTCAAAGACACCATTTCATTGCTTCTGTGACCATCACAGCTATTACAGGTTCTTCACTTTATCCATGGTAACTCTCTAACTCAACACAACATTTTATTCCAAAGAGTAATTTCCATTAAACTTATTTATTTGTTGAACTACACACTACCCTTCTTTGCTCTGCATGGTGTCTACATCAGCATCTGTTCCTGTCATTTGATGTCCACAATAACAAGAACATTGCCAGATGTATATTTGATGCTAAATAAGATTTTCTTGTATGAACAAGTGAACTTATTTCGATTCCCACACCATTTTTATTATTCTGATGTGCTTTATTCCTTTTCGGTGAGTTCACCGATATTTTTGTGAAAACTTATTCAACTTTTCAAGTTTTCAGAATAAATGAAGTAAATTTTATTCCACCCTGGGCCTTATAGTGCCGAGAAGGGGATTTAAAAAGTCAGGAGGGTTGAATGTACATTATGTGAATCCTTTTATGATGTTTGATAATATTTAAGTGTTAAACAGCATATGTTGTAGATGTACAACCTTCTCCCTTGGTCTTTTCAAAACAAACAATCTCACCGCTGCAATATCTAGTTTACTGTGCTATTCCTGGATGATGCTTTTTGGCTCATAGTCTTCGGTGTGTACCAACATCACAGATGGAACCTTAATCAAAAGACTCTGCCTGGGCTGAGGATATAGCTCAGTCAGTAGCGTGCTTGCCTTGCAAGCACAAGGACCTGGGTTCAATCCGCAGCACCGCAAAAAAAAAAAAAAAAAAAAAAAAAAAGACTGCCTGCTACAGTCCTCCACTCTACCAACTGAGCTATGGACGAATTATCTCACTGATAAGTGGATGATGACACATAATGGGGGTTGGGAAGGGGGGGGCGACAAAAATGGAGGAAGGAGGGACTGTATAGAGGGACAAGAGGGGTGGGAGGAGTGGGAGGGGTGGGGGGAAGGAAAAAAATAACAGAATGAATAAAAAACTATTTCCCTATGTAAATGTATGATTACACACCTCTACTTCATGTACAGAGAAACAAGATGTATCCTATTTGTTTACAATAAAAATAAATTAAAAAAAAAAAAAAAAAAGAAAGAAAAGAGAAAAGAATCTGCCTGGCTACTAAGCCTTGAAAAAACAGAGGAAACTGAATGCACAGCACTATGTGAAAGAAGCCAATCTGAATAAACTATACACAGTATGTTTCCAGCTATGTGATGCTTCAAAGGCAAAAATATAAGTCAGAAGGTCAGTGGGGTTAGTGAGGAGGTAGAAATCCTTAGGCAGAGCATAGAGAGATTTGAGAGCAATGTGTGGTCCTGGAATGTGGGTTTGTGTCATCATACGTTTGTCCAGAGAATGTACAAGAGTTAAACCTAATGCAAACCATGGACTTTGGGTGATAATGGCATGTTTTTAGGTTTACTGACCTTAATCAATGTGCAGGATGTTGTGAATAGGAGTGACTATGCAAGCTTGGGGACAAGGGATATAGGAGAATTTCTCTATCTTGCTCTCAACTTTGTGTGACCCCTAAAATTCTCTTAAAAAACAGTTTTAAAAATTAAAGATGTATAGGAAAAAAAAAAAAAAAGGCAAAAGATGGAGGAAGAGCAAGAGGAGGAGGAGGAGGACAAGGAAAAGGATTCAGGACTTACCCTGGGCTCCTCTCCTTTGCTCCATTCAGCTGTTTGGGTGGAATCAGGGCCTCTGTAGGTTGACTGTGGTTCCATGAACACAGGAAGTTGAGAAACCCCCTTGTATATGATCATAGTTTCTTCACCAGGGGAATGCTATAGATTCCCTGCTCAGCTAGACATAGTCAGAGATGCTACTAACTGAATTCATATTCATTGAGGGTTTGGGCTAGGTTATTTTCAGTGGTATTTCCAACCCTAAGGTCTTAAAAACAGATGAACAACATTCTGAAAAGATATATCTGAAAACCCAATTGATATAATTTCAGTGATAGTGTTGTTAGGCACTATTGATCCCGAAGGTGACATTAGAAGGGTTTTTCATTCAAAACCCCAAATTTTATTTTTGAAGAAAAGTGCACAGAAGATTTAAATTTAAATATGTTCCTTAAGTCTCTACAGGCATCAAGCTACCTTGCTCAAGAATCTCTTGCTGATCCTTTCACTAATAATTTTAAAATTCTATGTCTGATTCCTGTTTCTTAGAAATATTATGCTTATATACCAGTTATGCGAAGCAGCATAGTGAAATAAAACCATGCATCTAGCTAATGCATTAAATTTCAAAATATTTAACTTTACTATTGGTAGAAAGTTTATGTTATTTGAGATTAGAAAAATCATAACACTCTCTATGAGATTTGTTACTAGTGAAGTATCCCATCGCTCTTTTCTGAGCTTAATCCTTGCCTCCAGATCTTCCTCATAGGTAAAATGTATGGCTGGTGTTTGATCTGGGGCTGGGGCTGCAGGCACTGGTTGTATTTATTTTCTGACTGTGCCTTGGAAACCTATAGATCGTTCTCAGCTGCTTGTCTTACTGCTCTTCTGTCAGTTTAAAGCACCAATCTATATACATGTATTCTGCTTTTTCACATTCTGATAACTAAACATTTTTGTAGGTTGCCTAGTGAACAGAAAAAGCAAGTTATAATTTGTTTTTCCTGAAATAAGTGTGATCTTTATTCCCTGAGCAGGGTTGAGCCTGTTAACAACCTTTCTCTTCATTCCTTGAAGAGGAATATCCTCAATATTAATTTTAATTTCTGCTTTTGAGAATGAGGGAGGAAATACAGTTTTGTTTTGTTTCTGTTTTAGTACTGGGGATCGAATCCAGGGGCACTTTACTGCTGAACTACATCCCCAGTCCTTTTTAATTTTTGTAGACTGGGTGTCATTAAATTGCTGATACTCCCCCAATGTTGGTGAGGCTGGTCTTGAACTTGTAGTTCTCCTGTCTAAGCTTTTCAGATTGCTGGGAATACCGGCATGCACCACCATCCCTAAAGAAATTTTTAAAAATCTGAATGATCTTTTTAAATCATAAAACATTAGACAAAAATATTGTTTTGGAGACAATAAATTAAATGGATTTAAAAACAAAAACATGTCCTTTCAATTTTTCCCACATGGCAAACATTGTAAACTTTCTCCCAAACTTCAGATTCTAGTGGTTCTCCCATCTGGGCTTCTGTGCAAGAAACAAAGGAAAGAAAATTTGGGAAATGAGAAGGTAAAGAAGGTAGGAGTAATCTGAGAAAAATTGGTGGATCCCAACTGTGATGGGTAATTTTACGTGTCAGTATCAAGGGTGTTTGGGATGGTGTTTACATTTAAATTAGTGAATACTGAGTAAAGCAGATTGCCCTTCATAATGTACTGAGTTGGCTTAATTTAATCAGTTGAAAGTGTGAATAAAATAAGAAGACTGATCTTTCTGAGGAAGAGGTAATTCTCCAGAAAACTACCTTTAGATTCTAGATCTGCACCAGTTGCTGTTCTTTGTTCTGCATCAATTCAAATTAGAAACTTTTTGGTATTTATAATTAGGTAAGCAATTTCCCTACAATCTCTCTCTCTCTCTCTTTCTCTCCTCTCTTCTTCTTCCTCCCCCATCTCTCCCTTTTTCTGAAAGGTTCTAGGGTTTCTGAACTTAAATTTATAATCCAACTTGATTTAAGGATACCAATGACTCTATTCCAGTAGAAGAAAGTCCATATTGTGATCGGACAATAGAGAAACACAAACTAGCCAATCAAACAGTTATAAAAAGCAATAACATTAGTGGTTATTTGCAAGAGATTGGTTGCTCCAATGTCACTGGACAATATGAAGAAAGAAAAGCATGAGCTCAGGAACTTGAATTCCCAGCTCACCCACCTGTAGGGAGACTCTAATGAAGTTGGGGAAACTGAGCCCCTGGGTTCAGACGAGTTCTTGCCATTAGAAATAGCCTCTCCACTTTCATCAGAAAAATCTCTCCACCTTCTTATGAAGATATTAACCCTGGATTACCTGAAAAAACCATAATGGTCTTCTCTGAGGCCATTAATGATTCTTTTCATGACACACCAACAACTCCTTTTTCCTTCTAGACTTCTAACCAAAGTCAGGTACCAGCAGTACCCAAAGGAAAGGTACAAAGTATAACTTATGAAAAGGTGCCCTACATTCCAAAAGAATTACTTACCATCATCAATTTATATAGACAGAAATTTGGAAAATATATATGGAAATGCATTTGGAGAGAATCCAGAAGACATGCCTCTCACCAGGACTGTGAAAAATAAATTTGTGAGCTACAATGTTTGAAGAGCTCTGTGTGACTGCTCTTCTCTGTAGGCCAGACATTATAGTGGAAACTGCAGCCTCTGAATTTGGAAAGATAAATGCAATTGGAGTAATTGAAATCTGGGGTGATAGGGAACAAGTGGTGGCACTCAATTCCCAAAGGCAAAGTGGCTGTAGTTATGGTAATGGACAGCAGTTGAAACAGCAATCTGAATGACACATACCTATGTCATTGCCTAGTTGATTCTGTTGCTCCTAGAAATGAAATAAAAGGTGAATATTGAATTTTTTAAGATTTGTGTAAACAGAAAAGTTCAAGGTCAAGTAAACAAGTCTAACCTGAATCATAAAAACAAGAAGTTGCAAACTCTGAACAATATTCCAGACTCCAGCCAGGTTACAGATCCAGAACCCTGGCATTCCCGTGAAGAAAAATTCTAATAAACTGTGAATGTTTCTATTGTAAACTTTCCCCTAATCTTTCCCAAAGGGACCTAAATGAGGAGCGGGTACAAGGAAATAATCAGAACTTTGGGGAACTACTAGATGTGAACTCTAAACTGACACTATTTCCAGGAGGTGCAGAATGTCGCTGTGGCCCATCAGTCAGTGTAGGGGCTTGTGGAGGTCAAGCGACAAGTGGAATTTTAGCTCAGGTGTGTCTCACAGTTTATCCAGTGGGTTATTTCCCAATAAGTGGTTATTTCCTCAGTTCCATGTTTCATAATTCGAATATATATACTCAGCAACATGCAAAATCCTCACATTGGTTCTATGACTGTGGAATGAGGACTATTAAGGTGGAAAAGGCGACATGACAGGCACTATAATTGCCTCTATGTGGAAAAGTAGTAAATCAAAAGCAATAATTCATCCCTGAAGCCATTGTAAGGATGAGTGCTACCATCAATGACTTGAAAGACATAGGGGTGGTGATTCTCTCCATATCTAAATTCACCTCTTCTCTTTTGCCCATGCAGAAGACAGATGGAACTTGGAGAATGACAGTAAGTTACTATAAGATTTTCTGAGTGGTGACTCTACTTGCAGCTGCTGTATCCAGATATAGTTCCCTTTTTTGAACAAATGAATATCTTTCCTGGCATCTTGCATGTAGCTATTTGCATGCAGCTATTGATCTGGCAAATAATTCTTCATGGTGATTTGTAAGATCTATCAGAAGCAGTTTGCTTTCATCTTGGCATGACCAGTAATATATCTTCATTGCTCTACCTATGTCATAATTTAGTTTGAAGGGATCTGGATTGCCTTTGCCTTCCACAAGATACCACACTTAACATTACATGGTCCATTACATTGATGGTATGATGCTGACTGGACTTAGTAAGAGAGAAAGCAGCAACTACTCTAGTTCTATTCACATTTGTGAGTCAGAGGATGGAAAATAAATTTGACTAAAATTCAGGACCTTTATATCTCAATGATATTTCTAAGAATCTAATGGTTTGGGGCATGTTGAGATATTCTTGGTAAGGTAAAGGATAATTAGTTCCATCTGACCCCTCCTACAACAAATGAAAACACACAATGACCAGCTAAGATGCTACAGAGTGTGTACTGAAAGAAAGTAGTTATAAATACCATCACTGACCATATAGAAAGAAATAAAAACCGTAAATTGTCATAATTTTATTTTTATTTTGCTATGAAGAAGATTATCTGAGTATATGTCTATCTACCATCATTATGCTCATTTTTTTCATTTTTGGTTTCTTCATCCCCTGTCATGTAATATATAGTGCATTTACTTTACAGGATTTTGTATTGTTAACTTTACATCATAGTATTAAAGTTGCAGGATATCAAGAAGGAAACAAAATATTAACCAATAATTTTTCATGTTTTGTTGGTTTGTCTGCAGATGGTTGTATCATATTAGGACAAGCATGAACTTTGTTATTATCCTTATTTGCACATTAAATATGGTTTAAGATGATGTACATCAAATTGGACATGGTGGTGCATGGCTGAAAGACCAGCGACTCAGAATGCTGAAGCAGGAGGATCGAAAGTTCAAAGTCAGCCTCAGCAACTTAGCAAGGCTCTAAACAATGTAGTAAGACCCTGCCTCAAAATTAAAAACAAAAAGGGCTGGGAATGTGGCTCAGTGGTTAAAAGCACCTGGATTCAATCCCCTATACAAAAAACAAAAACAATGCATACAATGCCACATTGACAGGCCATTAGACTCATGTAGTTTTATATATTTATGAATGTAATTAACATTTGAATCGGTGAACTTCGGCTTACAGCAGATTGTCCTCTACAGGAGGCCTTCTTCCATCAGTGGAAGACTGAACAGAGCAAAAAAACCAGCTTCCTTTACTCTCCAGCAGAGTGCTTTCAGACTTTGTTCCTACCATGGGCTGCCCAGGTGTCAGCCTTCATCTTTAAACTGCATCAACCTGCAGATCTTGGACACATCAGTCAGTTATTATTGATAATAACTATCTATATACGTATAAACATATCCTTTGGGCTCTGTTTCTCTGTGGAACTCTATGGCACCACCCCACAACCTTTCAATAACATCTGAATATCTCCCACTGAGGGATATTAGAAGAACTCAGATAATTATAATATGTAGATGAATTTGAAACTTCTAATTTTAACCCTGTAATGCACATGTTATAGTTTCAGAGAATAATGCCTCTATTTTCAAACCAAAAGAATTGAAAAATTTCTTAAGTATTTAACTCTTTTGTTAAACTCCTATGGTGACCATAAGACAGAAAACACAGATGGGTTAAATAAAAATAAAGAAAGATTTCTGGAGCACTACTGCCATAAATAGCAAGTGTTTGAAATCTATAGTTGCAAACTCATGTGTGTGTGTATGTGTGTGTGTGTGTTTGCAAGATTATGATGAAAGCCAATTAAACATTAACCAGGAATGAGATTGGGACTTCATGCTTTAAATGTATCAAATTTGAAATATGTCAAAACATTCTCTGGTTTAATTAAATTTTATCCAGTAACCATTTTGCTGTAAGAAGCTTATGTGTAATGTTGATAAAGGGAAATTTATTTTTTTATCAATAGTTGGTTAAAGGAAGAATACTAACTAATAAATGCAGTCCTAAACATTGTACTCTTGCTGAATCATTAAAGCATTGGATTCAATAGCAAAGAATACAGGCAGTGGGCCGCTGCCCACCATCACAATCTTGGTGGCTCTGTTGGGCGGTATGTCCTCCAGGCACCTTCAGGGCCGCCACCACCCGCCCTGGGACTCCCTGGCCAGGCTTCTCTTGTCCAGGCAGTGCCTGGTGCACCAAGAACTTCTAGCAATACCTAGGTGGAGGAGTTGGAGTCGTCATTTGAGGCTAGCTTTGCTTCTCTCGTGAGTCAGGATTATGTCAACTGCACCAAACAGGAAGAAATTTGAACTGGTGTTGAACAGTGTATCCAGAAATTTCTAGATATTGCAAGACAGACAGAATGCTTTTTTCTACAGAAAAGACAGCAGTTGTCAGTCCAGAAACCATAACAAGTTACCAAAGAGGATGTCTCTGAACGAAGGAATGAATTGCAGCAGAAAGATGCGCTGGTGCAGAAGCATTTGACAAAGCTGAGGCATTGGCAGCAGGTGCTGGAGGACATCAATGTGCAGCAGGAAAAGTCAGCAGAAGTCCCTCAGGGCTCCTTGGCCTACCTGGAGCAGGCTTTGCCAGGGAATGAGTTGGTGTTCATTTTGTTTCCACCTAAAACTTTTCCCGATTTTTATGAGCTGTTAATTTCTTGATTAGTTTATAAAATGCCTAAGACTTGGTGAACCGAGTGAGGTTTTGTTTTGTTTGTAGAAAAAAGTTTAGACTTAGTTTGATGACACAGATTCTTTCTTGATTTTTTTTGTTTGTTTTTAAAATTTTATATGACTTTCATATAGTTTTTTTTTTTTTTTTTCCATTTGTTAGTTTGTTGTTATCTGAGGGGGAAAATTATAATACTCCAGAATCAGGGGAGAAGGAGTTTGGTTTACAATTACTACCCATTCATGGTAGTAGAGAAAAATATGTAAATATACTATCTCAAGACTGCACTACCTCAAGAGGAGGAATCTAATGCAATGTTTGTAATGCTTCTATAGTAGCGCAGATATTTTGTAAATGGGTAGGAAAAAGGGTTAAAATATGCTGTCAGTGTATTAATATCACAGTAGCTCAAGGTGATGCAGCCTTTTGTTGAGGTAAGTTTATGTGTTGTGTGGTGTTGACTGTTTCGAGGGGAGCTGTAGGAGGAGCATGATACGCTAGATGCCTTGCAGTTACGAACCAGCAGACCAAGTCTCTAGCATGACAGCTGGGACACGCGGGTGAAGTACAAGGGGTTAAAGCTTGGTCTGATTCTTTTTCTTTTGAATTTTGTTTTGTTTCCTTGTGTTTTTGTTTTACTTTTTGGAGAAAAGGCAGTTTACATGAAGGAAGATTCTTGTTTCTGAATTTGATTCCAAGGGACTAGGGCCCTAGGGTGGAGCGTGATCTGCAGAGTGATCCTCGGCTACTGCACCTCCACAGAAAGCATGTGGCTCCTCTGTGGGGAAGGTATTTTGCCCTCTTGTTGGAGGAGGTTTTCCCTTCTCTGTTTTATGCTTCTCTTGGATTTCATCCCTTTATTGGCATAAGATTTGCTATTTTGCTGCCGCCATTATTCTGCCTTCCCCACACCACTTTACAACCCAGATTGTTAGCCCAGGAACCTCCTAGCCAGTAATTGGTCCAGACTGGTAGCCCCGAACCTCGCCAACCATTGGTCCGTTGTTAGCCCGCGAAATTCCACTACTTAAGAATAGCTCCCTGGCCATTTTCCCATTTTCTCTCTCTCCTCCTGGCTTTAACTCTCTCTCTTCTCACTCTTGCGCACAAGATCTCTCTCTCTCTCTCTCTCTCTCTCTCTCTCTCTCTCTCTCTCTCTCTCTCTCTCTCTCTCTCTCTCTCTCACCCTGCAGGGAGACACTCTACCTGTCCACATAGTAAGGTCCCTTGCGTTAGTCTGGAGTGGTTTCTGGGTGCTTTCACCTTCAACCAGTACAAACACTCCACTGTCTTCTGAGTACTCGGTAGTTCTGTGTCTGTGGCTATGTCCTGGTTTGTTTTATCCTCTCCAACCATGCAGATCCTTCCCCACATGTGTCTATATCCACTCATGTTCCTGGTCTGGCCTGGATGCCACCTAGTCCACAAAGCCTCCACTCCATTCCAAGCACAGGACTTATTTCTTCCACCATCTTGTGAGTTAGTGTATGGTAATTGTTTCTGTGCCCCTTGCTGCATTGTATGCTCATGGGAAATAGGCATTACTCCCCTTGAATATACACATGCATTTTATATGATACTTTGTACTCACTTTGTGTGTGTGTGTATATATATACGTATATGTGTATATATATATATAAGTATATATATATATATATATAAATAATATATTACTCATTTTGTTTGTGTTCTGTGAAGATGATATTTGTCTTGTGCACCTATGACCTGTGATGACCAGCCTGAGGTCAACATATTCCCTTGGTTGGAATGTATAAGTCAAAACTTAAAAGTTATTTTTTACTCATATGGGTTTAACCTGGTCATCTTATGCTATTTAGAATCTCTGATTGGCAACTTTAGGTTTCTTGATTAAAAACCTAAATAGACTAAGTTTGAAGCAGTCTTTCAATGATAAAGGTGTATTTGGTGAAGATAGGAAACTGTTTTACTTGGTGCTTAGTGAAAATGTTTTGAATTAATGTATATACGTTATTGTCATTTCTTTATATTAATTCAGAAGTTATCTGACAAATAAATAACAATTTTCAATAAAAAAATAGCAAAGAATACATTTATACCTAAGTTATCTTCCACGTGACTGTGCTAATCTTGAAACATGCCTAAACTTGAGTCATTGTCTTGACAATTTTGTGCTAATTTTAGATGAAGAGAAAAAAAAAAAAAACCTATGAAATAAGGACATATTCTTCTAGTTCATGCCCAACTCAAAGAAGAATTGAGTAGCAAAGAATAGTAACATTTTCTTATTTTTAACTAAAAGTTTTGAAGTTCTTACTGGGGTATGTTAGAGATCAAGTCAATTAATCCATTGTTTTTTGTATGTATTCTGGGGGAAATTTAAAGAGTAATAACTTTTTAATTCTATGTTGAAAATAATAGAGTCCTTTAAACAATATAAATATTTTAAAGTCAGGACAAAATCTCTGTCAATCTTACAGTGTTCTACTGCAGTGGGAAGTTTCAGGTACTGGTGGCACCCTAGACATTACCTGCTTTACACTTTATCATAGCCACTTCAGGAAATTAGTGAAAGGCCCTGAAGGCAAAGTGAATATGTGATTCCCAAAATAGTACATTTTTCACCAAAGGTTGATGCTAGGAGCAAACTTCTTGAGAAAACCAGCAAACAGTGGACATGAAAAGTAAATATGGTTCTAGAAACCAAAGTGTGGCTGTCTTCTATGTATTTATATTTTGTAACAGAACACCAGGTGCATGATGTATTAGCCATGCAAGTTGAATCCAGCATGGAGCCTAATAGAACAAAAGCAATTTGCCTTATCTGACTAATTAGGGCATAAATAATTATAATGATCAGTCTTGTAGAAAATAAAAAAGACTCATTAAAGGGAGGGTGTGAACAGGAGTGCAATGTTAATTTGGTTAACATGCCTAAACCCATATTGATTTTTAAATTGCCATTCTTGAATGTCCAAAGCTCAAGGATCTAGAAAAAAATGGCCCAATCCTCAGTGCTTACATGCTGCAATTAACCAGCTCAATTCTTTTTAGTGAAGTAGTGTTTTGGGTATATAGTTGGACATCAGAGGTTAGAGTTAATAAGCAATGAGATATTTATGATCCCTGTAGGCAAAGTTCTTTGAGGAAACATGGAGACTTGGAGTTAAAATGAAGCAGAGTACACCAGTTAAAGTTCAAGGAAAGTTGGAATATATTAGAATGGAATACCAAAGCCCTCCCAGAGAGACTCATCTTGGTTAGGTGACTAGGATTCCACCTGTGATAAAAGAGTCTTGATCTTCAACTTTCTAAGTTGGTTTGAATGTCAATCATTCCTATCAGGGTGACAGAGCCATTGTAGCTTGGCAGGATGATTTTCATGCTTTCTTGGAGCTCCACTGATAAGAAGCAAGCAATTGCTGATTATGTGCCTAGTGAGGGGCAGACAAGGAAAGAAGAAGAAAACTGAGGGTGCTCTAAAAAATAATTTTTCAACCTCTTATTTCCTCTTTTGTCTTAGACTGAAGATGGTAAAGTTATAATGTGAAGCTTAGAACTATCTGTTGACAGGATAAGTTAGTTAACTGGACAGAAGTTACCAACAGAAATAGAGAATAATGCATTTTAGAACCTGCCTCAAATAGGATGCCTACTTTTCCTGAGGCAGACACTTACTGCATTTTAAAATTGAGGTATATTTTCTAACATTTTCTTTTCTTTGATCATATTTTTCATTAGTCCAGCCATAAGGTATGTTTGGACTGTTTAAAGCCTACTTCACAGGGGAAGATGCTCTACCGAGGAACTTGATGTATAATAATGCTTCACATAAAATGGTTTATGATACTGTCTATTAGAAGAAAAATTCCCAGTAACTATTTGATGGGATTCTGGAAATATGAAAAAGTAAAACAGCCTTCTGGGGAAGGACGAAAATGGGCATTCTGTGGCTTTATGGAACTCACTTTTGAGAAGGAAGCAGGTTCTCTTTGGCAACCTGTTCTTCTAGTATACGGTTGCACAACCTGAACAGTTGATGTATTTTGGCAAGGGTTGTAAGCAGAGTGATACCAATTCTTACTAAAGAAGTTGAAGTCCATGTTGAGAGCTCCCATCTGGACCATGATGTTAAAAAGATGGTCTAAGAAACAAGTGCCTTTGTATTGGCAATGTAAACAGAGAAATGATCAAATACTTAAAATCTGGCACATAAAAAATAGCGAGAATATTTATCATTAATTTTTATGTATGTATTTGAATGACTGCTTTAACTTGTACTGTGATAGATCAATAATGAGTATCAGAAAAAAACCCTGACCAGATTTTCTGGGATTTAAAGACCAGAATGCCATTGGGGTTTGATTCCTGGGCAAGATCCGACCAATATCAGCTAACTAAATGCATTTAAGAACTCATATGGTTCAGCTTTTATGGTCGTTTGTTCCATCTGATGATATGTTTTGTTTATTGTCCCAAATAGGTTGTTTTGATCATTGTCACTCCTGTATTACTGCAAGCCTGGAGTAGAGGTATGTAGGTGAAGTTTTTTATTCTCCATGATTATGCTCTTAAATTGCATCCTAGGAGCTTGAAGAGACCCACAAACAGTGCTTCTTAAATTTTAAGGTGCACTTAAATCACCGGGAGATTCTGTTAAGATGTAGAGAATGTTCTTAGCATGTAAAAGTCCCTGGGTTCACTCCTCCACACACAAAGTAAACAAATAAATTTTTAAAAAAGAAAAGAAAATATGGGTTCTAATTAAACATAGGGTTTATTCTGCATTTCCTGTGGGCTTCCAGATGATGCTAATGATACTCACCTGTGGATGAAGCAAGTACTCAGCAGGCAGGCCATGGTAACAAGTGCATAGTCCCTTTTTCCTACTAAGTACAAGCTAATTTGTTCTTTTAAAAACACACATTTATTTATTTTATAGATTCTTATCCTATATCAATATGTACCAGACACTGTTAGGCACACATAATACATACATGAACAAGAAAGCCCCTAATCCCGTTTTCATGGAACTTACAATCTAACATGGGGAGATAGATAATGAACAATAATTATAGTAGATATGTAAGCTATATAGTATGACAGGAGGTCATCGATGCTGAAATAAAATACAGAGATGACTAAACAACGTCAGGAGTGCGGGGTGGAATGCAGGTTGCACTTCAAATAGGTTGGTTGGAGCCTTTTGAGCTTTGGGAGTGAGGAGGGATATTTGGACTCTGGATATACAAAAGCAAAACTCCAAGGACTTCTTGATGGATTAGATGTGAAAAGAGAGAGAAGGGGAGGCGAGATTCTAGAGGGAATTGATCCGGATGAAAGTGTCAAGCCTTGGTAAATGAGAGAGGCAGTCTATTTCTTTTATTTCTTTCAGGTTTGTGCAAATATTGAAAACACTGAGCAACACAGAGTGTTCTGAATCGCCCACTCAACAGTGCCTGCTATATTTCTGTAATATTTTGCATTCAAATTCTTTCCCTTTTGTTGTGTTAATAAATTATTTTATCCGAAACTCTTAACAGATGCCATTTTAAACTCTAAGTTTGGACTATTTTCTCCACTCTTTTCTAACTTTTAAACATTTGAGGATTATCCTATTTTCCAAACCTGAAAATCAGTTTCTGTTAAGAAAGACCTTAAAAAAAAAATGTGATTTATTCAGATAAATTCATTTGAGGTAGTTCATATATTAAATGTTCTCATGCAATTAGTCTCTGGAACTTGAAGGTCCCATGACAATCTGACTAATGGCAAGTCAGAGGCAGAGTGAAGCATCCTATAAAGGTTATAATTTGGTGCACTCAGAGTGAGTCTTAATAAATTCTGTTACAAAATTAGAAGTTACAGACTGTGATCATCTATTCAGAGACTTAAGAGTTCACGGAGGTAAAATTGTCTGGCAAACATACTCTTACCTTCCAGTTACTCTGGCAGCTGTAAGTCACTGGGGTGAACTAAATGCTTACTTTTCAGTCTGATAATTTGGATTCAGTGCCCCTGGGATAGACATCCAAACAAGTGGGCCCACAGCCTACTGGAAAGCATCTGTTATTTCTTGTGCAACACAGCCTGGGTAAAAAATGAAAAATGGCAACAATGAAACCTCCCTCTCATTTAAAAAAAAAAATTGAACAAATTCATACTCTCATTCATCTAGTGGTCCAACTAAGCAAGTGTCAGAGACCAGCAATAATTCTCTAAGGTATAGGGGAGTCTTATAATGATGTGGATGTTTTAAAAGAAGAGCAAAGTCATAAAAGATAAAGTAGGAAGCTGCCTTTGTGAAATATCTTGAAGGCAGGAGAGTTTGTAGATGGAGAATCCAACTCCAAAGAGTTGTTCAGAGCACTAAGCTCACTTCCCCACCTGACCTCCCAACATGCCTCCTGTCCCTAATCATCTACCTGGAACTGCATCCTCATTGTGAGAGACTGTGCTTTAGTTCTGCCTACACAACTTATTCTTTGCTGGGGTTTTTATCACTGATGACTTAGTGTAATACCCAAAGTATCACAAAAGAATGTATTGATGCAATTTTAGCTTTGTGGCCCCACAAAAGGTTTTGGATGACTGTCATTTACTATGGAATGTGGAAGCATCTATATTGCTCTGGGGCATGAAGATGGAAAAGAGAAACTTATGTTTCTTCAATCCTCAGATGCCCCCCTAAATTATATACTGCACTGTATAAAAGAAAATTTAGTTAAGAGTAAGCTTTTAAAAACCATTACAATTCAAAAGCATTAAATGCCCATCCATAGTTAGAAAAGGAAAATATATGTTCTGAGTCCTTGAATGGAGACCTTCACCCTAGCTGACCAGTGACACTTCATACAAATAAAATTATCATGTTCCTTAAAAGATGTCAATACCACAATAATGAGCATTCTCTTATTCCCTGGGCAATGTTTTCTCACTTTTCTGAGCACAGTGCACTTGATCTGTATCTATGGTGTTACAATTCTTATTAGCAGCATCACAGATATTGTCAACTGCTTGCCATGAAGTTTTCCCCTAGCATTGCAATCCTGATCACACACACACCCTGTTTGAACAAACATGATTTAATTTTCAGAACTTGCCTCTGCTCATGCCATTAAAACCTGCAACAGAAGGGATAAACCACTGCCCATTCCCATACCTAACAAAATCCAACAAGTAAAGTCCCGTTACTAAGTACCAAGGAAAAGCCTACAGGTAGGTGGGAAGGTCTGTGTATTGATAAGAAATGTGTTTCTTAGGGGAGAAGCAATACAGAGCAGTTATTCAATAGTCTAGCTAAAAAATTAGGCCGCCGAGATACAGAGTGATGCTCCATCACTCACTAGTTGGGGCAAGTTATAGAATTGCTCTGAGTATTTGTTCGCCTGGCTGAAAACCAGTGATAAATGTCTATGCATGTCATAGTGTGGTTGTGGGAATTAAGCAACTTAGTAACTTATAAAATGTTGAAAATGCTTGGCACAAAATATGCAAACAATAAATATTATCCACTGTATAACCTATTTTCCATGAAATTGTACAACGCACAGGAACTTGGGATTTTTATATTTTGTCCACTGTGATGTCACCAGAACATAGTGTGTCTTCCTTGCAGCAAATGATCAGTAAAGACTTAAGGAAAAAAAAAGAAAACAATACTGGTTATTGTTTTATTATTGACAGGGGCTTATATTTTCACATATGCAAAACTTTGTTTTAAATAATTTAAGGACTTTTGATTTCTGCCTTCAGAAACTTTAAGGATTTACAGGGCATTATCAACATAATCCTCTTCTATAAAACCACAGGACTCATTAAATGTAACTTTATTGGGGTATTTTCCAAATGCATGCAAGAGAATTAATTAATAGCTTCATAGTGACATGTATGAAAAACCTGCATTGTGCAAAATCACACAAAGTAATACATTCATCTCCTAAACGTTGCTCTTGAAAGTTAGAATGCACCATGCTTTTAAGAAGGAGTTAGTAGGGAAAAATTTTACTGACAAGGATAGCAGCCTTCTGTATTAGAAGATTTATTCTGTCCAGACCAAGACTAAATAAGGCTCTGTCAACATACCACCAAGATCTTAAAAACAGAAAGATCAAGAAAGGATGTCACAGAGTGAGGATTTAATTGTTATTAGAGTGGGGGTGAGTGATATTTATCAGAAAAAGCAAATATCTTTTTAATATTTTTATTTTATTAATTTTTTTTTTTATTTTTACAGACTGCATTTTGACCCTTTGTACACAAATGGGGTACAACTTTTCATTTGTATGGTTGTACACATGTAGATTCATACCATTCATGTAATCATACATATCCATAGGGTAATATTGACTGTTTCATTCTACTATCTTTCTGTCTCCCACCCACTCCTGTCCCATTTTCCTCTACACCATCCAAAGTTCCTTCATTCTTTTCTTTTCTTCCCCTCCCACCACCCCCCTTGTTATATATCCTCATCCACTTACCAGAGAAAACATTCAGACTTTGGTTTTTTTGGCTTGGCCTATTTCACTTAGCATGATATTTTCCAACTTCATCCATTTACCAAAAAATGCCATAATTTTTCTTCTTTATGGCTGAGTAATATTCCATTGTGTATATCCCATATATTTTTTCTGAAATGAAGATAAAATTTATTACATAACAATAGAAATTTTTATGTTAAATGCTGAATTTTTTATTCATAGATTTTTTATTATTATTTATTTATTTCAATTAAAAATAATAAATTTACATAGGGCAATATTGTTTGATTCATTCTGTTATTTTTTCCCTTCCCCCCACCCCTCCCACCCCTCTTTTCCCTCTATATAGTCCTTCCTTCCTCCATTCTTACCACCCTCCTTATCCCTAACACTAAACCTAACCCTAACCCTAACACTAACCCCTCCTACCCCCCCTTATATGTCCTCATCCGCTTATCAGCGAGATCATTCGTCCTTTAGTTTTTTGAGATTGGCTTATCTCACTTAGCATGAAATTCTCCAATTTCATCCATTTGCCTGCAAATGCCATAATTTTATCATTCTTCATGGCAGAGTAATATTCCATTGTATATATATGCCACAGTTTCTTTATCCATTCATCAACTGAAGGGCATCTAGGTTGGTTCCACAATCTGGCTATAGTGAACTGAGCAGCTATGAACATTGATGTGGCTGTATCTCTGTAGTATGCTGATTTTAAGTCCATTGGGTATAGGCCAAGGAGTGGGATAGCTGGGTCAAATGGTGGTTCCATTCCAAGCTTTCTGAGGAATCTCCATACTGCTCCAGAGTGGCTGCACTAATTTGCAACCTCACCAGCAATGTATGAGTGTACCTTTTTCCCCACATCCTCGCCAACACCTATTGTTGCTTGTGTTCTTGATAATCGCCATTCTAATTGGGGTGAGATGAAATCTTAGGGTAGTTTTGATTTGCATTTCTCTTATTACTAGAGATGTTGAACACTTTTTCATATATCTGTTGATTGCTTGTACATCTTCTTCTGTGAAGTGTCTGTTCATTTTCTTAGCCCATTTGTTGACTGGATTATTTGTATTCTTGGTGTAGAGTTTTCTGAGTTCTTTATAGATTCTGGAAATTAGTGCTCTATCTGAAGTATGATTGGCAAAGATATTCTCCCACTCTGTAGGCTCTTTCTTCACATTACTGATAGTTTCCTTTGCTGAGAGAAAGCTTTTTAGTTTGAATCTATCCCAGTTGTTGATTCTTGCTTTTATTTCTTGTGCTATGGGAGTCCTGTTAAGGAAGTCTGCTCCTAAGCCAACAAGGTGAAGATTTGGACCTACTTTTTCTTCTATAAGATGCAGGGTCTCTGGTCTGATTCCGAGGTCCTTGATCCATTTTGAGTTGAGTTTTGTGCAGGGTGAGAGATAGGGATTTAGTTTCATTCTGTTGCATATGGTTTTCCAGTTTTCCCAGCACCATTTGTTGAAGAGGCTATCTTTTCTCCATTGCATATTTTTGGCACCTTTGTCTAGTATTAGAAAGTTGTGTTTATTTGGGTTTGTGTCCATGTCCTCTATTCTGTACCATTGATCTACCTGTCTATTTTGGTACCAATACCATGCCGTTTTTGTTACTATTGCTTTGTAATAGAGTTGAAGATCTGGTATTGCAAAACAATCAGGGCAGCAAATGAGGAGATGAAAGAGCATATCCCATATATTTTTTTTACTGATGCATTATAGTTATACATAATAGAATTCATTGTTATACATCCATACACAAGGCATAATCATATAATTTGGTCAGTATTTTTCCCCAATATTACCCTTACCCTCCTACCTCCCTCTCTTGGTACCTCTCTTCTACTCTCATTTTTATGAGATTTTTATGAGATTCTCCCCACTACCTTTCTTTTCCCTTTTCCTCTCAGGTTTCCATGTGAGAGAAAGGATATGAACCTTGACTTTCTGATTTTGGCATATTTTGCTTAACATGATGCTGTAAATTTCCATCCATTTTGGAATGGCAATGGCACAATTTCATTCTTTTTTTATTATTTTTATTTGGCTTTTAATTTTTACAGACTGCATTTTGATTCATTGTACACAAATGGAGTGCATGATTTCATTTCTATGGTTGTACACAATGCGGATTCATACCATTCGTGTAATCATACATGTACATAGGGCAATGATGTCTGTGTCATTCCACCATTTTTAATACCCCCCTCCCTCTCATTTTCTTCTACATATTCTAAAGTTCCCCAATTATTCTCTCATTCCCCACTCCCAGCCCCATTATATATCATCCTCCACTTATCTGGGAAAACATTTGGCCTTTGGTTTTTTTGGGCTTGGCTTATTTCACTTAGCATGATATTCTCTAATTCCATCCATTTATTTGCAAATGCCATAATATTATTCTTCTTTATGGCTGAATGGTTCCACTGTGTGTATATACCAGAGTTTCTTTATCCATTCATCTGTTGAAGGGCATCTAGGTTGGTTCCACAATCTAGCTATTGTGAACTGAGCTGCTCTAAACATTGATGTGGCAGTGTTACTGTAGTTTGCTGATTTTAGGTCCTTTGGGTATAAACCGAGGAGTGGGATAACTGGGTCAAAAGCTTTGTCCATTCCAAGTTTTCTTAGGATTCTCCATATTGCTTTCCAGAGTGGCTGCACTAATTTGCAACTCCACCAGCAATGTAAAAGTGTGCCTTTTTCCCCACATCCACACCAACATCTATTACATCTATTATTGTTTGTGTTCTTGATAAAAGCCATTCTAATTGGAGTAAGATGAAATCTTGTAGTTGTTTTAATTTGCATTTCTCTAATTACTAGAGATGTTGAACACTTTTTCATATATTTATTCATTGCCTGTGTTTCTTCTCCTGTAAAGTGTCTGTCCAGTTCCTTGGCACATTTATTGATTGGGTTCTTTGTATTTTTGTTCTAAAGTTTTGTAAGTTCTTTATAAATTTTGGAGATAAGTGCTCTATCTGAAGTGCATGTGGGAAAGATTTTCTCCCACTCTGTAGGCTTTCTCCTCACATTCTTGATTGTATCCTTTGCTGAGAAAAAGCTTTTTAGTTTGAGTCCATCCCATTTATTGATTCTTGCTTTGATTTCTTGTGCTTTGGGAGTCTTATTGAGGAAGTCTGATCCTAAACCAACATGATGAAAATTCGGGCCTACTTTGTCTTCTATTAGGTGCAAGGTTTCTGGTCTAAACCCTTAGCCACACTAATGAAGAGAAGGAGAGAAAAAACTCAAATTACTAGAATTTGTGATGAAAATGGAAAGATCACGACAGACACCATTGAAATACATAACATAATTAGAAGCTACTTTGAAAATTCATACTCCAACAAAATAGAAAATGTTGAAAACATTGACAAAGTTTTAGAAACATATGATCCTCCCAAACTGAATCAGGAAGACATACACAATCCAAACAGATCAATTTCAAGCACTGAAATAGAAGAAGCCATCAGAAGCCTACCAACCAAGAAAAACCCAGGACCAGATGGATTCTCAGCTGAATTCTACAAGATCTTTAAAGAACTACTGATACCAATACTCCTCAAAGTATTTCAGGAAATAGAAAAGAAGGGAACCCTTCCAAATTTATTCTATGAGGCTAGTGTCACTCTTATACCAAAACCCGACAAAGATGCATCAAAGAAAGAAAACTTTAGACCAATATCCCTGATGAGCATGGATGCAGAAATCCTTAAAAAAATACTTGCAAATCGCATACAAAAATATATTAAAAAGATAGTGCACCATGATCAAATGGGGTTTATCTCAGGGATGCAAGGTTGGTTCAACATCTGGAAATCAATAAATGTAATTCACCACATCAATAGACTTAAAGTTAAGGATCACATGATTATTTCAATTGATGCTGAGAAAGCATTTGATAAAATACAGCACCCCTTCATGCTTAAAACACTAGATAAAACAGGAATAGTAGGAACATACCTCAACATTGTAAAGGGTATCTATGCTAAGCCCACAGTCAACATCATTCTTAATGCAGAAAAACTGAAAGCATTTCCTCTAAAAACTGGAACAAGACAGGGATGCCCTCTTTCACCACTTCTATTCAACATTGTCCTTGAAACACTTGCCAGAACAATTAGACAGACCAAAGAAATTAAAGGGATACATATAGGAAAAGAAGAACTAAAGCTGTCACTATTTGCTGATGACAAGATCCTATATTTAGAAGATCCAAAAAACTCCACTAGAAAACTTCTAGAACTAATAAATGAATTCAGCAAAGTAGCAGGATATAAAATCAATGCGCGTAAGACTAATGCATTTCTATTCACAAGTGATGAATCCTCTGAAAGAGAAATTAGGAAAACCACTCCATTCACAGTAGCATCAAAAAAAAAAAAAACAAAAAAAACCTTGGGAATTAATCTAACAAAAGATGTGAAAGACCTATACAACTATACAATGAAAACTACAGAACATTAAAGAAAGAAATTGAAGAAAAACTTAGAAGATGGAAAGACCTCCCATGTTCTTGGATAGACAGAATTAACATTGTTAAATGGCCATTCTACCAAAGGCACTATACAGATTCAATGCAATTCCAATTAAAATCCCAGTGACATTCCTCACAGAAATAGAGAAAGCAATCATGAACTTCATCTGGAAGAACAAGAGACCTCAAATAGCCAAAACAATCCTGAATAGAAAAAGTGAAACAGGAGGTATCACAATACCAGACATTAAACTATACTACAGAGCAATCATAACAAAAACAGCATGGTATTGGCACCAAAATAGACAGGCAGACCAATGGTACAGAATAGAAGACACCGAGACAAAACCACATAAATACAGTCACCTCACACTAGACAAAAGAGCCAAAAACATACAATGGAGAAAAGATAGCCTGTTCAACAAATGGTGCTGGCAAAACTGGAAATTCATATGCAGTAAAATGAAATTAAACCTCTACCTCTCACCCTACACAAAACTCAGCTCAATATGGATCAAAGACCTAGGCATTAGACCACAATTTTATTCTTTATGGATGAAAAGAGTTCATTGTGTATATATACCACATTTTCTTAATCTATTCATTCATTGATGAATAGCTAGGCTTGTTCCATAATTTGGCTATTGGGAATTGTGCTGCTGTAAACATAGGTATGCATGAGTATTATGGTACAATGACTTTAATTCTTTAGGATAGATATCATGGAATGGTATAAGTGGGTCATATGGTGGTTCCATTTCTAGTCCTGTGAGTGACCTCCATACTGATTTCCATAGTGGTTGTACTAATTTACAATCTCACCCTCAGTGTAAAATTGTCCCTTTTATACCACATTCTCTTCAGCATTTATTATTGTTTATATTCTTGTTGACTGCCATTCTAGCTGGAGTGAGATGAAATCTCAATATTGTTTTGATTTATATTTCCCTGATCGCTAAAGATATTGCACATTTTTTCATTTAGTTGTTTACTGTTTCCATTTACTGCTCAGTATTGTTCTTTTGAGAAGTGTCTATTCAGTTCATCTCCTCATTTATTGATTGAGATATTTAGTTTTATGGTGGTAAGTTTCTTGAGTTCCTTATAAACTCTGGATATTAATCCTCTGTCTGAGGAGTAGCTAGCAAATTTTTTCTCCCATTCTTCACACTTTTACTTTGTTTACTTTGCTATTGAGAACTTTCTTAATTTGTTGCCATCCCCTTTATTATTTCTTAGTATTATTTCCTGAACTTCAGGAATCCCGTTGAAGAAGTACTAACCTACAACTGTTGAAATGTTAACTCTGTGTTTTCTTCAAGGAGTTACAAACTTTTTGGTCTAAATTTCAGGACTATGATCCACTTTGAACTGACTTTTGAGATGGGTGAGAGAGATTTAGTCTTCTTCTACATATAGATAACTAGTTTTTCCAACAACATTGTTAAACAGGTTGTCTTCTCCAATGTAGGTTTTTGACACATTTGTCAAGGATCAGGGGACTGCATTTGTGTGAGTTTGTCTATGTGTTTTCTATTCTGTTCAATTGGTCTTTATGTCTGCTTTTATTTCTGTGCCATACAGTTTTTGTCACTATCTTTCTGTAGTATAATTTGAAGTCAGATATTGTGATACTACAACTTATTTTTTGGTTTCTGCTTTTGTTTTGCTTAAAATTGCTTTGGCTATTGTAGGTTTGTTTTCTTCCAAATGAATTTTAGGACTGTTTTCTAGTTCTGGTGAAGAACATCATTGGTATTTTGATGGAGATAGCATTGAATCTGCATATTGCTTTTAGTAATATGGTCATTTTAGCAATGTTGACTCTGCCTGTCATGAACGTTGAAGGTCTTTCCATCTTCTAGTGTCTTTGATTTCTTTTTTCAGTGTTATCTAGTTTTCACTGTAGAGGTCTTTCACCTCTTTGGTTAGATATATTCCTAAGTAATTTTTTGTTTTGTTTTGTTTTGTTTTTGAGGGTATTATAAATGGTATTGTTTTCCTGATTTCTTTCTCAGCATACTCATTAGTGTTTAAGAAAGCTATTGATTTTATGTGTTGTTTTTGTATTCAGCTACTTTGCTGTATTTATTAGCTCTAGCATTTTCTGGTGATGCTTTTTGGACATCTAAGTATATAATCATACCTTCTACAAACAATGACAATTTGACTTCTTCCTTTCTGGTTTTTATTCATTTCATTTCCTTCTTTTGACTAATTGTTCTGGCTAAAATTTCTACTACTGTACTGTAAAGACGTGATGAAAATGGAAATCCTTGACTCATTCTGGATTTTAGAGGAAATACTTTCAGTTTTTTTCCATTCACTATGATGATGTCTTTAGGTTTTTCACATATAGCCTTTGTGATGTTGTTTCTTTTAAACCTAGTCTCTTCAGTGCTTTCTTCTTTTATCATGAATAGGTGCTGAATTTCCTCAGTCTTTTCTTCTATTAAGCTGGCTATGTCCTCAATTCTGTTTATGTAATGAAGTATATTTATTGTTAAATCATCCTTGCATCCCCAGAGTTAAATCAGCTTGGTTATGGTGTACAATCCTTTTAATGAGTTGTTTAACATGATTTTCTAATATTTTGTTAAGGATTTTTATATTCATGTTCATCACGGACGTTGGTTTGCAGTTTTCTTTCTTTGATATGTACTTATCTGGTTTTGGTAATGGGGTAGAACTGGATTCACAGAGTGAATTTAGAAATGTTCCACCCCTTTCTTTTCATGGAATAATTTGAGGAGTGTTGGTATTATTTATTTTTTAAAGATCTGATTGAATTCAGCTGAGAATCCATCTGGTCCTGGGCTGTTCTTTGTAGGAAGGCTTTTTATTACTGCTTCTATCTCATTGCTAGTTATTAGTCAATTTAGGCTTTCTATATTCTTTTGGTCCAGTTTTAGAATGTTATATGTGTCTAGAAATGTATCCATTTCTCCTAGATTTTCAATTCATTGGAGTATAAGTTTGCAATGTAGACCCTGGTGACTTTCTGGATTTCTGTGATGTCTGTGTTGATATCTCTGTTTTCATGTCTGCTTTGTGGATCTTCTCTCTTTTTCTTTGATTAGTTCAGTTCAGGGTTTTTCATTCTTGTTTATCTTTTCAAAGAGTCAACTCTTTATTTCATTGATCTTTTGTATTTTTTACCTATTTCACAGATTTTGGCTCTAATCTTATTTATTTCCCTTCTTCTATTGGCTTTGGAATTGATTTGTTCTTGTTTTTCCAGGGCATTATTTTCTAGGTGTGTGATTTGGCTGTTTATTTGGGATCTTGCTAATGTTCTTATGTAGGCACTCAGCTATATTTTTTCCTCTTAGAACCGCCTTCGTAATATTCCAGGTGTTCTGGGATGTTGTGTCACTATTTGTGTTTAAGTCATCTGCTGAGGAATTATGAACTTTAGGAAGTGTCATGTTACCTTGATTTTTCATATTTCTTGTATTCCTGTGCTGTGTTTCGTGCAGCTGTTGGGATGGATTTCTCTTGTAGTTTTATTTTAGAACTTTTTAGACCACAGCCTTCGCTTTGTAACGTGTTCTTGGATGTGAGGTTATTGTGAAATTTTTCAGTGTTTTCAAATGGGTTTTATAGTATAGTTCACCTGCTAGCTCTTTGGTGATAGTGTGTTTTGATGCAGTGCATATTGTGACAGACCTTGAGGATCCCACTTTTCCTATTGGTCTCACAAGAGTGGGATTCTTCTTGTAACTCTTGTAGATTTGTGTTGTATATTGCAGGGTATATGGGGTATACACTCTCTGATTTCTCCTCTCTCAAAACAACTTTGTATATTCCAAAGGGGTAAAGGAGCAATCTGGATTGCGACCTGTTGTAGGTATGGTGTCCAGAGCCTTTGTGTAGTTCTGTTTTGTAGAAGAGGATGTCCATGAATGGGACCTGAGGGTATCCTACCCCGAGACAAGTTCAAAGTTTTTGAAGGTATGTACATCAAGGTACTCACTATGATTTTTTGCAACCACACAGGGTAGCATCAGATACTAAGAAAACAGAAATGCAAGATAGCAGAGACATCCCCTTTCTAAACTTCATGGTTGGTAAATCAAGGCAAGGAACAAAATGCCACCACAAAGAGTAAGTTTTTCATAAAGCTGCAATTTTCATTTTGAATGCATGGGACATATTAAGTATACATTTCCTAGTAAACTTTAGAAACTATTCTTTCACTCAGTGTGCCAACAAGTGGTCTGAGTTGTCCAAATGACTTATATTCCCTGGAACTAAGGGAGGAAGATGAAGACTTTATGTCAATAGAGCTGATACCTCTTACCCAGTCACCCTGGATAGTAACAAGAATAATTTCCTTGAATATAAGCATTGTTACTCTTTCAATGTTTTTTCTGGGTCAGTTTTATTTTATCAGGTATCTGAGTTTAATCTCCTTTCTCTGTAAGCTGTGTGATTGCTAACTTCTTTGTGTTGACTATTCCAAGCCTGGTGTTAGATGTCCTGTGGCTACTGCCCTCCAATTGATCATCACCATAAACTATCTGCTAACTCAGAGCTTATATGCAGTCATTGAGATATGGGTTATTTCCTGATACACTAATAGAGAAACAAGTATGTATCTAAATGCAACAGGGAATATTCCAGATGCTGTTAAGAAGATATTTCTGAAATTAATTTCTTATTTACAAATGTCAAATGTCAATAAATTTGCCTTGAGCATGAAATGAAAACTTTACCCTACAGTTCAGAAAAAGGCATCTTTTACAGGGGGCTTAAGTCATTATTCCACATTTTTATTCATTGGAATAGTGTATTAGAATAGGTAATAACAGTTTGGACTTTCCACTGTCAACAAACAATTACAGGTTGGCAGTGGTAAATTCTGACATCTTGGAAATACAGTTAGTTGTTTGAGGCAATCTACAGAGTCTTTGTGAAATATATTTTTAAGATATTGCCTTCAATATCTGAGCAGGTCACCTGCATTTTTCTTAAAATGCAATGTTATAAGTTTTGTATGTCAGGAATTGTTGGTCTCAGTTTACTTCTTTTATAAGAAGTAATTTTCTGTGATAAAGATTTGGTAAGTAATTAGATACTTTAAAAATAGCATTGTTTATACAGGTAAAGGCATTATTTATAGAGGTTGAATTATTTATATGTACAAAAGAGAAGACCAAAGTGAAAATAATGTTTGGGGATTAGTAATAGGGATGATATAACTAGTAATCAGTGATCCGATTATGGCCAATAACAGACTAGATAAACTGACTTGGATTAATATGGCAAACTGTGGCTTTTTAATAGTCTTTTTGGAAGTACTGCTGATTCTGCAAATAAGATCTTCAGAGTGTGACAAAATACATGATTTATTTATTACTATTAGAAAATGGTTTGACTGGTAGACCTTAGAATTTCCAAATGCTTCCCAGGTATAGTCTGAAGTTATAAACAAGGAATGACTTAATGTCTTAATTGATGATTCTTCTAGTCAATTGACAGGGTAATGAGGTAAAACTTCTTTATGCACAGACTTTCAGAGGCAATGTATTATAAACTATAAATACCAAGTAATGAGAATAACAAACATGAGCCATTGGAGCAACACCCAATGGTGTGATGTTTCCTTCAAGAGAATTGTCCTGTGAAGCAAAAGATTAAGAACTGTGGATGGTCCAGGAGCTCTTATTAGGGATCCCCACAACAGTGGAATCACTGAATGTCATTGCTTTTGTACCCAGATTTCAGCAGTGCTGTGCAGCAGGTGTGTTCAGCCCTGAGTGATCTGTATACTGCCCCAGGATGGAGGGTGTGCACTAGACAAGTCCACAGTTGAAGAGACAGATGGGGCAGAGGCTAGCACATGTCTGGATGAGGAGTGATCATGATCCTCTCCAGCTGTGTGGGGAAAGGACTGGGCCTGGCGGGGACATACATGCTGCCTAAAGGGACATTGTCACCCACAATCATGCTCCTCCTGGCAAAGTGTTTATTTGCTTAAAAGTTTTTGTTTGCTTGGAAAGATATTACAAATATTTTCTACCTCTCCAGAATTTATAGTTTTCTTAACAACAAGAGGTTTTATTAATTAGCACAGGTATTGTCTGAGTCCCAATTTTTTCCAACAACCAAAATAATGACTAGCAGAAGGATATATAATTATCAGAATAATGATGCTCAACTGATTTTTTAAATTCCATTTTTATGTTCTTTCCCTCACTTTTTTTTTTACCCCCAACCAATGAAAGGCAGGTAGCATTAATGCTGTGATCAAAAACTGGTTCTTCTACTCTTTATTTATTAAGATGAATTTTTTAAACTGCTGGGGAGGAAGTTCAGTGGTGGAAAACCCCCAGGCCCAATCTCTAGTAACACACACACACACACACACACACACACACACACGCGCAGGCGCACACGCACAGAGATTTCTAAAAGCACTGAATTATTTAAAAGCAAATTTTGCACATAGAATCAGAATATGTATTTGTGGAATGATTGCATAGAAAACACTTATATTACTCATTGAATTGGATATGTCTCTATATTCTATGGCACTCTCTGAAATTTTAGTTTTTTAGAAAATATAGTTCTTTGAAATAAAAAGAACTACCAATGAAAACATGGACTAACAAAAAAATTCAGTTCAGCATATAAAACTATAAATCTATAAAAGAATAAACACCTGACATTTAAAAAATTAGTGGGCTAATGTGTAATTTTAGTTTTTTAGAAAATATAGTTCTTTGAAATAAAAAGAACTACCAATGAAAACATGGACTAACAAAAAAATTCAGTTCAGCATATAAAACTATAAATCTATAAAAGAATAAACACCTGACATTTAAAAAATTAGTGGGCTAATGTGTAAAGGCTAGCACACTTGGAGTTACCTACTCACATTGGCTCTGGAGCTTTCTATCGTAACTACTCCTGTGATACTTTGCTTCTGGCTGTCAGGAAATCACAGTTTCCAGCACCTTCAATTCAGGATTCCAGCCCCCAGAAGTGTGGAGAATTAATTTCCGTTGTTCAAGCCATTGAGACTTGTGGATTACTGCCGCTCCCAGCCCGGGTTGCTCCAAGTGGCTCGCCGCCGCTTCTTGCTCTTATGGCCCGACCAGTGGGACAAAAGACACTTACTCTTCAGAAGTTCATGAAGCAGCTTCTTCTTTATTCAGATAACACCCTCAATATATAAGCAGACTCATGCATAAGCAATTGTAACCAGATATGTCCATCCAATCCTGTTAAAGGTCAAACGATCACTAGCTCAAGTATACATGTAAAGTATATCTGTCCACGCACTAGGCGGCTGAACTGATTATTATACAGCCAATTGTAAACACTTGCTGCCTTTCTCCAGGCATAATCAGGACGCCCTTTGCTTTCTGCCAGTCACCATCTTTAGATGCACGTGGTATAACCCTGGGCCCTGGGTCTCGCCCCCCACAGACACTGCCATCAGTATTACTTCTTCCTTCCTTCCTTCCTCCCTACCTTCATCCCCTTCTCTTTCTCCTACTCTCTCGTTTCATGCCTTACCTAACCAACTAATACAAGTTCCCAACACAGTGTTCTTTGAGAACATGCTACAGTGTCACTAAAACATGAAAGTCAAAATAACAGAAAGACAAAGTTGAATAAAGGTAATGATCAAGTAAATTGCAACACGTTTTATCTTCTTGAGACTACGCATCATTCATGAAGTGATCCCTCCTTTTGTCCAATTTCTAGACAAATACAAATCTGTATCAGAGCTTTTTACTCTCTTACAATGGTCCATTTACCTCTTCTGGTAACTACACCAACTTTCAAAAACATAATTTATACTATGATTATCGCATGTAAAGGTAAATTTCTCCAAATTTACTTCTAAGAAAATTCCGGTTGCTAGCCTCTCACTGCTTCAAGCTCCTTTAATTTCTATGTGCCTTTGTGTGCCAAATCTGATAAGTTAGATATTAAGTTACTGTTTTCTGTCTTGTGTATTTCAGTTCCTCCTTTATAACTGCTACAATTTTGGATATTGTTTTTAAATCTGTAAGATCTAATTTCTAGTCCTTTGATTTTTCTCTTCCAATATGTTGCTCAACAAATTTATTAAAATACAATGTCAATTTTCACATTTATATTTGTAAATAAATCATCAAGTTATTATTTAATTCGTTGACATGTTTTGTCATGTATTATTGAAGTTTTCATTTTTTCACTCATAGAAGTATGTCAGTTTTTTTGTTAATTTTTTAAATCTCATAATTCAAAAGTCTCTGGTCAAAAAAAAACAGATTTTTTTTTTTGTTTGTGCTGATCCTATCTTTATAATTTTTGTGCTGAATGGTGAATTCCTTTACTGCATTCATTTTATGTTCGAATGGTTTGAGGAATAGGGTAAATGCATGAATTTTTAAAGAAATTTAAACATTTATTCTCTTAATCACATTTGGAAAATATTAATTTGGAGCTATTTTACATGTTATTTATTTTGTTTGTCTGTTTTTCGTTTGCCTGTTTGTAGAAACTGCAAAAGCATTGTGGATGCAGGTTCTCAACTCACACAAGCAATCACTTGGGTGGGGCTTTCCAATGGCCATTGTTTACCCTCCATTATCTAGGGCCACAATTTGAATAAGAGAGTTTCTTTGATGCTTCTCTTTGTGGGATTATTACTATCCTTCTTATTATTACTATTATCATTATTATTACTGTTTGTAGTTTTATTGTCATCTAGGGTGTGGATCACTCCAAAATGGCAGATTTATTTGGGGTTTCAGATAGAACAGCTGCTCATAGTCATTATACACAGAGCGACTTCACATCATGATTTACCCTTGTGTTAATGGATATTATCAGATTTATATTTGTTTTGTTCTGGGTTTTTAATTCTTAAAGATTATTTTTGGCAGATTCCAGAAAGTTGCTGTAGTCTTGGTAGAAATTTCCTTTATACTTATAGCTTCTGCTATGATCTGGTTGAATAGTATGTGGGGTAATATTTGAGACCAGGAAAACAATTCTTTTAGTACCAGATTAAGTTGGAGAAATGACCTGCTCACCTCTTCTGCCCTTCTAGACCCAACATAGTACACATGTAGTTTTATGAACAGCATGCTGGGATCTTTCTGACAAAATAAAACACACTCAGTCATAAGAAAAGAAAAACAGGATGCGTTATTGTGAGGACTCCACTACTAGAAAAAAATTTTTTTTTCAAAGAGTGAAATAACCATTTTATCTCATGTCATCAGTTGCTACAAATAGAAAATCAATTAATTCTATAAAAGGATTGATTTTATTTTTCAGGCAATTCATGAAAGCTTTGGGATGTTTATGCTGCCCAAGGTGAAATAGTATTATTGTGAATGTTTTTATAAATTCAAATGAAAAGCTCAATACTGTGTTTTATAATAGCACATCAGATTCAAATACAGACTTTGGTGATTCAAAGCATCAAGGAAAAGAATGTTCTTATTATATTAAGAAACTTTTGGAGTAGAAATGCACTTGAATTGGTTGTTCTAAGATACAATTCATGCTGTGTCTAAGTCAGCTATGCTAATCTACCAATGAAAATAAATTCTAAGATTGTTTAAAATATTTAATACACACACACAAACACACCCCTCTGTAGACCAACTACGTATCTAACAAATGTCTATTAAAAACTAATGCTAAGTCACATACAAGAATAGATATATAACAGATCATATAGATTGTCATATCTATCTATATATTTACTTAAACATATATGTATGTTAAGATGGAAGGAACATACTTTCTTTGCTGGCTATCAATAAATTTTCAGTAAGGTAAAGAGCTTTAAAAGCTCTTTTAACAGTCAGCCTAGGTGACTACCATGGCATTGAACTATATTTAGTAAGAGTCCTCTAAAATCTGTTCACATAATGTTTAAATTCTGTTGGAAAATTGTAATAAAAGCATTCACTAACTGAAGACATACGTTTTCAGCTTTAGAAAGTATATTAATAGTAAATTCTGCAAAGAAGAAGACATTAAAATTTCCAAAAATAAGTGAGGTGCTGACTAATTTTGATAACAATAGCTTAGGTGATACACAGTGTTGCTTTCCTTTAAATGCAGTATATAATCTCTCAATGTTTGGAAAACCTCTGACAGAACATTTGTGATTAATTTAATCATTTGTTTTCCATAGTCAAATAGAATGAAATTGAGAAGGTTTATGACTTTGCAGATTCTTGGTGAAATGTGCAACAGAAGGACAAATGGATAATAACTCTGATGAATTTTGTTGTGTCATACTATATGTGAAAGAGAAGGTCTCCAGAAAGGGAATAAATAAATATATTTGTGAAAATATTTGGACTAAAATATTTTTATATTATAATACAAGCATGTGCACACACACACACACACACACATGCACGCACACACAGAGCACTGGGATTGCAAATGTCCTCCATTTAGCATATTTTTCCCTGTTGTTCAGTATTGTGATAAAAACACCTTTTCTGTGGTCCACAGAACAGTCAATGAAGATGTCAAGATTTTCAAATGTGTGTTCTATAAATGGTAAACTTGAAGAGGTTCATGGATAGTTTTCCCATAGTTCACCTTAAAAAAGGCAAGAATATGTTTTAAATTTTACAATTCTCAGAAATATATCCACAAGCTGGTATTAGAGACACAGTAGCTAACGACTGAGCATATGTTTGCTGAACTAGCAGAAAAGGCTCAACTGCATCATCAACAGTTAGGAAAAATAAAATAGTGCAGATAAAATTCTCAAGAAGTACTATATGTAGGCAACAAAAAGAAAATTAGGAATAATCCATGAGACATTTATAAGTAAAGTAACGGAAATGTAAGTGTATGGAATAATAGGAAGGGACAGCAGAACCCAGAGGAAATATGTCCACGAGTCTCTGAATGTGTGTGAGACCTTGGATGATCCTGGGGCCTGAAATTGAGCGTTGTTTGCTGCCACTGCTCTAAGTCAATGTGTGTTCAGCTAAGAAATGGATGAAATGCATACTTACTCAAGTCAAGCAGAGAGCCCCAAATGTGGCAAATTATTTGTCCTAACTCTCTCTGAAAGAACATGCCCAGTGGGCTGGGGAGATAGCTCAGTTGATAGAGTGCTTGTTTTGCAAACACAAGGCCCTGGGTTCCATCCCCAGTACAGCAAAAAAAAAAAAAAAAAAAAAAAAGACAAGCCCATGATGCTCTCACCTCCTAGCTGCTCAGCCAAGTTTCTCATTCTCACTCTGGTTCTTGTAGCCACATCAGCAGTAGGAATGACTACTGTGGCAACAAGAGCAATAATGCATATGACAGTATGATAGTATGTGAATTCAGGTGGCTTGAGCTTTACTCTTATGACAAGATCATGTGTGAAGCTCTTAGAAATCATTAGGAGACAAGGAAAAAAGAAAGGAATCAAGCAAAACTGGCTGTTTATGCAAAGGAGTCCAAGTTAGGGTCTGGGAGTGTAGCTCTTAGCATGTGTGAAACTCTGGGGTCAGTCTCCAGCATTTGGTGGGAAGAAAAAGGAGAACAAGTTAATCTGGACAAGATTCAGATTTAATCTGGAAATGACTAAATTTCCTTGAAAAAATTAGGCATTCTCACTATTAAAAATTTATAGGAGCTCATAAGAAAATTGAACTTAATTTAAATTATATATTTCTTTACATTGAGGTACTTCTGTTTTATATTTCAATTCTCTATATGTTTGTGTGTGTGTGTGTGTGTGTGTGTGTGTGTGTGTCTATGAGACAGAGAGAGAGAGAGAAAGAGAGAGAGAAAGAGAATGGTAAAATTAAGAGATTCTTCATGTGATGGGATTTCAGGGAAACTTTATTTTGTATTTAATATATTTACTCATATATAATTTATCTACAATGTAAATACATAGAATTTATAAGTACAAAGAAAAGTAAATGCTATTCTTAAAAATAAAAAAATAAAAATGTATGGCTTTGGAGGCTGAGGTAGGAAGATTGCAAGTTCCAGACCAGCCTCAACAACTTAATGAGGTTCTAATAAATTTAGTTTAGACCCTGTCTCAAAATAAAAAATGAAAAGGAATAGGCATGTAGCTCAGTGGTAAAGAACCCCTAGGATCAATTCCCAGCATCCCAAAATAATAATAATAATAATAATAATAATAATAATAATAATAATACAAAAATCTTGGTCCAGTTTGGCATATTAAGCCCAACAGAAGCAGCACATGTGTTAAATTTCACAGGAGCCTGAGTGTCTGAATAAGTATCTGCTAAATTGTGACTTGATTCATTTCTGGCTGATTTCTGTCCTTGCTTCCTGGCTTTTCTTATACTTGTTTTTCTTTCATTTTGGAAACCTATTTGATTGACAGTCCTATAGAAAATTTGATTGAAAATCTCAATAATATATATAGGACTTGTATGGTAGCTGCCAGGGAGAAAAACCAATACAAAGATAAGCCAGAATCAGAAATTATCAGCTTTAATACAGTCACACTGAGGTGGAGATCAATAATGGTCAGGTCTAGATAGTGGTCATTCCTGCCAGGCCTGGATTTCCTCAAGTGCTTCTGGATAGTCAACTAGTCACACAAAAACTGTTCCACTCCCCCTACTCCTTGGAATCTTCATCATAAGAATAAATTATTTAACTTTTGTGTTAATGAGAATTCCTTTCATGGCTCTACTTCCCCAGCTACAATGACACTGATCTCAGATCTATTCTGTGTAATTGAGTGGGAAATCACAGTCCGGCAATTTGTCAGTGGCTTTTGTGCCTTTCATGTTTCTACCATAACATTTGCTGGATCCTGATTAATAGATGACTTTGGTCCTCTCAAAAGAAATAACAATGTCAACTTCACACTCGTTTTATGATGGAAAATCTTTGCCATCATAGTTTTCACATGAAAGATGTATTTGCCGCTTCTCAAATGTCAAATCTAATAGAAAGGGGATATAAATGATGTATTTCTTTTTAGTCATCAACCCTTTAAGGTTATGACATGATGTGACATACCTATTTGTCATGATAAAGTAAGCACTTTTATTGATGTCTTGAATTTTTTAATGTTTTCACTTGGACATTTTCTGAGTTTATTCTGAGGTATACAAACTTTTACAGCATGTATCATGTGAGGGTTTGTTTATAGTTAATTACATTGTTACTAGTGACAGTTTAAATATTTAAAAATTCACGGTAATAATTGTTACTATTTTGCATTAAATATTTCACTACAAAGTCATATTTATTTCATCTTTTGGCTTTTAAGTATAAATAAGAATCAACTTTAAAAAATGACAAAAGAAATTAGACATAATCTAATAGAGACAGTACAGTTGGAACATAGACTTATAAAATGCATTTACTAAAATTTTTGATTTCTTTCTATATAAACATACATAGTACATGGTACTATTTTTTAAATCAAATTATAGATTAATTGAACATTAAAAATTCCCCATATTGAAATAGTTAATACTTATGAGAGCATCAGTGGTTGTCAAGAAATGACTATTTTAAAAATTTCAAATCATGACATACTTTTTTGTTTTTCCTACTTTGGTATGGTACCTTATTTTATACTTTCCTTCATAAAATAAAGACATAAATTTTCATTAGTCACTATTGCATCACTTCCTGTTTTTCCAAATAATCTCATTGTCACAGTGCTGTCTTTTGATGAAGTGAAGTCGTACCAGAAGTTTGGAAATACTTATATTTCAATGTTCTGTGAATTTGACATCAAAATGAATTTGTTTTGCAGATTGTTCCAAATGTGTGTTAGTAAAGCAGATATTGTATTTTGGACATCACATTTACCAGTATTTCAAATATATCTTTACTTAAAATATATTTTAGAAAGTCTTTTGTTTTGTTCACGAGACCTATGACCTAGCATTGTTACTACCAGTTCCCACTGGGTCCTTCCCAACTCTTAATGCTTTCTAGCACATGGAATGTATTTTTCATGAGAAACTCTGCAACATACATACTGGTGTCCTCCTTATACAATTGAATTTATATGAAGGTGTGAATAACCATTGAGCTCTAGTGAACACTTCTTATTTAACTACAATCTAAGAGCTCCATTTCCCTACCAGCAGAAAGTTCCTGTCTCTTATTCTTTCCCCTTCTGACTAGATGAGAGCTGTTTTGAATGGAGAAAGTATCATTCTGATGCTCAAAGTATTATGCCAAGGGATATTTTGGTTGAACAGATTAGTCTGAGAATGATACATTTGTATTATACACATACATATATATATATAATTATGCATATAAAATATAATTTATTTACAAATGAGGTTTGACACAAATAAATTATATTGTTCATTTTGAAAATATGAACGTTTGAGCCAGGCACGGTGACATACACCTCTAATCCCAGCACCTCAGGAGACTGAGGAAGAGGCAGGAGGGTTATGAGTTCAAAGCCAGCCTCAGCAAAAGCAAGGTGCTAAGCAACTTAGTGAGACCCTGTCCATAAATAAAATACAAAATATTGCTGAGGATGTGTCTCAGTGGTTGAGTGCCCCTAAGTTCAATCCCTGGTACCCATAAAAAAAATGAACCTTAGAAACCTTGTTTGGTTTGAATATGATATCTAAGTTGTCTGTAGTCCTGTGGTCCTTCACTGTTTCTTTTTTGTATTTATTTTTGTTCATAAGATTGAGCAATCAAGAGTGAACTGACTTATTTGAATCATGATCACTTGGATGAATTCTTATATTGAATTTGTTTCCTTTCTACTCTCAATCTTATAATATGTTTCGTTTGTGGTGAGTTTTGTGTTCTGGTCAGCAGTGTGTCCCCACAACCTAGTGAATGTTCTCAGTGAACATCAACAAAGAAATGAAAGAGCCATTCATTAATAAAAGAACAACCATACCAGAATGCTTTAATGATTACATTTTTTAAATCCTAAGTCTTAAGTTGCTTGAGTCATTTTATATTAATTGCAAGAACAAAACATTTGCAATTCTACAAAAATAATAATCATAGGCTCACTGAGGTTTCTTTATCAGGAGCCAGAGATTGTGATAATTTTCTTTTTTTAACCAACAACATATTCCTTATTCATTCTGCACCCCAACCTTTGTTGAAAGGAATTGTTACCCTGTACATAGAGGTGGGTTGTATGAGTTGTTCAAGGTTGAAAACTAGTAAGCATCAGAGCCAAGGTTTGCACAAAGAATGGAGACCACAGCATAGTCTGAATTCCTAGTTCGTGTCAACTCTCCATATTACTGTATGCCCAACATCTAGGTATTTTGTGATTACTAGAGGTGGACAGAAAATTGACCATTATAAAGCTTACTAGCTGGAGATTTTCTTCAGTGTTTTTTAGTGATTTTATTTTCTTCTCTACTTCAGAGAAATTTCTTATTTTTGTTCTGATAAAATTTGTCTTATTCTCCCATGTAAATTTCACTTATTCTATAGTTGCACTGTCTTTGAATGAAGTGTTTTAGTTGTACTTAGTTGTTCCTAATGTCTACGTTTTAAAAACTGTGCCTGTTGAGTCAAACATAAGATTAAAAAAAAAAAAAAAACAAAACTGTAACATTCAAATTGTGCCTTCTTGGAGATAGTTTTTAGATTTAATTTTTTTTTTTCATACATGTAAGCCAATGAGAAAACAAATATGATCACTATGTATTCTACCTCTCAGGCTCGAAGTAATAGAATAAGGTGAGATTGATGTTACAGACTGCTTCCTCCCAGGTAATATCCAAGATTCAATTATTATGCAAGATAAACATAGCATAGTTTGCAAATTTTATCTGGGTAACCGGACATAACTACTTTTACCTTGTGGATGTTAATACAGGATTTATATGTTTTAATACAGTCTCTGGCAATAGTTGGCAACCTTGGAAGCCTTATGCCCTTCTGCTATGTACAAATACTCTTTGGTAATACCACCTTTATATTATAATTTCCATAGCAAGTGTTGCAAACAGATGTTAGAAAACATTTTTCATTTTGAATTTTCGTGTTGTGTCTACAACAGTTATACCATACTCTATATAAAAATTGTGATCATGAAAGTCAGATGTTAATTTGAACATAGATACCTAATAAATATTTGAAATTCACAGCCCTATTTAAAGTCACCTGTCATGAATATTTCAGAACTCAAATGATGACTTCCTCATTTATATGATTAAAATTGATACTGTTTCTGCGCAAGTTGCTTTAACTTCTTTTTTTTTAACAAAAAGTCATTTCAGCTCACAGATGTTCCTTTCATTCTTCGACATTTCCTGTTCAACAAACCAAATATGTATGTGTGTTTGGGTATATGTATAAATTATACATTATACACACACACATATGTAAAATATCTAATTTAATGGAAGTTCTGAAAAACACAAAAGCTTATTATCAGGAACCCAAATTCCTGAGGCATTCTAGGATAATTAGAAGCAAATACAGTTTCATTGATGAGAAAAGCCAACCAGTTGAAAGGGTTTTAGTATTAACACAGAGAAACTTTGAATTATGTGTTTGCCTTGAAAATAAAAGCTCAGATTTCCTGACTTGCACAGAATCACAGGAAACTGAGTAGGACTTGGGGATAAATAGAGTACTTCACAGGCATGAAGAGAGGGTCACCTCCACACACATGCTTCTCAAGCTCCTTAGTGCTAGATGCTTTCACAATCTTCCGTCAGAAGAGAGAAGCCAAGAAAATGGAGCTGTATCTCAGTTAACTTCAGGGGATTGCTGCAACAAGGTACACTGGAGGGAGGACATATTCTGACCATAAATGCCACCGAGCATGAAGGATCCTGTTAAAATTGCCACTTAGAGGTCTCTTCTGGTTTCACTTGGTTATTTATTTTTCTAACATAATGACTAAAAGGTGTTTTGTAATACCAGACTCTTTGCAGTAATTTAGATTTAAAAGCATAGTCCTGGAGGTGAGAGCTCATTTTTATTGCATAATGGAAGATAAAGAATTTAGAATGGCGGTGATGAACATAGGGAAGGAAAACTCAGAAACTAGAGAAGCAGTCAGAGGGAGCCAGCAACATGTCAAGATACTGGTGGGGCTGCACCTTGGTTGGCATCATGGTGGGGGAGCCTGGGACTCAGGAGGTAGAAAGGGCCGTGAAGGAAAAGGCCTTTTGATATTTAGGTTGTTTTTCCTGCTGTTATAAAAATTTACTCCATGTTTTGCTGAAACATTCAGAAAAAACTGCTACTTTCTTCAGTGCTTGATTTGTGTGTGTTTATGATGTTACTTGTTTGTTATTATTTTTTCCTCATACGAAATAAAGAACTCCAGTGCCCCACAAAGGCTCTGGTCATATGAAGTAAGAACAAATGTACTGGACACCAAGAAGATCCAAAATGCAGCAGAAGCAGGAGCTCAGAGAATGGGAGATCTTTGAGCCTTAATATGTCACAAAATGGGGATCAAGTCAGTATTTTTGAATATGAATTAGCATGGCATCTTCTGTTTGTGTTACCTAGAACAGGTAAAATATGACTCCACACAGAAATCAAATCCAGAAAAGATATACTCTGCCTTTTCAGGAAACCTTTTCGTACTTCTCATGAACAGCTACTCACATAGAAAGGAGTTGACAAACGTGAAAGGCCATAAGAAATCATAGGTTATATCAAGATAATTCAGAAGACATGGGGAGCCCTGCTGGGGCTCAAGACTGCACATTACTGAGGTCATCTGTCTCCATCAGTCCAGGCCTATCTTGGTACAGGCTGAAGGCTATGTGTGGAGGTTCTTGCCACAAAGTTCACACAAAGACCTTACTTGAATAGACCCTGATCTGTGTCCCTCTGTTTTCTCCCTGTTCATGGGCTGTGTTGAGAGGTTTCCTGGGAGCTCTGCTTACCCTCTTACGGCTCCTGGAAGACCTGGGTAAAGCCCGTTCTTTTTAAAATAGAGATAAAGTCAATTTAATTGCTTGTTTATTTAAATGCCAAAAATGGTTCCTTTTTAACTTTATTCACATTTTCCTGTTGTTGGCTCCTATAGGATCCTACAATGGTGAGAAATGTGTATAAAAACCCTAGAATATAAGGAAAATAATATATATATTTATCTTCCACTTGCCTCTTCCTTTCTTTTCTACCTGTTTCCACACTGAGATATTTAATAAATAGTTTCATCCTGGAGTGAAATTGCTTCACAGGTAACAAGAATGGTTGAAATTTGTGCATTTATTAATGAAAAACCACTAACTACATTATAACATATCAGTTATATAGGACGATATGATAATAAATATATTGGAGTAAATAACTTTGATCACCTATCCAGTAAGGTATGTATGTCCAAATATACACAGTTCTCTTGAGTCTCAAGAGTAAGAAACAAAACAATGTAATTACAACATGAGCAAAAGTATATGTATAGGTATAAAAGGACATAAAACGATGCTAAATACAAATTTGTCATTAAGAAAATCCACTTCACATCTATTAGAATGGCTAAAATAGGAGGGGTGAGGAATCTCTGAAACACCAATTTCTAGCTGGAATGTGAAGCAGGAGAACTTCCATTTGTTACTGAGCTGAGTACAAAATGGTACAGCTACTTTGAAAGAAGATTTGATAGTTCCTTAGAAAACTAAATATGATCTTGTTATACAATAGGTAATGGTATTCCTAGGTATTTATTCCGTTGATTTGAAGACTTGTTTCCACAAAAACCTGTATGTGAGTGTTTATAGCAGCTTTATTTGTAATCTCCCAGCTTTCTTTGTAATTCAACTAAGATAAGTGCATAATCCAATTGTTGTACATTGACATGGTGAGATACCACTCAGCAACAAAAGTAGAATAAACTATTGAGCCAGAGAAAGGTGTGGATGAATTGTAAAACACATTACTAAGTGAAATACATCACTATGGAAAAAGTCAGTTACTTTATTATTCCATTTATATGATATTCCTGAAAATGCATAATAGAGAAACAGTGAACAAAACAGAAATTCTCAGGAGTCTAGGGCAGAGAATGGTTTCAATAGATGAAGCATACATGATTTTTTTAACTAATTTTTTAAAACAATTTTTGGACCTTTATTTATTTTTATGTAGTGCTAAGAATCAAACCCAGTGCCTCACGCATGCCTGGAAAGCACTTTGCCACTGAGCCACAACCATAGCCCAGCATGCATGATTTTTTATGGTGGAGAAATTATCCCATATCATACTGTAATGGTGAATATATGATACCACGAATTTGTCAAGACCTGTTGAACTTCTGTATCTGCATCTATACACAAATTAGAAAAAAAAAAATTTAATAGAATGAGGGTTTCCATACTGTAATGCAAAGTGTGACTAAATAATTTAGTTGGATTATAAATTCATGATACAACCTCACTAATTGGGGTGAGTGTACAGGTACCACTCAACTTCATTTTGGATGTTAGTGAAGTCTGGAAGACTAAAGTCAAAAGGAACTATCCCAAACCAATATACTGTAGTAAATAAAATTGTTTCCCATAAATATATAGGTTAAAAATTCTGAAACTCCTAATTAAACAGCTTAAATAAGTAGCTTGCAGATTATGAGGGTCAGAATTCTCACTGTTAAAGTGTAAAGTTACAGATAAGTAACAATAGGTTAGAATAATCTATATATTAATGACTTAGAATAAAATATGTCAATATAACTCAAGTGGAGCTTGAGAAGGACTGGTCAGGTATTCTGTAGAACACCCTTCTCTTAGAATTGGTCTGATATTTTTTTCATGATGAGAAAATGTTTATGGATTTGGGTGAAATAGATTGATGAATTACCATTCCATTTTCATAACATTATATCAGATGTATATACTATCATTCACTGGTTGCTGCTTTCATCATCTTCCCATCACTGTGACAAAAGAATTGAGATAAACAACTTAGAAGAGAAGAAGTTTACTTTGGCTCTTGGTTTCCAGGGTTTCAGTCCATCATCACCTGACCCTGCCACTCTCGGCCTGTGGTGAGGTGGAACATCAGGGTGAAGAGTGAATGGTAGAGCAAAGCAGCTCACCTTATGGTGAGCAGGAAGAAATTTAAAATAAATAAATAAATAAATAAATAAATAAATAAAAAGGAGGGCAGTGGGGTTGGGCTTTGGTGCTGATATTCCCCTCAGGGGCATATCCCCAATGACATTAACTCTTCCCACAAGGCCCTACCACAACACAACATGGGAACCCAGAATTTAGCATATGGACCTTTGTGGAATCTTTAAGACTCAAACTTTAACAGGTATGAGCTGTGAATAGTGATTTCTTCTCAAAGAGTCCAGAATGGAGAGGGATAAAAACAGAGCAATTTTATAGTGGAGAAACTTGATGAACTTTAGGAAGATGATCAACATTGAACTCAGTAGTCATGAGTCAGGTTGAGAGTATAGGAACTTGATATAATGTCAGGAAAACGAAATTTTACCTCATTGGTCTGTTCTTTACCAAAATCCATAGCCATTTTCTCTTATCATGTGAAAAATATCAGACAAATTTCGACTGAGTGAAGTCCTAAGGAATACCTGACCAGTTTTCATTAAGACTGTCAAGATCATTAAAAACAAGGAAAGTCTGAGAAACTGCTACAGCAAGAGAAGCGCCTAGGGACATGAGATGTAACACCCAAATGTAATGTGGAATCCTGGATGGGAGCCTGCAACAAAAAAGGGATTTGGGAGAGAGAGAGAATCTAAGTAAAGCTGGACTTTAATAAATGACAATGAGTCAATATTTCTTTCCCAGTTGTGATAAAAAAAAGTACCTCACTAATACAGGAGGTTAATCAGGCTAACTGATTGACAGATAAGGGACAGATGAGAACCCTCTGGACCCTCTGTAATTTTTCCACAAATCTTTAAATATTTCCAGAAAAAAAAGGTTTGTTAAAATACACGAGATGCATATTATCTGTCTTAAATATGACATTTTTACCACTTTATATCTTTGTTTGCCTACAAGCAACTAGTAATTTGACTCCAATTAAAAAACCATGCATAAAAAATTCCTAAGGACAATAAAGAAAACCCATGAACTAACCGGTTTTTCATGTAAATATTCTCACAGCAGTCTTCTCTCAGACAGCATTTCCTAAAGGCTCCCTGCCTCTGGATTCATTTCCCTACCTCTGGATTCAATTATCATCTCAATCACTCATTTTGCATTTTCACTTCATTGCTTGTGTTTCCAGATAACTGTGCTCCTGTGATGCTGAGAGGCCTTACATTCCTTGGTATCATTGGGTGCCTGGCTCAACAGCAGGCCGGTGGATACATACTTGATTATGCAAATATACCTTTGCTGTTCAAAGTTTTTATTTTACTTCTTTTTTCATGTGCAAATTTCTTCTCCAAGTGCTTGGTCAAAAGGTGGCAGTAGATGCTCCCTGCCATGCACTTGAAAGCACATATTAAAGGGATTAGTGTTTGCATAGATTTGGTAGATTTCCCTCCTGTCTATTGTCCTTTACTTTAGAACACTTGGGTAAAGCTAGTTTATAATTACTCCCCACCCTATTTTTTTTTTTTTTTTCTTCCATCATCAAGCCAAAATGATGAACTTCAAATTAGTGCTGTCCACTAGGGCACCCCTCCTCCCTTATAAGAAGTGGAAATAGCTCTCCTCTTTTTTCCAGATTGAATAATGATTTCCAATTATAGTTGTAATCTACCCAAAGTACTGACCCTTAGCATTTCTACAGATTCCCTGGAACCACACTGGCGTTCCTATTTGAGTGGCAGTGGCAGGGAAAGCCAATCTTTGCAGGCTGACAATTCCTGCTCTTTGAGGCAGTTCGTTTTGATGCATGATTTTCTTTATCATATTTGCAGCTTCTAGAATGTTCCTTATGAGTTTTCTGTCAGGATCTTAAAATAACTGTTTAAAAATAAGCTCTATATGCATACTGGAAATTTCTAAATATGATTTCAGTTCATGTAAATAGAAAATAATTTTTAAGAAATACTTATCTATCTCTTTTAAATATTGTATTTACAGAGACACTTCATGACTCTAGTTAATCATGTGTTCGTCTTAACTTGTACAGGACTAGCAAAAAGAGACAATCTAAATTTTTGGAACATGTTTTAGTTACACTATTTATTAGCATAGAGCATATAAAAAGAAAATTGCAACATCTGACATACTATAAATTAGAGAGAAAAAATAGGAAAAAAATATGTTCAAGTTCATGTTTCAAGATGTGTTCACAAAATTTTTAGAAATGAAAAACATACTGAGATCCTCAAAATAATCTTTTATTATTTGTACTAAAAGAAGAATTGCAAAGAAAAGCAGCCAAATGTAACTGCTATTGAGGAAAAAAGAAATTGCATTAACAAGTACCCCAGGGAGCTTCATTAGGAATGAACTATCACAGATTATAGCATTTAAATGGATTTTTCTGATGCCAAATTGAAAGCAGAAATAATTAGAACTATAATATTAAAATACTACAATTCTGAGGTTAATGTATAACAAATGATCATTTACAAACAATGAGTCCTGATATAAAATCATTTTCATAGTTAGTATCTTTTTTCATTTAAATTCTGAAGATTATGATTTAATTTCTTGTGTTTTCCAGATAGACACAGCATTATCCTAATCTATTATTTTTTATTCTTTTGTAATAAACATTTATCTTTCATGTTCATTTCATATCTTATTCATTGACTATATATTCTAGCATCATTCAAAATAATGCTGATATTAGCAGTTATTAGTTATGCTAAATTTCAAAAGTATTACCTTTACAATTTTGCCACAGAAAGCAATAGTTGAAAATATATCTGCCTTGTTGTTAAAAGGAATTATCACTGTGTGCTATCTTTGAAAGATTGTATATGTTATTTTTTAGAGAGTACATTTAATTTCATTGGATCATTTCTAATATGATAAAATGTATCTGTTATTTTGATATATTGTAGAAATGGATTCCCAAGTATATCATTAGCTTTTTTATTCTTGGCTTAAATTATATTTAGTATCAGTAGATTAATTTTAATTTACCACTGAATTTAATTTTTTTCTGTTTTAACGTACTCAGTTTTTACAACTGTGATCCCTAATTGTAATTGATTCATCAGCATTTAGAATGAGGGTGTACCAGTCTAGCAAAAAAGACAATCTAAATTTCTGGAATATGTTTTAGTTACTCTATGTATTACATGAATCATTTAAATGCAGAATTCCAGCATCTTAACTGGAATAGGAGATACTATATATAGGAGAGAGAGGAGACAATGGGGTACTTGATTTTGTGTGCAAGATGTGTTCATAAGATTTTTAGAAATGAAGTAATACTGAGCTAGAGATTTTAGTAATATAAAAGTAAAAACCAAAATCAAAATCCCTAATTACATTTTGCCTTAAATAATGTCTGAAATTCCTTTAATAACAAATTTAACATTGAGCTATACTGAAGCACATTCCTGCTAAGACTTGTACTATTTGTACTATACCTGCTTGATCCCTTAAATATACACATCAAGCAAATGTCCCGTTATTTCTATTTTCATCGGTTTTCAAAGTAGCCCTTCATATGGCATTGCTTGCATGAACGTATGATGAAAAGCAAAATTCGCAGCCTAACTTTGTTAGTTGTTCTATTTTCCATCAGTAACATTTTTAATGTTTTTTTTTTTTTTTTCAGTCTTACATAAACAGGTTTCTCTATTACTCCAAAAATAGGTTTTCGCACTTGTACTGGGAATATTTTAGTTCTTTTCCCCTGCCTCACTTGGGGATTTGCTCCACTCTTGGTAGATGTGATCCCTTGAGAGGTAGGATCCTGCCATGTGCAGATGAGCATGCTGGACCAAATACCACAATGCCACAGAAGTGTGATTGCAAACGAGATTGCTACACGTGTAAATGATTTCAAAGTTCCTTTGGAGGAACCAGTGAAAGCAGAGGGAAATGCATTCGACTGTCATGTACAATTAATTAGAACAAATAAAATGAAACAATTTAAAAAAATGCAAGGACCACATCACTTGAGTTGTGCTAGAGCAACACTGTGCACAATGAAGAGGAAGGAGAAGTTAGCAAGTTCAGACAACAGAGGAGCAGGTAGATCCAAGAGATTAGACTAGTTCCCTAATAACATTTGGTGAGTGCTCAGGGCCACTTGGACATGAAACTAGAAATTCTATTTTTTTTTTCCCTTTTGTTCAGTTAAATGAGCCCAACATAAGTTAGTTTGTAATGTATTTCTCTTACTTGCAACTTAAAAAAAATCCTAGCTAAGCAGAAATTTGACCTTCTAGTGAATCCGTGAAAGGTAGACTATACATTTTGGAACTTACTTAACTGCAGTCAGACACAAGGCAGGAGCAATTCTCTGAAGGGACTTAGTTGGTTAATCCATTGCATTTGGTGAATTGGGACTCCCCAGGGGATGCTCAAAGCTGAAGCATTGGGAATATAGTAGGAAAAGTAGCCGGTTACTATAATAAGTTGATTGTTTGCTGCAGACTTGAGTTGCATCCTATAAGACAGAGGCAGGATTTAAGGAAAACCTGAATATCCTGACAGAGAAAGAGAACAGCAGCATTGCTGGTCATATGAAATATATCTGCAGGTAGTCAGGAATTTAAGGTAAGTCTTAGGTTGTGATAGTAACAGAAGTCTGGGTCTTCAGTTAAAATTACTATAGCAAATGCAGTGAGGTAAAGAGGTAGAAGCGCAACATGATGCTTAGTTTTGTGCCTGGAGTAAAAAGTGAACACTTACACTTTCCCCAGGGGAAATGGTCAAGTTAGAGCTGAGACCTTACAATGGACTCCTTTCTTCCAAAGAATAAACTGAGAAGTAAATGATTCAACTGAGGGTTGGGAGAATCAATAGTGCCAGCATGTATTTTGCTCAATAACTGAAACTCAAATGCTAAGCTTCAGATTCAGTGGACCACAATTTGAAAATCCGTTTTAATTTTATTTTTTCATAAACTACAAAAATAACAAAAGCTGTTTTTAGATTACTATTTCCAGAAAAATCCTATCCATTCCTGGCACAAATGGCTTATGCCTGCTTGGCTCCTGAGGTAATTTGTGGACACCAGAGGTAAACAATGTGGTGTTGCCCATGAAGTGTACCTTTGCTCCCTGAATTATCCGTGGGTTTCCACAATTCATCAACTATTGATTTTGTCTTTCTCTTTCACACTGCTAAATTTGTTCATGTGGTTGTTGGTCTGTTTTTATGCATTTATATTTCAAAGTGCAGATAGCAGTTTGTGGTTCTTTTGATGCAGAGTACATAAATGTGTTTTCTTCTAGGTCTTTGTATTGATTGAGAAAGCTCCCTGAGACCATTGGCTTGTTTATGGATTTCATCACAACTTTCCCAAACAGCACAAGAGGGGTTTTTCTCTTGGGAGTCCACTTACCCTCTAGGAGTTTTATTTCCACCTGGATAGATCAGTCCATTTCTTCGGCATTGGAACTTTAGGACTTTCCTAAGTGCTCTTGGATAGATGGCTCCCACTTTCCTATAACATCATTCATGTATGTTGACTGTGTGTGTTTGATTGTTTCTAATTGGTATAGTTGGTCCTTTGTATCTGCAGCCTCAACATCCACTAATTTAGTCAATCATGGGTGAGAAATATTAGGAAAAAGAATTCCATCTGTATTGAACATGTGCAGACTTTTCTTCATCATCACTCTCTAAATAATATAGTTTAACAATTAATAATAGAGCAGGTTTGCTGTATGAGTTAATAGAAGTAATCTGGAAGTGATTTAAAGTATACAGGAAGACATGCCTAGATTATATGATAATACTACACAATTTTATATAAGGGACTTAAGTATCCACAGATTTTGGTGCCTGCAAAGGATCCAAGAGCCAGTCATCCACAGATACTGAGGGAGAACTATTGCATGTCAACACATTTCCATAGTAGTAGACTGGGAAGATCCTTGAAAAAAGAATAACAGTAATACAGTTGTACCTAAGAAGAGCAGGGAGTGCTCTAGGAATCACATGGACAACAGGTTTAGAGTTCTGAGACAAGGCACACACAGAGCATGATGAGCCAGACAGGGAGGTAAGCACAAGATTATGCAGGGCTGACTGGTGTAAGATGATAACATTGGTCTTTACTGTAGGAATTGTGGAAAGACATTTCTTCATAAAAAAATAGAAACTATACTGTGAAGAATGATATTGTGAATGGGAAAGAATTAGAGAACTAGAGTATAATTTATACTATTTATAATTCATAATAATTGAGGAGTGATTATAGGGAAAATGAGGGCATTTTATATAGAAAATTAGAAATACATCATAATTTTTTTAATATTGTGGATGAAGCAGTTGATATCAATATGGAGCTCAAATTTCTACATTTTAACATGCTAAAGGTTGTAAAATGAGATACAGGACCCCTACTTAGGAATGGGAAAGGGACTCTCTAGTATAGAGTATATTGTGTATGTTGAACATGAAATAGTTTGAGGATACCCAATTGCCCATGCTAAGTATATTGGGTTTGCGTGGGCTTGAATCTCAGAGGAAAGGATTAGCCTGGGCAGGGGTGATATTGAGTCAACAGCATTTAGATGAAAATCACAGTATAAAGGCAGAGTGAAAAGACTGAAGAGCCTGATGCACAGTAATACTATTTCTCAAAAGTTCAATCACAACATGTGGCCAAAAACCAAAATAAAAATACCTAAACAGAAGGTTGTATTTGTTCATGTCAAATATGCGCACTAGCCAACCCAGCCACCTGGCCCAGCGCCCGCAGGCATCTCCAGTGTGGTCTAGCACCCACGCTGCAGCTGACCATCTATCAACAGGTGGGATCACCTCTGCCTAGCATGGATTATTCTCAGCCTGGAGGCCACCATCCCTAGTGGGGCAGCACCCTTCTTGGGATACCACATTATCAAGTTCCTCTCAGAAACCAGGCTACTGAAGACTAGGAGTCTTGAACAGTACAGTATAGTTTTATTGTAGATTTTTTTATTAGTAGTATTATTACCATTATTCCTATTATACATACTATTATTCCTACCTTTCTGTTCTTTTATTAATATTTTTCTCATTCTCTCTATTTTCCTCTTATCTGTTTCCTTGAAGACACTTTCTCCCTTTTCATATGCTAACGATGAATTTCTTTTAATTCTGCTTTCACTATTCTTACTACATAGTACCTCTATAGACTCACTTCATATCTCATTAATGCTATATCCTATGCTCCATATTGATATCGACTGCTTAACTGTTATTTCCTCCACATCCTCTTTTTGCACCATTAGAAATTGTGGTACTAATTATGAACCTATTGGTTATGTTGTAGATAATAATTGAACTCATCATCTCTGTTTATTAAGGCAATAAGGTTAATATCTTAATAGGGACTACTTGGGTTAAGGATACATATTGTTTGTATTGTGTGCTACTAATACTGATCTCTCACTTCAAGGTGAGGTATTGAAAACCGGCAGGGACACTATAAGTCTATAGGGGGAAACTGCAATACCTCAGATTCCCACTGCAGGAGGGGAAGATACACAAACGACAAGAGAAGACAAGGGAACAAAGTGTCCCAAACAAACCAAGATCCTATATCAATAGAATCTAATGACAGCATGGCAGAAGAAATGTCAGAAAGGGAGTTCAGAATGTATATAATTAAAATGATGAGAAGCAAATGATGAGATAAGAGAGCAAATGCACGCAACGCGTGATCACTCCAATAAACAGTTAAAAGAGCAAATGCAGGAAACCAAAGATCATTTCAATAAAGAGATAGAGAATCTGAAAAACAAACAAACATTCATTCTTGAAATGAAGAAAACAAATAAACCAAATTAAAAACTCAATAGAGAGCATAATGAACAAGCTAGATCATTGGAAGACAGAACCTCAGACAATGAAGACAAAATATTTAATCTTGAAAACAAAGTTGACCAAAAAGAGATGATGGTAAGGAATCATGAACAGACCCTCCAAGAATCATAGGATATCATGAAAAGATCAAATTTAAAAGTTATTGGGATTGAGGAAGACACAGATACAAACCAAAGAAATGAATAGTCTATTCAATGGAATAATATCAGAAAAGTTCCCAAACCTGAAAATGAAATGTAAAATCAGATACAAGAGACTTACAGAACACCAAATGCACAAAATTACAACAGTTCCACACCAGGGCACATTATAATGAAAATACCAAAGATACAAAAAAACAATAGAACTTTAAAGGTGAGAGAGAAAAGCATGAGATTACATATAGGGGGAAACCAATATGGATATCAGCAGATTTCTCAGCCCAGACCCTAAAAGCTAGAAGGGCCTGGAGAAGCATTTTTCAAGCTCTGAAAGAACATGGATGCCAACCAAGAATCTTATACCCAGCAAAATGTACCTTCAGATTTGATGATGAAATAAAATTCTTCCATGATCAACAAATGCTACAAAGATTTACACATAGAAAACCTGCACTACAGAATATTCTCAGCAAAATATTACATGAAGAAGAAACGAACAACTACAATGTGAGTCAGCAAAGGTAGGAACTACCCTAAAGGAATAGCCAATTAAAGGAGAAACCAAGTCAAGTTAAAAACCAAAAGTAAGCCAAAATGTCCAGGAACTCAAGTCATATCTCAGTAATAACCCTGAATGTTAATGGCCTAAACTCATCAGTCAAAAGTCATAGACTAGAAGACTGGATTAAAAAGAAAGACCCAACAATATGCTGCCTTCAAGAGACTCATCTCATAGTAAAAGACAACCACAGACTAAAGGTGAAAGGATATGAAAAAAATATACCATGAACATGAACTCAGTAAAAAAAAAAAAAAAAAAAAAAAAAAAAAAATGGGGGTATTCATTCTCATATCAGATAAAGCAGACTTCAAGCCAAAACTTGAAGGGATAGATAAATAAGGACATTTCATACGGCTTAAGGAAAGCACAAATCATCAAGACATAATGATCATAAATATTTGTGCCCTAAACAATGGCTCATCTACATATGTCAAACAAATCCTTCTCAATTTCAGGAGCCAAATAAACGACAACACAATAATATTAGGTGACTTTAGCACACCTCTCTCACCACTGGACAGAGCTTCCAAACAAAAATTGAACAAAGAAACCATAGATCTCAATAACAAAATCTAATTTAGACTTAACAGACATACATAGAATACTCCATCCATCAAAGAGTGAATACACTTTCTTCTCAGTGGCACATGGATCCTTCTTGAAAATAGACCATATATTATGCCACAAAACTATTCTTAGAAAATACCAAAAGGTAGAGGTACTACCTTGTATTCTATCACATCATAATGGAATGAAATTAGAAATCAATGACAAAATAAAAAACAGAAACTACTCCAACACCTGGAGATTAAGTAATGCGCTATTGAATGATGCATGGATAACAGAAGACATCAGGAAGGAAATAAAATAATTCTTAGAGGTAAATGAGAACAAAGATACAACATATCAAAATCTCTGGGACACTATGAAATAAGTATTAAGAGGAAAATTCATTGCATGGAATGCATTCAATAAAAGAAGAAAGAGTCAACAAATAAATGACCTAACACTACACCTCAAAGCCCTAGAAAAAGAAGAACAGATCAACACCAAAAGTAGTAGAAGACAGGAAATAGTTAAAATCAGAGCTGAAATCAATGAAATTGAAACAAAAGAAACAATTGAAAAAACTGACAAAATAACAAGTTGGTTCTTTGAAAAAATAAACAAAATTGATAAACGCTTGGCCACGCTAAGAAAGAGAAGGAGAGAGAAAACTCAAATTACTAAAATTTGGAATGAAAAAGGAAATATCACAACAGACACAAGTAAAATACAAAACATAATTAGAAGATATTTTGAAAACCTATACTCCAACAAAATAGAAAATCTCGAAGACATCAACAGATTTCTAGAGACATATGATCCACCCAAACTGAATCAGGAGGACATACACAATTTATATATATCAATTTCAAGCAATGAAATAGAAGAAGTCATCAAAAGCCTACCAACAAATAAAAGTTCGGGACCAGGTGGATTCTCAGCCGAGTTCTACAAGACCTTCAAAGAAGTGCTCATTCCAATACAACTCAAAGTATTCCATGAACTAGAAGAGGAGAAAACCTTTCCAAACTCATTCTAAGAAGCTAATATCACCCTGATACCCAAACCAGACAGAGATACATCAAGGAAAGAAAATTTCAGACTAATATCCCTAATGAACATAGATGCAAAAATTCTTAACAAAATTTTAGCAAATCGCATACAAAAGCATATTAAAAAGATGGTGCACCCATGATCAAGTGTGTTTCATCCCAGGGATGCAAGGTTGGTTCAGCAGCTGGAAATCAATAAATGTCATTCACCACATCAACAGAATTAAAGTTAAGAATCATATGATTATTTCAACAATGAAGAAAAAGCATTTAATACAATTCAGCACCCCTTCATGCTCAAAACACTAGAAAAAATAGGGATATAGAAACATACCTCAACATTGTAAAGACTATCTATGCTAAGCCCATGGCCAACATCATTCTTTTTTTTTTTTTTAATATATTTTTATTGTAAACAAATGGGATACATGTTTCAGTTTGTACATGGAGTAACAGCATACCATTTGCATATTCATATATTTACATAGAGTAATGATGTTTGATTCATTCCGTTATTTTTTCCTTTCCCCCACCCTCCCACCTCTCTTTTCCCTCTATACAGTCCCTCCTTCCTCCATTCTTGTCCCCCTCCCACCCCCTATTAAGTATTATCATCCGCTTATCAGTGAGATCATTCCTCTTTTGGATTTTTGAGATTGGCTTATCTTGCTTAACATGATATTCTCCAATTTCATCCATTTGCCTGCAAATGCCATAATTTTATTATTCTTTATAGCTGAGTAATATTCCATTGTATATATATACCACAGTTTCTTTATCCATTCATCAATTGAAGGGCATCTAGGTTGGTTCCATAGTCTGGCTATTGTGACTTGAGCCGCTATGAACATTGATGTGGCTGTATCTCTGTAGTGTGCTGATTTTTGGGTATCGGTCGAGGAGAATGAAACTAAACCCCTATCTCTCACCCTGCACAAAACTCAGAAGGGATCAAGGACCTAGGAATCAGACCAGAGACCCTGCACCTAACAGCAGAAAAAGTAGATTCAAATCTTCATCATGTAGCTTAGGACCAGACTTCCTTAACAAGACTTCCAAAGTACAAGAAATAAAAGCAGCAATCAATAATTGGGATAGATTCAAACTAACAAGCTTTCTCTTAGCAAAGGAAACAATAAAAAATGTGAAGAGAGAGGCTACAGAATGGGAGAAAATCTTCGCCACACACATTTCAGATAGAACACTAATCTCCAGAATCTATAAAGTATTCAAAAAACTTTACACCAAGAATACAAATAACCCTATCAATTAACCCATTTGGGCTAAGGAAATGAGCAGACACTTCACAGAAGAAGATCTAAAAGCAATCAACAGATATATAAAAAAATGTTCAACATCTTTATTAATAAAAGAAATAGAAATCAGAACTACCCTAAGATTCCATCTCATCCCAATTAGAATGGCGATTATCAAGAATACAAGCAACAATTGGTGTTCGCAAGGATATGGGGAAAAAGGTACACTCATACATTGCTGGTGTGTTTGCAAATTGGTGCAGCCACCCTGGAAAGCAGTATGGTGATTCCTTAGAAAGCTTGGAATGGAACAGCCATTTGACCCAGCTATTCCACTCTTTGACCTATACACAAAGGACTTAAAACCAGCATACTACAGTGATGCATCCACATCAATGTTCATAGCTGCTCAATTTACAATAGATAGATTGTGGAACCAGCCTAGATGCCCTTCAATTGCTGAATGGATAAAGAAACTTTGGTATACATACACAATGGAATATTACTCAGCCATAAAGAAGAATAAAACCATGGCATTTGTAGGTAAATGAATGGAGTTGGACAATATCATACTAAGTGAGATAAGACAAACCCAAAAAACCAAAGGCCAAATGATTTCTCTGATAAGTGGATGATGATACATAATAGGGGGTTGGAGACAGGTAAGAATGGAGGAAGGATGGATTATGGAAAATGAGGGGTAGGGAGAAGGTGAGAGGAAGGAAAAATAATAGAATTAGACAGACATCATTACTCTATGTACATGTATGATTACGGAAATGGTGTGCCTCTACTTCATGTACAACCAAAGAAAAAAAAGTTGTATCCCATTTGTGTACAATTAATCAAAATTTTAAAAAAATGTGCACTAATACTTAGTGCTGTGTATCAAAGTTCCCTTTCATGTTGCTACATGATTATGGCTCCAAACATGGGTCAATATATGACTTTGCAAAGAAAAATAAGCATTAGGCCCCAATATATTGCTATCTATAAAGAGGTTGGCAAATGTTTGTCTTATCTTATTTTGATTCTGTCTTGATACATACAGAGAAATTATTTTGGAATTCAAAGGTTAAGGGAAAATAGAAGCACTCATATTGCATGACTAGGAAATTTTCACAGCAAATAAAAGCAACAGTAACAATCAATAGCCAGGCGCTATAGTGCACTCCTGTAATTCCAATGGCTGTGGAGGCTGAGGCAGGAGGAGCATGAGTTCAAAGTCAGCCTCAACAAAAGTGAGGCACTAAGCAACTCAGTGAGACCCTGTCTCTAAATAAAATACCAAATAGAACCGAGGATGTGGCTCAGTGACTGAGTGTCCCTGAGTTCTATCCCCCATACCCCTTAAAAAACAAACAAACAAACAACAACAACAAAAAAAAAAAACAAAAAAACAAAGCCTTTAGTGAGTACTTACTCACTGACATCTAGTCTTTCAAATATTTTCTTGAATGAATTGGTTTTATCTTAACCATAGGCCTATAAGATAGATGTACTAAGATTATCCATGTTCTAGATGAGAAAGGTCCAAAATCTTGTACCAACTGAAATCTAGGCTTCAGAGTGAGACCAGAACTGCCTTTGAATGTTTCACAGATGTGACAGAATAGAAAGAGAAAAGTAGGCTTGACCAGTTGTTACCAGATAACATTTCCACATTTATGAATACATATGAAAAAACTAACCCACAAATATAACTATTAACTGCTTATAACTAGGTTGATGGACAAAAAGCTGCAGAACCTAAGAGAATTTCTTTTTAATGTAATGCAACTAAAACTTGTCACATATGTGCACTTGGTAATAGGACAATTCGAAGGCAAGAGAAAAAACTCTATATCTCTAAATCGATGGTAAAGGTCTACATAGATCTGTCTGTTCTTATTTCCTTGATTGATATATATAGAGACAGATAGATGGATACACTCAGATTATGCACACAAACAGAACACACCACACACACATATATTCATTCCACTGAGGAACCTCAAGTCCCTGAAACCTGAAACCAGAAAGTAGAATGTAGAGATGAGTGTAACAGTGGTCATGCATTATATAGTGGGAGGTAAATTTGCTAGAAATGATGAGAGAAGAAAGAGAAGGCTTCCCATAGAAATGTTGGCAGGTCTTTATGAACTACATCAATATAAAGTGTCAAAGAAGGAGATAGTAAAGATTTAAGGACTCAGCCCCACAGAGTTCCAAGAAATGGAAGCCTATGAATCTGAAAAAGAGATTTGGGATGAGCACACCAGAATTCTTGAAGGTCTGTCTGGACAGAGGAGTGTAACTCTCACATATGCATAACCCAGTATTTTTTCTGTTGGAAATCAACTGGTCTGGATAGACTCTTTATAGGGATGCAATGAAAGAGTAACCCAATGGGAGCCAGGTTGAAAACATTAGTACAAAAAAAGAACTTTATTCTTAAGACTCAGGTCTTTAAAACTCAGATTGGAAAAAAAAAAAAAAAAAAAAAACTTAGAACATAAATTTTAGTGACATGAGAATGGAATTGTAAGAAGTTGCCATTCTTAAGAAAATGCAAGACTTCATCTTGCTTTGGCCCTTGGAAAGGCAGAATATCATAGTCAGGAGTGCAAGATGGAGTAAAGCTGCTCACCTCATGATAGCCAAGAAGCAGAGAGAGAGAGAAAGAGAGACAGAGGAGAAGGGGAAGGAGCAGGGTCCCAATATCTCCTTCAAGGGCACAGTCCTGATGACCTAACTTTCTTTTACTTGGCCGTATCTCCTAAACAGTCTTCTACCTACCAATAGTAACACAGACTATGAACCAGTCTATGACACATGAAAATTTGGAGGGCATTTATGATCTCAATCACATTAGAATGGGATGAAGTGTCCATATCATCCTTGGAGAAATCTGACCTGGGATATGGAGAGCACACAGGACAACCAGGCTAAAAACAATAAGAGAGAGGATAAGAATCTTGGGTAAAGGATGGTGGTTAAGCATAAGAAGAAAAGTAGTGCTAAAGACAGAGGAGGAGGTTAGCCTCCAAGTAAAGGGGAGACCATGAGAGAAAGAACTGGAGGGGTAAGAGTGAATTGACTTCCTAACTTGCATAGTGATTGTAAGGACTGGGTTTACTTTAAAGAGGAAATCTGCCTATTTGGATTAGGGAGCAAAACCCAAAGATAAAAATGAGAAAATCATGCTGAAGTCAGAGGGATAAAATAGACATCTATCATCTCCTTCTTCACCAAATAACATGTAAGTTAAAACAAAAACCTTATATTTGAAGTGAAGATATTAAATGGAGATGCATATCCAGATAGTTGATGATGCTTTTAAGCAAGAAATTAAATAAAAATCCATTAATGTGCCAATGTACAGAATGTTTCAAAAATGTCATATATATATATGTGTATGTGCATGTATTTAAAAATGACTTAAAATATTTTAACTTCTTTACAAAGAGCAATCAGTGCAGAAATAGGATACACCACATTTTATATTGCTTGAAATATGCACTTGAAAATGTCTCTTTCACTTGCATCAGCAATGATCACTCAGACTCCACAAGTGAATAAGTTTGAGAATTGGAAAAAAAAAAAAATTGATATCACAATTATTTTAAAAATGTACCTTGCCAGGTAAAAAAAGTAAATCTTCACTTCCTATTTTTTATTATATTACATAAATATAATTTATATTTATTCTTGAATCATATTTAACCTCATATATAACTTCTTGCAATAAAAATTATAAGTTCTATGTGTTTCTTCTCACGTATTACTAGATTATTTTGTTTTGTCTTTCTTTGTATCCCAAGTGATAGTAGGTATATTTTCATTAATAATTAATTGATTACTTTTTGAATGAATTAAGTTTGGGGTAGAAAATATAAAAGTTACAAAAGTCACAAGTAGAGAGCAAAGCTTCCTCTTTCTCATCTTCATATTTGTTTTTTTTTTCCCCCGTAGATGATTCTAATTTCTTATATATCCTCCACAGTAGAATGCTTATAGGCACTATTTTTAAAGCAAATTTCAATATATTATAAAAGTAAAGTGTTTTGAAAAATAAGTTTTTATATTTTTTTGAGCAAAAGAATATCTTGCTGATAAAATTTTCAGTATTAATGTATTTTAAACTTTAAATACTTTAAGAATGTTCCATAAAGTTGTAGTTTCCTAATTTTCATATAATATGATTTATTTGTACCATCCTGATATTTGATATTACAGTTAGTAGTTTTAGGTTAGTATGTGAGGCCAAAGTCTTCAGTATTTTTTGTTTACTCATATCTTTATTAAATATAGTTACCTGTCTTTGGAGAGACTATTAAGTTCCTAAGTCAAAATTTAAATTCAACAGAAGCAAGGTAGCAGAGACTGCTGTACCCCTGATACATAGATCTGCTTCTCCTTCTTCATATACAGGGGGTCAAGCGGCCCTGCTGTCTTAGCCTTAGATGGAGACAGAACCACACCTGCCCAATGAGATGTGAATGCTAATGGTGTGAACTACTTCCAAGCGGACAGGTGAAAAACTCCTATCAAAATTTCTAATGTTTCTTCAGCTGGCATGATCATGGACAAAGCCTCCTCAGGAGGCTGAAAGGCAGCAAGATTCAATTTGCCTTCAGGGAGCAAAATTGCCCTGGAGAGTGATGCAGACTCTGTAGATTTAGTATGCACAGTTTGTGTGTGTGTGTGTGTTGATGCACTGAGATTCTGGGCGCTCTTGGTTACTATAGAGAATTACTCCTACAGTTTCCCTTCTCAACTGGGGACTGATGTATTGAGTATTGTGTTTGTGCAGTCAGCTTTTTCATATTTAAACTAGTATGTACATATAATTCTCGTACGCACTGTTCTATATCTTGTTTATTCATTTGCATAAATATCTTTGAGAGTGTTTTATAAGTTAATTTCTTTTTTTTTTCCTATGACTGTAATTTATTTTGTTTGGATACACTATAGTTTAATAAGACTACTTAATGGATTTATGGTATTTTCAAGCTTTACAGTAAATAATGACTATATATTATTTTTAAATATGTCATCTTAATTGGTTTGTATTTGTAAATAAATACTTAGAGGTAGAATTAATGGTAGGAGAGGAACTAAAAGATATGGGTGTTTGTCTCCAGAAGCAGACCCTCATTCTTTTTTTTTTGTTTTTGTTTTTTTTAATCATTGTTCCTATTGCTATATGTACTAGCTCATTTTATGCTGCCAGGAGCACAATACCACAGACTGGGTAAGTTTTAAAGAAAGTAGGTTTATTCTGGCTTGTGATTTTGGAGGTGAGAGTTTGAGGGACAACATCCAGGGGTGGCATTCTCACTGGCAGAGTTCTAAGATGGTTAGGACATTACCTGGGAAGAGACATGGAGCACACTGAATGTCTGTGTTAATCAGGTTCTTGTCACTGCGACCAAAATACCTGACACAAACAACTAGGAGGAGCAGAGGTTTCTTTGGTTCACAGTTCCAAAGGTCCCCATCTGGTATTCTGACTCTATTGCTGTGGGCCTGAGGCGAGGCAGAACATCATGGCTAGAGGGCTTGGCAGAGAAAAGCTTCGCAGCTCATGGCAGCTGGGAACCCCAAAGAAAGAGAAAGCGGGTATGGACAAGATATGCCCTTCCAGGGCACACCCCCAGTGGCCTCTTTCTTCCAACCAAGTCCTCCTCTCAGGAATTCATTCACTAATCCATTTATGGTGGGTTACCCACTGATGAGGTCGGAGCCCTCATGATGGAATCACTGACCAAGAGCCCTTCCTCTGAACCTTGCTGCACTGGGGACCATACTCCCAACACATGAGCGTTTGGGGACATTCCAGAGCCAAACCATAACAGTGTCTTTCTCCACACACACACACCCTTCTATTATAAAGTTACAAAGGGACCATTATTCAGTCCTGGGGCTTCTCCCTGATACACATATTGATTTCCAATCACCTCCCAAAGCCCCACCTCTGAATAACACATTGGATTGTTTCTGTACTCAAGACCTCACAATGGAGATTAAACTCTAACACCAGTTTCAAAGAGGACAAACCATATTCAGACCACAGTGTATTCTTAACTGTTTTTATATAAGATCTGTAAATTGTTTTTAGCTTTAATCAATTAGTTTTTTCTTTCATTATCAAATTATCTTTAGGAATTATAGCCCAAATTGTACTCCCAAATTACAGACATGAAATTGGCTGTTTATGGAGTAAACTATAGAGAGATTATAATTAGGCTTTTTGATAATAGTCAATATGGTAGGTGAAAAAGGTATGTTAAGCACATTTAATGTGTCTTGTAGTCATAATAAACTATATTAGCAATGTTTAAGTTCTAGTCATGTCTCCTGTTCCATGAATATATGTTCTACTATTTAATTATATTTTCTATTTCCCCTTTTCCTTACAAAGATAATTATTTGTATTACAGATATTGAGTCTTGAATTTTCTGAATTCAGTATGGTAAGACAAGCAATATACAACTTAAACATTTATGTTTGAACTTTGGCAAATGTTTCTTCCAATAACTTGTACTAAATAAGAGTATTGCATTTTTCATTAATATATGATTTGTCCACGCCTATTGTAGTATTATACTAAACACATTATTTCAATCACTATAAAGTTACTCTCTCTTAACTCCTCTTGTACTTAGCATTTTTGTGAATATTCCACATGACATTTGGATCAACTAATTTTGTAGTATGAAATAGGGAATTTTTTAGGATAACATTAGGCTAAGATTATTTAAGTGATAATTTTTTTCTATTTTATTTTAAGAATTTCAATTTAAGAAGTTCATGTTTCTGTTTTCAAGGTCTCTTTTTATATCCTTAGTATCTTTAAGTGCTCTTCATAAATTACTTTTAGTGAATGAGTTACTTTTTTTATTATTATGTCTTATTAATTGAAGATTTTATTTAAGACAGATTTTTTATTTTATTTAAGTAAAAAGATGGGATAATAATTTTAGTTGTTTTTCTAAGAAATATTTGAACATTTATCCCTATATTATCAGATTTAATACCTTTAATAGTGCATAGTACTTTTATCAAATCATCCATTTATAACTGACATTTCAGTATGTAAATTTTTGTCAATGTTTTTATATTCCATATGCATTTTCTAAAATAATTAAACATTCTCATATTATTTTCTTATTATATAATTCTTATATTTTTAATATAAGAACATTAATAGCATCCTATATTTTGTCCTCAATTTTAGCAATCTACTTTTTCTCTCTTTGATCAGTTTTGCTAGAGGTCTATATATTGTCACAGTCTTATCAAACAACAAACAATGGGTTCATTGAACTTTGCTGTTTGTTGTTTTTTGTAAATTTATACATATCAATCCATAGATTTTCATTACTCGTTCTTTATATCAAGTTGATGATATTTTCTAATTTTTTGAAACTGATACTGTAATGGGAGAAAAATTGATTTTCCCTGAACCCCTGTAAAAGACAGATTTGAAGAGAAAAACAATTTTTTTTGAAACACAAGGGATGAGTAGTTCTCAAAAAGCTGACTTTCAAATTGCAGTTTATTTGACATCTTCAAGAAAGAATTGTTAGAGAAGTGACCAGATTGAAGAACATTAGTCTTTAGGGACAACAACTGGGGATAGGGAGGGGGAAAAGAAAAAACTGATAATAAAGTTAGACTCATAAGAGTTTAGTCTTTGGCATAAATCTTTATTCTCCTTGGTACAGAGAAGAGTCGGGTTATCTCTTGTCTTTGCAAATGTATGTCCAGACTCTAGACAAACACAGGGAGGGCAAAGAGCTTTTCATCTACTTGTCATTTTCCTTCAACTCAATAATCATACCAAAAAAGCATATTTGGTGATATTTTTTTTTTTCTGGTTTCTCATAATACTAAGTAGATATTTTTATCTAAATGATTTCCTCTGAGAAAACCATTGGTTTATGGTCAATGGAACCAATAAGTTATTTTTCCATTTGGATTAGTTTTAAAATATTTTCTAACTTCCTTCTGAATTTACTATATTATCCCTGGATTATCTTGAAAGCTATCATTAACTTCCAAATAGAATAGTTTCTATGTTGTATTTGTATTAAATAAAATTTTATTAGAGAAACTGTTGTATACTATGTTAATTATTTAAATGTTCTTTGACTTTGTGACCAAGATGGTATAAAATTTTCATATTATATTTCTAAAGACTATATTTCTGCCATTATTGGGTGCAATATTTATTCTGTCAATTAGGCTAAATTTTTTACTCATATTTTTCAAACCTTCATCTTTTGTATGCTTCTTTTTCATTTAGTGAGGCATATGTGTTATAGTACTTAATACTGAGATTGTGTACTTTCTTTGAAGTTTTTTCTTTAGATGTTTTCAAATTAATTTCTTTGTAAATTTTGGTAAGGTATACGTGACATAAAATAAACAATTCAACCACTTCTAAGTGATTTATATACATTCATATTGCTTTGCAACTATCACCACCATCTATTCATAGATTTTTTTTGTCCTCAGATATTGATGCCTTTTACTAATTAAACACTAATTCCCCATACTCCTAACTCTGATCCCTAATAACAAACCTCTCTGTATGAATTTGAGCACTCTAAGTATCTTATATGAGTGAAAACATACAGTACATGTCCTTTTGATATTGGCATATTTCACTTCGTATAATGTCTGTTAGCTTCAGTTATGTTATAATATGTGGCAGATTTTTTTTTTTTAATTTAAAGGTTGACTAGTCTTCCACTGTATGTATATTTTAGATGTTACTTATTCATCATCCATCGATTAGTATTTGGGTTGCTTCTATCTTTTAGCTGTTACAAATAATGCTACTATGAACATAAGTGCACAAATATCTCTTTGAGACACTGCTTTCAATTCTTTTAGGTATATATACCTAGAAGTGGAAATTCTGGACTGCATTTTTAATCTTTTTAAAAAACTACCATATTGCTCTCTGTAGTGACTGTGCCATTTTACTCTCCTACTAGTTAAACACATGGGTCCAACTCCTCCAGATCACCAACACTTACTATTTTATGTTTATAGCCATTCTATGTGTTAATGGCCATTAATGACTGTGAAGAGGCTTCTTACCATGACTTTGATTTGCATTTTCCTAGTGATTAGGAATGCTGAGCACTTTTCAGGTGTTCATTTGTATGTTCTTTGGTGAGATGTTTATTCAAGTCCTTTCCCTACTTAGGAATGGGGTTGGTTGGGATTTTTGTCGAGGTTTAGGGCTTCTCTCTATAAATGTTAACACCTTTCAGATATGTAATTTGCACATATTTCCTTTCATTCTGTGTTGCTTTAGAGATTTTAAATCTAAAGTATATTTTGTTGACTGTGTATTTTATTATACACTTGTGGTTAAGACAATTCATGTAAACCTTCAAATAAATGCATCAAATGAATGTGTGTTTGACCAGGTTTAAGTCTATCTTTTTGATTATGGATTAAAAGTTTAACAATATGTATGCTCAGGTTTTCATATAATATAGTCTATCTTGTAACTATGATAAAATATTAAATAATCCCAATAAATTTTATGGTTTCTGTACTTATTTGCTCATTGTCCGTTGGATTTTCTCAAGTAATTTAATATTAATTTTTAAACCTATGACTGTTTTTTGAAACACCTACAGAGTCACTAGGAAGCTCAGTGTTTTTCCATGTATTTGATGCCAGACTCTCATTTTTCCTTTAGTTAGAATGTAAAGTGTTAGAACTTATTCACTGAGTTTACATTAATAGATGATAAGAACATAATGTAAGACTCAGTTATTTTTAATTTGACAAGTCCTTCAGCAGAAAAGAATATATTAAGAAATTACAGTTCATAATAAAATCCATCGAGGAATTCATTAGAGAACTTTCCATTTTCTTCATGATATATATACAGTTTGGTACCATGATACAATCATAATCTGGGAGAACTAAGAGTATTTAGCAAGAAAAAATGAGTAAATGGGAAGATAAAATTATTTATGATGGACTAAAATGCATCTTGTTATAAAAATCATTAACTACTTCAAGGTAGTTTTATAAAAGTTAGGGTGGAAACTTTATTCTTTGTGTCAGACATGTCATGCATTTATCTCCCTTTCCTATAAATGAACTTTTTTTTTCACTGAAAATACTATTTTGCAAATTTGTTTAGCCATTTCAAAATAGAAATCCAAGAGTTTAATCATGTTAATGGGAGAATAACAAAACTGTCACTGAGCCTGCCAAGGGCAGGAGTGGCCTGTCCAGTGATGGAGGGGCCAAAATTCCCCACATGGTGACCATTTCACCCACTGGTGGAAATGCCTACAATTGTACTGCTTCAAGATTTTCTCAAAGTGAAGGTTTTCTCATTTTTAAAAATGCATTAAAAAATAAATTCATCTGAGCTACAAGATTAACTTCTGGCAGTATGAAATTAGAAGCTTTTTTGACCCACTTCCTCGTGAATCTGGAGAAAACCTGAAAAACAAAATTGAAAAAACTTAGAGGATCTAGAAATGGTCATTAAAGCAGAGAACAAATTAAAAAGACAAAATAATCTCTTCAAGAAAATTTCTTAAAATATAAGAATGTCTGGTATTTGAACTAAGATCGATCTCTCTCTCTCTCTCTCTCTCTCTCTCTCTCTCTCTCTCTCTCTCTCACCCTTCTCAACTCTTGAATTGGAAAATCCACTAAAAATGAAGCATCAAAAAGCACAGGATTCCCTCTGTCACATGGTAATTTGAGGTCTTTCTTTTCAGGAGCAGAATTTCCATGTTTCTCATTCTGCTCTAGGCCACTGATCATGAGGCTAGCTCTTGGATGAGTGCATTTGACAGGTGAGGACTCACCTCTTGTGCCTAACCCAGTCTCAGAATGGAGGTTTTACCTTTGCAGCAGTCTGATGAGAATGCTGATGTCCCGATAATCATTGCCCTGGCTCAGGAGGTGGTAGCTCTTTGCCAGGAAAAGTAAGCTGAGAGCTGTATGCTAACTGCTGATTCCTGGAGTTAGTCATTGTCCCCACCCCTGGCTTCAGAGCTCTGGAGCAGTTTACTTAGGAAGGGAAGCCTTCCATAAAGCAGATAACTCCAAAACTGTTCATAAAGAATGTGATTTCATTTGCAACAGAGCATTCAAATGTAAAAGTGTTGTAAGAAACAGTGGAGGTTGTAGTAAGAGGCAATTGAGAGAAAATGCATAGATCAAAGGAAAGTAGAGCCAAGACTATAGGTTGGTTAGTTTTCAGGATAGAACTGGGAAGCAGAGAGGAGCTTGAAATCTATTTCTTCTGAAGAGCTAAAATTAGCTTGGATTTGTTGGTAGAGGAATTTATTACCCAAAAGTATTGTTGAAAATACTATAGCCATTGGCCTACAATTAATGGCATTTAACAGCTGCTTGTGGTCAGAGAAGAATAGAAGGGAGGCTCATCACTACTATTTTCATCACAAGAGGATTGTAGGAATATCCCAACCTGTATCTCTCTGAGGAGAGTATTGGTGGCTTAACCCTGAGCAGGGAGAACTAGATTTCTCCCAAAGAATTCAACAAAACACTAAAGAAATGAACAAAACAGTAATAAGCTCTGGGGATGGGGAGTTTCACTACCTGAAGTTGCTACCAATTATTCCTAAAATATTCAGCTTCCAACCAAAAGTACAAGGTGTGCAAAATAACAAATACTATAAGGCATGTAAGAAAAATAAATTACAAGACTTGAGAATTTATATGCCCCACATTTGTATTCAATATATTATATTATATATTTCCCAATTATATGTGTAACATTGAACATAAAATGTAGCATTTATAGAATATTCAGACACATTAAATTTTGAGGAATTTTCTTTTACTTTCACTTGAAGCAGGCTAGTGAACTACGAAATTACTACCAAACAAATATCTAGATAAGGAAGAGGGGGAGAGACAAGTATGATAAATATTGTCAAAATACAGACATTCACATTTATTTACTTTATGAGATGGTCGACATTCCCTTCTTCTCAGAAAAATATTTCAAAAAAATATTTATGGAGAAATCTATTAAAATAATTGTATCTTCAAAGACTAAATCAAAATAGAATATAACAGAAAATATATTGGGAAATACTATAACTTCTCAGCTTCATGCCAGCAGTAATACAAAGCAGCCACAATATAGTTAAATTTTCATGATATTTGGGAAGGTAAATTGCATCTGCCTTAAATTTTTAATTGAAGGTAATTTTTGTTGTTATTTCCTTATTATTGTTAAAGGACTGGGGACTTCCAGTAAACTGACACTGTGAAGGCTCCCCTTTAAACCCCAATTCTTGTGGATACAGTCAGTAAGATTTCAGACATTTTGCTATGAGTTATAGGCATGAGTCTATTAGAAGGTATAGGAATGGGGGGAGAGTGGGTTCTCTCAGAGAAGAGAGAGATGGTGTGCCTTTCCTGCCCCACAGTTTTATTGCTATGTCAGGGAAGTTTCCAGAGAGTCCCACCCAGGTCTGTCTCTTGACATTTGAGTGACAGCAGATGACTTCAAACTTCGAAAGCCCCGCTGCCATGACTACTCTGGGTTACTTAGGCCCTTGCTGACTGGTTCTATTTGAAATTTGTTCTAATAGATTTTATGGTTCAGGGAAATCATTCTCATCCTCCTGAGTTCCGGGACCTGGTCTGTGCAAGGGTCACAAAGAATCATCCCTCCCTCCACTCCCACACCCCAGGTCCCAGCAACTTGTGTTCTTCTAATCATTGGCATTGCAGCATTAAGGGGCCTGCATTTCTCCTGTAGATAATAGGTAGCTTGCTGAGGAATGTAACATATTCTGTCCACTTATGCCAGGCAGGGCTGCAGGTAAATTGCTTCTTGGAAAAGAAAGCATGAGGGGGTCAGCACAGTGGGCCCATTTTGTAGGATTATTTCCTTAACCTCATGTTCCCACTATTCGCATCCCTCTGTCCCCTATCATTATAAAGTGACAGTTTTGTAATGAAAAGTAAACTGTCAAGGTAAAGATAAGTGAAGGAAAAAGGTGAGTAATACAAGCAGAATATTTGGGAAACTAATGCTATATTTCTTTACACTTTCCTTTATTTAGCCTTTTTTAAAGTGGACCCTACTCAAGGTTCTGCTTTACAATAACACTTTTTGGTTAGTTGTAAATTTCAGGATATGTTGATGACTATTCAGAAATGTTGTTTGTAAAAAGTAGATAATAAATTTAAAACAGCAGCATTATTTATTTTCCAGTCTTGATCGGTGAACATTGAGGGTTTTCTAAATATTTTCAATTATAAAATAGATAAACTGAGAATTTCTGTTTGTAAAAGTTTGACATGTTTTTAAGTATTTATTTGGCTTCTAGTCTTAGGGGCTTAATTGAATGATCAGTGGGAAATAATATTTAAAGACTTTTAACATAAAATTATTTCTCTCCATTAATGAAGGTTTTTATGAATTTATATTTTATATATTTTATAATTTATATTTTATATTTTATATTTCTCTCAACAATTTGTCTAAGTCTTTAATAACACTGTTTCCAATTTGCTTTTTTCAGCTAAAATAGCAATTCTTGATTATAATTTGCATTTTTAATTTCCCATAGAATTTAAATATGTTGCATATGCTGCTTGTTCAATTAAGAAACCTCTTTTTTTGTGAATTATCTATTTTCTTTTACTTATTATTTTATGGTGGTATATCCTGTTTCTTACTCATAAAATCTCTTTCTATACAATGAATTTTTATAGTCAATAACTCAATATTTTTCTAGTTTTACCTTTTGTTATTAAAATTCTTCTATCAGAATTAAATAAGTATTTATGTATACATATTACATATAGTCATATTTTAGAGTTTTTCAGTTTTTTTTTTTTTTTTTTTTTTGGTAGTGGGTTTTAATCTAGGGCCATTGTACTACTAAGAAAAATCCCCAGCCCTTTTTATAAGGCAGGATCTCACTATGTTGCTGAGGAGCTTGATAAGTAGCTGAGGCTGGCTTTGAACTTATGATTCTCTTGCCTCAGTCTCCAGGGTTACTGTGATTAGAGGCATGTACCACAATGCCCAGCCATGTCGTTTATAATTGTGGTAAAATATGCATAATGAAATTTTCCATCTTAACCATTTTAAAGTATATAGTTGAATGTTACTAGGTTCATTCATATCGGTGTGCAAAAATTATACATACATCCTCAGAATTCTTTTCATCTTGCGAAACTGAAATTCTATACCCATTAAACACTAACTCCCTATTTCCCCTCCCAGCAGACTCTGGCAATCACCATTCTCCTCTCCCTGCCTCTAACTTTGACTACTCTAGGAAACCCATGTACATGAAGTCATTCAATACTTATCTTTTTGTTACTGGCTTAGTTCACCTAGCACATTTCTCTCAAAATTCATCCATGGTATAGGATATATTAAAATATCCTTCTTTTAAAAATTGAATAACATTTCTTTATATGTATATATACAGTGTAGCATGTTTCACTTATTCATCTGTTTGAGGCCTCTTAAATTGCTTCCATGATATAGCTGTTACAAAAAATGCTGCTCTGAACATAGGTGTACAAAAGAATATCTGTTTGAGATTCTCCTTTCAGTTCTTTTGTGTACAAGAGTATAGCTGATGGATCATTTGGTATTTTTTTTGAGGAAAAGCATTGGTTATACCATTTGATATTCCTACCAGTGTTTTAATTTCTCCACATCCTCTCCAACATGTGATATTTATTTTTTATAGTAACCATCCTAAAAGGTGTGAGGTGGTATGTTCTTGTGATTTTTATTTTCATTTCCCTAGTGATTAGTGATGTTGAGTATCTTTTCATGTGCTCATTAGTGTTTACATATCTTTGTTGAAGAAATGCATATGTAAGATCTTGGCAAGTTTTGAATTGTGCTGTTTATTAAATGGCTTTGTTTGATTGAATTTTAAGCATTTTCTGAATATCCTGGAAAATTATGGTTTGAATCTGGATGGCCCACATGCAAGTTCAGGTGTTGAAATCATGTTCAAGGTTCAGAGGAGAGGATGTAAGGCAATGATCGGCCCACAAGGTTTTGATCTTATCACATTGATTAATAAATGCCATTCTGAGAGATGGATGTGTGTGGTGAACTAGTTCCCTGGGGCATTCTCTGGAAGGGTTATTTTCTCCCCTGCTCCTTTCTCCCTCACTCTCTACTTCTGTGCTGCCATGAGATGAAAAGTTTTCCTCTGCCATACCATTTTGCCATGATGTTCTGCTTCCCATTAGGCTCAAGGGAATGAAACTGTCAAATCATAGACTGAATACTCTGAAACAAAATCCTCTGAGCCAAAATAGTTCTTTCTTTTGTTAAGTTGTTCTTGGCAGGTATTTTGGTCGCAGCAATGAAAAGCTTACTTACATATGTTTATTAATACCTTATCAGACAGGTGATTTGCAAATATTTTCTCCTATTTCATAAGCTGAATTTTCCTGTATTGATAGTGTCTTTTAATGCATAAAATTTTTAAAATTTTTCTTTTTCATAAAGTCCAGATTGTCTGTTTTTCTTTCCTTGCCTGTACATTTAGTGTAATATCCAATAAATCACTGCCCAATGCAGAAGAGTGAATCTTCCCCATTATGTTTTCTATTAAGCATTTTATAGATTTAACTCTTTGATCCAATTTGAGCTAATTTTTTTTATAGTTAGATAATTGTCCAACTTCATTATTTTGTATATGAATATCCAGATTTTCTGCTCCATTTGTTAAAAATACTGACCTTTCTTCATTTAATGGTTTCTTCATTTAATGGTACTTATTGAAAATTATTTTCTCATTTATGCAAAGCTTTATCTCTGGAGTCTAGTCTATTTCATTGGTCTAAATGTCTTTGTAACAGTGCTACACTGTTTTCATTATTCTAGATTTGAAATCAAGAAATATGAAGAATCCGTCAACTTTTTTTTTTCCCTTTTTCTTTTTCAGCATTGTTTTGGCTATTCAGTGTACCTGAATTCAGATTCCATATGAATTTAAGGATGGATTTTTTCTAAATCTTCAACAAATATATCATTGGGATTTCTTTAGGAATTGCTTTGAATCTATAGATTACTTTGGGCAGAATTGTCTTTCCAGCAGTACTAAATCTCCCAAATTGTGAGCATGAAATATGTTTTCATTTATTCATATCTTATTGATTTATACTTTGTAGCTTTCATCGTGCAAGTGTACTTCATTAACTTAATTTCTAAGTATTTTTTCTTTCCAAAAGATTGTGATTGGAAAGGTTTCTTCATTTCTTTTTCAAATTGTTCATTGCTAGTGCATGGGAATGACAGCTAAATTTTACAAATGACTTTCTATTCTGCCAAATTCATTTGTCATTAATTATTTTGCTACAGTATGGGCATAGGGGTATGCGAAATCTTTGAAATTCCCTACATGTAATAATTATGTCATCTATAAACAGAGGTAATATTAAATCTATATTTAAAAAAAATCTATTAAATTTGTGACATGACTTATTATTGATCTTGGAAAATATCTCATAGAAACTTGAGAAAAATGTATATTTTGTTGTTTGGGTTTTTAAATAAAACCATTCAATGAAGAAGTAATGGATGCATTTTACGAGGATTTTAGGTAAAAATCTATACAATTTTCCAGTTCCAACAATAACATTTTTTTAAAAAGTATGCTTTCCCTGGGTATGTAAAATTTATAGTTGTCCATTTATTCTTAAGTCTTAGAAGTAAGTATGTGAGTCTTGGATATACATCTAGCATCTAGGACTGCTGGTACATACCGTTTTTCTCTCCAGATTTCCTCTTAGTAGATTATAATACTATAGTTTCAATTAACTTTATTCTTTTGGTTTTAGGCAAAAAACATATTGGGAGTCTGATAAAATATGTACAACATGTATATGAGGATAACAATAAAACTCTCATGAAAGGGACAAAATATCCAAATAAACGGAGGGACATTCCATGTTCATGGAAGGCAGATTTAATACTGTCAATCTATTCTTCCAGAATTGACTTCTAGAGTCAGTGCAATTCCAAACAAAATCCTGGCAAGTTGTTTCATGCATACTGTAAAGCTAATTCTGTAATTTATATGGGAAAGCAAAAGACCAATATTTGCTAACAAAATGTTAAAAGAGAAAAAAATGAGAGGGTTGATATTACTAGGCATCAATTCTTCTAAAACAAGAGAAGTCTAGACAGTGTAATATGAGGAAGAAAGGAGGAAAGAGAGAGAGTGAAAATAGGCAAATGGTCAATGCAACAGAATAGAGAGCCCCAAAGTTCAAATAGATAAATTATCAGAATATATCGCACAGAAATAGAATCACTTGATTACAGCGAATGAATATTTGTCCAAGGAGCAACAGAAATTCAGTGTGGACAGAAAATTTTTGCAACAAATTATACTGGAAAAATTTGACATCCCCATGCAAAAGAAAACAAAAAGTTATCTAAACACAGACTATATTCCTTAAATAAAAGTTAACTCAAATTTGATTATAGACCTAAAAACAAAATGCAGATCATAAAACTTCTAGAAGATAACAGAGCAGCATGTCTAGATGATGCTTTTTGCTCATACTTTATTCAACATAATATCAGTAATGATATCTACAAAAGAAAAAATGAGTAGTTGGAACCCCATTATAACTGAAAACTGCTTTTCAAAAGCACTCCCTGAGATGTGTCACACAATGGGAGAAAATCCTTATAAAATACACATCTGAAAAAGAATTAAAGACAATTTTTACAAAAATGAACTAGGAAAATAACCTGGGCTTTTGTATTTTGTAACAGCAAAGGAGAAATAGCAACAATTGATCATCTAATTTTCTTCTACTTCAACCTGTGGTTCCACATTAGAGAACTGGATTTGAATGCTTTGTGTCCATTTGGTCTAAAAGTGACTGATGTTCCTTATACCACCCAATCATGCTGGGTCCCTCACCACTCTTGGTTCCTATATTTCTAGAAGAGGAGAAATAATCTGTATTAAATTTGGGAACAAAACAAACTAGCTTAAAAAAAAAAATCTATTCCTGCATAGTTTTCTGGATAGGGTTCTCTTTTCCTACTTCCACTCCATTCATGCCTCTGTCGCTCCCCAACATACACATTATGATATTTATTAGAAGTAGCTCCATAGCTGACAGGTTCATGTCTCTGAAAACGGTTATATCAGAAAAAGAAATGCACTTTAGCACTTTTCTCTCTAACTCAAGGAGAAGAGTGAGTAGCTAGTCATTTTTGCCTTCACTATTTTATCTTCATTAGATAGATCATGACTAATGCTAAAGATTAAGGTATTTTTCTGAATAGGTCATGTGGTCAATTCAAAGAAAGGTCTTCTTTACTTAGTGATATTATAATGCCAAATATTGTCAACATAAGTGAGAGTTATGCGGTACAACCACAGAGTCACTGTATTTTCAATCTATAAATGAACTAAGGGATTTTATGAAAGAAGTTTACTATTTACCTATTACACAAAGTAAGTATATATAGGTATAGATATAATTTTTTTCACATTACTCAAATCTTCTGAATATTAGCTTAATATCTGCCTTTGAGATATATATTAGGATCTTTCATCACATCTTTTCAACAATTGTGAAAAACATGTGCAATACCTGTATGTTTTCCATTACTCCCTTTGTTTTCACTTGAAACTTACCCACCAACAACATGAAACAAACCTCTGCTCTATTTTTTGTTTCTGTTTTGCTTTGTTTGAATTATATTATTATAATTGTACGACCTTATGTTTCCTGTAATTTTAAGATATAGTTCTCATTATTATGAATTTGAGAAATGAATTGCAAAGCTTTGTTTTAGATGAGAACTTCATAAATATCCTAGTTGAATTCTTATATTTTAAATTTTGTGTATTTAAAAAGATTAATTTTTATGACTCATCCATTTCAATAATTGTTTCTAAATTCCTATTGTATTGAGCATTATTAATTGTTATCTTTATTCACACTTTTCTCAGTGTTGGAAAAGATATAGAAAATACTGTTTGAAGATTCTGGTGGTTGTATGTATTTTTCTGAAATAGTTTTAATAGCTTTCATTTTTCTTATGGTATTATCATGCAGATTCTTTCTGATGAAAGCAAAGGAGTTTCAATTTTTTCCTCTTTTCCTCAACCTGAGTTAAAATTTTAATTTTAAGTTGTACATGCATGCAATGTAGAATCAATGAAGTTCAAACAATTTGAATAAGTGAAAAAACAGGTCTCTGGATAGTTTCCTCCATTTTCTATTCTACAAACAAATATACTCAATCCTTTTAGCTACTTTTTTTAATTCCCATATTTTTAAATAGTTTGCTTAAACTGGTGCAAATCTTAAGTTTTTCCCTTAGGTTTTGACATTTTCTATTGCCTACCATATGGAAGAAGATTATTTGTTTTTTGTCTCCTCCATGCCTGGAAAGGAGAGTAACACAGAGAGGGAAGCATGGAGACAGGAAAGGAAAAAAGGAAAGCGATTTCATGTTCTCCCAACATCTTCACAACTATGAAATACTAATCACAGAAGAGATGTATTTTAGAGAATGAGGTTTTTTATTTTCCCAAGGTCATTATCATTTCTGAGAATCTGATTACTTATCATTTCAAACCACTTAGCCCTTTCCCCATTGCTGATGTCTCTGTAGATACTCTCTAATATACCAGACTCTTTCCTTCTCCTCGCCTTGAGAGCATTTCTTCCAGTGCTTTCTAGAAGCTCCAATAATCACAACAAGACTTTCCTCAGATCTACACAAAAGTGTTTTCTCCTTTTAATTGAATATGACTTCTGCTAGCCTCCTGTAATTAAAAATTTTCAGAATTTTTATTCCTGAAAACATTTTTGTTTTGTTCTAATATCTCATCTTAGTTTACTTGAGTAGAGTCTCTACCAAAGTGTAGTAATAAGATCACATGGTAAAATATATCTTACCAAATGTGGCAAAACAGAACTTTTTCCTTCTCAATTTTCAGATAAGTGGATTCTCTTATCCGTGTTTATCATTAGTTTCTTGCTATCATCTAGTGCTCAGGATTTACAGATGAAAAGATTTTGTTTATTTTTTTATGAGTATATGCTAATGATAACATGTTTTCTAATTCAAAATAAACATACTATCCAAAATAAAAACAATGAGAAGTTTTATTTTTCATTCATTTCTTCAGTTTACATTAAAACAATTATTAGTACATTCTATTTATACATAAAACCGTGGTGCATTTTGACATAATTGTATATATATGGATTATAATTTGCTCCAATTCAGTCCCCAGTCCTTCCCCTTTCCCTTCTTTCTTCCTTCCCCCATACTTCTTCCTCTACTCTATGGTCTTTTTTTTTTCATTTATTCAAAGTTTCTTTAATTAGTACATTACAGATATATATAAAGGTAAAATTCCCTGTGGCATATTCATATATATACATAGAATAGTTGGATCTTTGTTTTATATATTTTTTGCTGATCTCTTTTATCTCTGATTAAATATTAGAATCGGTTTGCATGCATGTTTTTACATTCAATCTAACACAATATGCTGTTTTCACTGATGTATAAAAGAAAACCTGACTTAACTCAGATACTTATCAAAGGAGAATAATATTTTATGGGCTTTTTTTTTAATATTTGTTATACACTTTTTGAGACTATCACAAACTCAACAAGTGGTAGATTTTTAATGATTGGGAGCATTGCATATTCTAAATGAATATCAGGTATAGTACAATCCATTGGTCTAACCTATATTTTGAATAGAATACTTTATTCAGGTATGATTTGGTGATATGTGTTAATGATTTTATTTATTTATATATCTCTTTGAAATTTTGACCATTTCAAAATACAATATAAAAATATCACATTCATTAGCATAGTCCTTAATCTTACTAGAACATTCTTTTAAATTTGGGAAGCTAGCTGTTGAGTTCATGGTGACCTATTCAAATTTTCAAAAATTCTGATTTTTTTTTCTTGTTGGAAAGAATTTTATCATTAGCAAAATTATACACACATGAACACCCACATGTGTGTTTTTGTCTATCTATCATCTATCTATCAATCATGTTTCTATATATATCTTTATGTTTGAAGTTGTTTTCCTACAGGTGACAAGCTCACTTCTTTTATCTTCATGAAAATCATCCCTAAATTTCCATGTTGGAATAAACTAAATTTGGCTGCTATTTGATCTTTCAATTTAAAATTACATTACATGAAAATCTACTGGTTTAATTTACAACTCAATCTGCCTGTGCTTTTCATTGAAAAAAAAGGGGAGGCGGGCTCTAGAAGTGTTTTATCTTTCATCCTGTTTGTCCTACCACATATTTGAAAAGACAGGCACTCAGAGATAAGATATTAAAAAGTAATAACTCTTACTGATTCATCAAGATTAAAGACATTCTAAAGTGAAATTGGCATCATCTTTTTTCTTCTTATAAAATCCAAAATAACTACTGCTAAGAAAATAATGACTATTTGAAGAGTTTGTTGTTATGATTTCTGCCAAGGTGTGCAAATCACACATCATCATTTCAATAACACCAGAGAAAATGTAAACACATGGAAAATAGTAAACAATATCTTTAGTATTGACACAGAAATAATTTTGAGACTCTGAAATTCCTGAAAGGGTCATGGTATCTTCAGGATTCTCAGGGTAACATTTTTGAGAACTTTTAATATTAATCTCAAATCTCATGATCTGAACATTCCTAATGGATCTATAGAAGTCATTTTTATGATTATCATGTTTTCTTTAGAAGTATGTATTTTGCGAACTGAAAGTGGAACAAAGTTTCCTTATTTCCATATGCCTTAAGAATAATGTTTATTCATTGCAGATAGCTTCAATCCAAATTTTCAAGTTTGTGATCTTCTACATTTTCCCCTCTTTTCCTAGCTATTTTAATGAAAATCTATAGAAGTGGAATTGAAAGTAATAACTAGATGTCATTTTGAGCCAGAAGTGAGTAAGTTCTGAGGGACAGCATTGGTTCTGTACTTCAGCAAATAGGAACACAGGCAAGCAAACTTCAAGTTCTTGGAGTAGAATCTCAACTCTGTTCAATATTCTTTAGTATGTTTTGACTTAGCATTTCTTCACAGTTCTTTATTCATGCTTCACATGTTAAATAGGAACATTACCATGTTTGCAGAAGCAATACTGGCATTTTACTATATCATATACATTCCATAGTATCTCCATATCATTGTACTATAGGAGAGGATTGTGGGAACCAAAGCAAAGGCAAAAGTTAGATAGGTGGGCAGTTTGAAGTTTGTACTAGTTGAGAAACTTGTAGTTTAGTGTATTTCTATTCTATTTTCTGGCCTTTTTCTCTCACACTTGAAATAATCCAAAACCTTAGTAAATACATTTTAATATGTAAACTATAATAAGCAGAAATGGGCATTAAAAAGCTTAATGATACTTAAACTAATTATTTAGAAGTGCGAATTTCCACATTTATCCAAGATCATCAAGTCTCCAGGAATGACTGATTGGGCCACTCTGGGTGCAATGCCATTTAAATGCAATAACTTGAAAATATTCAATGAAATGTGGCCTCTTTCCTTTGCAATCTATAATTAAAATGTCAATTTTATCTCAGCAATCTATGTAAATTTACATTTAGAATGAGCAAATTAAGTTTTTATTGTAGCCTAAAGTATTTATTGTTCCCTTTTATGTTTGGGCATTTTTAAGGGAAGGAGAAGGAGTGTTAAATTAGAAAAGCATTTGAAAAATAACCCTTGTAAGTGATAATAATGTAGCAAGTGCAGCTTTATCACATGACCCATAGGTGGTTATTCAAAACTACTGCAATATCAGATGCAAGACAGCTTGTTTAAATGTGGGAAAGTCAATTGCACTATGAAGGAATATACTTACTCTACAGTCATAATTTACATGCTATAAAGCCACCATCTCAGAAAATACGTTAGTATGCACTACAGATGACTAGTCAGAAGATAAAAATCAGCATAGGTTTTCAAAGTAACTCTATCTTCCTATTTAAGGATACTTTTCTAGTCACAGCAGCTGGGAAAACTCATTAAGTTACTGGAAATGAGCCTAGCTTTGCCTTTATTATCAGTACTGTGATAAAGCTTCCTGGACTGCATAAGAGAACTGTTAAAGAGAGTATTTTGTGGTCCTCGTTTTTTATAAAGTTACATATTTTTGTAATAACAAATGTAGTTGTAAAACACAAGATGTTTTTCATTCCCAAACTGGTTGGGGGTGGGTCTTAGAAAGAGAGGAATTATGTTTGATGCAATTTGCATATTGTAGGAGGATGCTTTACATACTTATGTTTTCCCTTCTATAGACCTTAGTTTCCAAACAGTGTTGCTGCCAAGTATCTTTTGCCCAGTAAGATTGAGTAGAAACAGAAGAGTGTAGATGGAGTGAGAGCAGGATCGTTAATCAAAGGTGAACCATTTTTTTCCTGTATTACAATAATAAATTCATGAGGAGAATATAGCTTTGGAAAGAAGGCATTGCTATATGCATAGTCTTTCCAATTATTATTCTCATTCAACAAAGAAACGGGTATTATAAAATGCTTACAAAAAAATAAAGAGAAGCAAAGATGGTGTTATGGTTTAGATATTAGATGCTCATGTGTGAGACAATGCAAGAAAGTTCAGAGGTAAAATGAGACCCTTAAGCTAATCAGTGCATTAATTCACTGACAGGAATTAATAGGACCCTAACTGTAGGCAGATAAGGTGTGGCTGGGGAAGGTGGGTCATTGGAAATGCGCCTTTAGGGTATGTATTCTGCCCTTGTTGAGTGGACTCTCTCTGCTTCCAGTGTACTGTGCTGAACTGCTTTTCTTTGGCCCAGAGCAGTGGAGCTGGCCATCTATGGACTGAGTCCTCTGAAACCGTGAATAAATACCAAATTACATTTTCCAACTCTAAAATTTTTCTTGCCAGTTTTTTTTTTTTTTTTTTGTAACAGTGGCAAAATGTGACCAAAAAAATGGGTTCAAATTCATTTCCATCTTATTCTGATGTCCATATTTTTGTCCTTGATCCACATGAATCTTTCATTCTTACCTACACAAGTAACTCCATCTCTCTTTTCTACCTGTTTCCTACTGTCCTCCTTCCAAGAATAAAAAACTTTATCTAGATATTAATGATACTAAAGCTATGAAGTCTTCCTGTTACAAGTGAATGATTTTTTGTGATTCTGAAATCTGATTACTGTATAGAAAATCTAGTTTTAGGACTCTTACTTAAATGCATGTCTTTCTTTGAAACTTTATATTAAACTACTGATTTTAAAAATGAACCTTTTAAATCCCCTAAAATTGAGATATTATCAGAAGAACTTCTAAATTCTTTCAAGATTTATTTACTAAATTCTCACATTGTGGGAAACCACATGCAAATGAATGTAGCAAGGATTCAAAACACCTACAATGTCTCCCTTGCCCAAGATTAATATAATATGTCATATTTTGCATTTTCTAGAAGAGACAGGGATTTCTGGTTTGAGACAGTAATTACCCTATTTCTCCCAGGTCTGCCTTACTAAGACTCAAAATCCGTGGGCATAAAATAAAAAACACAGGGGTACTGTGAAAGCTGGGAAGACGGTGTCAGTATAAGGTCACTGCTCTTACTTTTCCCAACATGGCGCTGGTCAGCCTTCTCCTCTGGATTCTACCTCCCATCGCTGTTCCCGCCACCTCCATGCCACACCCAATCAGTATTCAACACCTCCACCTGAAACCCGCTGGCAACGGGACTCACCCTATCAGCTCTCACCCCGTTTCATGCCCCAACCAATCAGCTCACACCCGGCCCTATATAAACACACTCCTTTCTGAATAAAGCAGAACTTCTCCGTGCTTAGCTTTGACCCGTGTCACCGTGTGAAATTCTTTCACCCAGGACTTAAAGAACAACAGGAAAGTATATTCGCTGGGTTTTGCCTCCCACATATACTAGATATGGACCATTAGAATTCTGAAGATTGGAACCACCCCTGGCCACAGACAAAACTGTCCAGAACATGTTCTTCATGAGAGTAGCAATGGACTGGGAAAGAAAGAACAGACAGCCTTTTGTCAATACCTACTTCGTTTCATCCAACCCTGAGAGTAAACTTTCCTCTTCCACTGAATGGCTTCAGTAGGACTAAGTGGAGAGTTAATTTTCTACCCCAAAACCTTGACCCATGGGAGTAGCCAGCAGTCCTCTGCATTCTCCCTCCTGTAATGCCAACAGGAGTGAGCAGGTTGCAGTTCTTTTATCTTTACTCAGTGGAAATAAACACTGCTCCAAATCTGGCACAGTAGTATCAAAGGGACGGATCAGACAGCAAAACTATTCCCTGTTCAGTGGAACCAGGTGATGTTTCGATTCATCTGCTGAAGTAGCATTAACGGGGCTGAGAAGGAAGCTGGAATTCTATTTCTGCTGGATAAAGCAAATATTGCTCTCATTCCCCCATCAGGAGATTCTCAGCAGAGCCCAGTGTCAACTTGAATCTCCACCCCGACCTAGAAGCAAGATTAACAATGTCTCACCAGGATCACTCCTCCAGTGTGATGAGACTTAATGGGAGCTAAACCTGCACATCCACCCAGCAACATGAGAGTAAAATAAGGCACTGTGAGGCAGAACTGTTCAAAACTTTGTTTCCCTTTCATCCCTTGTCAGCCGGACTCAGCTGAAAGATAAACCTCCAGCCTCTCCCAGGATTCAATGAGACAGAAAACAAGGTTGAGAAAATTGAGACTTTTTCACATCTCTTCTCCACTGGGATCAGGGGAAGTGAGTGGGGAACCCTAGTAGCTGAGCTTTTGCCCTCACCATGCAGCAACAAGGAGGAACGAGTCAGCCCTCTGTGCCTCCTCTTCTTGGCATTGTTGAGGTTTAGGGGAGACTCACATCCTCCCTCTCATCTACAGTGAGGCCATGAGTCTGTGTCCCATTTTGCTTAGGTAATTTGAGCAAGACCATCAAAAAGCTGTACATACACAACTATTTGGTCCCCCACGTGATAGTTCACTCTAGCAGTGAAACTGTACTAAAATAAGGATTAAATAATAATCTTATCTTAATTATATCAAAAATGAAAAAAATACAATAAAAAATGTCTTGATATGCCAGAAGTAGTGGAACCACCATTTTAATTAGAAAAAAATCAAAAGATAGCAATACCAAGATAAATCAGATGTTGGGATATTCTGCCAAGAATTTTAAAGCTTCCATTACTAAAATGCCATCAAAGGCAACAAGGAATTCTCTGAGAACAAGTGAAAAAATAGTACAATTTAATAAAAATTGTAAAAGATATAGTGATGCAAACAGTGTATAATAATATAAGGGCATTAATTATAAAATGGAGTAACATTTAAATTGATGAAGATCTGAAGTTTATGAGGAAGGAACAACAGAAAATTCCTAAAAGAAAAGACATCAACAATGAAAAGTACAGAATACTAAAGAAAGAAATTGAAGAAGTCCTTAGAAGATGCAAAGACTTCCCATGGTGCTGGATAGGAAGAGTTAATATTGACAAGATGGTCACACAGATTTAAGGCAATTCCTATTGAAATACCGAGGACATTTTTCATAGAACTAGAAAAAGCAATCATGAAACACATTTGGAAAAATAAGAGACCCAGAATAGCCAAAGCAACCCTCAGTAAGATGAGTGAAGCATGGGGCCTCAAAATACTAGACCTTAAACTATATCACAGCACCACAGTAAAAATGACATGGTATTGGCAACACAATGGACATGGAGATTGATGGTACAGAATAGAAGACACAGAGACAAACCCACGTAAATGCAGTTATCTCATACCAGACAAAGGTGCCAAAAACATACAATAGAGAAAAGATAGCCTCTGCAGCAAATGGTGCTGGGAAAACTGGAAAACAATATGCAGCAAAATGGAATCAAACCCCTAGCCCCTGCACTAAACTCAAAGTGGATCAAAGACTTAGGCACTAGAACAGAAACACTATGCCTAATAGAAGAAAAAGTAGGCCTAAAACTTCACCACGTGGGCCTAGGATCTGGCTTCCTTAACAAGACTCCTAAAGCACAAAAAGTAAAATCAAGATCAATAAATGGGATGAATTCAGACTGAAAACCTTCTTCTCAGCAAGACAAATAATGTGAAGAGAGAGCCGAGAGATTGGGAGGATATCTTATTTATTTTTATTTTTACAGACTGCATTTTGATTCATTGTACACAAATGGGATACAACTTTTTATTTCTATGGTTGTACACAAAGGAGAGTCACACCATTTGTGTAATCATACATGTACATAGGGTAATGATGTTTGTCTCATTCCACTATCTTTCCTTACCCTGCCCCCTTCCCTCCCCTCATTTTCCTCTATACATTCCAAAGTTCCTCCATTCTTTCCTTACCCTCTGCCCCCACCCCCATTATGTATTAGCATCCACTTATCAGAGAAAACATTTGGTTTTTTGAATTGATTTATTTCACTTAGCACGATATTCTCCAACTCCATCCATTTACCTGCAAGTGCCATAATTTTATTCTTCTTTATGGCTGAATAATATTCCATTGTGTATATATACCAAAGTTTCTTGATCCTTTCATCAATTGAAGGGCATTTAGGTTGGTTCCACAATATAGCTATTGTGAATTAAGCAGCTATGAACACTGATGTGGCTACATCACTGTAGTATGCTGGTTTTAAGTACTTTGGGTATAGGCCAAGGAGTGGGATAGCTGAGTCAAATGGTGGGTCCATTCCAAGTTTTCTGAGGAATCTCCATACTACTTTCCAGAGTGGCTGCATCAAATTGCAACTCCACCAGCAATGTATGAGTGTGCCTTTTCCCCACATTCTTGCCCACATTTTTTGGTTGTATTCTTGATTTCTATTCTGATTGGAGTGAGATGAAATCTTAGAATGGTTTTGATTTGCATTTATCTAATTGTTAGAGATGTTGAACACTTTTTTGTATATCTGTTGATCACTTGTATACCTTCTACTGTGAAGTGTCTGCCCAGTTCCTTAGCCCATTTATTGATTGGGTTCTTTGTATTTTTGGTGTAAAATTTTTTTCAGTTCTTTTTAAATTTTGGAGATCAGTGCTGTATCTGAAGTGCATACAGAAAAGATATTCTCCCACTCTGTAGGCTCTCTTTTCACATTATTGATTGTTTCCTTTGCTGACAAAAAGCTTTTTAGTTTGAATCCATCCCATTTATTGATACTTGCTTTCATTTATTGTGCTTTGGGAGTCTTGTTAAGGAACTCAGGTCCTAAACCAATAAGATGAAGATTTGGGCCTACTTTTTCTTCTACTTGATACAGGGTCTCTGGTCTAGTTCCCACGTCCTTGATCCATTTTGAGATGAGTTTGGGGTTTAATTTCATTTTACTGCAAATAGATTTCCAGTTCTCCCAGCAACATTTGTTGAAGAGGCTATCTTTTCTCCATTGTATGAATTTGGTATCTTTGTCTAGTATAAGATAACTGTATTTATGTGGGTTTGTCTCTGTGTCTTCTATTCTGTACTGTTGGTCTGTCTATTTTGGTGCCAATACCTTGCTATGATTGCTACTATTGCTCTGTAGTATGGTTTAAGGTATGGTATCTACTACTGCATCACTCTTCCTGCTAAGGATTGCTTTGGGTACTCTGGGTCTCTTATTCTTCCAGATGAAGTTCATGATTGCTTGCTCTATTTCTGTGAGGTACGTCATTGGGATTTTAATTGGAATTGCATTGAATCTGTATAGTACGTTTGGTAGTATGGCCATTTTGACAATATTAATTCTGCCTATCCAAGAACATGGGAGATTTTTCCATCTTCTAAGGTTTTCTTTAATTTCTTTCATAGTGTCCTGCAATTTTCATTGTAGAGTTCTTTCACCTTTTTGTTAGGATTGATTCCCAAGTATTTAATTTTTTGAAGGCTATTGTGAATGAAGTGGTTTTCCTAATTTCTCTTCCAGAGGATCCATCAATTATGAATAGAAATGCATTAGATTTATGCATGTTGATTTCATATCCTGCTACTCTGCTGAATTAATTTATTAGTTCTATAAGTTTCCTGGTGGAGTATTTTGGGTCCTCTACCTATAGAATCATATTGTGATCAAATAGTGATAGCTTGAATTCTTCTTTTCCTGTTTGTATCCTTTAATTTCTTTGGTCTATCTTATTGCTCTTGATAGTGTTTCAAAACAATGTTGAATAAAAGTGGTGAAAGAGGACATCCCTCCCTTGTTTCAGTTTTTAGAGGAAATGCTTTCAATATTTCTCCATAGAATGATGTTGTCTGTGGGCCTAGGATAGATAGCCTTTACAATGTTGAAGTATGTTCCTACTATTCCAACTTTTTATAGTATTTTCAGCATGAAGGGGTGCTATATTTTATCAAAAAGCTTTTTCAGCATCTACTGAAATAACCATATGATTCTTTTTTTAACTATTTCAATCAGATATTTTATTTATTTATTCTTACTCCTTTTTTATTGTAAACAAATGGGATACATGTTGTTTCTCTGTACATGGCGTAAAGGCATACCATTAGTGTAATCATAAATTTACATAGGATAATGTTTTTTGATTCATTCTGTTAATTTTTCCCTTTCCCCCACCCCTTCCACCCCTCTTTTCCCTTTATACAGTACTTCCTTCCTCCATTCTTGCCCCCCTCCCTAACCCTAACTCTAACCCTAACACTAATCCCTCCCTCCCCCCATTATATGTCATCATCCACTTATTAGCGATATCATTCGTCCTTTGGTTTTTTGAGATTGGCTTATCTCACTTAGCATGATATTCTCTAATTTCATCCATTTGCCTGCAAATGCCATAATTTTATCATTCTTTATGGCTGAGTAATATTCCATTGTATATATATACCACAGTTTCTTTATTCTTAACTTTAATTCTACTGATGTGATGAATTAACTTTATTGATTTCTGGATGTTGAACAAAACTTGCATCACTGGAATGAACCCCATGTGATCATGGTGCACTGTCTTTTTAATATATTTTTGTATGCAATTTGCCAGAATTTTGTTAGGGATTTTTGCAACTATATTCATCAGGGCTATTGGTTGGAAGTTTACTTTCCTTGATATGTCTTTATCTCGTTTTGGTATCAGGGGATACTAGCTTCATAGAAACAGTCTGGAAGGGTTCCCTCCTATTCTATTTCATGTAATATTTTGAGGAGTATTGGTATTAGTTCTCTGAAGGTCTTGTAGAACTTGACTTAGAATCCCTCTGGTCCTGGGATTTTCTTAGTTTGTAGGCTTTTGATGGCTTTCTTTATTTCATGGCTTGAAATTGATCTGTTTAAATTGTGTATGTCCTCCACATTCAGTTTGGTAGGATTATGTCTCTAGAAATTTTTCAATGTCTTTGAGATTTTCTATTTTGTTGGAGTACAAATATTCAAAATAGCTTCAAATTATGTTTTGTATTCCAATGTTTCCTGTCATGATAGTTCTTTTTTCGCCATTAATTTTAGTAATTTGAATATTCTCTCTTCTCCTCTTAGTGTGGCTGAGAGTTTATCAATTTTGTTTCCTTTTTCAAAGAACCAACTTTTTGTTTTGTCAATTTTTTGAATTGTTTCTTTTATTTCAATTTCATTGATTTCAGCTCTGATTTTAATTATTTCCTGTCTTCTACTACTTTGTGTTGATCTTTTCATTTTTCTAGGGCTTTGAGATGTAATGTTAGGTCATTTATTTGTTGACTTTTTACTCTTTTTTTGAATGCGCTCCATGCAGTAAATTTTCCTCTTAGTACTGCTTTCATAGTGACCTAGAGATTTTTATGTTGTATCATTGTTCTCACTTACCTCTAAGAATATTTGTATCTTCTCCCTGATGTCTTCTGCTATCTATAAATCATTCAATAGCATATTATTTAGTCTCCAGGTATTGGAATAGTTTCTGTTTTTTATTTTACCATTAATTTATAATTTCATTCCATTATGATCTGATAGAATTCATGGTGGCATCTCTATTTTTCTGTATTGACTAAGAGTTCTTTGTGGCATAAAATATGGTCTATTTTAGAGATGGATTCATGTGCTGACAAGAAGAAAGTGTACTTGCTCATTGATTGACTGATTATTCTATATATTTCTTTTTAAAAATTATTTATTTATTTATTTTATTTTTTAAAGACTCTATTTTGATTCATTGTACACAAATGGGATACATCATTTCCTTTCTATGGTTGTACACAATGTAGATCCATACTATTCATGTACTCATACATGTACATAGGGTAATGACGTCTGCCTCATTTCATCATTTTTCATACCCCACCTCCCTCTCATTTCCTTCTACATAATCAAAAGTTCCTCTATTCCTCTCTCACTCCCCACTCCCCCCATTATATGTCATCATCCACTTATCAGGGAAAACATTCAGCCTTTGTTTTTTTGGGATTGTCTTATTTCACTTAGCATAATATTCTCCAATTCCATCCATTTATTTGCAAATGCCACAATATTTTTCTTCTTTATGACTGAATAATATTCCATTATGTATACATACCACAGTTTCTTTATCCATTCCTCTGTTGAAAGGTTGGTTCCACAATGGCTATTATCAAGAACACAAACAATAATAGATGTTGGCATGGATGTGGAGAAAAAGGCACACTTTTATATTGCTGGTGGAGTTGCAAATTGGTGTAGCCACTTTGGAAAGCAGTGTGGAGATTCTTCATAAAACTTGGAATGGACTCACGTTTTGACCCAGTTATCCCACTCTTTGGTTTATATCCAAAGGACTTAAAATTTGAATAGTACAATAAAGCAGCCACACCAATGTTTATAGCAGCTCAATTCACAAAAGCTAGATTGTGGTGTCAACCAATATATATTTCTGTTAAGTCTAAATTTTTGATTGTATTATTGAGTTCTATGGTTTCTTTGTTCAGTTTTTGTTTGAAAGAGCTATTCGGTGTTGAGAAAGGTGTATTAAAGTTGGCTAGTATTTTACTGTTATGGCCTATTTGGTTCCTGGAATTGAGAAGTATTTGTTTGATGTACATGGATGCACCATTTGGGGGGATAAATACTTATGATCATTATGCCTTGCTGATTTATGCTTCCCTTAAGTAGTATGAAATGTACTTCCTTATCCCTTCTGATTAATTTTGGCTTGAAGTTCGAATAATCTGATATAAGGATGAAAACCCCTACTTTTTACTGAGTCCATGTGCATAGTATGCTCTTTCCCATTCTTTCACCTTTAGTCTGTGGATGTCTTTTTCTATGAGATGAGTCTCTTGAAGGCAGCATATTGTTGGGTCTTTATTTAATCCAATCCACCAGTCTATGTCTTTTGATTAATGAGTTTAGGCCATTAACATTCAGGGTTATTATTGAGATATGACTTGTATTCCAGGTCATTTTGGCTTATTTTTGGTTTTTAACTTGACTTGATTTCTCCTTTGATTGGCTTTCCTTTAGGGTAGATCTTTCCTTTGCTGACTTACATTGTTTCTCATTTCCTCCTCATGGAATATTTTGCTGAGAATGTTCTGTAACACAGGCTTTCTCTTTGTAAATTCATTTAACTTTTGTTTATCATGAAAGGATTTTATTTCATCATCAAATCTAAAGGTAGTTTTGCTAGTATAAGATTCTTGGTTGCATCTATTTTCTTTCAGATCTTGAAATATGTTGTTCCAGGCTCTCCTAGCTTTTAGCATCTTGGCTGAGAAATCTGGTGATGCAGAAGACATGTTTGGGTAACCCTAGGATGGCGGCTGGCATTGAGCCAAGAGGTGGCACATAGTTAGTGTTAACACGGCATGATCTACTTTTGCCTGATTAGTTAATGTCTCCTTTGTGTTAGTGGTCAACAGATATTCCTCATTCTTTCTTGATTGGTACTGAAGGGCATGCTTCAATTGTGCTAATCCTAAGCTGATTGGCTGCCTTCGGTATATAAGACACACACCTATAGGAAGCACCAAGGATAAGCCACACCTCTAGATTGCTGGGCGGAGGATAAGCAGCACCTCTGATAGATCACTGGGTGAAGGACTAAGCAGACACCTCTAGGTTGCGGGTTGATGATGGCAGATTGCAGAATGCAGGTTGCAGCTCACAGAATGAAGATAGCAGGATGCAGGACGCACCTCTAAGAAGAAGCAGCATAGTAGCCTCTCTGAAAGTGTAGCAAGTCTCTTTTCCTGATAAGCAAAGTCTCTCTTCCTCTAAGCTCTAAGCAAAGCCTGTCTTCCTCTAAAACTTCCTCTAAAAGCAAGTAAGCCTCCTCTCTTCCTCTATAAACTAGCTAATAAGCAAGAAAGCAGGGAACTAAAGAGAAAGATAATAGAAGTAGCTCAGTTTCCAATCCACCTCCGATAAATACCCGCTCAATTGTTGCTGCAGGTGGTAACAAATACCTGCGGGATTGTTGCTGCGGGGGGCAACATGGTGATATCCATATTGGTTTCTCCCACATGTAATGCTTTTCTCTTGCAGCCTTTAAAAAAATTCTATCTTTAATTTGTATGTTGGGTATTTTCATTATAATATGCCTTGTTGTGGATCTGTTGTAATTTGGTACATTTGATGTCCTGTAAGCCCCTTGTATTTCATTTTCCACTTCATTCTTCATATTTGGGAAATTTTCTGATATTATTTCATTGGACAAACTGTTTATTCCTTTGGTGTGTACCTCTGTGTCTTCCTCAATCTCAATAATTCTTAAATTTCATCATTTTTATGTTATTCCATAATTCTTGGAGATTGTGTTCATGATTTCTTACTATCTTCTCTGTTTGGTCAACTATGTTTTCAAGATTAAATATTTTGTCTTCATTGTCTGATGTTCTTTCTTCCAAGTGATTTAGTGTGTTGGTGATGGTTTCTATTGAGTTTTTAATTTTGCTTACTTTTTCCTTAATTTCAAGGTATTCTGATTACTTTTATTTCAGAATCTCTATCTCTTTATTGAAATGATCTTTGATTTCCTGCATTTGCTCTTTTAACTGTTTTTTGGGGGTGATTATTCATTGCCTGCATTTTCTCTCTTATCCTTTACTTCACAGATCATTTTAATTATGTACATTCTGAACTCCTTTTCTGACATTTCTTCGACCATGCTGTCATTGGATTCTAATGATAAATCATTTTGATTTGTTTGGGACACTTTCTTCCCTTATTTTTTCATGTTGTTTATGTATCTTCCCTCTAGCATTACAGATCAGAGGTATTACAATTTCCCCCTATTGGTTTATAGTGTCCCTGCAGGTTTCCAATACCTAACTTAACAATGAAATTCTAGTTTGTAGTGGGTGTCTAAGGTTTTGAACTGCCCCACCTAAAGATGGTAGCTTTCACTTCAGAGATAATTCATGATGGCTGTAGAGGCTTCTGAATGCATTGGTAGATGGGGAGCTGCAGCAGGCAGGAGCTGAGTCAATGTGGTTGGTTGCGCCTGGGTCCTCACTGAAGCTCCCGGTAGAAAATCTTTATCACGTGCACCTCAGATAGAGCATTAATCTCCAGAATATATCAAGAACTCAAAAAACTTGACAGCAAAAAAACCCAAACAACAATGACAACAACAACAATAACAACAATATAATCCAATCAATAAATGGACTAAGGGATTGAACAGACACTTCATAGAAGGAGAAATACAATCAATCAAGAAACATATGAAAGAATGTTTAACATCTCTAGCAATTAGAGAAATGCAAATCAAAACTACTCTACGATTTCATCTTACCCCAGTCAGGATGGCAAATATCAAGAATACAAACAACAAATGTATTGGTGAGAATGTGGGGAAAATGTAAATTCATACATTGCTGGTGGGAGTGCAAATTGGTGCAATCGTACTGGAAAGAGGTATGGGATTCCTGAGAAAATTTGGAATGGACCCACCATATAGCCCAGCTATACCACTCCTTGGTTTATACTCAAAGATTTAAAATCAGCATATTACAGTGATGCAGCCACATCAATGTTTATAGCAGTTTAACTCACAATAGGTATACTATGGAACCAACCTATGTGCCTTTCAACAGATGAATGGATAAAGAAAATGTGGTACATATATGATGGAATATTACTCAACCTTAAAGAACAGTGAAATTATGATATTTGTTGGTAAATACATGAAGCTGGAGAATATCATGCTAAGCAAATAAGCCAATCTCATAAAATCAAATAGTGAATGTTTTCTCCCATATGAGGGGCGCCACCAAGGAAGAATATATTTTCTTTAGATTAGGCAGAGGGAAGTAAAGAGAAGGGAAGGGGTATGGGTGTAGGAAGGATGGTAGAATGAGTCAGACATTATTACCCTATGTACATATATAACTATACGACCAGTGATATTCTACATCAAGTACAACCAGAAGAATGAGAAATAATACTCCATCTAAATATGATGTATCAAGGTGCATTCTACTGTCATCTGTAACTAATTGGAGCAAATGAAAAATTAATTTTAAAAATATATAAAAAAATTTTAAAATGCATGAACAAATTCTAACTCTTAATAGTTAAAAAAAAAAAAAAAGAATATCCCTAAAGTAACGTCCCTTAGACAGAATTGACCTTTTAACAGAAAGAATGGTTGTCTGAAAATAATGGAATGATATTTTAAAGTGCTGAAAGAAAATGACCACCAATCTAGAATTCCATACCAGGTGAAACTATATCTCAAGAATAAAGATATAAAAGAGGGCTTTTTTAAAAAAAGCAAAAATGAATGGAATTCATCACCTATAAAATTTACACTCGAGAACTAAAAGGAAAATTAGAAGAAATATTTTGACTATCATGGTAATGAATTGTATGTGCCCTGTTGACTAGGAATCAGTGTGTCCAGATATTTAGTCATACAATCTGATGGGTCAGGGATGGTGTTTTGGATGACATAAACATTTGAGTTAATATATTGAAGAAAGCACACAGCTCTTCCTGATGTAGTTGTGAAATACTAAACCTTAAATCCAGAAACTCAGAGAATGTCAAGTAGGAACAATGTAAAAATCAACAAACCAATGTCCCAAACTACAACTGTATATGTTATATTGAAACTTCCATAATCCAAGAAAATGGAAAATTATAGAAAGAAGTCAGGGAGAAAAGATCATCTTATTTTTAGAGAAGTAATCTGACTTCTCATAAACAATGCAAGCAATTGGGGAGTGGAGGGAAATATTTAAAACACTGAATGTAAAAACTAACAAACAAAATCAGCCTAGAATTCTTTGTCTTAAAACAAAATTTCCTGTACAGGTGAAGGGAAATTTTTCTCAATCTAGCAAAAATGAAGGGATTTGTGACAAGTAGACCCACTGTTAATGGTTTGAATGTGAAGTGTCATCAAAAGCTTATGTGTGAAACAATGCAAAAAGAATAGAGAACAAATGATTGGGTTATGAAAGTCTTAACCCAAGCAGTGAATGAATCCGTTGATGGGGATATCCTGAATGGAAATTGAAGGTCGGTAGGGTGTGGCTGGAGTAGGTAGGTCATTAGGGATGTGGCATTGGGGTATATATTTGTATCTGGTGAGCAGAGTCTCTCCCTCGGCTTCCTGATCATGGGGTAAGCTGCTTTCCAGCACCACACTCTTCTGCCTTGATGTTCAGCTTCACCTTGAAAGGAGCTACTGTCTATGGACTGAGTTCTCTGAAACACTGAGACCCCAGATAAACTTTTTTCCCCTATAGTTGTTCTTAGTGGGTCTTTAAGTCACAGCAGTGAAAAAGTTGACTAAAACACCCACCTTTCAAGAAATATTGAAAGAAGTTATTCAGACAGGAGGAACATAAAGAGGGTAGAAACTCAGATCTGCATAAAAATGATGAACATCAAATAATGAACAAATTAATATCAAATCATTTTTCTTATTGATGACATAAAATTTCATAATAATAATTTATTTGACTATGTGAATGTATTTTTTTTGCAGTGCTGGGGATTTATGTGAATTTTTTACATATGTGTAAAATTAATGTCAACAATGACACATGCTGCAGAAGGAATATATTAGGAAGTTAATTACAACAAGGTACTGGCACTAAGAAGATACAGTGTTATTTGTAGTTAGTCTTGGGTAAGTTGTAAATATACATTTCAAAGTCTGGGGCAACCACTAAAAAGGGCAACAAATATAAAACAGGACAGTAAATATAATTCCAACTATATCAATAATCACTTTAAACATGAATAGTCCAATTCATTAACTATGAGATGGAGATTGTCCGAGTGGATTTAAAAAAAAGATTGAGTTATATGTTGTCTGAAACAATTTACTTAAACCATAAAGACACTTGTAGATTAAGAGTGAATGGAGAATGATCTAGCAAGATAACTTTTATTCAAGAAAACTGGGAGTACCTGTATTAATTTTAGCTAGAGAATATTTCACAACAAGAAGATATTAGGTGTTAATAAAGGGGCACTGTAGGGCTGGGTAGATAGCTCAGTTGGTAGAGTGCTTGCCTTGCAAGTACAAGGCCCTGGTTTCAATCTCCAGCACCTAAAAGAAAAAAAAAAAAAGTGCACTATATAGCAATAATAGGGTAAATATTTCAAGAAGACACAATCCTTAATGCATATTGACCTAACAATAAAATATCAAACTATATGACACAAAATGATAGACATGCAAGGAGAAATAAATGAGTCCACTGTAGTTGCTGTAGGTTTTAACATACCTTTATCAAGAGTAGACAGGTCCAACAGGTGGCAAATAAGTAAGGACGTGAACTTAATAGCATCATCTAGCCACATAACATGATGGACATCTGTAACCTATTTCATGCAACAATTCCAGATTATATGTTCTTTTCAAGTCCCAAAATAGTGGAATTAACCTAGAAAACAATAAAAAAGAGTTAAAAATGTATATTAAGTAATACACATGCCCTCATACATGTTAGTCAAGCACTGTACCCTATGCTTCACCCCCAAGCACAAACAGCTTTAAAAATAAAAATTTTAAATAGATATTTCAAAAGCATAAACCATATGAAATACCTAAGAAAAAGCTTAACCCAAAAGTATGGTGTTTCTTCATATAAAATAACTAAATAGTCCTTGAGAAAACTATAGAACCTTGTAAACTAAAAGAATGTATCACTCTTATTGGTTGGAAAACTCAGTACTTTAAAGATGTCAGAATTTCACAAACCAAATATATAATCAATGAATTGGCAATAAAGATCTCAAATTGATATACTGATTCTGACACTGCTATATTCATGGAAAGATTAAATCCTAGAATTGGGAAGATAAACTCAAAGAAGAAAATACAAGGCAAATATATTTACTATACTAAATTTTAAGAATTAATAGAAGACCATATTAAATAAGTTACTGTCAGATTACTTCATAATCAATTAACCCAGTGGAAGAGATGATACATGTATAGGCAAATAATAATAATAATAATAATAATGACAAATTTCCACTTCAAAGCAATAGGTACAAGATGGTCTTTTGAATAAATGGTGTCATTTTGATTAAATATCCATAGAGAACAAACAATAAAGTCTGAATTTAATATTATAATATGTCAAATTAATTCCAAGTAGATTGTAGATTAAAATTCACAAAAGAGTAACAATATTTCTAGAAGATAATGTTATAGAAGACATTCATGATTTTGAGCTACTAAACAATATTTATGAGATAAAATTAAATTTTTGTAAAGGAAATTATTAATACATGAGATTGTATTAGAATTAGGACCTATTCATCAAGAGAAACCATTAACAGAAGGAGATAGGAATTCTCTGTTTGAGAAAACATAATAGTACTAATATTATGCTCATAATAAGACAAGGGGATTTTGTATTATATTTAACTAATAATTACTAAATATTGTTCAAAGACAGGAAGTCCAAGTTACAATGAACCAAAAGCTTAAATAAGCAGGGAATTAAAAAAGAAAAATCTTTCCAAGGAAGAGCATAGAAGGAGATCGAATAATGGGTACTGTGTGATAGCTGAGTGGGGGAGTACAGTTTTCAATAACTTCTTGTATATTTTATGAATACTTAAAAGAGGAGCTCAAGTCAGGTGTGGTGGCACACATTTGTTATCCCAGGGTTTCAGGAAACTGAGGCAGGAGGATAACCAGTTCAAGGTTAACTTTAACAATTAAGTGAGACCCCATGCAGCTTAGCGAGACACTGACTCAAAATTAAAAGAAAAAAAAAAAAATATAGGGCCATGGACGCAACTCAGTGTAAAGTGCCCCAGGTTCAATTCCCAATACCACACAAAAAAAAAAAAAAAAAAAAAAAACAAAGAAAGAAAGAAAGAAAAAAGAAAAAGAAAATATTTGTGCCCAAATATCACAAAGTAAACATAAAGAGATAGAAATGTTAATTTCCCAGAATTAGTCAATACACATTTATACATGTATTGAAACATTATATTGTACCTCATATTTACAATTATTAGATATTAATAAAAGATTGAAAGAAATCCTTAAGGATATGGAAATGCTAACTACCCTTATTTGATCATTACATGTACTTCTAACAAATTATCACACTGTACCCCATAAACATGTCAAAATCAAAATGATAATAATAAATAAAAGAAAATAAAGTATAGTTCTCATAAAAAACATCACAAATGATGAATAAACACACAAAAAATGAATCAGAAATGAAAATAAAAACCCACAGGGATAAGTCACAGTAAAAATAGCAGCATGGCTAAAATGCAAACAGACCATCTCGAGTCCTGGACAGGATGCAGCACAACTCGATCTCTAATATGTTCCTGATGGGAAAATAAATTGCACAATCACTTTGGAAGAACTGGAAGTCTCTATTTAGTTGACCAATGCATACCCAATGAGTTAGCAATTCCATGTTCAAAACATAGTCAATAGAATTGCATAAGCAGGTAGCAAAGACAGGGGCATAAGTGCTCACAGAAGCATTATGATAATCCCAACCTGGACTCACCCAAAGATATTTCCAATATGGAATGCCATGAAGTTTTTGTAGTAAAGATATGAATGTATATTGTATAGTTATAAAAATAATTGAATGAGAGGTGTATCCAAGGATACAAATCTCACAAATGTAATATCACAGAAAATAAGCAAATTTAAATGATAATACTTTGTTCTTCCACTTATGTGAAATGAAAAACCAGGTATATCTGACACTTTTTTAAACTCAGGACAGTGGTTGCCTTTGGGGCAGAGGATTGGTGCTGCTTTGGGAGGGGATCCCAGTGGGAAGAGAGACAGTGACACTTGCCTTTTCTGTTGCCTTTGGTGATGTTTCTGCAGACTGATTTTATTACATTACATTGGGCTGAGGTTTTCTCATTCACTTTATATGGGTTGTCGTATACTTCGAAGTTCAAAAGTAAGTAGAACAGAGTCCTTTGTATTAATTATGCTTAATTAAACTTAGAGTTGACATAAAACAAGATCTTTGTTTAGGCATGCAGAGTGAAGAAACAGAAGATTTCTTTTTAAACCTAATGACTTGAAGAAAAAGAGATCGGGTGACTTGGGCGAAAGGAAACTTTAAGATGTTGTTAGTTCTTCTTAATCACTTGTGTATATGAAGTATCTGTAATTGAACAGAACAGAGAAAAATGTTCTTGTTTTTTTTCATAGATTTAGGTCTTTTCAATGGTCTTTATATGACATGTTTAATAATTTATAGAATGCTTTAAAGTAAAAAGATAAGTTGAAATTATTAAGACAGTCAAAAAGTGTCCCGAATAATATGTAATGACAAAAAAAAGCAAAATAAAACAAAAAATACTAATTTTAATAAAAAATTATTTTAACTCAAATTAAAAAATGAGTAATAGTTAAGGATTTAAAACATTTATTGAGCATGCTGCCCATTCTCTTATTTGGAGTAAAAGAGTTGTTGTGGATCATGCCTAAGTCTAGGTGTCTTTAAAGAAAAGCACAGCAGGAAATATAGTACCACTGACTTCCACACAGAATTAGCCTTGCTTCCTCCCACACAAGTTGAGCTGTGGCTGCCAAGTTCTGAGGACAGGAGGCCATCCCTTTTGGTCTTGGTTTTCTCTTTCCCTGTTGTCTCTCTGTTAGCTGTCAATTCATTTGATCTAGACCTTGTGCTTCTAGAAACAGATAATTTGAAGACGAGGGTTTTGAAAAGTTGAGAGGTCTTTTAAGAATGTAGTAGTGAAGTGACTAAAAATAAAGAGATTGAAATTTGAGCAAGCATCTGTCATCAAACTAATATGTCCACAGGGCACAGAAGGTCTGGCTCACTTACTGCTTTGTGGACTGGCCAGGCAGAGAACCTGCAGCTTTCCATTTTATAAATAAAGCAGCAAAGAATTTGATCATTAAAGTTTTGACCAGGATTATGGAATCACCTTCTGATGTAGTTGCTCTTTAAAATGAGTAAATCGTCTGTTTTCTTCCCTGACAATTTATCTCCCATCTAGCACAGTGCTAGGTACAGATAAGAGACTTAGAAATTCTCCTTGATTCCAATAGTTTATGGCATTTTGGGGGGGAATTGCTGCAATTTTGGAGGCAGTGTTGATATATTCAGCTGTCTACAATTTGATATTTGTTCAAACTTAAGGTAAACATGGAGGGGAAAAATAAAGAGTTGTTCTGTGCTTTATGTAACCTATAATTTTAAAAAAATATTTTAGATTTTTAAAAATTAAAAAACAGCAGGTATTTCACAATGAAATAATATCAGGCCTTGAGTTGTATCAGAAAAAAAACATGTCTTGTAACCACAAAGATTTGAATCTCTGTTATTCAGTCCTGCCACTTTCTACTTGTCAGTTATGGACAAATTATATAGTCTACATCAGATAGAAAATGATAGATAGGTAGGTAAATGTATAGAGCCATAATAGATATTGGGATTATGGGATTATGTTATAGTCTATTTATAGATTTATATAGTCACATTTACTAAATATTATATAGACATGCCTCTAAGTTATTATATAGGTTAAACTTAGATTAAATCCAGCTGAATGTAAATGAAGTTGAGATAAGGTAGCTTAATCCTTTAGAGTTTTATTTTTTCACATAACTATAGAAGTCCTGATTTTGACAATCTAAGAAGTTTGTGGCTCAGGAACACTATCATCTACCCAGGAACCTCTATATTTCTCATCAACATATAACAGATTAGTTTAATCTTTGTAGTCACACAATGATTATTTCATGTTTGGGGGAAATATAGCAATATGGAAAAAGCCAACGGTTACTAAACAGCCTTATTAAACCTTTTTCATCAAAATAACTGGTGATTCTAAAGAACCAATATCTAATATATTAATAGGACATAAAAGGTCCTCTCCTTTTATTATTAACTAGGATGTATCTCCGTATCTCAAATTGAAATCTTGTTTGATAAGGAACAAGAAAACAACACTTAGTGTTGTTTAGCACACCTAACCATTGTGACTAACCGCTGCCCACAACCAACTTTCTTTTCATGCATAGAACAAAGTCAGTATAATTCCAAAGAAAACAACCCTCCAGTCTCACCTGGAGGTTGCATAAAGCCTGAAATGCACCATCTCTAGATGTTATGATAGTCCTTCTTTCCATTATGATGGAAGTCAAATCATCATTATTATTATTTTTATTTTTTGGCCAGTGTGTTAAGATTGAACTTCCCCATTCAAACTTGATGTAACACAATGATATGAAAGGAGATGTCACATATACTACTTCTCTTCTGGGTTAGAGTTTTTAAAAGCCAGCACATCCTACACCATGGACTTCTCGTCTCTGACACAAAAAGGAACTTTCAGCAGGTTGATTCCTATATCTTGAGTCTAAAAGGAAGATGTCATAGAACAGGATTTCCTGATGGTTGTGCTGTGTGTATAATGATAAAAAGAAATACTTTGTGTTGTTTTTAACCACAGACTTTGGGGACTTGTTTGTTACCTGATTAATTTAGAAGTTGGCTCTTGATGATGTGTGCTTCTGTAATAGAATTCTAAAATGTGAGGCACTGACTTAATGATCAGTTGGCAGGTGATAAGGAAAATTATATTAGAGGTTGGCATAATGGTTCTCCTTTTCCGCAGTGGAATCATTTGCTTAAACTCTTGCCTGAAATTTCTTGGTAGGGAGATATGTACCCAATTTATTTGTAACTTTAAAGGGAGAGGTTGAACAAACAGAACATACCTGGTGTGAAATGATTACTGAGCATTACGACTGGAAAGAATTCATAACAAACGAGCTCAGAAAAGAGAGTTGGTTTTAGAAAGGACTGAGAAGAACTAGAGCAAGTTAAATGTTCAGAAGTAAGGTACCATATACCAGTTATATCATCAACCCCTAACTTGTAGAAAACAAAACTAAGCAGAGCGTTAAGTGGTGAACACAATCTTTTTTAAATATGAAGTATTTTTAGGCCAAGATAAAGTCATTCCATTCAATGCTAGTCTTCACTCTTATGAACACAAGCTAACAAGCAAACAAACAAAAAACCTGGGCATAACACAAATCTCCCCAGAAAAACTCCCCAGAAAGATGAAATTGGACTGCCCACATATCTTGGGACTTAAGTCATGGTAGTGAGTCCCTGTCCTCCCATAAATCCTACATAGGGTACTGCAAACACCTCCAGATTTTAACACCCAACAAGCTCCCAAGAAAAATTTCCAGAACAGCTTCACTAGGGAAAGAATAGGGAAAGTGGTAGACACAAAGGAGAAAAATTTTTTGACAACATGTGATCAACTTAAACCAAACCCTAATAGAAATGAATGTTCCTCCTCTGAAGGCTTCATGAGACCAAATAGAGAGTTGATTTTTCACCCCAGGCAGGAGCGCTCTGATTTTCACAGTGCTGTCTGGAGGCTCCAACCAAAAGAGCAACATCAGCTGAAACATAAAAGAAGAAATATACAAATGTATAATTGTTTTGGGGAGCTTCTCAGCCTTAGAAGGAACTACTAAACAGACAATCAACAATTATATAGTGCACTAAAGCAACACATTAAATCAGTGTGATCTAAGACATAGGAGACAGTCTACACAGTCATAAGTACATGTTTTTTTCAAAACCCATGGTGCATTTACCAATAAGACCATATCCCGGTTCTCCACCACCCTCAAAAATTAAAATACCTGAAATTACACAAAGTATATTATGTGACCATAAATAAATGAATCTATAAACCAATAATAATAATAATGAAAATAAACAGATAAATCCAAACAACATATCTAAATAATTCATGGGTCAATGAGAAGAATCTCAAAGAAAATTTTAAAATAGATAGAAACTTCACAAAATTAAAATACTTTACATAGAAATATGAGAACCAAACAGTCTTGAGAAGGATCTGTATAGTACTGATTACTTATATTAGAAAGATTAAAGTCAATAAATTCTTAATAAACGTAGTTTACTCATTTGAGGAGATAGAAGAGAAACAATAAGTAAATAGAAAATATGCCTTTACGCCATGTACAAACAGAGAAACAACATGTATCCCATTTGTTTACAATAAAAAAAAAAAAAGAAATGACTAAGAAAAAAAAAAAAAAGAAATAAATGTGAATTTTATCCTGAACGAAAAAAAAAAAAAAAAAAAAAAGAAAATGAGAGCAAAATAAATTAATGTAAAACAGAAGGGAGGAAATAAAGCAGAATCAACAAGATTTTTTTAAAAAAGGAAAATAGCTGAACACAGTGGCACATACCTATAATCCAAGTGGCTCAGGAGGCTGAGGCAGGAGGATTACAAGTTCAAAAACAGCCTCAGTAACATCAAGGCACTAAGCAACTCAGTGAAACCATGACACTAAATAAAATACAAAATAGGGTTGGGAATGTGGCTCACTGGTAGGTTGAATGCCCCTGAGTTCAATCCCTGGTATCTGTCCCCGAAAAAAAAAAAAAAAAAAAAAAAAAAAAAAAAAAAAAAGGAAAATAATGAAAAAATACAGATTGTAAAATTTTATCCATAAGATAGTCAAAAATACAGTAAGACTGACAAATATAAAGATAGTGAAAACTAAACCACTATTATCCTAAATTAAATATGAAACATCACTACTGATTCTTTCATTAAAATATAAGAAAAAAAGAGGGGAATACTATAAATACCTTTTGTTCACAAATTCAACAACTTGGTAAAAACAGACCAATCTTTTGAAACCACAAAGCTACCATAACTAAGCCAAGATGAAATTGACCATCTGAATAGTCTTATTATAGGTTAAAGAAGAATGTATGAACATATTTACTGACACAGAAAAAAATTTTGACAAAATTCAAAATCCAACCACATTTAAAGTAAACACTAAACTATGAAAAGAGAAATTCATTTAACATAATATAGAACATCTATTAAAAAAAGTATAGATACTATGATTTTGTCATTAAAGTTTGAATGTTTTTTTCCCAAAGATTGTGAATAAGAAAAGGATATTTGCTCTTCCCATTATCTTTCAGCATAGTGCTAGAATTCTAGCCAGTCTATTAAGCATGAAAAAGAAAAATATCATGCAGATTGGAAAGGAAGAAATAAAATTGTCTTCATTTATACAAGACATGATTGTCTATAGAATAAAATTTTGAGAGTGCTAGTAAAAATTCCTAGACCCATTAAGGGAATTTGGTAAATTTCTAAGATGCAAACTTAACACATGCAAAACAATCACTGTTGTGTAAATAAATAGCAAGCATGTGGCAGTGGAAATAAAAGACAATGCCATTTGTAATTCCCTTAAAAATTAAATACATAATTATAAATCTAACATGCCATTTACACTGTATATATAACTAAGTAGTGTAAATAACTATGACACAAACCAGAAGACATGAGGTTGAGATATACTATTCTTATGCAAAAAAAAAAAAAAATCAAGATAGCAGAGGTAGCTATTCTCTCCACTTTGTTCAGTAAATTTAATGCCATCACTATAAAAATCCTAGCAAGAATTTTTATAGGTATACCTATCTTGAAATTCACAGGGAGAGACCCAAAATATAAGCAGCTAAAGTCACCTTTACAAACAAGAATGACATGGGATAAAACACTATTTTATATAGTCAGAGATGACATATAGCTGTAGTTATGAAGAGAATGCATTTTTTATGTACAAATAAACACGCAGATGAATAGAATAAGATAGAGACCTAGATAGACCCGTGCAAATGTGCCAGAATGAGTTTTGATTGGGATACAAAATCCCTGTGATGGAGAAAGGCTGGATCTACTGGATGTCCACAGGCAAAAGATGCTGGATCTACTGGATGTCCACAGGCAAAACTGGATGTCCACAGGCAAAACAGTGAACATCAACTGAAAGCTTAGTATCACAAATAAAAATTTAGCTTAAAATACAGTTACTTCAAAATGGACTGTGAACTTAAATGTGAAAAAGAAAACTAAAACTTTTAGAAGAAATTAGAGAAAATCTTAGGATCTAGTTTCAGGTAAAAACTTTCTAACCTTGACACCAAAAGATAATCTATAAGAAGAAAAATTGATCGACTGGACTTCACACTCACAGAAATATTTGTTCTGTAAAAATGTATGTGACAAGAATAAAGACAAGCTACAGACTTGGAGAAAGTTTTTGAAAATCAGAAACGACAAAGAAATAATATATGGAGAAATAAAGAACACTCAGGAGATAACATTAACTATTTGATTATGAAATGAGCAAAAGACATCTAACCAAAGAGGGCAATTGAATGTCAAATAATCATCGGAAAATATGTTCGTAATCATTAGTCATCAGAGAAATGCAAATTCAGACTGTATTTAGCTGTAGTTATACACCTACCAGCATGAGTAATAGTGATAACAACACAGAGTGGTTAGAGTATGGAGAAGCTAGATTATTTGTACATTGCCCATTGCAATAATACATGGTGCAGCTGCTTTGGAAAAGGTTTTGGCTGCCTTTTGCAAAATTAAATTTATATTGTTCCACTACCAATTCTAAAGTGGGACATTTATCTTGGCAAAATGAAAAAAAAAATTTCATGTAAGGAAAAACATGTAGGATTGTCCCTGGCAGCTTTATTTTTAAGAGCCATAGACTAAAACAAACCAAATGCCTTTCATGGGATGAACAACCAAGGCACATACATAACATAGAATACTGCTCAGCAATAAGAAAGAATGGAATATTTATACACACAGAACAAGGGGGTTATTTTGAATAAGAGCAGACAAATATCAAAAGTTTGTGCATTGCATTATTTCATGTACATTCGCATTGTTAAAATGAAAAATACACAATTGGAAAACAGTTTTACTAGCAACAGAGTAGAGTTTAGGAAAATGGAAAGGCGTAGAGATATCTTTATAAAATGATAGCATGAGAAGTGTTTGCAGTGAAATTATTCTTTTTCTTAATTACAGTGGTGGTTCATGAATCTGGGTAATAAATTCCCCTAGAAAGAAATGCACACACACACATGAGTAGTACTGAAGAAGGTGAGTGGATATATTGTTAATTTCTTATTGTGATATTTTACTATAGTAATGTAAGATTTTACTTTTGAGTAAGATTATATGGAGTCTCTTTATTACTTCTGGTAACTGCTTTTGAATCTACAATTATCTCTACAAACTATTTTTAGAATACTTGCACCAGAATTAAATTTTGGGTTTGACTGACATTTATTGCTAGTCCGCAAAGAAAAAAAATTGACAAACTAAAACAGAAGTCTATACCACACTTTTCACTACAAATAGCTCACTTGGCCAATCAGTCTACTGGCTATATCATAAAATAAAAAAAATCAAAGCAAAATTAATAAGAATTAGAATCTATTAAAGAAAGCAAAAGCATTCTAACTATACTGAGTTTTTAGTTATATACTGTTTTATATCAATTACATATAGGTTTTGCTCACATAAAAACACAGTACTTTTCAAGTTACTTGATATGTTTATAAACAGTATACATAGTATACTTAAATCTTGAATTGCAATCAAATGAAAGTATGGAGAAAAGATTATCTGATGGCAAAGATTAATAGAGGAAATGTTCTTTGGACTTGACAGCTTAGGTGGTTAAGGCTACTTTATAAAAATCTCACTCAAATGAACTTTAGAAGTTTGAAATTAAGTGAAACACAAGCAAATATCTATCCTCTGAGAAAAAGATGGTGCAATCATGATCATTTACTTTTACAAAATGGCCAAGGATAAAAGGCTGCCTTTTTTTAAATTCGAAAATAAATGTAAAATATAAGTCATAAATGTCTTTATAATGAGAATGATCATAAAAAAGTCGTTCTTTCTCTAGGCACGGAGTATATTCAAGGCATATGGAGAAACTTCCATTTGCTTAAGTAGCTAAGACCAGCATGCAGAGGCTCATAATAAGTATTTATTAGTCCATTCATTTCTTTTGTATGCGTTATTCTACTGGATCTACGGCAACATTTTGTGAGGAAGTTCTGGATATCATGCTGGCCGTGAATATCAATATAGTCCCATTTCTCAAGGAATCCAAAAGCTCATAATATGACTGATAATTAAATAATAGTACAAACAAGTCATGTAAGTTTAGTTAAAAGTGAGCATAGAAATTTGTCTGTTCAGAAATGACCTTGTTCACCCTTCTTTTACCAAAATCTGATGTTATAAGCTGAGACGGTGGGTTCACTGTAGGAGATACATACATTGATACATAATTATGTAGGAGATACATAATTGAGTAAAAAAACTGATCATTTACCAATTTTCTGACCCTTTCCCCCATACATATGCAAATATAAAATTTGAGAGTATAGTTACTAACACTTGTTTATTCAATATATGTGAGATTTAGTTTACTATTAGTAACAAATTCAGTCTCAAAATATTATTTGTTTATTCAAAGTAATAAGTAAAAAATTAATATCACAAATTTTTTATAAAGAGATATTTATATTGTAAATTTACACAGAGCTTTTAGTATGAACAGTGTATACCACTAATAAGACAAGGTCTAGAACGTGTACTTTCCATTTATTAACTATAGAAGAATTAAGGATCTTGAGTCAATACAGATACATTTGGAAACACCATTATGTACAAACTTGTGTCCAGCACTTTAGTTTCCTTTTAATGGTGGTGTTGGTTGCCACACTTTAAAGATGAATGACCTTATTATGTATTTGATAGTTATACTCTTATTGGCACTTAGTGAATAGGTGTCAGTTAAGATCCCCATATTAAAAGATTGCTGACTTTAACATTGTTTATAGTATACCACTGGGGTTCAGACCTCCCTGGAGGGAAATCAGGTATTATATGTTTGCTATTCTTCCACCTCCCTACATCTCACTTAAACTGCATGAAAACTCTGTGGGAGACACTGCTTTAGCAACTTTGCAGAAATCAGAACTCAAAAACGTTCAGACACTTGTGATATCACAGACAAAGCATCTGGTACAATGCAGTTTTGAACCAAGATTTTCTGAAACCCTCTTGAAACCTAAGTCTTAAGCATATCAAAGAACACTGATTGTCAAGTCTGGAGTGGAAAAATTGACATTTCCTGATCAATTTCTGATCTGTACCAGCCTATTATGTGTTTGATTTAGGAATAAAATTGGATAATAAGTAAGATTTGTTTTAAAGCAAACATTTCAGTAATAGCATCAGGCTTCTGCAACAACAGAAAAAAGACCACTTGACCAGAATATTTTGTTACAAAAATACTTTTGTAGGGGGGAAGAAAAAATATATGGAAATAAATAAAGGTATGCAATATTTAACACAAATTAAAAAGGAAAGAATCCTTATCATCTTTTGATAACTCTGAAACAATTTTCAAATAATAATATATATTTCTTTCTTCTTGCATGGTAATTAGATACTTAACATTCCTTGAATTCTATTCATTTCTATATTTAATTCATTTTTTACTTTCTCAGTAGGCAAATATTTATTGACTATATACTCTAAGTATTCTAATACCCATTACTCAGACTGATTTTGGTTTTCAATAGGTGGAGATTTGAATATCTCATGATTTATAACCCAATTTATATTGATATGAACTTTCACTGAAATTGTTCTTTTGCCAGTTATAAGCAATAAAACATCTGTGGACTCCCTAGGTGGGAAGACATCTCCAATCCATACCCTCAATACCCTCAGGTAGAAAAACAAATAAAAACTACTTTTCAATTGGACTACATTGTGCCCAGAACCAGTGATTGATGCTCAGCAGAGGTCGTGAGCCACTCTGTGCTAGAGTGAGATTCATTCTTTCTCATGCCTTTCAGCTTCAATTTTTTTGACTGAAAATTGAATTTGACTTGCTTTCAAAAAGAATACCATAAAATTTTAAGAAATACTATCTTTTTAGTAAGATCCTACAGCAGAATAGGAAGGACCTTATTTTAGAATCTGAGCAGCCTGATTTGGAAGGTGGGCATTTTAATATGTTAAAACTGTGACACTATTTCTTAACTTACCTTTATCTCAGTTCAGGCGCTCAATACTTAATGACTGCCTACATGTGGTCTCCAATATAATAGACTTCAGGGAATGAAAGATTGCCAAGTAGTCCCTGTCCTGAAGGTGTTCAGATTTCAATAGGGGAGTTTAGATATTTCAAGCAAAAATGTACTGAGCATTGTGTTTACAAGACAATATACAATACATACTAGTAGTATGAAGTTGTGTATGGGTTCAGCAGATTACAAAGAACAAAAGGGATACATACCCCCCAAAATGAGAAAATGTTTCAAATAATCAAACTTACCAACTAAATTATGCAAATAAAAATGAAGGGAACTTTTAGGAGAGAAAGTTGTGTTGTGGCACCTTTACGCAGATTGGCTTGTTCAGAGGATAATGGTTACTTAGGTATGTGTGGGAGAAGGTGAAGAGGAAAGTGAGGTCTGGAAGTGGGGAGGGAAGAAATGTGAGGATGAGATGGTAGGAGAGAACTTCGCATGCCAGATTAGGAAGGGTGAGGGGAGTTTTTATTCTATAAGGCTTTGGGAACCAAAGAAGGTATGAGTGCAGTTGTACATGAAAGCATAGCTGTTTTGAACCAAAAACAGGCATCCTGAGAATGACTGTAGCAATTAGAGCACCTACATATGAAATTGAGATCAATTTCCTTTGCAAAAGAGGTGACATAATCACATCTCCTATATATGTGTATTTGTGGTGTTGGGGATTGAACTTTGATCATCCTTTTCGAGAGAAAGAAGCAATGACAATCATAGAGGACAAGAATTATAATCTGGATACCAAAGAAAACAGCCCACAGGCCTGATAGAATATAGAGAGCAATTGTCAAAAAACAACAGAGGGTCACCTGAGGTTCCTTATAAATGATTGGGAATGGCAAAAATCAATACATTTTGTGATTTCCTATAGTAGCACTCAGACACCATGCTTTAGAAAGGGAAGAAAATTTTCAAAGGATCCAGTGCTGCCTTGCATTGTCACAGTTCAGTCCACATAATCTTCCTGTAGGAAAAGTTATTTCTGTTTGTAGGTCTGAACAATTCTGTGCTGGATCTAGATGTTTGATCACTAACCCAAAATATTGACCATTGAATTGCTTTTTCAGAGAATAGACAGTTCTATTTTGATTTTTAGATTTAATTATTCCTTTAATTTAGGGATTAAATATTATATTTTTAGAAACATTATTGTTAATTCATTGGCTTTTCATTTCAAAACTTAAACATGCTATATTATTTTATCCCCAGTTTAATATATTATTTTTTTCTTCTGTTTTATTCCTCTTATTAAGTGGTATTAATTCAAGTCCTGAGAATAATTCAATTTTCAGCTTTGTCTATTCTGTTGCTTAACATTTCTAAGTTATTTCTAACTCATGGCTTGCCATGGTCCTTAATTTATTTTCTTATGAAATCCCTTTTGATCCCCCTTTTAAATTTCTTGTGCATTTTATCTTCGTTTGTATTTAATTCATACATTTTTCGGTCCTTCTAAATTAAAAAGGACTTATTGAGAATTTTCTCCTTTATTTTCAATACATATTTTAAAGAATGGATTCTTGGATGGTTGTATGCTGCTAAGCTGCTTTCCTTTTGACTGTAAAATATGTGCATAATTAGGATGCTATTTTTTTTTCATCTTGTTCATGTTAATGTTGGCAATTTCTCTTAGATATTTCTTTATGTATATTAGCATGCTCTCCTCTCATTTTGCTGAGGCTTATTCTTCTCTCAACTGCAGCTTGACTGCAAGGAACCATCTTCATGGCCTGTTTTATGTCAGGAATAGATGAAAAGGTGAATACTTCCTTATAGTTACCTTCACCTTTGTTAGAAAAATAAGATGTGGGTAACTCTCTGGTTACTTAAGCAAATGTTTTGCTTCAGTGTGACTTCAACTTCTTATGGTGTATCTTTTCTTGGATTCTGGGTCATTTTATTAACATAATAGGAAGAGAGTTTGGCTGTCTTTCTACTGTTGAGACCCCCTGAGTATTTCCAAGGTTTTACTATTAATTTTTTTATTAATTTTCCCCTGATCTGCACACTTTTCCTGCAGTTTGCATTTCTTTCTGTTAAAGTATACTTATGAGAATTCTCAAATGTTAACGTCTCTAATATTGTCACCAAACCATCAAGTGAATAAGTAGAAACAAGCCCTACCTAAAATGCCAACTCAGAATTGTTAATGTTTGGATTAGGGTTATGTGTTAATTAGCTTTCTGTTCTTGTGACAAAATACCTGGGAAAATCAACTTCAAAGGAGGAAATAATTATTTTGACTCACAGTTCCATAGGTTTCAATCTATGGCCCATTGACCCCATTTTTTTGGGCTAATTTTCTTTTGGAATGCCTTACTTTCTAAATTTCCAGTAGTACCATCAACTGGGACAAAGTCTCTAAAAATGAGGTTTTGTAGGACATTTGTGGTCCAAACCATAACAGAATGTCTTTTGACTAGTGGTCCAAAGAATGTTAGAAATATCGGGCACTTTTGGGCTTGCCTGTGAATCATGAGTCCTGCCTACTGTGAGTACAACTTGGAAGCTCTCAAATAGGTTAACTTTCTGTTTTGAAGGGTCTATTTAGGTTAAATTATGCCCCCCCCCAAGATGCATTGAAATCCTAACCTCTATAATAATGTACTTATTTGGAAATAGGTCTTTGCATATTTAATCAAGTTAGAATTGTTTCATACTGGATTAGAGTGAAACCTAAATTCACTAGGTCTTTATAAGGAGAGAGATAAGCAAAAGTAGTGTCAGAGATTGGATGATGCTGCCACAAACCAAGGATTTCCTGAAGCCACCAGAACCTGAAAGAAGAAAGGAAGGAAGGGTTTTTCCCCTTAAGTCTTCAGAGGGTGGATGACCCTCTTGGTAACTTAATTTTGAATTTCCAGACTGGAGAACTATTAGAGAATGCATTTCTGTGGTGCTAAACCATTCAGTTTATGGTAATAGGCTATAGCAGCATAGGAAACTAGTGCAGGGTCCCAGGGGTTTGCTATGAATGGGAGGCAATGCACTTGTGTTTGAAAAGCTTGGGCTGAATACTGCTAACACCTGTGTTTTGAGTTCGATTCTGCTGGTTTTCTAAAAGTATGTACATTCATCCCTAAGAATTCATGGAGGATTTGTTCTAGGACCCCCACATTTGCTCAAGTGTTTTACATAAAATGGCATAGTATTTTCATAGGACTTATTCACATTCTACCATGACTTTTAATCATTTTTGTAATACTTATAATCCTGAATATAAATAATACATAAATACATATATTATATCAATTGGGAAAATTTCAGTATAGACATAACTTTTTTTCCTGAATATTTTTAATCTGTAGTGGGTCGAATCCACAGATAAGGGACCAACGTATGCAATGGGCCAACTGTATTTGAATAATTGACATGACCTCTTTAAGGCTGTTTCCCCAAAGTCAGATAGCCAAACCTAGGTCATAAAAGCATTGAAAAGACATTTAAAAAGTGATGGGAACTGTGCTGTTCCTCCCCAAGTCAGTATGGGATAAAAGGCCTTTATCTTTAGATGGGAATAGCCTCACTTCTCCCAATAAGCATTATGAAAATTAAATAAGATAAATGCAATGAAAGTTGGCAGCACATATTATTTTTGTGTCCCAAAATTACAGTTTTAACCTCTCTAAAATTATAATTATAGTACTTTCCTTCACTCATTAAGCATTTCATGAGCATTTATGATGTGCCACACATTACACGTGGCACCAAAAATGCAATGGTGGATTCCAGGGATACAGCCTCTCCTCCCATGAAGCTTGCACTCTGTGAGGGGGACAGACAATAAAAGCATACCAGATAAAGCACAAATATTTTAATTATAACTCGCAGAATATAACCCTCTCCAATAAAAAGAGATACTATAGAAGACAATGAGGGGATTTACACTGGAAAACAAAACTCCCTGCTAATGTGGCCTTTAAGCAAATAAATGAAGCATGTAAAAGAAATGACCAAGAGAATGGCTGCATGGCAAATGCTCAGACAAAGGCAATCCTGTGATGAAAAGTCTGAAGTGGAAAAGAACATGTATCTGAAAGCAAGTCACATAAAAGAAACTAGCAGGTGAGGACAAATGAAATGAGGCTGTGGGTTTCACCGAGATTCAAATAACAGGACTATTGAAACCACAACACAGAATTGGATTTTATCATAATGATGTCCCTTGAAGAATTTAAGTGGAAGCCTCATGATCTATCTTATTAATTCAAATAATTGTTCCTGCTCTATTGTCTAGGCAGATGGTACATTTGATAAATAAACAAGAGGACATTGAGTCCAGGTGAAGTTTCTAGGTGAATTTGGGAAAGGTGACAGCAGATGGACTGTAATCACTTTTAAAATAAGATATTCTTAATATTTTGAAATGACCAGACTTGAAGGGAATAGTCTCATTTCTCCCGATAAGCATTATGAAAATTAAATAATATAAATGCAAAGAAAGTGGTGCAAGAAAGACAGACATGAAGGATTATTTCTCTGAATCAGGTTTAAATAACTGAGTAGATGGGACTTACATGTCCTGACTGATTATTAAGTTTAGAGTGGTCTCAGAATGAGGGTGAATTATCTTTTGCACATGCTATTTTGAATGCATATGAACATTCAAAAAGATGTTTTAAATTGAAATTGGATGTGCACAAAACAGAGCAATCAGAACATCAATATGAAATACTAAATAAGTCACAAAATTGGCCAGGACAACCTAGGGGGAGAATAAAAAAGGAAAGAAATGAAGGCACTGGATGGGGCAATAGAATGTGGCAACATTTTACAGTAAGATGAAGTAGCCAAAGGAGAGGATTAAATAGAATTAAGAGAGCTTGGAAGGAAACCAGGCAAATACTTCTCCAGTGAAACCCATGGAAATGGCTATTGTGGAGAAGAGCCTCCGTCAACTCTATTGAAACTGCAGAGAAGTTCAGAATCTGCATAGAGTGAACTGTAGCGTAGATCTGCCTACAGGAAAGTTGGTGGTGGTTGATAAAAGCAGTTTTATTAAAGTGGTGGGAGAGAAGCCCATTTTGGTGTTTTGAGAAATAAATTAATTAGGAAGTTCAGAGGTTACTTAGGGTGACTCTCTCAAGGAAGTTTATATAAAGGTTAATGAAACATTTGAAATAAATAGAAGGGAATGAGAGATCAAGAGCAGATTATTATTTAATGAACAGGATACTATAATTTGTATAAAAGATTTTAGAATTTATTAAATAGGAGAGTAGTAGAAAAAATGGTGATAGAGGAGACAAACAGTGTTTTAGTTAACTTTTTTGTCACCATGACCAAAATACTTAACAAGAACAATTTAGAGGAAGAAGATTTTATGTGGGGTTCATAGTTTCAGAGATCTTAGTTCACAGTCAACTGACTCCGTAGTTCTGGGCCTCAGGTGAGGCAGAATACCATGGAGGAAGGGTATGGCAATGAGAAGAAGCTCAGGACTTGGTGGGACCAGGAAGCAAAGAGAGAGCTCCATTCACCAAAGGCAAAATTATAAACCCCAAAGACCTACTTCCTTCATTATACCCTACCTGCCTACAGTTACCACACAGATAATCCATTTCAGTGGATTAATCCACTGGTTAGATTATAACTCTCATAATCATTTCACCTCTGAATATTCTCACACATGAACTTTTGGGAGATGTTCTAATCAGCTTTTTCACTGCTGTAACCAAAAGACCTGCAAGAACAATTAGAGGAGGAAAAGTTTATTTGAGGGCTCACATTTTCAGAGGTCTCATTCTGCAGAGAAATGACTCCATTTTTCTGTGGCCATGGTGAAGGAGAACATCATGGCAGAAGAGTGTGGCAGAGGAATACAGCTCAGGACATGGTGTCAGGAAGGAGAGAAGGAAAGAGAGAAAGAGGAAAAGAGAGAAAGAAATCACAGAGACAAAATACATACCTCAAAAGGCATACCCCTAATGACCCACCTTCTCCAGCCACATCATACCTGTCTTCAGTTTCCACCCAGTTAGTCTTTATCGGGGGATTAATGCACTGATTAAGTTAAGGCTTTCATAACACAATCATTTCACCTTTAAACTTTCTTACATTGTCTCACAATGAGTTTTTTGGGGACACTTAATATATAAGCCATAATAGGTTAAAGACTGAGAAAAGGCAATAGAAGAAAACACAAAACCCATAGAGAAATAGATTTTGAGGGGAGGGATGATGTTTATCTCCATTTTAATATATGGAATATGAGGATGCTGTTGATGCCAGTGGCCTTAACCATTTTGAAAGAGAGAAAAATAAAGTAGTCTCTGCTCAATGCCTTTACTTTCTATTGCAATATAGTTGTTAGCAGTGGGTGAGGAAATTAATGGCTTAATGCAACATTTTGTTTGTGATTCTGTTGGGTAGTGAATTCAGCAGGGCTCACCTGGGCTATTTCCCTTGGTTTTTCCTAAAATAATTGTGCAGATTATTTGGGATGTGTGGTATGGAGAGCCTTCCTTAACATGGTTGACTGTTGGTGTGCTGGCTGGACTGCTGGCTGGACCACAGGCCTTCAACAGACTAGCCCTGGTTTCTTTGCATGGCAAATGAATTTGAAAAACAATAAAGAAGAGAATAAGCTCCAGTGAGTAAGTCCTTTTCAAGTCCCTTATCACATCATGACTACCCATGTCCCAGTGATAAAACAATATAAATAATAAGGTCAAAGTCAAGGTTAGTTGGTAGAAAATTACACAGAGGCAAGAATATGTGAGATGATTCATTGGAAATAATTATTGTAATGACTTATAGTAGAGAAATTGGTTATAAGTCTTAATGGAGTGCTGACTTAGAAAATAAGAAGAAAAATACATTATCTAGAAGAAGGAATAAAGAAAAGGAGAATACTGACACAAATTCCCAGAGATAAGATTTCTGTAAAAGAAGAAAAACGTAAAATGCATGTAAATATGTACATATATGTATGTGTTTGTGCATGTATGTATTTATGTGTATATGCATGCATGTGTATATGTGTGTGCATATACACTATATATAGAGATATCTATCTATATATGTATATATATAGATAGAGAGAGATGATATGCCCTTGACTAGTCAAGTTTCTGTAAATTTAAGGAAGTAGTCAGATTTCTGCTGACCCTTTAATGACAAAGGGGGTTTTCTTATTACAATAAATAAAAATTTATAAAACGTGACACCTGATAGAAAAAGTGTATGGTAAATTTTGGTTGTCTTCATATGCTTGGAAATTCAGGGTAGTCAAAACCAAAATCAGTCCAGATATCATAGGGCCTTACAATGCTCCAAATTAATGATTAATGCAATAACCTTTGGATGAAGTTTCACCTGCAAAATTATTTCCATATGAGTTAAATATGAGTTTTGACACTAAAAGGAATTGAAGTTTGAAGACCATTAATAACAGCTAAAATAAATGACAGTGTCTTCAGGAAGATAGTATTTAATGAAGCATCACAAAGGCCAACAATACCCCAAATATTAATTAACTTCTTTATTAATTATATGATGGAAGGAATGGGCTTCAAATAAATGCAATGTTATATTGATAATGAAGAATGGTGAAATATTCATAAAGATGGAAAGCAGACACTGACCTGAAGAAATGAAGACTTTCATTAGGCAAATTTTACAAAAAAAATAATTGCTTTTATAGCTGACATAAATTTGGAAAGAATATAACCCAATACATTGGGATTTAAAACACTGTACAATTATTTTTAGATTTGCTTACATATCAAACTAAAAGGAAAACATGTCATTAAATATGCTATCAAATGACAAAACTGAATTTACTTAGACTAAATAGAGGGCCCAAACATAATTTATACATCAGATAATATTTTATTTTGTATTTACATATAGGCTTTTTGTTTCAAGCTGTAAAAACACTGGCTAGCAAAGATCTGACTGTTATATAGTCTTTATAAAATATTTAGTTGAGCATGAAGGAAGTTAAAGATTGCACTGGGCTGTGGTTCCATAGAGAGCATGTGCATATAATTTCTATGGCCCAACAGTATTTAACTGAGACCAAAATAAGAAAATTCTATGGCTGTATGCCTCAGATGTGTATGTGTCCTTGACTACTGTTCAATATAGGAAATATTGCACCTGCCCTATATTTCCAAGGACTAATTCCATCCAATGACTTCTGTCATTTCCACTGCAACTAGCCTGGTTCACGTCATTTTGTGTGTGTGTGTGTGTGTGTCTGGATTACTGCAACTACCATTTAGTCAATACCCTAACTTCCAACCTTACCTTGCAATGTATTCTCTACCCAGAAACTGGAAAATGGTTTGGAGCATGGCAGCCCTCTGCCCAGTACTCTCCTGTCATTCCAGTTCTCATTCAGAGTAACAACCACATAGACCTGATAGGACACAGTCTGAGTTGTCTTTGATACTTTGTGTTCCCTCACTCTCCACCCCACTGCACCGTGCCCTTCCTCACAAAGATCAGGCATGTTTCCCACTCAGGGCTTTCCCCACTGGCTCTGATTCTTCTTGGAGCATTGTCCCTGTGAGTCATGTGTGGTTGATCATGTCTTTGATAAAATGTTACACTGAGTGGTACTTCTGATGCAATTAATATATTACTCAAAACTTCTCATTTCCATTATTTACTGACAATTCAATTTAATTCTCAGCAGACAAAATGTTTTATTTTACTATTCTTCCATGTTTATCTCCCCAGCTAAAATTCAAACTTTATAAAAGCAGGGCTTTCTACCAATTTTACTTCCACTCTATTCCTACCACTTAAAATGAAGCCTGGCATTTATTGGTTCTTAATAAATATTTTCAGTTAATAGGCAAATGTAGAAGAGAGAGGGTAAAATTGATGGAGTGATGTTCTCAAATAACAAAAGAATTGGATCTGTTTCATTAGTGAAATATTCATTTTTAAGCAAGAATGAAGGAAAGAAAGAAAAAGGAAAGAAAAGAAAAAGGAGACAAAGAATATGAGTCTACTTTTATTTCATCCATCAGAAGACTGTGATTTCACTATTCAATTGTTTCCAAATGCAAAGACAATAAAAAGGGAACTACTTCTTGGTCCCTAGAAGATCTCAATATTTGGCATATACACAGGTGCATCAAGGAATAACATAGAATGTAAAGCAGTAAAAAATCAAGCATGGAACAATTAAGATTACTGTTATGCCCAAGTGATATCGTCTTTGACTTAATGTATGGGTAAGACATTTGAACAATGCTGGTTTTGAAGAAGCTCGTATTAGACTAATTTTCATTGTTTTAACTTAGGTATGGAATATCAATCCTAAAACACATGATAGAACAGTCTTGACAGATAACTGGCCACAACTTGGCCTTTAGATAAGCAGTTGTATTTTAGTGACCTGGTTGTAAACACTGTGTTCAAGCAAACATACCCATGAGATGAGCTCCAGGCTAAAGAAAGCAACACTCAGTTTTAGAGGTCCCTGCAAAAACATAGGTCAGGAGAGTCTTAGATAATGCAAGCAGTGTGGATGCCTTCCACAGTATTGCCTGTACTTGTAAGCAAAGCTATGATGAGTTCTTAGACCTTTGTGCACTGTGGCATCTGGTAACTGGGTCAGGTTAAAGCTCTGGTCAAGACTGATATTACACATGAAGGAAGCGCACCATTCAGAGTATTTAAACTCTCTATGCAGACATAGTCTTTCTTGACCAAAGGTATTTTCTTACACCAGACTCATACATATCAGGGAAAAAAGAATATTTACATATTCCCTCCCAGATTTATTAAGGTCCTATTCACAAATTAAAATTGTTTACATTTATGGTGTTTGATGTGGTGATGTATTGTAAAATGATTAAATCACACTAATGAACATATCTATTACCTCACATACATTCAAAATTTTCCCCTATGATAAGAATATATGAGGTGAAGTTGATTGCCTCTCATTTGATTAGAATCAATATCCTAAAACTCCCTTGACGCTTTAGAAACGTTTCCAATATAACAAGTTCTATAATTTTATAAGGTTTTTCTTCTACCCCTGACTGACTTAATAAAGTACCTGGATGCTAATTACTTTCTTATTCAATGGATTAAATAAAATCAAGGAAGAAATCAGAATGGAGTAGCATTGGTTTAGTACACTTGAAATGGAATCAGAAGGTCATTGTTTCATCAGATCTTAGAACCACAGCTGAACTTTTGAACTGAGCTAATCTTTGGATTGGTCCCAATCTCAATTTCCGGAAACATTATTTGCTAATCTCTGCTGATCTTTTGTGTAACCAACCCTTCTCCCAACTACACTGAGAAGGGGACCAATTCCTTTCTTAACAGTTTAACTTTGTCAGCACAAATCATGATTTCTGATTGACAAGTGATGCAATTTCTGACCCCTCTTGTGGTTTAAAACTATTAGTACCACTGCCATTTTGTAAATTCTTCAGGCACATTTTCAAGATTGCTTGAATCTGTTTTTCTGTTCTGTAATCCTAATTAGATTCAAATAAATATAATTTTCTTTGTTCTTGATTATATTGTCTTAAGTGGACAATAATTTAATATTTAAAATATGCTATATTTCCAAAATATTAAAAAAAATTGTGTAGCATACATGTAAGTAATAAAGCAGAATATAAAACAGACCCTGATAAATCCCCCATCCTAAATTGTGTTTAGGAGCTAAACGCAATTAGTGTTATCGATGTTATTTGTGTGCCACTGAGATCCTATCTCCTGCTTTCTACTCCAGCCCAACTAGTTAGACACTATATTTATCATTCTCTTTTACAGTTGAATTGAGTCTTCATTTTTATTTCAATTTTTTTCTTTTTAGATATACATGACAGTAGAGTGTATTTTGACATATTATACATACATATAGTATAGCATTCTAAATAGGATCCCATTATTGTGGTTAATATAAAAACCCGGCAAGAATTTTCTAATATTGCCAAACTGGCCAAGGACCCTCTGGATTATACTTTGCAAAAATCAGAATAGGGGACACAATCTTTATGCAGGACAATAAAGTTGCTTTGCTCTCCTGGCAAAATAGTTACATACTGTTGACGAATTTCCTTCCAGGCAAGAATTTATACATCAGTAGGGGTGCCAAGTGTGTATGTAGGGGAGGAGGTATTGATTTTCTCCAGTAAATATATCCAGAAACATGTTTCTATGATCATCAGTTTATGTTGATCCACAGTCACTCTCTGTGACACACCCAGAGTTTACAGTGTCTAATCTGGTAAATGAGGCTATAGTCAAAATTAGTCTTTAAGGTAAGACTAATTCAAGGCAATTCCCCATGGGTGTAAATTTGCTTTTGGTTTATTATTTTGATGGGGCAGTTGACTCTCCTTAGCATAATGACCTTCACTCTGTGGGCCAGAGAGCTGAAATGGGTGAATTGGAGACTAAAACAATAAACACAATATGGATCCAGGATCCCACTGGAATTCAGGATTAGACAGTGTCAGGTAAAGTCCAGTTCTGAGTAATGAATCATTGTTGTGTTGTGGGTGTCTGGAAGCCATAAGCTCAGGTGAACCCCACTTTAATGGGTTAATGATCATTTCCATTTCATGAGGTGTCCTCCTTTTATCACTGCCCAAATTTATGGTTGCTGGATAAAATACAGAAGCCTAGTTAAATTGAAATTTCAGGTAAGTAATGTGTTAATCAGCTCTCGGTTATTAAAACAAATACCTGATATAAATAAACTTATAAAGTGGAAAAGTTTATTTTGGCTCAAATTTTTTTAACATTTAGTCCTCAGTCAGGAGACTGCTTTGCAGCATGTTGCAAGGCAGCATATGGAGCTAGGGAGCAGATGGTGGAGCAAATTGTTCCATTCATGGCTAGGAGATGAAAGAAAGAGCAAAAGAAATGGTAGTGCTACAATTCCCATCAAGGTGTGCCCTCATTGACCAAAAACCTGTCACTAGGCCCCTCCTCTTAAAGAATCTACCATCTTTCAATAACACCTTCAACACATGGGCCTTTGAGGGACACTGCAGATCCAAACTGTGGCAATCAGCACATGTTTTCAATTATCTATTGCTCAGAACACACAAATTAAAAAGTTACTCGATGTGTATCATGTGAAATTCAGATTTCATTGGGCATCTTATTCCCCCGACGCCCTGCAACTGCAACCCTGTGTGGATTTGGGCTACTTCCAAAGACGCTCTTCATTTGTGCCCTCTTATTACCTCATGTCATTTCATAGAATCAGTGCCATCTACCCTTTTGGACCCTTGATCAAGACATTCACATGGACATGAAAATAAATTTAATGAAATTATCAAGAGTCTACCAAGAATGTGTTAAAATCCTATACAATTATCTTGCTTCAGAGTATGTAGAGTGCTTTATTTACCTCAAATTAAGGAATTATCAGTTGGAAAACAATACATTGAAGATGGCCAGGTCTCCAGGTAAACTCAATTTTCCTGGTGTCTGTAGGCAGTAAGTTTACCCGCTACCTCAGTTCTCACATGTTCCTCTATGTCTGTGAATATCTACTTTCTGAGAAGTTGTGTGTGAAGTAAAGATTTTCCATTGGAATTTGGATTTAATGTGGACACAGCGCCAAGATAGACCCAGTTCTGTCTTAAACACACAGCTCATGAGAGTGCTGTTATTGTAGCGTCCATGTAAAATTTAGGTCACATTTCTCATATAATTTTAATGCAAAGAACCAGAGTAAAATGTGTTTGATTCAACTTAGGAATCTCAGTCAGTGGTTTAATTTCCCTAAAAACTATTTTATTTCCTTGCTGTGACATTGTTTTAGTGCAGTAAATTGAAGGAGTATTGTATTCAGAGAAAGTTTGACTTTAGAATGAGAGGGTTTATGTGCTCCAATCAATATTCAAGGGATCATCATTGCAATAAAAGTTTCAAGTTTTCAGTAAAATGGGACTATTACAAACATATGATTGTGAAATAATTCAATAAACAACTTTTGGATGACTCTTAGCAGAATGATCAATATTTGTCATAGGTGGTATTAGTCTTATCATTATTACTAACAGGACTCGTTTTTCCTATGCAAGTTGTAAATAAGTTGAGGAAGTAAGTGAGTGATAAAAGAAATCAAAATAGTACACTCGACTTCAGAAATTCTATGCTGATTTTCTAGTCTAGTGGCAGAAGGCACATTCTAGTATAAGGAGCAAAGGATACTGACTCTAGGATCCTGCTTTTTCCAAGGGAATAAAGCAGGGTCAAGTATGTCTAGGTTTTCCTTCCAAGCTTTCCGGTGAAGCATGGATCTGCCAAATAAAGCATAGACAAGAAGGGCTGCCATGGTTGGTACCATAGATTTTCACCTAGATTCCTTCTTCCCCTTCCTCAACTGCTCAACCTTGGAAACCAGTATTTTGGACTAAGGACTGATTGTCTTCCTCCTTGGAGTTATCCAGTCATGAACACTGTTGAAATTCAGAGAGAAAAAAATGAAAGAGAATAGGGTATTTATTACCTAGATTTTCTCCCAAATGGTCATCTTGGATTATTTGAGTCCCTTCATTAAGATCACTCTTCTTGATAAAAGTAATTAGTTACACATGCCTATATTAGAAAATTTCTCCAGAGAAACAGAGCTAATAGGGTTGTGTGTACATACACAGAAAGAGAAATAAAATTTTACATATGATAGATATGTAATGTAAAATGTGCATAATATTTGTATAATTATATATCCTGCTATGTAAAGAATGATTTATTTGCTGTATATTAATATATAGTTAATATATATTAGGATATATTATATATGATATATATTACATGTTGTTTTATTATATATTACATGTTATATATAATGTAATGAGTGATATTATTGACTATTTAATTATATATTATTTATAATACCTAAAATAATTATATGTAGTAATATGTATACAGAACATCTTTATAATATGTAATTATAAATAAAATATATTCTATATTATATATAGAATAATACATAATATATATAATATCAGTATATATATTATGTACTGGAAGAATGAGAAATAGAGAAAGAAAAAATGATTGATTCTAAGGAACAATGAGACCCCCAGGTCTGAAATCTACAGGGCAGGTCAGCAGGCTGGAGACCCAAGGAGGAATTGATGCTGCTGTCCCAACTCTGAAGGCCTTCTGAAGATAAAATTCCCTGTATCTTGGAGAACCTCAATCGTTATTCTTCACTCCTTTAACTGATTGGAAGAGGCCCTCCACATTATAGATGGCAATATATCTTATCCAAAAGTTACTAATTAAAACGTGATCTCATCTAAATAACACCTTCACAGTGACATTTAAATTAGTGTTTGATCAAAAACTGGAGAGGGTACCTTGTGGACACATGAAAGTAACCACAACAGCCACTATATCCCACTGGGTTCCCCAAACACTTCATCCTGTCCTCTATTTAGGCTTGCACATGATAACTGCTTGGCCACTCCTAGTTATAGGTTTATGCATGATCACTTGTGGTTCCACTATGCTCCAGGGTTTGTAAGGAATCTCTTCATATGCCAACCCTCTTCAAATGATTGTATTTTCCTACACCATATTTTTTTTTTATTTGAGTTTCCAGAAGATATAACAATTGGCATTAGAATGGATCTGAGCATACAGACACTTGAAATTCTGAGATTGGATTGGTCATATATAAAAATATATAATAAAATATATTGTATTGTTATATACAACAGGGGGAATAATCTTGAAGGAAGATGAGCAATATATAGTGTGTTATCATGTGATGGCCACAGTTATTCCACCTGTGCGTTAACATGGAATGAAGTCAAGGTGATATTCACTTGAATGGTTGATACTCTGAGGAAAGAATAGAAAGTGTACAAAGGGAAAGAGAAAAATGGAAAGCTTTCATGTAACTTCTCATCTCCAAAATAAATTTGAAAATGTCACAGGAAAGTATAGCTGAGGAATAAACACTGGAATTGTAAGGTATCTTTTTGTAATTTTCATTTTTTTAAAAATGTTTATTCCAAAGTATAAAAAATCAATTTCAAACAGATTCCAATGACATATGAGTCAAAGAATGATTGTACTAAAATGATCACAGTGTATCATTAGGGATAAGGTGAGCAAAATTGGCAAACTAATCTTCTGGAACAAATCACTTAGAAACAGAGCAAGTTTGGATGCCTTTCATCCTCAATTATACTTAGACTCTGTTTTAGAGAAGACCACCCATATCTGCTAGTTTGCCATCAACATTTATGTACAAGTATGCAAATATTCCAGGGTTCTCAGAGGGACTGAATTTAGACCATGATGAGGAGAAGAGGACAGTACTGGGTTCCTATTCTGTGGATTATAAATCTATTTTGTGTGCAAATGTGTGTTAGTCAGTTTTTCATTCTTGTAACCAAAATACCTAACAATAACCACTTAGAAGAGAAAAAGATTATTTTGGCTCACAATTTCAGAAGTTCAGCTCATGGTCAGCCAGTTCCATTGCTGGGTCCAAGGTAAGGAAGGACATCATGGTGGAAGTGGGTGGCAAGGGAAAGTCACTCAATTCACAGTATCCAGGAAAGAGTGGGGAGAGAGAGACAGGCAGAGAGAGATAGGCAGAGAGGGAAAGCCACTCAATTCATAGTATCCAGGAAGGAGTGGGGAGAGAGACAGGCAGAGAGAGAGGCAGACTTTCATCTTGTCCCAAAGCATTAGAGACAAGATGAAAATCCTAAAGGCTTGCTCCCGCCCCCTGTGACCTAACTTCCTCCTGTCATGTCCCACCTCTCTATAGTAGCCATATAGTAATCCTTAAAATTATTAACCCAACAAATGGATTCATCCATTGATTAGGTTATAACCCTAATAAACTAATCATTTCATTTCTGAACACTCCTACCTTGTCTAACATGAGGTTTTTGGGGCACACCTAATATCCAAACCATAACAAAATGGAATCCTGATGCATACTCTATTTTAGTCACCTAGAAAATAACACACTTCAAATGAAAGGGACTTTGAGGGAGGTGCATACATTGGCTCTTTTCATTTTGTTTTTGCCATCCATCCCCCAAGAACAAAATAAAGGTGAACATGAGTCATGATATAATGAAAGGGGAGAGCTGTTGTATTCTTAATATGTAATTTAATGCTTTGTTAGGATCCAAGAAAATAATTTAGCTGATGAGACCTAGAATTCAAAATGCATTACAAAAACAAATCATAAATCACAGAAGAGCAGAGAGGAAAATTGATTAATCAATCTACTGCTGAAAATACCAAATAAATGCCTTTAAAAGGCATCTCTAAAGTTCCAATAAAAAAGTTTGGTCTTATGCACTGAATTCGCCCACTAATTTTAAGTAAGAAGAAGAACAACTACCTTATCCTAAGAAACTTGAGGAGATAATGAGAGCAAAACATAAATACCTTTCAAAAAGTCTTCCGTACATTTTTTGATCAACCTAACAGCTAGTGTATGAGATAGGGAAAAAGGTTAAGCTTGCTAATGCCAGAGCTTAAGAACTTGGCTGCAGATCTGTCAGTGTAACTGACAAGAAAGTACTCAGCCTTTGCTCCAGGGATAAAATTCATTGTGTATTTGATGTTCCTGTAATTTTAGAGGAAGAAAAGGAGATGATCCTTTTCCTGTCCATCATGAAGAGTCAAAAGAGACACTATCATAATGAAAAGATAAATTAATAAAAGAAAATCATATGCATATTTGTCATAATTTTACATGACACAGGTGTCTTCAGATTGAAGACCCAAGAACCTAGGGTGAGCTATCCATTTCTATACTTGTTTTGGAAGCATAAACAGGTGTGCAGAAATATGATTTGACAAATCAGTATGATCTAAGAGTAATAGACTGATGGGGGTACCCAACAAGACCTTTCTGTTCAGATTCTTCTTTGCCCCTCTGCATAGCATTGATTCCCTTGAGATACAGGGTTAAACTCTGCAATACAAGGACTCATGATCTACAATTAAATAAGGTAGATAAGAGACTCCTATACAGGAAATATGGGGATATTTAGAATAATATCCTTAGGTTTTATGGCTAACTTTGGGAAAAAGAAGTTCTAGTTTCTATGACTCACCTTGGAGCAGAGGAATTCTAGCTTTGGATTTGCCTGGTGGAATAATGAGGTACAAGAGGCCAGGAGAAGGTCAGAGAGGAACTTTGTTTCTGAGGTAATATGCCTCCACAATCAGGCATTATTTGAGTCCCAACATCAGTATTAATTTACCATATGAGAAATACCACCTGAATTACTTAAAACCTCTTGGTCATAAATCTTTTAATTTAATGGTATCATTGGTAAAAGAGCAGGGGTAACACTTTAAGAACATGTAATACCTAGTGGAAGACTGTAGTGATTTGCCACTGACATTTGACTGTCCGCTCTTGGCATTTAGGAGTTTAGAATTTTAAAACCTAAGATGGTTGTCTATTTTTCTTGGTCTATTTTCTTGCAGCTCTTTTCAACAAAGCTGGCATACAGCAATGAACAACACAAGTCAGAACATTAGTAATATTGATACAAATAACTCAATAACATAATCTATTTTCTAAAAATCCTGCTTCATTAACAATGTCATAAATTAAGTTCCCACACTATAGAGTTGTTGCTAGCACTCTACAGTTGTTATTGACTAATGGCCTTACACCAGGCACCATGTTTAATGATGGAGAATGAATTCCCAGGATATCTTCCATAAATCCTCTCTGTGAAACCTGTCATATGTTGTTAAAATAATGCTGCATTTAATCAAGTAAACCTGACTCCAGAAAGTAAGAGAGCTGCAGCCTTCACTCATAAGACAAAAGTGAACAGAGACAGAGACAGAGGGTTTTTCTGGAATGTGCCAAGATGAATGGCATTAAATAACACTTGTGAAGAATAAAGAACAGAATATGCTTGGATCAAGGAGAGAGTGGAGAAAATGCAGCAGGAATGAGTGCTTCGATTATAAATGGCATCTATTGCAGCTTTGCTAACAGTTCTTTTGTCTGGGGAAGCAAAGTCACCAACTAGGTTGTTAGTAACAATGATTTCCATTACTTTGTCATGTGTCCCTCCTGGAGGAGAGTCTCTGCACAATTCATTACATAGTGTAGGTTTGTTCATTCTCCTTATAGAATTTCTGTCATATTTACTGTCATTTAGCTTGCCAGCTCCATATCATGTTATTAAAGCATAGAATAAATGAGAATGATTTCCTCCCATGCCCCTAACTCAAGGTCTTACAACATTTGTTTAGGCTACAGTATGTAATCAGCTAAATATCCTCCCCTAAAGCATAGGAAGAACTTTAATTTTAATTCATTTGTCAAGTGTCATGCATTTTTTAAAGACTATATTTAGTGCAAAAAGCCCTCTGGCTCTTCTCAACCAGTATATGACAGTGGAGGGAAGCAAATGCAATGTTAGAAAACCCTGTGGGATCACCAGAAAATGTCTAGAAGATTCCTAACTGTGGAAGGAAACAATTTAGGGTTTGACATCATTTTAATGTCATTACAGGGCAGTGCAGCTGTTGAGATCCATTTAAGAGGAACGTCTGATGAGAGTGAAATGTCATGCTTCTGCATCTCTTCCCCTGCCACATGCCAGAGAACATCACCCTAAAGAGGAACATCACCCTGAAGAGAATAACTGGGGATTCGGGTAATTGAGACTTGCTGAAAGTCAAGGGCAGCTCTCATCTCAGACACTTTGATTGCATCCCTGTTGCTGGTGCCTGGTTCCTGATTCATCGTTTCATGCCCAGACTAGAATAATTTCCTCCTCCCTGTTTGTTTTATTTTGAAATCAGCATTCCTAGTTTTCCCTCCTTTAGTTGCAAGAATGATTAATTCCTCACCATTTTAAAGACAAAATCCAGTACATCTCCCTGTTCTTATATTTTAGAAACTACAAGTAATTGAAAACTTGATATTTTATTTGGCTCTTAAAATGACCTTGAAAAAAATAGGTGAGATATTATTGTTGCCCACATGAAAAACTTATGCTTTGGAAGATATATGCATACACTATTTGCTTCTGGACACAGAGCTGATAAATGACATATGCTGTTTAAGATTTATTTTACTTTATATTTTAAAGATTCTAGTTATAAGATAATAAATATAGGAATAGATTTAAGTTTTCAGGTGGGATAGTACATACTATGTTGGGAAAGTAAATATTTATCAATTAAGGGTAGTATTTTCAAGAGTCACATTCTATTCTTCATATTAATTTTATTTTTAAAGATGAGCTACATATGCAGCTTCCTTTAAAAATAAATCTAAATTCTCAGAGACCCCATATGTTCCAAACAACTGAATGGTTGTTTCTCATGTCTCAGTTGAGGCCATGATGAGGAGTAATTTACCAGTAATTTTTCCATCTCCTGTTCCTTGATGACTAAAAGAAAAATGATCTATAGTTAGAACATGTCACAAATATATTATCTGGGAATATAACCAGGTAACAAGCCCAAAGCTTTTCCTTTCAGCTGGTCCTGACCCTACATGTCCTCAAGAACATAGCAAGCCTGACATAGGGTCAACATAATGGCTCACATATTGCTGTAGGATCCTAGTGGTAAATGCTCTGATTTCTCTGGTGGCCATCTGATGCTGAAGGATTCTCTTCAAATTCTCCTCAGTTTACTGTAACTTTTTTTTCTTTGCCTTCCAAACAGTGAGAGACTACCTAAATTAACTAAACTTCATGACTACACTTCAAAAAAATATCTCCTTACTTTTCTCCTAAGAACTGTCAATTGCAAACAAGTGACATTTCTCAAGAAGTTGCTAATCTTTTCCCACTACCACTTCAAAGGTAGATGAAATGTGTTCATTGAGATAGCACTAGAAAATTCCCCTAGGCTTACTATTTGTTGTCCTTTCCAGGGTGAAGCCCAGTACTTCACAGAAACTGTAGCTTCTCTTTTCCTTATAATGAAGGAGGTTTACAAGGTAGCCCAGAATTGTGGTACTTTTATCCCTTCTGTCTAACTTCACAGAGATCTATGCTTTGTAGTGTCTTGTGAGGTCTTTGAACAGAATGAAACAATCACCTTTTCTTTTCCTAGTTTCCTCCCACAGTCTGACACCAAGGAGACATAATGCATCATTACCACATGACTCCAGGTGATTCTTTGCATGTGGTATTCATATTCGTGTGTGTTCTTCCCCCATGGTGAATAGAACTGGCCTGTTAAGTCATAAGATATCGCAAAAATGATTGATGATTTGGCTGTTAAATGTTCCACAAAGGCCTGTATGTGGAAGGCTTGGTTACCACCCTGTGATAATATGGGGAGGTGGTAGAAACTTAAGGAGATGGGAGCCTATTGTGAGTAACAGGTCATGAGTCTGTGTCCCTGAACGGGATATGAGGACCCTGGACCTTTCTGTCTCTGCTTTCTCGCCAAAAGGAGAGACAAGATTCCTCCACCATGTGCTCTCATGATGTGCTTTGCTGCCATGGGACCAAAGCAGCAGAACCAATCGCCATGGACTGAAATCTCTGAAACTGTGAGCCAAAATAACCCTTTTCTCCTTTAAAGTTTATTTAGCTCAGATATTTGTCACAACAGTAGAAAGATGACTAACATAAAGTTTCAATAGTTATCTTTCTTAAAAAAAATTATCCCCAAGCCTTCATTTATTATCTTCTAGTCACTGTGGGTCAAGAATCAGAAGTGGCTAAAGGGTACTAGGTTGTGAATCTCCCATAAGGTAGGGTCACATTAGGACTTGAGTAAAGGTGGATTTATTTCTAAGTTCACACAACACTGTTTTCAGCTCCTCATAAGTGGTTTGACTGAGGACTGATTCTTACTCTTTTAGCTAGAGCCTTCCTCAGTTTTTTGCTCATGGTCCTCTCCATAGAGCAGAATACAATGTGGCTCTTGTTTTATGAAAATAAGCTAGTGCTAGGAGGAGGAGGAGGAGGAGGAGGAAGAAATGAGTGAAAGTGGAGATGAAGAAGACAGAGAGAATGAGAGAGAAATGATTGTGTGTAAACAGAATAAATGTCAGAATATTTATGATTTCAGAAATGACATAATTCTTGCCATATTCCATTCAATAAAGCAATCACAAGATGCAACTCATACTCAAAGAGAAGGGACTTATATCAGGGGCAAATACCAGCACATGAATCACTGGGAGCTGTTTTATAAACTATCACACAAGGGTAGATCATAAAAGCCATTACATTTTCCGGAATTCTCTCCAGAAGCACTTAAGTAGCACTCTGGAAAGGACTGTGAAGCAAGACACTCAGGCATCCTAAAACTCACTAATATTAATTTGCAGGTGTGTGAATGAACTACCTCAGATGAGAATCCCCCATCTCTAGACAAATGTTCTGTTGACAACTAGTGGCTCAGAAAACATCTTGATTGCAGCCTCAGAGACAATGAGACAGATTCTCCCAACTGAACTACCTGCTCATTTCTGGGCCACATAAACTGAGTCATAACTTGGGGGTGATTTTGTACACAGTGGTTGGTGGAGAGCCAACACATGCATACCTTTGTAATTCTGCCTTAAGAGTTCACCCTTTCTGGAAGGGTCATTCATTGCTCTCATAAAATGTGTAAAGAATTGCTTGAACTTGTCATCATGAGAAGCAATGGTAAGGCTTAAGGATTATTTGCCTTAATCTTAATTGAATTCTTTGAAGATAAACGCTATACGGTTTACAATCTTGTGAAAAGTCAAGTCCTTTCTAGAAAATATTGAGCTCTTTCGACAAAAGTTGCACCATTTGTTTTCTGCAGATGATTGACTGAAATACTATAGCACATCTGAAACTTTACTCAGTTTTAAATTGAAGTATGGCAGAAACATCCTTAAGAAATGAAAAAAACCTAGACCAATTCTTCATTAAATAGTTCGTGTTATACTGGAAAAGAATAACAACATTGTAATTCGAAGGCTTCTCCAAGTTTTGGATTCCCAATGGAGATAATGATAAAGGTGACCTGGGGTTTGGAAGTGTTCTGAAGTACCCTTGCTGCTCATTCTCAGTCCCCTGAGATTCACATGTACTACAATTTGGAACCTCTGTCTTGCTAACTCTAAGTGTATATCTATACAATCCCCACCTGCTCAAACCCACCGAACCTGAGACCCCTCCCAGACACGCCACCATGCCTGCCACCGTGATCATATAGGCACAGAGAATGAAGTAGCATCTGGTCACCCTAGCCAGATTTGCGGATTATGATTTACAGACCAAATTATAGCCTTTGCTCATTCCATTTACAGGATGTAGATATTTCTTAACCTCACAGTATTAGTAAATAAGATTTGTTTTTCTTGAATTTCCCATTTATTTTGCAACCTACCATCAACTATTTCTCTAAAGTATGTACATCAAGAGAAAACAGAAGTTACTAATATTGACCTTTTGATTTGAATCTCCATCATTTTCTAAACTGGGGAAATAACTCCTTCATTTTTATTCACCTCAAGTTAGAGCTCAACTTTCAATTCCTAGTCTGGCAATCCATAGCCATAAAATTTCTGAATATCTTTAGGGAAGTCAAGTGGTATGAAAATACTTCAGTAGCTGGCTCTCTAGTGTCTGATTTAACTTGTACTTAAATTTAGCTTCTTAAGTATCTTCTTAAGGGAAAGTAGTTCAGCAGGAGCCAAATAAAATTGAAGTGCCTATTCTCCTTGAGTTGTTAGATCATCTAGTCTCCATTTTCCCCTAATTCCTTCTTTTCTTTTCTTGTGAATCTTAATTCTTTTTTATCTGGATCTCAAAGGAAATCAGAAAAGACTTGGACAAATGCCATATTCTCCTCTATGATGGATTTCGCATTGACTTTCATCACCATGTTATAAATGAGACAAGAAAGTATTTCTTGAATATGTATTCTTTTCCTAGCTCATGCAATGCATTAGGTTGAATACAGCATGTGCACATAGGCTTTATTCCTAAGGCCATGGCAATCTGTTGGGAAGATGAAAATATCATCAACATCATAGCTAACATTTATTAAGTAACAGGATGGGCTGTTTTAAATGTTTTGCTTATGTAACTTATTTAATCATCACAGCAGTCTTAGAAAGCAGACACAATTATCCTCGTACAGCTGTGGAAACTGCAGTTAACAAAAATAAGGACCTGCCTTAATCCTCTTCCTGTTTTTATAACAAAATAATCCATCTGGATACTTTTATAAGGAAAAGAGATTTATTTTGCCCACAGTTCTGGAGATTCAAGAACACGGTGCCAGAATCTGCTCAGTTCTGGTGAAGATCTCATGTTGAATGGCATCAAAATGGCAGGAGCAATGGTGTGGAAAAGGAATGCTGGGGAGGTGCCAGATTCACTCATTAATAAACCATTCTTGTGGGAAATAGTCCAGTTCCACAAGACCTGATGCACTCCCTGCTCTAGCCCATGGAAATTTGTAGGGATAGACTATATCCAAACTACAGTAAACTAATGGAAGATAAGGCGATTAATAGAAGACTAAGTATTTTTGTCATTAGGGTAGCCCTCCCGACCCCCAGCAAGAGTAATTAAGGCTTCTACAGCATCTACTGGTTCTGATAGTGGAATTTCAGAGAAAGGATATGGCCAGTGGTGAATTTGCCAATATTAGGGCAGATCATGTCCACTAAACCTTCCTTTCTTTAAACCTCCCCAGTACCCAATGGAGACTAGGGCCCTGCTCTCATCTGAATTATCTCCGTTTCCTATGTCATTGCTAAGGTTTTTCATAGCCTCAAAGACCTTCACCTGTATCTGTCACAGACCCATCTTTAGGTTGCAAGTGGCATACTTTCTCCCCTGCATGAATCTTTTCAAATCTACTCACAGGTGAGCACATTTTCTCCCCTTGCAGCAAATCTTACCATCACTCAAATCAATTTCCCTTGAAGCAATGGTTATTTTGACACAAGACAGGATTGTGCAAAAGGCATTAAAATCAGGGTGACAATATTTAAGTTTAATCTTCTATTTAATAGGATAATTTCTTAGGGTCATGGGAACTGTCAGTGACATTAAAAACGATTTAACTGTTTAAGGGCCATTAACCTGCTAAGAGATGTACACAGTATATCAGGGAGAACCTAAATTATTTTAGAGTTGCTTTGCTAAGAAATACTTAACTACTATTGTTTACGAGACTATAATTAAGCAAAAACAAAGAACCATGTACAAACAACTAAAAAAAAATAGGAAGATAAGAATTGTTCTAAAATTTGCAGAAAGAAAAACAATTCATTTGCAAAATATATTTATCTCAAACAAACATTTGCAAAACATCCTTCTCTGTCTCAGTATCTCACAAATTTAGTTCTGAAGGAAAGCTGATGTACCATGAAATACTCCAGTTCTATGCTCAGTCTCATTTTCAATGTTTCTTTTCATGCACAACTTTGCATCGAACCATTTGACAACCATAACAAATTATCTGGCTAAATTCTAGCTTCTTGGGACAGGCTTCCATTCCTTCCTTTTCTCAAGGCAGAAGAGCTACCTGGCAGGTGGGGTGAACATGATCTTCAGATCTCTGTCCAGTCTCCAGCTTACCGATTGTCTCAATCCTTGGGGATTGGAGGTGCACAGATGGAGTACTTGAGATTTTGCTCCACTAATAGGGAAACAACTTAGTAAATTAAAACTTCAGGACAAGAAAAGGGAAAGGGAAAAATAAGAAAGAAATTGGAATGGATCTGTCTATGTCAAAACTGAAGAGCTTATGCTTCATTTTCATGGAGATTTTCAGGGAAAGATTGAGACCTGGCTTAAAGATGGATTGCTGCTTCATGGGTCTTTGCAGAGATTTCACACACCTCTCAGCTTTATGTTCATTGTAGCTTTCAGTTGAGCACAGGAGTAGGTGGGAATGAGGTATACCTGAAAGGGTCAGGCAGCCCAGAATGAGCAGTCAATGGTCATATAGGACTTTCCAGCACATGACTAAGCATTTTGAGGTGCTTATTGTTTGAGAGAGAAGTTTGACCTCCATCTAGATATTCTAGAAATCAGACAAAATTCTATGTAATGGGAAGATCTGGAGGGGCTCTTCTCTAAGAATAGGTTTATAACCACTCTGGAGAAGTACAAATTCAAAATAAGTAAGGTTCAATCTTAGAAAAATAAAATTGCATTTTTCACATCCAATCTATCAACAGACTTCAAATGTACTATGTACAGAAGCACTCAAAGAAAAAAAAGGTGTGCACTGTTAATTTCACCACTCTGAATTAACCACTATTGACATGTCAATATCCTTTTCAGTTCTCTTTCCTTGGGCATATAATCTATATGTTATAAAAAATTAGCAGTGCCTCTTAGGGAGGTAGCAATATGTGCCTGTAGGAACTCATGCTTAGCAACACACTTTTACACACCCACAGTGTGTGTTCATAAAGGAGAGAATAAGAAGAGTTCATTTGAATTTTCTAGTGCAGATTTGAGGGTGAGTGGGAAGAGTCTTGAAATAATAGTGAAATATAGTTCCAGTAAGGATCTTAACAGGAATGAGAAATGCCCATTTTCTGGGAATTTTCAAGAAAATTTCAGGAAGTTCTTATATCATGTACAACTGTAACTGGGTTTGCAAGTTGTATCACTCAAACTCCTCCAAGTCTCAGAAAATCATCTGCAAAGTTCCTTTTTGTGTGATAACTCTACTAGATTGCACTTTTGGAGTTTTTTTTTTTTTTTTTTTTTTTTTTCAGGTCATTAAAGTTCAAAGAGAGAGAGCCCCTTGTTCCAGGATTCAGACAATAAAAACAAAACACAGCAAAACAAGATAAAACTTGCCCACTGAGCATCAAGATTGCTTTTTTATTTTCCCTTGGCTGAATGGACCCCACTTTGCTTTTTAATTCATTCCCCAAGCATGATATCTCATCTAGATGTGATTAGGGCTAAGAACTTTCCGATCAACTCAATAAATGTTAGTTCAGAAGTAGACAGTGCATTGAAATCTGGCCAATCAGGGCAGAGGAGAGATTGCTGGAAGCTCAAAAGAATTCTTCAGTCATGACTGAGAGCTACAGAGCCCACCTTATTCTCCTGGATATCAAAAGGGAAAAGTGACTCCCTAGTTGCTGGAGGCATTCATTTTCCAGCAGTGAGAGGGTCCAGACTTCTACCTCATCAGACAGACCCCAGGAGAGAAGGAAGTGCCAAATACCTGGCTCTGTGCTGACTTCCCAGAGTCATGCATAGTCTACCCTGGAGTTACAAGGACCACGGGTCAGCTTTGCTGCATGAATCTTTAATGCACACTGGGAGTTTCATGCCAGGATTGCATTTAGTTCTTTTGCTTCTATATTCATGAAGGAGTTTGGTCACATACACTTCTATTCCTTGTATCTCTTCTTGATAGAAATGACCTGTAACACTTGGGCTGAAGTGTTTTCAGTTAAACTGTAAACACTTATAATATACTTCCATGTTTATTGGTCTAATCTAATTTTGATGCTAATTTAAATAAATGCATTGCCTAGGAAAATGGTTTTAAAACTTATTGGAAAATAGTTCTATGTGTCCATCTTAAATATTAACTTCTTCTTTATATTTGGTTATATTCTTTTTCTCATTCAGTGTTTTCTTTATATTTCTGATTAAGTTTATTCAATGTTTACCTACTTTATTTTTAAAGCTAAGCATCTGAAAAGCGGGGAGAGGAAGGGGCAGGAGAAGGAAAGGTGGTGAAATGAGACAGACAATACCCTTTGACATGTATGATTATACAGATGGTGTGACTCTACATCGAGTACAAGTAGAGAAAAGTTGTACCCCATTTATGTACAATGAATACAAATGCATTCTGTAAAAAAAAAAAAAAAAGAAAAGAAAAGATTAGCATATGGTTTTAATTTTAAATTTTCAAATTACTTTCTAAAGTAATGTCCCTTTCTCCCCTTGAATTTCTCCTATTTGTCTTTGGTGTTTTATTTCAATGACTTCTTTCTTTGAAAATTTTCTTCATTTTTTCTTTCCATGATAAAAACACATAACATTGTGATTCTTTCAATGATTTGCTTCTGGTATGTTTTCATTGGTATTACTTCATAATATTCATTTTTATATCTAGAAATAGGACTGTAAAACTTACAAATGTGAAAGTCTATTAGTACCTATATATCATGATTTCATCTACTTTTAATGTTACATTCACTTTCTCTCGGAAGTTACATTCCCCATCCCCACTGTTGCCATGTGGTGACAGTTGACCTTTGAATAAACAAAAAAAGAAATGATTTTACCAAAGAGAATAAATTGGTCAAATAACATTGGGCAGTGGTCTCAATGCTTTTTCAGCTTTCCAATGAGTATAGATATTGCCTTTATGGTATGCAGAGATATAAATTGGTCAAAATGTTATATTTTATTTTCCTCATTCTCTATTTGGTCTGAGTAGTATGTCCTAGGTACTTGTCCTTGCTTGATTAGACAGCATCAGTTTTGTAATTTTATAGGCTCTGAGTGAAATAACGTGTGACAGCATTCTAGAAACGTGCACAGATTTTTCATTGTGACCTGTTATCGTGGTTCCTCCACACTTCTTCCCTTTGTTCCCATCTTCCAGTGCAGTACTTTTGAAGTTGGACCTTACTATGAGGCCCTGTGATTAGAACCTTACCTGCAGTTTAACTGTATGAACTTATTAGGGTGGCTATTGTCAAAAATAGGTTAAAAGTGTGCCTTTTTCCCCACATCCATGCCAACATCTATTGTTGTTTGTGTTCTTGATTATAGCCATTCTAATTGGAGTAAGATGAAATCTTAGGGTTGCTTTCATTTGCATTTCTCTAAAGCCTAGAGACGTGGAACACTTTTACATTGCTGGTCGAGTTGCAAATTGGTGCAGCAACTCTGGAAGGTAGTGTAGAGAATCCTCAGAAACTGAAAGCATTCCCCCTAAAAACTGAAACAAGACAGGGATGCCCTCTTTCACCACTTCTATTCAACATCGTTCTTGAGACTCTAGCCAGAGCAATTAGACAAACCAAAGAAATTAAAGGAATACAAATTGGAAAAGAAGAACACAAACTATCCCTGTTCACTGATGACATGATTATATATTTAGAGGAACCTGGAAATTCCTCCAGACAACTTTTTGAACTCATAAGTGAACTCAGTAAAGTAGCAGGTTACAAAATCAATGCTCATAAATCCAATGCATTTTTATACATAAGTGATGAATCTTCAGAAAGAGAAATTAGGAAAACTACCCCATTCACAATAGCATAGAAAAAAAATACTTGGGAATCAATCTCACAAAAGAGGTGAAAGACCTTTACAATAAGAACTACAGAACACTAAAGAAAGAAATTAAAGAAAACCTTAGAAGATGGAAAGATCTTCCATGTTCTTGGATAGGCAGAATTAATATTGTCAAAATGGTCATACTACCAAAAGTCCTATACAGATTCAATGCAATTCCAATTAAAATCCCAATGATGTACCTTACAGAAATAGAGCAAGCAATTATGAAATTCATCTGCCAGAATAAAACTCCCAGAATAGCTAAAGAAATCCTCAGTAGAATAGCTAAAGCAATCCTCAGTAGAAAGAGCGAAGCAGGGGATATCGCAATACCAGATCTTCAACTCTATTACAAAACAATAGTAAAAAAACGGCATGGTATTGGTACCAAAATAGACAGGTAGATCAATGGTACAGAATAGAGGACATGGACACAAACCCAAATAAATACAATTTTCTCATACTAGACAAAGGTGCCAAAAATATGCAATGGAGAAAAGATAGCCTCTTCAACAAATGGTGCTGGGAAAACTGGAAAACCATATGCAACAGAATGAAATTAAACCCCTATCTCTCACCCTGCACAAAACTCATCTCAAAATGGATCAAGGACCTCGGAATCAGACCAGAGACCCTGCATCTTATAGGGGAAAAAGTAGGTCCAAACCTTCAACTTGTTACCTTAGGAGCAGACTTCCTTAACAGGACTCCCATAGCACAAGAAATAAAAGCAAGAATCAACAACTGGGATAGATTCAAACTAAAAAGCTTTCTCTCAGCAAAGGAAACTATCAGTAATGTGAAGAGAGAGTCTACAGAGTGGGAGAATATCTTTGCCACTCATACTTCAGATAGAGTGCTAATTTCCAGAATCTATAAAGATCTCAAAAAACTCTACACCATGAATACAAATAATCCAATCAACAAATGGGCTAAGGAAATGAACAGACACTTCACAGAAGAAGATGTACAAGCAATCAACAGATATATGAAAAAATGTTCAACATCTCTAGTAATAAGAGAAATGCAAATCAAAACTACCCTAAGATTTCATCTCACCCCAATTAGAATGGCGATTATCAAGAATACAAGCAACAATAGGTGTTGGCGAGGATGTGGGGAAAAAGGTACACTCATACTTTGCTGGTGGGTTTGCAAATTAGTGTAGCCACTCTGGAAAGCAGTATGGAGATTCCTCAGAAAGCTTGGAATGGAACCACCATTTGACCCAGCTATCCCACTCCTTGCCCTATACCCAAAGGACTTAAAATCAGCATACTACAGAGACACGGCCACATCAATGTTCATAGCTGCTCAATTCACCATAGCCAGATTGTGGAACCAACCTCGATGCCCTTCAGTTGATGAATGGATAAAGAAACTGTGGCCTATATATACAATGGAATATTACTCCGCCATGAAGAATGATAAAATTATGGCATTGCAGGCAAATGGATGAAATTGGAGAATTTCATGCTAAGTGAGATAAGCCAATCTCAAAAAACTAAAGGACGAATGATCTCGCTGATAAGTGGATGAGGATATATAATGGGGGTGGGAGGGGTTAGTGTTAGGGTTAGGGTTTGGTTTAGGGTTAGGGATAAGAAGGGTGGTAAGAATGGAGGAAGGAAGGACTGTATAAAAGGAAAAGAGGGTTGAGAGTTGTGGGGGGGAAGGGGAAAAAAATAACAGAATGAATCAAACAGCATTACCCTATGTACATTTATGATTACACAAATGGTATATCTTGACTCCATGTACAAATAGAGAAACAACATGTATCCCATTTGTTTACAATAAAAAAAAAAAAAATCTTGGAATGGACCCACCTTTGACCCAGTTATCCCATTCCTCAGTTTATACCCAAAGGACTTAAAAACTTAAAATTAGCATACTACAGTAAAGCATCCACATCAATGTTTATAGCAGCTCAATTCACAAATCAGCTAGATTGTGGAACCAACCTAGATGCCCTTCAACAGATGAAAGGATAAAGAAACTGTGGTATATATATGTAATGAATATTATTCAGTCATAAAGAAGAATAATATTATGGCTTTTGCAGATAAATGGTTGGAATTGGAGAATATCATGCTAAGTGAAATAAGCCAATCCCAAAAAAACAAAGGCTGAATGTTTTCCCTGATAAGTGGGTGGTGATATATAATGGGGTTGGGACGGTGTGGGCAAGAGAAGAATGGAGGAACTTCAGATAATGTAGTGGGAAATGAGAAGGAGGGGGGTATGGAAAATGGCGGAATGAGACAAACATCCTTACCCTATGTACATGTATCAATACACAAATGGTATGAATCTACATTGTATACAACCATAGAAATGAAATGATGTACCCCATTTGTGTACAATGAATCAAAATGCAGTCTGTAAAAAATTTTTAAGAAGTTTAAAAAGTTAAAAAAATAGGGTAAAAAGGGGAATGGAGAAATGAAGGAAAAAAGGGAGGAAACGGGTGTTATTGAGTATGTTGGGAAAGTAAACTGGTATCACCACTGCCTGATTCTTCCTCAAGAATTTAAACCAAGAAAGGCCATATACAGCACGGCTTCCATTTCTAGGTTTACACCCTGGAGAATTGAAAGCAGGGACTTGGTACACCAGTGGCCATAGCAGCATTGCTTACAATAACCTAAAGGAAGAAGCAAAACAATTGTCCAAGAGTAGATTCATGGATAAATAATATCTGCCATATACATACAATGGAAGACTTTTCAATTTAAAAAAAAAATGAACTTCTGATACATGTACAGTGTTGATGAACCTTGAGGATACTATATCAAGTGAATAAACCAGTTGTAAAAATATATGATTCTACTTATCTGAGGTTTCTAGAGTAATGAAATTCCTTCAGGGAAAAAGCAGAATAAAGGATACTGGTGGTTGGAGAGAGAAGATAATCAGCACTTATTTTTTCATAAATAGAGAGTTTCTGCTAGGGAAGGTGAAAAATTATAGAAATAAATGGTGCTTATGATTGCACTATATTGTGTGTTTAATACCACAGAATTATATAGTTAAAAGAGTTAAAATGGTAAATTTTGTGATGTATATTTTACTACAGTAAAAATAAAAAGATAATGAAAGTTGGTTTTGGTTCCACTTAATTCTTATCCTTCTAAAGTACTCAAGACTAAGTCATAAAATACGAGTGCTATAAAAACATGAATGTAGTCAAAATCTCTCACTTTTAAGCATCTTTCAGTGTACTATCTTGAAATTTCTACTTTTAAACTCTTCCTGCAAGAAATTATACTAATCTCATTTATAAAAGTGCAAGTTATGTATAGCTGTTTTGTATTTCTTGTTTTGGACCTGATGAGTTGTACTTCACTTCTATTGGTGCATTACCATTATACATAATAAAAGGATTCATGGTGGTATATTCAACACGAACAATAGAACAATATGATTAGGTTAGCTTCACTCCTCAATACCTCTTCCCCACAACCTCTCCACTACTACTCTAATGGTCTCACTTCTATTTTCATGAAATATCTCCCCACCCCCAATCTTTTCCTGTTTTTTTTTTTTTTTTTTTTTTCTCTTTCTAGCTTTCACATATGAAAGAAAACACATGTCCCTGGACTTTCAGAGTTTGGCTTCCTTTGCTTAATATAATCCTCTCAAATTCCATCTGCTTTCCCATAAAGCATATAATTTCATTCTTCTCACAACTGACTAAAATTCCATTGTGTATATATGCCACATTTTCTTAATCCATTCACCCATTGACAGAAATGCAGGCCAGTTCCATAATTTGGCTAGCACAAACTGTGTCAGTGTAATACAGGTATGTATGTGTCACCATAAGTGTGCTGAGTTTAGTTCTTTAAGATAAATAGCGGAATGCTGTACCTGGATCACATGGGGTTCCATTCCTAGTCTTTTGAGGAACCTTCGTGCTGATTTCCATAGTGGTACTAATTTATAGTCCTGTCAACGGTATAAAAGTATTTCTTTTCCTCAGCACCCATGCCAGCATTTATTTTTTGTATTCTTAGTGGCTGCCATTCTAACTGGAGGGAGACGAACTCTTCATGTAGTTTTGATTTGCATTTCAAAAAAAGTTGAACATTTTTTTATATGCTTATCGACCACTTTTATTTCTTCTTTTGACAAGTGTCGGTGTAATTGATTTTTCCAAGTATTAATTGGCTCTTTTTTTAGTGGGGGTAAGATTTTTGAGTTCTTTATATATTCTGAGTATTAATCCTCTGTTGAAAGAAGAGTTGGCAAAGATTTTCTCCCATTTTGTAGCCTCTTTGTTTATGCTCTTAATTTCCTTTGCTGTGCAGAAGCTTTATAATTTGATTCCATCCCATCTTTTAATTCTTGGTTTTATTTCCTGAACATTAAGGGTCCTATTGAGGAAGTTACTGCCTGCACCTATTTGTTGGACTGTCTACTCTATGTTTTTTTCTAGAAGATCTTTCAGAAGTTTATGGTCCAGGGTTGGGGTTGTGGCTCAGTGGTAGAGTGCTTGCCTAGCACATGTGAGGCCTTGGGTTTTATCCTCAGCACCACTTAAAAATAAATAAAATAAAGGTATTGTGTCCATCTACAACTAAATACATACACTCACACACGCACACACACATATATATATATTAAAAAATAAAAAAATTAAAAAAAGAAGTTTATGGTTCAATTCCTGTCTTTGATTCACTTTAAGTTGACTTTTATACACGGTGAGAGATAGGGGTCTAATTTCATTCTTCTGCAAATGGGTAACCAGTTTAGCTTCCCCAGCACCATTTGTTGAAAAGTCTGTCTTTTCTCCAATGTATACTTTTGGTGGCTTTTCCAAGAACCCATATGACTAGATTGGTGTGGATTTGTCTCTGTGTCTTCTTTTCCATTTCACTGGTTCATGTCTGTCGTTATGCTACCATGATTTTTGTTACCATAGCTCTGTAGTATAAATTCAATTTAGGTACAGGTACTGTGATGCTTCCACCATTTCATTTTTGGTTTAGAATTGCTTTGACTATTTTGCGTCTTTCATTCTTCCATAAGAATTTTAGGACTGTTTTTGTTTTTCTAGTTCTGTGAATATGTCATTGATACTTTCATAAGGATTTCACTGAATCAATAGATCACTTTTGGTAATGCAGCAATTTTACCTATATTTATGTTTCCTATCCATGAACATAGGAAGAATTTCCATCTTCCAGTGCCTGCTTCAGTTTCTTTCTTTACTGTTATATTTTTGTCGTAGAGGTCTTTCACCTCCTTGGTTAGATTTATCCCTAATTTTTTTCAAGTAGCTCCATTTTTAAAATGTATCATTCCTTTAATTCAATCTTTCAAAAATATTTATCTATTTTTTAATTATTTATTTATTTTAATTAAAAATCATAAATTTACATAGGGCAATATTGTTTGATTCATTCTGATTATTTTCCCTTCCCCCCACCACTCCCACCCCTCTTTTCCCTGTATACAGTCCTTTTTTCCTCCATCCTTACCACCCTCCTTATCCCTAACCGTAAACCTAACCCTAACCCTAACACTAACCCCTCCCACCCCCCATGATATGTCCTTATCTGCTTATCAGCGAGATTTTTCGTCCTTTAGTTTTTTGAGATTAGCTTATCTCACTTAGCATGATATCCTCCAATTTCATCCATTTGCATGCAAAAGCCATCATTTTATCATTCTTCATGGCGGAGTAATATTCCATTGTATATATAGGCCACAGTTTCTTTATCCATTCATCAACTGAAGGGCATCGAGGTTGGTTCCACAATCTGGCTATGGTGAATTGAGCAGCTATGAACATTGATGTGGCTGTATCTCTGTAGTATGCTGATTTTAAGTCCTTTGAGTATAGGCCAAGGAGTGGGATAGCTGGGTCAAATGGTGGTTCCATTCCAAGCTTTCTGAGGAGTCTCCATACTGCTTTCCAGAGTGGCTACACTAATTTGCAAACCCACCAGCAAAGTATGAGTGTACCTTTTTCCCCACATCCTCGCCAACACCTATTGTTGCTTGTATTCTTGATAATCACCATTCTAATTGGGGTGAGATGAAATCTTAGGGTAGTTTTGATTTGCATTTCTCTTATTACTAGAGATGTTGAACATTTTTTTCATATATCTGTTGATTGCTTGTACATCTTCTTCTGTGAAGTGTCTGCTCATTTCCTTAGCCCATTTGTTGATTGGATTATTTGTATTCATGCTGTAGAGTTTTTTGAGATCTTTATAGATCTGGAAATTAGCACTCTATCTGAGTTATGAGTGGCAAAGATATTCTCCCACTCTGTAGACTCTCTCTTCACATTACTGATAACTATCAGTAATGCTAGTTATCAGCTAGTTCTTTGCTGAGAGAAAGCTTTTCAATTTGAATCTATCCCAGTTATTGATTCTTGCTTTTATTTCTTGTGCTATGGGAGTCCTGTAAAGGAAGTCTGATCCTAAGCCAACAAGTTGAAGGTTTGGACCTACTTTTTCCCCTATAAGATGCAGGGTCTCTGGTCTGATTCCGAGGTCCTTGATCCATTTTGAGTTGAGTTTTGTGCAGGGTGAGAGATAGGGGTTTAATTTCATTCTGTTGCACATGATTTTCCAGTTTTCCCAGCACCATTTGTTGAAGAGGCTATCTTTTCTCCATTGCATATTTTTGGCACCTTTGTCTAGTATGAGAAAATTGTATTTATTTGGGTTTGTGTCCATGTCCTCTATTCTGTACCATTGATCTACCTGTCTACTTTGGTACCAATACCATGCCGTTTTTTTTACTATTGTTTCGTAATAGAGTTGAAGATCTGGTATTGCGATATCCCCTGCTTCGCTCTTTCTACTGAGGATTGCTTTAGCTATTCTACTGAGGATTGCCTTAGCTATTCTGGGATTTTTATTCTTGCAGATGAATTTCATAATTGCTTGCTCTATTTCTGTAAGGTACACCATTGGGATTTTAATTGGAATTGCATTGAATCTGTATAGGACTTTTGGTAGTATGACCATTTTGACAATATTAATTCTGCCTATCCAAGAACATGGGAGATCTTTCCATCTTCTAAGGTTTTCTTTAATTTCTTTCTTTAGTGTTCTGTAGTTCTCATTGTAGAGGTCTTTCACCTCTTTTGTGAGATTGATTCCCAAGTATTTTTTTTCTATGCTATTGTGAATGGGGTAGTTTTCCTAATTTCTCTTTCTGAAGATTCATCACTTATGTATAAAAATGCATTGGATTCATGAGCATTGATCTTGTAACCTGCTACTTTACTGAATTTACTTATGAGTTCTAAGAGTTTTCTGGAGGAATTTCCAGGTTCCTCTAAATATATAATCATGTCATCAGCGAACAGGGATAGTTTGAGTTCCTCTTTTCCAATTCGTATCCTTTAATTTCTTTGGTTTGTCTAATTGCTCTGGCTAGAGTCTCAAGAACGATGTTGAATAGAAGTGGTGAAAGAGGGCATCCCTGGCTTGTTCCAGTTTTTAGGGGGAAGGCTTTCAGTTTTTCACCATTTAGAATGATATTGGCCATGGGCTTAGTGTAGATGGCCTTTACAATGTTAAGGAATGTTTCCACTACCCCAATTTTCTCTAGTGTTTTGAGCATGAAGGGATGCTGTATTTTATCGAATGCTTTTTCTGCATCTATTGAAATAATTATGTGATTCTTGACTTTAAGTCTATTGATATGGTGAATTACATTTGTTGATTTCTAGATGTTGACCCAACCTTGCATCCCTGGGATAAAACCCACTTGATGGTGGTGCACTATCTTTTTAATATATTTTTGTATGCAATTTGCTAAAATTTTGTTGAGAATTTTTGCATCGATATTCATTAAGGATATTGGTCTGAAATTTTCTTTTCTTGATGTGTCTCTGTCTGGTTTAGGTATCAGGGTGATATTGTCTACATAGAATGAGTTTGGGAAGGTTCCCTCCTCTTCTATTTTATGGAATACTTTGAGAAGTATTGGAATGAGCTCTTCTTTAAAGGTTTTGTAGAACTTGGCTGAGAACCCATCTGGTCTCGGGCTTTTCTTTGTTGGTAGGCTTTTGATGACCTCTTTTGTTTCATTGTTTGAAATTGATTTATTTAAGTTGTGTATGTCCTCCTCGTTCAGTTTAGGTAATTCTTATGTCTCTAGAAACTTGTTGATGTCTTCCAGGTTTTCTGTTTTGTTGGAGTATAGATTTTCAAAATAGCTTCTAATTATGTTTTGTATTTCACTAGTGTCTTTTCTGATATTTCCTTGTTCATCCCGAATTTTAGTAATTTGAGTTTTCTCCCTCTTTCTCTTTGTTAGTGTCGCTAAGGGTTTATCAATTTTGTTTATTTTTTAAAAGAACCAACTATTTATTTTGTTAATTTTTCCGATTGTTTCTTTTGTTTCAATTTCGTTGATTTCGGCTCTGATTTTAACTATTTTCTGTCTTCCACTACTTTTGGTGTTGGTCTGCTCTTCTTTTTCTAGGGCTTTGAGCTGTAGTGTTAAGTCATTTATTTGTTGATTTCTACTTCTTTTGTTGAATGCGCCCCATTAAATAAATCTTCCCCTAGTACTGCTTTCATAGTGTCCCAGAGATTTTGATATGATGTGTCTTTGTTCTCGTTTACTTCTAAACATTTTTTTTATTTCCCTCCTGATGTCCTCTGCTATCCATTCATCATATAATAGCGTATTATTTAATCTCCAGGTATTAGAGAAGTTTCTGTTTTTTATTCTGTCATTTATTTCTAATTTCAATCCATTATGATCTGATAGAGTACAAAGTAGTATATCTTCTTGTATTTGCTAACAGTAGCTTTGTGGCATAAGACATGGTCTATTTTAGAGAAAGATCTATGTGCTGCTCAGAAGAAAATGTATTCGTTCTTTGTTGGATGGTATATTCTATATAAGTTGGTTAAGTCTAAATTGTTGATTGTGTTATTGAGATCTATGGTTTCTTTTTTTTTTTTATTGTAAACAAATGGGATACATGTTGTTTCTCTGTTTGTACATGGCGTAAAGGCATACCATTTGTGTAATCATAAATTTACATAGAGTAATATTGTTTGATTCATTCTGTTATTTTTTCCTTTCCCCCCACCCCTCCCACCCCTCTTTACCCTCTATATAGTACTTCCTTCCTCCATACTTGCCCCCTTCCCTAACCCTAACTCTAACCCTAACACTAACCCGTCCCTCCCCCCCATTATGTGTCATCCTCCACTTATTAGTGATATCATTCGTCCTTTGGCTTTTTGAGATTGGCTTATCTCACTTAGCATGATATTCTCCAATTTCATCCATTTGCCTGCAAATGCAATAATTTTATCATTCTTTATGGCTGAGTAATATTCCATTGTATATATATACCACAGTTTCTTTATCCACTCATCAATTGAAGGGCATCTAGGTTGGTTCCACAGTCTGGCTATTGTGAATTGAGCAGCTATGAACATTGATGTGGCTGTATCTCTGTAGTATGCAGATTTTAAGTCCTTTGGGTATAGGCCAAGGAGTGGGATAGCTGGGTCAAATGGAGGGTCCATTCCAAGTTTTCTAAGGAATCTCCACACTGCTTTCCAGAGTGGCTGCACTAATTTGCAGCCCCACCAGCAATGTATGAGTGTACCTTTCTCCCCACATCCTCGCCAACACCTGTTGTTGCTCCTATTCTTGATAATCGCCATTCTAATTGGGGTGAGATGGAATCTTAAGGTGGTTTTGATTTGCATTTCTCTTATTACTAGAGATGTTGAACATTTTTCCATATGTTTGTTGATTGCTTGTAGATCTTATTCTGTGAAGTGTCTATTCATTTCCTTAGCCCATTTGTTGACTGGATTATTTGAATTCTTGGAGTAGAGTTTTTTGAGTTCTTTATAGATTCTGGAGATTAGCGCCCTATCTGAAGTACAAGTGGCAAAGATATTCTCCCACTCTGTAGGCTCTTTCTTCGCATTGCTGATAGTTTCCTTTGCTGAGAGAAAGCTTTTTAGTTTGAATCTATCCCAGTGGTTGATTCTAGCTTTTATTTCTTGTGCTATGGGAGTCCTGTTAAGGAAGTCTGGTCCTAGACCAACAAGGTGAAGATTTGGACCTACTTTTTCTTCTATAATCTGCAGGGTCTCTGGTCTGATTCCGAGGTCCTTAATCCATTTTGAGTTTAGTTTCGTGCATGGTGAGAGATATGGGTTTAGTTTCATTCTGTTGCATATGGATTTCCAATTCTCCAGCACCATTTGTTGAAGAGGCTATCTTTTCTCCATTGCATATTTTGGCACCTTTGTCTAGTATGAGAAAATTGTATTTATTTGGGTTTGTGTCCATGTCCTCTATTCTGTACCATTGATCTACCTTTCTATTTTGGTACCAATACCATGCCATTTTTGTTACTATTGCTTTGTAGTAGAGTTGAAGATCTGGTATTGCAATACCCCCTGTTTCACTCTTCCTGCTAAGGATTGCTTTAGGTATTCTGGGTTTCTTATTCTTCCAGATGAATTTCATAATTGCTTGCTCTATTTCTGTAAGGTACATCATTGGGATTTTAATTGGAATTGCATTGAATTTGTATAGCACTTTAGGTAGTATGGCCATTTTGACTATATTAATTCTTCCTATCCAAGAACATGGAAGATCTTTCCATCTTCTAAGGTGTTCTTTAATTTCTTTCTTTAGTGTTGTATAGTTCTCATTGTAGAGGTCTTTCACTTCTTTTGTGAGATTGATTCCCAAGTATTTTATTTTTTTCTATGCTATTGTGAATGGGGTAGTTTTCCTAATTTCTCTTTCTGAAGATTCATCACTTATGTATAAAAATGCGTTGGATTTATGGGCATTGATCTTGTAACCTGCTACTTTACTGAAATCACTTATGAGTTCTAAGAGTTTTCTGGTGGAATTTCCAGGTTCCTCTAAATATATAATCATGTCATCAGCGAACAGGGATAGTTTGAGTTCTTCTTTTCCAATTCGTATCCCTTTAATTTCTTTGGTTTGTCTAATTGCTCTGGCCAGAGTCTCAAGAACGATGTTGAATAGAAGTGGTGAAAGAGGGCATCCCTGCCTTGTTCCAGATTTAGGGGGAATGCTTTCAGTTTTTCACCATTTAGAATGATATTAGCCATGGGCTTAGCATAAATGGCCTTTACAATGTTAAGGAATGTTCCCACTATCCCTATTTTTTCTAGTGTTTTGAGCATGAAGGGGTGCTGTATTTTATCAATTGATTTTTCTGCATCTATTGAAATAATCATGTGATTCTTGACTTTAAGTCTATTAATATGGTGAATTACGTTTATTGATTTCCTGATGTTGAACCAACCTTGCATCCCTGGGATGAAACCCACTTGATCATGGTGCACTATCTTTTTAATATGTTTTTGTATGCGATTTGCTAAAATTTTGTTGAGAATTTTTGCGTCGATGTTCATTAAGGATATTGGTCTGAAATTTTCTTTCCTTGATGAGTCTCTGTCTGCTTTAGGTATCAGTGTGATATTGGCTTCATAGAATGAGTTTGGGAGGGTTCCCTCCTCTTCTATTTTATGGAATACTTTGAGAAGTATTGGAATGAGCTCTTCTTTAAAGGTTTTGTAGAACTCGGCTGAGAACCCATCTGGTCCCGGACTTTTCTTTGTTGGTAGGCTTTTGATGACTTCTTCTATTTCAGTACTTGAAATTGGTCTATTTAAATTGTTTATGTCCTCCTCGTTCAGTTTAGGCAATTCATATGTCTCTAGAAACCTGTTGATGTCTTCGAAATTTTCTATTTTGTTGGAGTATAGATTTTCAAAATAGCTTCTAATTATGTTTTGTATTTCAATCCTGTCTGTTGTGATATTTCCTTGTTCATTCTGAATTTTAGTGATTTGGGTTTTCTCTCGTCTTCTCTTTGTTAGTGTGGCTAAAGGTTTATCAATTTTGTTTATTTTTTCAAAGAACCAACTATTTATTTTGTCAATTTTTTGTATTGTTTCTTTTGTTTCAATTTCATTGATTTCAGCTCTGAGTTTAACTATTTCCTGTCTTCTACTACTTTTGGTGCTGTTCTGTTCTTCTTTTTCTAGGGCTTTGAGCTGTAGTGTTAGGTCGTTTATTTGTTAAGTTTTACTTCTTTTATTAAATGCGCTCCATGAAATAAATTTCCCTCTAAGTACTGCTTTCATAGTGTCCCAGAGATTTTGATATGATATTTCTTTGTTCTCATTTACCTCTAAGAATTTTTTAATTTCCTTCCTAATATCTTCTGTTATCCATTCATCATATAATAGCATATTGTTTAATCTCCAGATGTTGGAATAGTTTCTGTGTTTTACTCTTTCATTTATTTCTAACTTCAATCCATTATGATCTGATAGAATACATGCTAGTGTCTCTATCTTCTTGTATTTGCTAACATTAGCTTTGTGGCATAATATATGGTCTATTTTAGAGAAGGATCCATGTGCTGCTGAGAAGAAAGTGTATTCACTCTTGGTTGGATGGTATATTCTATAAATGTCTGTTAAGTCTAAATTATTGATTGTGTTATTGAGATCTATGGTTTCTTTGTTCAATTTTTGTTTGGAAGATCTGTCCAGTGGTGAGAGAGGCGTGTTAAAATCACCTAGTATTATTGTGTTGTGGTCTATTTGGTTTCTGAAATTGAGAAGGATTTGTTTGACATACATAGATGAGCCACTGTTTGGGGCATAGATGTTTATGATTGTTATATCTTGCTGATTTATGCTTCCCTTAAGCAGTATGAAATGACCTTCTTTATCCCTTCTGACTAACTTTGGCTTGAAGTCCACATTATCGGAAATGAGGATGGATACTCCAGCTTTTTTGTTGAGTCCATGTGCATGGTATGTTTTTCCCCATCCTTTCACCTTTAGTCTATGGGTATCTTTTTCTATGAGGTGAGTCTCTTGCAGGCAACATATTGTTGGATCTTTCTTTTTAATCCAGTCTGCCAGTCTATGTCTTTTGATTGATGAATTCAGGCCATTAACATTCAGGGTTATTATAGAGAAATGATTTGGTTGCCCGGTCATTTGGTTCATTTTTAAAATTTTGTTTATTTATTTGTTTGACACAACTTGTTTCCTCCTTTATTTGACAATTCCTTTAGGATAATTCCTCCCTTTGCTGATTTGCTTCTTTGTTTTTCATCTCTTCCTCATGGAATATTTTGTTGAGAATGTTCTGTAATGCTGGCTTTCTTTTTGTAAATTCTTTTAGCTTTTGTTTATCATGGAAGGATTTTATTTCATTGTCAAATTTGAAGGTAAGTTTTGCTGGGTATAAGATTCTTGGTTGGCATCCATTTTCTTTCAGGGCTTGAGAAATGTTGTTCCAGGCCCTTCTAGCTTTTAGGGTCTGGATTGAAAAATCTGCTGATATGCCTATTGGTTTCCCCCTGAATGTAATTTGGTTCTTTTCTCTCACAGCCTTTAAAATTCTGTCTTTATTTTGTATGTTAGGTATTTTCATTATAATGTGCCTTGGTGTGGGTCTGTTGTAATTTTGTGTATTTGGAGTCCTGTAAGCCTCTTGTACTTGATTTTCCATTTCATTCTTCAGATTTGGGAAATTTTCTGATATTATTTCATTGAATAGGTTGTTCATTCCTTTGGCTTGTTTCTGGAGACCTTCCTCAATCCCAATAATTCTTAAATTTGGCCTTTTCATGATATCCCATAGTTCTTGTAGATTCTCTTCATGATTTCTTACCATCTTCTCTGTTTGTTCAACTTTGTTTTCAATGTTAAATATTTTGTCTTCAATGTCTGAGGTTCTGTCTTCCAGGTGTTCTATCCTATTGGATATGCTTTCTATGGAGTTCTTAATTTGGTTTATTGTTTCCTTCATGTCAAGGATTTCTGTTTGGTTTTTTTTTCAATATCTCTAACTCTTTTTTGAAATGATCTTTTGCTTCCTGTATTTGCTCCTTTAACTGTCGATTGGTGCGATCATTCAATGCTTGCATTTGCTCTTTCATCTCATCATTTGCTTCTGTGATCATTTTAATTATGTACATTCTGAACTCCTTTTCTGTCATTTCTTCTGCCATGCTGTCATTGGGTTTTATTGATGTATCATCTAGATTTGTTTGCAGCATTTTCTTTCCTTGTTTTCTCATATTGTTCAGGTATCAGTGGACCGCTGAGATATTGCAGATTTCCTCTATTGACTTACAATGTCCCTGAAGATTTCTATATATATCCCCCCTTAGCCTTCAGTAGGCTGAAGTCATGGAGGAAGTTGATAATGCACTGCTCCACAAGGAAGCTGCCTCTCTAGGAGTGGTGGCCTTCAGGTGGGGTATAATCCCTGCTAGTGGGCAGAGGTGCCTCCACTTGTTGACCAATGGTCATCCAAAGGGGACCTAGGCTGCGGGCTGAGGCAAGGCCTGTTTGGGCCTGAGTCTCTGGTTTTACCGTCCTCGTGGGGAAACCTCACCCAGCAGGGAAGACTCACCCGGTGGGGAGGTCTCGCTGGTCAGTTCCCTCCTAGAGGTTCCCCTCAATTTACAGCTACCGCCTGGGCTGGGCTGCCTTCCTCTGCAAAGTTCCCAGGGGCCCGGCCCTACCTCCTGGGCCTGGAAGCCTCACCCTTCGCAGATGAATCTCCTTAGGCTGCCCCTCCTCAGAGAATTTGCCCACAGGACTGGAACCTTCGCTCCGCCCTAAGCCTGTCTCTGTGCGGCTCTACCACCCAGAAGCCTCCTAGATCCTGGGACCCTGTTCTGCACCTAATCGCCTGGCTGTGTGGCCCCTCCTCTGAGCAGCCACCTGTGGCCCTGAACAATCGCTCTGAGTCCCAGAGACCCGCCACAGGCCTCTTCCTCCAGACAGCTGCCCAGTATGCCGGTGCGGTCACTAGGAGTCCAAGAAACTCACTTCGTGCCTCCTCCTCCCACCAACCACCCGTAGCCCGGGGCAATCAATCACTCCGAGTCAAAGTGACCCTTCCCGTTCCTCCTCCTTCTCCAGATCACCCCCCGGGTGTTCAGGAGCAGTCCCTCTGAGTGGCTCTGAATCCACGTGACCCGCTGCACGGGTCCTGTGAGCAACCGCCCGGAGCTCTGGTGCGGCCACTCAAGACCAAGCGTCCCACCACGCTTCTCCTCCAGGCAGCCCCCCTGTGTTCAGGAGCTGTCACTTTAAGACCAAACAACTCACCACTCGCCTTCTCCTCTGAGCAGCCGCCTGGAGCGCTAATGCAGTCACTGCGAGTCCAAAGGACCCGCCGCGCTCCTCCTCCTCCTCCTCCTACTCCTCCGGGCAGGCCCCGGGGTTCAGAAGTGGTCAGAGTCCAAACAGCTCGCCACGCAGCCCCTTCTCTGGCAACCGCCTGTAGCTCTGGTGTAGTCACCCGAATCCAAGCGGCCGCGCTCCTCTTCTTCCTCCTCGTCCTCAGGGCAGGCCCCGGGGTTCAGAAGCGTCGTTCTGAGTCCAAACAGCTCGCCGCGCAGCTTCTCCTCTGGCAACCGCCTGTAGCTCTGGTGCAGTCACTCCGAATCCAAGTGCCACGCTCCTCCTCCTCCTCCTCAGGGCAGGCCCCGGTGTCCTGAGTCCACACAGTTCTCCTCGCCACTCCTCCCCTGGGCAGCCGCCTGAGCCCCAGTGGTTGCTCCGAGTCCCAGCGCTGTGCCGAGCGGCCTCCTTTACGGCGCTCCCAGCTGTCCGAGTTCACTGCTCCAGCGGGGGGGAGGAGCGTCTCGCCGGCAGTTCTACTTCACAAAGTTTCCTGAGTTAAGGGACCACCGTCCCATCCAGGATGCCTCCCCAGGGGGTGAGAGTCACCCGGCTGCTTTGAGTTGGTCCCAAGCGTCTCAATATCTCCTCTTTTGAATCCTGAGTCTTGGAGCAACATGAAATGCAGCCACCCCCTAGGCCGCCATCTTGAAACCCCTATGGTTTCTTTATTCAATTTTTGTTTGGAAGATTTATCCAGTGGTGAGAGAGGTGTATTAAAATCACCTAGTATTATTGTGCTGTGGTCTATTTGATTTCTGGAATTGAGAAGGATTTGTTTGACGTACACAGATGAGCCAATGTTCGGGGCATAGATATTTATGATTGTTATGTCTTGCTGATTTATGGTTCCCTTAAGCAGTATGTAATGTCCTTCTTTATCCCTTCTGACTAGTTTTGGCTTGAAGTCCACATTATATGAAATGAGGATGGATACTCCAGCTTTTTTGCTGTGTCCGTGTGCATGGTATGTTTTTTCCCATCCTTTCACCTTTAGTCTATGGGTATCTCTTTCTATGAGATGAGTCTCTTGCAGGTAGCAAATTGTTGGATTTTTCTTTTTAATCCATACTGCCAGTCTATGTCTTTTGATTGATGAGTTCAGGCCATTAACATTCATGATTATCATTGTGATATGATTTGTATTCCCAGTCATTTGACTCATTTTTGTTTTTTGACATGATCTTGTTTCCTCTTTATTTGGCTATTCCTTTAGGCTAGTTCCTCCTGTTGCTGATTTGCATCGTTGTTTTTCATCTTTTCCTCATGGAATATTTTGCTGAGTATGTTCTGCAATGCTGGCTTTCATTTTGTAAATTCCTTTTGCTTTTGTTTATCATGGAAGGATCTTATCTCATCTTCAAATCTGAAAGTAAGTTTTGCTGGGAATAAGATTCTTGGTTGGAATCCATTTTCTTTCAGGGCTTGATAAATGTTGTTCCAGGCCCTTCTAGCTTTTAGGGTCTGGATTGAAAAATCTGCTAATATTCTTATTGGTTCCCCCTGAATGTAATTTGATTCTTTTCTCTCGCGGCCTTTTAAATTCTGTCTTTATTTTTTATGTTAGGTATTTTCATAATACTGTGTCTTGGTGTAGTCCTGTAAGCCTCTTGTACTTGTTTTTCCATTTCATTCTTCAGATTTGGGATATTTCCTGATATTATTTCATTGAATAGATTGTTCATTTCTTTGGTTTGTTTCTCTAAGCCTTCCTCAATCCCAATAATTCTTAAATTTGGACTTTTCATGATATCCCATAGTTCTTGTAGATTCTGTTCATGATTTCTTACCATCTTTTCTGTTTGATGAACATTGTTTTCAAGATTAAATATTTTGTCATCAATATCTGAGGTTCTGTCTTCCAGGTGTTCTATCCTATTGGTTATGCTTTCTGTGGAGTTTTTAACTTGGTTTATTAATTCCCTCATTTCAAGGATTTCTGTTTGTTTCTTTTTCAATATCTCTAACTCTTTATTGAAATGATCTCTTGCTTCCCATATTTACTCCTTTAACTGTTGATTGGTGCGATTATTTAATGTCTGCATTTGCTCTCTCTTCTCCTCCTTCAATGCCTGCATTTTCATCTCCTCGTTTGCTTCCCTGATTGTTTTAATTATGTACATTCTGAACTCCCTTTCTTTTTTTTTTTTTTTTATTGTAAACAAATGGGATACATGTTGTTTCTCCGTACATGGCGTAAAGGTATACCATTTGTGTAATCATAAATTTACATAGAGCAATGTTGTTTGATTCATTCTGTTATTTTTTCCCTTCCCCCCACCCCTCCCACCCCTCTTTACCCTCTATACAGTAGTTCCTTCCTCCATACTTGCCCCCCTCCCTAACCCTAACTCTAACCCTTCCCTCCCCACCATTATGTGTCAACCTCCACTTATTAGCGATATCATTCGTCCTTTGGCTTTTTGAGATTGGCTTATCTCACTTAGCATGATATTCTCCAATTTCATCCATTTGCCTGCAAATGTCATAATTTTATCATTCTTTATGGCTGAGTAATATTCCATAGTATATATATACCACAGTTTCTTTATCCACTCATCAATTGAAGGGCATCTAGGTTGGTTCCACAGTCTGGCTATTGTGAATTGAGCAGCTATGAACATTGATGTGGCTGTATTTCTGTAGTATGCAGATTTTAAGTCCTTTGGGTATAGGCCAAGGAGTGGGATAGCTGGGTCAAATGGTGGTTCCATTCCAAGTTTTCTAAGGAATCTCCACACTGCTTTCCATAGTGGCTGCACTAATTTGCAGCCCCACCAGCAGTGTATGAGTGTACCTTTCTCCCCACATCCTCGCCAACACCTGTTGTTGCTCGTATTCTTGATAATCGCCATTCTAATTGGGGTGAGATGGAATCTTAGGGTGGTTTTGATTTGCATTTCTCTTATTACTAGAGATGTTGAACATTTTTCCATATGTTTGTTGATTGCTTGTAGATCTAAAAAGCTTTCTCTCAGCAAAGGAAACTATCAGCAATGCGAAGAAAGAGCCTACAGAGTGGGAGAATATCTTTGCCAATCATACTTCAGATAGAGCACTAATCTCCAGAATCTATAAAGAACTCAAAAAACTCTACTCCAAGAATTCAAACAGTCCAGTCAACAAATGGGCTAAGGAAATGAATAGACACTTCACAGATGAACTCCCTTTCTGACATTTCTTCTGCTGTGCTGTCATTGGGTTTTATTGATATAGTATCTAGGTTTGTTTGGGACATTTTCTTCCCTTGTTTTCTCATATTGGTCAGGTCAGTGGGACTTTGTGATATTGCAGAATTCTTCTATTGGCTTATAGTGTCCCTTTAGATTTCCTGTGTATCACCTTTCTGCCTTCAGTAGCCTGAAGTCTTGGAGTAATTTGATAATGCAGTGCTTCCAAGGAAAGCTGCCCCTATCCCGCTACTGGTTCCAGGACTTGGAGCTGGCTCTGTGTGGAAAGGCTCTCACTGGGGGGCTTGTTCCGAGAAGCTAGCCTGGAAAGGCGCTTCCCACCAAAGGGGTCCGGGCTGCGGGCTGATTGGGGAAGTCCCTGGCTGCCCTGTCCTGGTCCCTGAAGCAACCTGCTGGCAGGAACTCACTGCCCTGGTTCAGGGACTTGAAGCTTGGTTCTGTGCAGAAAGGCTCTCACTGGGGGGGCCTGCTCCGAGATGCTGGAGAATCTGGCCCTGTGGGAGGAGCCCACTGCCGGAGTGTGCAGGGCTACCTGGGGAAGACTCTTGCTGCCCTACCCTACTCTAATAAGCCACCCGAATCCCGGCCTGCTGCCCAGGCCGCGCTTCACCGGGTGGGGGAGATTCACCCCGTGGCTCTATTTTAGTCCGAGTCTCTCAGTGCCTCCCCTTCTTGAATCTGGGTTCTGGAGCGACTGGAGATGCAGTCACCCTCTAGTCCACCATCTTGGATCCCAAAAATATTTATTTGATAACCTATTTTATGCTAAGTCATTATAGGTGTGTTGGTGGTTTGGCAACCTATACACCAAATAAAAATATCTGGTTACATGAAGTTTATATTCTGAAGTAGGTAGCATGGGGAATAATTTTGTAAAAATAAGTAAAGCATATGATATTGTATAGGTTAGTACATATTATAAAGAAGAGTGATAAATGAGTGCATTCATAGTATACTGCAGTACAGTTGTCACTAGAGTCGGGTGAAGGCACAATGGGTAGAGGGAATCTGGACAAGAAAGCATTGAGAGGGTAAACCTTGAAGCCACCAGGAGGGCAGAGATGCAGAAGGAGGTAAAGAAAATATGCATTCCTTTAGGAGAATACACACCTGACCTGTTTTAACACAAGGAGACAGTGTGGCTGGGGCATTGGGCAATGGAAGCATGGGAGAGAATGACACCAGAGGAATGGGAGGAAGCGTGGGCACAGCAATGCCTGTCTGGCCTAGGAAACAACTGTGGCCTCTTTGGTCTCTTCACTCAAGGGAAAGAGACTGATGGTAGAGATGGCAAGTTCAGCAGAAGCCCTAAAATCACCAAAATCTCTGTGGTACTTTGTTTCTAAAGATGCATATAATGATTTCCCCATGTTTTTCCACAAACTTATTTTTCAACTCCTAATATCGAGAAGCGAGGTTAATTTCCTACCTGTTGAAGTGGGGGCAGCTTGTGATTTAGTTTCACCAAAAGAATGTGACATAAATGTCCTCTGAATCTGAGCATTCGTCTATTAGAACTAGTATTGTAAGAGCAAAGTACCACAGACTGGGCAGCCTAGCCAACGAGGACTTAATTCTCAAAGTTCGAGAGAGTAGAAGTCCAAGATCAAGGTGTTGGCAGATCTGATTTCTCCTGAGGCTTCTCTCCCTGCCTTGCAGCTTGTTGACTGCTCCCTGGGTGTCCTCTTCTGTGAGACACTGCTGCTGTCTCTCTTAGAAGAACAGCTGTCCTAGTGGACTTGGGTCTCTGCTTTTAACCTCATTTAAGCTTAATTGCCTGTTTAAAGGCCCTGTTTCCAAATACTGTCACATTAGGGGTTAGGTAGGACTGCAAATTAGAATCCGGAGTGGACGAAATTCAGTACTTATCAGATGCCCTGCAGCCTCTGTCCTGTTCCCACCTTCTGGGTCAGTCCTATAAAGGAACAGTCTTGTCTGCTGGGATCTAGGTCATTTGTAGGTGCACTGAATCAGCATTGCCATCTTGGGGTTTCAAGCCTAGTTTATCCTGTACCAGGATGTGGAGCCAAGTTGAGATCAAGGAGTATTGTCTTCCAACATGATAAATTTGGAGAAATAGCAAATTACTATTGTTTTACATCACTAAGTTTTTGTTGTTGTTGTTGTTTTGTTTTATAAGAGAATTACAGCTACACAAAACAGTCGACAAAATCATATATGCATGATATTTGACTTATTGCATTTCAGTCCCTGGTGCCCACTCTTTTCCTACTCTTTCTCCCTCCTGTAATTTTTCTTCTTCTACTCTACTAATCTTCCTTTCACTAATTTGTTTATTTTTGATTAGTGCATCATACAAATACATAAAGGTGGAATTCACCGTGGTATATTTTGCATGCACATAGTATAATTTTATCAATTCATCATGCTTTCTCTTCCATTTCTCTTCCATCCTCCCATCCTGTCAGTCTCCATTCTATTTTCTTAGGACCTCCACCTACAACTTCTTTTCCCTTTATTTTGCTCTAGCATTTGCATATGAGAGAAAATATCCAATCCTTGACTTTCTGGGTTTGGCTTATTTCACTTAGCATGATGTTCTCCAGTTCTATCCATTAACCAGAAAGTACCATAGTTTCATTCTTCTTAGGACTGAGTAAAACTCCATTGTGTATATATATGGCATTTTCTTGATCAAGTCATTAACTGATAAACATCTGGGCTGGTTCCAATTTGGCTGTTGTAAATTGTGCTGCTGTGAACACTGATGTGGTTGCATTCCTATAGTGTGCTGCTTTTAGTTATTTTAGATAAAAAAAGAAGTGGTATAGCTGGGTTATAAGATGGCTTCATTCCTAGTTTTTGAGAATCTCTGTATTGCTTTCCAGAGTGCTTATACTAATTTGTAATTCCACCAACAATGTATGAGTGTGCCTTTTTCTCTACATATGCAACAGTATTTATTAATTTACTCTTGATGATTGCTTTAAGACTGAAGTGAGATGAAATATTTAGTTTTGATTTGCATTTTCGTGATTGATAGAGATATTAAACACTTTTTTTTAATATGTTTGTGTTTCTTATTTTTAGAAATGTCTGTTTAATTCTTTTCCCAGTTATAAATTGGGTTATTTGGTTTTGCATGTGTGTGTGTATGTGTGTTAAGATTTTTGAGTTTTCTATATATTATAGGTATTTGTCCTCTATCTGAGGACTAGTTGGCAGATCTCTCTCCTATTGTTCAAGCTCTCTCTTCATGCTCTTAATTGTTTCCTTTGCTGTGCAGAAGACTTTTAATTTGATGCCAGTCCACTTATTAATTCTTGCTTTTATTTCTTGAGCTTTAGGGTCTTGTTAAGGAAGTTGGTGCCTGCACCAATATTGATGGAGTATTGTCCCTATGTTTTCTTTTAGCAGTTGCAAAGTTTCTGATCTAATTCCAAAGTCTTTGATCAACTTTGACTATTGTGCAGAGTGAGAGATAGGAATCAAGTTTCATTCTTCTACATATGGATATCCAGTTTTCCCAGCACCATTGTTGAAAAGACGATCTTTTCTCCAACATATATGTTTAGCACCTTTGTCAAGTATCAAGTGACTGTCAGTGTGCGGGTTTCTCTCTGTGCTTTTTACTCTATTCCACTAGTCTTTGTATCTACTTTGATGCCAATACCATGCTGATTTTGTTTGTATAGTTTTGCAGCATAATTTCAAATCTGAAATGTATCCTTCATTACTTTTCTTGCTCTGGATTGCTTTGGCTATTCTGAGGCTCTTATTCTTCTAAGTGCATTTTAAGGCTGCTTTGTTTTTCTAATTCTGTGAAGAGTGTCACTGATATTTTGATAGGGATTTAATTGAGTATGTATAGTGCTTTTGGTAGAATGGCCATTTTCCAATATTAACTCTGTCTGTTGAAGAACATGGGAGGTCATTCCATTTTCTAAGTACTTCTTTGATTTCTTTTTTCTGTGTTCTGTAATTTTCATTGAAGAGATTTTTTTTTTTTTTATTCCCTTGGTTGGATTAATTTCCAATTTTTTTTCAAGGTTATTGTGAGTGGGATAGTTTTCCTGATTTCTTTCTCAGCAGAAACTCCATTAGAGTTAGGAAAAGTATTACTTTATGAATGTTGATCTTGAATCTTGCTATTTTTCAGAATTCATTGATCAGTTCTAGAGGTCTTCTGGTGGAGTTACTTGAATCTTCTACATATAATGCCATGTCATCAGCATACGGGGATAATTTGACTTCTTCTTTTCCTATATATCCCTTAAATTTTCTTCTCTTGCCTGATTGCTTTACACAACTAAGTTTTTGTTTGTTTTGTTTTGTTTTTTTGGTACCAAGGATTGAACCCAGGGGTGTTTAACCACGGAACCACATTTCTAACCCTTCTTATTTTTTATTTAGAGACAGGGTCTTGCTAAGTTGCTGATGACTGAACTTGTGATTTTCCTGCCTCAGACACCCAAGTTACTAGGATTACAGGTGTGCACCACCCCATGAGACTATACCACAAAGTTTTGAGGTGATTTTTTATACAACAGATATTTAAATCAAAAATCTTTCCCTAGTAATGGATCATGCCATACAAGTATTTTAATAATGTGACATTGTCTTTGGGGCCTGATTGTGAGTAGAGGCTGAAATGAATCTGAAAAATTTGAACAACTTATTATACGTAATTTATCTATACAAAATCTATTACTGTCTCTTAACAGAATGAGAAAATGCTACACAAGATAATCGCTATGGAGATTGAAATTACTGTTGAATTATGTCTCCTTTTGTTGAAAATAATTCTTCAAAAATTATAATAGACTCACACATGAAATATTTCAGAAGAAAGTGTGTTCTTGACCTGATTCTTACTTTCTGAAGAAATTGGCACTTAAGAGGTTTGAAGATCTCACAGAATAAATGACTAAATGACTGGATATCCAATAGTGTGAACTGTTCTAAAGCTTATAGAAAAAAAAAATTCTGATCAAAACTTCCATTTAGTCTGTTAGAAGGTGGAGATACATGTTAGAATTATCCAGAAAAGTGTGGAAAGCCATAACTACAAATACACAGGCACTTTCTCTCATCTGTCACATTTTTCTATCCAAGATGTATTCAAGAGAGTCAAAATAAAATTAATTCCTAAAGATGTTTGTGGCATATAAATCATTCTCCCAATCCCTTTTCCTACCAGGAGTAGTTCTTGCATGGGTAGAAATTCAAGTAGAGCATATTATATGCTTTTATAACTTGAGACATTCTTTCAAAGCAATATAGAACATGAGCAAACTCACCTGGGAAAAGAATCACTCATATCATTTTATATTTCAAGAGCAAGTGGAATTCTAAGCCAGGCTCATGATCCACTTACAAGGCAGGTTCTGATTACTCCGGCAACTCTTTTTCTGTGCTTCCTTCTTCCTTAGTTGAATTGACAAAATAGGAAAATATTGGGAAAACTTGATTCATGTTTGTGTACATGTTTCTACTTGCTTAAAATGCCCTTAGCTACCCGGCAAATTCCTTCTGTTATTCTTTTAGCCTTAGTTTCAATAAGTATCTTTGCTCTGTGAAGTTTTCTTTCAATTAACTCTCTTGAGTCTTTTATACTACATAAGGATTTTTGTGACCTCCCTTACATTTTATAAATAAACGTTTCTTTGAGTTAAAATAGTGGCAATCAATATATGAAGCTGCCTTTCTATTATCCACATCTTGGGATATGTGTGTGTCTGTGTGTATGCATGTTTTCCTGTAATTTGAAAATCACCATTACCTAAACCAAATAGAACATTCTTATTGTGCTGTGCTAATGAAAGAGGAAAACAGCAGAAAGACTCTCCAACCAATGGTGGTAGAATCTATTTTCTTTTTTGCCACAAAGCGTGTGCTATGGTTTGAATATGGTTTGTCCTCTGAAACTCGTGTTGAAATTTGATTGCCATTGTGGTGTTGTTGGGCTTTGAAAAGTGATTAAAGATTAATGATTGAGAGAGATTAATGCCTTTCACACCAGAATGAGTTTGATTAAGATAGATTAGTGCCTTTCACACAGGAATATGTTTGCAGCAGAGTGAGTTGTTATAAAGCAAATTTGTTCCTCATATTCTCTTCCACATGCTTCACTTGTGTTTTTTGTCATAAGTTCCTTATCTAAAGTCCAATAGGTGTCAGCACCATGCTCATGAACTTCCCAGCCTCTAGAACTGTGAGCAAGAATCACCTCAATTCTGTGTAAGTCACCCAATCTCACGTAAGCAATCAAAGACAACATGCTACATATAGGACACTATACAGTAATTAATTGAATCTGTGCTATGCCCTTCAGCAATCATGTTCTTTCTATGAACAGAAATAGTATCTTATCAATGTACATTATATTCCCTTTTACATGCCTAGAGTATAGTTATTTTGAAATAAAATGCATATTTGTTATTTAGCTGGACAGATATTTTTTGAAGTTATAGGTAAAGTTTACATTTTAAAATTCTGAATACATATTCATCAATTATTAAAGACACTTTATTATTGATAATAACAATGTTTGAATAACCGTACTTACATATATAATTGTGTTTATGTTTGGATAAGCATACTTACATATATAATTAACTAGATTATTCATATTACTTTTGTAATATGTTTATTTTATATCATTTTTTATCTGAATGGTTTTAGCCTCTACAGAATCTATGAATACTTATGGTCATTTTTTAAATGACATATGATGCCTCCAATCAAAACCAGTATACATTTAAATGCAAAATAGATGTTATTTCTTATTTTTCTTTGTTTATTCCATTTGTTCTGTTGACAACAGAATTCATTTTGATATAATTATACAAGCATGGAATACATCTTATTCTAGTTAGGACCCATTCTTACAGATGTTCATGTTGGTGGGATTCACTGGGTTGTTTTCATAGAAGTACATGGAAAAAATTATGTCAGATTCATTTCACTATCTTTCCTTTTCCTATTCCTTCTCCCTTCCCTCCATTCCCCACTGTCTAATCTACTAAACTTCTGTTCTTCCCCTCATCCTCCTCCATTATTGTGGGCTAGGTTCTACATATCAGAGAAAACATTCAACCTGGCTTTTTGGATTGGCTTATTTCATTTGGCATAATAGTCCTAGATCCATCCATTTGCTGGAAAATGTCATAAAGTCATTCTTCTTTATGGCTGAGTAATACTCCACTGTGCATGTATATACTACATTTTGATTCATCTCTTAAAGGGTACCTAAGTTGGTTCCATGGCTTGGCTATTGTAAATTGAGCTGCTATAAACATTGATGTGGCTATGTCACTGTAGTATGTTGGTTTTAAGTCCTTTGCATATAGACCAAGGAGTAGTATAACTAGGTCAAATGGTGGTTCCATTCCAAGTTTTCTGAAGAATCTCCATACCGCTTTCCTGAGTGGTTATGCCAGTTTGCAATCCCACCAGTTATGTATGAGTGTACCTTTACACTCACATCCTCCATTACTCTGAATGTTTTTCTTTCCGCAACCATGTATTTGGTTATATATTATGAAGTCAAACTTGGTTGACATTTTTGAAGTTCTATGGTATCTTCATCTGTAACATTTCAAGTTCATGAGCAGTCCTGTCAGTCTACACACCAACCAACTGTAATGCTTTCCTTAATATTATGTACTAATCACATGGCACTATACTAGTCAAGGTACAATAGAATTCCAGAGTCACACTGATGATGTTTTCGTGCTGTGATTTGAGAAATGCAGAATTATACTATCTCTCTGTATTATATTTCTTGAAATTTTATCTTCTCCCAGAAGAGAAATGTGGGACTTTCTAAGTATGACCTACTGGGGGATACAAAGTAACAAAGTGAAGACTGAAATCTGTGCATATCACCCGAGGAGATTCTTCTATTTATCATGCTGGTACTATCAAATTAGTAGTCAATTTTGTGACTGCAAACTCAATGCAAAATGGATCCAAACATCTACTCAAATTACTTCATCTCCACATCCAGCCCCAAATCCACTGCCATGACAAATCATATTTTACGATTAGAGTCACCATTATGAAGAAAGAGAGCAGATGCACCTCAACAAACATGAATATCATTCCTGATGCAGGGATATTTGTCCTCTGGTCTATGTGTGATTCTGTTTTAAGTCATTGTTTTTCAGTGCTGCTTAGTTCCACCTAATCCTCACTTGAAGATCATGATTCAGTCTAGTGTCCTCCTGAGGTCTGCTAGCAGGGACTTCACATAGAGCAACATATTTTCTTTCACTTTTATCACCAGTAAGTTAACAAATATGAAGACAGCACAGAGTACAAAAAGTATGAAGATGGAAAAAGGTCTTTAAAAATCTGTCTTGTCTAACTGGATCTTGGTCCATTGTTTCCTTTTTCTCACACACACACACACACACACACACACACACACACCTATGTACACACATGCACACACACATGAATGCCATGGTGGACAAAGTTTTGGGAGCTGTCCCTTAATATATTTCTTTTGTAAGTGCTTTTCCCTTATGAATCATCTGAAAATTCCTATAGTGAACACACTGGTTCAACTTGATTTAATCTAATTTAGTTTCCAAAATTTAGTTGGGCACTGATGAGGGATAAGATTTTAGAATTTGTCTGCATACCTATCAAATTACCAAGAAAAAAGAAAGTACTGCGTATCACCAGAAATATCACTGAATGAAGGCATCATCTAGGACTACAGAAGAGAAAGGATATACTTGCCTGCAAAGAAAGCTTGAAGTGTCCTTCTGCTTCACCTCCCTGAGAGCTCATGTTGAGGTCCAACTGGTTCATAGCAATTATATGAATATTTCCTCTAAATTCCCTGAAAACCATCAATTTCTATTCATTTCTCAGTGCTTGATAGATTCTTAGGATGTGTCTGTCAAATCCAAGCCCACCTGTTAGAAGTAGCAGGTAATCACCAGAGGCTTGCCAAAGTATTGTCAGTATTGTCACATGGATGGGGAGTTGTGCAGTGGTTCAGATCAGAGAACACAGAGAACAAAGTGTGTTCTGGGGGCCTCTCCTCTGCAAGATTGGTCTGCGTGGGGCAGTGTAAGGCCCAGAATGTCCTAGAAAGGCAATTTAGGAGGATACTAGCTCAGACTGAAGGGTCAGAGGCACTACAGACTCAGCTACTGCTTGATGTTGCTGAAGGCCAGTGCTGCCTGCAGTTTCCAACAAAGAGGGGTTGAGCCTCACAATGTCCCTTATTTATTGTGTCATCCTTTTCAGTGTGTATGTGTGTGTGTGTATAGGCATACAATAATATATATATAATTATGTTTCATATATATTATTGGAAGGACTATTGAGCCTTTCAAAAATTCATAAATTATTGCCAAGAAAAGAAACAAATCTGAGCAAATAAACTAAATTTTATTTCTTATAATCTAATTTGAATCTATGTATTTCAGAAATAGGACTGCCCCTTATACCTTACTAGGAAATAAAAACCTTTTAAAGTTATATTTTATCTTTTTTGGAATCTTTTATTAAATCTAAACACTGATTAGATTTATAGGATTCTGACAACTTTCTCTTAATACTTCTTACTGTGACTGTAATTAAAATTTATTTAAGGCTAAGTGTTTTTCTCAAGGAATGATGCTTAAGAACCAAATATCTTCTCAAAATACAACCATTTTGAAGACATGTAGTAGATTTATTTCAACAGGAAAACATGGTACTTGGTATTTTCCTGGATATTGGAAAAAATGTAGATCATTTGAAAGCATGTGCTTAATACTAATGACTATATCCGTGAATGCCTATACCAAGTCTGGGAGTTTAACAGATGTTCTTAGTACTCTTGTTTAGAAAATGCATTGAATCAAAATCTGTTGAAAAAAATATTCTAAAATTACTATAGTGTGCCATTATGGAAGCCCAAGTTTCATTTGAAAATGTTAACCAGTCTTGGTGATTTGTGAAAGAATGTGTGTTAATATTTATCATAATAAATATACTATTGATAAAATCTTCTGCTCCACCAATGAAAAATATTGAAAAAAATAGCAAAATCTATAGCAGTAGATTCTTTATTTTATTTCAGAGAGTCAACTGACATGTCTTCCAGGTGGTTAAAATGAAGCAACATGACTATGAGCTGGGAATGTAGGATAGGAGACATATAACTGAAAGATGATGTGCTCATTTTTATAAAATCTTATTTACTAGGTGTAGATAAGGTTTATGTCTCATAAAATAAAACTTCATTTAAATACTTTATCAGGGGAGGAGCAAGATTGTGGAGCTCATGGATTTTCTCATTTATGATAATGTGACTGTATTAAGCTAAAAACATGAAAATTGTTCTCTTTATGCGTTCCATTAATTCACTATGAAAAATATAGCAAAACTACCTGTATATTTGTAAGTAAATAAGTCATAGTGATTTTTAGCTCTCTTAATTTTATTAAACTCAAAATTTAGATTATTTTTGGAGCAAAACACGTTGTTAACTGATTACAAGTTTATTCTGAGTTGTATATATTTTCTTTCCTTGATTTTCCCTGTATTACCATGTTTTTTTCCTGTATTCCCCCATTCCATCTTGGCTATCACAGTTGGATACATAGAAAACACATAGATGCTTTTTTTTCTTATACCTGTAGTGGAATCCTTAGCAGCATCTGCCAAATCAATGTATTAGTTTTTCTATTTATTATATCCTGGGTTTTATGATATAGATTTTTGCCACCAAATACCATGCTACTAAGAAGACAGAATTTTTCTATCATATCATAAGCTTATAATAAGCAAAAATCATACTGGAACAGAAGTGATGTACAAATATTTGCCAAAGAAATAAGGTAATAACAAAGTCAAAACATTTCTTTACTATCAACTTGATTTCTATATGTTCTCAAACACATCAGATCATTTAGTATTATTCCTTTGCTTCCTCCACAAAGTCATTGTTCATTCTGTCGATAGTTTTTAATCACCACAAATATCTGGAAATTGGAAAGGGGTAATTTATTAGACTTCTATTTTCCCCCTTATTTTATTTACTATTTTAATAGAATTCCATTAAATTTAAGTATTGTGTGATTTAGCATATGGAAATGTGGCATAGAAAGAATAGAAAGTATTTGGGTTCCATTTTTACAACCAAAATTAGTTCAGTTGTTACTTTAATGAAACACATATGTGCTATGTGTACTCACATATTGTGGTTTGGATTGCGTTCCTCATGGTTTCATGTGCTGTAAATCTAGTGCCCAGTGTGATGGTGATAACATCATGGGGACACTGCCCTTGGAAGAGATTAATGTGGTCTCAAGAAGTGACTTCCCACAAGAGCAAATGCATTGTAATAAAATGATCAAGCCTAGCTTCTCCATCTCTCTGGCTTATTGTCTTGCCATGTGACTGGTCTCTTCCTCTCACACATATTCCTGCCTTTGTGATGTAGTCAGAAGGTCCTCACCAAAAGCTGAATCAAAGGGGTCAGCTGTACTTGAACTTTCAGCCTCCACATTTGTGAACTAAATCAACCTCTTCCTTTATATATCACTCAGACCCAGGTATCTTGCTATAGCAACAGAAAACAGACCAATACAATACCTATTTCTTAATTTATGTTCGAAGTAGCTAAACATGGTCAAAATAAGAGTATTTTTAACCTTGTCCCCCTTAAGTAATTAAAAAGTAAGTCTAACAAGACTTACAGAGTTACAGATATTAAAATTTTGTGCTGGATACAATGATACAAGCTGTAAACCCAGCAATTTGGGAGACTAAGGAGGATCTTGAATTCAAGGCTAACCTCAGCAACACAGCAAGGCCCTAAGCAATTTAGCAAGATCCTGTCTCAAAATAAAAATGAAACAAAAAGGGGGAGCCAGGGTTGTGACCCAGTGGTTAAGTATCTCTGGGTTCAAACTCTGTACAAAAAAAAAAAAAAAAAAAAATTAAAAACTCTTTTCAAAAAAGTTGTTAACCCTTTCTCATCTAGATCTAGAGTAATTTGTTTTGCAGGATAAAGGTTTCAGATTATCCAAAATCATAATAGTATACATGTTTTCTTGACATACTCTAGTTTAGGAGCAAATGGCTTTTGTTTTTTCCATCTAAAAGACACAGGGCTACTTATCCCAAAGAAGCGACTCACCGCAAAATGTAACAAGCTAGCAGGCAAGATTGTGGAGTTAAGTCCACATTTCCATTAGGTGATCAAGTCTGCGTTTTCTGTATTCACAAATCCTATGCTACAGGCTCAAACTATTGGCAAGTTGCCCTACTCCAGCCAAAATAATAGGATAAGGATAGATTATTAGTACAAAGATAATACGACACTGAAAATGTCCCCATGCTGCCTAAGAAAAGCTTTCAAATTGGCGATGTTATGCCCTTGCTTTGCCCACCTGAGGGTAGGTGCATGCACTACCTGTCTGTCGGAACATTAGTGGAAAACAGACTCTGCAGAGCCCAGGGTGCAGTGCTGCTCCGGTGGAGCTGTTACGATTAGTATTCTAGAGGTTTCTGCTGAGTGCCACAGACAGCGCTGCATCTCAGCCATTCAGTCTGGACCAGAAAGGATGCTGTTTACATTTAGTTTGGGAAATTGATGTTTGGTCGGAAGGAAGGTATGATGGGGTTGGAGAGATAAAACATGAAAAATACCATTTAATGTTATGGTTGTGAACATGGGCATTTAGACAACAATTTTGATGTTTCTGTTAGTGTGTCAACAGGAGCAGGGCTTCCAGAAGAGTAGAACCAAACACATTCTCAATGCAGGGTATTTTCTACTTCTCCCAGAATGTATCCAAAGTAAGAGTTGCCTCAGGTTTTACACTCAGAAAATCTGGTAAAATACAAGCATGTGCAAATTGTAATTTTAAGATTGCATAGAAATATTTTTCTTATATTTTATATCAAAATTTAGGCATTTCTGATAATGTCTGAGGGTTTTTTCATTATATGACATGTGATTTTAGTTAATAAAGTATGAAGTGCTTTATTTTATATATTGATTAATTCATTCACAAATGTATATTTTGTACTTAATTTGTGTTGTGTTTTATTGTTACTGTAGGCTGAGAACACAATTACCAAAAAAAAAAAAAAAAAAAAAAAAACAACAACAACAAAAAAAAAAACCTCTGGTCTTTCAAAACCTGTGGAAAAGGCTAGTGATTCCAAATGAAATGAGTTTGAAAAAAAGCAGGGCATAAGATGAAGCTGGCAATAATTCCACATTCTGAGAAGCTGGCAGGTTATGTCAATCAGAATAGACAAGATACAGGTCTTACTACAATAAAGAAGAACTCCCACTTCCTAGTGGATTGACATACCGGGAACTTACTGTTCAGTGTCTCTGCTTGGACATCCTAGATCAGCAGGAGGTTCTGTCACTAATCATTTAAAGACACTGGGTGGGCACAGGAGAGAAAAATATGTATGGTCTTAGAGCAGTGCATACCCTCTGCAGCTTGGTGAAAACATGTTGCTCATTCAGTCTTCTGGTTGGAACTGGTCTCACAGCCAAATGCAGTCCCATAGGGACCAGGCAGTCAGTCTTCAGTGTGTGTGATGGAGAAAGAGTTAGACAACAGGAGTCTCAGTAATGGCTACCCTGCTTCACATCCTTACAGTTGAGTTTCCCTGTAATTCATAATGTTTTATTTCCCCAGTTCAGACATTATTCAAAATCTCCTACAAATGGAAAATGTCTTCCCTGAGCCAAGATGGCACTTATTTGTTATCGCTTAAATCATTTTAATTTAAAATATTTCCTTTTTTCTGCACCATATGCCCAGTGCTTGGCCTTCAATGAGTACTTACTGAAGAAATTAATGTTTGGCACAGCCTTTGTGCTTGATAACAATGAAACTCACATTTGTGTATATTGTGAATATTCGTCAACTTTTTCACAAAGGCATTTACCAAATAAGCTTGAAACAAGTGGCAATGTATATCTCTTCTTAGACTCTATAACAAACACAGCATATTACAACACTTAATTTAATAATAGGAGTTATGTTATATGATAGAGTAGCTTAAGGAATAATTTTAGCAGTCAAGTAGTTTTTCTTTACTCCTAGGTCCTCTATTAATTTTGGCCAAAATTTTAATTTTTCTGAGCCTCAAATTTCTATAATTGGGTACTGATGACAGTACTCTATACCTTATTGTGTTATTTCTTCAATTAAATTGTTTAGCCCCATACTTACTCAACAATAAAAAGAAAGCTATTATTATTATTTATTATTGTTACTTTTTTATAGTGTAACAAATCAGAATGCATCTCAAGTCCTTCTTGCCAAGAGACAAAATTTTTATAATTTTTAATGGCAGTTATTCATAAGGAGTTTTGTTTTTTTAAAGATTCCCTCCATATATTAAGAACTCATAAGGTATTTGTATTTTCAGATTTATATTAACAAAATCTTAAATCCCAATTAGAAAAATTAAGATTGAAAAATTAGAGTAAATTAAATTTATAAAAGGATACAGGAAGTCTAATGATAAATGCAAAAGTAAGAAAAAAATGATAACATAGAACTGTCAAAAATTTAAATATCCTTAATATAATGAGATCTTCCAAATCGATTATAAAAATCACTGTCAATACCCCTCAAAATAGACAAATAATAAACCAGACATAGAAATATAAATCTTTGGGGCAGATGTAAAAATATATTAAACCTTGTTCATAGAGAATTGCACACTTAGAACTATAGTGAGATGTCACTTTGTATATTCCACATTGGTTTGAATCTTTACATATATAAATACATAAATAACCAAACACTTCAAAATGCAACCTCTTATACTGGGAAATTTGTGAAATAATTTACTGAGGTTCTGATGTCAGTGATTTCACTCATATATAAAATCTAAGACTGCTGAGTTCATAATAATAAAGACTAGAATAGTGGTTACCAGAGGCGGGGTAAGGGGTTGATTAACGAATGGATGCATTGTTGTAGTCAGACAGGGTCGATAAGCTCTGTTGGTATGTTGTACAGAAGAGTGATTATAGTTAACAGTACTACAATGCATGAGCAAAAGCAACTTGAAGAGAGGATTTTGAATGTTCTCATCATAAAGAAATGATAAATTTTTGAGATGGTAGACAAGCTAAATAAACTGAGTTGATTGAAACACAATGTATAATTGTACCAAAACATCACATCAATAATGATGTACAGTTATTATGCTAATAAAATAATCTGTGCCAGGCTTAGAACTTTTAATTGCAAAAGACTATATTATATGGACCAACTTAATTGTTTCCATCTTGGAATTTCCATGAGGAATTGTTCCTTAGGGGAAAATACTGTATAATGGGTATAAGCAGGCTATTGGAACCCTGTAGGAAAAGGGATTATTTAACACCAGTAAAAGTTATCTGCTGTAAATTTGGAGATCATTAGCAGATGTCAAAATGCAATTTATGGCAAAGCTAGGTGAAAAGAAGAATGAACAAATTAGATCATATGATACAGTTATTTAAATTACATAATAATGGAGTTTGAATTCATAGGGATTATTCCTGGTGTGTTTGGATGAAGAAATTAGGAGAGAATTTATGAATGCTCTTAGTAACATATCATCTTCCTATAATAAATATGTAACTAAAAATCTGTAACTAAAACTGATGATTTTCTTTAATATAATGCCTTATGTCGCTGGGCAAGGTGGTGCATGCTGCAAATCCAGATCCTTAGAAGACTGAAAAGCAGGAGTATTGCAAATTTGTAGGCCAGCCTGGGAAATTGAATGAGACCCTGTATTAAAATAGACAAGTAAATACAAAGGGCAGGTGATGTAGCTTGGTGAGTAGAATGCCCCTAAATTCAGTACTATGTCAGGAGGTGGGGCCTTATGTTATCATCATAGATTTTTTTGTTGTTTGTTTTTTGTTGTACAGGGGATTGAAACCAGAGGCTCACATATGCTAAGCAAGTACTCTACCACTGAATGACATTCTCAGCCCTTCTCACTAATTTTGAAAGGTAAATTTTCAGGTTAAATGTTGTTTTGGGTTTTTCATAAGTATCTACTCCTTAGAAAATATCCTGTATACTCCTCCATATCCTGTATTTGTTCCAGACTTCTTCCCACCAAAGATTTTCAGATGTTAAAATCCATAGCTGCTCAAGTTCCTTATATAAAACGGTGTAGTATTTGCATAGAACCTACCTACAATGACCCATACACTTTAAAACATCTCTTGATTTCCTATAATATCTAATGAAATGTACATGCCATATATGTAGTTGTTACACTGAATTGCCTAGAGAATAATGACAAGAGGAAAAGTCTGGATATATTCAGTAAGGGTAAAATTGTTTGTTCATATATTTTTAATTTTCAATGATTTGAACCCACAAATTAGAAAATGGCAGATACAGAGAGTTGACTATAAGTTAATAATGCTAAATAATTATAAAGCAAATGATTGAGATCCTTGCTTATAGACTTCTATGAGACCCATCATCTGATTCATTACCACAAGAATACTTGAACATTGCCCAATATATTGAACTTCCAACCTGCACAGCCGGCCTTACAGCAGCTTTTACATTTTCCTTCCTAGAAATCTTGATTCCATCAGAATCTTCCCTGCTGGTGGAGAGGCCAGGGGCATCACTACTCAGTGGGGATGGGGTCAAGGCCTCAAGGCCCAGGGTCCCCTGGTGCAGCCATGACTTTATTATTATTAATCTCCTCCCTGCCCCATTCCTAAGGTCTCTGGTATCTACCAACCCTTCTTTCTTTAGCAGTGACAAAACCATCGTGCTTTTTGTATCTCACTACTCCTCCTCCAGAGAATACCTTTCAACCCTATGCGAGTTATCTTTGCTATTGTTTGAAGACTGCTCTTTAAATTTGATTTTTCTCGTTATAAATTCGCCTGTATGGTACTGAACATTGTCTATATCCTGCTCACAGCTCTAGGCCCAGTTCCCTGGCCACAATGAAGAGCATTCCATAGTCCCACTCACCCTAAATGGGTCAATCAGGTTCCATTTTCCCCCAGATCTTAGTTTGGTACCAAAACCTCCTTATACTGATAGCTTATTTCAAGTGGTTTTTTAAAGTCCTGTTTCCAACTCCTAATATTAGGTTTAGGATGATTTCAACTGAAAATATTAGAAGACACAATTTAAGTTGGTTTGACCAACGCAGGAGTCATTCCCTACTGGAACAAGGAGACACAGATGGAGCAGAGTCAGAGCCAGCGCACACAGGCACTCAAAGCTACAAAGAGAGAGGCTGTGGATGAAGATTTCAGAGAAGAAAGCTGAAAGCAAGGACAAGGGAACAAAGTCAATAATCGAGCACCTGAAAGAGGTAGGGAAGATGCTGAGGAACACAGGGAGGATTGGGGATGTAACTGCATCCTGGAAAGGGGAGGAGGTCTGGGCACAGCCGTTCTCGTTAGAAGAGAATATGAAAGAACAGCTGGATGCTGCCATGCCTTCTTTAAGGAAGTGAACCTGGCCAATTTGTCCACCCCAGAAGCCTGGATGGATCCTGGATGAGTGCAAGAAGCAGGAGGCATCACAAACATGCAGCTGTAGGGACTTTGCTGAGTCCATCCAGTAGAGGTTGAAAACTGAATTTTATATGGCAGGAGATTGGATCCCTGATGGTGCCAGACCTTGACTTGCTTAGAATGGCTACTATGACTGTCATGCAAGTGGACAGTCCTGGGCAAAGGTAGATCAGGTAATGTGCAGTATTGAGGGTAATGTGGAGAAAAAGGCACTCTTATCACAACTAACATATGCCCATACTACCCCACTGATAGGGGCTCATGGAAGATGTCTTTGTGCACAGTAAAAATCAAACATTTTCATGTTTTTGATCCATCGTGACCACAGATAAAATTGTTCAGATAAACAAAGGGGTGTATATGAGGATGTTTATTGCATTCCTGTTTATAATTATAACAATTTATAAATGATACAAATGCCTTATAGAAAGCAAAGATGGTTTAATAAATGATGTCACCATCATTCTGTGAAATGCTATGTATCCAGTTAACATGATTAGATAGAAATAAATGTTCCATAATGGAATAACTCCAAAATCTGAATATTGAGGGAGCACAATCAGATGTGCACTCATGCTCATACCCTTGACAGAACTGAAGAATGTGTTTATATATGCACTTAAAATACTTCTGGAAAGAACACAAGAAAAAGGAAAGAGTCATTGCCCTTGGAAATAAGAACCTAGTTTCCATTTGAAGCTTGTAAATTAATCATTAAATCTCCTGCAATATACACACGCACGTGCGTGAATTATCCACCTTTCTCTTTCACCATTCTCAGAGGTTTTACCTTACTTTTCAGCTTTTCCTTAATTTTTTTTGCATAATGATCATAGGCACTATCAACATCTTATTCTCACCCAATGTCAACATGCTTGAATACATTCCACAGTGCACATGATTTAAAATTCCATGCTATTGATATGAACTGTTATGGTTAAAAAGCAATGGGAAAATTTTGAAGAGTTTAAAGTAGGTAATATATATAATTCACACTTTAAATACTTCTCTGTTGCTAGTGTAGGTACCAAATTAGAAGGTTTATTATGACCATGACAAGTAAGGAGGTAAGACCACCTTGGTGTAAAAGCTCAGGGTCACTAATGGTGATAGAGAATAGATTTTTCTGGTAGTATTTAGGCAGTACAATCAACTGAACTGGAGAGGTGAGTGAACACATTGGTGTCATTATGAAAAATATCAGGGGTGACAATTAAGTTTGCTCTTGGCCATGTAGCATTAATGATGTTGCCATTCACTTATCCTGGAAACATGGAGGATGAAAAGTCACAATTTCGGTTTTGGATAACTGAGCAGTCTTTACTCAAAAAATATCAAGCAGATGATAATTTGAATTAGGAATAGTCTTTATTATGTTTTTCAACATAGTTAGTCCTCATTGTTCATAAGTTATACATTTGTGAATTTACCCATTCTTTAAAATTTGTGTGTAATCCCTAAATCTGTACAGGTGATGCTTTCATGATCAGTTTTGGACATGCACAGAGCATGTCTCAATGCACATGCTCCCAGCTGGCATCAAACAAGGAAGCATTCTGTCTTATTTCAGGTCTCACATCCAAAAAGTGCCTTTTTCCCAGTCTATGTAGTGCCACATTTTCTCATTTTTCTGCTTTTTCTTTTTTTCTTTAGTGATTTTACAATTCAAAATATTTCCCAAATGCAGTATTGGGATGTGGTTATGGAGAAAATATAAATGTGAGATAAATGTCATGGAAGCATGAGTTATAGCTGTTGAGTTCAATTTTAGTGAATCAATATATATTAAATAAAGTATGTGCAAACAGAAATACACATAAAAGAAGGCTTTGTACCAAATAGTTGATGAAAATGTGACTGAAGGCTCACAAGCACTTGTGTATTTCTCCTGGGAGCAATGGTTCAGTATTCACTAGTTCAATGTTCATGACAACTTTATGGAACATGACCATTGCAAAAAAATGAAATCAAATATATATGCATATAGGCCAGAGAATCCATGCATATAGATGAGTTTGCCTTGGAGAGCTTATACAATGAACTGAAAAGTGATACCAGGGTTGATTGTCATGTTGATTGTAAAGAATTTCAGAATTTAAAGACCTGGTTGAGAACGTGTAGGTTAAATAGGCATGCCAGGTGATGTATATATGTGGAAGCAGAACACTTTCTTAATGCCTAACTTAGTCTTTTTGCATATATAAGTATTCATAATAAATGCCTTTTGAATTAAATTTTGATTAGTTAAATTTTAAGGAGTATTATAATACCTGTTGTTGTTTAGGCTCCAAATAAATGACAAAGTTATTAATGTCATAAAATGTCCCGATTTTTTCAGAGAATGCTATAAAAATAGAATTTCCAATTCAAAGTAAAAAGTCGCTCTTTTTCCCACAAATTTTATTCAAGTGAATATCACAAAATACTTTTTCAGTAAATTAAAAAAAAACAAGAACCAAAATTACAATATCACAGAAATGCATGACCATCTTTTTAATAATTATATGTCCATTTCAATCAAAAGACAGGAATACATAAAAGAAAGTACATTTGCTTTGTAAAAAAAGTTAATTTTGTATTGTATATACTTTAAAAGACATTTAAATTTGTACAATTAATATATATTAAAACTAATATGTTAATTGGCTTACCTTTGAAAGCCACATTAATATATTTTGTGTGAAAAGTATTTTGGGTTCTTTTAGCATATTTTGTTTTTGATGGTGCTATACAATTCAAATGTTGCATAAATTGAAACATTGGTCCACTATCCTAATGGATGATTCAGAACTTATCATATGAAAAATTTAAAAATCGACAATTTTAAGAAGAATAAGGGTATAGAAATTTTGGGGGGGGGGTCATTTGAATATATAAATATAAGATTTTATGTATTAAAAAAAACTGACTGGAAATTTTGAAGATTGGAAATGAAAACTAATTCACAAGCTAAACTGATCTTTTGCTAGAGAAGAAAACACTCCTGTAGAGTCTCCTACCGTCTAGGTGCTACGGAGAACTTCCTGTGGTTTTATTCAACATTTCCACATCTATCATTCCCTAATTGGTAACTGGCAGAACCTTTAATACTATCTTCCTGTATATGCATTATTACCCAAAATACTTTTCCCTAAGTTTCCCAAATAAATGTTTGTGCAGTGAAATAAAATGGACTCATCTGCCTCACTCTCCTTGATTATTTTTATTCTTTCTTAGAAGTCTTTTTTTTTTTTTTCTTACATATACTCAAGTGGTTCAAAACTATCAATCTGGGATCATTCTATGTACAATTCTAACACAGTTTATGTGAAACTAAACATAAATTACTCTGAAATTTCATGGAGGTGAAATAGGCAAACCAACTATGTAAAAGAAAAATGAGTCTAGAGGCATGTACGCCATGTTCAGTAACTGTAGCTATTCGGTTCCTTAAACATGGGAAGATCTGTGTGTCTATGAATGGACTCAACTGTGGCTTGACATATATTATAAAACAAGACCAAACGTGAGACTCTTACCTCAAGTTCATTCAAAAACACAGATCTTCCTGGATGATCAGAGGTCCCAGTGAGGTAGGAGAGAGGTGGGACTGGTATATCCGTGATCACGTGAGCCCTTGGGAAGTGGGAACAAGAGGTCTCTGTGCAAATAGTGGCCTCTCACTTCACTGTTCTCATTTTCCTGTAGCACCAAGTAATTTCTTGACAGTTTTTTCTTCCTGGATTCACATTCACAGGCACAAATAATTCTTTCTTCACGTCTGCTGCACGTAGAAAAACTTCCAGTGCCAGGAATTACACAAAGACAATTCACATGTATTTGTACTTTTCCATTTGGTGATTGCCTGAGGAAAAAACTAAAAAATTAAAAATGATATATGTAAATTCAATGAAAATATGTTTAAAATTAGAAATATCATTGGCCTTGAAACTATGATCTAATTATATATTTCTTTTATTAGAAAGTATTGTTTATTGAATATAACACTCATTTATGAAGACTAATGACTCAAAAGCACTCTGAAGAAACTTCTTGTACTTCCTTATCTCCATTAGTGAGATGGTAAAAAAGGTGCTGATTACTAGTCACTGTACATCACAATAAATTTTTCAGATAAATATGTAATATATAGATAAATCTGTCCTAGTTACAGTTCACATTTTCATACTATTTTCCCAGAATCACAGTCCATATGTAATCCTTTTAAAGTAATAAACAGTGTCAAATGCTACTTCATAGCTTCAGGAAAGGAAGAATTTAAAATTTTATACTCTGTATTGTATTTTTCAAATTGTGTGACAAAATAATTATATCAAATACAATCACTGGAATTATTTCCTTTTGGAACTTTTGTTTCAATTTAAGATTTATCCAGAATACTCTCTACACTTATTATCCTTGGCTGATACTTCATGTTATTTCAATGATATTTTTCCTATGGGTTTTATGTTTCTTCATTGTAAGTTTAATCACTTTTGATCTATGATAGGTTCTAATATCTGAAAAGATCTTTTTTCTTTCATTGCTATTCCTTTTATTTCAGAATGTATTAAACAGTCTTACTCATTTATAGTTTTAATGAATTTCAGAATCATTTTGTCAGGTTTCATAAAGTATCTCATTAGACTTTTAATTAGAAATGTGTTAAATCTATAATTTTACTTGGAAAGAGTTGTCATATTTTCATGTATTCCTTCAAATTACAATTAGACAATCATAGATTTTCATGCCCATAGAGCCTATAAAGAGCTTACTACTAATACCTAAATCTTTTAATAAGGTATGTACTCATAACATGCTTTAGAGCATGATGTGTTGTTGTTTATTCTTATTGATTTTTTTTTTTTCTTTTTATGGTACCAGGGATTGAACTCAGGGGCACTCAACCACTGAGCCACATCCCAACCCTATTTTGTATTTGAATTAGAGACAGGGTCTCACTGAGTCACTTAGCACCTTGTTTTTGCAGACGCTGGTTTTGAACTCTCAATCCTCCTGCCTCAGCCTCCCTGCTGCTGGGATTACAGGCATGCAACACTGTAACCAGCCTTTTCTTATTGATTTTTAGTGTCATATTTTTCAGAAGACAAAAAACAGTGGGAGTCCAGAATAGGGACAGCTGACAGAGGGAGTAGCATCCAAGATCTGTGTGAAGTTGAATAAAAATAAATGAGGGCTTACTTCATAAATGCTTGCAAAAACATGGGATTTAAAATAAATACCTAGCAGGAGAAGTTTTGAAAATCTCAGAATATTGAACTTTAAAGTTCTAATTCATTACATGTTAGAGAGTGTGGAATACATTTTAAAATTTGGAGCCAATATCTCACAGTTCTGTGTGAAGTACTGAGCACTGTATACTTGGAAGTATCTCACAGCACTACAAGTAGTGCTAATGTCCACTGTGGAACTGGACTTTGTCTCCTGACCCCATTTCCAGGGCTGGCATGTGAGGGTGTTAACTGTCAGTGAACCTTCCTTTCTCTTTATGTAAAGCACACATCACAAGGATGTCACCACTGAAAGTGATTTTGAGCACCCTCCCAACAGCCCACATTATTGGTCCTGTTCAAAAGGACCAATAAAAGCTTTCAACTCTTTCATCACCTCCATGCTTATAACGAATCACTTATGAAAGTATATGCTTTCTATAAGATTTGATATTGTTTGTTATTGTGACAAATAGTTATCTTTATGCGGCATGTTTATCAGATGTTTAAATTTGTATGATGACATAGGAGGCTTTGGTTTTTGTATATTCAGGATATTATTTAATTGAGATTTTTCAAATAAATTTTCTATCAACCTAATACTATATCTTCATAATTAAAAAAAAATTCCTCCAATTTTAACATATGTGTGTAGATTTAGGCTTTCTAATGTCTTACTATGTAAACAGCACCTTTCCTAAGTAATCTTCAATGAATTCCATAAACTGCTCCATGAATATTTTTATATTCATCATTTCTATTTTATACTATTCATTTGTTATCATGTTCATCATGTCTTATCTATTTGATTTGTTTACAAAGATGTAGTTCATACTTTTTCTTTATAAATTTTACTGTTATTTAATTTACATGCTATTATTCAACATATAAATGATTAATACTAGTGGTCAGTAGTTGTTGCAATTAGTTGTTAATTTTGTTAAAATTTTCAGCATGAATTTTTAGTAATACAACTTTTAAAATTTTTATATTGTTTTCTTAAATGTCTAATTTTCAATTGCAAAAAATTATACATATTTTCTAATAAACATTGACAATTGTTTAGTAATTATATCTAAATAAGAATACTCAACTCTTCTACCTTCTATTTATTTTCTCTACTTAATATACAGCATCTCTTATTTGTAAGTTGTTACCTACTAAATTTTATACCTTCACTTATTTTCACATATTTTTAAAAATTCATATTTTCTATATTCTGATGCTGCATTTAGCATTATATAATTGATACTATGGAGTATTTCTGATGAGTTGTCAAATAGATTATCTGACTGATTTTCCTTCAATTTATCATTTTATAAAATTACACAAAGTAACTTACAATCAATATGGGAGAATATTTCCAGACTGATGACACAGTTGTTCATGTTGTTGTGAAACACACAGTTGGAAAGCGAGCAATCCTTAGGCTACCTGAAACATGTAATTCCTAAACTCTTCTGCTATGTCCGTAGTGTCCATTGAACGACAATATCATTATGAGGAGAGTAATCTTTTAATTTATCAACCTGGAAAGCTTTGCCCACCCACTCCTTTTAGTAGCCTCACTTTTTGTAAACCTCCTACAAGAAAATGTGCCTTTGGCCACTTCGTCCAAGGTGTTTTTCTTTTTAAATTTTTCTTCATAAGGCTGGGACAATGGTGCATGCCTGAAATCCCAGTTGCTTGGGAGCTAAGGTAGGAAGATCTCAAGTTCGAGACCAGTTTGGCAATTTAGTGACACCCTGTCTCAAAATTAAAAAGAAAAAAAAAAAAAGGGACTGGAATGTTGCTCAGCAGTACTGCATCTTGAGTCCCCATTACTGAAAAAAGATTTTGTTCATTAGATTTCTTAAGCTGTTCCGTCTTTTAACAACTAATCTAAGCTATTCAATCATAGCTCCTGCCTCCACCTAAGAAAATCAAAAAAACTTTGCAAGCATTCTGGGCATGAGTCAGTGATAAGAGTGTCTGTTCATTTCTATTAGTTAAATATGAAGCACCTAAAAACTATGCATAACCATCTTTCCAGACTAAGAAGAATGTACACATTAGAGAATAAATATTACTGACAGTAACTGAGTCAGGTTAAGCAGTCAGGGGGAGAGAGTTCTAGGAGTCATTTCAATCTGTGTCACTTGTCCCGGCAGCCCAGCTGCAGCCTTACTCCTCTTGAGTCACACAGGTCTTTAGACCCATTCACTTATTTTCCCTGGGTCAGTTCATGTCATTCTTTAAAAAAAAATATTTCAGCAAGAAAATATTTCTAAACACCACCCAGTTTTAGTTTTCTCATATTATTCTTCTTTTGTCAATCCATAGCAAAATACACTCGTTATCTAAATTCCTACTCCCTCTCTATCAAGGGTGAGTTGGATTTGGTCACTATGTCAGTCAGCTTTCTTTACCTGTAACAAATGCCTGAGATAAGGTGACTTACAAGGAGGAAAGTTTTATTTGGGCTAAAGGTTTCAGCCCATGGTTGCTTGGCCCTGTTTGTAATGTGCCTGTATCAAGGCAAGACATCTGGGTGGAAGAATGTGGTCAAGAAAGTCTGTTTATATCATGGCAGATGGGAAGCAAAAACAGAGCAAGGGAGAAGATTGGTGTCCCTATATCACCTTTAGGCCACCTTCCAGTGACCCAACTTTCTTCTAAAAGGTCCCAGCTCCTAAAGGTTCCACCACCTCCAAATAGCACCAGAGGCTGGCAATGAAGACTTCAACACAGGGAACATCAGAGGGCACTATGCATGTAATCTACAGCAGTCCCTCGCTTGAAAATAATGAAACATAGAAAGGGACAAACAGGAACTTTATTATGGAGAAACCTAACAAGTGCGATTGCATCCATGTGGCAAGAGTCAACATCATCCATGATGCCACATAAGTATCAGGAACCCCTTAATAAGGTTCTATGCTAAGGAAATTCAGTGCTATTGCATTCTTTCTAAGAATCCCAAACCCTAGTCTGATCATGGGGGAAAAATTCAGACACATTCAAATTCAGGACATTCTACAGGATACCCAGCAAGTATTCCTCAAGAATATTAAGGTCATAAGCATAAGGAAAGACTAGAAATCTCTCACAGACCAGAAGAGACTAAACTTAGTTAAATGCACTCTAGTATACTGGATGTCTCCCAGAACAACAACAACAAAAAAGGAACAGAAATGGATGGAAAACTTTGTAAAATCAAAGTAACGTGTAGTTTAATTAATAGTATTGTGGCAATGTTAATTTTTTAGTTTTGATAAATACACCATGCTAACATTAGAATACATAAAAAAATGAAGGTAATGAGCAGATTAAGTGAGGGATATACAGAAATATCTATAACATTTTTATTTAATATTTGCAACGTTTTATGAGTCTAAAATTATTCCAAATTTTTAGAAAAAATAAATTAAGAATATGAGAGAATATTATGAAAAATTTATAGTTGTGTATTTATTTGTCCTGATCAAGGTTAGTTATGAAGTTTTTTTAGCAAAAGTGTGCAACATAAATATTGCAGTGATTTAAATTTTTAAAAATCCAATTGTAATAGATTATGAAAGTTCTAATAGAAAATAATATTTTAATCCTTATTTATGCATTAAGGCCCTGCTGTTGTAACTACCTGTTTTGTGAGAACTAAGAACATTCTGAGGCTCAGTGCAAGGAAACCATTTGATATACACCCTAGAGATGTGAAAGAAAATGTCAAAGCCAGAAAATTGGGCACATTTCCATCTCATTTATTGGTTTAGTACAAATTTATTAAGAACCTCTGTATGTAAATGGTGTTCTAGGAGCTGAGCAGATGGGTAAAACAGACAAAGCCCTCTCACCCTTCCAGAGTCTTTTTGCCAATGAGAGAGAAAGTAAAGAAGCAAAACTAAGATACAAAATGTAGCGTTAGCTTGTAATTCGTGATATCTAAGGAGAACAAGGATAAAGGGTGTGGCATGCCCATCCTGCTATCTGTCTTCACTTTTTATGAGAAAAATCTCTCTCATGTGAACATTAAGGTCAGCAGAAGCTTGATCCAGCTTTAAGAAATCAGTACAGGATATAGTGAAACTTAAATATTAAGAGTATGTGAGAAGTCAACTCACAGGAGCAGCTCCAGGAAACTAAGGTTAGGAATGCTTGTCAGTGTAACATGACAGAAATGAATCCATGGGACTAGATAGAATGCAGGCTCAAAGTGGAATGTCTTCTAAATCAATATAAATATCTGTACCTTTGGACAACTGCCCTTGTAAAGTTCATGGCTTACACATGCTCTCCACAAGAACCTTGGCCAGCCACTTCAAATTTCAGACATTTTTCACAGTTATAAGTTGAAACCATAGACCCCTTAGGGTATTGTACATGGAAAGCACACATCCTGGAGAAAAAGCAAGCTGTAAAATAAAGACAAACACTGTGTGTGCTCATTTTCTTAATTGGAGGTATTTGTACTTTCTATTTGCCTGGATATGAATCTCCTTTTACTAAGTTTTAGATCCTGAATATGTTTCAATAGCCTACATAATCTATTCTCCTAGCAATCAGTATGAATATGTCTAAAGATTGTTCCTAAGAGGAAAATAATTTTATCCCAAATGTCACTTTCAACCTATATCAAAGTCAGCAAAACCTGCTATCTATATGGAAAATAAAATACATTTCTGTTTTCCCAGAATGAATAAAAAAATGGGGACCTGAAATTCTACCTTTTTAATAACACAAAATGACAAGCCCCATTGCCACCAGTAAATCAAATGTAGCAAATTACTTTTCATGCAGTGGTTTGTACTGATCTGACCTCTCTCTCCCAGGCTCTGTCCTCATGGCTCATGGCAGACGTTTGTCAGAAGTCTGGCTGAGGTCAATGGTCCAGTCTGAAACTCAAGGACTGGGGATCTCTCTGTGTGAAGCTAATGAGTTCTTTTTGGGAGACTCACCACCCCTGGCCCCAGCAGAGCTATGTTCCAACAAACTGACATTATCACTAGTGATTTAGCATCTTTCCTTACTTGCTCAGTCCGAGTTTTTGACGTAATGATCATTTTCCAATGATTTTGTGACATTGAAACCTCTGTAAATAAGTAGTAAAATAAAGCAGCATTGAAATTAACATAGATTAAAATTGTTTTCATTTATACCCTGAAGGATGAAGATGACAGAATAAATTGCAGATATCATTTTACTGTGGTCTATCTGGACAAAGGTACTTGAAATTCCATCTGTCTTATCCTAGCTCAAACCATATCAACTATTAATTCCTATGTGACAAAAAGTCTCATTGACTTTCATATTTTCAATTTTGAATTTTTCTCCCAAAACCCTTTGTTATATTTATGGCCTAGATGTCAAAAACAAAACAGAGTCATCCATTGGTCCAGCCAGCTAATAATGTGTTCTTTGTGCAAGATTTCCACTATGGACAAGGTTAAAAGTGGAAACCTAACATGATATTTAGACCTGTCATTGCTCAAGTATGAGTCCCAGTTGGAAATTCATTTTGGGTTTGAGTTTTTCACTTTAAGATGTTTGTTTTTGAACTGTTTGATTTTGTGTTAATTTTAGTATCTTAATACAGAGAATGGAGAGAGTAGGCAATGTGAACTCACTCAGGGGTCCAGTTCTCTGGCTAGCCCTACAAAGAGGGGTCTTTTGAGAAAAGTTAAACAATGTGTTTATTTAATGACCCTGGGAGACTCTTCTGAACTAATGAAAGAAGACAAATTCTTCCTGCTTCTATGTGGAAAACCGAAATGACTTCACAACGATGAAAGTCTCAAGAAACACAATGCCTGACTGAGCTCCTGAGATTTCTGTCCCCAAAGGAGCTTTGATGACACATCAGTCACACGTGGGAATCAGTGTATATTCAGGGGGCACACATTGCCAAAGAAAGGGAAGGATAAGTATGTGAAGGAATCGGGCTAGCAGCTCCTATTATATCACCCTGCACGTTGCATGAAATAATACTGTGAAAATGGAGGGCCTTTACGAGGAGAGCTGGCCTTGGGATGTAGCTCAGTGTATCTATTGATCACCCATGTTTGTCCATATACCTACCCAACTACCTGTTGATCTACCATGTATGAGTCTGTGAGTTTGATCTCCAACATCACACACACACACACATACACACACAGAAGTAAAATAAAATTAGAAAGGGAAGAGAAATTTAGAAAGCTGTTGTTTAGGTACTTTTTCACGTTTTGTGTGTATTATGGCAAATTATCTTTAATGTATATCATAGCCCATGATTTTGATATTCTGCTTAACGAATATTTTTCTAACTCTGGGTCATAAAGATACCATACTCTACACTCTTCTAGAATTATATTTTAAACGTTCACCTTTAGGTCTGTGATCCATTAATTATTTTATGTGTGTGTGATATAAAGGAGTGTTTTCTCTATTTTGCAATGCAATAAATATTTGCATCTAACAGTAAGTGGAAGATACAAGGGACACTCCCTTGTCATCCTGGCACCAAAGTTCCTGTTGAAATGGCTTCTGCTTCCTTCAGTATATCACAATGATGGAACGCTTGCTCAGCAATAAATCTTACAGTGCAACATATTTCTTCTATCTTCTCAAGGCTCAGCTGGGGATCCCACAGCAACGGTTACTGGTTCTAGCTTGCAAAGCTTGTAAAAAGTTCTGATGTAGAACTTCTCAAAAAGAAGAGAAACCAGAATAAAAATTTGTAATTTCTTCAAAAAATAAAACCATTCCCACGAAAATATTAACTCCAGACTGAAAAAATATTCTGGGGTTTTCTATAAAACATTCATGATAGAAATAAATTGAAATTGTGAAGATTAATTCAGATTAAAGAAAAAAGGGGAACATTTTCTCACTCTTTTTTTTTTTTTTTTTTTTTTGGTACCAGGGAGTGAACCCAGGGGCACTTAACTACACCCCGAGCCCTTCTTACCCATGTTTGAGGCTAGCATAAGCTTGATATTATAACTGATGAAAGTGTAAGAATATAACATCAGTGAACTTAGTGGATAAAATAGAGTTAAATATTGTGTACAATGTAATAAAAAGGTAAAAATTCAAGACCGTATTTTATTTATCACAGGATTGCAAAGTTTGTTTAATATTTAAAGTCAATTGATAAAATTTACCCCACTAGTAGATATGACACATGAATCAATATGAATAAAGGCAGATAGATGTCATTAAGACATCTCCTAATAATATAATATAAAATAATTAAGAAGGAAAAACATCTTTTCAAAATTGATTGAGAATTTCCCAAATAATACTATGGGAAAATGACCTTTAACATGAACGTGAAAAGCATTTTCTTGTTTAAAAAAAATATTTACTTAGCTGCCATTTGCACAAAGCAAATGAATATTAGTTTTGTTGAGTGTTTATCTATGAAACATGTCTATCTATCTACCTGTCTTTACCCAGATCAATTATAGAATCTTTTCCCATTTTGTAGATTTTTTTTTTATCTAGAAGGAGGGTCATCTGTTACTCCTTTTTGGACAAAAGAAGTCTTTTTGATGTTCTTTGCTGAATGAAGATTATCAACTTCAATGTAGTCCAATTTGCAAATTTTTCTTTGAGATTTTTAATGGCTTTAATTTTTATGAGAAATTTATCATTAATATGTGTCATAGTTTATGGCTTTTATGTCATGTTTAGTAAACATTTTTCTAGCTCTCTGTCTCTCATGTGCTATATTCTCGTAGGAGAATTCTAATTTATTTTCACCCTTTGATTTCTGAATTACCTCTGTGTATTTGTGTGTCTGTGTGTGAGTGTGTGTGTGTGTGTGTGTGTCTGGTATAAGTAGAATTTTCCTTAATGTCAAAAGCAGGGAAGCATTTACGAATGGCAAAATTTAGAAATAAATTTTCCTTTTTGAACAATGAAATACCACATAAGTGTACAAATTGATGAACTATCACTATGAGTATCAGTGGATAAATATACAGTACTGAGCAGAAGAAACCATGCACACATTAACACAGACACCATTGTTTCATTTATGTGAAGTTTTTACTAAAGATGGCAAAACCGAGTACTATGTTAGAGCTACAGAAACAATCTATAATAAGGAGTATAGTTATCAGAGACCTCAGAAGTCATTATTGCTGAGGATAATGAAGGAGTTGACAATAGTGAAAATAATACACAAGGCAATTAAGAGATCCTAATCAAGTTCTTGAACTGGGCAACTATTTATATTTCTCTTGATTGAATATTTACATGTATTTGTACATGTATGTGTATTTATATGTGTATACAACTATGTTTTAATATATGAGCTTTCTATAATAAAATTTGTGTGTTTTGTGTTGTTCTCTGCCATGCTGGGATGGAGCCCAAGTACTTGCACATTGAGGGAAGATTTGTGAGAAGAGTGGATTAAAAAATGCAATCGTATTTAAAGTTGATATGAAAATAAATCTTCCAAGGGTTGTTTTGTGTTTTTGTTATTGGCATCTGAAAACATGTGTTGACCCTACGCTTTGTCAGAATAATGTTTTCTTTTTTCATTTATTCCAAAAGTTACTCAAGTAAGAAATACCCAGATACACAGATTGTTTTGTTTCATAGTACAGTAGAAATAGGAAGGCAAAAAATGAACAGGTTAACAATAATTAAAGTAGCCCTTTATTTCTACATAAGTACTCTGGGTCAACATGCTTCTTGCAAGTTCAGAAGCCCAAAGGCACTAGAATTGAATCAAATCAGTTTTTGGCATACACAACACTTTCTAATCCTGAGTCTCAATCTCCTCAACTTCAAAATTAATTGCATTTAATGCCTTATTGAATTTTTCAATTAGCGGCCACTCCTGGCCAAGACTCTTCTCTGAATTTTCAGCATGATTTCATTCCTTTGTTTTTAAATGAGAAATTGGCACCTGTTTTTCTTTTCTGGCTAATTTGAATGAAAAGTTGATTTCTGGCTTCTCTGGAATTAAAAGTACTTCTTGAAACTATGTGGTTCATTTCACTGGTTCTAAAACATTGCCATAATTTGGTGTCACCTTATTGTTTTGAAAAGTACTGATGTCTGCTTCTCACTCCAAGAAAATCAAATTTAATTGGTGTGGGATACAGAAAGGTCTAAGATTTTTTGAAAGTCAAGTGATTCTGATATGCATTGAAGTTTGAGAATCACTATTCTTCATTATACTCTCCACTATCTGATTATGGATACAGTAGATATTTAAAACAATCAACAAGTAATTTCTAATGCCTAGTTATTATATCTTGAAATATTGAAAAAAATAAATAAGCATATATTGAAATAAAGTCATGCTCTGTCCTTTCACAAAACAAATACAATACCCTTTCACTAAATTGAATTCCCATCCAAGTAGACACAATTTTTCTTTAATAGGGCTTTAGTTTGTGGTTTCTGAATTACTGAAAATCATGTATTATACAATCAATAAGTGATTCTTAAAGTCTTCCAGAATTATTTTATGTAGTTCAAAAAAACTTAACATAGATTGCTACTAAACTCACCTATTCTGCAGAAAACTATATATATAGTCAAATCTGGAAAACCAAATCATAAAATTCAAGGAATCTTTGTGAACAGAATCCATAGAAATGCCTTTGCAGTGAGTCATGGAGGAAAAAATTCAGTTCTGAACAATAGAGGTGATAATTAACAAATTAATTTTTGGGTATTTTTTTTTTTGTAATGAGGATTAAACTCAGGGACACTCAACAATTGAGCTATATCTGCAGCCCTATTTTTATTTTATTCAGTGAAAGGGTTTCACTGAGTTGCTTAGTGCCTCACCATTGCTGAGTCTGGCTTTGAACTCACTATCCTCCTGTCTCAGCTTCCTTAGTCACTGTGTATTCATTTTAATGATAGCAAAATTTATCATAGTTAGCCTTTTTATCAGATAATGCTAATTATATTAGAATAGACATCTCCTTTAATGATCACAAAACACTTTAGATAATTGCTATGGTTATATCTACTTTAGAAATGAAGCTGAGGCTTGAGAAACTTACTTTTTTCAAATATCTTATACTTAATTCAATTTAAATATTATTTTACCATTAATATGCTAATGAGGTTTGGGCATTCTCTACCTATTTCCTATCTATTAATCATCATGGAGTTATTTAATCTAGGTGTGCTGTATTCAAAAGGTAAGGAGAATAAGAAACCTATGCTGGCTGAAAAGACAGTTAAGATACAGGACAAATGAAGACAAAAATATTATGATTCATTAAGTTCTTACTGCATAAATTGAATACCTTAATCATTTAAGAGATTTTATCTTACTGTGTCTATTTAGTAAGTCCCCAGGTAGCTCTTGAGTCCCTCAATAAGCAGCTGAGGAAGTAAGACTTAAGATCATACATATGCGATCGTATTATAAATGAAAAATCAGTTGTTTTCAGTTCTTTAATATTTTCATGGTATGGGGATTTCAAGATGGTGGACTAGAGGGTGGCTGCATTTCATGTTGCTCCAGGACTCAGGATTCAAAAGAGGAGATATTGAGAGACTTGGGACCAACTCAAAGCAGCTGAGTAAGTCTATCCTGTTGGGGAGGCATCCTGGATGAGGCGGTAGTCCCAGAACGCAGGGAACTTTGTGAAGTAGAGCTGCCCGTCGAGATACCCCTCCCCCTGCTGGAGCAGTGAACTCAGACAACTGGGAGCATCGTAGAGGAGGCTGCTCAGCACAGAGCTTGGACTTGGAGCAACCACTAGCGCTCCGGGCAGCTGCCCAGAGGAGAAGCTGTGTGGAGAGCTGTTTGGATTCAGAGCGACCCTCCTGAACACTGGGGCCTGCCCGGAGGAGGAGGAGGAGTGCGGCAGGTCGCTTGGACTCAGAGTGATTGCACCAGAGCTACAGGCGGTTGCCAGAGGAGGAGCTGTGCAGAGAGCTGTTTGGACTCAGAGCGACTGCTCCTGAACACTGGGGCCTACCCTGAAGAGGAGGAGGAGGAGCACAGCGGGTCGCTTGGACTCGGAGTGACTGCACCAGAGCTACAGGCGGTTGCCAGAGGAGGAGCTGTGTGGTGAGCAGTTTGGACTCAGAGAGACAGCTTCTGAACACCTGGGAGGCTACCCGGAGGAGGAGGAGGAAGTGGGTGGGTCACTTGGACTCGGAGTGACTGCCCAGGGCTACGGGTGGTTGGCGGGAGGAGGAGACATGCAGTGAGTTGCTTGGATTCCTAGTGACAGCCCCGGAACACCGGGCGGCTGTCCAGAAGAAGAGGCATGTGGTGGGTCGCTGGGACTCGAAGCGATTGTACGGGGCTCCGGGTGGCTGCTCAGAGGAGGGGCCGCAAGCCAGGTGATTAGGTACACAGAAGGGTCCCAGGACTTAGGAGGCTTCTTGGTAGAAGATCCACACAGAGACAAGCTTAGGGACGGAGCGAAGGTTCCAGGACTGCGGGCAGACTCTCTGAGGAGAGGCAGCCTAAGGAGACTCATCTGCAAAGGGTGAGGCTCTCAGGCCCAGGAGGTAGGTCCGGGCCCCTGGGAACTCTGCAGAGGAAGGCAGCCCAGCCCAGGCGGTAGTTGTAGATTGAGGGGAAACTCTAGGAGGGGAACTGACCAGCTAGACCTCCCCACCGGGTGAGTCTTCCCTGCGGGGTGAAGTTTTCCCACAAGGACATTAAAACCAGAGACACAGGCCCAAACAGGCCTTGCTTCAGCCCGCAGCCTAGTTCCCCTTTGGATGACCATTGGTCAACAAGTGGAGGCACCTCTGCCCACTTGCAGGGAATATAACCCACCTGAAGGCCACCACTCCTAGAGAGGCAGCTTCTTTGTGGAGCACTGCGCTATCAACTTCCTCCAAGACATCAGCCTACTGAAGGCTAAGAGGGGATATACTAGAAATCTTCAGGGACATTATAAGTCAATAGAGGAAATCTTCAATACCTCAGCAGTCCAATGATACCTGAACAATACGAGAAAACAAGGGAAGAAAATGCCTCAAACAAATCTAGATGTTACATCAATAAAACCCAATGACAGCATGGCAGAAGAAACGACAGAAAGGGAGTTCAGAATGCACATAATTAAAATGATCAGGGAAGCAAACAATGAGACAAAAGAGCAAATGCAGGCACTGAATTATGAGATGAAACAACAAATGTAGGCAATGAATGATCGCACCAATTGACATTTAAAAGAGCAAATACAGGAAGCAAAAGATCATTTCAAGAAAGAGTTAGAGATGTTGAAAAAAAAACAAACAAACAGAAATCCTTGAAATGAAGGAAACAATAAACCAAATCAAGAACTCCATAGAAAGCATATCCAATAGGATAGAACACCTGGAAGACAGAACCTCAGACGTTGAAGACAAAATATTTAACCTTGAAAACAAAGTTGAACAAACAGAGAAGATGGTAAGAAATCATGAACAGAATCTACAAGAACTATGAGATATTATGAAAAGGACAAATTTAAGAATTATTGGGATTGAGGAAGGCTTACAGAAACAAACCAAAGGAATGAACAATCTATTCAATGAAATAATATCAGAAATTTCCGAAATCTGAAGAATGAAATGGAAAATCAAGTACAAGAGGCTTATAGGACTCCAAATATACAAAATTACAACAGACCCACACCAAGGCACATTATAATGAAAATACCTAACATACAAAATAAAGACAGAATTTTAAAGGCTGTGAGAGAAAAGAACCAAATTACATTCAGGGGGAAACCAATAAGAATATCAGCAGATTTTTTAATTCAGACCCTAAAAGCTAGAAGGGCCTGGAACAACATTTTTCAAGCCCTGAAAGAAAATGGATGCCAACCAAGAATCTTATACCCAGCAAAACTTGCCTTCAAATTTGACGATGAAATAAAATCCTTCCATGATAAAAAAAAAAGCGAAAAGAATTTACAAAAACAAATCCAGCATTACAGAACATTCTCAACAAAATATTTCAAGAGGAAGAGATGAAAAACAAAGAAGCGAATCAGCAAAGGGAGGAATTATCCTAAAGGAATTGTCAAATAAAGGAGGAACCATGTCGTGTCAAATAAATAAATAAACAAATAAAATTTGAAAAATGAGCCAAATGACCGGGAAAACAAATCATATATCAATAATAACCCTGAATGTTAATGGCCTGAATTCATCAATCAAAAGACATAGACTGGCAGATTGGATTAAAAAGAAAGATCCAACAATTTGCTGCCTGCAAGAGACTCACCTTATAGAAAAACATACCCATAGACTAAAGGTGAAAGGATGGGAAAAAACATACCATGCACACGGACACAGCAGAAAAGCTGGGTATCTATCCTCATTTCAGATAATGTGGACTTCAAGCCAAAGTTATCGGAAGGGATAAAGAAGGTCATTTCATACTGCTTAAGGGAAGCATAAATCAGCAAGATATAACAATCATAAACATCTATGCCCCAAACAGTGGCTCATCATGTATGTCAAACAAATTCTTCTAATTTCAGAAACCAAATAGACCATAACACAATAATACTAGGTGATTTTAACATGCCTCTCTCACCACTGGACAGATCTTCCAAACAAAAATTGAACAAAGAAACCATAGATCTCAATAACACAATCAATAATTTAGACTTAACAGACATTTATAGAGTATACCATCCAACCAAGAGCAAATACACTTTCTTCTCAGCAGCACATGGATCCTTCTCTAAAATAGACCACATATTATGCCACAAAGCTAATGTTAGCAAATACAAGAAGATAGAGACACTACCTTGTATTCTATCAGATCATAATAGATTGAAGTTAGAAATAAATGAAAGAGTAAAAAACAGAAACTACTTCAACACCTGGAGATTAAACACTAAGCTATTATATGATGAATGGATAACAGAAGATATTAGGAAGGAAATTTAAAAATTCTTAATGGCAAATGAGAATAAAGAAACATCATATCAAAATCTCTGGGACACTATGAAAGCAGTACTTAGAGCAAAATTTATTTCATGGAGCGCATATAATAAAAGAAGCAAAACTCAACAAATAAAGGACCTAACACTACAGCTCAAAGCCCTAGAAAAAGAAGAACAGACCAGTTCCAAAAGCAGTAGAAGACAGGAAATAGTTAAAATCAGAGCCAAAATCAACAAAATTGAAACAAAGGAAACAATACAAAAAATTGACAAAATAAATAGTTGGTTCTTCGAAAAAATAAACAAAATTGATAAACCTTTAGCCACACTAACAAAGAGAAGAAGAGAGAAAATCCAAATCACTAAAATTCAGAATGAACAAGGAAATATCACAACAGACACAAGGGAAATACAAAACATAATTAGAAGCTATTTTGAAAATCTATACTCCATCAAAATAGAAAATTTCGAAGACATCAACAGGTTTCTAGAGCCATATGAATTGCCTAAACTGAATGAGAAGGACATACACAATTTAAATAGACCAATTTCAAGTAATGAAATAGAAGAAGTCATCAAAAGCCTACCAACAAAGAAAAGTCTGGGACCAGATGGGTTCTCAGCCGAGTTCTACAAAACCTTTAAAGAAGAGCTCATTCTAATACTTCTCAAAGTATTCCATAAAATAGAAGACAAGGGAACCCTCCCAAACTCATTCTATGAAGCCAATATCACCCTGATACCTAAACCAGACAGAGACACATCAAGGAAAGAAAATTTCAGACCAATATCCTAAAAGACCATCGATGCAAACATTCTCAACAAAATTTTAGCAAATTGCATACAAAAACATATTAAAAAGATAGTGCACCATGATCAAGAGAGTTTCATCCCAGGGATGCAAGGTTGATTCAATATCTGGAAATCAATAAATGTCATTCACCATATCAAGACTAAAAGTTAAGAAACACATGATTATTTCAATCAATGCAGAAAAAGCATTCGATAAAATACAGCATCCCTTCATGCTCAAAACACTAGAAAAAATAGGGATAGTGGGATCATTCCTTAACATTGTGAACGCCATCTACGCTAAGCCCATGGCCAATATCATTCTAAATGGTGAAAAACTGAAAGCATTCCCCCTAAAACCTGGAACAAGGCAGGGATGCCCTCTTTCACCACTTCTATTCAATATTGTTCTTGAGACTCTAGCCAGAGCAATTAGACAAACCAAAGAAATTAAAGGGATACGAATTGGAAAAGAGGAACTCAAACTATCCCTGTTCGCTGATGACATGATTATATATTTAGAGGAACCTGGAATTTCCACCAGAAAACTCTTAGAACTCATAAGTGAATTCAGTAAAGTAGCAGGTTAGATGATCAGTGCTCATAAATTCAATGCATTCTTATACATAAGTGATGAATCTTCAGAAAGAGAAATTAGGAAAACTACCCCATTCACAATAGCATAGAAAAAAAATACTTGGGAATCAATCTCACAAAAGAGGTGAAAGACCTCTACAATGAGAACTACAGAACACTAAAGAAAGAAATTAAAGAAAACCTTAGAAGATGGAAAGATCTCCCATGTTCTTGGATAGGCAGAATTAATATTGTCAAAATGGTCATACTACCAAAAGCGCTATACAGATTCAATGCAATTCCAATTAAAATCCCAATGATGTACCTTACAGAAATAGAGCAAGCAATTATGAAATTCATGTGGAAGAATACGAAATGCAGAACAGCTAAAGCAATCCTCAGTAGAAAGAGCGAAGCAGGGGGTATCGCAATACCAGATCTTCAACTCTATTACAAAACAATAGTAAAAAAACGGCATGGTATTGGTACCAAAATAGACAGGTAGATCAATGGTACAAAATAGAGGACATGGACACAAACCCAAATAAATACAATTTTCTCATACTAGAAAAAGGTGCCAAAAATATGCAATGGAGAAAAGATAGCCTCTTCAACAAATGGTGCTGAGAAAACTGGAAAACCATGTGCAACAGAATGAAATTAAACCCCTATATCTCACCCTGCACAAAACTCAACTCAAAATGGATCCATTACCTCAGAATCAGACCAGAGACCCAGCAGATCATAGAAGAAAAAGTAGGTCCACATCTTCAACTTGTTGGCTTAGGATCAGACTTCCTTAACAGGACTCCCATAGCACAAGAAATAAAAGCAAGAATCAACAACTGGGGTAGATTCCAACTAAAAAGCTTTCTCTCAGCAAAGGAAACTATCAGTAATGTGAAGAGAGAGCCTACAGAGTGGGAGAATATCTTTGCCACTCATACTTCAGATAGAGCACTAATTTCCAGAATCTATAAAGAACTCAAAAAGCTCTACACCAAGAATACAAATAATCCAATCAACAAATGGGCTAAGGAAATGAACAGACACTTCACAGAAGAAGATGTACAAGCAATCAACAGATATATGAAAAAATGTTCAACATCTCTAGTAATAAGAGAAATGCAAATCAAAACTACCCTAAGATTCCATCTCACCCCAATTAGAATGGCGATTATCAAGAACACAAGCAACAATAGGTGTTGGCGAGGATGTGGGGAAAAAGGTACACTCATACATTGCTGGTGGGGTTGCAAATGAGTGCAGCCACTCTGGAAAGCAGTATGCAGATTCATCAGAGAGTTTGGAATGGAACCACCATTTGACCCAGCTATCCCACTCTCTGGCCTATACCCAAAGGACTTAAAATCAGCATACTACAGAGATACATCCACATCAATGTTCATAGCTCCTCAATTCACAAAAGCCAGATTGTTGAACCAACCTAATGTCCTTCAATTGAGGAATGGAGAAAGAAACTGTGGTATATATATACAATGGAATATTACTCAGCCATAAAGAATGATAAAATTATGGCATTTGCAGGCAAATGGATGAAATTGGAGAATATCATGCTAAGTGAGATAAGCCAATCTCAAAAAACCATAGGACGAATGATATCACTAATACGTGGATGATGACACATAATGGGGGGAGGGGTTAGTGTTAGGGTTATAGTTAGGGTTAGGGAGGGGCGCAAGAATGGAGGAATGAAGGACTGTATAGAGGGAAGGGAGGGGTGGGAGGGGTGGGGGGAAGCAATAAAATAACAGAATGAATCAAACAACATTGCCCTATGTAAATTTGTGATTACACAAATGGTATGCCTTTACGCCATGTGCAGAGAAACAACATGTATCCCATTTGTTTACAATTAAAAAAATGGAAAAAAATATTTGCATGGTATAAATGTTTACTGAATTTAAAATATATTTTTGTTGTGATTCTAATTTGTTATAGGTTTATTTATCATATGAATACATTGAAGGAATGGAGTAAACTTTTAAAAAATAATAGTGGCAGATTCAGTATTATCAAGCAGAAAACTAGGGAATTTACCACTGGAGGAAGCATTCCTGTTTTATGTAAGTGCTTTCCCATCTGAGGAAAATCACCATTGGGTCCATTCAAGAAAGAATTGCTGAAGAGTTTTCTAAAAAGATAGTTTTAAATGTTTTAATTTTTATTCTGAGATTATTGTAGATCCACATAAAATTACAAGAAGTAATGCAATTCAGTTTCTACCAATGTCACATCTTGCATTTTATAATACAATACTGTAGAGAGAAAATTGATATCTATACATTCCAACTACCATTTTCATATTGTGCCCATTTTTCAAGCATTTTGTGTGTGTGTGTATGCATACCAGTAGTCAAATCCATTTGTTGCTGAGTAGTATTCTAGGGCATGATTATACCTGTTTATTTAACTATTGAGTCATTCAAGGATGTTGGCACTGGCATTATTTTCAGTTATTGCATATTACAAATAAGGGTGTTATAGACATTCATGCAGAATTTTTATGAGAAAATAAACTTTTATATTTCTTTGGGAAAATTCCCAAGAATGTAATTGGTGGGCTAGATGGTAACCCGCACATGTGGTCTATTGTCTTTATAGTAGGGTATACTATTTTCTCCAGCTATGTCTGAATCATTTAGATTCTCTATGTCATATTCAGTATATGGTGTTAATTATTATTTTATATTTAATTGTTATGATAGATATGTAGTATTATATCAGTGTGACTTTAATTTGCATTTCTTTAATGGCTAACAAATTTGAGCTTCTTTTTATATGTCATCTCTACATAGTCTTCAGTGAATGCTTCTTAACATATTTAACCCATTGTGATGGTTAATTTTGTATGTCAACTTGACTGTGCTGAGATGCCCAGATAGTTGGCAAATCACTAGTTCTAGGTTTGTCGAGAGTTTTAACATTAGAGTTTAACATTTGATTCAATAGAATGAATAAAGAATATTGCACAAAACAAATGTCAGCAGACATCATTCAAACTGTTGAGGGACTGAACAGAACTAAATGACAGTGAGAAAGAGCAAATTCACTCTTACTCAGCTGAGATAACCATTTTCTTCTGCCCTCAAACACAATGCCTCTGGTCTTCTAGCCTTCAGATTCAGAATTAAGACTTTAGACTTAAATACATCATTGGTTTTTCTGGATCTCTAGCTGCAGGACTTCTCAGTTTCCATATTTGTGTAAGTCAATCTCCATAATAAGTAAATAAATAAATATTTGTTTATTGCTAGAAATATACACATATATATGTAAACATATGTACTTTTTAATTTTTCTTCTCTAAGAATTCTAATACAGATTTGTTTGCTGAAAGTTATAGAATGATAGAAATTGTTTTTTATATATTTATTTTTATTGTAAACAAATGGGATACAGGTTGATTCTCTGTTTGTACATGGAGTAAAGGCATACCATTTGTGTAATCATATATTTACATGATGAGTCTTCTGTACTGGTTCTAGGGTTTCTGGAAATGACTATATAAAGCTGCTGATGACTCTATTTTCAGTATTAAAGAGAGCACAGATAGGCCATACTGTAGAATGCTTATAGAAACACATCAAATAGCAGCATTTTATTATGTAATTAACTACTTAATGAGAAGCAAGGAACTAAGTGAATATAATGAAATATTCAAAAGCACAGTATACTTTTGAACATTTTTGGAAAATTAAGGAATATGACATTGATTGTCATCTCCTAATGTCACTGGACAGGTGGTGAAAGAAAGGGAGGAGCCCAGGGATTTGAATTTCCTGCCTAAGTGTTGCATAAAATCCCGAGTTTCTAGTTGTGCCCTGAAAGAGGTCCTTTTATCTTATCTGATTGTTTCTCTGGAAAACTCTAAAATCTCTATTTTTAATTGGTTGAAGTTTTTTTTTCTTTTTTTAAAGAACTAAGTTTTGTGAGTTATTTACTGTTATGTTTTGGATGTGAGGTGTCCCCCAAAGGCTCACATGTGAAACAATGCAGGAAAATTCAGAGGAGATATGATTGGGTTGTAAGAGTCTTAACCCAATCTGTGAATTAATCCTTGATGGGATTAACTGAAGTGGTAGGGTGTGACTGGAGGAGGTGGGAATTGGGGTATGGCTATTGGGTATTCATTTTGTATCTGTAGAGTGGAGTCTCTGCTTGCTGATAATGTGAGTTGTTTCCCTCTGCCACACTCTTGCACCATGCTGTCCTGCCTCACCTTGAGCCCTAAGTAATGGATCTGATCTTCTGTGGACTAAAACCTCTGAAACTGCGAGCTCTCCTCTACAACAGTTGTGCTGGTTGGATCATTTAGTCACAGCAGTAAAAAAGCTGACTAAAATATTTATGCATTGGAAATACTGGTTCTGTGTTGTGTATGTGATTTGCAAATATTTTCCCCAGTTTATAGTTTGTCTTTTGCTCTTTTTGTATAAGCTTTCACAGATTGAAAGTTTTTATAAAGTTTAATTTATCTATTTTTCCATTCATAGATTAAACTTTCGGTGTTAAGTCTAAGAACTCTCATCTACACCTATTTTGCTTATTTATTTTCTAAATGTATTGTGATTTTATATTTCATATTTAACTCTATGATCAATTTTGTGTTTATTTTTTTAAAAGGTATGGAGTTTATGTCAAGGTGAAATTTTATGCATAAGGACATCCAATTACACATTTGGTAAAAAGACATTCCTTCCCCACTTTCATTGTTCTTCCACCTTCTCCAAAATTAACTGCACACCTATTTGTGTGGGTGTGTTTTGTATCCTCTATTCCATTGATGTGTGTCTATCCCTATGCATTTCCACGTATTACATCTCCCTCAGGATATTATGATGGCTATGTAAGAAGTCTTCGGATGAGGTTTAGACTGACTCTACCCATGTTTTTCTTCACAATGAACTTTTTTTTTCCACTATTGCAAGCACCTGTGCCTTTCTATAGAAATTTTTGAACAAATTACTAATATACAAAAAAGCTTATAGGAAATTTGAAGGTGATTGCATGTCTCCTATTGATTAATTTTTAGAGAATTTGCATCTTTACTATGCTGAATCTTCCAATTTACTAACATAATACCTCTTTCAATTGATTGTGGTCTTATTTCACTTTTTTAACCACTATTTTATAATTTTCAGAACAGAAGTCTCTTATATATTCTTTTAAATTTTTACCTATGTATTTTTTTTGTGTTTTGAGCACATGTAAATGGCATTGTACTTTTCTTCTCCATCTGTATGTTCATTGTTAGTGCATAAAGTTAAAATTGATTGTCCTGATCTTATGTCCTGTATAAGACATATACTTTCTGAATACTTATTAGTTCCAGAGGGATTTGTTTGATTATTTTTTAGATTTGTTGAGATTTGCCTCATAAATAATTATGTCATCTGCACACAGAAACCCTTGTAATGTTTTAAAGCTGTTTATTTCTTGCCTTCTTGCAATGACCAGAATTTCTGCTACTCTGATGAATAATAGCAATAAAAGAGACATTTGTCTTGCTTTATCTTAAAAAGAAAACACTCCATCTCATAATTTTATTTAATATTAACTGTAGGGTTTTTAAATATATTCTTTACTGTGTTAGCCACTTTTTTGTCACAGTGACCAAATGACCTCACAACAAAAAGGTAGTACAGGAGAAGTTTATTTGGGCTGCTGGGTTCAGAGGTTCAGTATACAATTGGCAGACACCATGGCTCTGGGTCCTAGACAAGGCAAAACATTATGGTTGGTGGAAGGGAGTGACTGAGGAAGGCAGCTCAGAACATGGCAGCAAGGAAGCAGAGAAAGAGAGTTTCACTCTCCAGGCACAAAATATAAACCCCAAATAATTTCCCCTAATGACCTGTCTCCTCTAGCCACACCCTGCCTTCCTACATTTACCACCTAATTGCTCCATGTGATTGCATTAATCCACTGATGAGGTTACCACCCTCACAATTCAAGCATCCCATCTCTGAACAATTCCTACATTGTTTCACGCATGAGTTTTTTGGGGGATACCTCATCTCTAAACCATAGTATTTACTAATTTTTGAAAAATTTCCTCTACTTTTAGTCTCTGGAAATTTTTTATCATAAATGTGCATTGAATTTTTGTCAAATGGTTTTTCTGCTTCAATCAATAGTGTCACATAATTTTTATTTTTTAGTCTGTCAATATGGTGATTAGATTAATTTATTTTTGAATATTTAAACCTGGAATAAATGTAACTTTCTTATTGTCTATAATTGTTTCATTCCTGGCTCCATTTTGTGTACATATAATATTAAATTATATATAACATATATATTATATTATCTATATGTTATATTGTATATATACAGTCTCGAAATTAATAAGAAAGAACATTCTATAGTTTTATTTTTGTTCTCTGTTTGCCTGGTTCTGGTATCAGGCTAAACCCAGAAGTAGAAAAATGATATTCACTCTTCTGTATTTTGGAAGATATTGTGGCAAGGATCTGTTAATTCTTCAAAAATTTTGGTAGAACTCTCTTACCAAATTATTTAGACCTGGGAATTTTCATTTGGGGAACATTTTGAGTAAATGATCAATTTTCTTCAAGTGACTCCAAGACTTAACAAATTGTCCATTCCATCTTGGTTGAGTTTTGGTAATTTATGGATTTTGAGGAATCAGTGCAATTTACTATTGTCATATTTCTAAGCATAAAATTTTTCATAGTCACTTATGAATGGTTTAGTGGTGATGGGATGTAGTGATCCCCTCTATTTCATTTCAGAAAATAATGTATGTCTTCTTTTCATCTTTTTATTGTCCTTGATAAAGACCTGTTTTAATCAGGCTTTTCAATGTTCTGACCAAAAGACCCAACAAAAACTACTTTAGAATCAGAGCAGTTATGTGAGGCTCATGGTTTCAGAGGTTTCAGTCCATAGAGAGTGGACTTCATTGCTCTGAACCTGAGATGAGGCAGAACATCAAGGCAGGAAGGCGTGGTGGAGGAAAGCCCCTCAAGACATGGCAAGGAGAAAGCAGATCGAGCTCTCCTCACCAGGGACAAAATATAAAACCTACGGGGCGTGCTCCCAGTGACTACTCCTCCAACCCACCCCCCACCAGCTTACAGTTACCACCCACTGAATCCACTCAAGGGGATTAATTCACTGTTTAGGTTTAGATTCTCATAACCTAATCGATTCACGTCACACTTTTTCTTGCCTTGTCTTACACTTGAGCTTTGGAAGGACACCTAGTATCTATATCATAACAGGGTTTATGTTTCTTAATTTTTTTAAAATTACCTTTTTAGTCCACTGATTCTATTTTGTTTTCTCCTATTTTGCTATTTACTTCTATTTGAGACTCTCTTTTTGATCCTTTTTGTATTTAAATATATTTATGTTGATTTCCAGGTGTTTGTTGTTGTTTATTTTATAATTGATTTTTAGTTTGTTTCCATAATGGTCAAAGAACATTATTTGTGGGCTTTCCATTTTGCATGATTCATTAAATTTTACTTTCTGTCCCAGAATATGTCCTATCCTAGTTAATTTGTAAGATCAATTAACAATATGTGTAATTGTGTTGAGTGGCATGATTATAAGTGTGTTCAGACCTGTTGATTGTGTTGGTCAGATCTATATTTTCTCTGATCTTTTGATTTTTGTTTCTTTTAAGTTCTGATAAGGATATGTTGATATCCACAACTATACTATGAATTTATTTATTACATTTTTCATCTCTATTGACTTTTGGCTCATTTTATGTTGAGACTTCATAGTTTGCAAAAGCATTTTAAATCATTTGGCTTCTTGTCAGATTCAATATTTTAAAATTACATAATATCTTATTTTTCTATAGTGATTGTATTTATTTTAACTTACATTAATATTAATGCTGTGAATTTTTAAAATATAGTCACTATATTTTTATTAAGCTTTTCCTTAAAACATTTCCTGCCCTTTTTTCCAACTGATGTCATTGTGTTTTTTAAGTTTACTATTACTGTCACAGTACTATATTGTTATATATTGCTAAATAGCGTCAAATATGTTCTCAGTTTCTTTATCTTTTCTGTCAGGAAAAAAAAGACTTCTATTATTCTCTGTTTAAACAACTTGCTTCAGTAATTTCTAAGAATAGGTTGGATAAGAAATTCTCTTTTTTTTCATTTGTCTTTATTGCTTCTTCATTCTTTAATGGATATTACAGACAAATATCAAATTTGTGATTTTCTATTTTGTTTCAATAACTGGAGAATAATATCAATATAATATTTTTTGTCCTCTATAGTTCGAATGAGAAATCAGTTGTCAAATTGGTCTCCCCTAAAAGTCATTCATCATTTTTACTTAAAATATTTTCATGTTTTTATTTATCTCTAGTTTTAGTACATCAGTTATGATACATTTTGGCATTAACCTATTTTGGTTAATCTTATTTTTAAGATGTATTCTACTTCTTGATGGCATTATTATTTTCCAAGTTTGGGAGGTTTTCAGCCAAGATTTCTTTGAGTACTTTTCTTTAGTCCTATTTTCTCCTACCTTTAGATACAAAACTGAGATGATATGAGTATTACATTTTTTCCCACAGATTCCTAAGAAAGTTCTTTTTCTCCTTTGCACTATTTTATATGTGTTGTTCAAATTAGATGAATTCTATAGATCTGATATAAAGTTTGATTACTTTTTCCTCTGTCTCATTCACTCTACCATTTATCCCATTGAGTTTTTATTAAAAAATTGTATATCATTTTCATTATATTTACTTAACAATTTTGATAACTTCTGTTTCTTTGCCAACATTTTCTCCTGTATTTTCTTGTTAAAAGATTAGAACTTGATTATTTGAATATTTGTATGATGCCTTCTTTGAAATACTTATAACATATTTCAAATATATGTTTCACCTCAGTCTTGAGATCTATTGACTTTTTCTTGCTAGCATTGTGATTTTTGTTTGTTGATAAGATATAATATTTTATTTAAAATTTTTTGATAACTAGAGTTTAAATCTAGAGTTTGAATCCTAGGTTGTTTTATCTCTGAGCTACATCCTGATACCTTTTTATTTTTATTTATTTTTTTAATTTCAAGATGGGGTATCTCTAAGTTGTTGATGGTTTTACTAAGTTGTTGATGGGACCTCCAACTTGTGACCCTCCTGCCTCATTCTCCTGAGTTCCTAGGATTTCAGTTGTGTGCTGCCGTGCCCAGCTTTTATTCAATTTTAATCAGTTTTATTGAATTCACTTTGCCATATAGAAACTAAATTCTATCTGAATTTTCTCTCCAAACAAAATCAAATTTATTAAAGTGCTGCACAAGAGCTGGGTTATGGTTTATACTCAGCTTCCACTGGCCCCCAATAACACCAAAAGTGAATTCACACAACTTGTTTCAGACAAGTGATGTTGAAGTTCAGCTTCTTTCTTGTCTCTTCTGATCCCTTCCTGGTACATGTATGGCATTAAGTGTCATCAGCTCCGCCTGTGTATGGAAATATTAGATAAGTTCTTCTCTGGGTCCCCTTGCCATCAGGGGAGGTAAGAGGTAAATCAGAAAGTTGATTAGTCCAGTCTCGCACCACTACTTTCTCCTCACTAATTATGTGTGAGCATGGCAGTCCGCCTGCTATTAGTAAACTAATCACCTCTTAAACTCTTAACTATGAACTCTGTTTTCTATCACTGTATATCACCTGGGGCTTCAGAGGGAGTCATGGATGTTTCAATTGACTTTACATAAGCATAAAGAGGGAGTGTGTGCTCCCCAAATGCAGCAATTCTGGTATGAAATTTAGATATTGTAAACTGAAATGTAAGAAGTAGGAGTCAAAAACTTGTCATTGGCTGTCATTCTCAGATGGAGAGTTGAAAACTACTGATGAATATATATATGTGTGTGTATATTTATATGTGCTATTGTCATAACAATAAGCTGTTTATGTAAAATTTCATAAGTGCCATAATTTGGAAATTGAATTGAACTAAAAACTAACTTATCCTATGAAAAAAATTAAAAAAAATATTTTTAGAAGTGTAGAATTTCCCCCCAAATATCACCATAAAAAAATTAGTAAAACAGTAAATAATGACATGACACATACACAACGTTAGCTGGCTCTGTGGCATGGGAAGTCAGTAGGTTATTTATAAGATTTTGGGGTCCTGGGCTCAAGTGACTTATGGCATGCCTTTCAATCTACAGGATCAATAATGGACTGGAAAATGTTATGATATAACAATTAAGGATTGGTGAACGATGTTACTTGAGAGATTCTTGAATCAACTCTTATGAACTAGACTATTTACTGTCCGAAATGTGAGTTTCTTACTTGAAATTTATGACCTCTAGAACAGTGAAAATATTTTTTCTGATGTTTAAAACACAGGCAGTGATATATTGTTATGGCAGCACAAGCAGATAAATACACAGGCAAAGTCAAATTTTTAATTATAAAGCATTGATAATATAAAAGATTGTTGGGCACTAGAGGAAAATGCTGCATATGAGTCATTTTAATCATTTATGTTAGCCAAATCACAAGGAAATTACAACTAAATATTGGAGTCATACCAAGAAATGACTAAGAATACGGGAAACAAGACTAAGGATAATAATTTTGAAAGGACTATGGTTTGTTTGTCAACAAAAATATTTAAGGTGAAAGAAAAGACCAAAGAAAACAATAAAAGCATAAATATGAACCCACAAACGAACAAACACGAACATAAAGGACAACCGGGGCTTTAGCTGTATGGACTATTTTCCACAGATTTCAGGGGGAATCTGTACTTGTCATTCAGCTGCTTGACCTGATGCTCTTCATAGATGCCATCTTATTTTGAAGACAGTCTACTTTTGAAGGATTCTTAAGCACTGTAGTTATACAATACCTAAAACAAAAACGATAGCCTATGTGTTAAATTTGTTTGTTTGTTTACCAGAGACATGAATCCGGGAATCCACATTGTTCCATTTAATTTCTGTACTAGTGGCCAAAAGTAACTCAGTGTATTTTCCAACATGGTTTTAAGGCATAAGGCTTTTTCAGAGGATGTGCCAATAGGTAATCAGACTGAGTATATTTCATGTGTTAGTTGTAGTTTTTGTGCTATGTCTGCCTGTTAAAAATCAGGAGTAAAATATCTAACCTTATAGAAGAACTTGTAAAAAGTTGGTAAGATGAGAGTAAAAGAGACCTGGAATGTGGTTCTCGTTGTCATGAAAGCCAGAAGTTGCACTCTTAGTTAACAGAATCCAAGAGTTCCAGGTCATTTTTTCATTTTGCTAGTTTGACTTTTAAAATGACATTGGTTTTCTATACATTTTCTGAGGATCAAGAGCAATGGAGTCATAAGAGCAATCACATTTTTCATAAGTAGCATGGTATGAAGTTCCTTAATACTGCCAGCCAAAAGAATAGATTTCTCCTTGAAGAGAGATTGGACTTCTCCATATTATTAAAACATATGAATTTTTTGTTTATGTATTTTTCTTAATGTCAGAGCTACATCTCTTTAACAAGGAGAATGTTCAATCCACCCTGAGAATATGCCAATGAGAATCAAGATACATGGAAAGAAGTACATGCTGCGGAAGTGTTCAGGGGCAACCCGGTTTGGGTTCTGGTTTAGCTCCTACCTTCAGAGTTTTATCACGTTAATGACTGGCAAGCTATGGAACAGAGCTACTCTAAGCAATCTTTGTAAATATTCCCAACAATGCTGAGAGGATTAGTTGATTATCCTTGTTACCCTGTCATTTCCAGAGAACTCTGTCAGAACTTATTTGGGATCTTCTAACATAAATGAGTAGTTTTAATAAAAGTTTTAGAGATTTTTCTCATATAGTTTACAATTAAAAAATTCAAATTTCTTTTCAGAATCAAGAGTCAATGATTGTTACTTTTAATAGCACCCTTTTACTTCTCCAAACTTTTAACTTCTTGAGATAACATGGGATCTGGAGTCTTATTTGGTACTTGCTACTTGTAGAATGAAGGACATCTTTTTCCTCCATGTTATCTTCACTTACATGGGACTTTTTTTTTATGTTCACCTTCTTAGAAGGCATTAGGACATTTAGCAATTCCTTATTATGTTGACTTTTCTTCAATTTTTTTCCTGCTGAGTATTAAAGTTCTTTTTTCTACAGCATTTCAAAACTCGATAATGACCAAAGTTCTCTGATCCCCAAATAACCCTCTTATCCCTTATCAATTGGTAGTCTGTTCTGAGACAGATTCTGCCTTATAGACAATTTTACTTTGACTGGGGGGGCACTCTAGGGGTGAATTGAAATCTGTCAAGGAATATCTTCACAGAGTAGCTCCCATTTCAGTCGTAAAATATGACCAATCCACACACAAGATTAAATCTAGAATTTTAGGAGATGTCAAATAAATTGTGTTTCAAGGCACAGTAAATTCTTAGAGGAGAGGGTCATAGATTTTTTTCCCCCTCAAATAAAAGAAGAAAAGTGTCGTGATGTGAAGTCTTTCCACAATTGATAGAAATGTATAGGGGAGAAAGTAATTAGATTTCATAAGACATAAGCCTACATATTAAAAAATGTATAACACAAGGAACTATTATGTCAAAGAGGCATCTTAAAATTAAGTAGTAGAAGTCTTATGTTTATTTTTTGGTACTAGGGATTAAACCCAGGGGTACTTAATCACTGAGCCACATTCCCAGTCCCTGTTATTTTTTATTGTGAGATGGGGTCTTGCTAAATTGCTTAGGGCCTTGCCAAGTTGCTGAGGCTGGCTTTGAACTTGAGATCCTCCTGCCTTAGCCTCAGCCTCCTGAGCTGCTGAATGTGCCACCAAGTCCAGCTGAAGTCTTCACTTCTTCGTTTGCTGGTTCTGTAACCTTTAGACAAGGTGTGAAGGACAAATGCCTAGATCTAAAGAAAAGATGAAGGAAGAAACAGGTCTACCAAGAATTCCTTGAAGTTGAATAAGAATATCAAGGGTTTATTCAGACCAATATGTACAAATAAGCTATAAAGATTTTTGATAATTAGGAAGGTCCAGAATGGGAGACAATGAATACTTGATTTTAAGTCACAAAATACCACTAGGGGACTGGGGATATAGTTCAGTTGGTAGAGTGTTTGTCTTGTGAGCACAAGGCCCTAGGTTCAATCCCCAGCACCGCAAAAAAAAAAAAAAATATATATATATATATATATTTATATATATATATATATATATAAATATATATACCACTCCTCAGGCTTAAGTCCTAGAGGATCAATTATCAAGAATTTATAATGTCCTTCACGAGTGATGCTTATAGGGAAACTAAAGCCCTACTACCTACAGTAGCCAGTGAAACCTAGAAAAATCTCTAAAATTGTGTCTAAGTACCCAGTCTAGAAAAACTTTGAGTGATCTAGAATCTATCAGGATAGGGGTATTCAATTCTTTGATATTAATCATGACCCACATACTATAAGTTGCAATTACAAAATTATAAATTTTATTTCACAATTTTATGTATTCTGGGTTGAAACAGTGTGTAGATAGATGGAATAGATCTTATTAATCACTTTATATTTGGAATATCACAAGATTTCACCATGCAATACATAAAGGTAATTCATAGATTTAAGGCTCTTGTAGTTCTGGTTAATAACCTGTGAAAAAGAGAAAGGTACCTCAGTAAAACTTGGCAACATCACCATGCAGGTAAATGGGAAAAGTCAAACAGGTATTGATTTTCTTGGTCTAATGTAACACCTAAGATAGCAGAACAAATACCTAAAGCAAAAAAAATGTAAAGCTTGGATAGATTATTTTTTTCTATAGAACATCTCATATTTCATGGGAGTCTTCGAATTGTGCTTCATTCAAACACAAACACGTATGAGACTCGATGTCTAAATTAACAATAAGCTAATAATGAATTGAGATTACTCAAGGATTTCAAAAATGCCTGTGAAAGAGTGTTTATTTTGGAGGTCCAGCTGCAGAATAAACCCTGAAAAATGGAGATAGCAGATTTGGGGGGATCTCAGGAGCAAAGAATTTTCAGTGAGAGTTCAATGATGACAGTCATAAGTCCTGAAGGAATGTTGTGTGACAGTCAGGCAGGGTGGTTGATACTGTAGAATGCTAAATTTGTGAAGTATGGAATTTGGTCTACCTCCATGTTTCCTGACATAAAACTAAAATCTCAAATCCTTGGAATCTTAAAGTGACGTGTCTTTTAACATTGTAGCGAGCCAACTGAAGTCCGTAGCCCTCAGACAGCTTCAGGATGGCAGTGGTCACCAGGAAGACAAGGGCAGGATTTGTGGGTTGGGGGTTGGGATTTTTAGTGCCTGCCAACTCCCAACTTCCAGGAAGGGAAGAGGGACAGAAAAATGACCAATGGTGGCCAATTATGTAATCAATCATGTGAATGTAACGAAGACTCCATAAACTCCATAGAACAAATTTTGGAGAAGCTTCTGGAAAGCTGAGCAAGTGAAGGCTTCTAGAAGACCACATGCCCAGAAGGCATGAAAGCCCTGTGCCCATCTTCCCAAACCACATTCATCTCTTCATCTATGTCCTTTGCAGCATCCTTTATAATGAACCAATAAATGAAAGTAGGTGTTTCATTGAATTCTATGAACCACTGTAGTAAATTTATAACCCCAATTTCCAAATTTATAGCCTGTCAGTCAGAGGTATGTACTTTTTTTTTTCTTTTTTGGTACAGGGTTGGAACCCAGGGGCATTTCACCACTTAGCCATATCCCTGACCTTTTTAATATTTTATTAGGAAACAGAGTCTTGCTAAATAGCTTAGGGTCTTGCTAAATTGCTGAGACTGTCCTTGAACTTGTGATTGTCCTGCCTCAGTTAGTGCCCCCAACATGCTTGGGATTATAGGTGTGTGCCACCATGCCTGCCAGCACACTTTTTTTTTTTTTTTTTTTTTCTTTTTAGTGGGATTTTAAGGAGGGAAATGGTCTTTAGAGCTCAGCCCTCAAACTTCAGGATCTGATGCTATCTCCAGGGTGGTAGCACCATAACTAATTTAATAAGAAGAAATCCAGTTGGTGTACACTGTAGTTAAATGCTGGTGAGGAGAAATCCCCACATCTTTTGAGGTCATCAAAGAAATCTTCTGCATTGATCACAGATGAGTGACAGTATGGGAAAAATTCAGTTTGAGCTTAGTTTTTTTTTTTTCCCCTATATTCTCAGAGCTCACTTACATTAAATTTTTTTCATTTTTTTAATATTTAAAAGAATTCATCCTTGTGAGTTTAAAGCCACAACTAAAACTTGGACTTTAATTCTTCCCCAAGGGATAACAGGCCTTCATTAATCACCCATTTCATTTTATTCTCCTTTAGTGAGGGCAGTTATTTTTCTAATGATCTTTTTTATTTATAGTATTATTTATTAATTTGTGAGCATTTTTGTCAAGAATTTAACTTCTTTGATGCTATATGTCTAGGGAGAGAGCATCTAATTAGTTTATCTATGAGGCCACCAGCATATTGTGAGATTTTGCTTACTTGAATTTTTTCTATTTTTGCGCTTTTCTAAAATTCTATGAAAAATCTGTTAGAAGGTGGTTAATCTTCTCTTTTATATTTCCATTTTTGTTTGTATGTTTATTACCGTTTGTAGCTTAATGTTATTAAAAAAAGTGAGTAAAGATCTGTGGTCACATTCAATTGAGGATCTACTCTTACATATTGCCTAAAATTGATAAACACCCCTTCCTTAATATGAACAAAGGATTTGGATTACTAAGTTATTTGTATAAAACGACTTAGGAAATATTTCCTAAAATATATTGTCCACCTTGTTTACAATTTTTCTATATTTTTTCAGATCTCTGGATTTCTCCACAATCTTTCTTCTCAGTATCTTTCTTCTCAGCATTTTCCATCTTTCCTTTTTTTTTTTTTTTTTCAATCTGAGATTCCTGCCGACATCTAAAATCATCAATACTGATCATTTAGTCATGGATAATCTATTTTTGGAGTATTCCAAACTCATCTGTAAATATTTGTTTTTCTTGTTAGGCTGCAGAAATAAGCTTGGACATAAGCTTTCAGGACAGAATGAGATCAGGGTTGAACAGCTCCCTGATGGACCCAGCCTATATTAAAGAGGATTTAATATAAGAATCAATTGATCTTTAGGGTGGCAGGCTGAGCTGAAGGGAATATGTGGGTCAAAATGTGTGAGTAGAAGTAAAGGGAAACCAAGACACATTGGATGGGAGGAAAAACAGTGTACTACTGGCCACTAATTTCAAGTTGTCACTTGTGATACTCTAAGACAGCAATAGATTTAGATGTTACACTTTTATTTACTTTGGCTAAACAATCATATAAGGAATTTGGTATATCATTTCATTTGGAAACTTCTGTCCAATTAAAAAAAAAAATGCAGACCAGTGAATAGAATTTTAATTCCATTGTGAACTAAAAGGTCTCTTACCTGAGCAATTTTATTCTTATCAAAAAGTATTTCAGCTGGGCGTGGGGGCTCATGCCTGTAATCCCAGCAGCTTGGGAGGCTGAGGCAGGAGAATGGGAGTTCAAAGCCAGCCTCAGCAAAAGCGAGGCACTAAGCAAATCAATGAGACCCTGTCTCTAAATAAAATATAAAATAGGACTGGGGATGTGGCTCAGTGGTCAAGTGCCTCTGAGTTCAATCCCTGTACCCCCACCCCCCAAAAAAAGTATTTCAAAGTAACACTGTGATATTAAAATTTTCTTGGTGAATTTAAGGTCCTTAGAAAGATAGTTGCATAAATTCAAGTTATAGAGTAAATTCATGTAGGTGTTAAGGGCCTAGCCCAAAAAAGTGATGAACTTATATTTATACTGGGGAAAAAACAAACAAACAAACACAAAAATGTGTTTAGTGCTACTGGTAGAAATTAGGATTGGGTCCATATCCCATGGAGTCCAAGAATAAACACTATGAACATTGAAATAAGCAAGTAAGCAGAAATTTTTTAAAGAGGAGATTAAAGTTCAGACGCATAAGAAAGCTCCCAAGGGAGAGTGTGGGAAGGGCAAGTGTGTGCTCCCAGGGTATCATGACATTGTTCCTTTAAATACACAGGAGGGGGAAGTTGATGGACCCCTTTGTAATCTGTCTTTCAGATCTTGTCAAGTGTGCTTGCTCAGGCTGAATGGTGTCCTTGTCATTCTTTTTTGTAGGAATGGAGTCTTTTGTCCTTTTGGGGAAACAGGTGTTGTTGTTTGACATGCTTTGGAGCATATCAAATGGGGGGAGCCTAATTCAAATGGCCTGATATCTGTCCTCCTCGTCAACCATCACCATTTTCCTAATCTGACTGCTTCTTTCCCCTACCTCTGTAGTATGGTAACAACTTGAGATACAAGTTACATTGCTTAGGTATCTGTTGTTTCAAACATTAACCTGTCAGCTTTCACCAATTATAGTTCCATCAATCTGCAATTCTCAGGAGGTGGAGGCTTGGAGAGGTCTGATCTATGGACAACCAAAGTTCTGGATCACTGACCATAAGGCAAAGTTTTTCCACAGAACGTCAACTTGGGATAAAGCTGTTCTCACCTCTACTCGAGTCAATTTCAGACATTATATATATATATATGTAATACACACACATATATGTATATGTACATATATATATATACACACAAAACATATATAGGTTAGAAACATTTTATATATATAGAAAATGTTAGAAAGTATGTGTAGCTCTTCCCAATAAAACTCACAACAAAAAGATGGCTAGGATAGACATAAACAGCTTGAGGAAGGATAAGTATGTCTCTGGGCTTGCTAGGCATGTCCGCAGGACATAACATGATATGGTTCAGTTTATACTTTCTCATTTCAAAGTCACATTTAAACTCCTAAGTTTGTGAAAGACCCTAGTAAAAGACTGACCAGAAGTAGGAATGATTCAAAAAGTGATTAATTCCATAAAATATAGGTATAATGTTCTGAAATGGGATCAGTGAAACATAGAAAACAGTTTCTGGAAAAAGAATAAAAAAGTCTGACCAAACTAAAAGAGAAAATAAGTGGAGAAATTAAATAATACTATTCATAGAGCCAAAGAGACTTTTCAATGTAGAGAACTGAATCAAAATGCAGTCTGTAAAAATCAAAAAGATTTCAATAAAAATAAATAAATAAATAAATGAAAAGAAATAGATGTATGTGAGAAATGTTAAAGAACATGGAGATTCTGAGAGAAAAACTGATGCAATTCAGAATTATGAAAAAAATCTGTGAGAGCAGCAAATTGCTCTGTGACATAGACTGGTACAAATAAAAACACCCCATCCAATAGGACGGAATGAAGATAAAAATCCAGGCCAGACACAGTCCTGTGTGATGGTACAACAGCAAATGCCATCAGCATCCTAAACATTCCTAGAGACACAGAACTGTTTCCATACGTAGTAGTGAAAGAGCAATTCATGAACAGTTTCCTGCCAGCACTGACCAAAAGTCATCCATGAAACAACTCCTTCAAAACTCTAAGCAAAACAATTTTCAATGTACTAATTAGCAATTAAGTAGGAGATATAGATGAATTATGATGCAGATTCTTGGAATATTTTTATCATATATATATTTATGCATATTTCTATTTCTATGTATACTTGGTTTTCTACCAAAATTGTAAGAAAATGTAGGGAAACATTATTTTGTGGAATATATGAATGAATCTTAAACTCTTTGGACTTTGATCACCACTGATTTTCTTCTAAGTGGTAGAGAATAATTCACATTGTTCTCTGTTCAATCACATTACTGGTTCTGTAATGATACTATTGACACAAGAGACATGATATATACTATTTTAAGTTAAAAAAATTATAATCAACATATAAGAAAAGAAGAATTAAGGAAGAATTCATATTAAAATCTGGGTAATATCAAGATAACAGAGTGATCTATAAATCTTAGAGTTAGCAAGAGAGAAATGAAGTAGTAAGAATTTCAATTTTGTTGCTCTTTAAATATATAGATCAAGTATAAAGGATAACAGGAAAAAGCGGCTCATATTATTTGAAGTTTTATACTGAGAGTATCAGAGGAAATAAAATAGCAACAAAACTAAAATGTGTAAGAATTGATTTTTTTCAGAAAGAGGAAATTATGGTTGATGGAAAAAATATTCCTAAAATGAATGCTTTATGAAGAAAATATTTAAACACTAAACAAATTAAAAATAGATTCATACAAATGTGGAACTGTACTAAAACAGTACTATAATCTGTTCGGTATATGCTGATTTTTGTCTTACACACATTTATGAACATGGTATGGCAAAGAGGTGAATTCTCCCCCAGTCCCATGTTTAGTGTATCTATTTCTACTGAATGTTAAGATAAATTGGCTCAATTTCAAATATTTGGGTCTGTGAGGAGAAAGTGTTGGTTAGTCTTTGCATGTGGTGATCAGATCAGCTCTTTTTGAGTCTCAATTGCATAACCCAAATGTTAGCCAAGGTCATCCTGTTCTTTGGAATTTAAATCAAATTGTCTCTATCATATTCGTACAGGGGCAGGGTGTTGTATGATAATAGTCATTTCTTACTTTCCTCCATTTCTGCTGTAGCTCACCTCTTAATCTTGCTCTTGCTTGATTTCATTGTCCTGTCAATTTATTTTACTTTGTTATGTGGAGAAATTTAGGTCTTCACCTTGTACTTGTGTCTGGCTTTGTATATCAAAAGATTCTTTAAAGTTTCTGCTAAGACAAAAGGCTCTGATGCTCACTTTAGAGCAGCAAAGAAATGTCAGGGACTTTGAAATGTAAAACTTCTAAAATCTTTGTTCACTCTTAAGTCTGTAAATGGAAACACCCATTCTGTTAGGAGTAAGTTTCAAAATGTATAGAATTATATCAACCACCAAAACTCCATCCCCCAACACCTTAGCAAACAAAAGAAGCAACCAACCTTTCTTTAAAATCAATAGTTTTTGGTCCATTGCACTAAGAGCCAATTAATATGTAAGTAACGCCTACTGGTTGTTATTAGATACAAATGTAGCAAGGTTTTACCTGAACTAATAAGAGCACACACAGTTGGAAATATTATATGTTTGGGTACAGACATGGAGAGGTTGTTTTCGAATTCTATTGGAATAACATTTTGAGGAGTACTTATTTTAAAAGAAGAGAGAATTGAAGAGACTAGTTTGATCCAGTATGGGACATTTTAGTCTTAGTTGGAAAGAGACTAATATCATCACTGACAGCAAATACTCACTGTATGAAGGGATTACACATTGACATGGATTGGTCTCCTGGCTCAGCAGTCCCTTCAATTTAATTCTAAACTAGTGTGTGAGACAAGGGGATGATCAGTGTAGATCTCTCAGAATGGGTTTGGAGCTTGTCCACCAGGAAGAGCACCTGCTTGGCTAATTCTTATCAGCAGAACAGTTAGTTCTATCACATTAGCGGCAAGGGGAAGATCCAAATGAGGACTGTGAAAATAAAAGGAAAGTTAGATTCAAAACAGTTGGGAAGCCCTTAAGGGAATAGGACTCACGAATGCCTCAAGCTGCTGACCAAGATGTGATAACCTTTCTCTGACTTACAAATATGTGATGCAATAGACAACTACCTTGAGTCTAAAAACTCAAAAGATAGTTCAAGAGGCTACTGGACTCGTTTTTAATGAACATTTCCTTTGTGTATGCATTCTTTACTTTATTATCTACTAGTTACATGGCCCATTTCATAAAGTCACTGTTTTTTCTCAACTTCAGTGAAAGTTTCCCACAAAATGACTTTTACTGCCCCGTACTAAATCTGCAGTCCTTGCCTACCTAAGTTCTCCACTTTCCCTACCAACTTTGAAACATTCATTCAAAGGCATCCTAGTCTTCCAGACTGCAATTCCTAAGCTCCCAAATAAAGTTATCTTATTTTTATGGTTTCTGAATTTGAATTTATTGGCAACTGGTGTTTCCACATGAAACATGGTATTCTTTTTGTTTTTTCCTTACCGATGTAAAAACTTGAAATCAGAAAGTGTGATTTTTCCAGTTTTGTTCTTTTTTCTCAAGATTAATATGGCTATTCATGGGTGTTTGTGGTTCAATATGAACATTCAAATTAATCCCTATCAAATTCATATTGAATAAATAAATTAGAAATATTGCATAAGATAAAAACAACAATAATGGTAATGTTAACAATATTAATTAATATTCAGAATAAATTCAGTCTTTCTTAAAGACTTGAAGATCCAGGCACTGATTTTAAGTATTTTTAATGTGTATTAATTCATTGAACCTTACAACCCTTCCACTGGGGAGTGAAGGAATGTGGGGGACAAAGGGCAGGCAGCATAGTTCCAGGGAGCAGGGTCCTGAATTCTTAGCCACAGTGTCATTCCACACAGATCTACATTAGTGTGTTTACAGTCAGAGCACAGGCACCCCATGTACAGAAAAGGTACAGAGGTATTACAAGATAAATTAAATTCTATAAATCCCTGTCATCTGATGAAAGACTTTTATTCGTTGAGGACAAAATGTAAGAGGTAGAATGAGAGAGCCGTGACTTGTCAAGGTGATTGCCAATAATCCTGATAAAGAGTGATATCCTACACTCCTTAAGGAAGTAAAAAACAAGCAGTCACCGATGAATCACTCTACTGTGTGTGGAATTTCTGACCAAACCTTGACAGCTGTCCTGTGACAGGGACTATTGAACTCAAGTCATTCTGATGCTTTCTTCTTGCACTATAAGTACACACATTTTATTACCAAAGTGGAAACTAGTGACAGTTTCTCCTTCTTAGAAATCTTTCAATGAGTGCATTTTACTTGAAATTTCAAATACATGAGTTATATTTCTTCTTCTGAGCTAGTATTCCATATCTGTAAAATAAAATAAAAGTTAAACTCTCAATCTCATTAAGACATTAGCATGGTTTTGAGTTGTAATAATTCTGTCTTTATAAGTGAAAAGTATAGCATTAAATAAAAATAATTTCTTACATTTCTGGACATAAAGGATGCTAGAACTCCTGAGATATCATTAAGAATTTAGAGGAAATACTTTTCTTGGAAAAATCAAGACAATACTTATTTCACTCAGTTTAGTAATATAGCCTCAGATAAATTTATTAGGGGAAACACATGTACTTTAGTTTGAAATTAGAATATAGTGATTTAAGATAATTTTGCTATTAGTATTCAAGGTCAAAAATATTATCAGGACTGGAGAGAAAGAAGATTTAATAAACCTGCCAAAAATACAAACTTTACCATGAAAAGTTACTTATCACTAATTGGTTTGAAATATGGAGACATTAAGCATATGTTTAGTAGTGCTTAATATCAAAAACTTGCATGCAATCTGTTCATATGAATTGTCTATTAAAGACTTTGGGGGTGATTATGTGTGTTTAATGAGCACTGAATTTAAGGGAGTTTTGCTCAGCATGAAAAGTACATAGGTCAGAAAGTCTAACTGATGAGAAGTGGAAACATTTGGTCAGAAGTTCAATATGAGGGATGGAGTCATTTTCAACTCAGTTTGATCTCTTCAGTCCGGCTCTTCCATCTGTGGGGTTCTGGAGAGTGTGTCAATATATCTCTGTATTACAAAAGACTGTTATGGCCACAATGAAATGAAAATGGACTAGAAGAGTCCATTATTATGTATAAAATGAGTGAAATGAAAAGAAACTGATTACTTTTTCTCCCTATAAAATTCTCTCCTCACCTCTGCATGAATATATTTTAAGTAGCTTGTTTTTGTATTTCTATCAATACCTTCTTAAACAAACATAAATAAATTAGAATCAAAGTATGAGAAAAAGAAAACTAAATTTGAGTTTTGATTGTACTATTTAGTGACTGAATGATTTTGGGTGAGTTGCTTAAACTGCAAATTCCTCAACTGAAACTATTTAATCTATGAGGTTCATTCCAAGTTTCAAATTTTATAATCATGCTCTTTGAGATCGGTGACAGTTTCATTTATGTGAATTTATTATTTTTTCAAGATTGAAGGCTGTGTGTCTAGACCTAGTCAGGAAAGCAGAAATGACATTCGGCATTTTTAACAAAGGATATTTAATACAGAGACTAACAAGGGTACTCCATGAAGATCTTGCCACCAACTAGATAACAGGAAAGACATGCCTTCTCTCCTCATACCCCCTGGTTTCCCTCTAGGATCCCCTTTGACTGTATAAAGCCTGCTGTCAAGAGGATATGGGAAATGGAGTTTGCAATGATAAAGCACAGTCTCACAGAACATAGTAGGATATGGTCAATGCTGACAAAAAAACTGGGTAAATTTGCATAGGAAGAGAAGGACATGCCACTTTTTCAATGAGTCTACTTAACAATTAATGCTCTGAACATTGGGCCCTCAATTATTTAATACCCTGTGTGAAAACGATGAAGTAAATATGACAAATTAGCTAATGAGAGGAACAAAGAACTCTGCCAAAAATTGGTTCATGGGATTCATAATATACTGCAACATTTTATGCTAATGTGAACTTTTCTGTCAATATAAGCCTGATAAATCAAATACATACAAGAATAAAATTATCTTTCACTAAAAATGGAAATAAAATGCTAGAAAGGACTGTAAACTATAAAAAAATGCTTGAAATATATATTTTATCTATATATTGTATTGAGGAGCATAGTTTGTGGAAAATTATTGGATTCTAATAATTTTTGATTGAAATTAAATTATTAATACTGGACTAAATGATTGCCTCATGACATCAGTATTGGGCCCCCATGGATTAATTTGAACAAAAAAAGTTTTTATTTTGGAGCTGATAAACATCCATCTGAGTCTACATAGGAATTACATTGTCTCATACTACCTAACCCTTCATTGCATAGCACTAATGCTGCTGCTGATTTATTGCTTTTCAATTTTTTAACAAAGTTCTTTAACTCTTTCTATGAAACATTGCCAAATATCTGATATCCCAGCTTTTGTCCTCTTTATTTACTTGGACATAAATATTTATACTACATTTGTCATGTTTAAACAGCAAATTTTTAGTATGACAAAAAATTGTATGTACAAATAAAGTGTATGAATTTTTTTAAAAGTGCAACTTGAAGTGTAGGTGAAAGCATCACGCCCTATGTGCTCCGCTCTCATTTGCCCAAGGCAGCTCTAGACCTCTCTCTGCTGCCTGAGGCTATGAGTCTGCCCTACACAGCACTCTCTCATGTTATGGAGTATAGATTATTGGTACAATTGTTGAAGATGCAATAGCAACTAGGGGTTTTTAAAACTGTGAATCTGCAGTGAGACTAATTTAGAGGTTATTAATTCTGCCCATATTATTTCTGGAGATTAACTTGCATTCTGGTGACCATTCAGTCTATGCTCAGTAGTGCACCAGTCAGTAAAGTAAGATAGCGATCCTACTAGACACATTCAAGATGATCCACAGTTCAATTATACACATTCTCATAATGATTTAGTTACAACTGCCATGCTATCTACTCTTTTCTCTTGATTTTAACGTATAAATTGTTTGCTTTTTACTTAAGATTAAATAAATATTTTAAATTATTTTATTGTAGTTGAGGTCAATTCTGCTTGTTGTGTCAGGAGAAGTATGTATAGAGATATTTTTCAAACATAAATCACTCCCTTTGGCTCCTCTAAAACTAGAATTTTATGGTATTTATTCTCTCAACTAAGAATGGGAATTTTCCCATTTTGAATTTAAACAGTGATCGTTTGAAGATGAATAATGTCTGTATACTTCAGAGAATATGCAAGCTCACTAAGTCTGTCTACATGCATAAAGGTCTCTTTTTTAAAAGAACTCCTCTTGATAAGAGCAAAGTGCAGGCAAGTACACTTGACCTAAAAAAGTCAAAAGGAAAGGCCATTCGGAGGTCAGCATTGTCTTACTTAGATGGACTTCCAGCTCAGACCCTTTTATACTTAGGTCTGAGGAATATAAGTTCTGAGAGAAATTTCAGGTAACATTTCATAAAAATCTTTGTGAGATACTATTATACAAGGATGCATCCTGTGGAGGCCAGTGGGGCAGACCTGACATTAAGGGAAGTTATAGAATTTCCTCAGCAAATGCACTGTAGTTTTGCTGTCTTGAAGTCTCAGGGACAAGGATTATGACAAATACCAGGAAGTTGCACAGATAAATAACATGTTCTCTTCAAGAGCTTACAATATAATAAGTACAGAGTTTATAATGCTAGAGTTCCAAATGATCAATATGCCTATAATTATGTATAAGAAAGTGCTGTGAGAAAGTGAATATACAGCAAGAATGCATTTATTAATTTACTTAGTGGAAAGTTGTGCAGTTGTCTCAGTTAACCATTGAGAAGGAAGCTAATTGATTTCCAGCTTGCACGATGGGTAATATTCTGAGAGAGATGAAGAAGGCAGAGGACATAGCATGAGCAAGGGCATGGAGATTAGAAACTACAGTGAAAGTTAGGAAGGGACAGGCATATGACATATTGGTAGAAGCAGTGCATGAAGTTTCTGGGATTCCAGTAGCAAAAATATCCTTCCACCTACTGATAGAAATATTGCAAAAGAATTTTGAAGGGAAGGGTGACAGGACAGAGAGATGACCTGTTATATAGATAAATTCTCATCTGCCGGTTCTCATCAACTATTCATCTATCTACTGCAGAGAATTGAGAGCTTTTGTGAGCTCCTCAGAGAGAGTACAGAGACAGCAATCATGCAATAGGATAATTCAGTGCTACTGAGAGCTGCTTTGCATTCCCCAGTAATTCTGTAGCATTCAAAATGGAAGAGACAGCAATGCTTATTTTCCTGACTCTCTTAGAGTCTCTCATATGTTCATAGTGAATGTCATCTTCTAGAGAGAAAAGCAGAGTAATAAGTAATTTCTAGAGAGGGAAAGAGACTAGCAGTCTTGACGCAGGAGGCTTGGGGTTGAAAAGGGCTGCAGAGCATCCAAGCACCAAAATGGAACAAGGCAGGTGCTGCTCTTGGGCTTATTCCCTCTCCCATACCTTGAGTTTTCCATGTTCCTCAAGCTTACTTGATAAACCTTGTCTAAACAGCTTTCTCCTATTCAGGCAATTTATTTGGTGTCTCAATTCTTGACTCTTTTCCAAATTCCAACACTCCTTGCCTTAATCAATGACTATCCTTCATAAGTCTCAATCACTTCTCTAACTTGGGAAATAGTAATGAAACAGCTAATAAGCTCTTCTAGTGTCAATTACTAGGAATTTCCAGGAATATATTGAAGAAAAGGACCAGGAATATAAATGAATTTTGGTGAGGAAAGCATATTAACATAGAAGGGACTTTTGTTTATATTATTATACTAAGAATAATTAGTCTGCCATATTTTTTATATACAGTGTTCTCCTGCTTATTCATTTTGATGCATTTCAGTTATTCCTCCTGAAAAGTATTAAGATAAAATGGACAATCAAAGAAGGGGAGTTCAAACTGATTCAGTTCAAGAAGTGTATCTTTGACTTGTAGCTCGATATTAAGAATTTATTACTCATAGTCTTATGTAGTCTACACAGTAATTGTTGGATAATTCTCTCAGCATTATGCTGTAAGTTTCCAAACCAGAATTTGTTTCCATTCCTAGCCATGATTTCCCCATGATGCAATAATTACACAAATAACAATAAACTATCTCATGGAGGAAAGATACAAAGGAGGAAGATAAAGAATGAATGAAGGAGGGAAGATTGGAAGGGGAAAAAAGGAAAGGGAAAAAAAAAAGATAGGTCAAGATGAGAAAAGGGAAGAGAATTAAGGGTGACAGGCTCTAATGGTCCTGCTCCTTAGAAAAACAATCGTAGGTCAGCTGCAGGACAACGGAAGACCAGTATCAAGAATTTAACTCAGTACATCTTTTGTGAGTGATTGGACATACATCTAACATACAGTGGACACTATTCTGGGTTGCTGATGAAACTTTATCTAAAGTGTCTGTGAACAGAAGAAAATTGGGCAGAATGTTGAATGGAAATTAAAGAGAAAACAGATCTGCTGTAAGAATCAAACAACAGGGGCAAATCATCATGGCATTCTAAAATAATATATGTCATATACTAATTAATCACTTGATGTGTATTTCACACAGATTTTCCTGCCTATATATGTAGGGACTGCTTTCTTTATTGAGCATCTGTGTCTCAGAAAGAGAAGGTGGTTTGTTGCTATGACACAGCACCTATGTAGTGTCCCTGTTTTGTATCTATCACAGATCTTTTTTATACTCATCTTACAAATGACAAAACTCATATCAAACTTACAGATATTACTTATAGTATTCTTCAGTAAACTTCAGAAGTCATGATCTGTATGCACTGAACTATTATCTATGCTACCTCCCAAGTAGTATCTCCTGCTGCCTCTTCCAGGCTAAGATTAAGTAGCTGTAGCTCTATGCATGTGGGGTCAGGTCAGAGCTCAGGAGAGCCAACAGAATGAATTACTCATATTTAAGTCTCAGCTATTTTCACCCTGAGAAAATTCAACAGGGCTATTCTAAGACCTTGATGGCTTGTGTCTCCACCTGTTTAATACTAAGAAAGACTGCAATGCCAAAAGCAATGATTTCTGCTGTGTGACCTGTTTCACCTCCCTTTGTCTAATTCTTAAAAACAGTTCCTCCAAAGGATGCAAAGAGTAAGCAATTTTGTATGGCTTCTCTAAGGTTTAATTTTTGTAGGGGACAGTTAAAGCTTAACTCTTGTTTTCTATTTTACTTTGATGGGCTCTACCAGGGGAATCTTAGATCATGTATCTGTTGACCTTACCGTGATCAACAGAAGTAGTGTTTACAACATTTTCAAAACTTTTTAATGTGAAATAGTTTAAGATTTATGAAGAGTTGCAAAGATAATACAGAGAAGTCTTATATTCCTATTACTTCTCCTAATGCTAGTAATTTTAAATCCTGTTAAATTTATCAAAATTAACAAATTAGCATTGATGAAAACAATATTAACAAAACTACAGGATATATTCAAACTTCATACGTTTTTCCACTAATATACATTTTTTTTTCTTCTAGGATTTAACCCAGGACATTGATTTGCATTTAATCATCATGTCTCCATAGTCTCTTCCAATACATGACAGTTTTCCAATCCTCCCTTGGTGATTGTGAGCTTGACACTTCCATAGAACATGAGTCAGATATTTTGCAGCATGTCATGCAATTTGGTTTTGTCTGTTATTTGTTCATGATTAGACTCAGATTTTATAATTTTGAAAAGAGGAGAACAGATACATTTTGCCCTTCTCATTGAATTCTGACATTGAATATGTGGTATCAACAAGAATTACTCTTGCTGAGGTCAACTTTGTTTATTTGGTGGTTTTGGACTACTATTCTCTTTTCTTATGTTTAGAAGTAATTCAGAATAGCCAGCTTACAGTCAAAAGAAAAGGAATTGAGCTCTACATCTTGGAGGGAGAACTATCAAAGAAATCAGGGTCATGTCTTAAAACCACTATGGTGACTAAAATATATTCTGGGGAAAAGAGTCTGAGGTTATACTATTTTCCTGTTTCCTTTTAGAGCTTTACCTATTCATTTTAGTATCACCTATGGGTCTGTAGCAACTATAACTGTAGTATTCTGATATTGATCTTCTATTTCCCTTTTTCATTCAGTATTGGGAGTTTTAGGAGAATTATCGGGCTCTTCTCCCCAATTTATTAATTTATTCATTTATCTAATGATAACCATATCATTGTTTATTTATCCATATAATCTTATTGTATTCTTTGTGTTATAATTCAATACTATATTTTAAAATATATCTTATTATTTGATTGCTCTGTAACTTTTAAGGTGAATATATATAGACCAATATCTTGCTACTAAATTCCATGAATCAGCCACATGTGGCAACAGCTCAGAAGGGAAATTTCAGGAGAAAAGAAAGGATGGGTTCAGGAAACCAAGAGAAAACCTGGAAGTCTATGTGTAGTTCAGGGGTCTTGCTGCAAACCAGTTTGTCACAAAATGCTTGACAATTTCTAATGGACAGCTCCTTAAATGCAGCAATTTTGAAGCAAAGTCATCACTATTTCCACCCTCACAGATACATGCATTTAATACAGAAAGTCAATGGGTCTTTTTTCTCTCACCATCTGCACTTTTCAACTTCCCCACCATCTCCCTTAATCATGTGTTCACAGGATTATTGACATGTTCCCAGTTAAAGGATATTGAAACAGCATCTTATTAATGCTATATAAAATCATATTAGTCAAGGCAATGTGAAATACCTCTAGAAGAAAGGTGAGTTACAGCACCCAAAATATTCATTGACAAATCATCCAATTGAATATAATAAAGGAAAAACCTGTAAGGCCGAGTCTTTTCTCAAACAATCTGGAGCAAATTTCTACTACAGATGCTCACTAATTTTCAATGCCACCTGTCTTTGTACACCAAGCAACAATCTAAGAACCTGGTAAAGAGAAAAGATTTAATTAATGCTTGCTGGAAATGAGGATTGAAAATGTGAATAAATGATTTAATCTAAGTTCTCAAAGTCATGGGTGAACACGTGTCATGACAAAACAGAGAAAATTCTCTACAGGTACAGTGTGGCAGGATCTGTTCAAACCTGTGCCATCTTCAATCCCCTCTCATCAAATTTTGTGTGACTCAAGTTACAGAAGAAGTTGGCAGCACATTGGCAGCTCAGTCTCGGAACCTCTTTGAAAAAATTCTCTACAAGTCTAGGGAGTCTGTTCTGGAAGTTTCCAGTGTTCCAGAACTGTTTCCAGCTCCTACCAAATGCAGTTGAATTAAGTTTTCAAGCAATCTGATTGCTTGATTAAATTATTCGTAGGAAGGTGTTAATTTGAAAAGATGAGCTTGTCAAAAGATGTGACTTAATTGGAAGTGTATATTTGGAGATATTTTTGAACTGTATGGCTATTTATATAAATTCAGTATATAAAACCTTATCTTCTTTCTTTCAGGTTATCTCCATCCAGCAGTACTGTGGCAAGGGTAGTGGTAAGTAGGTCCTAAAATTTTATTAGGATATTGTTGTTTTATTATGGTTATTAAAAATATTTTATACCCTAGTGGTTATGACTTGAGAAAGGTTGGATTAAAAATGATAAACATAGGGGTTAGGATTGTAGCTCAGTAGTAGCACACTTGCCTGGCATGTGTGAGGCACTGGGTTTGATCCTCAGCACCACATAAAAATAAATAAATAAAACAAAGGTATTGTGTCCATCTACAACTAACAAAAAAAAAAAAAAAAAAAAACAACAAAAAAAAACTAAATCATAAACTTTAAAAAAAAATGATAGACTTAATGTGTCTAAGTGAAATTAGGTCCAGAAAGGCAAATACTGCAAAAACTCATGTGGAAGCTGAAATGTTAATCTCATAGAAATAGAGAAATGTGGTTACCAGAATCTCAGAAGGTTGTGGTATTGCTGAAAGCGGTCCTGCTCTTCAAAGTCTACATTCCAAGGGTGTCCTGACAGGGGGTCGCAAGGCGCCTGATGGTGGGTTAACATTCACTTGTTAATTTGGGAGATATTCACTTCCTAGATCCTCTGGCAGATATCTCCTTCCTGTGGAGCACAGATAATTCAGGGTACAATAGGAAAACCCTGCCTCCAGGTTAGGGAGCAGGAGGGGGAGAAAGGGAAAAGGAAAACTTGTCCCTTTTAAAAATAAATCTCAAGTGCTACATTCAAAAGTTGAAGTGGACCATTGTTATAGTGGGGCACAGAGATGGAGAATGGTTACTAGGAACAGGGTACAGTGTATAGGAGGTACAACTTCTAATGCCCTACAGCACAATACATAACTGGCAACATTCATTTTATGTTTCAAAATAGCTAGTAGACAGGATTGTAAATATTCCAACACAAAGAAATGATAATTGAGGTGATGGATGTTCCAATTACTTGATATGATCACTACACATTGTATATATGCATTGAAATATAATTCTGTACCCCATAAATATATATGACTAGTATGTGTCAATTAAAAATAAGCAAAGAATAAAAATTGATAGATACACCATGAAGATGTGCTAAGTGAGTAATTATTGTGATTTGTTGAAGGACAAGTTTTATGAATAGGGCTAAGAGGACAGTGGAAGTTACCTAACTAGAGGAAACAACCTGGTTGATCAGAGGGCCTAGGTACAATTGAGAGTATAGAAGGACTCAGGAAGGATGATGTCTAAGTGGGCTCCTCTAAGCCAAAAGTCAATTTTATGAACACCCAAAGCAGACATATTCTCTTATGGACACCCGAAGCAGACATATCTAAATAAAAATATTTAGTTATTTGGTTTTTGTTTTTGCACAAACATATATGCATGTGTGCCCCTAAAGAGAAACCCATAAACACAAATCACACGTGTGGATTGCTCTCAACTTGATAGATTAGAAAACACCCCTTTGATATGTATAAAAAGTAAACACAACAATTTATCATTCTACTTGCATAATATAATTTTTATGCTGTTTGAGCATACTGATACCCCTACTCAATGTAAAGGGGAATTTGGCTATAACGCAACAGGGGAATTGTATTCAATTCTTCACTATAGTAGAAATCCTCAGAAATATATAGGGGAAGAAAAACTGAACCTGAAAAATTATTGTCAGAGTCCAAGATTATTCTTTCATCTCTTAGAAACTTAAAAGGGAAAAAATTTTTCTCTTTCTATGAGGAAAAAAAAAATTATTCTTCCAAGTAAGCTCTTGGGAAGCTACCAGATCCTTTATGATCCTGAAAAATCTCAAAATCAACAATTGGGAAATTAATTTAAAATTCCAACATGCAGGAGTTAAGCAGAGAGAGTAATAAGTTTATTTTTCTACATGATCAGTATTAAATATTGACACATCATTGAAAATTTAGATATTCTGATGTCCTTTCCTGGCTTAGAGGATGAAAGCATGCACAGATACAAAAATGAATGCAGACAGTAAACACCCTGGAGAGACAGGTGATATTGAAAGTTATGATAGTTAAAGGCATGTGCTTATGGTTTTGTTGCAAAGATTTGATTGTGGAGTAGGAACAGATTCAAGGAGAGCCCTATGAGGGAAGGAGAAGAACAAGGTATAGTGATCAGGAAGGGAATTGTTAGTGAAATAATCACATATAGAGGAACCTGATACTGTAGCAGTCAACATTATAATTTAAAAGTGTTAATAGTCAGAGATCATAGTGTAAGTCAGTGAAATTAAGTGTTCAAACAAGTTAGTTAAAATGATTCCACCTGTGATTGAGAAATTAACAATTTAGACTCTTCCTTTTTTTTTTTTTTTTTTGGTACCAGGGATTGAACCCAGGAGTGCTTAAACACAGAGCCACATCCCCAGTCCTTTTTTTGTACTTTTATTTAGATACAGAGTCTCACTGAATTGCTTTAGGGTCTCACTAAATTGCTGAGGCTGGCTTTGAATTTGTGATCCTCTTGCCTCAGTCTCTTGAGCTATATGTACCACCTTGCCTGGCTAGATTTTTTTTTTTAAAGCACATATGAATTTCCTTCATTAGTTTACTTCATTTGTAAGGCTCAGATAACAAGGCTATTATCTCAGAAAATGAAAATACGTGTAAATTCAGTTTCGAAAGTGAATAAAGCATACTACTAAAATCCTAGTCATATTGAAGTATTAGTGAAGTATATCTCTTTCCATATTTGGATGGAAAACATACTGAAGTAAAAATATTATATATATGCCTGTGTATGTATGTACACACACACATACATTAGTATAAGTTGCATTTGTCATGTATGTGTGTGTATTGGATGCAGCTTATACTGATGTATTTTTATCATTTATTAAGTTACTAAAATGTTTTATTAATGTTTGCCTTTATAAAAATTTAGATCTCAGAATGTAAGTGATTTTGCTAATTTAAAATTCAAAACCAGGCATGTTCCAATCCAAGTTAAAATGAAAACCATCAGTGGTTGAAGATAGGGAACAATCAGTGCTGGTTAAACTCAAAAAGAGAATGGAAAGTGCAAGGAGAAAGACTATTTCTAGGTGAACCTATTCACAGGAGGTCTTCAGGAGCTATTACAGTATCATTCAATGCCAAAATGTCTTTGCTGTGCTGACCCACAGGTCATTTTATTATCTGATTCCAAGAGTTGTAACCATCCATATGCTGTTTGCTGGAAGGCACTAGAGGGCAAATTGCATTGTAGACAATGAGGAGTCAAGATCTGACACTGGAATAAACAGCAGTGCATTTGTTAAAAAATATCCTCCAAGGTTACACGATAAGTTTAATGTTACTGCCATTAAATGTTAACTTCAGTCAGCCACAGATTCTAAACAAGGCATAAATATTGGGTAAGATATAGTACAGTCCTACATAATTCCCACTACAGTAAATATAATTCTTGAGTCACTTATCATCCCAGGTTGGTTTGCCCTTAACTCACATAGCCTACACATATATTGCCTCAGTAAAAAGAGGAGTTGTGGTTGATTATTTTCTCATAAGTAGAATTATTTTGGGGGGAAGGAACTTATTTAAAAGTGAGTGATAATTGAGCAAAGTAATATCAAGAATTTGTGATACGAGAGTGCTAAAGTCCACAAAATACATCTGAAACATAAACATAGCATAAACACATAGACAAAAACCAAATAGAGGGTATTTTGGATGCATGAAGACTTATATTCTTTCTGCCCTATAACCAAGAAAATAGACTTCCATTGTCAGAAAAAGAGAAACTAGTGCTAATGAAAGTTTGCCTCCAAGAGAGAATAATGACATTTTATCCCTTTGGACACTCTCTAAATACTTAGTTACCTGGACAGTAGGAGACCAATTCATATTGCCACAGCTGTGGCCAGTACTATGTGCTTCCTTCTGCCTGCAGCCCAGCAACTCACTGAACTTATGCAGCTGATTTTCTTTTGATACAACAAAACAACAAAAGACTAGCTGAACTGATGCAGGAGCTATTATACAGAAATCATTTTCAGTGGTTGTTGTCCACAAATGCACTCACATACCCAAACTAAAAATTAAAAAAAATAATTTTATTTGGAAACCATTTGTTTTACAAAGCCAGAAACAGGGAAATCTGTGTGACATATTTCACAAAGAGTTTTTGCCTAATTTCCATTCCTAGACTGAACCCCAGTCATCAGATGGTGAATGACAATACTGATCAATTATGTCATTTACTGATTAAGATGATCTTCTAGCATCCTGGACAAATGCTACATCAAGTTTCTTTTACCTCCAACATACAAATTCCTTAGAGAGTGTATAAATATCTGTTCTTGCCAATTGATAATGACAGGGATTGAATTTTAAGAGATCAGAGTAAATGTGGGTAACTGTTTCTACACCAAGCAGCAAAGAATTAAAATCCAGTTTCCTGGTTTATAACAGCTAACTCTGTCTTTTAGGGCAATATAAGTTTTGACTATATTGGGGAGATCCAGTACAGTTCCAGGATTAGAGAAACAGGGTCAAAACCTGAGAGTAGCAACTGTACGTCTTAAATAATGGCCAAAAGCACTGATGGTTCGTTTTAGTCCCCCATTATGAAAATCAGCTTAACTGTTAAAGTTGACTTCATATTGGAACTGCAGGGAAGCTTTTTTTAAAATGGGGGTATACATTATTAGACTCTAAGGATAGAACATTGATATTTAAAATCAAAATATTTTTAAAAACCCCATCAATTCAAAGATAAACCTACTCCATAGATAGGATCAAGAGCCACTGGATTAACATGGACAAGTGTTTGGGAGATTACTTTTTAAGGGTAAAAATATCAATTCCATGGTCATATTTATGCTGCTCACCTTAGTTTTATTTGAATAGTACACTTCTTTTCTGTGGTAATGTTCATCTCATTTATAAATATTAAAGGCCATTCTATTGAGTCTCAAAGAAAAGTGAGGAACAGATTTTTGAAAAATGGAGGAAAGGTTATACTTGTTACAAAGTGGCAAAGAACTTGATTCAATTTATTCCTAGTATTTTGTGCAAGGTAAACTAGTAAATTATGAGCTTAGTTATTTAGATAAGCTGATTTCTATTCAAGGAGTGTAAGAAACAGTTGGGTGTCTCCTTGGTGTTTAGAGTAAATGTGAAAGGATAAATTAAATTGAAGCATTATTAAGATAAAAGGAACTAGAATTTAAAGATTTGAAAACTTATAAGCTTATCCCTATTTCAATAAAATAAAGAGATAATACTAAGGGTGTTTTTGCACAATCTCTCCTTAAGGAGAATATCTCTGTTGTTGACCAGTTGTTTTAGGAGAAGCCAGGAATATAGATGAGAGTATACCAGCAGAGATGCTGCCAATTTGAAACTAAGCAGCAGAATACTGCCAGTTTGGACCAAAGGGACAAACTGGATTATAGAGCTATCTGTTGTATATACTGTTTATTTTTTAAGAAAAGGCAAGATTGACACTGAAGTTGATTTAGAGGTCATCAGGGTGTTTACTCTTACAGCAGGCTCTGGAGGACAGGCTGCTTGCACTTTGGTTTCAAAAAGGTTGAGCCATCATTGTGGTTCCGACAGGTCAGGATACTGTCACCTGTAGTGTTGGGGTGGAACTCCAGGCCAGCAGAAATTATGGAGCAGCAGCATCACCCAGTGGTCCAGAAGTTGAGGTATTGACTCCCAAATTATTATCAAGTCTTCACGTCTACTAGAAGTTGCTTTGGAGGTCTTGGACGTGCTTGGAAACCTCTCCCCTTTTTTCCTCTTGGTGCTTTCCTTCATGTCTTAGATGCAAATCCCTTGTCTAGTTCTGCAATTCAAAAAGAAGAGGAATTGCCCCAGGGTGAGTCGTACTTTGAGTTTCTTCAAAATCTGACTTAAATGAGACTTTGTACTTTAGACTTTGGGGTAGACACTGAAATGAGTTAAGAATTTGGAGACCGACCAGATGAAATGAACATATTTTACATTTTAAAGAAAAGACACGAATTCAGGGAGGCCAGTATAACGTGTATGGGTTGAATATTTGCTCCTCTGACCAAATTTTTATACTTTAGCATTAATCCTTGTATGTATAATTGGAGATGGGACTTCTAAGGAAGTAACCGATTAAATGAGGTCAAAAGGGATGTGTTGTCTCTAAGATTAAGTACTTTATAAGAAGTGAACCCAGATATGGCTACCCCATTCCTTTTTCTCTCCTTGAGAGTACTCAGAAAAAAGGCCAGGCGATGACAAAGCACTTGTCTACAAAGAAGATAGAAAACCCTCACCAGAAACCACTCCCTGAAGACCCACATATGGGATTTTCAGTCTCTAGAAATGTGAGAAATAAATTTCTGTTTGTTAAGTCAACTATTCTGTGGAATTTTGTTTTGGCAGTCTGAACAGACTAACTGTGTTCATTGAATGAAAGAAGGTTAAAACTAAACCTATACAAGAGTTATAAGCATAATCAAGTCTATATAATATTATTTTAAATGACTTGGACAGAGCCCATGTCTCAAAATTTCTTAGGTGCTTTATTGCCTAAGTGACTAAAATTCCACGATGAATTATCTTTTTTTTTTTTTTTTATTGTAAACAAATGGGATACATGTTGTTTCTCTGTTTGTACATGGCGTAAAGGCATACCATTTGTGTAATCATAAATTTACATAGAGCAATGTTGTTTGATTCATTCTATTATTTTTAATTATCTTATTTGGGTTTATTTTCTTCCTTTCCTTTAACCAAATACTTCAGAGATAAAGTCAGGTCTCTATTTCTTCCAGGTGAGGAGTTGGGAAGGCTATTCTGAGAGCTTGGAAAAGAACAGATAAATTGTGTTTGAAACTAATTAAAGAAACTTCCACCCATTTTACTACTTGCTTCTCTTACCCTGGAGAGTGGCACTCTGACAAATGAAGATCTGGAGCATTTTTAATTTTCTATTTGCCTTTGTGCTACAACTTACTCTACTGTCAATAGTTTTGTATGTGACATAACTGCATTGTGAAGTGATAACTCAAGCTGGCCTTCAGAAATGCAATTACACAGCTGCATGTCCACAAAGATTAATATACTCCTGTATTACCAATGCAAACACACACAAACACACACACACATATACACACTTCTTCACCACACCACCACCATAAACCTTGCGTATACACTAATAGCAATGACTTTGAATGCCTCTTCAAAGTATGTTTTTTAAAGAAAATTGATGACCCAAATTATTTACTCCCTAACATATTAATAATTCAGCTTTACCCAGAATAAAAATAATTTTGATAAATACTTATAAAATAGCAACTTTCTGTTTCCAGGATCTGACATCATACCATCTGTTTATTTCTTTTGGGAAAAATAGATATAATCTATTTCAAACTGGATTGATAAAATGTAAAAGCCAATATATCATGAGTGCTATTGATAGATTGTTACATAGAATCTACATGAATATACTGAAAGAATAACAAAATCTAGGGATGAGAGGAAGCTTATAATTCAGTCAGAATCCAAAGTAGAAGATTATTGAGTTTAAAAAAGCTATACAAATAATTTCTGTAAACTTTCATATTAAAATGATAAGTCATTTGGAAAGGGAATAATCCAAATGTGAATGTACCCATGTTACCATAAAAACAATCTGGAAAATCTCTTTAGAGGTTATAAATTATTTCATTTAAAAAATGTTAATCTTATAATAAATTCAAGTACATCAAATTCATCTTTTTCATTTTATAGATACTTTTCTAATTCCCACTGTATACTATTCTGAGCAACTCGGCAAATTCTGGTCCTCTGGTGCCAGGTATAAAACACATTCAAGCCCTACTCCTTCGCCTTGTAGAAGGTGCCATTTTAACATGCATTGTTCTAAAGGCATGGAGGAAAGTGAAAGGAATCATGAGATCTCCCTTTGTGATGTGTTTCTGCATCATTAGAGTAAAAATTTTCCAAAACAAAGAGATGAATTTAGCCCTTGATTGGCAGTTTTTGCAGATGGTGCTTTCATTTTAAAAACGATCTAATCCTAGAGCCCCAAAGGCACTAGTAAATCCATCTTAATATAATATATGACAGACAAAATTCATTTTTTGTTTCTTCTCTTTCAAAAAACATGAAGAAACCTGGCTGAAATACTGTGTGATAATGCTTCATGGACTCACAGTTATTAGCAATATCATCATGAATACAAAATCAGTATAGAATTCAGAGCTGTGAATGAAAATCCTTCTGAATTCCAGGGTAGAAAAGAATCACTCATGAAAATAAATGTAGCCCTGAGACTCAATATTCTGAACTATTTTCATAGCTTTAAGGATTTCTTCTACCACTTTGGAAATAGAAGCACTTATTTTTGTGATGTTAAAATTTTTTGTTATAATTAATTTAACTCAATGGTTCTAAACTACATTTTGTGTAGTACTTCACTTCTCTTTGGTCCCCTATCTTTTGGCCTCCCTATGTTGCACATACTATTCTAAGTTGTAGAGTAGTTATTTTGAGCTTTTTATGCTGAAAACTCTCAAATTGGTAAATATTGAGTTGGAAATATATTGAGATTTCTGTGTTCCCTCTTTGGAGATTCTGATTTAGCAGGAATCTGCATATTGAATTGATCCTTTTCCATCAAATATTTCTAAAGCAAGTGGCTTATTGAGCACCTATTTAGAAATAGCATTGTAGAGGAATCTTCAAGAGAATGACTATTGTTTTTCTTAGGAAATGTACACTGAAGTTTCAGGAAGGGAGAAAGAGAGAAGAAAAGTGGTATAACATCTAAATTATTGGTGAATTCATTTGACTCATATTGAAAATTAATTTGACTCATTTATATATGTACCTTAAGTTTACAATTATATCCCAAATCTAGTAAGTCCCTGTTGGTATCTGTAACCACAATAGTAAAGAGAGTAGAAAAGAATAGTGGAACTCATATAGTATTTTAGAATTAGAGAGTAGAAACTGGATAATGGTTACTATCAGAAGGAAAACAAAGAGGGAAATGTATATTAAAGGTCATGTGTATGCATGAGTGTATGCACACACACATTATGATTTGGATAAGTGTTCCCCAAAGGCCCATAAGTTAAAGACGTCGTCCCCAGTCCATTGCGCTCTTCAGGGGGCTGATGAAATCTTTAGGAGCTTGGGTCTGACGAGAGGTCTTCTGTTCATGCCCTTGAAGGTAGTATTAGGACCCTAGACTATTCTTTTTGCTCTCTTTCACTCAAGCCATGAGTTGAGGGCTTCCTTGACCATATATTCCCACTATCATATACTGCCTCAATGCAGTCCCCCAAACAACAGGCCAGTTAAGCATGGGCTGAAACCTCCAGAACTGTGAACCACAGTAAAATCTTTTATCTTTTTATGTTGATTTTCTCAGGTATTTTGTTATATCAATGAAAAGCTGACTAACACAGTATGTGTGTATGCTTTTGTTCACATTCATATGTATATTTGGGTGTAGAATTATCCTATATAGATTGCACACAAATACATTCATACCTATACAGAATAATGTGATCTTTAAAATTCCATTAGATTTCTACTGTGCCTTTGTCAGGTAAGGAAATAAACTCATCATTTTAAGCTAGCTTTATGCATATTAAATTAATATGTATTCTTAATATCTACCTGTCTTTAATGAATATGTATTTTTTTTTTTTGCAGTGCTGGGGATTGAACCTCGGGCTTTGTGCTTGCAAGGCAAACACTCTACTGACTGAGCTATCTCCCCAGCCCTGTATTCTTAATATCTACATGTCTTAGCCTGTTTAAGCTGCTATAACAAACCACCAAATTTGGTGGACTATAATTTATTTCTGCCAACAGACAATATTTCGTAAGCATGTGTGCCTCATAAAAATTGCTTTCTTGCTGTGTCCTCACATTTTTGGAATGGTAAGCAAGTTTTTATGACTCCCTTTATAAGTCACTAATATCAATCATGAGCATTTCACCTTCATGACCTGGTTACCTCCCACCTCATGTACTAACACTTTGGGAATTATGTCACCCTATATATCTTGGAGGCACACAACATTCATAAGATAGAAAATACCATTTTTGGATTCTGTTCATAGGTTAGCAAAGCAAAGACACTCAAGAAAATAAAAGATACAAGATTTAGAGTGGCAGTAGCTTAGAGAAACTAGATTTCAAGATCTGGTTATAAATGAGCAAGACTAACAATGATTTGCAACTATTGACAGCAATAGCACCAATTTAAAATGTTGACTTTTGTAATAAGCAATTTTATATATTTAATTAATACAATAAAATCATTACCACATCTTGCAATATGTGCTACATGTTAAAAAAAAAAAAAGTAGGATTGTCATAAAACAAATATAAACGCAGAGTGAAAAATGAAGAGAGATTGAATTTGGACCTTGAATAGTAAATAGAATTTGCAATTAGAAGATGGAGGGCAAAATCCACAATATACAGATTATCATTTTTAAAGTAATTTACTATATTTTAGACATGCTTTCTGAAACCTCAGAATAGACAACTGAGGATATTTTGAACTGAAACTGTAAGATTGAGATCTAATTCTGAGAAAATAATTTTTGGATTTAAAATTAACTGTAGGCTTCACTGTTTTGGCCCGGGAGCAAAATAATTTATGGATAATGGTGTCACTGGGCAAACTTTAAGTTTTATAAATATGTAGTTAATAGAGCCCTTGAATTAGAAACCAGCATTGCAGAATAATCTTTGTAAGAATTTCAAATGAAAATGTGAAAGATGTTGGAAAATACTGAGAGGTAATGAAAACTTGGTAAAGTTTTCTTGAAATCAGACTATCATTTGGCAGGGTGTCACCATCTAGTACAAGACAAGACAAAGAAATTAAGTGAGACTGAAGCTTTAGCAAATGTAAGTGAAATATGAGAAAATAATTCAGTTATGTTAGATGGATAAAAACATTATAAATTTTGTTTACCCAAATGAGCATAAATGTCCATATTTTAATAGACAGGCTTAATTACTTTCTGGAAATCGCACTAACTTACTTGATTGTGTATCACAATAATAATAACTCCATTATTGATACTTACCATATGTTAGGCAATGATTTCAGGTCTTTACAGGTTTCACTTTCAAGCGGTATAGCATTCCAAATAAAATAAGTTTATGATCACCATTTTAGACATAAAAATCTGAGATTCATTAAGGTAAATTAATTCATACTGGAGAACATAGCTAGGAGCAGAAGAGCTGGATTTTAACTTCTTAGAGTGACACAGCAATGTCAGTGAGTTGCTGAAGCCTCCTGTTCTAGGGAGTGAAGCACCAAGTGTGCCTCATTGGATCCACCACAGCATTTACTCTGAGGTTCTAGTCCACACACCTGGTCTCATCTATGGTTTCTTACATCAGTATACTCCCACAGAGAAAGAAGACTCCATTACTCATTATGCTGAAAGAATATGAACAATATGGAGGAAATAGGCTGGAATCTCATAAATAAAAACTTCATAAAGTATAACTTAAATGTTATCAACATCAGAACAATTTTAAACAGAGCAAGGCACTTCCTAATTTCCCCTCCCCAAATAATGCCTCCGAAAAGAGAACAAAGTTTTACTTATATCAATGTACAGTAAGATTCTCTCAAGTGCAGAAAAAACTTTTTGAAATGTCTATATTTTTCCATTATTAATAAAAGCCCATCATCATGTGTTGACTAAAATTTCTTTGGGATGTATGTGTGTGTGTGTCTGTCTTCCAATATTTGGTGTGATTGTTAATTTTATGTCAGCTGGAACTGAGTCATTGTACCCAGTCATGTGATCAAAATTAATCTGTAGGTTTCTATGATGATGTTTTTGATATGATTAGCATTTAAATTGGCAGAGTTGAGTAAAGCAGATTACCCTCCAGAATATGGGTGGACTCACCAATTCAGTTGACAAAAGACTGAAGTCCCCAAACAAGAAGGAACCTAGCCCTTTCTGGGTTTCCAGACTCTCTTTGAACTGTGACTCTGTATAGGGTTTGCCAATTGTGGATTCACCAATTCTCCACAATTGCAAACCCAATTTCTTCAAGTAAATCATTCTCTCTCTCTCTCTCTCTCTCTCTCTCTCTCTCTCTCTCTCTCTATCTCTTTCTCCACATAGACACACACACATGAAGCATTGTGATGACTTTAGTCCTTCCATTCTCAAATTACTGTTTATTTCTTTTCTCCTGGAAAAATTATACAATTTCCATGTTTCACTTCATTTTTCCTCCCAGCTTCTTCTGTCATAGCTGTGGGAGAAAAGGTACATGCATGCATTGTTGGTGGGACTGCATTTTAGCACTACCACTTTGGAAAGTAGCTTGGAAATTTCTCAGAAAACTAGGAATGGAACTATCCTAAAACCCAAATATCTCACTCCTTGGTATTCATTCAAAATAACTAAAATCAGCATACTATTGTGATACAGGTACATCAATTGTTATAACAATTCAATTCACAAAAGCTAAGTTATGCAACCATCCCAGGTGCCTGTCAAGAGATGAGTGGATAAAAACAAAAATAGTATATTTACACAACGGAGTTTTACTCAGTTATAAGGAAGAATGAAATGATGGCATTTTCTAGCACATGAATTTAACTGAAGAACGTCAGTTAACCTTACTAAGAAAATCAAGGTCAAATGATATATTTCATATGCAGAAACTAAATCAAAATAATGGGGGGAAAAAAGAGGGGGCAATCCCATGAAAACAGAAGAGAGATCAGTGGAGTAGAGTAAGAGAATTGAGGAGGAAGGAGGAAGGATGAGAAAAGGGAGAAAAGGTGGAATGAAATTGACCAAATTATCCTAGGCACATATGTGAATATATCACAGTAAATTTCACCTAATGTATTTTTATAAAGCACTAAGTTTTAAGAAAACTATAAATAAATACAGGGAAGACCAGTAGATTAGAGGAAAGGGAACAGGAGGAGGGAGGAGGGAAGGGAAAGGGAAGTACTGGGGACTGATTTGGAGCAAATTACATTCCACGCATTTACGATTATGTCAAAATGAGCCCAATATTATGTATGTCTACAAATCACTAATAAATAAAAAATGAACACTTTTCTATTTAACTTCAATAATTTCAAAGAAAATCCATTTACTAATAAACCTTAGGAAATAAAATCTTGTTGAAAATATTCTCCACATTTCCTCTAATGTGGGTATAAAATTATAATAATGTTCTCAAAAAGGTTCCTAAATTAGTTATTAAAGATACTAAATTTATTATACTATGTAGAGGTTAAAAAAGGAAGGAGAGAAAAATGGGTAAATGAAAAAAAAAAAAAAGAGAAAAAATAGACAAGAATAATCCAAAGAAACAAAAATAATAAAAAAAATAGAGGTGTAGGTTGAAGCAGGAGCAGGAAATACAAGAGGGAAAAGAGACTAAGAGGAGCAAGGGTAAACTGAGCTAGGGAAACAAAAAAGAGAACGATTCCAGATCATGCTTTAAAACATTAGAATAAATGCAACCACATGGATTGAGGGCTGCAATATTGAATAATAGAAGAACATCTATCAATTCCATGCAAAAAGTAATATCTGTAAGATCAGACTGATGCTAGAACTATTTATGATTACTCATACCAAGGTGGGGAGATTTATTATTGAGTTTTTCTATTTTAGATTTCATCCAGATTCAGGACCTTTAGAAGATGCCTGCCACTCTTTGGCTTCACCTGTAAATTTCCCTGAATGTGAAAGCAGTGATCACACCAACTGATGGTTGATAAAATCTAGGAGACCTCTCCAATCTTGGTGTGTGCACATACTTCCTAACTTTCTGCTGGGTTACAGGATTGATTCCTAATTGTCTGTAACTTAGCAGCCAGGTTATTCCCTGTCAAGGGTGGAGTCTTTTGTGTCTTCCTGAAGAAAAGCTCTATGTAACCAACTGTTTCATATCAAGAATGGACTCCCCCCTTATATATTTTGGAGTGTGCAGGGTGAGTGTAAGGTAGAGTTATTGTAATCTATTTGATGTGGTGCTGAGTGATCTGTGAGGTTGTAGTGCTGATGGCTTCTCTGTAGTGCACAGGTCACCGGTATCTGGGCACACTGGGTGTTGTCAGGTGTCTATGGGATGTTCCTAAGTTTATAAATGCACTCCTGTTATGTATGCATGAGATTCTTTGCTGACTGGAGTTATCCTCAGTAATTGCCTTCTTTCTGTCTGTTTTGGTTCTCATTCTGAATGAGAATTGAGTTAACTAGCAACTCTGGGACTTGAAGCTGTCGGACCTCCTAGAGGAACCGAGACACAGGAACTACTTGCCTGGTTGCTATGGTTTTCTTGCCAGCTGATGCTTTTAGTCAGCCCAAAGGCCCAATTCTGCATGCCTGGAAGTAAAGCTTCTGCTGGTTATTTGTATTGGGTAGTGGGGGCACAGGATGCAGGGCTCAGGGCTTTTATTGTAAGACCCCCAAAAAGGAGACCCTAACTCTGTCCCACGGATCCACGGCAACCCCAATCAACCGCAGGAGGCGTCACTTGATGCAAACCGCAAGAGGCTTTTATTCCAGCGCGCTGGGACCCAACTTGTGACTCACGCAGGAGTTGAGGAGTTGAGTCCCTAGCAGAAAATCTTACAAGTTTATAAAGGCAGAAACCGCACATCTGGAGGGGTCACGCACGGAAAGGGAAAAGGAGAACAAAGCCACCAGGAAATTCCAAAAGGAGTCTGGGTTTGCTGATAATATACAACATGTTTCACAATGTTTTACAACAGGGCGTAGATTCTGGTCAACAGTTTCTGAGAATCTTATATCCTGGAACAGCTTTAAGGGCTTTGTTCCCATCACTGGGAGGGAGACCTTAGGGAGTTGAGATAAAACAGACAGCTTAAAAAAATGTCCATTCTTTCATTATCAACTGCTGTGGGACACTGAGCTCCTGCTCCCCTCTCTTGGGATTTCTATGTTGTGGTGCTATCTATGCATTTGATGTCTGTCTGTAACTGTGAACCCATGAGCAATGAGCACTGCTCTCTGTGGGAAGTCTGTGGAACAGATGCCTCCACCCTGGCTGCTGGATATCACAAGGGTTTTATCTGACACTGTGATGGAGGTAGAGTGTTGGTTGGCCCACTTTTCCCTGAGCTCCTTTGGAGGCTTGTGAAGAGCACTGAGTTGGGGACAGCCTTCCCTGGGAGTTATCTAAAATTTGATCAGCTCCACCCATTCATTTCTGTGGTCATATGGACAGAAGAGGATTTTGATAAACTTTAGCTAGCAGCAATGCCTTATATACTTTTTACAAATCTCAATACTGATGTTTGCAATCCAATTTAATTTGAGACATTACAGTATCGCCATTTCTATGATGCTTTAATTTTGACAGTGTATTAATCAGGCTCTCTAGAGGAACAGAATCAACAGGAAGTATGATTACAAAAAGGGGATTTATTTGATCGGCTTACATGACCACAAGCTGGATAGTCCATAATGGCCATCTGTAGCTGTAGAGCTGGAAGAACCAACAGATGCTAAGTCCAAGACACACAAGCTCCAGAACAAGAAAGATCAACAGTTCTACCTTAGCTGAGACCAAGGCTTCTGAAAACTACCTGGAGAATCACTGGCAGAGTCCGCTTTGGAAGTGAAGAAGCCAGAGTCCAATATCCTCAGATGATCAAAGCAGCAACCAAGAACCTGTTCAAGGAGAGTTGAGCTTGCACCTGCATTTGCTTCCTTGTTCTTCCAGCTTTTATTCTATCGTATCAGGCAGGTGTTGCTGCCTACACTTAGGGAGGGTCTCTACTTCAGTTTACTATCCCACATTCCAATCATTTCTAGACAGTCCCTCATTGACACACCCAGAAGCCTCTTAATCATTAGCATCTCTTAATACAATAAAGTTGACAATTCAAATTAACCATTACAATCACCAACAGCATGCAAGGATTCCCTTTTTTCCTGATCTTTTCAAATACTTCTCATCTTTTGTCCCTTCATTCTAACAACTATGAAGTAATAGCTCATTGTGGTTTTAGTTTGCATTTTCCTCATGATTACTGTTTGTCATTTGTGATGTCTTCTTTTGAGATATGTGTATCCAGATTCTTTGTCCATTGTTAAAAAAAGGGTATTTGTAGTTATTGTTAAAGATCCATTTTGAGTTGATTTTTGTATATAGTATGAGATAAAGGTGACATTTCATTCTTCTCTATCTGGATACCCAGTTTTCCAACAGTTTTTATTGAAGAACTGTACTGCCTGTATTGGGCATTTGTGTGTGTGTGTGTGTGTGTGTGTGTGTGTGTGTGTGTGTGTGTGTGTGAGTGTTTGAGGGGGATGTCAGAGATCCAGGGATTGAATTCAGGGACACTTGACCCCTGAGCCACATCCCTAGCCCGATTTTGTATTTTATTTAGAGACAGGGTCTCACTGAGTTACTTACCATCTCACTTTTTCTAAGGCTGGCTTTGAACTCAAGATTCTCCTGTCTCAGCTTCCTGAGCCGCTGGAATTACAGTTATATGGTTTTATTTCTGAACTTTCTATTCTTTTTGCTTTTTTTGGTCTATGTTTCTGTTTTACTTCAGTATACCTATTTTGATTTCTACAAATTTGTAGTGTAGTTTTAAATCAGGAAGTGAGATGTCTCTAACTTTGATCTTTATGTTTACTATTATTGAGTACTTGGGTTATTTTTTTGATTTCATACTAATTTTAAAATTATCTTTTCTATATGTTTATAAACTGTCTTCGGAATTTTGATAAGGGTTGCATTGCATATGTAGATCATTTTGGGTAATTTATCATGAAAATGATAAATCTTTCCATTTATTTTTATATTCTCCAATTTCCTTCATCAATATCTGAGTTTTCAGTATACAGATGTATCATCTCTTTGGTTAAATTTATTCAAAATTCTTTTGTTTGTTTAATGATTTTTTTAAATGGGATTGTTTTCATAATTTTCTTTTCAGCTAACAGCAGTGTTTAGAAGATTGATTTTTGTAATTTTTTTTCCTTTAACTTTATTAATTTATCAGATGCATTGGTATATAGGATTATGTCACTAGCAAAGAGAGATAATTTTATTTCTTCCTTAAATATTTGAATATACTTAATTTCTTTAGAAAAGAAAATTTTGTTTTGTTTTGTTTTGTTTTTCCTAATTGGTCTAGCTTGGAGTTCAAGTTCTATGTTTATATGACCTTAATTATGTTGAAAAACATTTCTTTTTTATCTTATTTATTAAGAGTTCTTGCCATGAAAAATGTTAAATTTTATCAAAAGCTTTTTATATGACTATGGAGATGATTGTATGTGGTTGGTCCTTGATACTATTAATATGATGAATCACAGTTATTGATTTGTATGCTGAATCTTCCTTGCTACACAGGGATAAATCTTACTTGATCATGGTCAGTGATCTTTGAAATGTGTTATTGAATTTGGTTTGCTTGCATTCTGTGAAAAATTTTTGCATCAATGTTTACCGGTGTATTTACTGGTAGTTTTCTTTTTTGTAGTATGTTTGTCTGGTTTTGGTATCCAAATAATGCTGGTCTGATAAAATGAAAATATTTGGAAATATCCTTCATTTTAATTTTTTGAATGTGTTTTAGAATTATTGGCATTAATTTTTATGTACATTTTTGGTAGAATTCAGAACTAAAGTCATCTGATACTCTGGGTTTTCTTTGATGGGAGACTTACTTAAGCTTCACTCTCCTTAATTGTTATGGTCTGTTCAGTTATTTTCTTTTTCTTTTTTTTTTTTTATAGGAATAGTGCTGAATTTGAAAAATTTTGGAGTAATATTTACATTTTAACAATGGCAAATCTTCCAATTTGCAATCATGAGATACCTTTCCACTTATTTGTGTTTTCTTTAGTTTTTTCAGCAGTTTTGAACTTTCAGTGTGGAGGTTCTTTTATTTCCTTGGTTATGTTATTTCTGATGTTTTTTCAAGCTATAGTATTGAGGACTGAATTGTAATAATTCTTCTTAAGTTCACATGTTGAAGCTCTAAACCCTAATATGACTGACTATTTTTGGAGACAGAGCCTCTTTATAAAGAGATGAATAAATTCAGATGAATTCATAAAGGGTGGAGTCCTTAACTAACAGGTTAGAATGAAATCCTAATTAGAATAAGTTGTACTTCATGTATGTATAATATGTCAAAATACACTCTACTGTCATGTATATCTAAGAAGACCAAATTTTTAAAAAAGAGAGTGAAAAAAGGGGAAAAAATTAAGTAAATGAAGAAAGAGGAGGAGGAAAAGACCTGAGCTTCCTGAGCTTTCCCTCTCCACTTACATACACTAAGAAAAGACTATGTGAAGACTTTATCTGCAAATGAAAAGAGTTCTTATTAGAAAGAGAATCAGGCAGAAACTTGATCTTAGATTTCAGGTCTCCAGAACTGTCAAATATATATTTTATTTTCTTCAAGCCATTTAGTCTGCAGATGGGATGCAATATATTTTGCTATGGCAGTCTGATTATCCTAGTCTTGTCTTTTCTAAGAAACTTACTTATCAATTTATATATATTTATCTGCTTATGATTTCTCACATCCCACTTGTCCACTGTAGACTTGGAGCTATAGACGTGAGCTGTAGACTTGAAGCTGCTTTAATACACTCACTTCTGTTTTCAGCAGCTTCCAACCAAACATCCAAACTATACTGCTATTTTGTTAGAATCTTGAGACAGAAGAGACAGAAACAAGTCCTTTATGTAGTCCTTACACAAGCAAAAACTAATGTATTCAATATCTACTGTTACCTTCTGTCCTGGGATAAGACCTGGGAATTTGGGAATTTCTTCTTGATTGATCTGTGCTTTGTTGGGTGGAGAAGGAAGTAGGGACAAATTCCAATAAAGTCTTCTATCTCATTCAGGTTATACAGTTGTGTGGATTCTGCAACCCCTTAACTGCTGATGTTCTCACAAGGTATTTTTGTCCCTGTATTGCTGTTGCTATGTTGTCTTCATGGGGGAACAAGGGCCTGGGCTTCCTACTGTGGCATCTAGCTGACATCACTCTGTACAATTTATTTATTGGCATCAATGCTCTCATAACCTCCTATACAAAGCTTGTCAGAAAAATAGTCCCTCAATTTAGGAATTCTTAGCCTAATCCATTATTCTTGAAGACAATCTTTATTTCATATTAGATCCTTGATCCTTTTATTTCATAAGAGTCTTCCAAATCTTATCCTACTGTCTTCTCGCATTAAATATTTCTCTAGAGAAAAGGGCACTACATTAATTTTTCTTCATAAATAGTTCACTTTTCCTATTTACCTAAATAATATTATCCTTAACTTTATACTATTTGAGTTAATTAGTAAAAATATTAAAAATATGTACTTTCAATACTTACTGTCAAGATTTATTTTTTAATATCAGGAAACTTGCTCTGAATTATTTGAGCTTTTTTATGGTTTTTTTTTTTTTTTTTTTTTTTTTTTTTTTTTCCCCAGAAGAAGAGCCATAGCTATAGACTTGGATGCTAGTGCTTTATTTGCAGGGTGATCCAGAAAGCACAGGCAAGGGAGTGAAGAAGATAAATTTATGAATTGAGAAAGAACAATAAAGTGTGTGTTAATAAGTACTGTACCGTTGTTGGAAATTGGGGCTCAGTTATATGGGAACTCTCAAAAGAATCATAAAGAATGGAAGGTTGGGTGGACTGGCAAGTTTATCCATCAAATCTAGGTTTTCATTGATTCAGGTTTGCTCTTAGAGATGTTAATTTTTCAGAAATACTGGATCTTACTAGGAAATTCCTGAGTAAGGTCCCAAAGAAACTCCTGATATCTCAAGATAGCTGCCGAACAAGTTAGTCTGCTTACCACTTAAGTACTTAGAATTATTCATTGTGGTTGCAGAAAACTCAGAGGTGGGTCAAGGAGATATATAGTAGACATATCAATCCTGCATGTTGTGGTTACCCTGTCCCCACAGAGTAACCACAGTAACTTCAGGTTAAATGAAACACTTAATATTCTCTGGGGAAAAGCCTCCTTACTCAACATCAGCACTTTTATTCACACTGAACTTGAAACTGTAGATAGAATAGCAAAAATTCTCCACATGTGTCTTTGCATGTGAAAGCAAAGGTCAATTTTGTTCCTACCCTCTTTTTTCTCAAATCAAAATAATCCATGAGTACCCAAACTCAAATAATGAACTTAGGTTTAACATAGGCCCTGCATTCTAAAAGATAGGTCTATACCCTACAATATAGTATCCTCTAGAATATCCCTTCAGTGAGTGTTTAATACATTCTGGATTTATCTGGGACAGCCACTTCAGGGAATGAAAGTCAATTCCATTGTCATATACCCATTGTTCATGCCTCTATCACCATAAAATGAGCCCAACATTCAGGCAATGTTATTTATAATTTATTATCAGTAAATGAGAATGTCTGCAAGCCCTGTAATAGTGACTTGGTAGAGGAACTGTTGACAACTGAGGTAAAGCCATGTTCAGATTATGAATCAGTAATAATTGAGGGCAAAATGCCTCCTTCCTTGTGGTTGAAGAATTTTGATTCAATCAACACCTCAAGCAGCACGTTTTGTCCCTTTGAAATACAGTATTGTATTTATGCCACCAAGATGAATCCTGATATATATCTTGGTACAAATTTTCTTGGAAATATTTTAGATAATCAGCAGAGATCAACATGAGATTCGCCATGGTGAGAACAGATCTGTGTTGTTGAGCTATCAGAGGAAGAGATGTTGGCATCCACTTTATCTTGAATTTACTGTGAGCATTCTGTGCAATGATGTCTCTGTACTGATGATTTTGCTGGGCATTGCTGTGACTGACATACAAAGCTCCTTACACATTGTGTGTCTTTCACAGGTCCATCTACATATCTCAGATAATTTTCACTGATGTTCTAATCTTTCTCATTCTAAACATTTTACCAGTAAGTCAAGCCATTCACTACTACTACTATATCTCAGATCACTTTGCCTTCACACACATTGTTTAAAACTGGTGTTCAACACAAACCTTGAACACTGAGGGAATATCCCATTACTGCTGCTATCCTTTAAGGCCATCCATGAGTGGGTTCCTAGATAATTTAGTATTGCAAGGTCCTTCTTCAAGGATTTTCAGCTTTGCCTTTATTTAATGGGCTCAGAATCTGAAAACTGTTTCAAAACTGGAAACAGGCCAAAGATCATATAATTTTTATTAAGAAGGTTGAGAACATTGTTCTACTTGCCAACTCCTGGTCTCCTTTGTTATTTAAGTCAAGCAACATCCTCATTGACATGCCCAAGGAACACCATGTTCTATTACCTATACCCCAAAGTCGTGGCACTTCAACTCTCATATCCATTAATATCTTTCCACACTATTTGTAGGAATGGGTGCCTTGTCTAAAAAAAAAAAAAAAAAAAAAAAGGTAGTATTTTTTTATACTTTTACTTAGCCCCTGCATCACTGAAAAAACATGCTCTGAGAGGGTTTCTGCAGCTGTGCCTATTCACCAAGATATCTACCAAGCTGTTACATACTAGGTGCAGTTTGTTGTCCAGAGAATCCTTACCTTAAGGGAGATATGTCCCAAGATTTACAAATTCTGTGTCATGTCTTTACTTTCCTTTATGCTTTTCAGATTTTTCAATCATTTTTTCCACATTATCTCCTTCCTCAAGGATGCTACCATATCTCCATATCTGTCCCCAAATTTAGAGGAGTGACTTGGAACTTTGGAATAAGTCCCTCATTTCTGTAGTACCTGTATGTTTGCTGGTTCTGTCTGAGATCTACCATCTCAACATGTATCTACTTCAGTACACCTCCTTCCTTATAGATTTTCCCATTTCTAGTAGGTTATCATGGACATTAAATATTTTTGAAGTCCAAAAATTGTATTTATCTTCTCCTTTTGCCAAAACTGATGTCTGCAGAGTTTTCCACCTGCTACCTCCCCTCATCTTATTTTTAGACCTTTTTAATGATGTCTGTAGAAGGAAAGGAAAGAAAATACTGTCTCATATCACCATGCTTGTATACGAATATCCAGATTAAAGACATCCAAAACAGAATACCAGAATTTCGTGACTGGTGAAGAAATCTCACTATATATAATTAAAAATTTAGAACTGGAGATGTGAATGTGAAAATAACTTGCAATAACTCACTCATGTAGGAGACACAGAACCTCATACTTTAGGTATGTTTGAATGGGAATATTTAAATGATACTTACAAGCATTATGGTCTCAATGTGTTGATTTATTGTGCAGCTCATGGGACAAGTCAAAACTTATCAATTTCACTTAGCTATCAGTTTTAGAAGTCAAGGTTTGAGCCCATACACAATTGGCTCCAAATGCACAGTTTGTTTCCTGTTCTCTTTAGCCCCTTCTTCTACTTAATGGTGAGAGTGCTTGAGGTCTCACTGACATAGAGCAGAAGTTTTCTAAACCTTAGGCAAGGATATGCTCATTCAAGAAAGTTCTATTTTAGGTCAAATGAACATGCATGCCCCAGAGTCATGATGACAAGTTAGTTATCACATTTTTTTTTTTGTATTTGAATGCATACAAAACTTACAACAACTTAGAATAAATCATGAATTACAGTATATCAATTACAAAAGTATATGTTGAAATCATTTTGTATTAAATCATATGCTTAGATTCAAAATTTAAATAACATAACAATTTTGATATTTCTGAAATAGTTGCACAAGTGGAAATACTAGTTGCATGCCCATCAGAATAATATGAAGCCAGCCTGTATGAATTGAGGAAATGCTGCTGCATGTGAAAAATGTGTATTATTATCAAATATCACTATTGCATACTCCTCTGAATTTTCTGGTCCTCATTTTTATTTCTTTTTTACATTTGAAATCTTCAGTAAATAGAGTGTGTTTTTCAGTGCACATCTCATTTTAATCATTTTCTGGACTGGCATTTGCTGAATATCCTAGTTAGTGTTTCAGAAAAGTTCTTCTTTGCTATACTCTGATTGGTATATTGGTACTCATCACGGAAGCATTTTTCTTTTTCTTTACCTCTATGTTAGGCTTCAAAGCTGTTATCAGTAATGTTTTCACCCTGTGCACTTTTCCATTCTTAAGCTTTCAAATGCTATCAGAGATCATCAGAGCTGAGGTATGAATTAAGTTAAAGAACATTTACTCATTCAATATCATGATCTATTAATTCCTGTCCTCTCTAATCTTTCTACCTCATTTGGAGGATTACAGAGAGTCGATTTAAGCATGACATTGCTTTTTAGTTATTGGATTGGAAATCGGGCTTACATTAAAGAGACTTTTCTTTCATTTGTGGAAAGGTTATACTACAATTGATAATGCAAAATCAGGCACTTCTGACACCATTGGATTAACAAGTAAGTAGGTGAAAAATAAGTTGAAGCAATATGGACTAGATTGCTTGAATAGGCATGTGTGAGAGAAGACAAGAAAGCTGAATAATAAAAAGGATGACTAGGAAACTAATTGCACATAAAGATGAAGGGGACAGATAGAAAGAAATAAATGAAACAAAGAAAGAAAAGAGACTTATGAGATCTTTTTTTGGTTTGGCATATACAACCAATTGTTTATATCCATGAGTTTCACATCAATGGATTCAACAACTATAAATTTAAAAAAAAATAAGCAGGCAAAAATTTTGCATCCATGTTGAACATTCACAGGCTTTTTGTTATTATTGTTCCTTATTACTACTATGACAATTTTTACATGGTGTTTACATTGTATTCGTTTCTATAAGTTAATTTAAAGTTTAAGTGTATCTAAAGTTTATTTAAAGCATAGAGGACAATGCTCCAAGGTCATATGCAAATATGATGCCATTTTATGAAAGAAACTTGAGCATCCATGAATTTTGTTATCCATGGAGAATATTAGAACCAATCTTCCACAGATACCAATGAATGACTGACCACTCAAATATCCCTCATGATCCAAGATTATAAAAATAATTCCAAAAGAATGATTTAACATTACATTGCATTATCCTCTCCCTAGTTTCTCTGAATATTCACCAAGCCCCTCTTATACCTGCAAATATTTTTCTCTACAACACTACTCCTCCCATCCATGATGTTTTTTCAGATAGAGTCATGAGGCTAACTTCAATTATCTCTATACAACAAAATAGGGCCCTGTATAAGGCCTGAAATTGGGAGAAGGGTGAAATTTCAGAGCCAACTTTTTGCATCATTAAGCAGATAATTTTAAGAAACTATGGAAAATAGCATCTTGTGGCATCAACACAAGACTTCCCGAGAAAGGATTTGGTTAGCCAGGAGCAAAGTGGGGAGAGAGGGAATACTTGAAGCAAAGTGTCTGGATCATAAAAATGGGGAAGTGGCTTTATATTGGTAGTTGCAAAAGGTAAAACCAAGGCTGAGCACAGGAGTTACATGAAGGAAAAAAAAAAAAAAGAGTTGCTTTTACAAAGGAAATGAGAGTTGAAAAATGGGTGGAGAGTTGAAGGAGATAGGTAAGAACAAAGAATAAGGGAAGATGAGCAAAGGATGCAAAGAATAATGGTGACAGAAAACAGTTACATCAGGCTACAGTATTTTGAACAATCTGTTTGATTAAGGATGAAATATCTCAGCAGCTGCTCTTTCCTGCACTCCTTTCCCACCAATATCCCTGCTACAAGTTAGGTTAAGCTAAGAGTGCCCTATTTGACATTTTCTCCTACTTCTATGCTATTGCAAACACATGGTTTGTCAGCAAAAGAAGATAGTCAAATGAGGATCATTTCAGGGCCATTGTCCTGGAAGAAATCAGAAAGCTCAAAGGAACTAACTTGGAACCTCTGAGCATTTTTTTTTTTTTTTAAAGATAATAAGGCATTTAGTCTGCAGTGACAACTCATACTCATTTGGGATTCTCTAACTGTCTGGCCTCACAGGAGTAAGACTTTAAAAGAGTTTGATAGTTTGAATGCCTAGGTCTTCATGACTAATGTATACCATCTTGAACAAGCTGAAAGCAAATTTGCAAAGTGTGGAAAGTGGTCAGCATTTCAAGCATGCAGACTTCTATGGCCAGAGCTCCAGGGAAAGCAAAATATTAACCTGTCTGTGCAATGCCAGGAGTCATGAATATTTTACAGACCACTGTTACTGTATAAATAAATGTCTGTTAAATTGAATTGAAACAGAGGTAATAAACGTGAGGGAGAAGACTATGTTTACAGAGTTCCAAACTCAGTTGTATGAATTAAACAAAACCTTTCTCACCTCACAGTGCAGGGCATCAGCACAACCAGAGAAGAAATTGTTAAATTGGTTCAATAAACACTGAACTCTTCAGGTACATTTTCTCCTGTTGTGGAGATGAGGCTACACTTAAGAGAGAGAATTTGTTTCTACCTAGGATCTCACCAACACCATTCTGCAAATCTCAAATGTTTCAGGAAGAATAATAGACAGGAGTGAACTTCCTTAGACCACCTCCAAACAGCTGCTGTGCTCATCCCCGGCAATGTCTGGTGGTGAAATCTAGATAAAGGGCATTGAAAGCAAGTATTAATATGGAAGAAAAGAGCAGGTAACCAAGGCTGTCTCCCATGAACCATGATACTCACGGGGCTGTGGAGTTGACAGTGCTCATATGATCCAGTTTTCATGAATAGCATTTATGTGTTGAGGAAGGCCCTTTACTATGATTCTCAGCACTATAGCCCCTTCCCACTCTTGCTCTTGAGGATCATCCCTCATATCTCATGGAAAGAGAGTAAATTCGGGTAACATTTACTCCCCACACAAGAAGATGATGGTGCCTGGGTTAAATCAGTGAACAGCACCACATTAGAGAGACCTATGTTTCCACCAAAACTCTTACCTGAATGGTGTCTGGTCCCTAGCCCTCCATGTCTTCCACTGAATGATGGGAAGATGAAATCTCTAGGCCTTTATGCACTTCCAGCATTTGACTCTTTCAACATGGGTCAATCCACGTCAAAGGCCAGTTGTTGTTTGCCAGAACCTTAGAGAATGAGTTGAAATGTAGTTTGAACTCACATAAACCTAAATCAATTGACAGGATTTCTGAGACGCTGAACTAGGACAGGGATAACAGCTGTATTTTCACTGTCCCATGACTTGTGCCATGGAAGGAGTACAGACTGCCAAACCAAGGTGATCTTAGTTTGAATCCTAATTTGATGTCTCACTTAAGTTATATTATTGGTGCAAATTATTTTACCTCACAGCATTAATTTACTCACTTTGAAAGTATGTAATTATTCATATCACTATTAATATCACTCAAATTTTACAAAGAGGAGTAAAGCTTCTACTGATTCCCCTACACGCTGGAAAAGGATCATTGTATATCTGATTGTGCCATATTTCCCATTATTCTATTTCTCTCCCTCATGACCCTTCCTTTGTAAGCTCTAAGATCTCACATAAGACAGAGAGTCTCCATGCAAGAAAAAAAAAAAAAAAATGCATGACTGGAGTGCAGATTATCAACTGCCTAAATTCAGTTCTCCAAGAAAAAGTACAACATATAAAAATTGAACAACGTGATGTAACACACTGAGGAGAAATCACAACTTCATTCAATTTTCTGCCTTTATGCCTTTGAATCAGTCTTTCTTTCAATATGCACTTTAAGTCCTTATCAAATTTTTCCTATTCTCAATTTCCCACAATTTCCAACAATACGAAGTGTTTTTTTCTAGTTCAGTTGTTTTCTATTTACATATTTATTTATTGTTATATATTTTGAGTTGTGCAATATTTCTATCAATAAAAGACCAAAAGGTTGATCCTAAAGAAGTTATAGGAATGATTTAGAGTATGTCTTGTGTAGAATAGTGATCACCTCAAAACCTCTACATCCTTTCCCAGAATCTATGTTTGCATTGGGTTATATGGTCGAGGGGGATTAAGGTTGTGTTGAAAATTAAGATTTTTAATCAACTGACCTTAAAATGAGGGGACTCTCCTTGACCTAATAAATTCATAAGGGTCTTTAAAAGTAGAAGAGACAATTAGAAGAAAGTATTTAAAGGAAGAGGAATGTAGCCATGAGCTAAGGAGAGTGGGTGATCTCTAAAACCTACAACACGAAAAGAAAAAATTACTTTGCTAGTCCTTGAACTTCACCCAGTGAGATCCAGACTTCTGATCTACAATATTGGATGAAAATAAATTTGTGTTGTTTAAAGCCACTAAGTTTGTAGTAATTAACTGTAGGAAACTAAAAATAAATAGATGAACAAATGCTCAACATCTCTAGGAATTACAGAGAGCAAATTAAATCTACACTGAGATTTCATCTCACACCAAACGGAATGACAATAATCAAGAATACTAGCAATAAAAACTGTTGATGAAGATATGAGGAAAAGGGTACACTCAAACATTTCTGGTGGGACTGCAAACCACTCTGGAAAGCAGTATGGAGATTCCTCAGAAAACTTGGAATAGAACCACCATTTGACTTAGTTATCCCACTCTTTGGCATATACCCAAAGAACTTATAAAAACAGTATGCTACAGTGATACACTCACATCAATGTTTATAGCAGCTTAATTCTCAATAGCTAAGCTATGGTACCAACCAAGGTGCCCTACAACAGATAAATGGATAAAAAAATGTGGTATATGTTCATAATGGAATATTACTATGTCATAAAAAGAAATGACTTTATGATATTTGTCAGCAAATGGATGGATCTGGAGATTATTATTCTAAGTGAAATAAGCCAATCCCAAAAAACCAAATATTGAATGTTCTCTCTGATGTGTGAATACTAACACACAACAAGGGAGAGGGGATGAATCAAAGTTTAGTAGCTCAGACAAAGGGGAATGAAGGGAAGGGAGGGGGAAGGAATACAAAAGACAGTGGAATGATTCTGACATAACTTTCCTATGTACTTATATGAATACCCCCATAGTGAATATCTACATCAGGTACAACCACAAGATTAGCATGGTAATTATAATAAGATGTACTCCATGGTTGTTTAGTAAGTTAAATTATACTCTACTGTCATGTATAACTAAAAAAACAAAAATTAAAAAAAAAATAATAAGGAAAACTATAAAAATATGATCAGGATATACAGAAAAAAGAACTATCTTGATTTCAAAAAGTGCTATTATTACTGAGAAAGACAAGTACTGAAGGGAACTATTGATTTTGTACAGTGATGCCCACCTGGGAGCCCATTCAGGGGTGATTGAAAGATCTGTGGCCTTCACTTCTACTCCTTTTTTACTGAAAGTCTTCTTGTGCTATTCTGGCACATTCTGAACATACAATAAGAGATACCTTTGTATAGTTATGATTAGAATGGATTTCTATGATGATTGAGAAAATATCACATTTATTAATGTAAATACATTTATATAAAATATATATAAGCATGCCGATATTTATAATCATCTAATGTTATGAAGATAATATATAAATTACATACTACGTAAACAATATACAAATGATACATATTCGCATGTTATTTATTTTATATAGCATGCAAATAAATATCTATAATTATTTTATAGAATAGCCAAGAAACTTTTCAGTGATCACATACTCTGTGCCTAGCAGAAAAATAAAACTACATCATAGGAAAATAAATATTTCGTCATAAGCTAAAAATGAGGATTGATATATTTCTTTAGCTGGAGATATTTCTAGCACTCTATGGTTGAAAAAAATATTGCTTTCATGCTTAAAGATACTTTTGAAACTATGATTAAAAAACTGTGGCTTGGATGATAATTCATAGCAGCACACTGTCATAAATTTAAGACTATTAGGTCAATTGTTTTGTACTTTTCATTTATAGCCTACCACAAATTTCTATATACTTCACTTTTTAATCTAACAGCTTGTATTAAGTAGATAAAGCTATGAGAACAGAATACATAAAAAGTTTCAATTTCGTGGTGTGATTCTAAGATAATAAACCTTGCTAGTCAGTATTCAGAGCAAAGTAAAAAGAGGAATCTGGATGTATTTCTGGAAGTCATTGCAATCAGAATGAAAGCAGAGAACAAATCCTTGAAGAGCGGTAGCTATGAATTTAATTATTGGGTATATCTTCAAGTAATTCAGACAATCATTGTTAATTTCCCATAATATTCAAATAGCCCAAAAAATCTGTATGTATTGGATAATTTTAAGAATTCTTAAGTTTTCACAAGTGAGCGCATTAAGGGTGTGGTATGTACCTTTGAGAAAAACCATATAAGTTTGTATTATTGTGCCACATGTATCAATTGGTGAAAAATGTTTGGAGAATTTATTTTACCTTACTGTCCATCATTACATGAACTGAATGTTAACTGGAAAATTTGTAAATCACCATAATTCTGCCACTTAAGGGTAACTGAAGTCTATATTTAATGCATACTTTACATTTTTAGAATTCATACTGACACTGCTACTATATCTTTACTCAATTAATCATAGTTGGGTTTTAGACATTCAAGTTGTTTCCTTTAAAAGAGAAAAGTTATTGCAAATAACTGTGTAAAATGTCTCATATAGATAAATCTTTGTCACTGCCAAGAGATTTTCTTAGGATTGGTTTCCAGAGGTGAAACTATTTATCCAGTAAAAATATGTAATTTAAAGATATTAAGTGAATTTCAAACTTTTAACTGGAAAACATCATGCATGTTCATATGCCTATAAATCAAAGAATATTAAAACATTGACATTCATTTTGTCTTTATGGTATATGTGTGACTATGTGAATTGTTTACTCTTATTCCTTTCTACATTTTTCTATGGGAAGTTTTCTTGCTTTTGGTTTGAAACTTTAACATTAATGGATGTCGCAAATATTTTCTAAAGTATCAAATATGCCTCTTCATTTTAAAAATATATAATTTGACATTATATTCATGCACTTTTAAATAAAATAACAAATGATATTTTAATGTTTTATGCTATTCATTTTTATTCTGTTTGTGTGTGCACATGCAAAGAGTGAAAAAGAGAGATGGAAACAGAGTCTACACAGAGTCAAGAACAAGATAAATCCTAACGCCTGGATAGTTAAATTTTACTGGGCCTTGTGCTTTATTTGTATACCCTTAAACCCACTTTACTTTTTAAGACATTTGGATATTAGATTTATATAGATATAATCCTGTCATTTGGATTATGTACTATCTCTCTTTGTCAATATTTTTATAACTGCTCAAATATTTACTCTTTAAAATAGATTTTTCAACCACTTTGGAACAGAAAAAAAAAATGCTATTGAGAGTTTGGTTGAAAAAGTAACATAGACATAAAGTTAAGGAGCATATTGATACGTTTGCAACAGTGATAGTTTCCACCTTGGAACAAAACAGTCTGTTCATTCAGTTATAGCTATCCTTTGCTAAGTTCTACTGTCTTTTTGCAATATTGTTTTTAAATGATGTAAAGAATCCTACTCTGTATGAAGCAAAACAAATGCATTCAATAGAAGAAAAATCTTGTTTTCCTCAGAGTTCTTTGCCTACTCACTTAAATCTTCTGTATCTTGTAGACTACACTGTGGGTGGTCTGTGGGCCTCCTGCAAAGGCCTTCAACTGGCCTCATATTCTGAGGCTCTGCTGGTTGCCTGCCCTCTTCTGCATGCAGGTTGGGGTCTCTACAATTGCTCATCTTGAGGCCACTTACCTCCAACTTTCTGAACTAGCTTAGTGAAACTACTGGGGAGAACTGTCCCATGGTCAGCCTCCCCTGGACTTTCACCTTCAGCTCTACAGCAACTACAGTCAGAGGTGAAGTTTTTCCCTCTTTTTCCTTCTGGAAGATATTCCCACAGTAAAAGGTGATAAGTGTCATTTCTTATGCAAGATCTCTACCATGAAGAACTGGTAGTTGGACACACAAGTCATTCAGGGAGGCAAGAATCCAGAGTTGTCCATGTCCCAGGTACACTTGGCTTTTCTTTCTCCCACAAGGCCTTGTGGTACCATTTTTCACAAAGAGCAAGATAGCCGGCCTTCACCTTGGCTACTTGTTTTAGACTCCCTCTTGTCCCTCAGATTCTGACTTGCAGAGAATCATTGCTTCTCACAGTGGATCAGAGTTCAAGTTCAATTTGTTTCTATTCAAATGTCTCTGAATTCCCTGCCGCAGCAACTATTGTTAGTGAATGTTCTTTCAGAGATATTCTAGGCAGCAGAATTGTCTTTATGAACTTTTATATATAAAATGTATAAAGTCAGATTTTCATTCATTTATATTAGCCTACCCTACTCACCGTTTGGTATTTTGTTATTTCACAAAAACATGTAGTTCTCAGAGATAACTGCATGTGTCCACAGGATAAAAAACTACAACATTGTAAGACTCCTCAGTGTTATTCCACTATATATTTATTTAACAATTCCATATTTATAGATTTTATGTGGTTTCTTACTCTTTACTACTGTAAACAAAGAAGTGTCTTAGGGATGTGATTTTTACACTTTTAAATCCCTATTGATGGATAATTTTCTGGGTGAAGAATGATATTGATCAACCTGTGAGACTATCCTAAAACATTACTCTGCTTGCCCTCCAATCAACATGCAGTTATTTGCAAAGCTGGCACTTGAAAATTAGTGTCATATTAATGTTTTAATTTGAATTTGTCTCGTTATGAATGTTATGGCCATTATTTTCATATTTAATAGGCCATTACCAATTCTCTTTTTATGATCTGTCATGTTATGCCCCTGGTCTATTGTTCTGCTAGAATCTTTCTTCTTACTATTTTATAGCTCATTAATCTAGGAAAAATACAAATTTATCTCAAATCAAATATTCAAAGATTTCAAAGTTTGTTATTTTTATTTCAACTATTTAAAGAGTGACTGGTCAATTGTTTTTGTCAATTTTTTTTAAATTTTCAATGATAAAATTTATTTGCTTTGGAATGGTTTTGGTATTTGTATCATAGTAAGAAAAATGTTCATCAATTTGGGCAATTTTAAAAATCCCTTGGTTTTAGTAATCAATGTTTTCTTGCATTTTTTATCCCAAATACTACTACTTTGGAATTTTATATATTATATGCATATGAGATTGCCATTTTGGGTAATCCAGATTCACATATGATTAATTTTGTATGGTTCACCATAAAATGTACATACATCTTGTGGTTCAAATTAGCATTATGTTAAATAGGTTAAAAAAGAGACTCAAATATAAATGTGCATATGCCTATGAACTTCTTTATTTTTTTATAAAGTAGTTTAAAGAAGATAGAGACATTAAATTTACTCAAAAACTTTTTCATCATTTAAGATGCTCTTTTTTTATTTGAATTATTTTATTACTTTTCTATTTTTATTCGTTCTTCCTGGCTACAACCTTCATCTGCTCTTAGCGAATTAGAACTCTGACATGCTATTTGTTTATGTCTATCAGTATTTTATTTGATATTTTTAATTAGTGGTTAGAATCAAGAGCCTACTACAGTTTCTATGGGTCTATGCAAATGTTCTTCATATTAGGATCATACTTTCTCCATGAAAATAACTGAGAATAAGAACAGGGAAGCTATCTTTTCAGTCAAGAAAATCTAGAAACATTAGAACCACATAGCTTTAATTCATTTGTGAAATATTGTTAATCTTTTGTGTATTTTTCTCTGATAATATTCTCCATTTTATAATTATCTGGAATATTTCTGGGGTAATGTTTGTCCATTTTACCTTGCTGGGAAACTGATCTACTCAATCAGCTTTTTGGTGGGTAGGTGGTACCGGGGATTGAACTCAGGGACACTTGACCTCTGAGCCACATCCCCAGCCCTATTTTTATTTTATTTAGAGTTGCTTAGCACCTTGACATTGCTGAGGCTGGCTTTGAACTTGAGATCCTCTTGCCTCAGCCTCCCAAACCACTGGGATTAAGGGTGTGTGCCACTGCAACCAGCTCAAACAGCTTTTGAGTTAGTTTTAGAAATGTATTTCCAATCCAAATAAGTCAATCTTTATTGTTAGTCATCACCATTCTCTTTGTTTTATTTGTGTTTTTCTAAAAATATTTTTCTTGCTGGGTGTGGTAAGGAAGCTTACATTAGAGGACATGCTTCCCTGGGGGATGCCTGCAGGGGAGAAGGGTGAAAGAGTAGCCTGCAGCAAATGGCAGAAGACTAAGATTTAGAGATGTGCTTATGAATCTGTGTAAGGATGAGTGACAGGAATAGAGTGCCCAACCTATAGAGACACAATACAGCACAGAGAAGGGTCATTTCTGACTCTAGATCCAGTGTATTTAAAACAGCATAAATTGCAAGCAGGTTCTTAGACAGAATATTGAAATATGTATCTCTTAAGGAAATGAATCAACTCTGAGTGAAGTCTGGGATAGATATGGAGGCACTAGTATCTCACATCAAAGATTTCTACTCTAAAGACAGAAAAGTCCAGACCCTAAAGGCAATAAAGACAGATTTTGTTTAGTAATAACTTTTGCACTAGATACTGAAACAGTATAATCTCAGCTCAACTTTGCCAAAATATAAGGTAGGGGATGTTCTAAAGGAAGGGCACTGGAGGGTATTAGGGTGGTTTGGTCCATGTGGCTAGGTCATGTGGATTTTCTAATCACAGAGAATCAAACTTCTCATATCTTTATGGCAGAAGGTAGTACGCAAGCTGAAACAAGACGACCACTGAAATTTAAAGGCACTTCCCTACCACAGGGACTGGGAAGAAGGAGTTTTCTTCAGTGTTTGTTCTTAATAGAAAGATTCTCAGGCACTTTAGGAGAAAGTTCTTGGGGGTGGAAAATTTACATTTCCAAGGGGCAGAGAAAGGATTGATAACTGGAAGCTTTCTAAAGTAAGTAAGAGGGGCTTTACAAGCCTGTCTGTCTAATCCTGGATTTTGACTGAAACAAATATTAAATTCTACTGAACTTTCTCATCTGTGCTTTTTTTTTTTTTCTTTATTTAAGGTAGATGGGGCCATATTAAGAGCATGACCCTAATATACTAGAAACCATGCTAGAATTTGGCCAAATCTCTTAATGCAGGAATTTGAATGAGTTTGTTATGTTTTAAATATGAGTGATTGGTTGACATATTTGAGAAGAGCTGGCAATTTGAAATAAAAAGACAGAGTTAAAAAAAAAAGGGGGGGAATAATCTATAAAGAAAATAATTATTAAGATACAGGGCACATGGTGTTGGGGTTGTGACTCGCTTAGCATGTGTGAGGCACTGGGTTCTATCCTCAGCACCACATAGAAATAAATAAAAAAAAATAAAACTAAGACTGGCATTAAAAAAAAAAAAAGTACACAGGACACAGAGAAGAATTAAGCAACAACAGAATAAAACTAGATTAAATCAATATGATAAGCCAAGATTTTATAATTTCATAGAGAGAACTTGGACATTTATATATTTGTATGTATGTGTTTCTATAATAAATCAACTCAACTTAATAAAATAGTTTGAAAATTATATTGAAAAAACAAAACCAAGAAAAAAGACCATGAGATAAAATGTGAAAATCTTATTAATTTTTGTTGTTTGTGGTGCTTGGGATGGAACCCCTGGTCTTGTGCATGTGAAGCAAGCATTATTCCACTGGACTACATCCCTAGCCAAAGACTGAACATAAATAAATATAAAAACATGTAGACATATAAGAAAATGGAGAATCAGTCCAAAAGGAAATGCTGGTGCTGTTCAGGCCAATAGGCAGCAGACTATATAAATGGAATGAATGTTCTACACAATTAGTGAAAAAAGAGCCACAACTAAATCCCTCAGTGTGAAATATTAATGCATCATAACAGCCTCCAGAATGAAAATAAAATCATCTAAAAAGAAACAGGGAGCATTTTAATGTCAGGCTTCCTGTTGGCATGTAACTCACCAGAGATTGATTAAAGAAGGTCTTTAACTACTGGAGAAAAATTCAAAATTAAAAGACCAAAATAGTCTCTTAAAATAGAAAATAAATGTGAAGGCAGTATGAATAAAACTTCAATGCATACATCAGTTCCAATTACAGCACATATAGGCACCTCTATGGTCCCAAAAGGCTGTTGGGTATTGTGAAAACAAAGTATTCCAACTATTTCAATTTTAATAAATCCAGAGATTATACCAAAACAGAAGAGTGCAACACAAGAAGCTGTTCAAATTTTATTTAAGAATAGCTTGTCTAAATGTCACAGGGGTCATAAATGGGCCTAGAGAAAGGAAAATTTACACATTCAACCATCTGAAGTAACCATAATTATTCCTTGGCTTTTTATATTCAGAATCAATCTTAAATAAAATTATACTTAGTGACATGAGTACTGCTGCAACAGGGGTGCAGTATTTGGTAGATGCAAGTGATAGGAAGTGTAACGTGATCTAAGGAGAAATGAAAACTAACACGAGAGGTTTTGTGATGGGATCAGCTGAAGATTAAGGAATATAACTGCATTATGGAAAGAGAATGCAGGTGGCAAGGAGCCTAGAGGAGGTGGTGGAAAAGGACAGCACTTCTGTCAGTGTCTGGGGGATAGGAAAATTGTTCTGTGGTTTGGCCTCAGGTTGATGGAGGCACAGACATCGGTAGCCCCTGTTTTTTCCCCCTCATTCTGTTCTGTCTGTGTAAGAGTTAGGATGGAGCCACTTTCTGCTGTAAGGATGACAGCATGCTTACATTTTAGTGTTTCATTTTTCAAATTTTGTCTCGATTGGACTGTCTCCTTTGGAATTTGGAAGAACTTTCAAGAAATCCTGCTAGTCAGTTACCATTTCATCCTATTCATTCCATGCATCTGTATCAGTTGAGAGTGCTGGCCTTTCCAAAGATCTTTTTTCTGATGTGAATGTGTTACACTCAAGAAACTGTTCTTTGCCTCGAGAGAGGTATAATGGCAGAACAAGAGAGAGAGATTTTTCACACATTTCTGCTTCCTGGTTTTCTTGAATTTTTTTATGCACTTTCTTCTAAGGCTAATCAGTTTATGTGTTTTAGTTTTCTCCTTGAAATTCTGAAAATAGTTTAGCATAAGAATTTCCTACTTAGCACAGCTTAATGCACTTTTAAAGTTTTCAGATGTGATGTCTCTACATATATGATGTCTCTATTATTTTCTTAGTATTTGGGTTTGAATTACTTTGACCCAACAAAATTTTCAAGGATTTATATTCAATTTGTCAGTAGTTGCATTTGATGTAACACTTTTATTAGTAATGTGTAGTTTTAGTTGATTATTACTTCCACCCATAATGTCTCTGAATTTCTTCATATGGATGTCTCAGTGTTATTTAAGTTTTGATGAGGAACTCCAGCTTCCACCACACCTGCTCCAGCCTGTTCCTCTTCCAGTCTTGTCTCAATAGCACTAAACAAATGGTACCATATGCCATTTATCACTCAAAATGCTCATGACAAATACAAGTGTTGAACTTGTTTCTTATACCCATCTCCATGTCAGATATATCACAAAGTTCCTTCTTACCTGTGTGCATCCCTGTCCTCTCCACTCCTCTCCTCCTCTACCTCTACTTTTTGTTCTAACTGCATCACTTCTCACCTGTGCCAATGCACAGTGTTCTCACACATTTTCCCACTCCTAGGCTTGTGTCCTTGTGGTCAATTCACATAGCTGCCAGCATGATCCAAATAGAAAGCAGATCATGGAATCCTTTCCACTGCATTTCATATAAAATTTAAGCTCTTTATAATGAAATAAACATCTATATATGAATTGGCATATGCCCAATTTGTGAGTTTTGACTCTTCCCACTCTCTCCCTCATTCAGTGAACTTTATGCTGATGCAATTCCTAACCTCATTCCTGCTTCAGTGCTACTCTACTTTCAGTTCCTCTGACTGAAGATGAGTGCTGCTCCATTTATTTGCATAGCTGGCATACTTGCTCCTTAGCTCTCTACTTGAATGACACTTCTTATGGAGTCCTCTCTTCCTTACCCTGCATAAGTGAACACTCTCCATTGCACACTTATTCACTTTCTGTCATAAAACTCTACCTTTTCTTAATTGTGCCATCATCAACCTTTCCTAATGAAACAATGTTCATACTATTTGAGGTATTAATCCTGTTTTAATTATAGGATGGACTACCCCTGTTAATATTTAACTGACTAATATTAATTGAATCTTTAAGTCTGGAATTATTAACATCATTAAGAAGAGAATGTCTAAGTCAACCTCTATTGGTAATTTTAGTAATTTATGAAAGAATTGAGTGAGTCTCATTAAGATAAGTCAGATAAAATTGTCCACAATTTTTATAATGACCAAAAACAAACCTAAAAAGAAGCAGGCAAATCATTACTTACAAAGCAACCAAAAACATAAGCCAGAACTCAGGGGCACATATTTGTTACTCGTTGAGTGGAAACTATATTTATTACATGATCTACATGAGTAACATGAAAAGCTTTAGAAGAAGAATTTTGCATTGAAAGGTTTATCTTTGATGACAGTACTATCAATATTCTAGGGAAACCTATATCACTGTTATACTAATGGCTGGAAGTTAGAGATGGATAACTGGAAAACATCATTTAGGCTTTTTTATTGTTGGTAATAATTTCTTAGTTGAAAACATTCTTTTTCCCTAGCCCAATTCACATAATAATGTCTATAAAATATTTGACACCATGGTTGTATTCAATCTTAAGATATATGAGTACATTAAAAGTAAGGTGAAACACTCATACGTTGCTGGTGGGGTTGTAAATTGGTGCAGTATGGAGATTCCTTAGGAAATTTGGAATGGACCCACCATTTAACCTAATTATCCCACTCCTCAGTTTATACCCAAAGGACTTAAAATCAGCATACTATAGTGACAGAGCCACATCAATGTTCATAGCAGCTCAATTCACAATAGCTAGATTGTGGAACCAACATAGATGTCCTTCAATAGATGAATGGATAAAGAAACTGTGGTACATATGCACAATGGAATATTACTCAAACTTAAAGAAAAATAAAATTATGGCACTTGCAGATAAATGGGTGGAGTTGAAGAATATCATCCTAAGCAAGATAAATCAATCTAAAAAACCAAAAGCCAAATGTTTTCTCTGATAAGTGGATGCTGATACATAATGGGGTGGGGGTAAGGGAAGAATGGAGGAACTTTGGATTGGGTAGAGGGGAATGAGGGGAGGGCAGGGTATTGGGGGTGGGAAAGATGGTGGAATGGGATGGAATAATTACCCTATGTACATGTATGGCACAAATAGTGTGACTCTATATCAGGTACAACCAGAGAAAGGAAAAGTTGTACTCCATTTGTATACAATGAATCAAAATACATTATGCTGTCATGTATAACTAAATAGAACAAATTTTTTAAAAAGAAGTAATGTGTAGAGAAAATCAGAAAAAAAGTAGCATCAACATAAAATTGTGAGAAGGATGAGCTGTGCAACATTTAGGGGACAATCAGGATTTTTGTGGGTCCAGAATATGTTATGGTTAACTAGGCATTTAGAATGATGTCTGTGGGTAGAGGTTACAGAGGGTAACTCAAAGAAGCAAAGAAAAATCAAATGCTTTAAGTTTGCATTTTGGCAATTGAGATTGAGATTACTTCCTTCTATAATATGTCAGACATAAATGCAGAAGAACCCAATCAGCATGGAAAAACGTGAGTGACTTGGCAGGGCAGTTGGTCATAAGGATGGAGCTCTCCAGGGTGCTGAAGTTGACACAAATATTTTGCTTCTACAACAATAATTTTCCTCCTTTTAGCTCACCCCTGAGGGATCACAAATATTTCTCAACTATTCTCATGACATCAATATTTCAGCTAGGGTCATTGTTTTAAACATTCATGATTTTAGATAACCTTAGTCTTGATTTTTCTTGATAAACACTTATTTATCAACATATATATGTGTTTTCTCTCAATCTTTAATAAGTAATTTGTTGGTGTAACATAGTATGAGGAATGCTGACATCTGTATTGCTCTGTATCTACATTATGTCTTTTGTTGCCTATGGAGACACTATTATTATTTCTATGAAATCTCTCACTGAGGCTTATCTAACATATTTTGAAGTTCAATCAGGCTTTTATTATGTAAGTACCATAAATGAAAATATATGTTATGTTTTCAATAAAATGGCTTAAAAAGAATGCAACTGACCCTCCATATCTGTTTATTTATACATTCAACTAACTCAGGATAAAAAAAAATATTTGAAATAAATTATCTACACTAAACACATATCAATGTTTTCTTTGTCATTATTACCTACATAATACAGGATAACATCTACTCACATAATATTTATCTTGTATTAGATATTATATATAATCTAGAGATGATTTAAATTATATTGAAAGATGTGCATAGTTTATGTATAAATACTATGTCATTTTTATATAAAGGATTTGGGCATCTGGGAACTTCAGTATCCTCAGAATATCTGAAACCAATTCTCCACAGATACTGAGGGATGACTGTACCTCTCTTTTTATATTTGATTAAATCCAAATTTTAAAAACTTAAATATTAAGCAATAGGAATTCTAAAATAAATAAAATCTTGAGTTGGGTAGAAAAGATGCTAGAGTAAAAAAAATCAAGCTATTTTAATTTAATGATTTATTAATAAATCATTCTATTTATGATGCTATATGGATGCATGGATGCTAGCATTAGAAGTATAATTAGATGAACTTAGGAATGGTACCTACCATTTCAGACAATTATGGTTTTCTTGACAAATACCAAAAAGCATTCTCCTTACCTAGTTCACAGACTACCAATTATTAACCTATGTTACTAAAGACATAACACAAAAAATTCCAAAATATCAAGAACTGTGTGGTAATTCATATATGAAAATGCAGGTGAGAAAACTAAAACCCAAATAATGATGATTAAATGATCTATCAACATTTGACCAAATATGAAAAATTAGCCTACTTTTAAATTTCTGTGATCCTGTGTCTGATAGAACCATATAAAATGTGTACCATTCTTATAGTGATTCTACTTTTGTTGCATTTTTGAAGGACATTCCAATTAGGTGTAGCTGTCCCACACAGAGGGTAATATCCCTGGCAGTATAGTAGAAGGCATAACTTTATCTTTTCAGGAGACTTGCATAATAAATACTGTCATTTGTTTGCTGAAAATAAGACAAAACTTAATTTTAAAAATCTAATTGCCCTATAAAATACACATTTAAATTATTTCAGTATATTTCATGTTGGTAAAATGATTTTGAGTTCTGTTGTTTATCTTTTGGTTTATGTGCAACTATCTATATAACAATATACCAGATGCAATAAGCATAGCATATTCCATTCTGATAAATAATATAATATGAACTTATTTAACTATGGATTTATATGATCTTTGAAAAAGGTCATATAAACTATTTCACTCTTCTTGGATTCATCACAAGACTGGCCCAATGGTGACACTTTGAGAAAACCCCACATGAAAGGAGAAAATCTTTGGTTTCATTCACATTTAGGTAGGTGTAAGAATTTGTAGCTCTTTTTCCCCAAGATAGGGTTAAATGTGTATATAATCCTTACACAAATGTATTAACTGAAGATAAATGACACAGACTTAAATATGATAAATTCTGATATTACTGTTAAGGGAGAGGTACATAAGGTCTGTTCAGAAATGTATCAGGTATTCACTGAGGGATATAAGAAATCTAGAAATTGTTGAAGTTGCTATGAGGAGAAAGAGTGAGACAGAGACAGACAAGAGGGAGAGCATGCACTGTCTTCAGAAAGAAGGAGCTCATTATGTCTAAAAAAAATGATGTTTCCTCAGAATGCCAGGAATTGTGAACTTGGGGAAAGTGAGCTCATCCTTGGTTGGCCAGAATTTTGTCATTGTGTTTATTTAATCAATATTATAGCTTTGTGTCTAAAAGAGTCAACATTTGTAGTCACTAGCAATTTTAGGTTGATCTTTCTCTGTCCATGCTTCCCTAATCAAGCCGCTGCTCCAGAATCTCATACCCGTGTTTACAAACACTGTTAGAAATACTAATATTTAGCATATAAGAAATTGTAATGGATAATGTACCTATATATGAGGGAATTAGAAGCACTCATATTCTTGGATAAATTGTATGAATGGAAAACTTATTATCATATATTGTAAGATCCTTGGAGAAGTGGGACAACTTAGTTACATATTTATTATTAGGATTCTACAAGTTGCTAAAGAGATTATATATGGGGAGAAGTGGTCCTTTGTCATTATTATTCAGTAGTAGGAGCGCTGGCAATTTTGTTTCTCACCCTTTTCCACAACTATCTTGCATAGCAGGATTATCCTTGACCCCAACATGTAGGACAAGACTTTCCAATAAAATTGTTATGCCACTAACTGATAAGTTCATGGCTTCTGTAACCCAACTGCTACATCCTCCAGCAATCAGTACTTTAGTAAGTAAAGACCCATGTGAGACATTACAGTCTCAGTTTACAAATGAAACTGGGTTTGGATCTCTGATCCTTAATATTCCACAGGACCTTCAGCATATAAATAAGTTAACTTCTTTGAGCTCCAATTCCCTCATGCGCAAAAGGAATTAATGTGAATGCCTATTTCATAAATTTACTGTGAGGGGTGAAATTAGAACATTATCTATAAAGTGCCTTAAAACATATTCCATAGAGAAAGTTCTTTAAATAATTTCAACTCATTATCAAATTCATCAAATGCATGTATGTGTGTGCAAGACAGTTACAGTAAGGTTCATTTGAGTGAAACATTTACTTGGTCATTGAAAGACATCTGTTGACTAGAGAAAGTAATCAAAAGAGACAAACTTTAGCTGATAATTAGGGAAATTTGGTCAAAACAATATCCGTATACCTTTGAAGAAGCATGGCAAAATTCATTCCATAGTTGAAATTTTGAGGACATACTTAGGCTTCCAGAAATGTTATGATGTTCATCAAGTAGTCATCTATCTGATTTATGAATGCTAGAATCCATATAATGTGTTTCCCTTATCTCCTGGTATGCTTAAATGGAGTGAGTTCATGTGTTTAAGTCTGGTCAATGGACTTGAGCCCTAAAATGTCAAGGTGGGTTTTTCATGCTCCCTCCCTTATTTATGAGGTTAGAAGCCAAGGACTAAAAATGGTAGAACCATGCAATGGAAAGAGTTTTTTGTTCCTGAATTTAGCACTTGATTAAAAGGCTACCAGGATGATAGTTGATCTATAATTTTCACCCGTTAGTTTTTAAGGAAATGAGAGATGTGTTACCTATTCAACCTGTACAATTTTTTAAAATGATAATCAGTGTGTCCCCAACCAGTGTACATTTTTTATTCCCTTGGAGAATTAGAAACTTTTTTCCAATTAAGCAAATACTATTGAGGTGAAAAATTAATTTTAAAGGTTGATTGTGAGCTAACTTATGAATATTGATCACTTGAGTGCTATTTGAAGGCACTCAAGTTCTCCATCACTTCAATAATTTTGAGAAAATTTTTATTAATTAATGGAAATGATGTTTTTATTTATTTCATAAGCTATTTTTCCTCCTGATTAGGTTAAAAACTTCAATTATTTATAATCAAGGTATATGATTTTCTCAGTGAAAGACTGACTCATCAATAAACTATGTGAGAATAATATTGAATTTGATATATAAAATTTGAAGGATTTGTGTTTGGAAGCAAAAAGAAGAATAGTAACTATGGGCTCTTTTGATAATAGTGGAAATTAAATTTAGATTAAAAGTCAAAGATCAGTTTAGATCTGGATTACTCTCCAGGTTTGCTAATTAATTTGGTGTTACTTGCATCAATAAATTAAACTCTTGAGGCCTCAATTCCAAATCAGTTAAACAGGCATTGGACAACTGTCACAATTAAATATGGTAGAATATAAAACAGCTTGACATTCCATATGTATTCAATTGATAATCTTTTCTATTTCTTTTCCTATTCTTTCTTTGAGATAACATCCATTCAGAAAATAAACATCCAAAAATATGTAAGTAAAAATGACATATAAAATAATAAATACTTGGAGGTAATTCTAACAAAATTATTTACTTGAATAATGAAGTTGTGATCATCCATAGTTCTGGCAACTATAAGACCTATGCTCTATTAGAGATAGAAGTGTTAGCAAAGTAATTACAAGTAAGTGCATGGGAAAATTCAGGAAGCGATTAAATTCAAAATCAGGAAAATATCCAGAAAACTAGGGATTTGCATTGGTTTTCTTAAATAAGTGGCATTTAAACTGAAGAATTAAGGATACGCTTATGAATGTAGGATATAAACTTTTTAACCCTAGGAAACAGAAAGGTCAGATTAGAGACAATGATGAATTTGAAAAACTGAATATTGTTTAGTTTGATGAAATGGGAGAAAAGAGGATGATGAGAAGTAAGGGTGATGTGGTATGTGACACAAACTCAAGGAAAAGTGTCACAAGCTGGAGGGAATTTGGCATATGCTTCAAGGACACTAGGGAGTCATGTGAGGTAGATTGAGAGCAAGCCTCTGAAGCTCCACTTTCCTTTGCCCATGCCTTTTGCCCTGTGATGTCATAGTGCTCACTTTATTCCATGTGATTTCTTTTGGCTGATAGAATGAAATGGAAAAAATCTGTACCAGTTTCTCAACATGGACCTCAAGAAATTCTGCATATTTTTTTCATAATTTCGTGCTTCTTCTAAAACTGTGAGAAAGATGAGCCTTCTGATAACAAGGATCCATGAAGGGCACAGGGAGTTGATTTTTCTGAAGTAGGTTTCCCAGCTACCTCAGAAACCTTCTCAAATAAACAAGATCCCTCAGATAGCCATCAATGACTAAAGAGAAGCAGCTAATATGCATATACCTGAGCAAAACTAGCCAGGTCAGCAGAGTGCATCCAACCAAGGCATAGCTAGTCACTAAATACTAAAGAAATGTGGAAAACAGTTTCATCCCTCTGTGATACTGAAGTGTTGTGAGTTTTCAGCATATGACAATAGCTAACACAAAATGCTTAGAATCTAGGCAAATACAAACATTTTTCACTTTTTAAAGTGAAATGTAATACTACATATAAAACAGAGGAATAAGACTATAGACAGAAATACATTAAAGAGGAGCTTATCAGTTTGTGGTCCAGAAGAACATGAAGATTATTGGAGAGAGATATACAGAGAGACATGTAGATATTTGAAAGGTATCTGAGGGTTAGAAGAGTCAAGGAATCAAGAGCTTGGTATATTTTCTCTGTGATACATTGCATTAAGAGATGATGGGAAAATATGCTCTGACATGAGGTTTTTCTTAAAAAATGAATACTGAAGAATTAGAAGGTTGGGAACACAAGGGAGAATGAAATTTATAATATAATATATAATATTATATTAATATATAATAATATAATATAATATATAATATTAATATAATATTATAATATTAATATAATATAATATAATATATAATATAATATAATAATATAATAATAATAATATAATAATAATATAATATAATATTATAATATTAATATAATATAATATATAATATATAATATAATATATTATATTATATTATATATTATATTATATTATTATATATTAATATAATATTATATAATATAATATATAATATATAATATAATATAATGAAATAACCTGTACTCATTTATCTCCTAGATTCATCTTAAGCTATGTTTCTGTTAGATAAGCAAAGTGTCAACATATGGACAGCCTTGGACCTGGTTAACAATTTGAGCTAATTTATCTATGTCTTTTAGAGTAGTTTCTCTCAATATCACTACAATTGACATTTGTATTAGATAATTCTTTGTTAGGATGGAGAGTATTTTTGTGCATTATAGGATGCTTAGCAGCATCATTGGCCTCTACATCCTGGATGCCAGGAGTACCCCTCTGAGTGTGAAAAACAAAAGTGTCACATCAAATCCATACACTAAGATTAATTTGAATGAATAAATATTGCTTCAGAAGGTAGGCTTTTTTTTTATTCTTGTAGTGTAAGAAGTATAGATTTAACATAGAATATCAAAACCATGGTAATAATATTGCACATATTATTTTTTGATGATTAGTGAATGTTTGCTTTTTAAAGAATCTTAATACAAGTTAACTTTCTGGGATAATGAAAATGTTCTATATTTTGTTTGAGGCATATAATGCATTAGCTAAAATATTACTGAAATAGACTCTTTTGATCTGTGCATTTTAATGTACGTACCTATATTTCAAAATTTTAAAAAGATATTTCAATAACATTTAAGATAAAAAAAAACTATTCATTTTTAGCAGCAAAGAATAATAAAATTTGACTAAGTGCACTTTTGCAGTATGAAGTTTGACATAATGTTATTTAGTCTATTTCTAAGTTTAGTATATTGCATTTACAAAAGTAATTTAAATTATTTTGAAGGTTTTTTTTTTTTTTTTTGTTTCAGCATGTAAATTCTCCTTGGCAGACATGTGAATTCAGTAATAAGAAAACCCAAATGAATGAAGTTTGAACTTTAAAAGCCAGAGGAGCTTTTATTTTTAAATTTCAACTCTAATAAATTGAAAATCAATGAAAACTCCAGTAATTCTAAATAAGCCTTTATATGCACAAAAGAAGCATAAGTCAAGGACAAAGCCACATAAAACTAACATGAAAATAACAGGAGACAAAGGAACATTCAAGGATACTCAACAGAAGTTGCAAAGAGGCCAGGGTGAGGTCTCTGAGAACAGAGTAGCAGAATCCACAGAAGAGAGCACTGAGAAGAGGTGGTGGTCAGCATCTTTTAGCAGGAATGCTGGAAGAAAAGAGAAAGGAGAGAAAAGAGTTCACTTGATTCATAACATGGTGCCATGGTGACAGTAGTTACAGTGTAGCATATTCCAAGTGAGAAAAGAATGATATCAGAAATGGAATAAATATGTTTCTAAGCCAATTACAGACATTTCCTAATTTCTTTGGGTATTTTCTTAACTGAACAGTAGACAGCTTAAACTAAGGGCAAACTTTATAACCAAAAATGACCACCCTAAGTTATAGTCATTTTTTAACACTCCCATGAAACTGAGAAAACAAGCCTGCTTTGCCAAAGAATCAAGAATAGACTGTTGTAATAAATCTCATCAACTAGTGACTACCTTGATAGAAAAATAGAAGGTAGGACTGCCTATGGAAACAGCAAATCTTCAAGAAAAATCCTGACTGGCATCGAATTTATAACCAGATAAAAATAAACAGTCAAAGTAAAACAAATAAACAACTGCCAAACTGATAGCTGAATTTTCATGCTTGGACCCAACAGAGAAGTTATTAAAAACTCTATTTCTCTCTCAGTGTGTCTCCTCTAACTTGTGAATGCATGTGTTTGTGTATTTGTACATCTACCTATCATCTATTATGACAGTAAAATTACCCAAAATAAAGATACATATGAAGGACCTCTCAAGCTCTTTAATACTTTATCTCAACAAAATAATTCTCGAACTTTTGATTGGAATTACTTGTGTCAAATTCTGGTTTCAAATATCAGTAGCTATGTGAAACCAAACAAGTTGTGTGTGCTCAAATTTCTTGACCTGCTACATGGAGATAACTTGTAGTAACTTAGGACTAAATGATAAATCCAGGTGTGATGCTCGGAGTAGGACAATGTTTTGGACATCAGAATTACCTGAGGACTTAAAATGCAGATGCCTGGGCCCCATGTCAGAGCTGGATTTTCAGTTTGTCTCATGGGAGATTTAGGAATATGTTTCATGTTTTTGTCTTAAAACTTTTGCTAGATGGTCCTCATGCAGTGAGTTGAAAACATCTGGTAGGAAAACTGGACATAGTAGATATGAAAAGAAGGGGCAGTTATCATTATCATCATCACCAACATCAACTATAATAAATATTTTCTGTATTGAATTTTTAATTTAAAATGATATATTGACTTTGACATACAAATATAGACTAAAGACAGATAAAATAGATTACAAAAGAACAACTGATTTTAAAGTGTTCCAAACTTTGTGCTACAAATGAAATCTGTATCATACAATGATTATGGATTATGATTACATTTATTATCATAACCTGATTATTTTGGCAGAGAAAATATCATATAGTTTTTTCCTAGTGAGTGATTGTAATCTGAATTTATATCCATACAATTTTTATTAAATTTAACTTTCTACAAACTATTGTATTTTATAAATAATGTCAGATGACATTTCTCAGAAGTAGTATTTATTTTTAAGTATACATAGATAGTCATAAGAATAGTTTCATTTTACTAGAAAAAGAAAGACATGGCATTGTTCCATGCAATTTAATAGCAATTTAGGTAGTACACATTCCCAATAGAAAAAAAATATCCAGCATCATAGCTATTTTGTAATTTAGGCTTATAAATCAGAAACATGTAAAGATTAGAAATGTTTTGAATTCAGAAAAATAGTGAAATTCATTGCAAAATACATAAATTATTACTTATATTTTGAATTACTCTTGCCTTTAGGTCTCACAAATTTGCTGAACATTCTCATATTTTATAAATCCTTGAGACTTCATTTGCAAAATATGGCATTTCAGATAAGCTCAGCCTGCAGCACATGCCCTGAGACAATGCAGATGATGTGCTAATCCTGTCCGCTCTCCTCGCTGATGAGGACACTTGACATTTCATCAACAAGGTCTTCAAGGACCAGGTAGAAGCCTGTGGATATATAAGGGCCATCAGATGCGGAATATACCACTTGCAATTGATTGGTCCCACTAAACAACTTCCCTTCCAGGCTTCTGACAGGATCTAGGATCTGGGCACTCTGTATTGCTTCCTTCATCTCAGTTGCTTTGTTGTGACAAAAGGAATAACTTAGAAGACTGACAAGTTGAATTTCTCAATACAGCGAAGCCTTTTAGGTAGACTTTTATTGAAAGTCGCTAGTATTTCATTGTTTAATATCAAGGAGAAAACCTCTTAATGAATGAGTAGTGACTGTAGTAGTCATTAAATGACCATGCCCCTTATTTGTCCTTAATAATCAGGGTGTGGAAGAGAGAAGCCCCATTGGTGGCAGTTACTCCATGCACTCTGCCACAACTTTGGACCAGCAACTCTCTAATTATCAGTATTTCACTAATTGTTCAATTGATATACATCTTACATATTTTTAACTTATATTTCCTTACTCAATAGGGTATTTTGTTGTATAATTATAAAAGGTTATACTTCTAAAGTAAGGGGACAAAAATATATTTCTCACTTAAAACATTTATTTAGTAATTAAAATAAGAAAAAATTTTTTAGAGAATGTGTGAAAAACTATTGCTACAAAATCCTTTAGGGAAGCAATCATGTTGTGCTGCCTCCCTTAAGTTGATCAGATGATCACTGTATGACCATTACAGATTGGTGCCTTTAAGGCAACATATATTTAACCAAAGGAAAAATTAGGCACATGTACTATTTCTGTCTTCATGTGGTTTCATAACACATGACAAGTCACACAAATTTGCTAAAATCTGGACCTTCATACATGAATGAGATGTAATTTCACTCTAAAACATCATTTGTAAGTACAGATCACTGATCACCAATACTGCTACCTGGGCGGGACCTGAAGCTCTGGATTAAACCAAATAATACATTCCCTCTTTCACAAAACGTCTCTTTCTTTTCTTTTCTTTTCTTTTCTTTTTTTTTAGACAGTGTGATTCAATGTTTTTTTACATAAGAATAATATAAAAAATATATCTGTCTCCTGTTTGTCATAAGATAGCCATTTTACACAGATATTCTGGTCTGCTGTATGTCAAAGCGTGAGACAATGCAACATGTGTTAAAATAACGAATTTGGAGGTTGCTAGATTGAGGCCATCCCTATGTTCTGGGTTCCTTAGCAAAATAAAACTTTACCTTAACCCAGCAGAAATCACCAACTAACCTCCAACTAGGGATCTGCCACTGGAACAATCCAAAAAAGGCTGTTACTTCAACTTATCAAATATTTTCTGTCTTGCTGTCTGCTCAAATAAACTTTTCAGTTATAAAGTGCCAGAGTTTATCTATTAATACACACCATCCTTCTCCTTATACTTTGCCTCTCAAGAAGTTAAAATCAAACTTTCTAAAAGAATATGGTATCTTAGACAAGGCCCAATTTGTTATAAAAAATTTTTTTATGTATGTTTATTTCTGACTCCTTTTCTCATCTTCATGATAACTGCTTCTTTGATATTTTCATATTTTAAAATGATACCTATTTCTCTACATATGAAACCAAGTTTTAATTTATTTGCTCTAATTTGTTGTACATGACAGTAGAATGCATTTATACATTTTGATAGATCATACATAAATGGAGTGTAATCTCTTATTTTTCTGATTATACATATTGTAGGATCACATCAGTCATGCAGTCATGTATGTACATGAAGTAATAATGTCTGTTTCATTCCACTATCTAAGTTCTTTTTAATTAGGTGAGATATTTCCTATGTTATGGACATTGACAAGATTTTACTGCTATTTTTAAAAATTATAAGGTGGTCATGTACATGCTGAAAGTTTATGTTTGTTTATTTTAACCAATTAAAAATAATAGATTATGTTGCTAAAATGGACATTATTTTCCTCTAAGAATTTCCTCCCACTTTTTATTTTCTTCCCAGTATTACAACTATAATTGCAGGGGCTAACTAAGTTGTTTTTGACTTATAAACTTTGTGATCTCAAGGAAATAACATAATCTTAATTCAGTTCCTTTACTTTATATTCTGAAAACAAAGGTTTTAAAGAGAAGTTTTCTTTTAGTTTTGCTGTGAATTACATAATGGCAAGCTTGGAGGGACTGGCATGGCAAGCATTTAAGCAAGAGCCATTATATGGCAGCTCAGTGACTGGGTAGGCCAGATTTATTTATGTGGAATTTCATTGTTTAATCTTTTTGCATCAAATGGAAGAGATATTATTCCCACACCTACTGCTTACATTCTTATCTCAGAACATCATGTGTTAACATTCTTTCATTGGCTAGAATAAAAATAGATGGTCACACTGATGTTCACCTTGTCCTAGGCTGAGCTGCAGAGATTACATGCAGGCCAAGAAAATGAATACATTTCCATCTCCAGGAATCTACCACATTTTAATAAGCATTCAGATGTTCCAATAGTCTGTATTTTTGGAACACAATCTAGGAGTCCATTTCTAATCCAGATGTGGATGTGAAGCCTTAAACAAGGCGAATGACACCAGGTTCTCAAAGAGCTTGAGTTCTGTGGGCAGAGAGAAAATAGGTAAATAAATAATTATCAATATGTTTTTTTGCAATGTGTGCAAGGAATAAGTTAGAGGGAGATAAAGAATATGGGGTGTGGCTAGGGCATGGATGGTCTGAGTCAGTCAGCTTTCTATTACTATAACAAATTCCTGAGATAATCAACTCATAATGACAGAAGGTTTATTTTGGTTCACACTTTTAGAGGTTTCAGTCCATGATTGATTTGCAAGATGATTTTGAGTTTGTGGTGAAGCCGCATGTCATGGCAGAAGTGCATGGTAGAACAAAACTTCTTACATCATGACCAGGAAGTGAAAGTGAGAGGAAGAGAAAGGAGCTGGAGTCTCACACCCCTATGAGAAATAGAAAGTTTGGTGGTCCATTTTCAGAATACAGCATTCAAATATAAAATTTACTGAGAATGTAAGAAAATCAGTCAAGGAGGGAATAGAACAAATAAATACTTAGCACCTGAGTATGACAGAGTCATAGCTCCTGACAAAAAGGAAGTGAAAAGGAAGAGGCCAGCCTGTCCAACAAAGATAAACTATATGTGTCAAAATACGCTGAGTTCCAGAAAGGCCTTCCTACAGCAAGAGAAGAAAGGGAGATGGGGATAACTAAAGGTACATTTATTTAAACAAACAAATAGGAAAAATAAATCTGAGGCAATGTTTGGGAAGACTATACACTGCATAGAATTCATTCAATAAGGGACCAGGAAGGGGATCTTGTGCACTAGAGAATAAAATGCTGGTTGTAATTGCTCTGGGTATACCTGCTCACCTGATCTTACAAGGCCATTATTCAAAGTCTTACTTTCTCTGTACCTCTTGTCTTTCAGTTCATTCTTTGGGCCTGGACATGTAAGCATGTTTCTCATACCCTTCAAAGGAATGTCTGATTATCTGAAAACCTCCCACTAGTCCTTACATCTTAAGGATTCCATTACCTCCCAAAAGCATCATGGGCTGGGATCAAGAATTTAGCTCATGGACTTTTTGAGATATTGGAATATCCTCACTATTACAGTCTTTATGCTGTGTTTTAGTAGCTTGCATTTTCAGACTTCTTAAGAGTGAAATGGAATCTAAGCAGTTCTCTGAGTCTCTTAAGCACCATGAGACACATATCAAAGTTTGGTTCCATTAAAGAAAATTTCTCTGGATTTGAAGTGAACTCATGATATAGTACTCTATATCATGAACACATCACATGTGGATTAATTTCTGCTAAAATTTCCCTTTTGTCTCCTTTGTTGCCAGATATGATAGTGAAATCCTCCTGATATCAGTCATGAAGTCAGATTTTTGTTGTTGTTGTTCTTTTGTTTCTGGTCCTGCATAGTGATCTCATCCTTCCTTTTGCTATGCACTGATTGCCTTAGAAATCCAGTAAAAACTGAGACAGAAAGAGTGCAGATTTCACCTTCTGTTGCATTGAAGCTGACTATACTCATAACCCTTTAGAAGGGAGTAAGCCAGTCCATCCCAAGGATGGGTCTTTAATAACAGTTTGATGTTTTCACTCTGACTCTGGGAAACTGCAGGCAGAAATAGATTTTTTTTTTTTTTTTTTTTGCAATGCAAAAAGTAATCAACATCCAGCCAAATAAGAACTTGAGTCGGATATAGTGTGAAGTACACAGAAAAGGCTCAGCATAACTCAGATTTTGAAAGAAAAGAATTTTTTATTGAATTTAGCCTTTCCTTGGGAGAGGTTTGTTTGACCACCTTATTTCAGTAGAGATGGAAATTAATGTCAATGTCTCACATTTCCTGCAGTTATTCCAGAATTATACATTCCTGACTTTCATGCTAATTAATCTATACATGCTTCTTGAATGTTATATTCACTTAGTTCCAGTGACCCAAACTATCTTCATAATGTCTCTATGGAAAGAACGAAACACTAGTACACTATTTTTGCTTTAGAGGAATGTCTAAAAGAGTCCCCATTGACCACAGGTGTGTACCAGCAACCCAGGTTTCAGGAAAGCAGAATCCTGGTACATTGGGAAGTGTTCTAGTTAATGTTTGCATCACTAAGATGAAAATATCCAACCAGAAAAACTTAGAAGAGGAAAACCTAATTTGGAGCTCATACTTTCAGAGGTCTTAGTCCATGGATGACCAACTCCATTGTTCTGGGCCTAAGGTGAGGTAGCACATCATGGGGAAAGGACTTGGTGGAGGGAAGCTGCTCAGCTTATGGGTTCAGGAGACAAGGAGGAAAGAGAGGAAGGGGCCACAGGAAGCACAACCCTCCAGGGTATGGTCCTAGTGACCATTCTCCACTTGCCTGCACTTGCCCAGTCAGTTCATTCAAATTAGGATGGGATGATTAGGTTACAGTGCTCATAAATCTAATCATTTTAGCTATGAGTATTTCTTATGCACAAGAACTTTTGGGGGACCCTTCCTATCTATACCATAACAAAGTATTTTGCATGTGATACATTTCAAAAATAAAGGAATAAATCAATATTTGCTAATTCATAAGAGTAAAACTATGTTATTCCAAAATGGAACCATATCTGTGTAAGTGCTGGTTTTCTAATTTCCCTTTTTAGAAGCTGAGCAGAGTGGAAGGCAGTAAACCCTAGAGAGGACAGGTACTTTGAAAGAAATTTATGCAAATAAACACCTCTACATTTATGCCACTTTGGAAGAAGGTAAAATTTGTCTACCAAAATCATAGTTACCAAGGGATTTTAAAACATATCATAGACTACATGTTGCATAGGAAAACTTTTAAAGAGTATTAATATAAAATGTTTAGTACATTACATAGTCTGTAGTATCCAAGTACAGTTCTGTTTTGGTCAGCTTTTTCACTGCTGTGACTAAATGATCTGACCAGCACAATTATAGAGGAGGATAGGTTTATTTGAGGGTTCACAGTTTCAGAAGTCTTAGTTCATAGAAGCCTGGCTCCATTCCTTGGTATTCAGGTAAGGCAGAACATCATGGCAGAAGAGCATGGCAGAGGGAAGCAGCTTGCATCAGGAAGCAGAGAGAGAGAGAGAGAGAGAGTTCCAATCTCCTCCATCCACACCCTACCACTCCAATTAATCCCATCAGGGATTAATTCACTGATTGGATTAAGACTTATAACCCAATCATTTCTCTTCTGAATCTTCCTGCATCGTTTCACGTGTGAGCTTCTGGGGGACATCTACATCCAAATCATAACAAGTCCCTCCAAATTTTAAGACTTGCTTTAGCTGTCTTAACAGTACTTGTGCTTATTTAGTGTTATTAATTTAAGTCCAAAAAAAGGGAAAAGGAAATATTAAGCCAGGCAGGATGGTGCTTACCTATAATCCTGGCTACTTGGGAAGCTTAGGCAAGAGAATCCCAAGTTTAAAATCAGCCTGGGCAATTTTGCAAGACCCTGTCTCAAAAGAAAAATAAAAAAACTGGGGATATAGCTCAGTGGTAGAGCACACCTGGGTTCAATCCTCAATAATGAAAAAAATAAATAAACATAACAAATTAAAATATATCTTTCAGGGGGAAAGTCTGTAGGTTTATCATCTCAAAAACATAATTTTTATAAGATTACAGTAATAGGGACAATGAACCTAACTAGGGAAAATATTAAGGAAGAAGATATAAAGACAAGGTGTTAAGTTTCTCAAATTTGACAGTGTAGTATCTGTGTCTAATTTGGCAAAAGAATATACTCCATAACTCTTAGAATTTCCTCCAGTAGGCAAAGTTTAGCTTCATTATGTATTATTTCCTTCTGACTGAATGATAGTTGTCCAAGATAACCTGGGTTATAGGATTATTCAGAATGCTTGACCTTATTATTCTGAACCACTATACCATTTTCAAAAACATGTCTATATTCTAACAGTACACTATTCTGTTTGCAGAGCACTTAGATTCCTTAGTATTGAATAACCTGTGCTATATTTACTAAAATTTGGACAATAAACAAGTATTAAAAAGAATATTCTTATAAAATTCTGTCTAGTTATTACAATATTTTGTTGCATTTTCTAGTGGTATTTTTCCATGCACATATGTGGATAGATTTATTTTCTAATAAAATAAAGATTATACTTCATATGTGATATATTATTCATTATTGGTGAATAAGATAATTTATAACTTTTGAGCTAATACAGTGGCATTGTAAAAAACATGAAATGTCATTTTTGTGCATCTTTGATTATTATTTACCTATTATTAACAATGATGTCTTTAGGGCAGAACCATAGCACTTTTATTATTTACAAGTATTGCCAAGCACCTTTCTGCGAGAAGTTAAATTCTATTTTAAACTCATCACTTCTAGAATTTTACATTTCCCAGGCACAAACTCTGAAGGTCAAGAACTCTGCTCTAGGGGTTTTCTGTACTTAGCAGGATGGCTGGGATTACAAAAAGAAAATAAAACTACATTTTAATCATCAAAAACTGTCAGGTATAAAAGAACTCTATTTTAGAATTCAACATAAAATAAATGAGTTTTCATGAATGAATAAACATCCCTTTACCCTTCACATTCCAAGGATAGTGAACAAAGCCAAGCTGAGCTCGTTCACTTCTCAATGCCGTTCATTAATATTTTCAGGAAGGCAGTGACTGAACATGGGGCAGAAACCTTGTTGGCAAGATTTCGTTCTGATTTGGTTGAAGACTCATTCAATCAGTCAAAATGATTAGCTAAGGAAAAATGTTCTGAGCTTCCTCCCTGAGTCTTTCTATCATGCATGTCATGCAATGATATTAGAAAGACCTTATGAATGCTTCTGGAGATGTCCACTGTGCCTCTCATTTTATATCTATGAGAAATAAAACACAGGATTCCCATAGGAGTTGGTACAAAGTCACATGTTTGTGATCATTAGCTGGAAATTTTTCCACCTGGGCAAATCCTTTTCCTCATTTGTTTCTCAGCAAAGTCGTCAGGGGGACAATTTTATAGTTCATCTTTATTTAGCTTGGCATTTATTCCCGCAAAAGAATCTTCCTCTAATTAAATGCTATCTTTGCTTCTTCCTTAGTACTTATCAAAGCTTTTGTTTGTTTGTTTATTCCATTTATTGTCTCCAGTTTTGTTGTCTTATTATTAAGATAATCTCTGAGAGGTCTTTATTAATTTTTCCCCATAGTCTAATTACATAAAAGACAATTTATAAGTGATACAATAAATCTTTCTTTGATGAAATATTGCACCAGAAAACTGTATCATTGAGAGTGATATTTTGACAACCTACACATATGTTACTAATATTACTAATATTTTAAATTTGTTATCTTCTATTTTCCAGGAACTAAATTAGTACAGAGAAGAAAGTAAAAAACAAAGAAAAAAATAAAAAGTTCACAAAAATAATTTCACCATTGGAAATAGCTGTCCTTCATGTAAATAACTTTTCAGAAATCTCTTTTACAATAATTCAAATACAGGTTCACATAAATAGATTCACGGATATATTGCTATATTAAAAGCAAAATATGCTAAATATTTATAACTGCAATCTTATGTTATAGATTAAACTCATAACTCCCAATGCAATGGCATTTGGAGAACAGAACTTTTAAAAAGTAATTACTTTTAATGTAAGGTAATGGGGTAGAGTTCTAATACAATAGAATTGTTGGTCTTATAAGGTAAGAAAAGATGGATCTCTTTTTGTGTTCATGTGCATATACCAAGGAAAGGCCACACATGAACACAGTAAGAAAGTAAACAGGAAGAGAATCCGCACCAAAGTCAATCATGTTGACACCTTAATCTTGGGCTTTCATCCTACAGAACTGTGTGGAAATAAATTTTTATCATTTAAACTACTTTGGATGTGATATACTGTTGCGACAGCCCAAGAAGAGCAAAATACATTTTAAATAAAATTTTAATTCATTTAAGCAAAAGAATACGAACTTAACTAATGTTGAGGAGACTTGAATGACTTTAAGAAATGCCTCTTCATCTCATACTGCAAAAAATATCTCTTCCTCAGAGATGATGTTTACTACATCATCAAATGTTGGCAAAAATATATGAAAGAACCAAAAATTCAAAACACTGAATATACCAAGGCTGTGCTATTCATGAAGAAAGAAAGATTTGACTATAGAAGAATTTGAAAGAGTATGAATTTTAAATTTTCATGAAACCACAGATAGTCAACTGTGAAAAGGCAATAAAACAATCTTATAGAGAAAGATGACAAGTAAAAAAGAGAAGAGAAATAAATGGAAGAGAGCAAACAGGCACAATGGTGAAATGATATGCATTCTGTTAATGACAACTGTAAGAGAATCAAGAAATTTAACTTGGTCAATCACTGGATTTTCCTAATGGAACATCTTGGTGTTATATTCCCTAAGGTTTTATATATGTGTGTGTGTGTGTGTGTGTGTTGATGTTGAGAACATCTCTGTATATAAAGTTTGTGTGTCCAATGTAACCTTCAATACCCTGCTAGCTTTTCTTTTGATACTAGATATTGCCCTGAAGATACTTGGAAGGTAGTTCTATATCATATGTAGTTTTCTCTTTTTGTGGTTGCCTGAAGAATTATTTCTGTAATGTTGAAATCAAACTATTTGTATATTATTCAAAGATTTTTTAAAAATTCTTAATTTGTGTATGTTTATTCAATTGATGTGTTCAAAATTTTTTCACATGAGGAAATAAATCCTAACTGAATGTTCAGTGATTTATAGAAAAATTTAAAAATGGTACCCCATAGTTATATAATTCTTGCAAGTATACACATTTTGAATAAAACAAGTCCTGTTGATGATGAACCAGGGTTCCCTCCTTTCAGATCCCCCTTCCACTCTTAAAAACACTATTATAAGATTGATATTTGATATTGATCCTTTCACATTACCATTTATCTTCAACATATATGTGGAATTCTCTAGTATTTCTCAGCCTCAATTTGATTGTTTTTGAAAATTCTGTGCATATTTTTAAACTTTATTTGATTTCATTAAGAAATACATTTTAGTATAAATGATTATTTGCTGGACAGCAACAAGTATTTTAATATACAGTTTATTTAGAAGACTCCTATTAATGACCATCATTTTAATTTACAAATTTTATTATACTATAGTTAATAAATACACAAACAGGCAGAAAATTTATTTATGTTACAAATACAATTTTACTATTACTGTCAAGGAAATAGCAAATTTCAATAGATTTCCAAAATTCTGCCACAAGCTTACCTTTGTTTCAAGTTTTTCTGTAGTTATTATAAAGTTGCATGATATTTGCTGAGTTATGTCCTAGGGCTGTCATGACAAAGTTACACAAACAGGGTGGCTTAAAACAATGTTAGTTCTATTCTCTCATGGCTCTGGAGGTCAGAAGACCAAAATCCAGGGGTGCCTTTGGACCCGTAATACTACTGGGAGTGACAGGTCCTGTATTTCATCTCTGCTTCTCCACCCATACCTCCACCATGGATTTTCTTCTGGGGCCAGTGTGCTTCCTGATTTTCTGGCTCCTTGTGGACTTCAGCACAGGATTTGCTTTCTGCATCATCTTCCTGTCAACACACATGGCAGTCGTTCCCTGTCCTGTCTCTCGTTCTTTCCAGGACTGTACATGGCCATGTCATATCATACACTTACTGTTTCCCACAGTTTCGGAACTACCAGGTTCTCTGATGTACACGCTTTTCAGAAATAACATCTACACTATGTACGGTATTCTTTTGGGGGATGAGGAGGAGGTTGTGAGCTTTCCTGAGTCTATACCTCTTTGTTTCTAATTCTGAAGTTTGGAAATTGTGCCACATGTTTCTCAGTCAGCCTTATTTCTCCAATTTCCTTCGTAATTTCATTCAATTGTATTGATGTTTTCTCCTTGAGATTCATTCCCTGTTAAATTTGTATTATTCTAAGAGTTTGTATTTGGGGACAATTTTATGTCTATGGGGAATCTTTCTCTTCTCTAAATCCTATTTCTGCATCTGCCTGGGTCCTTGCTTGTTGCATCACATTTTCTTTTGTCTTTCCTTTCTTAGGCATGTTTCATTCTTTATTCTGCCGTTTCCACTTATGTTTGTGTTTGATGCCAAAAGCTTTCAATAGCATAAACTCTACTTAATTATTATCTTATCCCTATACCTAAAACCCATTGGCTTTTTGTTTTCTTCAGTCTCTTTCTCCCTCCTTCCCTCTCTCACCCTCTGTCCTTCCTTCTTTCCTTCCTTTTCCTTTCCCACTATCTCTCTGCCTTCCTCCCTTGTTTTCCATAAACACACATACACACACACACACGCACACACACACATATATGCAACATATTTTGCTGATATACTTTAAATTGCAAAAACCATGTCATTTAAATCTCAAGTATTTCTGAATATATTTCCAAGTACAAGGACATCCTCCAGTACAAACACAATATCCTTGTCAAACCCAGGGTAATAATACAGATTCAACAGTAGAAACTAAACTGTACTCCATATTTACATTTTTCCAGCTGTCCACAGAATGTCTTTCCAAGCTCTCTCTCTTTTGTGGTTTTGTTCCTTATTCATCATGTGTGAATGCTGTGTCTAATGTCAAATTTACTTTACTTTCATCAAGTTACCTGGCCATCATTTTATTTCATTAGTTAATATTTGCTTTTCATGATATTGATACTTTTAATGAATTCTGGCCCATTTAATTGCAAAATGTCTCACAGTTTGGATTACTTTGTTTCCAAAGATAAATTAGGGTTAATCATTTGTGGCAAGAAATCTTAATATCATATTTGTAGAAATTTCCTGTGTTGCAATAATAGGTGTGCGTTACTGGTTTGCTCTACCTTAAGTGACACTGGGTAAACTTTTCCATTTGTAATTCAGCACTCATCAGTAGAGTGACACCTCAAGAATCTGAGACTTTTTCTGCTGAGCACACACCTCAGAGCCCTTACATCCTGCATGAATTCCTTATTGTGTGGTATTGCAGTTTGGGAATATGTTACAGAGCAAGTAAGAAAATAAATGTCTAATCCTGCACTTCCTATGAGTGAGAATATTTAGGCATAATAGGGAGAGAAGGGAATTATATGGCATAAAGAAAAGAGGGAAGCAGTTTAGTACTGAGCTGGTAATCACTGATGCTGGGTGATGGGCCCATGGTGATTCCTTAGGATATTCTATCGCCTTACAACTATATGCTCCTATTTGTTTGTTTTCAATTCAATGTGTTCAAATCTATTATTCGTCTCCTGTTTTTGGTGTTCAAATTGTATCAGGCTTAAAGTTTATTTTTAAATGTGAGTTTTGAGTCACACTTTTATAACTCCAAAATAATCTTTTTGGTACCTTAATTGTATCACATTAAATATTTATAGTGTCTTAGGGAAAGTTGGCATCTGAACACTTTGTCATTCTATCAACAACAACCAAAAAATAAAGTTCTTTTTCCATTTGTCGATATGTATTTTTGTATGTCTGAGAACTGTTTTGGGCTTGTATCATGTTGATTTTTGAGATTTTCACCTACATTTGTTCTTGTCTTCTTCCTTTATTTTTATTTTTTAAGAATACATGGAGTTTCCCTTACCTCAGTTTCTTTCTTTTATAGTTTTATATAAAGGGTTTTACATGACCTGAGGCAATCTGTCATTATTTTCATTCATGTTATCATTCGTGTTCCTTGCTTTCCAGCTATGTTTGCTCTACTGATTGCATTATTTGGTATCTATAAGGCAACATGAAACAACAATGGAGTGGTATGTGTCCTTGCCACATCATTGGTTTCTCTTAAGAGAACATGTTTGTTGTATCACCACTTCATAAGATGATGTCTCTAGGAATCCATGAAATTCTAAAGGTCTGTCACTCAAGGTCCATGGACATTTGTAGAATCTGAGGGAAGAGAAATGGGCAGAATATGAAATTATTTGTGTGTAACATTAATTGTATTATTTGTATGTGACATTAATTTTGCTTTTGAGTTTTTTCTCATCTCATTTTTATCTATTATGTAGACAACATTCTTAAACAAATTTCCTAATGTAGACAACGAAAAATATATGTGCGTACACACATAAACACACTATATATAGTCCCACCAAACTAAAATGAATTTACCTTAACATATTTTATAGAAGCAATACATGTATAAAATGTACATAAAATTCTTATATAGATCAATGAATTTATATACTATGAATTCACCTGAGGAAACAACAACCAGACTTAGATAATTCCTGGCTCCCCACAAGACACAAGATGGCTACTGTCCATCTCTACCCCTCTCATAAAGACACTCACACAGATGCAGCATAGAATAATTTATGTTTCTACACTATAAAAACAGAATCATAGATTATGTATTTTGAGGTAGTCTAGTTTCATTTTCTCAACAATATGTTTATAATACCCATCAATATTTGGAAATAAACTTGTAGATTTTTAGATTCTCTTTGATGTATAGTATTTCAAGTTGTGACTACAGTATATTTGACTTAGTCATTCTCCTTGTTGGTTTTTTTCCCAATTTTTCTTGACCTTTTCCCTCTTGTTTTAGTTTGATGCCTTATTAATTTAGTTTTTATTTTATTTACTGAAAAAGAAGCTTCCATGCTCTGCCTTCAAACTTTCATCTTTACCAGATATTCTGCCCTGACTTTCTGAGGTGTATTTGCTCATCACGAACTTCACAAAACATAACTCAAGGAACTGTTTCAATTCATTATAAGTGAGAAGAGGAAATCAGGGTTACAGGTCACTGTAGTGTATTCTGACAGACAGCATCACGGATTTGATCACAAAGGGACCACACAAAGTCCACTGGGTAGCCAAGGGCCATAAAACAAATAAACATGCTACACCAGGATGGCAGAGGAGAGTGTAATCCATCGGATGTTTATAAGGAAGAGGATGTCTGCAAAAGGTAAAGTGGCTGCCTTTATCTTGTTTATATGTTTGATGTGGTGATAAATAAAATAACAATCTTATATTGCTCTTTCTCACTACATCATTGATGTTAAACTCAATTAATCTGGATTCCAGGTGGAAAAGTTATTTTAAATTTATGCGTTGTCCTGGTTTCCAGTCAGATGTATCCAGAAATGTAATAAACTGGATTTAGAATCCCATGTTTTATCATTAGTTCTGACACTTGGTAGCTGTGTAAATTTGAGCAAGTTATTTATCTTTGTAATAAAACATAAAACATCCTAAGGGCATGCAATTAATCTTTTAGTGCTTAACTGAAAGGTAAATGCTCATAAATGTCTAATGAAATAACTCATAATGTTTTTCCATGATCATCAATGCCTCAGGACTAAATATCAAAAATAGGTGATGCTGAAAGTAGTTCATGAAAGATTAAATTAAATTAGATTAAGATAAGTCTTTTATTTGAAATATAATGGGAATAAAATATTCTGATATTTAGGCACTTAGTTTTTTGAAAACAAATTTGCAAAGAAAATTACCCACAGAACTTTATTAAGAAGATTAAAAAATGATATCACATAACCAATCTGTATTACAATACTTTAATATATATTTAGAATTTTGAAAAAAGGTTTGCTGTATAAATATGCATTGCATGTGTCTATATATATATATATATATATATATATATGAAAGTCTCAAATCTATGACATTTTCAATTATAGCTCTAGAATCTTTTTCTCCAGAATTGTGATTGATAAAAATTCATATTTTTATTCAGAGTAGTAAAATATGAAACAGACAAATGTAAAATTGTGGGAATTAAATTTATTTGAATAAAACTCAGGATTAATGAGAAAATTCCAAGAAGAATTTTAAAATATTAGCATTTAAAAATAATCTCACTGCAGGTATTGTTCATTATACATTTGATATTGCCATCTATATTTTATTTTTTCTGAATGGTTACATTTTTTTTTCCTGGATTTGTAGTCATGAAATATGTCACTATGTTATACACTGGATAAAATTTGTCTGATGGATATATATGTGTGTGTATGTGAAATTTATATGAAATATATAATATAATACACATACATATAGTAGTGATTGTGCATGTATGTATGTATGTTTGAGAGAGAATATTAGTTAAAAAGACTGACAACAACAGTTCAACAGCTCCTATTTTAAAATCTATTCCATTGATATATCTACTCAATAATCTTAATGTGCTGTCAAATATGTCATTAATTTTTTTTTAAATTAACAAGGCTGGTCTGGGTTAAAGACGACTTCTCCACCAAAAAAAAAAAAAAAAAAAAAGAAAGAATGAAAGAAAAAAGAAAAAAAGAAAAGTCACTTTGTGCTAAAAAAAAAAAAATAAGAAAGCCAATAGCAACACCAAAAGAGACATAACTTAATAACACAAAGAATCATGTAAAGTTGTTAACCATATGTATTGACATAAACGATATTGGTTTTACTGTTTCATATTAAAATATCAGAAAATGAGAATGAAGGCAGGGAAGAAACAAAAGATAAATAAAAGTATATTAGGTTGGGCAATAAGGTACAGACCTGTAATCCCAGCAGCTCAGGAGACTGAGGCAGGAGGATCATGAGTTCAAAGCCAACTTCAGCAAATTAGTGAGGCCCTAAGCAACTCAGTGAGACCCTGTTTCTAAATAAAATATAAGAAAGGGCTGGGATGTGGCTCAGTGATTAAGTGCCCCTGGATTCAATACTGGTACTAAAATAAAAAGCATTAGGATTGTATCAAAATATGGAGACTTACTTAAATAATTAATACCTCCAATCATTCTTGTCTTTGACAGTTCCAGTAAAAGTTGTGAGAGACAGAAACTTCACAGGTGGTCTTCACTATGGAAATGCAATATTTGGTCTTTTGGACATATAATTCACATTATAGAAGGAGAGCCACATTTCCAGTTGGCTCATGATAGAGGTCTCGATGGCACTGGGGAAAGCAGTTTAAACTCTGTTTTCTAAATAACTCAAGGTTTCCATAGTGATGCCTTAGGAGCATTTTAATTAATTTTTAAATTTGTTCTAATTAGTTATACATGACAGTAGAATGCATTTATGCATTTTGATAAATCATATAAAAATGGAGTATAATAATTCATCATACATGATTTTTCTGACTGTATATGTTGTAGGGTCACATCAGTCATGCAAATATATGTACATGAGGTAATAATGTCTGTTTCACTCTCTATCCTTCCTATCCCTGTATCTCTTCCCTTCCCTTCACACCTCTCTACCTAATACAAAGTAACTCTATTATTCCCTAGTGCGTCCCCCATTATTGTGAATTAGCATCTGCATATCAGAGAAAACATTCATTTCAATGGTTTGAAAATCAAGCAATCAGGGTAGGGGGTCTAGGCCACTATTTGCTTAAAGAATTCTGATCTAGTCTTCATTTTCTACACTGGGACTCTGTATATAATTTTGTTACTTGAAAATCTACAAAGAGCAAGATTCATTACTGTGGATACTTTGGCACAAAATATTTCCATGATCAAAACTTTTCAAAATGCTAACTTCAGTGGAAGTACTTTGGGAAACAAACACAAAAGCACGTCTTACATCTCTCTAAAAGAAACTAGGAATATGTTCGCTCTGGCTGCTACAGTTTAGGAAGATACAATGAAACCTGAGGAGTATACCATTAGAGTGATAAAGCAGGACTTAGAATCTACATTAAAGGTTCCTAGTTTAGATGTATGTGACATGTCCCTAACACTGTCCAAGACATTCCCCAAGTTGTAGGATGAAGGTAAGAATGGGATCCCTTCATGGGAACATTCTGGTTGAAATCTTGATTTCAATAGGCTTAATTCTGAAGCCTATTACATGAAAATCAGGGGTAGAACATACAATTTTGTAACCATATTAGTGACATAAAGTTGGCAGCTCAGTTGTGCCAGAGACTACTTCTCAGACATTAAAAAAAAAAAAAAAAGATACTGAGACAGTTGTTTTTTAAAGATGGCACAGAGTTAGGCCTTGATTTTTGAAATTAATCAGAGAATCTCTATTTTAAACTATTATTTTCAGGCCATTTTCCATTGCAAGTAATCTCTTGTATACTAGGACTTGCCTACTTGCATAGCTCCTAAGCATCTAATACAAGTCCTGCATATGCAGTCTTGGTCTTCAGAGGAGCAGCAGAGCACACCCCCGCCACCCCAGGGAGCTCTTCATTTGTTGGTTTTGTATGTAGAGCACTCTTCCTGGAATGTCTCCCCTTTCTTCCTTTTGATGTCTGCCTTTTAGAATGGGAAAGTCTATCCTATTCCTGACCCACTTTTAGGCTTTGGATACAGATCATGTGTATGGTTCTGCTGGCTCACAGAGAAGAGGAATTGTCTCGGGCTGGGTCGCACCTTGAGTTTCATCCAAGTCTGTCTTAGATGAGACTTTGGACTTTGGAGTAGACCCTGGGATGAGTTAAAAATTTGGAGGCTTTTGAGATGGAATGAATGTATTTTGCATTTAAAACAGACATGAACTTGGGGAGACCAGGGTAGAATATTATGGGCTGACTGTACTCCTATACCAAAAATTCAGATATTAAATCCTTAACACAATGTATTTGGAGATGGAGTTACCAAGGAATTTTCTTCATTTAAAAAATATTTCTAAGGTTACAAGTTCTTTGCTCTCCTCACATAAGATTAGGTACCTATGGGAAGAGAACCTAGAAATGTCTACTCCATTCCTTTTTCTCTACCTGAATTCACTCAGAAAAAAAGGCCAGGTGATGATAGGGCACCTGTCTACAAAGCAGGACGAGAACCCTCACCAGAAACCACTCCCTATAGACCTTTGTCTAGGATTTCCAACCTCCAGAACTCTGTAAATTTGTTTATTAAGGCTTCTAGTTTATGATTTTTGTAACAGTAGCCTAACCAGATGAATATAGTTTAGAGAAGTTTAAATCTTATGAAAAAAAGTTAAAACTAAACATAGATAAGAATCAAAAACATAATCAAGACAAGAGTTATAAGCAGAATCAAGTCTATATGATATTATTATAAATGGCTTGGAGAGAGCCCATGTCTCAATATTTATGCACTTTGATGCCTTACTGAAATTTGATGATGAATCATTTCCTTGGGTTTGTTTTCTTCCTTTGCTTTAACCAAATAGTTAAGAGATAAAATTAGGTCTCTGTATTTCTTCCAGGTGAGAAGATTGGAAGGCTATTCTGAGAGCTTGGGAAAGAAGAGATATATTGTGTTTGAGACTAATTGAAGGCATCTTCCACCCTATCTACTACTTGCCTTCTCTTACCCTGGAGTGGCACCCTGACAAATGAAAACCCAGAGTCTTTTTATCTTCTATTTGCCATTGTGCTACAACTTACTCTATTGCCAATAGTTTTGAATGTGACATAACTGCATTGTGAAGTGATAACTCAAGCTGGCCTTCAGAAATGCAATTACACAGCTGCATGTCCACAAAGATTAATATACCCCTGCATTACCAATGCAAACACACATACGCACACAAATGCACCTCACCACCACCACTACTGTAAACCTTGCATCTAAACTAATAGCCGTGGCTTTGAATATATCTTTTAAATTGTGCTTTTTTTTTTAGAAAACTAGCCACTGAGGAAGAAGTTTTCATAATTATACATGTTTCTCTACACAGTTATCTTATATTCTTATTCTCCACATGATATTATGGTTGTTGTTTTATCCTCCCAATTAGTAGCACATTTAGCATTTTATTTGTTCTTCATCATCCCAGACTGCATCTCTAACCTTCTATCTGGATTATTTCACTTCTGTCTAAAAATTACCTTTAATATCATTTCTTCTTATTATTCTGATGTAATTCTGCTGGTTAAAATTCTATCGGTTTTGCTTTGTTTACATTCCTGTAGAGTTTTCCGTCATTTTTGAAACAAGCCATGTTACTAAATAATACAAACTTCTTTATCTTATGAATTCTTTGCTTGCCTTGACAACTCAGCTATTAACTGTATTGTTGTTCTTTAGAGGGAAGAGGGCTTATCTTTTTCAATTTTTAAGATTATATTGTTTCGTTTTTCTTGTTAGGGTTCAGTAGTTATTGTATGTTGTGTTCAGTTCACGAATCTGTAACTGACAACATATTATAAACTTTGGAAAAAAATTTTTAACAGTTATATTCACTGTGATATTGCCTCATTCCTTAAACTTTTCTAGGTGGCAAATATCTGTATTAGAGTTTTTCCACGTTCAATATACCTCTTTCACTCTTTCAGGTGTCCTATATATTGCCCATTCTTTTACTTTACCAAGTTTCAGTCTAATGTTTCATTTTGTTATCATCCCATAAAGTAACTTATTATTGTTCAAACAACAAACTTTATATTTTAAAGAACCTTCAGATTTGTAGAAATATTGAGCAGAATATTCAGAGTTATTATATGTTCTCTCTCCACCAGTCCATAATTTCTCCTGTAACTGACATCTTTCATTGGTGTGGTACACTTGATATAATTGAGGAACAGATAGTGATATATTAATAACTGAAGACTGTAATTTGCATTAGGGTCCACCATGGTACTGAATAGTTCTATGGATTCTGACAACTGCATTCATGTATCCACCATTACAGTATCATGTACAATAGTTTCATTGTCCTAAAAGTCCTTGATGCTTCCTCTGTCCCTCTTTCCCTCCCTAGGGTCCCTATGCAATAACCAATCATTTTTGCTTTCTCAATAACTTTTCTTTTTCAGAATGTTAGAGTTGGAAACGCAGGGTCAGGTATTTTCTGCCTGGAGTTTTTCAATTGGAAATATCCATTCAAAGTTGCTTCATATCATTCAATAGCCTGAAAACACATTCTTTATTATTGCTGCATAATAGTCCATTATGTGAATACACCATCATTTGATTATTTGTTTCCTTCAACAGGAGAGTCTGCTGAAGGATATTTTCATTACTTCCAAATTTTGGCATTTATGAATGAATCTACTTTAAGCCTATATGCATATATGGGTGAATTTTTTGTGGACCTAAGTTTTAAATTCCTTTGAATGAATATTGAGGTATGCAGTCACTGGATCACATAGTAGAAATACACTTACTTTTATAAGAAACCATCTTAAAGTGACTGTACCTCTCTGCATTTCCAAAAGCAGTGAATAAGAAGATTTTTTTCCTTCCTTATATTTGCCAGTATATGATGTCATAAGTGTTTTGGATTTTAATTATTCTAATAGCTGTATTATGGTATCTTACAGTTGTTTAATTTTCAATTCCCTGATGACACATGCTATCAAGAATCTTTTCATTTACTTATTTACCTTCCCTTGATCTTCTTTGGGAAACCTCTGTTCACATCCTTTCCCCACTTTTTAATTGAACTGTTTGTTTTTTCTTCATTATTTTATTTTTCAGATACCACCTCTTTATCTGGTATGTGTAATATAAATACTTCCTTCAGTCTGTGACTTGTTGGTTTGTTATTTATGCTATCTTTTGAAGATCACAAGTTATGAATTGAAGATATCAACTTATCAAGATTTTGTTGTATGGATGATGGTTTTTCTAAGTTTGTTTTATCTAAAACCCCATTACCAAGCCCTAAGTAACCTTGGTTTTCTATTATGTTATTATCTAGAATTTTTAGGTTGTCATCTATAAATTTATGCATCTTTTAGGTTAGTGATCCATTCTCAGTTAATTTTTGTGAAAGGTGTTAAGTCTGTGTCTAGATTTATTTTTCTTTGCACTATTGTTCTAGCACCATTTGAGAAAATATTTCACTTTCTACTTTGCATTCTTTTGCTTTTTTTTCTTAATTATCATGTTGGCTATTCTGCATCTTTGCCTTTCCATATCAACTTTATAGTCAGTTTGTCAGGAACTTTGCAAGTTTTCCCTAAATAAACTTGCTATAATATTTATGGGGAATTTTTTTTTTTTTGATCTATAGATCAAGTTTCAAAGAGCAGGTACTGATACTGATGGATCCTCCCATCAATGAATGTGAAATATTTATCTAATAATTTAAATATTACTTGATTTTTAACAGGATTTTGTAATATTCTTCAAATATTTTTTATGTTTTATAGATTTATACTTACATATTTCACTTGTGTGTGTGCTAATGTGAATTACACTATATTTTCATATTTAATTCCCATTTATTCATCATTGGTTTCATTAGGATTTTATCACTATAACCAAAACACTTGACAAGAACAACTTACAGAAGGAAAAGTTTATTTTGGCTCATGATTTTTGAGGTTTAGTCCATGGTAGGCTGACCTTGTGGAAGAAGAGTGTGGCAGAGGGAGGCATCTCTGTCATGGCAGCTGGGAAGCAGAGAGAGAGTGGGGAAGGGACTTCAGGAAAGATGAAACTCTCCAGGCCATGCCCCTAGAGATCCCTCCCCTCCAGTTACACCTGGCCTGCCTAGAGTTACCATCCACCTAGTCCACTCAAACCAGGAGAGACTGATTAGGTTAATTAACCCCTCATTCCACCTTTGACTATTCCCACATGAACACAGGAGCTTGGGGGGGACACCTTGCATCCCAACTTTATACAGAAATCAGTACATGTGTGCATTAACTTTATGACCTATACTTTGATGTATTCACTTTTTAGTTACATGTGCTGGTGGTGGAATTAGATCATTCTTTGAGATTTTATAACTAAATAATTAGGTCATCTGCAAACAAAGATTTTATTTATTCCTTTCCAACACATATACGTTTCATTTCATTTATTTTTTTCTGGATTCTCTGGTTTTAATCATTTTATCTGTTTTTGTTTTGCATCCTGTTTTAGCATATCAACTATACTTCTTAAAATGTCTTAAGTAATAATCCTAGAGTTTGCAGCATGTTTTCATGATGAATCCAAGTCCACTTTTAAATAATATTATACCACATCACAGTCAATGTAAGTTCTTGTAGCAGATGTCCCCTGGCCCTCCCACCCATTTTTTTTTTAATTGCAGTTATTAGTTTACCTTACTGATAAGCTATAGTCACAAATAGTTCCTTCAATGATTTTGGACAAACTTGTTGTCTATGGATAAATTCAGAAAACAATTTTTTTTTTTAACAATCATAATGATCTTCCTTTATTTATGTAAGTATCAGGTTCCAACTTACATAATTTTTCTTCTTTCAGAATAATTTTTTAAATACTTTTTTTGTTTGAAACATGTAACAGTTTCACTTTTGAAGAATAATTTCACCAGTTATAGAAATCTAGATTGGAAGAGTTTTAAGAAATTCTTTACTTTTTAATACTTTCAGTACTTTATTTTGCTCAACTCTCTTCTTATTTGTGTGATTTATAAAGAAGACTCCAACATAATTCTTAACTTTTTCTTTGCGTATTTAAGGTTTTCCTTCTTTTTTTTTTCTTCAGGTTTATTGCAAAATTTTATTTTTGTCCTTCATTTTCTTCAGTTTGAATATAATGTAGGTAAGGGCTGATATTTTTGCTGTTCACAGACCTTCCTGTGATTTGATATGTCATTAATTTTTAATATTGTCACCTATTATTACTTCAAATATTTATATTTTGCTTTTTCTACTAGTATTTATGCTATTCCTAATATATTATGCCTTTTGTAATTGTCCTAACTTCCTTATTATTCTTTTTAATTAAAAAAATTATTTTTCTTTGTTCTTTAATTTCAAGCTCAATAATTCTTTACTCAGCCATGTCTACTTATGAGCTGACAAAAGGCATTCTTTCTTTCTCTTACGGTGAATTTTATTTTTGTATTTCCTTTTGATCCTTTCTTAGAGTTTCTAGTTCTGTGTGTATATTGCTCATCTATTTACATGTGTTTTCCACTTTTTACATTACATCCCTGTTCATATTGATCATAGTTATTTTACATTCCTAGTCTTAGAATTCCAAAATCTCTACCATACATGAGTCTGGATCCTGTGGTTGATGTTTCTCTTCCAATTTGTGTTGCTTTTCTCATGCTTCATTCTTTTTATGACGAAAGCTAGATGTGAAGTATCTGGTTAGGAGGACTGAATGAGATTGATGTGAGGAACAGAAAGTCAAAAAAGAAATAAAGGAGACCATTCCTATACATATTTCAAGGACTCAACACCAAACTTTGGAAATAGAAAGTTACTGCACTCAGTGACAAAAATAATACAAAGTAGTCTTTGGTTTCTCTTCAGAGTTAAATATTTTGAACTTTAGATTAGGTTTATCTACTATCTTAGAACTTCAATATTGAATGAATAGTTTCTATGAAAATTGAATTTGGAGATCCATGAACTAATTATATTGATATTACAATGTCTGGATTAGGAATTCTGACAAGCAGTATTATGGAATCATAAGTCTTTAAAGACTTGATTAAATTCTCAGGGGCTTTTGATAGTATGTACTGCCTTCCTAGATAATATTATATTATATTATCTGTTCTCCAGTAGCCACAACTGATGATGAAATCCAGCTGATTAGCCTGTCCCTAAATATAAGCAACTATATTCATAAAATAAAGTCTTTGAGTTAGAAAATTCCTTATATCAAAAATAGCATAAATATTGCCCTATGCTTTTCAGAGGAAAACTAAAAGAACTAAGATAAAATACGTGAGATTATATTCCTCATTTTGTTAAAATATAAATTTATCTAATCCTGGATTATAAAATTGAATTATAAACATTTGCACTTATTTCAATGAGTGAGAAGTCATCATGCTGGCTAAAGTAAGGGATAATGTTTTCTTTTATTCCCTGAAACAAGGGAACTCTTCTGGTGCTTAATCACAATATTTCTTACATCATCTTACACAGTGGCATTGAGAATGAGGCCTAAGCATCAACAGCTAACAAACATCACCCACAATTACACTCACCTCACATGTCTGTGGGTCTCGAATCATACCAGATTCAAATTATGCAACATAATATGGATGAAAAACTTCCACTGTGATTCTAGTTTGCCCTTGTTTTTCTGTTAACTAGTTCGCCCACCCCACTTTTAGCAACTTCTTTGGTAGGTCTTTTATTTTTCTATTACTTCCAAAATTTAAAAAAAGATACATTATTGTTAAACACTGGTTCTACCAGTAGCTAGCTATTCTCTTAAATCACCTTCTTGCATTACTCTGAAGAACTTGTTATAGCTTTGCTCTCTTCCAAGGAAGAATTTTCAGAAATTTTCACATTATATAATTGTGTCACTTGAAGCATTTTAAAAACTGGTTCATTCTGGATTTATATTTTACATCCTTTTCTTTGAGATAATATCTTTCTTTTCATACCTCATCTTTCTTATTCATACTCTCGTTTTTTTTTTTTGTTTTGATTTGTTTTTACATATTTCCTGATTAGGTAAATCTAACTTTTACAACCTTTTCTTTAAAAATATAATTTAGCCAGGAGCTGGGGAAACACCTGTAATCCCAGTAACTCGGGGAGCTGAGACAGGAGGATTGTGAGTTCAAAGTCAACCTCAGCAAAAAAGCAAGGTGTTAAGCAATTCAGTGAGATCCTGTCTGTAAGTAAAACACAAAATAGGGCTGGGGATTTGGCTCAGTGGTCAAGTGCCCCTGAGTTCAATCCCTGGTACCCTCCCCCTCCTGCAAAAAATAAAAATAAAATTTAGTGGCAAATTTTCTTGTTTTTTTTTTTTTTTTTTTTTTTTGGTTTTTTTTTTTTTCCTATAAATCCTTCAAACAAGTTGCATTCATTTAGAGTTACTGTAGTTAACATATCCACTTACTGGTAATTACAAATTTAACAAGTTGATTATGCTTTCTACCTGAGCTTTTCACAGACTGATAAAGAAGGCGTTACTACTTTACAAACCCTTTTAGTCATTCTTATAGATCTAACATGATGCTTTGCACTAAATTAAGCACATATAAAAATGATTGGGCACTTAAAAATTTGTAATGCAAACACAATGCTACATCATGTCAACATTGTTGGCAAAATAAGTTGATGACTAAAACTAGGAATTCATCTCTTAGTCTTCACAGATCTATTAATTAATCTACTGGGATCTGCTTGATGAGTCTCATGTCATTCTATGTGCTTATTTTATGGGAAATGTAGAGATAATTTTATTGAGTTCTAAGGGGACGTAGGTATAGGTATTAGGTATGTAGAGTATCTACTGTCTTATGTGCTGATTTGCTGACCTTTTTTTTATGGGCTTGCATATATTTAGAGAGACAAAAAGTTAACAAGAGGCAGACTATCAATGTCCATGAGAGATTGTCAGATTGGAGAGTTGGGAAGGAAAACATCATTCTCCCTTTGGTGCCTCTGGGCACTACCCAGGTGAGAACAGCAGGGAAATAAAATCACCTTGAAGCATCAGGATTTAACTTGTTCAAGGCAGTAGTCAATATAAACATGGGAAGAAACATCAGCATTTCCCCAAGGACCTTGTAACCTGCAGGCATCAATGCATAGGAAAAGTGAAGGGGACTATAATAATATGGTAGATCAATTTGGGTTTTATTTAAAGAGAACACTTGATGATATCCTGACATTTTGAAGAGCACTGAGGTTTTGTGAAGGGAAAGTTAAATTTGAGTAACTAAATAATTTAGTTTGATTTATACCTTTGGGGAGGGTAAGCATAAAAATGTGTATTATTTATATCATAGTATTTTATATTTATTTGCACTGGAGCTTTACAAATGCTGAAAGCCATTTTTAATTGAAAAAAAAATATCAGCCTGTTGGTTAAATATTTTTTCCTAATAAATATAACTTAAAAATAAACAAGTAAAATGATTAGCTGTTTTTCAGAGAAACTTCAGCATGCATGTTTATTATAGCTAATTGTTTCCTTTCTTGACTTGGCGGTATTTGAATTAAGAGAGTTGAAAAAGAATTTCAGGACATATGAAAATTATAGAATGTAATTTTATCATCAGTCTTGATAGTTTAATCTGTACCTTCATTGTTTAATTAACCATGCCTTCTTTTGAACTCATGGCTATACCTAAATTTTTAAGTTACCAAAAATCACTCTCATGAGTCAATGATATCCTGATCAATAGAGAACTTTCTCCAATTAGGCATTTAAAGTTTCACCAACTTGTGAACCTTTAAGTCCTAAACTTTGAGATAGCAGATGGGAAAGATCAGGCAAAGGCACATCCAAGAAGCAATTCAGATCATATCGCTCATATTTCATTTTGACCATTAGTCCAATAGTTCCACAACAATGAAGGAAGAGTGGGCTACAAAATCTTGCCCTGGCTGGGCAACCATTCACCTTGAAAGGAGCAGCACAAAATTAACTGTCTCTGCTAAGGAAGCATTCCTTGAGTTCACTGCATCCAAACCCTCTAAGACTCAATGAAGCATCAATCTTCATTAATATGAAGGTGTTAATAATGTTTCCACCCAATGTTGATAATGCCCTACAGTGTTGAGTCAGTAAGAGTACACATCAGATACATTCTGTGGGTGGTAGTATTCTGAGAAAGTGAAGAAGAAACGATGAGACTACTCTCTCACCTTAGTGATCCCAAAGGTCAGTTAGCCATCACCAATCGTCCAGAATCTTGCAGCTTTAACTCCATTAATAGAAATATTCAAACATAAGACTAATTCTATTGCTATGTTCTTTCCACTGAAAACTAGAGTGTGCATAAACAAAGGCATTGTTGCCCAGAATAGTTATAGTTCTACTTTTTAAGTTCAGTAGCATGATGTCCAGATATATTTCTATTAGTTATGTATAGCAACAAGCATTTTCCAAGTATATGATGTTGGCCATTTTCCACTCTTTATTCCTTGGCAAGACTAGGCCTTACTCAAGTATTTCATTACTGAGTCTTGGCCTACTCCAATTACCATATGAAAACCATTGTTGTCAATACTTATTTGTTTTAATATTTACTATATAGCTATCTAAAATTCAGATGAAAATAGTTTTAAAAAGCAATGTAATTTTTAAGAAATATTAAAGAGAAAACAGGATTAGAATTGGAGTGGCTAATCTGGGACTATAAACCAATAATCAACAAGAAAAATAGAATACTAAAAATTAGTCATTCATAGCTAAGAGAAAAGTCTTATGTGTTTATACCAGTTATTTTCCTAACCTAGTGGAAGTTTGTAAGAGAAAGAGAGGAATGTCATTCTTCTAGTCTCTGAGGAAACATCTTCTAACTTGGAATTACATCTCTATTTTGTAGTCATCACCAAATGGATAATTTCTAAACTGGAGATCTTGGAAGAGCTCCTGAACACAAAATAAATGTACATTGCACATATTGCTATTTCCTCAAAGCTGCCACTACCTTCTGTAGCATTTGGAGTGCTCCCCAATGACTATCATTAAAATACCAATTATTATGATAATATCAATGAACACTAATTTTAGTTCAGGTGACCTAAATTTTTCATAAATATATTACAAAGATACCATTCATATCTGCATTTATATGTGAGAAAGTATTTATCTCCATATTTGGTAAAAATTATAACTCTTGTTTCCTGTATATATAGCAAATCATACTCATCTAAGCACTATTGAGTTATGATCAGAAGTGTTACTTCAAATTCATTGGCTGATAGCTCTTCCAAAGGAAGATCCTAAGTCTGCTTAGGAAGATTCGATGAAAAGAAGTGATAATTGATAATTTACCCAAATGTATTCATGGAAGAAACAGAAAGACAGGAAATAAGAACTACATGTCCCACCAGTTGGGAGATAAAGTTCAGGAAATGAACAGGAAGGGGGTCTTTTCTTCTATGAGTTAAGGGTGAGGCCCTTGTATTGATAGTTCTACTTGGCAGAATTCTAATGAGATCTCCTTTCCAAAAGATCAGTCTCCTTGTTATTCAATCACATATTAATCTGGATACTGCTATAAAGGGACTTTGCAGATGTATGATTGCTAATCAGCAACATTAACACAGGGCTTGTTTTTGTGGGTCCAATTAACTGTATGAGCTCTTAAAAGCAGAAGAGTAAATCAGGCAGCTGCAGCAGGGAAGGACATCAGAAAGATTCAGCTTGTGAGAGGACTTGACAGGCCATGGTTTACTCTCACATGTAGATGATGCAAAGTCCCCACACAGGCCTCTAAATAACAGAGTAGCCCTCTGCAGATGTGGTCAGAGAGGAAGTGACTATCTCAGTCACTTATAAAAATGTTGATCCTGTGAACTATCTGGGCAATGTTGGAAGCAGATTCTTCCCAAAACCTCTTGATAAGAGATGACAACTTGATTTGGGGAATAATCAAGTTTCAATCTGAAGAACAGAAACTAGTCCCTGGCCCTGGACTTCCCACCTATAGAGCTGTTAGAATATATTTTGTTGCTTTAAAATGCAAAACATGTAGTAATATTTTATAACAGCAACAAAAACTAATGGCCTAATTAATATTTAATATTTCTTCTTCCTTTGTAGAAAATTAGGGAGGGGCTAGGCCAAAATTGTACCATTGTGGAGTGGAGAGCTGCATTAATTTGTCTTTAGTTTTGAATTAGCCTCATTACTTCCATGCTCAGTCATTTCTCTATTGCAAAACAAAATATACTAAATAATATTACTGAAAACTACATGTATGTGAGTTTTTCTACAATATAGATTTTTATGTAAAAATTAAAGACTCAAATGTTATGCATATTATAAACTCTGAAAGTTGTGATAAAATTTCTCCAGGAAATGAATGCCATGAAGAGAATATTTTTCTCCTTTACCTTATCAATAATGAAAACAATTAATTTTATGTATGTTGGGAATCATTATTTTCTCATATTCCATTATCATTATATTTATAATCAATCATATATGTTAAGAAAAAATTTTATGGATTTGAATCTTATCTCTGAACACTGGCTTTTGTATCTTTCTCAGTAACTTTTTCTTTCTACTTTTTAAATTTTTGTGTCTCTGTATGTGTGTGTGTGTATGTGTGTGTGTGTGTGTGTGTGTTTCTCTTGGTCAGAGTTTCTGAATGCTTGATGGATTGCTTTTTTTAAATTTCAAGTTGAGATTTTTCCAAAAAAAATTTTGCTTTCTCTTTCAGTAATATCTATGTTTAAATTTGGTATTAATTCATTTTTACCTTTATTAGGTTTAATGTGTTTCATTATTTCAAGTTTCACCTCCTTTACATAATTTTTATGCAATATCCCTCTATTCCTTTTGTGTATAATGTCATCTTTATGCATTATTTTAATAGACACAAATGCTTGGGTTATTTTGCTTGGACATATTTTCAACTAAACATTTTCTGTCTGTGCTAGACTGTGGGAATTGTATGTCTTATGAAAAATTGGATGCTCTATGTAATGCAACTAGATAGCTTCTAAATTTTTGTTCTATAACAATTCTTGCCTTGAAATTTTCTTTTACAATTCTATCCAAACCCTTGCAATTACATACTACGAATTTGTGATTTGTTTGATGTAGCATAGATTCCTGGAGTTTGGAATTCTGTGTCAATAGGTATTCAAATCTTGTATGATAATTTAATTCTTCTTTTTAAATTTGCCTTATAAAGGTAGAATCACTGGATTCATTAAGAGATTGTCACCACATACCATTTTTATAAAGTTGTAAGATGCATATACTAAGAAATGGTAATTTATTTTTGCATTACTTTTCAACTATTTTATTGAGTAAATTTTTATTTTCTTATTTATTTATTTTGTCTGTAAGTCTACTGGTTTATTCACTTGTGTCTGTTGGTCTGTAGGTGCTTGTTTTATGTTCAGTCAGTACCCACTTGATAGGCGCCTGTTCTTCCCATGTAGAGTACTTCTGTACTGGTGAGTCTCTCTTCAGGTCTGCTTCTTTAACCAGTATCCACTGTGAGATCCCAACCTTCAACATGTTTGCTTCTACAAATGATAACTTGTGCTTTAGATATCTTCAACATTGTGGGCCCTGTCCCCTGGAAGGAGGCCTACATGGTGTTGTCTCACAACACAGAGGCGCCAGACAGGATCCTCAGGAACTAGGGCCCTGACCCCCTGTCCTCTGGGGGTAAAACAGTTCTCCTGTGGTCGGTAAAACAGTTCTGTGGTTTGAGAGCCTTCTGGGTTCGCAGAATTGCTTGTTACTTTCTGTTACTGACTGATAATCTGCCAAATAGGCTAGTAACTGCTTATGTAAGGCTTGACCTTTAAGATGTATGGCTAGCTTAACTGCAAGCATATAAAAGACAGTGCTATACACAGTAGAGACAAAAGCAGCTTCCTATGTGACAGATGCTCCATCTCTCCCGAATAAAACTCTTCTCCTCAGACCCTGGGTGCACAGAGACTGAATTCCTTTTTTCTGTCATTTGCCCGTGTTGCAGAGTGCAACACATTAGGCCTGCTTCCATTGTTGCAGACTCAATCAGTGCAACAGAACATTTCACAATGTCTTAACTATTTAATCTTACATATATATGTCAATTAGTTTCATGATTTTACCTTTCCTTTCTTGATTAGAAAGTTATGTAACAGATTTCTAAAATATTTCAAAAATATTCTCCTGTCCTTAACTCTCAATTATTTGTAATATTAAGAAGCATGTTCATTTTTCATCTTAAATCCAGGTGTCTTTACCAAATATAAATTGTCTACATATATGTTTCTTGTATATCGTCTCATAGTTATATCTATTCATAGATTTACACTTTTGAAAATCTATAGTAGATTTTAATATATTTAATATATTAAATATTAATATAATACATATTTAATATATTTAATATATTTTCTTTAGGTTTTAAGAATTTTGAAGCATATTTTGGAATCTTTCATTTCTTAGTAACTGTCAGGTTCTTCAGGTTTTCCTAACAAATGTGTTCTCTTAATTTGTAAGTTTGCTCTTAATTTCATGGAGTTTTTTTTTTTTTTTTTTTTTTTTTTTTTTTTTTTGTACTGAGGATTTAACTCAGCAGCACCGCTGAGTCACATCCCCAATTGCTTAGGGCCTCACTATGTTACCAGGATTGACTTTGAACTTGTGATCCTCCTGCCTCAGCCTCCTGAGCCACATGTGCCACCACACCTGCTCATTGAGATTCTTTAATAATTGTGGACACGTTCCTTAAGTCTTTTCTGAAGTTGTGTACCCATTTTTTGAAATTTTTTTGATGTTTTTCTAGTGCATTTGCATTTTCTGAGAACTAGTAACATACAGAAATATAATTTCTTTTCTGAAAAATTTATTTTATAACTTTTATAATACACCTTAAATTTTATATAGTAAATTCCTTTGGAAAATATTTTTCATTCAAATGTGCCCTTTCTATTGTTTCTTTTAAGCTCTCTTCTCTCATAAGTTTGTCTTTATTGCCCCATGCTCTTACAGTTCAGGAAGTCCACTTCATTGATTTGATTGTAATAGTTTGTTTACTTCTCATGGAATATAGTTTGCGTGCAGATTTTCATTTTTTGGACATTTCTCTGGGTCCTAAAATATCTAATTCAATCTCAAATTTATTTTTCTTTTCTTCTGTGCATTTTCCTCCTTTCCTGAGGAAGTCAGATAGTTTCCTATTGAAAATGCCACATAATGGTGTTGTAGCTGTTGTTGTTTCCTGAATTGTGCAGAAAGTGATTTCAGAGGGTCATGAAGAAGATATTCCTCTACATTATCCTGAAGTGGGCTTCTCAGTTCACTTGAAGCTTTGGTTATTTTCTATTATTACTCTTCCCAACTAAGGACAATATATCTTTTCTTATTTTGCAACAAGAAATGATGTTTGTGGCTGCCTTTATCACTATGCTTTGATATTTTCAGTTATAGCAACAATTCCTTCTCAGCTCTGTCTTGGGTAGAGGAGCTGCCTATCAACCACAGAATAGCTTCTGAGACTGACAGAAGTTGTCATCTGCACAATCGGGTAGGTGGTACAACCGAGAAGCCAATTGTTCCCAAGTAAACAGAGAGTCCTGGAAAGTTCACGTCTGTCAAAAATAATTTGTTCATTTTTTATCGGGAAAACCAAAACACTCCAGAGACTGAATACTGCTGTGTTTATTTTAAAATTTTTTATTGGTAGATTATAGTTACACATAGTACTATAATTAATTTAGGCATACATGGTGACACACTCATACATGCACATAACAAAATTTGTTCAATTTCATTCCTTAGTACTTCCCTGTTTTCTCCCCTATAACCTTCCCCTGGGCACTTTCTCCTCTGCTACTGGTATTCCTTCTCATTTCCCCTCCCTTTACCCCTTTTCTCTCTAGCTTCCACATATTAGAGAAAATCTATGACCCTTGACTTTGTGAGTCTGGATTATTCCACTTAACATACTGCTCTGAAGTTCTATCCAATTTCCTGCAAATGACATAATCTCATTTTTCTTTATGGTTGAGTAAAACTCCATTGTCTTTAAATACCACATTTTCTTTATCAATTCTTCCATTGATGGGAAGATCCATAATTAGGCTAGATCCATAATTTGCTATTGTGAGTTGTGCTGCTATAAATGTTGGTATGCATATGTTAGTGGAGTATGCTGACTTTAACTTTTTAGGAAAAATACCAAGGAATAGTATATGGTGGTTCCATTCCAGGTCTTTGGAGAAACGTATTGTTTTACAGAAACCTACTGTTTTGGAGAAACCTACTGTTTTTACAGTGGTCGTACTAATTAATCCTTTTGCAAAAGAGTAGCTGGCAAAGATTTTTTTTTCCACTTTTACCTCTCTCTTCATGTTCTTGTTTCCTTTGTTGTACAGAGCTTTTTTAAAAATTTTATTTATTATTTTTACAGACTGCATTTTGATTCATTGTATACAAACTGGGTGCACCTTTTCATTTCTATGGTTGTACACAATGTAGATTCACACCATTTGTGTACAGAGCTTTTTAATTTTATGCTATACCATTTCTTAATTCTTATTATTATGTTCTTAGCTTTAGGATTCCTTTGATGAAGTATGCATATGGCTATATGTTGCAGTGTTGACCCTACAATTTTTCCCAGCAGTTACAAAGTTTCTGGTCCATTTCCAATATCTTTGATTCATTTTTAGTTGACATTTGTGCAAGGGGAACAATTGGGGTCTGGCTTTATTCTTGTACATATAGACATCCAGTTTTCCTAGCACCACTTGTTAGAAAGGTTGTCTTTTCTCCAGTGTGATTTTGGCACCTTAGTCAAGGATCCAGATGACTATTATCTGTGTGGGTTTGCCTTCAATCCTTCTACTTCATTCCATTTGTCTATGCTTGTTTCTTGCCTGTACCATACTGTTTTTGTTAATATATCTCTGTAATATAATTTAAAATCAGGTAATTTTTATGCCTCTAGTATTGCTCTTTTTTCTTAGAATTGATTTGCCTATTTTGTAACTGTGTTATTATTAATTGAATAGGATCTCTCATAGATCTGTCAGTCATTTTTTTATGATTTTCTTGAATTTTCAGTGATTTAATGACTTTAGATCCAGGGCACTTTTTTAATACTCAAGTTATCAAAAAGTTTGCCAATGGGAGCACTTTCCATCTAAACATTGTGTCCTTTGCTATTGTCCCATTACTCTTTTCAACTATCTTTTCTCTGAGTTTCATTATGCATCGGTGTTTCATTGTATCATCTTTTCCCCAAACTGAAAATCATTAATTTCTCAAAGAAATCTGGATTCAATTTAGTGAGAAAATGTATTACAAGCTCCAATTTGGGTCCCATCACCTGCTGTAAATGTTCATTTGTATTGGTATGGCAAGTCCTTATGCCATTTAAATGAGAAGAGCTACAAAAACTTTATCTCTCCAAATCTATCTATTAATATATCTACTTATATACTTTTTACAAATCTTGATACTGATGTTTGCAATCCAATTTAATTTGAGATATTGCAGTATCTCCATTTTTATGATGCTTTAATTTTGTCAGTGTATTAATTAGGTTCTCTAGAGGAACAGAATCCACAGGAAGTATGGTTATAAAAAGGGAATTTAGTAGCTTGTCTTACATAACCAGAACCTGGATAGTCCACATTGGCCATCTGCAGCTGGAGGCCTGGAAGAACCAGTAGCTGCCCAGCCCAAGACACAGAAACCCCAGAGCAAGAAAGATCAACAGTGCTACACTACTCCAAGACCAAGGTTTCTGGAAACTACCTGGAGAATCACTGGCAGAGTTCACTTTGGAAGAGTGAAGAAGCAAGAGTCCAATATCCTCAGATGATTGAAGCAGCAATCAAGAACCCACTCAAGGAGAGTTGAGCTTGCACCTGCATCTGCTTCCTTGTTCTTCCAACTTTTATTCCATCCTACTGGGCGTTGCTGCCCATGCTTAGGGAGGGTCTCCACTTCAGTTTACTATCCAACATTCCAATCATTCCTAGACACTCCCTCAATTACACACACAGAAGCCTCTTAATCATTGGCATCTATTAATCCAATAAAGTTGACAACTCAAATTAACTATTACAGTTTCCTTGCAATACTGTCTACTATTTACATAATATGAAACTTATAATAACTTCAAAATACTAATGTTTTATGTCTATAAGCAAAAGCCTTCTTGTGAATAAAATTAAAAATTTATTTATTCATAGAATGCATCACCCTAAAAATATACGGTGAAAATATCATGTTAGTGGTTGGAGGTGCCATGAATTAATCCTTTCTTGTTCTTGGGATGGTTTGATAAGTAATTTGATAAGTAGATCTGATCACAGATCCCTATTATTGCTCCTAATTCTTGTGAGATAATCAGATATTTCCCCCAATGGTTGTGAGACTTACAGAGTTTCTTCAGTGAGAATTAAATTCTGCATCCCTGCAGTCAGGCTGGGGTTTATATGTGGTCTGTGACCCGAGCCACTGTTGCAAAGAGAAGGGGCTGTCCTTTCTTTTCTTTTCTTTTTTTTTTTTTTTTCCTCTTTTTCTGTGTACCAGAGGAACATTCTTTTTTTTGTTATTAATTTTTTACATTTTATTTGTTCTAATTAGTTGTACATGACCGTAGAATGCATTTATACATTTTGATATACTTAATAAAGTGTAACCTCTCATTTTTCTGATTATACATATTGCAGGGTCACATTGGTCATGCATTCATACATGTGTATGAGGTAATAATGTCTGTTTCACTCTACTATCATTCTTTCCCCAATTCCCCTTCCCCTTCTTTCACTCTCCTCTACCTAATATAAAGTAACTCTATTCTTTCCTATCCCCCACCACTCCCATATTGTGAATAAGTGTCCGAAAATCAGAGAAAACATTTGGTCTTTGTTTTTTTAGGTTTAGCTTATTACACTTAGCATGATATTCTCTAACTCCATCCATTTACCAGCAAATGCATCCTTTCTTTATTAGGGGCTTTTCCCCTCAGCTGAAGGCCCCATTGTAAAAAAGTCACAGCTGACCTTCAGTTGATGTGGCAAGTAACAGTAACAAGTGAATTTGTTACTCTAAGCAACTGGGATCACATGCACATAGACAAGTGTTTGCATCCAACTGTGCTTTTGCTTTCCAAACCATTCTCTTTCTTCTTCCAATATGTCATCCATTTTGTTAGTTTCCAATTTAACTTCGCAGTCCTTTATTTGAAAGCAGATGGAGAGCTGGATTAGTAATTCAAATGGAGGGTACTCCACTCAATGCACTAATAATGAATTAAATTACTTAAGCTTCTTTGACTTGCTTTGTTCTAACTTGCTAAACAAGTAACTTTCTGAGCTACATTTTTATCTAATGATCTAAACTAACTACCAGCATGAAAGTATAAATAATACAATCAAAAGAAGGGTCTTAGTAGCATATGTGTGGTTTTTTAAAACAGCCTCAAAGATTCCAGTTGTTGACTGTTGGGGTGGTGGTTCTGTGAAACTGCCTACAGTGACTTGTTTCTCTTTCAGCATTTCTTCTCAGCACACCACGAGTTCATATAAATCTCCTGGGATTGGCCTTGGCCTTTGCAATGAGATCGGTCTTAAACTTACCCATGAAGGATCAGTCAGGCAGAACAAGCCTAGTTAATTGGTACTTGATGTGACTGGAGAGAAAAACATGCAAATTTGCCTTCTCTACCTAAAGAGAGAGAAAAGAAACTTATTTTATCTTAGTTTCTACTCCACCTTCACACTTCAAAAGGAAGAAGGTGTTGATTTGCATTGAGTGCAGGTTAATTTGGGGTGGTGATCAGCATGCTTGCTAGCAACTGTAGTGCTCTTTTTCAATAGGGTGTTGAGGCAGAGAGAGCCAGTTTTCTTCACTGTAAGTCGACAAAGTTTTTCAACAACTGATAAAGATGGAAAGAGCTCTGGAAGAGGATAGTTTTCATATTACATCTATTTCTTTTAAACTTTCTCTTTCCTGTACAGCTTGGTAGTAAATATCCTAAAATGCAAGTGTCTGTTACCTGAAAACTTTCAAAAAACAAAACAGAAAAGAAAGAGGAAAGAGTGTTCATACAAACTGAGAAAAGAAATTAGACAGAACTCAAAGTCTGCTACAAGCAAAGATAATGATTCACTCAAGAGGTCCTGAGTGTGGTCTGCAAGCATCTGAAAACATCAAAGACTATGTGGTTTAAATAACCGATATTTATTCCCTTACAGTTTTCAAGGTTAGAAGCTAAAGGTGCCATTCTGGTGAGGGCTCTCTTCCTGGTTCACAGACAGCTGCCTGCATGTGTTCTCACATGGCCTTTCCTTGAGAGATCAATATCTTCTTTTTCTTATAATGCCACCAATCCTATCAGATAAAAAACTCACCCTTATGATCTCATTTAACTGATTACCTCCTGAAAACCCCACTTCCAAATACAGTTATATTGGAGGTTTGGGAATTTTGAAAAGGGGTAGGAGTAGCAGAAGGAAATGTCATAATTCAGTCCATATCAAAGGTTCTACAGCATCAAAAAAAAAAAAAAAAGCCTCAGACAGTGAGATAAAAGGAGTGTCATCTAAATATTGTATTCTTCTATCACTTTTTAACCCTCATTTCTAATGGCAAGACTGTGGCTATTGGTTTAGAAACACATCCATATGTGTGTACACATCTTACAAAGGTATAAAAAGAAATACATATATATATACTTTATATATGTGTATCCATATATAAATGTAATAGAAATGCACATATATTATATCACTGGAAATGTGTTATGAAATGAAGACACATTGAAATCCTAGTATATTTCAAATCACAATGAAATCAGAGTTAAAAAAATAAACTATATGAAATTTCATCTTAACAGAAGAAAAAGGAAATGAGAAGAGTTACAAACACTTAAGAAAATTATTTTTACTATTAGAAGAAATTAGAAATTGCTAAAATTAAGAGAAATTCATAACACTGAGTTCTTAAAATTATGTAAAGATATTCAAAGACCCATCAGTAATGAATCAGTATTAATACATTGATAAAGGTTATATGATTTCCATGTAAATTGAAAGTGAGTATTGGTTTGCTATCACTCCACTATTCTGACATTGTTTTTAGACTTAAGATCATATTTACTAACAGGGAAAATAAAAACATCATTGGAAAATGTTAATAGAAGATAGTTATAAATGACTCCAAGGTCAAATGTGTACTGGAAATTCTTATATTAAGAACAAATTTTAAATATAAATATAATTTAAATACATTTAAGTCAGCTCCATGTGCACAACCTTTCTACAACCATAACACGGTGATGTTGTGAATCTCCGAGGAAGGACATGGCCTCCGAGTTTTCTAAACTTGACCCCTGGAAGTTGGCTTTCTGCAGAGTGGGCAGCGGGAATCTCTATAATCTGGTCATTCTCATCCCTGAATGGTTCCAGAAACCCTGCAGTATAATTCAAAATTTATTTTCCTAGGGAAGAGATCAGTTGGTCATATTCAGTAATACAGATAATTTAATTTTGACCATATTTAAGACAGTGTTCCTGTCCCCACAAAATAGCTCAAATCACCTTTGGAGAAATAGGTCATATGAAATATGAAAGAAAATCTAAAGCAGCAGTTTTTCATTGCAGTCAAAAGGAAAAAGAAAGGGCATTTTGAAGGAAACGATAGGAAATATCAAGGGTAGATGACTCAGAATGGTGAGAAGTGACAGGTAGAGAGGAGCAGGGTTGGGGCAGAGAGTAGAAATTATTTCTTAATAAAGATCAATCACCTTGAATCTAATTTATTTTCTTACTAGCCACTCAACCGAGCTGTTCTGAAACATGACCAAGAGGATGAGATTTCAAATCAGACCAAATCAGCTTCATTTCCCCCTTCTTCCATTAAAACCTTTATGAACATCACTTAGCCATACCTCAACACTTCATCTTCAAGTGGGGATAATAATAGCAGGCAATTCATTGAGTTATTTGGAGATTAATTAATGCCTTCAAAGCACTTATCTGGCATCTGCTTCACCTAAAGTGACTAAAAAATATCAAGTTATTATCAAGATTCATGACCATGATCATTACATCTATTTTTAACTAACTGAAATAATAGTAAAAAAAAAAAAAAAAGGCAGAGCTAATATGAATTGTTAGATTTGAGAGTAGATTCATATGCAACACTTAGACTTTTTTTCTCACAGGTGTTTTATCTTATACAATTTAATTCTTTTGTATAAATATATAATATATGCAGTATATGCAATAATGATCTGAATATGATTTGTTCATATTTAACATCTGCAAAGAACCTTGCATTGGTTAGGTATTTTCTTCTTTGCTCCCAATTCTGTTCATCCCAGCAAGAATTTCCTTTTAAGGATGGGGAGCGATGTTGTAATTACCAGTCAGGATGGCACATGACTTCCTCTGGTGCTTCATTGCCCCACATTACTGCCTTGGACACGTATGACTTTCTTCATCTTTGCTAACATTTTTTCCTTTTGTCTTATATCAGATGGTACACTCTGAAAAACTTCCCCTCAGAGGAAGCTTCAAATACCGCATTTCTTTTATAGCAAAACTCTTTTTTCTAGTTGTATTTTTCACAAGTATAACCTGTCTTTAATCACTCCATGACCTTGACAAGATTTAGTATTATAGGACCTGATCGTTCACAGGGACCCTTGGGGATAGATACCCATTTGAACCTAATACAGAAAATTTCTCTCAAACTTTGCTTATGAATGGCTGAGCAGCCCTTGAGTATATTTCTGCACAGACAGTGTGCACAGTAACTCATGAGGCAGCAAGCCCCATTGTTAACTAGCCCAAAGAAGCATCTTATATTTAGCCAAGATATGCCTCCCTACAACTTTAACCCAGGCAGAAACTCAGGTCTGAAGGACTGAAAAACATACTACAGAGTCAGAACTCTCCTTAAAGTTTGAAATGGAGTTTTCAGCTCTCAATATTCTTCTGCACTTAACTATGGGTAGTTAGTCATCATCACTCTTGAAAGTAGTTCAAATTGAACATTCTACATATCTCCGGGTGGACAGGAGGCTGTGAGACACTTACAAAGACTTATGTGCCATCCATCAAGTGCTGTTCTTTCAGGCTCCATTGATTTTTATTATTAAGCACTTATTTCATTTATTTTCCAATTGTTTTACAAGACTTGTTTCCTATTATGCATGAGGTTAACTGAAGTTACTTAGACAGCTCTATGGTTTCCTCATTTATGAAATTAGAATAATAGGTCTGGGTTCAACTTTATGTAGCAGAGGACACTATTCAAATGCATAAGGCCTTAAAATATTCCTATACTCATCAAAATATTATTCAAAACAATATTAACACACATATATGTGTGAGTTTATGAATAAAAGTTTAATATTTTTTAATGAAAGCAACATGTTGGAATTTATGCTTGATAGCAATTGTTAGTGTGCTTTTAATTTTTATTGGTGCATTATAACTATACATAGTAGTGGGATTTATTATGCCATATTCATGCATGCACATGACATATTTTGATCAATCTCATTCCCCAGTACCTTCTCTGTCTCACCTCTCCTCCCTCCCAGTATCTGCTTACTCTACTGATCTTCCTTCTATTATTGTTGTTATTATTATTTTTATTAGTGAATTATGTGGGATTCTTTGTGGTGTATTTGCACGTGGACATAGCATAATTTGGTAGATTTATTCCCAAGAACTAGACCATTATAAGTGTTTCATAGATATTTGTTTATAACACTATCATTGTTTCTATTGGCTACACATTATTTTATCACCTAGGAATCACTTGTGCTCCTTTTAGAGAGAGAATGAGGAAAATTGACACTTGGAATGAAAACAGCGGAGATGTTTGAAAACATTTTCAGGTTCTCAAAATTCCATGTCCTTAAGCTGTATGCTAATATACACTTCATACTAAGCATAGGTACTTGGCTTTTTGCTTTCAGGAGGAGGAAAAACGTGTTTATGGGGAACATTTGGGTGAGATGGGAACTGTAGTGAATGCTTGTAGAACAGAGAAGAGATCCTGAGGTCTTTCTTGGAAAACTATGCATGTTGTCTTCCTATAGCTTAACCAACTACTCTGAGGACTGAGTCTTCAGTTAATTATTCCCAAATATGTGTCCCATTTCGTGAATGTTCCTTGGAACATTTTCCTGAAATAAACTTCAACAAAAATCTTAAAAGAGCTTGCAGTCTTAAAGTTACATAATGACAGGTCTTGATCACTATTTGGAAAAGGAAGTTTATCCAAATCTTTCAGGCTTTAAAATCAGTCATAGAGTAAAGTTCTAGTGCTTAAGTATTTTTTAATTGTAAAGCATAGTTCAAGGCTAACGTACTTCTCCAATGTTTATAATCACAGTATGTCATTTTTCAGGCTATGTTAGATACTGCATGTCATTATAGTTCTTAAGAGCAGGAATTGGTTAATTGGTAATGTTTAGACTATTTTGGGTGAGTACTATTCCTGTGCACACTAAACATGCAACAAGTCTGAAAGCAAGAAGAAAAACGAGTGCCTCCTGGAATACAAAATCAAAATCTGCATTCTAGCTTTTATTTTGCTGACTTTCCAATAAACAACACTTTACACATTTGCTAAGGTTTATAATTTTATTAGAAATCAAGAAGGATGTCATCTTAAGTAAGAGTTAAATTTGAACTGAGAACATAGTCCTTCTAAATACAATTTAGATAAATAAAAGGTCACTTTTCCACTGACTAATACTATCACTTGAGAAATATCTGTAGTGTCGATTGATCTTAGATGGTTATATGGGGTATACTCCAGTCTTTGCAGGAATTCTGCAAAAAAGTCTCATCTAAGTCAGGGAGTCACCTGGTATTGAACTGTGCCCCAAACTGATTCTTGAAGCACTAAACCATCTTAAAAGTAAAGTTTAATTTTAATACATTCATTTTAAAAGTTAATATTTGGGGAATAAGAGTTTTACAAAATATAAATTGGTAATGTCAATTATACTTGTTAATTTTAAGCCAAAATTGAGGGATAGTTTTATTAAAATAATTTTTAACTATGTCTAAGACTTAGCCAATATATCTTCTAATAAACTCACTCATGAATAAAATTAAAAAGGCAGCAAAATTTCCCAATTAATGACCCAATGAAATATGATTTAACCATTTTGATCTAATAAATATCCTTCTATCACATCAGGTCATGTAAATTGTGAAGAGAGATTTGCTAGAATTCTTTTCCATTAAAAAGGAATTTTGAAATATGAAAATACAGATGGTACTAGATAAACCACCAATCTGTGGCTCCATATTGTCATATGAACACTTCTAAAATCAGTGGCATTCTAATAAGGAAAAAAAAGTCCAAAAAAGAAATTCATGCTACACTGCCTGCCTGATTAAAATGATATATGGTATTCATAGCTAGTCTCTACATATCTATCATATAAGAGATGTGTATTTAATTTTTAAAGTAAGTAAAAAAAAAATTAGTGACTTTATGGTGAAAGCTCTAATATGCCACACAGTTCCCTTCTGCCCCCAGTTTCTGGGTATATACTGCCAAATGATAGACATCAGTTACAAATTTCTTTGGAAATTCACAATTCCAAATCCATAGTTCTTTCCCTAGGCATCCTGTGTTCATAATCAGATCACCATGTGAGGTGAGGGTAAATCCTTTACCGAACTCCAGATGAGTCACACTGACATTTCAGCTGTAGAGACCCCCATTGGCATGACTTAAGGACTGTACTGAGACTCGTCTTTTCCCTGTTCCAAAACCTTCCATCTCTTTCAAGGTGTTGATCAAATCATGCACCCTAATGACCGTCCTACATGTTAATTTCAACCTCAGACTTTGCTACCTGGAAGACCCTAAACCATAGTAATTGGTTCCAAGAATGGTCTAAATAAATGAGAGGCTAAAATGGAATTTTGGAGCTTTGCCAACTGCCTCCAGCTGGCAAAGAAGACCCCACTAGTGGCAGGTGGAATCCCCATGCAATTGATAAAACATTTACTGGTTGTAAACTGCAGTACTATACCACTGGCAAGGACTATATTAGCTGGAAAAATCTGGCATTCAAGAAATATGTGGTAAATAGTAACCATAAGGATAGTGAGATTGAGTGGCTTTTGCAAAGCTTGAGAATGACTGATTGACAATTTAAAAACTAAATGTTTAAACCAGAAGCCTCGTTGATTGCATATGAAGAGATTGTCCTTTTATGTAGTTGGAAAGCAGAAAAAGCTGACAAACAGATATTGTCCATAATTGGAAAAGTAACTGAGCTTCAAAAAAATGAAAAAAAAAAAAAACAAAAAAAACCAAAAAAAACTTCCAACCAAGGCAGTTTGGTCACATGAAACACATGATCCTAGTTTGATATATAGAAGGAGAATATATGAATGGATATGGCAAATATCCTTAATCTCCAGATTTTCAGAACCTCTGATCTTGCAAAAATGACCTGTGTCTCCCTATTAAAATAGTACTTTCTAGTTAATCCAGGAACTCTCCCCTGATTGATAGAGTTCTCTGTCTTACAGGACAACATGCACACATCACAGGTTCAGCCCTCACCTTTCCTCCTAGTAGTCAGGTCAAAAACAGTAGGGTTGACGCAGAACAAAACCCAACTTTTGTATCAAATAACAGCATTTCTCACCTGAGAAAACAATGCAATTGTCTGTGTAAAGATAGTTGTTTCTCTAAATTAGAAACAATACAAGGTTAGAATGGGGATCCATCATCCATAATGTATCATATCCTTTAAATGAATGGCAGTTATATGATGTAACAACCTGAACAAGTAAAATCCATACATTCAAGAAGTGAGAGGTCAAGCAGAAGTATTTCTACTTACCATCACTTTTAGTGATGAATTTGGGGATTTGTGCTTCCCATTTATTTAGCTCTGTGTTCTGTTGCTTTAGAATTCATTATTACCAAAGGAGTGACAGGAGTGACACTTCCTTCAGGAAAATCATCAGGAGTCCCTGTCCTGATTTTGATATAAGATGTCCTCCAATAAGTTCATATGTCAGAAAAATGCAGGAATGTTCAGAGGTAAAATGATTAGATTATAAGAGTTATAGCCTAATTGATGGGTTGATCTATTTAAGTATTCATAATTTGATGGACTAATGGGCAGTAACTAGGCAAGTGGGTCAAGGATAAAGGAAGTTAGTCCCTGGGTACATACATGCCTTTGGTATTTATATTTTGTTCCTGGTGCCTCACTTGCTCTCTGATTCCTGGTGATCTGAGTTGAACAGTTTTCCTCCAATATTTACTTCCACCATGATGTTCTGCCTTATCTAAGTCCCAGAGCAACTGAATTGGCCAACCATGGACCAAAACCATGAAGCCAAAATAAATATTTACTCCTCTAAGTTGTTCTTGTTCAGTATTTTTCTCACAACAATGAAAAACTGATTAAAATCGTCCGCTTGAACTCTAACATGCAGCTACAATCTGGGTATTTCAGGATTTTCATGCTATAAAACCAATGAATAAAAAGAAAAATCATGGTGACAGGCATTGTTCATCTTCACCATTAGGAGAAGTTAAGATGCTGAGGGGGCAGGTTGGAGGATATCTAGCACTTAAGTGGTTGGTTTTTTTCCTCTCTCTTCCTAAATGCAGCCATTATCCAATAACTGCTCAATATGGCCCTACCATCCCACCTCAATCTAGGATCTCTGAAGTGACATCCCCAACTCTATAGCTCCCCATATGATTGACAGATCATTTCACCAGGGCTGAATAGTATTTCAGCATTCTCCTGTGTACAATGCTGATTACTTCTTTTGCCTTTTAAGGGTATAAATTCTAAGATTTCTTCCTAAAATATACCCTTCCAATAACCTCCAAAGCAGCCTATTTTCCAGGAAATTCAACCTGTGTCCTGAATTTTTTCTTATAGAAATCATTCCCATTTTCTATCTTTTGGTTGTCTATCTTCGGTGAGGCCATCCAGAAACTGTCTCATTTCAGTTATTGTCATTTTGATTTTAAAAGTTGCAGTTTTTTTCTTTTTATAGTTTCTGTAATTCTTATGAGATTCCCTATGTCTTCACTTATTAAAATTATTTCCTTATAATTCTTTAACACATTTATAACCAATTGTTTTGTGTTTGTTTAGAAAGTCCAATTTCTGGGTAATTAGCATATACATTACATTGTATACCTTCTTCTTTCTTCCTCCTCTTCCTCCTTCTTCTTTTTTTGACTATAAATCGCAATTTTTTTATTTGCAATTCTAGTGATTAAAAATATAGGATATTTTGGTGTGAAAACTAGAGAAGAAAATAGAAAAGAAAGGTAGGCAGATAGATCTCATGAAAATCAAAGGGAGATCAATAGAGCAGAGGAAAGAAGTCAGGACAAAAGAGGAGAAGAAGGACAAAGGAAATACTGAGGAATGATATTGGCAAAATCATATTGCTACATCAGGTGTGTATGTAGCAACAAATCCCACCATTATGTACAATGATAATGCACAAATAAAACTATGAAAAAGACCTATTTGATATTTTGGGTAAAACGATCAATGTAAAGAAGCTGGATCCTGTTGCCATCTTTAAAAAGTGTTAATTCATGTTTTAACAGTCAGATCAATAATTTCCTGATCAATAAGTTGAAGCAATACTACAAGGAAAAAGTCTTGATGTGCATTGATTTAAGAAGAAGAAGAGGGGCTGGGATTGTAGCTCAGTGGTAGAGCACTTGCCCAGCATATGTGAGGCACTGGGTTCAATCTTCAGCACCACATAAAAATAAATGAATAAAATAAAGGTATTGTGTGTATCTACAACTAAAAAATTTTAGAAGAAGAAAAGGAAATCTATGGACATTTCATGAGACATTTACATTTAGGATACAAAGGGAAATTTATTAACCGGTTAAAAGTACTAGCATACTATCCTTCAAATGGGGAGCCACCAAAGCCCATGTCTGATCAATAATTTCTTGAATTTATGATCAGTTTGTCTTTATGATCAGTTTATGTAAAAACATGTAGAAATTTAAAGTGTTCTCTAAGTCTTGCTAACTTTGATGGACATAATTCCAAATTTTACCTTCTCTGACATTTTGTAAAAGTTGTTTTTGGATTTTCTAGTGTAGGTGTAGAGCATATTTCACTCTGAGGTACTGTCCATACTACCCTCCTGACCATCTCACTGCCATAGATGTTCATGAGTTCTCCAGTGAGCCCAGCTTATTCCCAGTCTACTATCTCTGTTCCTCTCTCTTATCTGTAGCAGCTACCTGGATTATTCTAGGTGGTTATGCTGCATATATGCATGTATATATGCCTCTTTGCCATGAACCTGTAAGGGATCCACACATGGGCTATGGATGTTCCCTATTTAGGGGATAACATGTTAGTACTTTTAATGGATTAATATATTGCCCTTGTTATCCTAAATATAAATGTCTCATGAAGTTTCTGTAGATTTCCTTTTCTTCTTAAATCAATGCCTATAAATATTTTTCCTTGTAGTTTTACTTTAACTTATCCAAATTTCTATTGTAGATCATTATACAGAGATTATTTTTGAGTTCTTGCTTTTGTTTTGTTTATTCCTTTTTTACTATTGTGTAGCAACAGTCTGTTCAGTCTGTTTTGTTGTACTTCTTTTTCCCTCTTTGGAATAGCAAACATCTCAACAAGATGCTTTGTTGAGGGCTTCCAGGATTGTTTGGTGAAGACTATTATTTGTTGAGACTATTTTAACCGCTGTGCTTTCCAACTTTGAATCTAATGGAGGAATTATGAGGCTCTGAAAATCATAGTGGAAGATTAGCAGTAGTGCCAAGTGTTCAAATAAATTCATGCCAAATAAAGTTTGAGAGATTCTTTGCAGGTTTTCCAAAATACTGTATCTATTTCTACCAGTCATGAAGACACATATGAAAACATGGAAGAGAAGACCATCCCCAAGAAATACCCCAGAATCAGAGAGTATGGAAGTTGAGACTGGAAGAAAAACAGCTGGGCATGGTGGTGCATCTCTCTAATCCCAGAATCTCAGGAGGCTGAGGCAGGAGGATTGCATATTAGAGGTCAGTCAGCAAATTAGTGAGACCCTGTCTCAAAATAAAAAATAAAAAGGACTGAGGATGTCTCTTAGTGGTAGTACACTCCTGGGTTCAGTCCCCAGTACCAGGGGAGGAGTAGGGAAACAAGAAAAGCTTAATGAATTAATAGGTTGCAGAAAGTCTTCCACTTCTTTCTATTTGATTCATCCCTTAAGTAGGACTCAGACCTGCCATATTCCTGGATTCTTCTTCCCTCTCAATAAGACGCTGTTTCCTTACTTTGTGAGGCTAATGCTTTCTGCTTCCTCAGAATAACTTTCATCTATTTTCCTGCTCTTCCACCTAATGCTTATCTATCTAAATGTGAAATTCTGAGAGGGAAAGAGAGAGAAAGAGACAGAGATAGGAGAGGTGGAGATACAGAAGGGGGTGAAATGGCAATATAAACATCATGAAATCAATAGTACAGGCATTTCTAATTTTGTCTACAGAAAGTAATGACTATCTCCCTCTTTTCCACTAAGTACTTGACAAGACAAAGAGTCCAATGCTTTCCATGAAAGAAGCTAAAGAATGATGCCAATAAGCACTAATAGTAACTTGTAGGAAGAAGCAATTAATTCTGCATGAAACAAAGATAGGAGAAGGCACCTATTCACAAAGCTTTATGAGTAGCTGGCAATCAAGTTATACATTGAAAGATGTGATCCTTCATTTTTGATGAAATACATTAATTCATTCATTCAACAGAGTTATTGAATATGTTCTTAAATTGCCTCAGATACTGAAAAAATAATACTGATCAAAAGAAATGTTTCATCTTTATTCAAGGAACTTGCATAGATATGGAATACACTACTAAAGTAAGCATGCATATATAATGAATAACAATTTAAAGAGCCATGCAATCAAAATATGGTGTCATGGCAAGGAAACTGACCTAGATGGAAATTTCTTTTAAAAGGTGAGACTGAATTGTGAGGTGATTGATGAGAAGCTTTACATCAGTGAAAGGAAAGGTGGTGCATACATTTGCAAGTAAAAACTGCAGAGTGCAGACAGAAGATAAACTTGTGTCAAAAGGGCCTCAGGAGATGTCAAACTACCAAGGCACTTTTATTTCAATGGGATATCTATGGAAGAAGGTGAAGAAAATAAAAATGTTCAATTAAAAAAAGTAGGAAGAAAAGTCCAGGTCTTTCTCTCAGAATGGAGATTGAGGTAGTGCTGCTGGAATGAAGGTTATACACAATATTCTTCTGATTCTGGAATAATAAGAGTAATTACATCCCTTTTAGCTCTCTGTACATAGTGAATTTATCATATGGGTTTTTTTTTTTTTTTTTTCCCTTTCACAACAATTGTATGAGCTTGGAATTGTTTGTTTTCTTTTGCCCATTGGAAACAAAACCTCAGAACTAAACATTTACTAGTTACATATCTTGACCAGTGTTTTATACCTTGTCAGAAAAATCTGTCTAGGTAGAAAAAAAAAAGAAAGAATATTTTCCTTTTACTGGAAAAGCGTTTGCTTGACTTTTGAGATTTGTCCTTAACAGATATCAACATAGGACTGGGGTATAGCTTAGTGGCAGAGTGCTGACCTATCATGTGTAAAAGCCTGGTGGGTTCCACCCTAGCACCATGACCACCACCACCATGCAAACAAAAAGTAGACCATATTGTAAGGCCCCAGTGAGTTAACTTAAAAAATTGTCAGAGCTGCTGATGCTAAAAGGGGGTTAATAATGAAAAATTGCAGATGAGTTGAAGTCAGCCTAGCCAGATAACAGGATGTCCTTGGCAGCCACATTAGGCTGTTGTTAGGGGTAATGGGGAATCCTCCCAACTGCGGTCAAGCAGACCTCACTGCTGACCTCATATAGACCAATGGTTACTATGATGACTAAAACTTGGCAGCCAAAACGTATCCTGATATGGAAACAAGGACACAAACTCTCCAATTATAAAAGAGAAACTGAGTCCCTTTGTCTGAAGTGTGTAAAACAGCTTGTAAATTTGTGCTCGGGGTACTAGGCATGGACTGCTAAGTTGGTCTGTGTTGAGTGCCCGAGCAGCTGCTTGAATGAACGGGTCTTTTTGCACTTGCATGGGACTGTGTCTCCCTGGTGGTCTTTGGGGGACTCATCGACTTGGGCATTACATCATCCCTTTATGTGAATGTAGAAATCATTTATTTCCTAAATAATTGCTTATAAATGAGAATAGATGTGCTCATTTTGACTTCTATTTAAATAATATGTTAAGCAGAAAGTTGTTCAACTGTGTCGTTTTAAAAAAGAAAACAAAATACCCCATTTTTGTCAAAAGCATATGCCATCATTACATCTCAAAAATGGAGAAAGCCCACATCAAGTCTAAGTCACAGTGAATAGATATTATTATACTACTGGGAGCAGCTACTTATGAGCATTCTCTACCCACTGAGAGAATCCCAGTCACAGAATAACACATTGTCTTTCAGCTGTTAACACTTGATTTTATAAATATTATTCTTTCTATGAGTGAAAAATAGAAATGTCTCTTGTTGGATTCTTCTCTCACCTTGGATGCCAACAGCCATTTCCAAAACTATCTGTAATTTCAGTGTGAGATTATAGAACTTTTACAAAGAAGAAGACAGAGAGAGAGAGAAAGAGAGAGAGAGAGATTTGGAAATGCTGTTAATGTCTTGGTGTTAGACAGACCAGGATTTATTTAACTGTGTGCTTAGGTCTGCACTAGATGTTTAAACTAAGGGAAATAATTTAGTTTCTTGAAGGTTCTAATTTCAGAACTAAAAATAAATAACATCTTGCAGATATTTTTGTTAGGTTTTATATATGCAAAATACTAACATAATACTGAGCATATCGCAGGCACTCAATGATAGCAATTGCTTCATTTATTGGTATCATTGTTTTTAGTCATAGAATAACAGGTTTAATTTGTGTTTTAAGAAAGGGACTGATCCCACTATCCCTATTTTTTCTAGTGTTTTGAGCATGAAGGGATGCTGTATTTTATCAAATGCTTTTTCTGCATCAATTGAAATAATCATGTGATTCTTGACTTTAAGTCTATTGATAAGGTGAATTACATTTATTGATTTCCTGATGTTGAACCAACCTTGCATCCCTGGGATGAAACCCACTTGATCATGGTGCACTATCTTTTTAATATGTTTTTGTATGCGATTTGCTAAAATTTTGTTGAGAATTTTTGCGTCGATGTTCATTAAGGATATTGGTCTGAAATTTTCTTTCCTCGATGTGTCTCTGTCTGGTTTAGGTATCAGGGTGATATTGGCTTCATAGAATGAGTTTGGGAGGGTTCCCTCCTCTTCTATTTTATGGAATACTTTGAGAAGTATTGGAATGAGCTCTTCTTTAAAGGTTTTGTAGAACTCGGCTGAGAACCCATCTGGTCCCGGACTTTTCTTTGTTGGTAGTCTTTTGATGACCTCTTCTACTTCATTACTTGAAATTGGTCTATTTAAATTGTGTATGTCCTCCTCGTTTAGTTTAGGCAATTCATATGTCTCTAGAAACCTGTTGATGTCTTCGAAATTTTCTATTTTGTTGGAGTATAGATTTTCAAAATAGTTTCTAATTATGTTTTGTATTTCAGTCGTGTCTGTTGTGATATTTCCTTGTTCATTCCGAATTTTAGTGATTTGGGTTTTCTCTCATCTTCTCTTTGTTAGTGTGGCTAAAGGTTTATCAATTTTGTTTATTTTTTCAAAGAACCAAAATTTGTTAATTTTTCCGATTGCTTCTTTTGTTTCAATTTCATTGATTTTGGCTCTCATTTTAACTATTTTCTGTCTTCCACTACTTTTGGTGTTGGTCTGCTCTTCTTTTTCTAGGGCTTTGAGCTGTAGTGTTAGGTTGTTTATTTGTTGAATTTTACTTCTTTTATTAAATGCGCTCCATGAAATAAATTTCCCTCTAAACACTGCTTTCATAGTGTCCCAGAGATTTCGATATGATGTTTCTTTGTTCTCATTTACCTCTAAGAATTTTTTAATTTCCTTCCTAATATCTTCTGTTATCCATTCATCATATAATAGCATATTGTTTAATCTCCAGGTGTTGGAATAGTTTCTGTTTTTTACTCTTTCATTTATTTCTAACTTCAATCCATTATGATCTGATAGAATACAAGGTCCAGTCAACAAATGGGCTAAGGAAATGAATAGACACTTCACAGAAGAAGATCTATAAGCAATCAACAAACATATGGAAAAATGTTCAACATCTCTAGTAATAAGAGAAATGCAAATCAAAACCACCCTAAGATTCCATCTCATCCCAATTAGAATGGTGATTATCAAGAATACAAGCAACAACAGGTGTTGGCGAGGATGTGGGGAAAAAGGTACACTCATACATTGCTGATGGGGCTGCATATTGGTGCAGCCACTCTGGAAAGCAGTGTGGAGATTCCTTAGAAAACTTGGAATGGAACCACCATTTGACCCAGCTATTCCACTCCTTGGCCTATACCCAAAGGACTTAAAATCAGCATACTACAGAGATACAGCCACATCAATGTTCATAGCTGCTCAATTCACCATAGCCAGATTGTGGAACCAACCTAGATGTCCTTCAATTGATGAATGGATAAAGAAACTGTGGTATATATATATATACAATGGAATATTACTCAGCCATAAAGAATGATAAAATTATGGCATTTGCAGGCAATTGGATGAAATTGGAGAATATCATGCTAAGTGAGATAAGCCAATCTCAAAAAACCAAAGGTCGAATGATATTGCTAATAAGTGGATGAGGACACATAATGGGGGGAAAGGGGGTTAGTGTTAGGGTTACAGTTAGAGTAAGGGAGGGGGGCAAAAATGGAGGAAGGAAGGACTGTGTAGAGGGAAAAGAGGGGTGGGAGGTGTGGGAAGGGTGGGGGGAAGGGAAAAAATAACAGAATGAATCAAACAACATTACCCTACGTAGATTTATGATTACACAAATGGTATGCCTTTACACCATGTACAAACAGAGAAACAACATGTATCCCATTTTTTTACAATAAAAAAAAGGGAATTTCATTTCCAAAAGGGCAAAAGGGCAAAAATTATTCTTGCAACTTATAAAAGTATGTTTCTAAAAAAATTGTCCACATATTTAAACTATTATCCTTCAATTAAAAATGGTTACAATTCTATGTAATATTCTAGTACATTTTGAAAGATATTATTTAACCTCAATATTAATATCTTTTGTATCTGCCTTATTTTTCTAGAAATATTAAAGTACTAACTAATAATTATAGGATGTCAGTCCTATAATTGAATAAATAAATATAATTTCTATCTGTAAATCTATATTCATTATTATATCTGAAACTATATATATATATATGTAGTGCATGTAAATAACTTTGTAATTACATATTATTTATAAAAATCATGAAATATGGAAGAAATTCTGAAGGGTAAATATTTTCAATATTCAATAAAGTACAGTGTTCTTTATCAAAGGATACATTCAAGTATTTAAACATAAGTGAAATTGAACACAGTTTAAAGTTAATATCTATGTTTAAATATATCTGCAATACTATTTGCTCTTCATGCTAAAATATTTCCTAGGATCCATATAACAGATTCCTGCAAACTTTCTGGTTTAAAATAAATTCATTCTTTCCTGTTTGTAGATGGCTGAAGCCCAAAGTCATGGAACCACATTCCCTCTGGGGACTCCAGGAACTTATGCAGCTTCTGCTGATTACCAACATTCTTTGTCTTGTGGCTGTATCTCTGTGTTCCATGACTTTTTCTAGGTGTGCCTTTTCTGTGTGCTTTATCCATTTTTATTGAGTTTAGGATCATCTTGAATGATATAAGATGAACTCTCTTTTTTCAAGATCCTTAACCTACTTGTAACCACAAAAATCCTTATTTCAAATAAAGTAACCCCCACAGGCACCAGGGATGATTATTCATCCCATCACAGATGCTTTTGGGTGGCTTTGAGAACAAGATTCCTGGAGAAATGATTGTTGGGATTATGCCATTGTCCTCAATCAAATTCTAATTGTGATGTAAAGAAAATGGTGTCACATTTTTTGATACAGTATTTACCAAATATACTTATCCAAGAAAGTATTTTTCTAAAGCACAATGCATACTAATATCTTTAGAGGCACTATAATTTCATAGAACACATTTCCAGTAATATCAGTCAACTTTCATACATAAAAATATGACACACGAGCATCTTAAACATGTGTAAACTAAAAAAAAATTGTACCTACCAAAATACTGTGGAGATATTTTCAAAAATAAAATCCTCAGCAAGAAGATTTATGAATATTGATAGGCAAAATTCTTCAAATAATCAAAGTCCCTAATGATTATTGATAATTATAAATGATGTGGTTCTTAATGAGATCCTTAATTTACAATGAATTCCAGTGAGCAATTCTTTTCTTGGCAAAAGTTTTTGCAAGGAACATTACTTATGAGATTGTATAAAACATAGCATGAATTTTGCTTCTTCTACTTAATTTTTATTTTGACATTGCTCATGTAAGTAGCTTACATTACATTACAATGTAAGCTAAGCTTTCATTGAGGACTAATTCATTCCAATCTGTCACAGATGCATTCACTTAGGTGAAGTGATATTGTATAGTTTTGAGGATGATTGTTGATCGATAAAAAATGGACTTAGATATTTCCCTGCCTCAGCCAAATAATCATTTCCTCACCAATATTTTGGATCATTCACCTCCTTTAATTCCTTTATTCACAATAAATCTGAGTTTCTAGAATGTACTTTTACAATGATCCTAACAGTTTCCTCAAGGAGAGAGAATGAAGAATCTGCCCTAACATACTTGTACACAATAGGATTTTATCTTTCTTTTTCTTGTGATTTGTGTCTTCTCAGTGTGTAGCATAGCTAAGAAGGTAAACAGAAATTTAAAAATAGTGCTAACATAATATTTGCATTATGGATGAAATTGTTAAGCAACGTTTTCTCTGTGTAACCCATTTACTTAAGTGCAACAGATATTAATGGAATTCTCTAAATGGATCCTGTGAGAGGTTGTAAAGGTACAGAAGTGAAAGATTTTTTTATTTCTGCCCAATACAGGCTTAAGTTGAGTGTAAGGGACCATGAGATACATAAATTTTAGAGGGCAACTGATAGGGGTCTGGCATTTTACTTGCTCCACTTCATCAAAGATCTGACAAATTAACTGTCCAAATATTCAGTAACCTAATGTAAAACAATTGACACTTTGGTTTATGTGTGCAATCAATGCTAACTATGTAGTACACACTCAAATGGCAAACTTCTCTGTACCTCAGACCAAAGCAGAGGTGTTGGCTCTCATGAACAAGTGTGCTTGCAAAGAGTGGCAGAGTGGTGAATATTTCCAAAATATAAAATTCCTAGTTGCATAGAGGAGAGACAGAAATAAGGTAACTCAACCACTTTCCCCCACTGTAGACACAAAGAATTAAAAAGGGACATCTTGGTTAAAGTGACCTTACCTGGGTCAATGGATTGCAGGTAACATTGCCAGCAGTGCCACATTGTGCTAGATACTAAAAGTAAAGGAGAAAGTAGTTTCCCTGACTTAGACAAACAGTTCTGAGTTCTATTAAGGATCTGATCAGATCTTTGTCTCTATACAAAACAAATGCTTTTTCCAGTAGTCCCCAAGTAAAGAAAACAAGCAGAAGTTCTATATTCTTAGTCTTTCACAGGATGGAAACCTGGGTAATATCAGGATAGACTCTTTCCATAGTGATATGCCATTTAATCTCAAACTACAGTAGAAGGCACAATTATTATTATTTATATTACATCATATTATTAATGCAAAAAATTATGTTTAATGTTGGTAATACTGATCACTACACTGTACTTTTCTCAATTACAATCCACTGTGATCAGTATGTCTTTAGAAGCATGTAAGAATTAGCACAGAGAAAACACACAATAGTTTTATCTGTAGAATATTCTGCAGGAAATTTCAAGATGGAATATTTTCCAGGGATGGTGGTATGTGAACTAGGAATTTGCAATGAAGTCTAACAGAATTAACTTTGGCTGACTTCAAAAATGTAGTCTTTTTCAATTCTTCTTTAATGTACTGAATTAATGCTCTTTGATAGCATATTCATTAAGCAAGAGGACAAAACAGGTGATAGAAATGGCAACAATCACCTTGTCCTATAAAGTCTGTATACTTAAAAACTGTCCTTATCCCAGGCCTGATACTCCTCAGAGTGCAGAATTGGTGCTTCTCTAGCAGCATTGGTTAGCATTTGCTTTTTAGGCACCACTGTCTGTGGATAGTCATATTGCCAATGGCAGCTTTTGTCCATGGCTCACCCAGAATATTCATAAGTGCTCTCTATTTTTCAATAGAACAAACCAGTATCCTAACATTCTCTTTCACTCAGGGCTGTAGCATTAGATAGTAATTTGGTATGTGGGGATTATTCATTTGCTGTTTTAGTTTTGTTACTGCTGTGATTAGAAGACCTGACATGAACAATTTTAAGGAGGAAAAATTTGTTTGGGGGCTCATGGTTTCAGAGGTCTCAGTCCATAGGAGATTTGCTCTATTCCCCAGGGCTCAAAGTGTAGAATATCATGGTGGAAGAATGTGGTGAAGGGAAGCAGCTCACTTGATGATCAGAAAGCAAAAAGAGAGAGACTCCCCTCCCATATACAAAATATATACCTTAAATGCACACCCCCAATGACCCATCTCCTTCAGTCATACCCTACTCAGTTATCACTCAATTAATCCCTTCAGGGAATTAATTCACTGGGTTAAAGGGCTCATAACTTAATCATTTCCCCTCTAAAACTTCTTGCATTGTCTCACACTTGAACTTTTGAGTTTTTGGGGAAAAGCTCACATCCAAGTCATTAACACTTGCTTTTTTTCCCCCGAAGTCTTTTTAGTTGAAGATATAAGATGTTTTACTATTAATTATTTTGAGATAAACATAATTGCTAAGCCTTATTGGGATCCTAATATTAATTTTCCCAAAATAAAAAAAATAAAGGAAAACTCTGTGGGAAGATTTTCCTGAACACCTCATAATTCAGTTTTCTTTTCTCAATCCCAACTCCTATACATTTGTGTAAGAAATATTTGTATAAGGAACATTTGTTCATCAAAATTTGTCAGAGGAAAAAATTCTCAGGTAAAATAAAATCTATGAGCAAAATAAGAATTAAGTAGTGTTGTGTGGGTATGCATGTTTACATATGTGTATATGAGTTTGGAGGTATGTTTGTTGGAAAATGCTGGAGGCTGAGATGGTGTGAAAGAGATTATTCAAATTAGGATGAAGAGAGAGAAATGGTAACTAAATTAAAGAACCTATATCCATGCAAATGAGCTTGAAATATACTGTTTGGGAGAATGTTCCTCAAAGTGAATTTTCTGCAGATTAGAGGGAAATGAAATCAGTTTAGCTGGTTGTAACCAATTATCTTTAATTAAAATAAAGTAGTAGAACATACCAAGATTTTCACCAACACTAAGAGTGAGAATTGGTTTATAATTTTTTTTTTTCATGAGAGATGACAGATTAGTTGGAGGACAGATTATAGAACAATAGATCATATTCTGATCACAGGATCAATCAACTGATAGAAAGATCACTGTATGTGTTATACTGTACCTTATCATAAAATATATTCTTTACTGTTCATATGGTAAAAGGTTTTAAGATCACCAATATAGATAGCTGAACAATGAAAAACTTTGTTCTCATTTACAATATCAAATTACTATGGGAGAGTCATGTGCAAACTGAATCTGAAAAGAACAATAACAAGAGCCGAGTATGGTGGCACACACCAGTAATCCCAGCAGCTTGGAAGCCTGAGGCAGGAGGATTGCTAGTTCAAAGCCAGCCTCGGCAACAACAAAGCACTAAGCAACTCAGTGAGACTCTGTCTCTAAATAAAATACAAAATAGGGCTGGGGATGTGGCGTAGCAGTTAAGTGCCCCTGAGTTCAATCCCTAGTACCCCCCGCCAAAAAAATAAGAACAATAGCAAGTATGAATCAAGGCTCCACAATTTAAAGTTAAAGAAGGAGAAGCAAGGCTTGAGGTACAAATATTTGTCAAAGGAAGAGTGACAGTCTGGAAATCTGTGATTAAGCTCAGGTCATGCTTTCCACTTTTGTTGTAACTTCTGTTCTGTGAAATGCCATCATGTCACAGTTAACTAAAAAGTTGTCTTAGGTGGTAGAAATAAAATCCCTGCTTGTTATCTATAACACATGACAATTTCATTTTCAGGAAATAATGACAGAAGAGGATAATGTTACAGGGATAGAGTGCATGTGTAGCATGAATGAGGTCTGGGTTTGATCCACAGCACCAAAAGCTCACCCCTGCCAACAACAACAATAGATAAGACAAAGAAATAATGGAAAACCTATATTTTCAGTATAGGAAATCTATATTCTACGTAGATTTAATTTTCTTTTTATTTCCTGAATTGCATGTTCCCATGATCGCCTTTACTACAATCTGTCTACTCTTCTATTATCTCATTTGTTGGTGCTGTGGGCATTATTGTCAATTTGAGTCCCATATAAAGACATGCCACTTGTTTATAAAGTTAAGCCAGCATGGGTTTAAACAGTAATTTAAATGGTGATATTGGACTTGGGATTATTGTTGCAAGTGTTATGAATTATTTTTTTTTCCTATGGGCAACAACTTGACCCTGGAAACCAACACAATCCATCACCTGCTGGCAGGCAACCAAGAAGGAAAAGAACAAAAAGAAAAAAATATAAGAAGCAATTGGAAAAGATGCCACCAGCTATAAAGTTTTATGGAAAGTAGTATATGGAAGAATATTGAAATAACCTCCTAAAATAAGTCATAGCATAGCAAATACTTCTATAAACCAAGGTTTGATTTTATATATAAAAAGAAAAAAGTTCATAATAGGATCAATTTATAATAACTGTAAATGATCCATAATTAAGAGAAAAATTTGTTATAATTTTTTTGCTATAAATAATACATTATTTCAGATTTAGAAAGAGATCAATCTTAGGCAGAATTAATATTGTCAAAATGGTCATACTACCAAAAGTGTTATACAGACTCAATGCAATTCCAAATAAAATTCCAACATCTTTCCTCATGGAAATAGAGAAAGCAATTATGAAGTTCATTTGGAAAAATACGAGACCCAAATAGCCAAAACAATTCTTAGCAAGAAGAGTAAAGCAGGAGGCATTACAATACCAAAACTTAACTATTCTACAGAGTTATAGTAAGAAAAACTGCATGGTGTTGGCACCAAAATAGACTGGTAGACCAATGGTACAGAATAGAAGACATAGAGACAAACTCACATAAATAAGAATATCTCATAATAGACAAAGGTTCCAAAGACATACATTGAAGAAAACTGATGTATTCAAATAATGGTGCTGGGAAAACTGGAAATCCATGAGCTGCAAAATGAAATTAAATCCCTATCTCTCACTCTGCACAAAACTCAACTCAAAGTAGGTCAAGTATGTAGGAATTAGATCAGAGACCCTGTACCTAATACAAGAAGAAGTAGGCCCAAATCTTCACCATGTTGGCTTCTAACCTGACTTCCTTAACAAGACTCCTAAAGTTCAAGAAACAAAATCAAGAATCAACAAATGGGATGGATTCAAACTATAAAGCTTCTTCTTAGCAAAGGAAACAATCAATAATGTGAAGAGAGAGCCTACAAAATAGGAGAAAATTTTTACCACACACACATCAGGTAGAGCACTAATCTCCAGAATATATAAAGAACTCAAAAAACAACACCAAAAAACAAATAACCTAGTCAATAAATGGGTTAAGGAACTGAGCAAGCACTTCACAGAAGAAGAAATACAATTGATCAAAAAACATGAAAAAATGTTCAACATCTCTAGTAATTAGATAAATGCAAATCAAAACTATCTCTCACTCCCCATTCAGAATGGTAATGATCAAGAATACAAGCAACAATAAATGTTGGTGATGATATGGGGGGTAAAGAGCACTCATATATTGCTGGTGGGATGGGAAATTAGTGCAACCATTCTGGAAAGCCATATGGATATTCCTTAGAAAACTTGGAATGGACCCACCATTTGACCCAGGTATCCAACTCCTTGGTTTATAGCCAAAGGGCTTAAAATCAGCATACTACAGTGACACAACTCAGTTCACAATAGCTAAGCTATGGAACCAACATACATGATCTTCAACAGATGAATGGATCAAGAGCCTCTGGCATATATACACAATGGAATATTACTCAGTCTCAAAGAAGAATAAAATTATTGGAATTTGCAAGTAAATGAATGAATTGGAGAATATCAGGCTAAGCGAAATAAGTCAATCTCCAAAATACCAAAGGCCAAATGTTTTCTGATATGTGGATGCTGGTTAACAAACACTTCCACTCTGTCTCAGCCAGGGTTTACTGTATGACTTAAAGTGCACCTGGGAAATCAAAAACCCCAAACAGTTACAGAGAATAGTGGATCCAAGAGAATTCAAGACAGAAGTATAGAGTGCAATCTGCAGTTCCTCTGAGTCTTGTGCTTCATGAAAGACCACAAGAAATGGATCTGGGAGATTGTCCAGGCAGGCATTGGGGTCAGGTAAATGCAACCTCATTTTCTTTTAATCTACGTGGTGTCATGACCAACTGAAAGGGATCAAGGAGGTTGGTCAGGTGAATGTGATTACATTCAGGGATAGAGACTTGGAAATTCATATTTGGGCTACAGAAAATCTTTTGGGCACCTTCCTCCAGAGTAGTCTTTCACTCTTTTCTATGAATATAATTCAGGGGGAGAAGGTTAAAACTCAGATACTCAGCCAAGATCGACATCTACTCAGCCCTAGGGGTACAAGGACTTAACTGCTCAGAAGTATGTACCCCAAACAAAGTTCCAAATTCCATTTAGAACTCATTCCCAGCAGTCAGAATTTCCCAAACAGATCTCTCTACTACCCTGACCATGAACAGCATTAATCCAAGGTATCCGGATGAAATCTCAGCAGAAGGTGCTTCCAGTCTCATCCCCTCCTACTGCTGAAAAGAGAACAATTTTGACTGACTGCACTTCCCATCTATTCCAGGAGTTGGAGTGGTGAAAATTAGAAAAGTAAGTCTGGTTTAATATCACTCAGCCCTGGTTCCCTCTAAGAGGCATTTAGCCCAGGAAGTAAGGGCAGAAAGACAATCTGGAGTACGATGCAAATACTTGATTTCATTTATTTCAGTGGAAAGACTTATGCAATTTTAGTTAAAAATGTCTTTTCTTTTTTTTTTTTTTATTCTTTAATAGTTTAAGCTCTTTTTCTGGCTATATTTGCTGATTGGTTCTTTCATATACATATGCTACTTTCTTTTTTCTACTTCATTATTTTCTTCCTTTCATTAACCTTTACTATTTTATATGTTTTTCTACGTGATGGTAAATTCTGTTTATTTCTTTTTTAAAATTTTCTTGTTCTTTTTTCTTTGAAGTTTTAATGCTTGATATTGTAGGAGTTAGTGTTACTTTGCTCTACTTGTTAGTTTATTTTATTATTCTCTTCACTTCTCCCTCTAAGAGCAGACAACCTTGCTGTCTTTCTTCTACTGCTTTGCTTCCTCACTCTTTGGAGCCTTCATGCATGACCTTGCCTGCAATTTCACTTCTTTTACCTTTGGAGTATTACAACCATCCTTATTTCTTCATAATCCAAATTCTTTCCTCTTAATGAACTATACTTTTAACATCCTTTTAATCTCTGTCGCTTATTCCTTGGGAAATGGAAAAAGACAGTTCAGAGGAAACCACACTCTCATAGCAACTCCCCAAGACTAAATTAAAACCGCAATTCAGCACCAGAAAATTGAATCTATAAAACTGAGAAAAGTGAAGAACACTTTCACTTGAAACAAGCCATCTGAGTTCTGGGATTAGGTGCTTGGGTGAGGCTGGAGGGTGAGAAACTGAGATCATCAATTTTAGACTGCATCTCTTGAGCCCTGAGTTATCCCTTTCAAGCCTACGAAGGCCTGAAGGGTTGATGCCTTCCACTCTTGTCACCCCAGCACCTGGTCTGAGACTCCCAGAACAAGGGTGACATCAGAGCTGTTCAGCCAAGAAGGGAGTGAAATCCTACAGTAAAGCTACAGAGAGACTCCTCTAAAAAGTTTGAACACTTTTGGTCAGAGTTGAGAATAAACAAACTGCACAATAACATAAAGCTTGGAAAGAAAACATCCTGTTTCTAAAACCTGATGAAAATCAACAGATAAGTGGGCTGCTGAAGAATACTGTTAATGTGTCTTTTTAAAAAAGATTTGAGCGAGGTGTGGTGGCACATGTCTGTAATCATGGCAGCTTGGGATGCTGGGGCAGGAGGATCACAAGTTTAAAGCCAGTCTCAGCAACTTGCAGAGGCTTTAAGCAACTCAGTGAGATCCTGTCTCTACGTTAAATACAAAAAAGGGCTGCGGATGTAGTTCAGTGGTTGAGCACCCCTGAGTTCAATCCCTGGTACCAAAAAATGAAGAAGGAAGAGAAGGAGGAAAAGGAGGAGGAGAAGAAGAAGAAGAAGAAATAAATAAATAAAAAGATTTATTTGTGTAAAGCATTGTTCTGAAATGGTTGTAATTACTGGAGATTAGTACCTCCTCACAATGTGGTTAGAGATTGAACATAGTAGTGAGTTCTAATTGAGTGAAAATTTGACACCAATATATTTGCCCAACCCAGGACAGAGGAGAAAGCAGCTCACCAAAAAGTCCCCTGTATAAAAATAGAGATAATCATTCCAGAAGATAGTTAGAAATACTAACAATATTAAAAATAAAGGAAACAACCCATCCAAAATAACTCTCAACACAACTATGACAAAAAGACCTGAGAAGGACAATTAGAGAAGTTTATTTGAGGACTCGTTCATGCTTCAAAAGTCTTATCCAATAGACAGCAGACTCCTTTCTTTGGGGTCTGAGGTAAGGAGTGGGGGAAAGAGAGAGAGCGAGAGAACTGCTCGAAAAGGACAAATTATAAAATGCAAAGGAATGTCCCAATGTCCTACCTCCTCTAGCTATACCCTACCTGCCTTCAGTCACTACTCTCATAACTCAAATATTTCACCTCTAAACTTTCTTGCATTAACTCACATGTGACCTTTTGGGGACACCTAATATCTAAGTCATAATGGATCAAAAAATGGTTCAAAAAATCAGACCCAACCATATGTTGTTTGTAACAGAATCACCTTATAGAAGCATATACCAAAGGAATAAAAGTTGAAGTTTGGAAGAATGGAAAAAGATATATTATGCAAATGAATATCAAAAGCAAGCAAAAGTAGCTATTCTCATATCTGACAAAGTGGATTTCAAACTAAAATTTCAAATCAAAAGTATCAATTTAAAAAACCAAAAAATAGATGGTGGGAAGGACAGGTGGAATAAAGGTGGAGGAGAGAGTGTGGAGAGAAGTAGAGGAGAAAGGAGATATTGGGAACTGCGATGTAGCAAATTATATTTCATACATGTGTGATTGTGTCAAAATGAACTCCCCTATAATGTATAGGTATAATGAACTCATAAAAACATATAAAAATTCATATTTGAAAAATCAAAGCAAAAAATCAGTATAGTTATAAATTTTTAAATATTTTAAATTTGTATCATAATGTTTTCATTGGGTTGTTATTTTCTTTTACTTTAACATCATGTTTATGTAATCTGTCCAAATTCTGGCTGATATGGAGTCCAATCACTTGAACTGCTATATTGAGTTTCATTATAAGAATATACCAAGAACAATTTATTGCATTAACTTCTTTTTTTTTTCTCCTTTTTCTTTTATTTCTTTTTCTTCCATTTGATATTGGTATTGAACAAAGATGTCCACTGAGCTACATTCTCCTCTCCTTTTTACTTTTTATTTCGAGACAGCTTCTCACTAACTTTCTGAGGCTTGACCTCAAAATAGAGATACTCCTGTCTCAGACTCTCCAGTCTCTGGAATTACTACTGTGCATCACCACACCTGGACTATTCATGTCTTTTAAATATTGATTAGAATTGTTTTAATTTTTAATTTGGTATTATTATTATTATTATTATTATTATTATTATTATACTTTTCAGCATTGGAGCTCAAAGACAGAGACTTATGCATGCTAGGCAGGTGCTTAACCACTGATATATATCCCAAAATCTTAACACTACTTTTAATTACTATGAATGGAAAATAAAATATACATGTTTCTATGTCCATTGGTACCAGTGTCAGAGATAACAGAGGGGGCCATTGAGCACTAACAGTATGTATAATGTACCTGATCATGCTCAGCAAGGAGGTATGAGTTGTTTGCTTCCAAAATGGAATGATCCATTAAACCTCTTACCAAATATACGTAAATGTTTTTATTCTCCTAGCCATGCCCCACTGGTATATTATTAATTTATTTTTACCATGATAATGAACAAAAATAAGTCAGGCAGAGTGATGCATGCCTCTAATCACGGTGATTCAGGAAGCTGAGGCAAGAAGATACCAAGTTCAAGGCCAGCCTGGACTACTTACTGAGATCCTATCTGGAAAAAAGAAAAACACTTTTAAAAAGGACTAGAAATGTAGCTCAGAGGTAGAGTTCCCCTGGAATCAACCCTTGCACTGGGAGGAGAACAAGAAAATAATGGACAAAAATAGCATCTCATTTAATTTGCAGTTCAATGATTGCTAGTCAGATGATTTCTTTACAGATTTAGTCTCATATTACTCTATTTTTCTATTAAAGTCTTTTAAATGTGTTTTGTTTATAATCTTGTTATTCATATTGCTCACTTACTGCCTTGTAAGAATTTTCTAATATTCTAGATGATATTTGTCAATTATTCTATTTTATTTTATTTTTAAAATTTATTTTTACTGTAAACAAATGGGATACATGTTGATTCTCTGTACATGGAGTAAAGGCATACCATTTGTGTAATCATACATTTACACAGGGTAATGTTTGGTTCATTCTGTTATTTTTTCCCTTCCCCCCACCCCTCCCACCCCTTGTCAATTATTTTAAAAACTGTTTCTTATCCCTATCCTTCTCTCTTATTTTCCAGGTTTCAAATAGTTTCTCATATATGAGATATCTTTAATGTTTGATATGAAATATCTTTACTATTTGATATAATTATCTCAGTGCTTGCTGTATATTTTAATCTGTTTTATAGTGTTCCTTTCATCTACTTAATAATCATCATTGTAATAACAAGGTGTTTTAGTCAACTTTTTTTGCTGCTGTGACTAAAAGATTTTACCAGGACAATTATAGAGAAGGAAAAGTTTCAGAGGTCTCAGTCAATGTTCAGCTGGCTGTATTCCTCAGGGTTCAAGGTGAAGCAAAACATTGTGGTAGCAGAGGGAAGCAGGTGACATGATGATCAGGAAGCAGAGAGAGAGAGACTCCACTCTCCAGATACGAAATATGTACCCAAAGCCACACCTCCAATGAACCACCTCCTCTAGCTGTACCCTACCTGTCTTCAATTACCAGGAAGTTAATTCCATCAGGGGATTGATTCACTAATTGGGTTAAGGCTCTCACAACCCAATCATTTCTTCCCTAAATGTTCTTGCATTGTCTCACCCATGAGTTTTTGGGGGATACCTCATATCCAAACCACAATACTATGTATTAGTTTATTTTCCCATATTTTATTGACATAATTATATTTAATATAATTACATGTTATGTATCTAACAGTATGTTATACATATGAATACATAATCATACATATTTATATATGCACACAATAAAACAATGTGATTTTAAGTATTTAAAATATTGAATTTTTTCCTATATATGAGGACATTATAGTGTCCATTTTTTAAACATTTAAAAAATTTTACTATAGTATGGAGATACTGAAGATAATATAGAGAATTCCTCTAATCCCTTTGCCAGCTACCTTTTCTATTAATAGTTAACTATATTAGTCAGCTTTCTGTCACCGTGATAATGTATCATAAAGAGTAAGGAGAAAATGTTTATTTTGGTTCAAAGTTTCAGAGATTTCTGTCCATGGTCATTTGGCTCCATCGTTTCTGGGTTTGTGGTGAAGCTGGTCATCACGGTGGGGAGCGTGCGATAGAGTAAAACTGTCCACTTCATGAAGGTCAGCAATCAAAGAGAGAGGAGCAGCGAGGGTCCAGGTACAATCTTCAAAGACATGCCACCACTGGGGACCAAGGCTTCAACACAGGGGACTTTAAGGGACATTCCAGACCCAAACTGCAACAGTTACCATGGTACATATTTCAAAACTAATTTAACAATGTGAAAACTTTATTAATAACTAAAATCCACATTCTATTAGATTTGATGACTTTCCACTAATATTCCTTTTCTGCTCTGTGGTTGAATATAAAACAATATGTACATTTAGTGATTTGTCCTTTCAGTCTTTTGTGTCCATTTCTCAGGATTTCTTCCCTCCTCAATACCTGGACACTCTTGAGGAACATAACCCAGCATTTTCCAGATTGCCCCCAGGTTGACTGAGGTTTTCTCATGTTTGAAGCATGGTGGAATTATATATTCAAAGCAGGGAAAATGAGTGTTCCTACTACCTTCTAGGCATTCCTGAAATATCAGCTATAAATATCATAAACTGTGTTAATCTCATTTGTTATTCACAACAATGCTAAGACTAACGTTCTATTATAGTCATCATTTTTACATAAAGAAATATAAGTCACTATGAGCTCAAAGGATTAACTAAAGATTGAATATTGAGAGATACAAGTGTAGTTGGAAATTTTTCAAGTTCTATGTAATTGCTTCATTTTAAATTTTTGTACTTCAATATTATAATTTAGGTGCATACATTTTGATGGATTTTATATATTTTGATGAACAGTAATTTTAATTGTTGAGTAATATGTTCAATAGAATTGTGAATTCTTTTTATTTTAGATTTTATTTTCTCAGAAGTATGTTTTCAGTATATATTTTCTCACATAATATTGCCAAAACATCTTTCTTTTGCATTGTTTATTCGATATATATTTTTTCAGCATTTATAATATTTTATGTTCATTTTGTAACAAACTTTCTGCAGAAAAGTTTATCATTTATTATTTTATTTGTCCTATCTCTGTTCTCAAATATATAACTTTCATTAATTAGCAGTATTTGTGATTAAGAAATTTCTATAATCTTAATTTGTGTTTTGAATTTACTTTGCTTCTTTATAAAATTTCGCTTCATTTCTAACTTCCTATTTGGATAATAAGGTTTGATTATTTTGCTTATGCATTCTGTTGGATAAGCAAAATAATCAACACTACATTTATTTTTATTAATTAGGTCCGTTCTTTACATTTAACACATATCACTCATTTAATTTAATGCAATCTAAGTTAATCAATTTTTCTATTTTCTCCAAACAACATGAGCCTATTTGCAAGTTTTCACAGAACTCATTCTTCTCATCTCTCATACTGCTATTACATAGACTTCATGTTCAATATGCTTTCAAACTTCCAAACTATTAATAATTGATGGATGCAATTAATGTATTTTTAGATTTAACTTGTCAATAGCAACTCATTAATAACAACATAATAACACTAATTTTTAACTTCCTACAATAATATTAAAATATCATTACTTTTCAGTGTATTTATAGGAATACAAAGCCAATTATTTGCAATAATGCTTTGGATGATTAAAATAATGCTTTGAATGATTCTTCAGCATTTTCTCAGTTTCTAGGTTTTGTCTTTGTTATTTTTTTCCAATGTGGGGGGTCGTTTGGTTTTTCTCTCTTTAGGATTGAAGATGCCACAGGCATCTTGGTAATTACAAAGTCTGCAATTACTCTCATGTCATTTGGGTGTAGCTCAATGGTCTTTATTTTCTGATAGCATTTGTTAAGTGAGTCATTTAATTGAAATACAGTACAAGCTTAGAGGCCTATGGTTTTCAAATAACATACATATGCATCTTCAACTTCCAGAAGAAGAAATTATAGATGAGTTCACAGAATCTCCCTTCTGTCAGCCTTCACATTTCTACCTGCAAGGGTACCCACTCTCTTGATTTCTAAAAACACAGGCTAAGTGCACCTATTTGTCAGCTTAACTAATCAAGGAAATCAGTTATTGGGTTTCGCTTGTTTGTTAGTTTGACTTTTTTCACTTAACATAATGTTTGTGAGATCATGTTACCCTATGTAATAGTTATCATTCATTGTTATTGCTCTCTTTCTATTTTAAGAACATATTGTACCTAAACTATCCATTCTACTACCACATCTGGTTATATACTACTCAACTTCTCTTTTTATTTAGCATGTAAAGGAATTGATTATGAAACCAAAATAATCCAAACTAATATTGGAATCCAATATCCAATTCAGAGAAAAGGAAAATACTGTACACGATAGGAATTTTTCTTGTTTTAAATTTACCAGGAATAAGAGCAGTATTGAGGTCAACTTATATTATAGAATTGAATTTTGATGTTCTATGGCAGAGGGAATTTAAAACTAATAAATCCAGTACATAACTTGATAGAGAAGGTAGGATGAATGTTGTAGATATGGATAAATAGAGTTGTATTCTCTATAATATATACTTCCATAAACTCCAATTAAGACACCTTTTAAGAATTAATTTGTTGTATTTCAGTAGAATTATTCAGTAATATTTTTCAATTATTGTATGTATGATTGAGATATAAATAGCTATGGTAACATTTTTTGCCTTCCTCGTATTGATGTGCTGCATTTGTATAATCTTTGTGGTTCCTTATGTTTGTTCTCTGCTGAAAAATATATGGAAGCAAGTTGGACCAAGTGAAAGTAGGTGAAAGCCAAAATTTTCAGATTCCTAATTTAAATGGGGTTACCCTTTGCTGAACTGGCAGGGCTAAGGCCAGGAGAGAAGTCACAGGAGAAACACTGAAATTTTTTCCTTTCAATCTCTTCACGGCAGTTCCCTCTGTGTATTGTGGAAATCCATTACTTTATAATGGCTGTATTTGCAGGTTGGATACTCAATGAGAGAATACTGGTAATTAATCAATTCACATAAAAAATACTTTTAATTTTAAAATTCTTTATAAAAAATTACCTCTGTGATTTGGGGTTGGTATCCTTTATGACATATCCACATCAGAAGTGTTCCAATTGAAAATGCTATTTACTCTACTCCATTATCCTATGAAAGGCAGCTGTTTCATAGCCCCACTAATAACTATCAAGTGCATTCAATTCCATGTTCATTGTCTACTGTGTCAGAAATGTGTGGTTTATTCAATATTTTTTATTTTTTATTTTTATTTGAGTTTCCAGAACCCAATGTAGTAAGTGTCTAGATCTTTGTAAATTCTCAGCAATTGTTTACTGATGGCCTCAGTGATTTAATGGCTTAATTAATGAAGAGTCAGTTGAAATTCAATCAATGGATATATTTGGAGTGCAGTGATTCTCCAATTTTCATGCTTCCCTTATATTTGAAGTCTACCTTCTTTGAAAAAAGTTTTTCCCCTGATTTTTCCCCAAAGTTTACCTCTGTTTTTCACAATTTCTGAGTGAGCAAAAAAAAAAAAATCAGCCTATAAGAATCTTCACTGATAGTCACTGTGGAGACAGACACCCTGAGACTCTCTTTCTTCAACCACTGTAAACATAATTGCTTTAAGATAAAACAAAGCCTAACCCAATTCCCACAGGTCAAGTGTTCCAAAACAAACAAACAAACAAATAAATAAAGCAAGAAAACTTAAGACTCAATAACAATTTTCTTACTTGTAATAAACATTAACATTCTCTGGGATTCACTAAAGGTCTCTGCTGTTGTCATCAGTTTTATCTTTCCAAACTTCACAAATAAATATTATATCAAAAGAATCTTCATCATTTAACTAAGTAAAATTCCCCCAAAGACAGGCAATATCACAATATCAATGAAACTATTTCAATGATGTTAGCATTTGAGCTCATTTTAAAAGCCACTTAATGTTATTCTCAAAGTTATCTGATATTAGTATTTGTAAAAGCAAAACATTAAATATAATAATAAATATTGTTGAGTTAGTTAGAAAAAATATTCTTTAAAAATATCTTGTGATTTTTCTGATTTCACATTGAGTTTTATTTTCCTGGACCAATAACAAGCTCAAATATTGTTAAAGGCTTTTCATTTATCTTAAAAAGTTGTGTGGTATTCTGAAATGTCTGAAGATGAAAAGTAGAGGGTATTAAGCCCAAGGAAAAAATAACAACAATAAACTGTATTTATAGACAAAATAAAACTTTTTTTTAAATGTAAGGGCGGGGGAATATCCCCTCACAAGAGCGAGGTCAAGAAGTTGCAAGCTCAGAGTTAAAAGATACTGAAGGGAGCCTTGAGATACTTTTTGAGGGAGGAAAATCAATTACAACAGAGAGGCCTTTTAGCCCCTTCAAGTACTGATGCTAAACAGTGGCTTTTTTAATAAACAATGATACAGGGAATACAAAGTCAGAAAGAATTTTATTCTATAAGAGAAATAGGAAGTTTGTCATCCCAGAAAAGAAATCAGTATATCCCATACTAATGTCAAATGCTGAGAGATAAATAAAGAAAACCTGGAGTCAAACAGTGGTTCTTATGCATACAATTCAGTAGATAACTATAGATGTCTTTGTATTTGAGAAAAATACCAAGAGGGAAAAATATTTAAGGGACGAATTAACACCTGAAAAAACAGACTGGATGAAGAAATCAGAAGGCGATCACGCTCTGATTAACATTTGTATCTGAAAGATTTATATTATACATCTAAAACATTATTGAACAAAAATCAAAAGTATAATTTGCACATTATAAATTTATTCATTTGATTTATGAAAACCTCAAGAGATTAGTGATTATCCAAATAAATATCAGAGCAAAGACAATTAGTAATTATGCTGATTAAGCTGATCACTTCATACAGCGCAAAGATGCAACATTACTTAAATTATGCATGACAGATGTTGTATCTAGAATATATGATATCTGATAGGAATTCCAGAATGAAGGAACAGAAACATCTGTAAAAGATATCAAAAATAAAGACAGGGGCTGGGGAGATAGCTCAGTTGGTAGAGTGCTTGCCTCGCAAGCACAAAGCCCTGGGTTTGATCCCCAGTACCACAAAAAATAAAAAATAATAAAATAAAAAAAAAGAAGAAAAAATAAAGAGATATTTATCATCTGAGAACACAAGCTTTGGAATAAAGATGCATGAAAACACAAACATGTATCTCTCTCCATTTAGGTGAAATTAGTGATAGATGTCATATTAGTCTACAAATGTCAGACAGAAATTTAGCCTGAGAAATCTGTGTGGTTTAGATGGTGGGTGAGAATGTTGGAGGATTGGGACAGGAAGCACACTATTACATGAGGCTGTCTATTTTTATTTTATTTTATTATTTATTTGGTACCAGGGATTGAACTCAGAGATGCTTAACCACTGAGCCACATCCCCAGACCTTTTTATTTTATTTTTAAAATTTTGAGACAGGGTCTTGCTAATTTGCTTAGAGCATCACAAGTTTGCTGAGTTTGGCTTTGAATATGTAATCCTTCTGCCTCATTCTTCCAAGTCACTGGGATTACAGGCTTGCACCACTGTGCTGGCAGTTATTTATTTTTAAAGGTAATTGCAAGCACTGATTATATCTAACAATATTAAATACATCAGAATATATGTGTTAACATTTAAGAATAAACCCTACCCAAATTGAAACATACACATTATTTCTGGAATAACCTTGGGGAAAAGGATTGATAATTGCCAATAAATTAACAATTCATGGATAACAAGATTATTAATAAAACATAAAATATCAGGAAAGAAAAACTAAATGTACCATATGTCAAGATAAGATCTACTTTTTAGAAGAAAATCTCTGATTTTGATAAAAATATGATTTCCTTTATATTAGAAATATACTATAAACCATACAAAAAAAGTTTTAAGGATAGAGGAATGGAAAGTACACTCAACTTAAATTGAAAAGAAAGAAGAGCTATGTGTCATATTAACAAAATATTTGATTCCTCAAGAGGATATTAGAGTCAACATTTTTAATATTTTCAAAGTCAGAGCTTTAAATTATACTCAGAAAAAAAATAAGAAACAAACTGAAAAACTGATAAATCAACAAGGAAGAAGATATTTTCACATCTCTCTTTAAAAATAGATAAATCAACAGATAAGAGTAAATTAAGGCTTACCAGGGGTTTTGGGATCACAATTACCTCGGTTCTGCCCACCCTTCCCAGGAAGTCAGACTAGCAGTGGTGAAGTTAGGAAAGGCCCTTTAATCTGTACAGCTGTATGGAAATCAAGGACTTTATAGCCCTGCCTTAGGAATACTGACATGAGCTTAGAGAAAGAACTGGGGCCAGATGATAAGATATATGCATAATTAAGCAGTATTGGTCAAACTGTGGTCTGGTTAATCATTATTTCAAGTCTAATTATTCAAAGTCATTGAGAAGTCATTATCACCATCATTTGAGGGTTAAATCAGGTTTCCATGAGATGACTGCTCCTACTTAGGTTGGCAGTGTCAGTGACTATCATGGGCTAATTGCTCTTATTAGAGGTAGAATCTCATCATAGGGTGATCTGTTTGTGATGCTCCACTCTTCCTGGAATCCAAAGTGACTATGGGTTTAAGACAGTGAGTGGAGACTTCTAGATGCTGCTCTGGTGGGTCTGGAACAGGACATGGTAAAGCTGGCAGCAGAATGCCCGTTCAAATCTTGCACTATTTTTAGCAAACAAGGGGGAGAATTATCGACCTTAGATGAACACTCCATAAATGATTAACATTCCTATATGGAGGTTGAGTGGGATTCTGAACCAAAGTTAAGGTGATAAAGGAGACAGATATAAAATGAAGATAAGAAATGTCAATCTTTAATTTGCTGACTGCAGGACCAAGTGAAAAATCAGTGCTTTTTTAGCAAAGACGGTTTCTAAGACCCTGTTGTAAGGCTTGATATATTATAGTCAAAAGTTTTGCATTACTACATGGATACTTTTATTTAAAATTATTTAGCATAGGTTTTTTAATACTTATGTTAAAATTAAATATCAAATTTTAAGGTAAAAATGGCAAATGTAAACTTTGAAATAAAAGCTAAATGATGAAATGAAAGAAAATAAAACAAAATATTTATATAAAAAACTAGAAATGAAATGAGAAAATATGTACAACTATAAAGAATATTTGAAACATTTTAAGAAAATATGTACACCATCGTGTTAGTCCTTTTTGTGATATAACGTAATTCCTAAAACTAGGTAATTTATAAAAGGTGTAAAGTTATTGGCTTATATTTCTGGAGGCTGAAAAGACAAAGATCAAGGTACCCATCTTGTGAAGACCTTCTTGCTACATTGTAACAAAGTGGTTGAAAGCATCACATGAATGTGACAGAGAAAAATGGAGGGAGGAGGACCAGGATCATGAATCCACCAGTTTATAATGAACCTAAGCCTGAGGTAATGGCATTAATTCATTCACAAAGGCAGAGCTCTCATAAACTAATCACCTCTTAAAATTCTTCCCTCTTATCCCATTGCATTGAGAATTGAGTTTCTAACATAAGAACTTTGGAGGGTACATTTAAACCACAGTAAACATTATTTTAATAAATTTGAAAATTTGAATAAAATGCATCAGTGCATAACTTGATCCCCAAAACTAAGCAATTTTAATAGACCAGCAATTACTTGAAAATGAAGACATTAGCCAAAGATATTTTCTCAAGGAAATTTTATCCAGCTTGTGGAGTTTTCCAATAACAGGTGAAGGAATAAATTATTCTTAGCTAAAATTTGTCACAGAGTAAACAATAACTACAAAGTATGGAAAAGCCTTAGGTTCAAAACTAATTTGTGAAATTGCCATGACTTTACCTGAGATGCAGAGGATAGTTCTGAGTATTCTGAACCACTTTAATATTAGATAAAGAGGTACAAACATCCTAAATAGAACACACAGTCATTTACTGAAAAGACAGAGGGCTATTACTCACCAGAGTATATGTCTTGCTCCATAACACTGACACAGATGAATAATTGCTAAATTTCATAGAAATGAACAGGAATTTCCAAGTGATGAGTTCCTGAGTATACTACATTCAAACTACATTCAAACCACACCAATTTTCTTAAATTTCCTCAAAGAAAAAGTGAAGTTGTGGAATAAAAACAACACATATACAATTAAATCCTAAAAATTAAAGTTATATCATCATTTGTTTTTAAAATTCATAGATGTTAAATACCACAACACTTTCAGTAGCCCAGAGTGGTATGCAATCCTTTGAAAACACAACCCTGTCAGCTGAAAATTGTTTTTTGCTTTTTGCTGTGTTTTCTTTTTCATCCTGTGAATATCTCCCTGCTAAAGCCCTCATGAAAACATAAAATGAATATAGTGGCATGTAGGGAATAAGACAGTCAGCAGAGCTCCATTTTTCTTTAGCAGAATTCCTTAGAATATGCAGGCAATACATATTTCTCCTTGTCATTTATAAATGTCATATGTCTTTGTTATTCAAGATCAAGCAAAATGTGGCTTTGAGTGAAAAGTCAAATTCTTCTTCCAGAAGGCACAGGGTGCTGATTATGAAGGCTGCATGGGGACACTTCCTATCTGGAGTCCTAGAGACATTAAGGTGCCTCATTTTATAGATATTCCCCAGCTTCATTTTTTTGACACTAAGCATGCCTGATGCTGTGGGGGCAAGTATAAACCTCTCACTCAGCCCTAGAGTTGAGAATGTGAATTGGGGCAAGCTGGGGTGGGGAGTATAATCCCCATTATTCCGAGCAGCTGCAATAGTCATTCGCCACCTGGATCTTGCCCCTAGGTTGTCAGGTGGGCTGACGGCCTGTCCCTGGTTAACAGCATCATCTCTCACTCTCCACCACTCTGGATACCTTCCCACTGGGTTAATTCCTGCCTATTCTACCTTTGACTTCACAGATTAATGGTTTCTGGGGGAATTTATTATCAGTTCAAGTTCAAGGATCTCTTCAGACCTTGAGTTTAGTAAAGAGAATCCTTTAGAAATGCCATATCCGATTTCTCAACCCCAGAAAGATGAATAATATACATTTTCTAAAAGAAGAAAAGCTATCTGATTAGTCATACTTGCTACATTAAATTTTCAATAGCTTGTCTTATAAAACAGGCTCTGCAATAAAAATGAAAATCTTGTCAGCTATAGGAGAAATATTCCCAAATATATTATTCTTCCAACCTGATTAAATAGTTGATGAATGATTGTTTCTTTTAAAAAGCATTCCCCCACCTCCCACGCACACACACACACACACACACACACACACACATACACACACACACACCACACAATTCTGAATTTCATGGAAGAATAAAGTTGTATGTTCAAGAGAAACAGTACATTGATAATGTACTGAATAATGCAATATGCCACAATTACTTCCATTTTCTGAATGATAAATCCAATTTAATTAAGTCTAATTTTGAATACTGTAGACTTCAAATGAGTTTTCAAAATATCTTCCAATGCTTACCAGCCTTTATTTAGAATGTTATATTTTAGATGCATTGTGGCTTGAAGAATATCAGGTTTTGTTATCCAAAGCACATGAAGAAAAGAAGGAATATTTTTTTCACTAATCAGCATAAGTAAAGATAATTTTTCAAGTTAATGAAGTCTTAATATTTTCCAAACAATGGCAAGGGAAAATCAAAAGAAAGAACAGTACATATCCTTATATGTGCATATATAATTAGATACATATAGTATTCACTAAATATTTATGAATATAGCAGCTATGCGTGAATTTAAACCAAACAGCATTATTTAGGATCTGTCAGGTTGAACTGATTCTAATTTCAAGAAAGGCCAGACAGATACTAATACATCGTGTTTCGAAAATGATGTTTTTCAAATACACTTGAAGTTAAAGCAAAAACTACATTACACAGAGAGTCATTGTATGACCTTAAAAATTAACAACTTCTTCTGGGATCACTTTTTTTACACCATGATGAAGTCACTGCTCATCAAAGCTGCATTCTCTGTAGAAATTTAGGGGCAGGGTCATTAACAAAGTTAATGAAACACAGGAACTGGGGAATGTTCTCATTGTGAGATTAAATTTCAGATTGAATGATGCCATCACAAGACTTGTTAATTATATTGGGACCTAAAAATATATAACTTTCCAAGTCCATTTATTATTGTCTCTAACATTTAAATGTTTAAAGCAGTGAAATGTTTCATTTTAAAGAGAACTTCATGAACATAGCACAATGCAATTTGGGTTTGGAGCCAAAAGACCTGAGATTTTGTCTTTCCCTGCTATTAGAATATTAAACTTAATTTGATCAGGATGATAGTGGGTTTTCCGTGTGTTTACATATACTATGCTCCACACTCTGCTTTTAATTTAATGTGCTAGGCACTTCATGGATGTATTTTAATAGGTGCTGTCTACAATGTCACATGACAATAGTATTTCCATTATGTAGAAGAGACAAGCTCAGGAAGACAGGATTTACCATCAATTTATCCAGCTCTTAAAAAGGGACATCAATCCATCATCTCTCAGAGCTTAGATGAGCCTCCAAGCATCATGGGCAAGACTTTAATGGTAGTACCTCTCTCTGAAATTTGTCAGGAGACTAAATCAGAGCATATAAATTGTGGTGGCTTATGGTATATGTAGTGTGATGCAAATATTATTTTTGTTTTTTTTTGGTACTAAGGATTGAACCCAGGGGCACTGTACCACTGAGCTCCACCCAGAGTCCCTTTTTAATTTCTTTTTTTTTTTTTTTTTTTGAGACCAGATCTTACTAAGTTTCTGAGACTGGCCTCAAACTTGAGATCCTCCTGCCTCAGACTCCTGAGTTGTTGGTGTTATAGACATGTGTCACTGAACCTGGCTCAAAATTACCTTTTATGCAATGTAGACCATATTCTTAAATCTTAAAGTTCAAGATAAATCAGAAAATTAAGATTGACCACCTTTTAATTATATAATTAATTGAAAAGGATCCCAGTGTAATAAGTGGTACTGATCTTTGGATTTATGTACAATGGGGTGTCCACATCTGCTCTCATTTTTAATGAAGCACATCAAAAACACATTTTCAGCCAGACATAACAGTGCACACCTGTCATCCCAGCATCTCTGAAGACTGAGACAGAGGGTTGTGAGTTCAAAGCTAGCCTCAGCAAGTTAGTGAGACTCCGTCTCAAAATAAAATATAAAAAGTGCTAGGAATGAAGCTCGGTGGTTAGCTATCCTGGGTCTAATCACTGGTATGGGGGTGGGGGGAGCAGACACTCAGTAGCTATATCAAGGGAAAGAAAATAATTTAGAAACAACTATGACCATTGAGATCTGAAACAAGAAGAAAACCTTATTTAAAGCAGACATAACTAACTTGAAGGGACAGACTGGCTCTCAGTTCAACAAAATGGAAATATAACTTACAGATAGCATTAATAAATATGAAAGAAGACATATTCATCAGAAAGGGTTTGACCAACCTTAAGGACACTGGAGAGTCATAGATTAAGGTGGTTATCAAAATTCATATTCTGAAAAAAATTCATATTCTGATTGACACAATGCAATAATGGGTAGCAGATCTCTAACGGGATTACAACCCTATTTTGGTTTGATGCAGAATGCAGTAATTGTAAGTAAAACTTATATTTTCTTTATTTTGTTTGTTTTGTGTGTTGTTGTTTGTTGTTTAATTCATTGTTTTTAGGTGTTATCACAAAGTCAAATAGTGATGAATAGCTTGGGTCTTTGGAGCAAGTATCCTCTGTAGAATTTCATTTCAAACCACACCAGCTGCCAGGCCCTTCTTCAGATATTTAACATATCTATTCCTCATTTGCAAACTGAAAATAACAAGAGTCTTCTCAGTAAGGTTATTTTTAGTATTATGTGATAATTTATTTAAGGTTTGGCTAGCTTCAGAACACACGAAAAAGTATTTCATAGATGGTGTCCATTTCTCTCACACACAAAAAGCAACTTTTTGAAGTTTAGATTCCTCACGTGAATCCGCATTTAGAAAGAGAATGTGATGACATACATTAATTCAAAATCCTTAACTGCAAGAAAACACAAGTATTTTAATTTGATGAATCAAGTTAACAAACTTCCAGGTTTGTTACACTGAAATTGCCAAAGTGAACACATACATCATTTCCTTATATGCTTTCTTGCAACCTCTACAAATGATGCTACATTCCAGTGTGTAAGAAATAATAAATATACATGTGCACATTTCCGATATTTTACATAAAGAAATTACTCAATAGATGATACAAAAAACTATAAATGCAACAAAATAATATCCATAACATCATCAATGCTTCTAACTTAATCATTCACTGATACAGAAAGCGATTCCTATATTCACTGTCTTTATAGGTAAGCTATTTGTGGTTAGGAAAAGCCCAAATTGGGTAATCCTTATTGAGGAGACCTTATTTGGGCATTCTTATTGTCCAAAAGCTGTTTACATAATGCTCGTTCTTATAGAACTGTTCTCTTCCTTGTATAACCTGTCCTAACAAAGGAAGTAGCATTTGTGGCAGAATGGAGAAACTGTTCCCAAATTTCAATTCAGAAAGAACTGCTCTATAATCTTGTTCAAAACTGTAGCCTGAAGGGTTATAGCTGTCTTGATATTGGCACAGATAACAAGATCAATACCATCATATAATTTAGCACTGCAAAATTGTAGAAGAAACTATTCCTTACATCATTTTCCTAGCTGAAATTACTTTGTTTTTCTAGGAAATGTCTTTCCAGAATTCCTCCAGAGGATAACACACCAGTTCTGTGATGAGCTTGAAAGGGATGTGGGTCTTATGTTGTCTACCACCAATATTTCAAAAGTCACAGTTATGGATCTCTACTAGTCTACCACAATAAGGCAATAGGGTCCCTAATGAAATACGCTGGAACATTTCTGGGTTCATTTCCTTATTGTTAAAGAGAGGCTCTATTATAAAGAATACTAATATTCTCTGACTTATTTGTGATAAGTCAGAGAAGTGTGAAAGGCACAAATAAGTGTAGATTTTACCATAACACTCAGTGTTATGCCAGTGAGATGATTGCAGACCCATAATCTGATTAACCTGCCTATGAGTGGTCACTCATCTGGTATACTCATCCGGGAGTAATCATTAAAACTAATGAGGAAGAGGTCAATGTTTTTTTCACTGCAATTATACATTCACTTCATCATAAATAAAGCATGTCAAGGAAATATCTGTATTCTACAAACGTTAGAAATAAGACAGAGAATTGTGTTTGGTACAAATATTTTAATTAAATTTTAACCTTCAATTTTCCTAAAATACAGAGTTGAATATCAGTAACTTTGGAATATTTTTATTGGATGTAATATTATAGTAATTTTTTCTCAAATCATTGAGATTAAAAGATCAATGTTTATCTTCTCAAGACAGACTTATTAATTAGTATCAATACTTAAGATTATATAAAACAAAAAAATTCTAGACTTTTTGCTTTAATATTGATTTTTTTGTTAATTATCTATTAATTTTCTCATACTAACTGTTGATGATTGGATAATGGAATCTGAATTCATCAGACTTTTGTAGCAGTTTGGTATTCTAAAACCAAATTTCTGAGAGAAATTCTTTCCTTTTTCTCTTCGGAAGCTCATTTACAAAAATAGCAACCCCCTCAAAAGTATATAGAAAGATACAGATATTTGTTTATATATATGTTCACACAAACATATATACATATCACATATGAATAGATAAGTGATAGGTAAGAAATGATAGACATAAAATACAATATAGTACTTAAGTAGAGATGTACAACATGAATCAGTATTTTGCTGTTTTGTTTGTTAGTTTAACTTCATTGAATGAATGTACCATAATTTACACACATTCTGCACTTGGTGGCTGTTTGGTTTGTTTCTAATTTGGTTACAGCAAGGAGAGTCTATGAATGCATCTTTGGTGAACATAAATCCTCATTATGTACCCTGAGATTGAGTTGGTAGGTTACAGGTCATACATATGCTTATCTGCACTGGGTAATGCAAAATATTTTCCAAATCTATCCTTTCATCAGCAATGTAATGGAGTTCCAGTAGCTCTACATCCACACTTAGCAATTGTATTGCCCATGTTTTGTGTAAGTGATGTTTGTAGTTTTGGGTGTATACAAGACGTCTGTCTTGTATATATATATTCCATTTATTCCTAAGCTGTTACATTTTTCAAACAGTTGCAAGTAATATTTTTATATATGCCATTTTCAGTTATTTGCTATATAACACATAGTAATATGCTTATTTTCATATATTGACTGTATTGAGAAAACTTATAAAATCACTTACTATGCATATTAGTGTGTAGATTTATATTTTTTTTTTTTTTTTTTGCTTTTCCAGGTATACAGTAGTATGCATTGTGAAAAAATCTGCCTTATTTATCTTTCCCCATTTTATACTTCCCCCTGCCTTACTGGATTGGCTATAAGAGCCAAAACAATGACATCTAGTCTTTTTAACAAATTCATGGGGTATTTGTTTACTATTTCAATATTTGATATAAATTAAGCTCTAAAACATTTTGTATGAACCCATTTATTAGATTTGGAAGTCTTACATTTATAGTTTGCTGAATGTTTTTATCCTTTCAGTTTTATATGGGATTTAATTAAATGATATTTAGTACATACATTGGGTTGGACATACTCTTATTTTATTGATTGATTGATTGATTGATTGATTGCCACTGAAGACAAACCCCAGGGCCTTGTTCATGCTAGACAAGGTTTCTACCTCTGACCTATATCCCAGCCCTTCTTACAAGGAAGAAGTTTAGAGATTTACAAGTAAGAGTTTAGAGACTTGCAATAATTAATTTTTGTATTTTACAGTAACCTTGCAGCTCTGTGTAAATCCCTACAGGATATTAATATATTTTTTGTTTTGTTTTGTTTTGTTTTCTAATTTATTTTTATTGTAAACAAATGGGATACATCTTGTTTCTCTGTACATGAAGTAGAGACATGCCATTTGTGTAACCGTACATTTACATAGGGTAATAGTGTTTGATTCATTCTGTTTTTTTTTTCCTTTCCCCCCACCTCTCCCCTCTTTTTTATGTATTCCTTGATTCAAGATGCTAGCTATGCATTTTCTGCATCTGAATTTATGAGACATTGTCCTGCTGTTTTCTTTCCTTGTCCTTTCACACCCAGTTTAAAACTTATGGAATTTTGCTAAGACAGTGCATTGAAGGAAACGAGGTTCTTTAAATGCTTTTATTGTTAAAAATGTAATGCTCTAGCTTCAAAAATTAAAAACTAAATTAACTCAAAAGTAAAGGAACATAAATGTATCATTGAAAATTAACAAAAAAATACATCAAAGGAGATTGATTATCAATGCAAGTGAATGTTTTAATGTTTTATTAAATGAAAATAACTAACAAAGTTGTAGAAAAATTACAGAAAAAAGAAATATGAGATAGAAGAAATAACACACAATAATTTAAAGGGGAAATATAACTAAAAATAATACAAATGATTAAAAGAATTAGAGGTTGCTATGAACAATGCTGGACTGACTTGAAAAAATCTAGAGTAATGCATTGATTTATTAGGTTATTTACTTAAGATAATCCAGGTAGCTAAGTAGGGCAATCACTCAGCTGAAATGCTGAATGAGCCAATAACCATGAAAAAAACTGAATCTTTAAAATTAAACTCTTCCCTGAAAGAAGCTAACATGCTCATATACTACTTTGCGTTTCATCAAACATTTGAGAGAAAAAATAATAATTTCTAATCAAATATTATAAATATATTAGGAAAGTCAAGTCATAATCTAAACATCAAAACCACAGATAAAATGTTTAAAAGATAATTCAGGAGAAACTCCAAGAAGAAATACCAATATGTCAATTGCCTATTTAGTAAAAAAAAAATGCATATAAACATATAGGCTATAAATATTTCCTTTAGATTGTAACATTCAGAAATAACAATTGCTCATTTGTTCCAATAATGATTATAAAATAAAATATAAATTATATATAAAGCATGAAAAAATTCATAATGCACAATTATATTTAAGACATCAACTCAGCAAACTAGGAATGAAAGAATTATTTTTATGTGATAATGAGTATTTACAGTACAATTTATAATATGAATCACATTCAATGCTGTTACAACATTTCTTTTAAGATCTGAAATTACACATGTGCTGTCCTTAGCCTTTTGATTATTCATTTTCCACTGAGACAGTAAGAGAGAAAGAAAGAAAACATGTGAGGATTTGAAAATAACAAGCAGAACAACAATTTTAAGCAGTGAAACTATTTTCTTCATATACATATTCAAAAGAACCATTGATAACAACATTTTTACTGAAGTCTTCATTAAAAAATAATTATGGACCACTCTCATTTACCAAAGACGCAGTGGTCAAAATAGAATAGCTACCGTAGGGAGCACTGTGTTATTTATTATTTATATACCCCAAAATATAGGAATATAAATTGTATATTAGAAGGTGGTAAATGCAGTAGATGAAAACTGAACAAAAAGTCAACAAAACCAACAAAAAACAAATGACAGTGTAGGAGAATGAAATCAGGACTGCCCTGCAGTGAGGCAGGAATTTAAATAAGAAATGATTCTCTAAATTGAACAAATGTGTAAATTAAGTGAGGGAAAAAGAAATAATATGATCTAGAAAAACAATATGTAAACAGAAACAGGAACTAAAGGGCATGAAGAAAATTGGATCTGGCACTCATCATTAAGAGAATGAGAAGGGTAGTGCCCCTTGAACAAAGTGAGTAGGAGAGAATAGAGATGATGAGGATGAAGAAGTACCAGAATCATGAACTTGGGACTTGGCTTCTACTCAGGCTGTGAAAGGGTGTAGCCTCCCTAAAATATAGGGGGACAGTACACCACTATATTCTGCAAGTCCCCTTTTTGTTGCCCCCAAAAATAGCCAAGTTAAGGGGATGATGAGAGTAAACTTCTACTGGAAAGTTCAGGTACATATTATATTGGAGGACCTGGATTTGTCTTATTCACAATGGGCTGGAAGGAATGCTAATTTTATCTGTAGAAAATTAATTTCTTGCATGTACACCAGGACGGTTCCTCCTTCAGGTGCTGGTGCTATAAGCAAACTAAGCAAGCTAATACTGATAAACATCACTGCTTACACAGCCTAATATATAAAACGCTCTCTTTAAATGAACACTGGCACAAAATCAAGAGCAATGTGGAGAGGATACACATCACTCATCCAGGTAGCCACCACTGGACAAAACTCTGAGAGGGAAAGGAGACACTATTTTGCAAAGCACCATGAGGAATGGAAGTGCTATCAGTTTAGTCTGTCATCAAAGTCCAGCTACAGTTATCACATTGTTGAATTTCAGGAAAAAAATGGAAGAAAGCAAACCATAAAATATCACACGCACTGCAAAAGCATACAATCTATACTTCTATGATTTAAGATTTATAAATTATAAAAACTTATACACCTAGAAGATGTTTGAGAAAGAACAAATATGCTAAAACCAAAAACTGTATGCAGATAAAATTAAGATAAAAAGACAAAGGATTGGTTTCTTCTGATTTGTGAGAAAGAGTGAGAGAGGTGGGAGACACAGGGATTCTGGGAAGTGACTTTGGTAATGGGCTTAGAAGGGAGGGGAAGGATACTGGCATTCATTTATTATTTTCTTTATCATAGTACTTCTCCATGGTCATGATTTTGTACTCCTGTGGGTATTTGGAAGTCCCGAAACATTTTGGCTAATTATAACAAAGCCAGGGAGACACATTATACATAATAAAATATCAATAGTGTGAGGCTGAGACTCTCTTCAGGCTTCACAAATATGATACATTGTGTTAAAACTACTCATTTAACAAAATACATGTTCCAAAAACTATAATAAATCAATTTACTGGGTTACTTAACATATTCTTTAAATAAAATAATCCCTAAATGAGGTTTTCCTGGTGCTTTGATTTCAGCAAGGTACCACAAAGAAAAGTTTACATAATAACTATTATTTGATGAGTTCACATCTTCAGTTTCAGAGGGAATGAAACAAGAAAACTGTCTCCACAGAAGATTCCATTCACAAAGAATATCATTCTGTGTATATGACTAAAAATTGCACTTCAAACAATTCCCATAACCACTTTAAATAACACTTAGTGATAATATTATGTAGCATGGTAGATTTTGCACCACACAGGATTTTCCACTAGGATTTTTTTTTTTTTTTTTTTTGTAATAAGGAAAGTGATAAACATGGACAACTATTATAGACAATTGTACCATGTGTGTGTGTGTGTGTGTGTGTGCATGCCTATGTGCACACATGATATATATCTATATCTTTACCTTAATTTTCAAAAACTAAGACTAGGAATGGGGATTTACTAAGGCTGAAAACAAGAGACGATCCTCTTTCATAAGACCACAATTTGTGTTAAAAATATGATAATAAAAATCTATCTGAGGTGAATATTGCTGAAGACCCTAAACATGTGCTTAAAAGATCAAATTAAAACAGAAAATATTTCTGTGACTTTGAAATGTTTTAGGAAAGATATTTTTCTTTTAATTTTTTATAACTTTGTGAAAAATCATCTTATACTAGAAAATAATTTAGAAAATGGAATGTATCATTAAATATTTGGTATTCATAAATTTAGTTAATTAATTAATTAGCCACTAATACTAATGATGCATATTTAGGTTAAGTAAACCATTTTGTTCAAATTAAAGTGCAAACATGTAATAGAACATTTGAAATTTGATCAGACCTCTATTTCTGACAAGAAAGTGATTGGTCTCCACAACAGGTATTCAGAAACTGACTATGTGGTCTTCAACTTTGTGGGGGTGCATTTAAAATGAAAGCATAGAAGAAGTTTCTTATATCACTTAGTCAAGGGTGACTGGATATGTCTTCAAATATCCTTGGCATTGGTTTACCACTGGCAGAATCTGTTACCAGAAGCTGCTGTAGACCCTCAGCAAAATCAAGTCATATAAGTTCAAATATATTTGTTTCCTAAGAGGAAATTTACTGTGTAACCTTGGCACTAACTCAGTACACTTGAGTCACTGATTAATATTTTTGCAAGAACCTCACTTGTCTACATTTCTCTGAAAGTCATAATATGATCTATAACTACAGTCAGTTGATATTATCCATCTAGAAAGCAAGCTAAAAATTCAGTGAAGAAATACACAAAAAATGGAATGCCTTCTCAAAAGAAAGAAAGGAACAAACAAACCAACAACAGGTGGGAATGATGGGCTCTCACTGAAGAAATGTAAAGTGATCCCTCTTGACCAGCATGCTTTTTGCTGGACTTTCTGCTGAGCCTGCGTTTTGAGTCCAGAATGAGCCGTCACCTGGGCAGCCTGCTGCACGCTCCTGTGCAGGGAAGCCTGCCAGCAGCCCTTGGGGCTCCATCTCAGAGCTATTAGAAAGCAATCAGGGAAATGATTAAACCTCATTCCAGAGCCAAGTTGGGACTTTCGATGCTTGTCAAATACTGACTCGTCTGAAATAGAACTGCTCTCTGCATGGTCTCATCAGGCCACCTCTGTACTATTGCTATCGCCCTTGAAGAGCTTGTCCTCTAACAGGCAGGCTTTTGAGAAGGTCTTATATAACTGTTTTTAGATCACAGATTTTAAAGTTAAAGCATTTTAAGGGGAACTGACAAACTCTACCTCTAGTTAATATTTGAAGAAATAGCCACATTCAAGATCATATAGTTACCTCTACTCTATAGGACTAGTCTGTTTACCACGAAGAAGGAAGCAGGTTGGTCACAGGACTTCCACCATATTATATAACAGTAATGGCAATAACAATACTTACTGTTTTATCAAGAGCTTGCAATCTGTATCATGTGCCCACAAAGCATCTACTCATTGAGTCTGCACAGGTCAATGAAGGAGTGTTATTCCTCATAATCAACTATGTGAAATCTTAAGAGAGATCTTAACACTTTTATACAGATTGAGGTTTAGTTGATATTGAAAGTCAAGTCTGAATGACGTTTAACATCCTATTCGTGACTGACATATAGTACTTCCTTGCAACTCTCTCTCCTGTGCACAGAAACCTCCTCTCTTATGCTTTCTTCACACCATCATTTCACCAGAGTTAAACCATCATTATCTTCAGGCCAGTCGTGCAGTTTATGTTTCTGACATTTTTTTCTATTCTAGATGGTCCTTTGCCTCATTTCTGAATCAACCAAGGAGCTCTTTCCCTGAAACCTATAAAGCTAAATTAATCAACCTTCTGAACTCTGTTTGGAAGTCAGAAGACGAACACAAATTATGAAACCCTGTCATCAAGCTGTTCCAATTCCTCTACCTTTATGTGATGGATTTTCCCTGCCATCTGGGTAATCATTTTTGACATGTGGTGATGAATCTTACAGCTTCTCCACAACTCTTGTCTATTTCAACTTTAGAATCAGACCCTCTCATCTGCAATTTACATGAGGCTTTGCTCCTTTTGGAGTTTTTGTGACTGTAACATTTTCTAGCTCAATGTTTAATAAATAGGAAAGCCGTGACTTGAGATATATAGATATTCTTTGAAACTCTTACTTTTATTTTCTTTGGAATGTACAAATCACAATGGAATATTTCAACACACAAGGCTTTGATTCATGTCAGGGTGAGAGAACTAAATTGTACGCAGTGTATTGGGTTGAGTTGTATATAAAACACCTATTTGGACCTACCCACATAATCATGGCCTTTCATATATTAGATCATTTCTTTTCCATTTAGAACAAGATGTGAAGGGTGTAAAAGAAAAATAAAGCATTCCTTTACATGTCTTGGGTGATATTGGAAATTATATTTTAATTTTCATGTTACTATTATCAGTTTTAACATGTATCAATTTAGAGATTCCTTTAAAAATTATAATAGCATTACTATATTTTTGGTAGGGACTTACTTAGCCCACATAAGTAATCTGAACAAATTTTGGAAACAAGCCTGAAAGATATTTACTTTTATTAGTGAAACACAAGGAGGTCAAATCACTTGCCCAAGGTCATGCAAATAGTGATTATTGGAGACAGCTCAAATATACCAGGAATCTTAATGCACAGTCTCAATTCATAAGCTTTAGGCTATTTAAATACTACAAGAGTGATTTAAAATTATCTTGACCTAGGGCAAAATAGACATTTTTGACAAGACCTAAATATTTCTAAAATTATTAGACCATTTATTTATTATTTTTCACTTAAGTATCTATCAAAGAAATTGTAGGTGATGGACCATGCACATCTTATGCACTATTCGATTCCCAATACTTAAAATAGTGTAGGACTAATAAGAGCTTAATCAATATTTGGGAACTGAGACAATGCATGAGAACAAATGAGAGGAGGACATATCACCTCCATGCAGGTGACCAGGTTGAATTTCATGGTTCAAGTTCAGAGTCTCTGTTGAAAAGAAAGATTTATAACAGATAGGGCATCTTTCACCCAAGTAAAACTGAACATTATTCTGAGAACAGTGACCCATGCCTATAATCTCAATGACTTGGGAGGTTGAGGCAGAATGAACACAAGTTCAAGGCCAGTCTCAGCAATTTAGGGAGACCTTGTCTCAAAATAAAAAAAATTAAAAGGTCTAGGAATATGGCTCAGTGGTAAAGCACCCTGGGTTCAATCCCCAGTGCCAAAAAAACAAAGGCAAAACAATACAAAACAAAAAAAGAAAAAAAACAAACAAAAAACCCCTGAGCATTATGAATGTTTACATTTCAATTTTGTATGTAAATAAAATTTAAATTGTTCGAAAACTACAAGTCATATTTTTCAGTCACTCTACAAGTATTGATAGATATCATTCTGACATTGCATAAAAAAAAATTAATAGCAAATCTGATAAGAACTTCTCTGAAACATTTTTTCCAAAAGCCTTTCTTTATCCTTAAAATTAATATAAATATATATTAAAATCTTTCTTTTTAATGGTTGCCTGAAATATTTCTTAGTTTTAAAGTTGGTTTCCTAATTCATATTACAAATTTACTTAAAATATATATTTGATTAATTCTTCTTTCAGAATATCCATAATTTCAAAGTTTTTATATCATATTGATTCTTTTTCTAATTTATGAATATGATTTTAACCTCTAGGATCATTTTTCATATGCTGCTCTTTTTCATTTTTTTCCTAAATGTCTCTGGTAAGATATTGAATTCTTAAAAAAATCCTATAAGTATCATTGTAAATTAAACAACTCAAATCTAGTTATTTAAAGAACAGCATTAAATTATGAAACAAAAAAATTAATAACATAACTAAAATGACATAAAAATGGCAAAAACTACATGAGGACAATGATATAGTAGATCATGATAACAAAGAAAGTTTAAGAGAAATACAAGATGAGTTATTTTAAAGAATTAAAATTTAAAAGTACTGAATTTTTTTCTTTTCCTAGAGAAACTCCCCTTAGCAATTTGAAGTATTTTCTCTCTCCTTTCCTTCTTTCTTTCCCTGCATTCCCATATATACACTTTTGGTTCTTTGTTTTGATGTTGGGATTGAACTCAGGACCTCATCCATAGCAGAAAGCACTCTACACTAGTCACATTCCCAGTCCTTTTGACTTTATTTTGGGATGGGGTCTTGCCTGTGTTGCCCAGGCTCGCCTTAAACGTGCTATCCTCCTGTCTCTGCCTCCCAAGTGGCTGTGATTACAGGTGCACACCACTATGCCTCAAGAAACCTTCATCAATACTGAGAGAGAGAAAGGAGAGAGAGAGAGAGAGAGAGAAAGAAACACTTTTAAGTAATAACCGAATATTGACATTCAATTTTTTTTAAATTTCAAAATTTAAATAGAATAAACAACAGATATTTTTAAGTGGGCTGAAGATTTAATCTATACATTCAATGCAGAAATGCAGATGGAAAATGAGCACAATAATTTATTTAAGAAAATGTCAATTAAATTCAAGAAACCATTATAAATCTATTACATTGTCTCAAATTTTAATTGAAAAATAATACCTGATAAACTTGAAGATGGGGCCTCTAGGTCACTTTTAATCCTAAAACAACCACGTTGGAACAAGTAATAATGCAATAGAGTGGAGTGTCTTAAACAATAACCCTAGATTATATGAATCAAAATTCTTTTCCTATGTAATACTTAATAAATCAAAAGCGGTGTCTACCGAAGAAAGACATCATAGCAGTTTTATTTATTGTGGCCCAAAATTATAAACAATTTAGTATTTATTAATTGATGAATTTATCAACTAACTGTAGTATATCCTATATGGAAAAATGTTGAAAATATTTCAATTTCCTTCTATTTTTATTCAAGGGATGAAATAAGAATTTATGTGGAGAAGCTGTTGTCACAAGTAAATATGTTAGCACTCTAAGAGAAAAAGTACTTAAATGCAATAATGATCTGCATAGACAATCAAATGAGAACCACCTGAGTGGTTTGAGGTAGAATTGGAAATGGAGAGGAAGAGTTAATTTGCAATATAAGGTGCTGTAAAGTCAACATGGTTTAACACACCAGTAGGCAAAGTAATGTAAGAATAATTAGTTAAAGAAAATGCCAGTTTGGATAGATACAAGAAGTGAAGAAGGACTGGTATGCAAGGTATGTAATGACTTCATCTTGCATAAATGATTAGTTAGACAATGCCAAATTTGTGGTTCAAAACATTGAGCAGGGAGTAGGGAAAGCAAATGATCAGAAGATCTGTAAAAGTTATGAAGATGCAGACTTACGTGATGCCTCTCTGAGATAAGAACAAAACCAGGGCCTTCTGTCAGTTCATAGAAGAGACCTGCTAATGGCAAGACACTGGGGGTAATGGAAAGGAGATGGAGAAGATTTTTAAAATTAGGGGTAAAGAAATAGAAATTATTTTGAAGCTAGAAAAAACAGAAAACTGAAAACAACAGAATTTATTTGGACAATTTGCAGGACATCATTGAAAATAAATTACAAATGTGAGGAGTTCCCAAGAAAGTAAATGAATATGCTAAAAATTAGTATCTGAGATGGATGGTAAATGATTGATAGATTTTAGACAGAATAAAACAGACTGAAGATGACAGATTGAGGGAATATCTTGTGTGAAAAAAAGTAAAATGTTACTTTTTTTTTTTTTTTTTTTTTTTTTTAGAGTAAACTGTGCCTGTCTGAGAAAATCAGCTTATTAAAATATTTGTTAGACAAAATTAGTCCAAAGGAGGACAGTCACCTGAATGGGTTGTCAAAGAGACAAATTCTTTGGAGCAAGAAATCACTGAGAATTTCTATCTTTATACCATAACCCTCATTGTTCATAATTGACAGGAACCCCCACCTCACAACAAAGGTAGAATTTTGGAAATAGCAAACTTTATGAAATGTCTTGTAAAGTTGCCTTAGTTTTCTTGTTATAGGATAGGCATAGCTTCTACTCATTAACCAGAGGCATGGGAAAGTCAAAACCTGGTACGAAAGGAAAACTTGAAGCTATTATGGGAAACAAGATCAAGTAATGGCAGCCAGATTAGATTAAAACAAGTCATAAGACTTTTAAAATGATGATTAATGGATCAATAAGACAATGCTATTTTTTTTTTTTAGTTTCCATAAAATGGTTATTTTCAAAATATATTTTTGAAAATCACTTTTTCAAAAAAGGAAGATGACATACAACCATTCACCCTAAAAAACAGATATGTCCTAAGAAGTGTATTGTTGGGCAATTTCATCATTATGCAAATATTGTAGAACGTACTTACACAAACCTAGATGAATTACTCAAGGCCTTTTGGTCTAAGGATAAACACAAGATTTTGACCACTACCTGTATAGAACAATATACTCTTTAAGTTAAATGTTTTTATAAGTAGAAGTGAACTCTTTAATAATAAAGTATACCATAGTCATTATTGTCATCAGCAAATATTATGTACTGCACATATTTGTAAGTGCTATACTTCTGTATAACTGGCATTAAATTATTCATTTACACAAGTATCCTTACAAAGAGGTAGTACATTGTGCTACAGGGTTATGAAATATTTTCAGTTCCATTATAATCTTTTGAGAACACTGTTATAGTGTGGGTTCACTAATGGTCAAAATGTTATCTGTGTATGATTATGTTACAATGTGTATTAGGGTAATTTCTTCATGTTAAACATAATTAGAATACTTAGGCTTATTAACTTTGATTTCTGTTTCTTCACAGAGACTGAGGGAGATATAGGTTATTATTGCCTTAAGCAAAATTATATTTAACCTAACTGATTTTATTTTATTTTGAATCAACACATAATTGTGATTATGGGCTACAATATGATATTTCAATACATGTATACAATGTGTAATGAGTGGCATTGTTATCACCCCAAACATATTTCTTTGGTGGGAACATTAAAATCTTCTCTACAAGCTATTTTGCTTTTGTGTCATTCTCATTTTTCTCCTGTTATTCCCATGATTTTATATTGATTTATTAATGGTGTTCTTAAATCCCATAGGCCTTTATCACTTTTCAGTTTCGTTTTTTCCACTTTGAGTAGATAATTTGCAATGATCTGTCACTGAGCTTGTTGTCTTTGTTGTGTCTCTGTAAGGGTGTTTATTTAAAATCTGAATTTTTATCAGTCATTGTTCTTCAACTCCAGAATTCTGCTTTGATTCTTTTTTTGTGATTTCTGTCTCTTTGGTGAACTTTTTCTTTGTTAATGCATTTCCTTGTTTCATTAACAAGTTTTTCTGTGTTCTCATGTAGCTGGCTAGGTTCTTTAAAAAATAATTTTAAATTATTTGCTAGGCATCCATTTCTTTGGGGTCAGTCACCCAAATTTTATTGTGTTTTTTTGATGGTATCACATTTCTCTGATATCTTGTGTCACTTTTAGGCTTTTATTGGTTTCTGACATTCATAGAAATAGTCAACTTTCCATACTTTATATACTGGCTTTGGTAGAGAAAGGCCTTTGCCCTATATATGGGTAGGTGTGAGGGCACAGGATGTGTGAGATACATAGTGGCCCTGGTTCTGGGAATGTGCAGGAACGCTGTTTCAGCAGTGTGGTGGGTTTAGTGCCATGTCTAGGTGGTGCATGTGGCAGTGCCAGATTCGGGTGGTATTGACATTGGCTCCAAGAGATGCAATGTAGCTCTGACTCCAAGGACTGCAGTGGCATGGGTCCAGGTCATTCCAACTTCTGGGTTTTGCATCAGAAAATACTGCAGGGATCTTCACTAACAAGTCTGTGTAGGTTTGGACTAGCAGCAAAGACTGCTGTCGTTCTTGGCACAGAAAGTTGCTAGGATTTCTTTCCTCTCTTTTTCCCACAGAGTGGAACTTGGGGTCTTCAGAGTTCTTAGTGCTGAGCTGTGCAGGAACACTGCTTCTTACACTTTCTGATGCAGTCATCCTCAATCTTACCATCCCATTGGATGACTGCAGTTTTTTTTGTATTTCAGTATTCTTAGCTTTATTCACTAATAGTTGTTAAATCATTGTTTCTGTGGGAGGAAAAAAATCCAGGACCTATTAGTTTGTCATCTTACTGCTCCCTAAATTCTCCAACTTAATGCTTTACCCCACTTCATTCAGCACTTTCAATATCGAGTTTAAGAAATTCTCATGCTCCTGCTAGTGCATATTTGAAATATCCCAAAGGCCTTCAATGTATAGGTGAATTCCCTCTTAGAAAACCTTGAACACTCGCCACCCAACTGCCATCTGACTTCATACTAGTCATCGATCTTCTCACCATGTATAAAGAGTTATACCTGATAAACCTTTGAGTTTTAACAAGTCAGGGATCCACTACTCCTTCATTGAAGTAGACAGCACTGGTCATTTCCAGAAGGGATGGTTGACTTCTGTAGCATAGAAGATTCATCAGTATCTGATTAGTCAGGATTCTCAAGTGCCCATCCCCGAATGCTGTATCACAAGTCTCAGGATTCCTTTTGTGTCCAATCATTGCCCTGACATTAATACAGAAGACTGCTAGTTTGGGAATCTTTTATTTCTGTCAAAAAATTACTTTGCTGTTAAATTATTTAGTTTATTTCTACACATTGCAGAAAATATTTTATATCCTGTAAAGAAATCTGCTGGCTTTCACACTTAGCCATTAACTTTTGAATAATCAGCCTCTGCATTTTATTGCTTTCTTTGCACATCTATAGCTTCTGCAATAGATAAACAATTCAATGATCTTATAATTGGTATCTCCCATAACATCTTCCTGAGATGTGAGAGTATTTACCTTCACCTTTATCCCAATTCACCATAGTGAATCTTACAAAATACCAAGGACTATCAGTTCCCAAACAGTGATATGGTTCTCATTGAGTTATCTGGTGTCAACTCTAATACTCTACTTAACCTTCTCTTATGGCCACTTTTACATTCAATGTTTAAAGTCTAACTCATTCATATTTCACACCAGTGCATCTGGTTCTTAGTGCATATTACAAGCACACATCTCATATAATCCTCACAAAAGCTCAGCATATGACAGTTGTGGGGATCTTCTTTTATGGATGTTATATTGTGCTTCTTTGAAGATTTCCACATGGTGCCATATATCTGCTCTTTTACATTTTGTACACTCTGTGGGATGCTACAAGAGGATGTAATCAATTACACTGAGTCTGGTTAAGACAGAGGGAACAGTCAAGGTAAGCTATCACTTTCTGTTCCCTATCCAGCCTGTGAGGTTCTATCTGTGTGAATCCTATCTTCTAGAAGTGCATAGAGAGATTTAACCTGTCATACCCAAGGCTGCAGACATTTGTGATTCTTTCCACTTTGATAAGCTTTGCTTTGTGATCCTAAAGTTTCAGAAAAGTTGATACAACCCGTACCTAGGCAGAGCCATCACAGACCAAATTTGAAGTTCTTCCCTCTCTGCAGATCATCAGGTTGGTAGGCAGATCTAGATGCTGCTCCAAGCAAATTCCGCTATCGAACAGAATTTCTTTGTGTATTTTGCACCCCATTGTTTCACACTGAGAGGAAGAAGAAATACTCTGAGCAAGTTTTCAAGTTATCAGTTAAATTAGGACCTTATGGTAGTAGTTGTTTACTAAGGACTAAAAAAGAAAATAGAAAAATTAAACATATTTTTGAGTTCTATGAACAATGTATTCTGCATTTATTTTTCAAACCTATAAGAATATGTTCTGAGTCCAAATATTTGGGCAAGTCTTAAGTTTGGAAGAATTGGTAACTATGACTAATCTATGCTGTTTATCATATCATATGTTGCCCTTGACTATTTATTAAATGGTTTGGGTTCTTGCATTTCACTTTACAAATGTACATATCATTATTTGCTTTGACTTTTGATGTCTTCTGTCAGTCTTATTCTGTATTAGGGATTGATTCTTAGTATAGGAAAGTATTAGATAATTCTGTTGAAGAAGTTATCTGTAGTATTCAAACAAATGATTTTCTTTAAGGATCTACACCTAAACCTATATCTCTACATTCATCTATTATCTATCTATTATCTATCATCTGTCTATCTATGGAGAGAAGAAAAAGGAAGAGGAAGGAGAACAAGAAAAACAAATGAAAACCTCCTTATGTTTGAAGTAGCAAAAAGTCGAGTATCTAAAAATGACATTATAGAATAAATGGGACACAAATGATGATAAGCTATCTTAGATGAAAACATTTAGAAAACAGAGAAAACCTATATTTTTGTATGAATTAAGAGTTAATTTTATCTTCACAGATTAAAATGGTCATGAGTCAAATATTGCAAACAAAAGATATAGAAAACACAAAAGTAAGTTGTAAATAAGTAAACTTATGAGTACGTCAACATATAAATTCATTAGTAAATCTAAACCTTAGCTTTTGTCTGGGCCTGCAATCACTGTTCATACTTTAATCACCAATTGATTTTGTGAAAAATTTATGGATTTTCCTTCATCAATTTTCCCCAGATAATAGTCTATTAATAATCCTGGCTACCAAAATACTTAATGATGACTGTTATTAAAGTGTTTTACACAAATGGCTCACAACCTTATTTACTACATTTATCAGTAAGTAAATTGGGGGTGAATATGGATAACAAAGTAGGATGGCCAGTTTCTTATTTTATTAATAATGGAATTAAAACAGCATACATTTAAAAAACACAGAAAAAACAGAATATTTCCAAATATAAAAAGAACATAATATTAGAACAAAAATTTTTACTAATAATTTTATACAACTTTTAATAAATATTAAAGTAATAATGGAATATATGATACAATTTAATGTGGAAGAAGGAAAACATGTAACATTAAGGTAAATGAAAACTTTTATGACATATCTTAAATGTACAGAATAATTATGAATGTTTACTTTCTTCCTTATCTATTTCTTTTATCTTTTGTAAAAAAATGATATAAAATAATATAATTGACCATAGAGTTTCCTTTGCAATTTAATGTAATTGATTCCTTACTGTCATTTTACTGGGGTTGGGTTAAAGTCCTTCTGTTTTGTCATACACATGCACACAGGCACAACACAAATATCGAAATAATTCTTTAGTCTTAATGTCACACGATTGTGATAAATTGGGCATAATTTCTTGAAACTTTATTTTTAGTACATCATGTGCTTCAGATTTATTATTGTTGATACATCAAGAAATTCTTCACGTATTTATTTGTGCCTGTAATTTTGCAATTATGACTTCCCAAAGTTCACATTGTTTATGATGTGCTATGTTTATGCTGCAATAAAGACTTACACATGTGTCCTTATTAACAAATATGACCATTTCCATACAGTGTGTATTTAGGAAATTCCTGAATCACAGGCTATAATCATAGACTGTTTCAGTTTATTTGAGAATGCCGATTTTACCAAAGCAGATGTGTCATTTTACATTCCAAATTTTATTCTATGACAGTACTCATTTCCTATTACCTCTACAAAACATATATAGTCAGATCTTCTGCTAATTTTTGTTTGCATGAAGTATATTTTGCTGTTTTCATTTAATTGTTGTTTGTATTATTGAATACTCCCTTATTTTTATTAAAAATATTTTTTCTAATTTCTGAATAGTATGTACATATTTTCTTCCAATTTTTCATAATTAGTCTGTTGGGTTTGCATGTGTATACAAAAACAAATCAAAGATGTTTGAAAATAATGATAATATCCAATATGATAAATGATAATATGAATATTAAATGTCTATACATTCTTAATTCTGATCTTTGTCAGCAAATTATTAAGTTTAAACACCTTAGACTTGCTTTTCCCATAAATTTTATTTTTAGTTCTATAAGGGAACAAAAGAACTTCCTATAATTATATTCAAATATAGTGATCTATTTTTTATAAATTTTGATTTTTTTGATATTGCCTCTTTAATCAGTTATCTTCCTCAAAAAATTATATATAATCTTAAAGTCATATAATTTTCCACTTTAAACCTGGTGTTTTATTGATCTACAGTATATTTATGTATGGCTATTTCAGATAACATTTAATATTTTTTTACATGAGGTTAACAAATTATCCTAGTATAATTTAATTAGTTCACCATTTTGTTCCATATTCCAATGATTTATTTTCTCTCACTTTCCAATACCAACTACTGTTATTACAGTGTTACTGCAAAATTTTATAACAAGAAACATTTATATTTCTTTATGTTTTCAAAATTATATTTTAAAACAATTCCTTAGAGATCAATATTAATTTATCAGCTAGATAAGTTTAAAAAAGCTAACTTTTAGATTTTAATGGAATGATTGAATTTATAGATTGTCTTGTAACAAAAAAAATCACAATTTTTGTCACATTTGTTATTACTATCTAGAAACAGTGTACTTTATCTATTTTAAAATCTCAGTTATGTATTTTGGTTTATAACTTTTTTCATATGATCAAATATTTTATAAGTTTTCTTTCTAGCTATCATATAGACTTTGTTGCTACTTTTAATTATGAAACATAGCAATTAATTTCTTTTATTTAAATTATTATTTTTAGTTCTTGCTACATTTTTGTAAAGGAAAAGTCATAAAGCCTACAAATGACAGCTGGTTTCATTTTTCTGGTCTCATACAGGTTTCATGATAATATCTCCACAAAATTCACTGTGAAATGCTCTGTTTTCTAGAAGAGTTAGCAAATAGTTTATGTCTACTAATAGAAAAGTGTAAAAACAACAACACAAAAAACTCCACATACTGGCACCTGTCACTTTTTTGTTGTTGTTACACAATGAATGACTACTTTTTGGCCTATTTTCTTTTTCTCACTGTCTTTGAATATATTTTGGAGACATATATGTAGTTCTTTATTCATTTAGATTGTTTATGTTTTATTTCCAAAATTAAAAGTAATCTGTCCAGGTCTGTATGAATGTCCCTTTATTCAGTTCTATTTTTTCCCTTTATCAATGATCACTATAGTATTATTTATTTTATTCTTTTATCTAAAGAACCAGCTTTAATTTCACTGATGCAATTCAAGTGTTATTTTTGTATGTCTATATTTTTCCCTGATTTATATGTAGAATCTTCAGAATTATTATTTGTTTTATCATTTACCATCTTCAATGATTTTTCAATAAATATTTACTCTTCCTTGTTCTTTGATAGACTATTTGACTACAAATCCTCTCTACACAATGGATTTTTATCCTATGAGTTTTAAGTGCTTTGTATGCAATGCTACTGTTTTAAATATGATATATTATTTCTTCATTAATCAGTGAATTATTGAGTAGTTTCCTTTTTTAAGTTCTCAAATGATTTACATGACTTATAGGTGGATTTCCCTAATTTTTTAAATCATTATATTATATGCCTATAATATTAATATATCTATACTTTTTTCTTTGCAGTAGAGTATGATGAATTCTGTAAATGTTTCATTTCATTTTAACAATAATTGCTATTGCTCCTGATGGCCTTTTGCTGTAATTTTTTTTATCAAATTCCTTACTATTAAAGTATATATTTCACAATTCTTTTGTCAAGTTTCTATTGAAGGAAAAACTTCTGAACTTAGTTTATCTGAGTGTTATGTTTAATTTGCTTCATATGTAAAGGAAAATTTATTATGAAATCCTCAAAATTTGTTAATATTCCTTTGAATATATTTGGTTTGGCTGTTTGGAAATCTAAATCTTCATTTTATTCTTGTTCTTTTTGTTTCTTTGTTTTTCTTGTTTAACTTTTGAAGGTTATCCATCTTTTCCTTCTCTTTATTTGCAAATTTTTTTTTTTGTGATTTTTCTGTAGCTTCTGTCTGAGGATTTATCTTATTTAACCTTCAAAAGTTAAACAAGAAAACTTTATTGACTTCAGAGGCAGAAAATGGGAATAATCATAATTCCTTTCTATGCCATCTCCTCAGTTTTTGGAATAAGTACGATTTGTTGCTATTTATTTGGTTTTATTTCAACTTATTTCATGTAGAAACTCACAAATCTAAAATCTGAAGAAAACAACAACAAAAGTCTAAACCATGAAACTCTTCTCATATAACCAGAAAATATATTTTATTGAAAGCTTCATACCCTGAGAGTTTGGGAGAGACTTCAATATACTATTTCTTTCTTCTTCTTTTACAGTTACACAGTTTTCTCTTTTGCAAGTCACACACACACACACACACACACACACACACACACACACACACATACACCCCTCATTTAAACATTTACTTCTGTGACTTTTCCTTTTGCTACTTATGGTTTTGATTTGTGAAGAATCCACGTCTTTATTTCCCAGTTTACTCTCTCTGTTCCCTGAGGGAGTAGATATCTCATGAGGTGGAATAAAACTACTTTGGGCTGAAGTATCTGCCCACAGTAGGTGACATGAGACTACACCAGGATTAAATTCCTTGGAACTGCACCACAAGTCTCTCTCTCATTCTTTTATTTTATTTTTTATTTTTATTTGTTGTAATGTACAGTTATTCCCAGATAGATACAAAGCTAGAAATGTTTCCTAAATCTTGAGTTTCTGAAGGCTAGTTTCACATCATAATATTGGACATTCTTATGTTATACAGAAGAGGAAGTACATGGTAAGATGTCCCAATGATTTATTGAAATAACATTAATAATATGACCATCAGTAATACATATATTTTTTTTTCTTCAAATTTCACAAAGACTGTGAAACGTTTTTCTTATTTTACAGAGAAACTTAAAAAAAAAATGACTTTCCAAAAGAATAACCTACTGCTCTTTGTATAATTATCCTTATGGTAACATTGTTAGTTTTTATTGCTAAATATAATTGGTTGGCTTTCATATTCTGACTTTGGAAAACATATATTTTTACTGACATTAAATATACTCTTGGAAATGATTAGTATGCAAATTATCGAGATCTAGGACATTAAAAATGTTACACATTTCTATTCCTATCTAGAAGCAATGCCTTTAACTAAGTTGAATTTAACACACATATATGCAAGCACACATACACACAAACACATACACACACACACAGACAATCTTGAATACATGAACTTTATTTTTAGTCTTTGTGGTAATATGCAATGAAGTTGTGTTTGGATTAGAATTCCAGAATTTGCATGAAAAAACAACATGTTTTGCAGCTGCATGTTTCCCTAGAGTAATTTAATGTTACAATTTCTGACAAGATAAGTCCATCTTCACTGTAGTTGACTTGCACTAGGCTGCTGGGAGAAAATAAATGTGAACCTATGCTGGGGTAGAAGAATAATTTAACGTGAATTTAGCAACATAAACCAGAAAACCCCACATTGGAAAGAACGCCAAAAGGAGATGCAAAGTCCAAATGATAATTTGTCTTTCCCCCAGTTCTAAAGACCTGAGCTGTGTGCGTAAATTTGTGTATGCACGATGTGTCTGCGAGTGTGCAGAAATTGCTTAGCATGCTTTGCAAAAAGATAAATGACTTTACTATAGGGTAATATTCTATAGCAGGATCCCAGCATTTTAAGACAAAGGGAATGTATTGCACAATTTTTCCTGAAAGCACTTAGAACAGTGAATGGGAAAGTAAAATTGCTTGGTTCAAGAAAGCTGAAGTGATAGGGTTAAACGTCAGCCCTCAAAGCCCCAGAAGCAGATTTAAAGGCAGGCGGTTGACTCACATATCTAGTCATATTCCTTTCCACAATTTGGAAATCCATTTTATTTGTCTCTTATGTATTTTTACAAAAATTTCAATGGAATCCCTAGCCCATGTAGGAAAGCTTCAGAAAGCTCTCAGAAGCCCTTCTCAAAATTGAACTCACATTTTGTTTCCCGACAGGAGATGGACTTAGGTAACCTAATGAACTGTAGAATGATTTCTTTGTGGCTGAGGAATAACTTATTTCTCCATTTGTAGAGAGCAAGCTATGACTCATCACATATCTCCACGCTGCTTTTTGACTGTGCTTTAAAGTTTTCATCTCAGTGGCAAAGTTCAGAGGGTAAATGGACAATGTGTAATTAGGTTAAAAATCGTTAAAACTACCTAAATTATCTTACGTTATATCAGAATTTACAGGTCTGAGAAGGAAACCATAGTTAACGAGCTGAAGAAAATAAACTCAAATGAAATACTCAAATTATATCCCATCCTAGTTTTTTTTTTTTTTTTTTTTCTCCCCCCCCCCCCCCCTTTGGTACCAGGGATTGAACCCACGGTTGCTTAAACACTGAGCAACATCCCCAGTGCTTTTTTTTTTTTTTTTTTTCTTATTTTGACAGGGTCTCCCTAAATTGCTTAGGGCCTTGCTAAATTAGTGAGGCTGGCTTTGAATTTGTCCTGCCTGAGCCTCCTGAGCCAATGGGAATTACAGTGTGCGCCACTGGGGCTCCGCCCATTTTATTTTTTTTTTCAAAAGCAGCAACTTGTCTGTGATTAAACTGGGTACAGATTAGAGATTTTCCAGAGATTTATGATTAACTGTAGATGTGAATTGTTCGCTGAGACTGGGCAGCCTGAACACATTTTGATCCCTCCAAAATTATGTGACCAAACTCTGACCCTCTGAAGAGCAGACTGTTTTTTTTCAGGAATGATACGTTCGTTTTCATTTGGATTTACATTCTTATACATAACACTTCAAAGAATCACAGAATCACAAGCTTTGATAGGATTTTCATAATTACTTCATTCAACTGAATTAAATCTTACCTCCTTTTAGGAACTTTAGTCCCTGAAACAATACTTCACAGTGTGAGGCATCTTTAATTCATTATTATAATATGAATAGTGTGAGATTCAGAACCATAGAAAGGATGATTCTAATTTTTTTTTATATATATAAAATGATCTGATAAATTCGGTGAATAGGATTGGAAGTTCTGAGTATACAATAAATTCTAACGTTAACAAAAAATGAAAGAGATTTAAAATTCAGGCAAAATAAATGTGTGGTAGCTAGAAAAGTGTTGCCCATTCCTACCATGACCTACAATCCCTGTCTAAATCCCTGCAATCTCTGAATATTTTGTTATATGACAGAGGGATATTAAGATTATGAATCAGCTGATCTCAAATTAAGATTAGATTAGATTATCTGTTAGATATAAAATTACCTAAGGGTCTTTGAAAGCAGTAGAAGAGGGTGGAATACGGAATGTGATGTGAAGATAGAATCCAGTCAAGAGATTTGCTGTGTGAGGGATACTCCAGCAGCCAGTGCTGATTTTAAGAGTGGGGAAAGAGACCTGACTCAGGAAATGTTGAAGACCCATGGAAGCTGACAAAGGCAAAGGGACAAAAGTGCCCTAGAGCCTCCAGAGACTAAAGCAACCCCAATGGCACCTTGATTTTAGTCCTGTGAGACCTGTGTCAGAACTGTAAATAATAAATTATTATTGCTTTAAGAAAGTAACCGGGGGCTAAATTGCTATGGTAAAACAAGAAACTAATTCAAAAATATTATAAAACTAATGGTAAATTATTATTGCTAGAACAGTAAAAATGACTGTGAGGAATACAAAAAAAATGTTCCCTTTGTTTTCTCTAAAGGAACATTCACTTTTGGGATCTGTGACTTGGAGTCAGAAAAAAAAATTAATTCTAGTACTCATTGTGATAGGGTATTGAATAATGCTAACTTAGTCTTTAGTGACTATGTACACTTTAGTTTGCAAATGCACCAAGAGCTTGCTAACTGTGTTTGGGTGGAAGCAGGAGTTCAGCCAAGTGAGGAGTTGAAGATGGAAGACATTGTAGGAATATTTATACCCTTTTATTTCCCCATTTTTTTAATTAAAAAACATAAATTTACATAGGGCAATGTTTGATTGATTCTGTTATTTTTTCCCTTCCACCCACCCCTTCCACCCCTCTTTTCCCTCTATAAAGTCCTTCCTTCCTCCCATTCTTACCACCCTCCTTATCCCTAACCCTAAACCTAACCCTAACGCGAACTTTAACACCTCCTACCCCCCATTACATGTCCTCATCAGCTTATCAGCGAGATCATTCGTCCTTTAGTTTTTTGAGATTGGCTTATCTCACTTAGCATGATATCCTCCAATTTCATACATTTGCCTCCAAATGCCATAATTTTATCATTCTTCATGGTGGAGTAATATTCCACTGTATATATATGCCACAGTTTTCTTTATCCATCATCAATTAAAGGACATCTAGGTTGGTTCCACAATCTGGCTATGGTGAATTGAGCAGCTATGAACATTGATGTGACTGTATCTGTAAGTATGCTGATTTTAAGTCCTTTGGGTATAGGCCAAGGATTGGGGATAGCTGGGTCAAAAGGTGGTTCCATTCCAAGCATTCTGAGGAATCTCCATACTGCTTTCCAGAGTGGCTGCACTAGTTTGCAATCCCACCAGCAATGTATGAGTGTACCTTTCTCCCCACATCCTCACCAACACCTATTGTTGCTTGTGTTTCTTGATAATCGCCATTCTAATGGGGTGAGATGAATCTTAGGGTAGTTTGGATTTGCATTTCTCTTATTACTAGAGATGTTGAACATTTTTTCATATATCTGTTGACTGCTTGTACATCTTCTTCTGTGAAGTGTCTGTTCATTTCTTTAGCCCATTTGTAGATTGGATTATTTGTATTCTTGGTGTGGAGTTTTTTGAGTTCTTTATAGATTCTGGAAATTAGCACTCTATCTGAAGTATGAGTGGCAAAGATATTCTCCCACTCTGTAGGCTCTCTCTTCACATTACTGACAGTTTCCTTTGCTGAGAGAAAGCGTTTTAGTTTGAATCTATCCCAGTTATTGATTCTTGCTTTTATTTCTTGTGCTATGGGAGTCCTGTTAAAGAAGTCTGCTCCTAAGCCAACAAGTTGAAGGTTTGGACCTACTTTTTCTTCTATAAGATGCAGGGTCTCTGGTCTGATTCCGAGGTCCTTGGTCCATTTTGAGTTTGAGTTTTGTGCAGGGTGAGATATAGGGGTTTATTTTCAATCTGTTGCATATGGTTTTCCAGTTTCCCAGCACCATTTTTTGAAGAGACTATCTTTTCTCGATTGCATATTTTTGGCACCTTTTTCTAGTATGAGAAAATTGTATTTATTTGGGTTTGTGTCCATGTCCACTATTCTGTACCATTGATCTACCTGTCTATTTTGGTATCAATACCATGCCGTTTTTGTTACTAATGCTTGTAATAGAGTTGAAGATCTGGTATTTGCGATACCCCCTGCTTCACTCTTTCAACTGAGGATTGCTTTAGCTATTCGGGTTTCTTATTCTTCCAGATGGTTTTCATAATTGCTTGCTCTATTTTCTGTAAGTTACATCATTGGGATTTTAATTGGAAATGCATTGATTCTGTATAGCACTTTAGGTAGTATGGCCATTTTGACAATATTAATCCTGCCTATCCATGAACATGGGAGATCTTTCCATCTTCTAAGGTTTTCTTTTAATTTCTTTCTTTAGTGTTCTGTAGTTCTCATTGTAGAGGTCTTTCACCTCTTTTGTGAGATTGATTCCCAATATTTTATTTTTTTTGAGGCTATTGTGAATGGGGTAGTTTTCCTAATTTCTCTTTCTGAAGATTCATCATTTATGTATAAAATACATTGGATTTATGAGCATTGATCTTGTAACCTGCTACTTTACTGAATTCACTTATGAGTTATAAGAGTGTTCTGGTGGAATTTCCAGGTTCCTCTAAATATATAATCATGTCATCAGTGAACAGGGATAGTTTGAGTTCTTCTTTTCCAATTCGTATCCCTTTAATTTCTTTGGTTTGTCTAATTGCTCTGGCTAGAGTCTCAAGAACGATGTTGAATAGAAGTGGTGAAAGAGGGCATCCCTGCCTTGTTCCAGTTTTTAGGGGGAATGCTTTCAGTTTTTCACCATTTAGAATGATATTGGCCATGGGCTTAGCGTAAATGGACATCACAATGTTAAGGAATGTTCCCACTACCCAATTTTCTCTAGTGTTTTGAGCATGAAGGGATGCTGTATTTTATTGAATGCTTTTTCTGCATATGTTGAAATAATCATGTGATTCTTACCTTTAAGTCTGTTGATATGGTGAATGACATTTATTGATTTCCAGATGTTGAACCAATCTTGCATCCCTGGGATACAACCCACTTCATCGTGGTACACTATCTTTTCAATATGTTTTTGTATGTGATTTGCTAAAATTTTGTTGAGAATTTTTGCATCGATGTTCATTAGGATATTGGTCTGAAATTTTCTTTCCTCGATGAGTCTCTGTCTGGTTTAGGTAACAGGGTGATATAGGCTTCATAGAATAAGTTTGGGAGGGTTCCCTCCTCTTCTATTTCATGGAATACTTTGAGGAGTATTGGAATGAACTCTTCTTTAAAGGTTTGTAGAACTCAGCTGAGAACCCATCTGGTCTCGGGACTTTTCTTTGTCGGTAGGCTTTTGATGACCTCTTCTATTTCATTATTGAGATTGATTTATTTAAGTTGTGTATGTCCTCCTCCTTCAGTTAAGGTAATTCATATTTCTCTAGAAACTTGTTGATTCTCGAGATTTTTTGTTTCGTTGGAGCATAGATTTTCAAAATAGCTTCTAATTATGTTTTGTATTTCCCTCGTGTCTGTTGTGATATTTCCTTGTTCATTCTGAATTTTAGTAATTTGAGTTTTCTCCTCTTTGTCTTTGTTAGTGTGGCTAAGGTTTATCAATTTTGTTTATTTTTTCAAAGAACCAACTATTTATTTTGTTTAATTTTTCCGATTGTTTTTTTTGTTTCAATTTTGTTGATTTCGGCTCTGATTTTAACTATTTCTTGTCTTCTACTACTTTTGGTGTTGGTCTGCTCTTCTTTTTGTAGGGCTTGAGCTGTAGTGTTAAGTCATTTATTTGTGATTTCTACTTCTTTTGTTGAATGCGCCCCATGAAATAAATCTTCCTCTAAGTACCTGCTTTCATAGTGTCCCAGAGATTTTGATATGATGTGTCTTTGTTCTCGTTTACTTCTAAGAATTTTTTAATTTCCCTCCTGATGTCTTCTGTTATCCATTCATCATATAATAGTGTATTATTTAATCTCCAACTATTGGACAAGTTTCTGTTTTTTATTCTGTTATTTATTTCTAATTTCAATCCATTATGATCTGATAGAGTACAAGGTAGTATATATTCTTGTATTTGCTAACAGTAGCTTTGTGGCATAAAATATGGTCTATTTTAGAGAAGGATCCATGTGCTGCTGAGAAGAAAGTGTATTCATTCTTTGATGGATGGTATGTTCTATATAAGTTGGTTAAGTCTAAATTGTTGATTGTGTTATTGAGATCTATGGTTTCTTTATTCAACTTTTGTTTGGACGATCTATCCAGCGGTGAGAAAGGTGTGTTAAAATCACCCAGTATTATTGTGTTATGGTCTATTTGATTTCTGGAATTGAGAAGGATTTGTTTGACATACATGGATGAGCCGATGTTTGGGGTATAGATATTTATGATTATTATGTCTTGGTGATTTGTGCTTCCCTTAAGCATGATGTAATGTCCTTCTTTATCCCTTCTGACTAGTTTTGGCTTGAAGTCCACATATATGAAGTGAGGATGGATACTCCAGCTTTTTTGCTGTGTCTGTGTGCATGGTATGTTTTTTTCCCATTCTTTCACCTTTAGTCTATGGGTATCTCTTTCTATGAGATGAGTCTCTTCCAGGGCAACAAACTGTTGGATTTTTCTTTTAATCCAATCTGCCATCTATGTCTTTTGAGTGATGAGTTTCAGGCCATTAACATTCAGGGTTATTATTGTGATATGATTTGTATTCCCAGTCATTTGACTCATTTTTGTATTTTGACATGATTTGTTTTCTCCTTTATTTTGGCTATTCCTTTAGGCTAGTTCCTCCTCCCGTTGCTGATTTACATCGTTGTTTTTCATCTCTTCCTCATGGAATATTTTGCTGAGAATGTTCTGTAATGCTGGCTTTCTTTTTGTAAATTCCTTTAGCTTGTGTTTATCATGGAAGGATCTTATTTCATTGTCAAATCTGAAAGTAAGTTTTGCTGAGTATAAGATTCTTTGTTGGCATTCATTTTCTTTCACGGCTTGGTAAATGTTGTTCCAGGCTTTTAGGGTCTGGATTGAAAAATCTGCTGATATTCTTATTGGTTTCCCCTTGAATGTAATTTGATTCTTTTCTCTCATGGTCTTTAAAATTTTGTCTTTATTTTGTATGTTAGGTATTTTCATAATAATGTGCTTTGGTGTGGGTCTGTTGTAATTTTGTGTATTTGGCGTCCTATAAGCCTCTTGTACTTGGTTTTCCATTTCATTCTTCAGATTTGGGAAATTTTCTGATACTATTTCATTGAATAGATTGTTCATGTCCTTTGGTTTGTTTCTCTAAGCCTTCCTCAATCCCAATAATTCTGAAATTTGCCCTTTTCATGATATCCCATAATTCTTGTAGATTCTGTTCATGATTTCTTACCATCTTCTCTGTTTATTCAACTTTATTTTCCAGGTTAAATATTTTGTCTTCAATATCTGAGGTTCTGTCTTCCGGGTGTTCTATCCTATTGGTTATGCTTTCTATGTAGTTTTCAACTTGGTTTATTGTTTCCTTCATTTCAAGGATTTCTGTTGTTTGTTTGTTTTTCGGTATCTCTAACTCTTTATTGAAATGATATTTTGCTTCCCGTATTTGCTCTTTTAACTGTTGATTGGTGTGATCATTTAATGCCTGCATTTGCTCTTTCATATCCTCCTTCAGTGCCCTGCATTTGCTCTTTCATCTCCTCGTTTGCGTCCTGATTGTTTTAATTATGTACATTCTGAACTCCCTTCTGACATTTCTTCTGCTGTGCTGTCATTGGGTTTTATTGATATAATATCTAGGTTTGTTTGGGACATTTTTCTTCCCCTGTTTTCTCATATTGGTCAGATGTCAGTGGGACTTTGTGATATTGCAGATTTCCTCTATTGGCTTATAGTGTCCCTGTAGATTTCCAGTGTATCACCTCCCAGCCTTCAGTAGCCTGAAGTCTTGGAGTAACTTGATAATGCAGTGCTTCCAAAGAATGCTGCCCCTAGCCCGCTACTGGTTCCAGGGAGAGAGACCTGGAGAGGTATCTGGCTCCCTACCCTGATCCCAGAGGCTGCTTGAGGGTCAGAGTTCTCCGCTGGCTTGGGGACTTGTGGCTGGCTCTGTGTAGAAATGCTCTCACTGAGCGGTCTGCTCTGAGAAGCTAGCCTAGAAAGGCGCTTCCCACCGGAGGGAGCCGGGCTGCTTGGGGAGTCCCTGGATGCCCTGTCCTGGTCTCTGCATCAACTTGTGGACGGGCCAGAGCTGGCCGTGCTGTTTCTGTTCAGAAAGGCTCTCACTGTGGGGCCTGCTCCACGAAGCTGGAGAATCTGGCCCTGTGGGAGGAGCCCACCGCCAGAGTGTTCAGGGCTGCCTGGGGGAGACTCTATTTGCCCTGCCCTACTCTAATAAGCTGCCCGAATCTGGGCCTGCCACCCAGCTGAGCTTCACCGGGTGGGGGAGACTCACCCCCATGGTTCTATTTTAGTCCGAGTCTGTCAATGCCTCCCTTCTTGAATCCTGGGTTCTGGAGCGACTGGAGATGCAGTCACCCTCTTGTCCACCATCTTGGATCACCCCGTGGAAAAAGCCTGCAGCTGGAGGGGGACAAGGCCGCCTGGAGAGGTCTCTGGTTGCCCTGCCCTGGTCCCAGAGGCTGCTTGAAGGTCAGAGTTCTCCGCTGGCTTGGGGACTTGTGGCTGGCTCTGTGTAGAAATGCTCTCACTGAGCGGTCTGCTCTGAGATGCTAGCCTAGAAAGGCGTTTCCTGCCGGAGGGAGCTGGGCTGCTTGGGAAGTCCCTGTCTGTCCTGTCCTGGTCTCTCTATTTATACCCTTTTTAAAATAGGAATTCGGGGATTCAGATGGCGGACTAGAGGGTGGCTGCGTTTCGTGTTGCTCCAGGACACAGGACTCAAGAAGAGGTGATATAGAGAGACTTGGGACGAACTCAAAACAGCTGGGGAGCGTCTCCCACTGGGCAGAGGCGTCCCGGATGGGGCAGGGTCCCGGACGGGCGGTAGCCCTGAAAGCAAGGATCTTTGCGAAGTAGAGGTGCCGGCGAGGCACCCCTCCCCCCGCCGGAGCAGTGATCGCAGACAACTGGGAGCATTGGAGAGGTGGCTGTTCACCACAGCGTTTGGACTCGGCGCAACCCACCTGGGCTCTGGGAGGCTGCCCAAAGGAGTAGGTGCTTGGTGAGCTGTTTGGACTGAAAGCGACCACCCCTGAACACAGGGGGCTGTCCAGAGGAGAAGGAGAAATACGGGCTTCGGCACGTCGCTTGGACTTGGAGCAGCTGCGCCAGGGCTCCGGGCGGCTATCCGGAGAAGCAGCGTGGACTCAGGACACAAGAAGAGGAGATATTGAGAGACTTGGGACCAACTCAAAGCAGCCGGGTGAGTCTCTCCCACTGGGCAGGCGTCCCGGAAGGGGCGGTAGCCCCGAAAGCAGGGAACTTTCTGAAGTAGAGCTGCCGGCGAGACGCCCCTCCCCCCGCCGGAGCAGTGATCGCAGACAAATGGGAGCGCCGTAAAGGAGGCCGCTCGGCACAGAGCTTGGACTCGGCGCAACCCACCCGGGCTCTGGGAGGCTGCCCAAAGGAGAAGGTGCTTGGTGAGCTGTTTGGACTGAAAGCGACCATCCCTGAACACAGGGGCCTGCCCAGAGGAGAAGGAGAAATACGGGCTCGGCACGTCACTTGGAATTGGAGCAGCTGCGCCAGGGCTCTGGGCGGCTATCCGGTGGAACAGCGTGGTGAGTGGTTTGGTCCAGAGCATCCGCTCCTGAACACAGGGTGTTGTCTGGAGAAGGAGGAGGAGCGCGGCGGGGGTGCTTGGGCTCGAAGTGACTGCACCAGGGCTACGGGTGGCAGTCGGGACAAGAAGGTGCACAGTGAGTTCTTGGGACTCGTGACGCACCAGATCTCTGGGTGACTGCCTGGTGGAGAAAGGGGTGCGTGGTGGGTCACTTGGATTTAGAGTGACCGCACGGAACAACAGGTGGCTGCCGGAGGAAAAGGCGTGCGGCAGGTCATTGGGACTCGGAGCGATTGTAAGGGGCTCCAGGTGGCTGCTCAGAGGAGGGGCCGCATAGCCAGGCGAAAAGTGCAGAGCAGGGTCCTAGACGGCTTTTTGGTGGAAGAGCCCCACAGACAAACTGAGGGGCGGAGCGAAGGCTCCAGGACTGCAGGCAGCTTCTCTGAGGAGAGGCAGCCTAAGGAGATTCGTTTGCGAAGGGTGAGGCTTCCAGGCCCAGGAGGTAGGTCCGGGTCCCTGGGAACATTACAGAAGAAGGCTGCCCAGCCCCAGGCGGTAGTTGTGAATTGAACGGAACCTCTGGGAGGAAAACCGACCAGTGAGACCTCCCCACCGGGTGACTCCTCCCTGTCGGGTGAGGTTCTCCCAAAAGGACTGTAATATCAGAGACACAGGCCCAAACTGGTATTGCATCAGCCCACATCCTACTTCCATTTGGATGACCATTCATCAGCAAGTGAAGGTACCTCTGCCCACTAGCAGGGAATATACCCCACCGGAAGGCCACCACCCCTAGGGAGTCAGCTCCCTTGTGGAGCACTGCATTATCAACTTCCTCCAAGACTTCAGGCTACTGAAGACTAACAGGGGATATAATAGAAATCTTCAGGGATATTATAAGACAATAGAGGAAATCTGCAATATCACAGCGGTCAACTGATACCTGAACAATATGAGAAAACAAGGAAAGAAAATGCTGCAAAACAAATCTAGATGTTACATCAATGAAACCCAACGACAGAATGGCAGAAGAAATGACAGAAAGGGAGTTCAGAATGTACATAATTAAAAATGCTCAGGGAAGCAAATGACGAGATGCAACAGCAAATGCAGGCACTGAATGATCGCACCAATCGACAGTTAAAAGAGCAAATACAGGAAGCAAAAGATCATTTCAATAAAGAGTTAGAGATACTGAAAAAAAAACAAACAGAAATCCGTGAAATGAAGGAAACAATAAACCAAATTAAGAACTCTATATAAAGCATAACCAATAGAATAGAACACCTGGAAGACAGAACATCAGACATTGAAGATAAAATATTTAACCTTGAAAACAAAGTTGAACAAACAGAGAAGATGGTAAGAAATCATGAACAGAATCTCCAAGAACTATGGGATATCATGAAGAGGCCAAATTTAAGAATTATTGGGATTGAGGAAGGCCTAGAGAAACAGACCAAAGGAATGAACAATCTATTCAATGAAATACTATCAGAAAATTTCCCAAATCTGAAGAATGAAATGGAAGACCAAGTATAAGAGGCTTATAGGACTCCAAATATACAAAATTACAACAGACCCACACCAAGGCACATTATAATGAAAATGCCCAACATACAAAATAAAGACAGAATTTTAATAGCCGCAAGAGAGAGGAATCAAATTACATTCAGGGGGAAACCAATACGGATATCAGCAGATTTTTCAATCCAGACCCTAAAAGCTAGAAGGGCCTGGAACAACATTTTTCAAGCCCTGAAAGAAAACAGATGCCAACCAAGAATCTTATACCCAGCAAAACTTACCTTCAAATTTGATGATGAAATAAAATCCTTCCATGATAAACAAAAGCTAAAAGAATTTACAAAAAGAAAGCCAGCATTACAGAACATTCTCAGCAAAATATTCCACGAGGAAGAGATGAAAAACAAGAAACAAATCAGCAATGGGAGGAACTATCTTAAAGGAATTGTCAAATAAAGGAAGAACCAAGTCGTCTCAAAATAAATAAATAAAATGAACCAAATGACCGGGAATACTAATCATATCTCAGTAATAACCCTGAATATTAATGGCCTGAACTCATCAATCAAAAGACAGAGACTGGCAGATTGGATCAAAAAGAAAGATCCAACAATATGTTGCCTGCAAGAGACTCACCTCGTAGAAAGAGATACCCATAGACTAAAGGTGAAAGGATGGGGGAAAACATACCATGCACATGGACTCAGCAAAAAAAGCTGGGGTATCGATCCTCATTTCAGATAATGTGGACTTCAAGTCAAAACTAGTCAGAAGGGATAAAGAAGGACATTACATACTGCTTAAGGGAACCATAAATCAGCAAGACATAACAATCATAAACATCTATGCCCCAAACAGTGGCTCAAACATGTATGGCAAACAAATCCTTCTCAATTTCAGAAACCAAATAGACCATAACACAATAATACTAGGTGATTTTAACACGCCTCTCACCACTGGACAGATCTTCCAAACAAAAATTGAACAAAGAAACCATAGATCTCAATAACACAATCAATAATTTAGACTTAACGGACATTTATAGAATATACCATCCAACCAAGAGCGAATACACTTTCTTCTCAGCAGCACATGGATCCTTCTCTAAAATAGACCATATATTATGCCACAAAGCTAATGTTAGCAAATACAAGAAGATAGAGACACTACCTTGTATTCTATCAGATCATAATGGATTGAAGTTAGAAATAAATGAAAGAGTAAAAAACAGAAGCTACTCCAACACCTGGAGATTAAACAATATGCTATTACATGATGAATGGATAACAGAAGATATTAGGAAGGAAATTAAAAAAATTCTTAGAGGTAAATGAGAACAAAGAAACATCATATCAAAATCTTTGGGACACTATGAAAGCAGTACTTAGAGGAAAATTTATTTCATGGAGCGCATTCAATAAAAGAAGTAAAAATCAGCAAATAAACAACCTAACACTACAGCTCAAAGCCCTAGAAAAAGAAGAACAGACCAACACCAAAAGTAGTAGAAGACAGGAAATAGTTAAACTCAGAGCTGAAATCAACGAAATTGAAACAAAAGAAACTATACAAAAAATTGACAAAATAAATAGTTGGTTCTTTGAAAAAATAAACAAAATTGATAAACCCTTAGCCACTCTAACAAAGAGAAGACGAGAGAAAAACCCAAATCACCAAAATTCGGAATGAACAAGGAAATATCACAACAGACACGATTGAAATACAAAACATAATTAGAAGCTATTTTGAAAATCTATATTCTAACCAAATAGAAAATTTCGAAGACATCAACAGGTTTCTAGAGACATATGAGTTGCCTAAATTGAATGAGGAGGACATACACAATTTAAATAGAACAATTTCAAGTAATGAAGTAGAAGAGGTCATCAAAAGCCTACCAACAAAGAAAAGTCCAGGACCAGATGGGTTCTCAGCCGAGTTCTATAAAATCTTTAAAGAAGAGCTCATTCCAATACTTCTCAAAGTATTCCATGAAATAGAAGAGGAGGGTACCCTCCCCAACTCATTCTATGAAACCAATATTACCCTGATACCCAAGCCAGATAGAGACAAATCGAGGAAAGAAAATTTCAGACCGATATCATTAATGAACATTGATGCAAAAATTCTCAATGAAATTTTAGCAAATCGCATACAAAAATATATTGAAAAGATAGTGCACCACGATCAAGTGGGTTTTATCCCAGGGATGCAAGGTTGGTTCAACATCTGGAAATCAATAAATGTAATTCACCATATCAATAGACTTAAAGTCAAGAATCACATGATTATTTTATAGATGCAGAAAAAGCATTTGATAAAATACAACACCCCTTCATGCTCAAAACACTAGAAAAAATAGGGATAGTGGGAACATTCCTTAACATTGTAAAGGCCATCTATGCTAAGCCCATGGCTAATATCATCCTAAACGGTGAAAAACTGAAAGCATTCCCCCTAAAAACTGGAACAAGACAGGGATGCCCTCTTTCACCACTCCTATTCAATATCGTTCTTGAGACTCTAGCCAGAGCAATTAGACAGACCAAGGAAATTAAAGGAATACGAATAGGAAAAGAAGAACTCAAACTATCCCTATTTGCGGATGATATGATTATATACTTAGAGGAACCAGGAAATTCCACCAGAAAACTGTTAGAACTCATAAGTGAATTCAGTAAAGTGGCAGGTTACAAGATCAATGCTCATAAATCCAATGCATTTTTATACATAAGTGATGAATCCTCAGAAGGAGAAATTATGAAAACTACCCCATTCACCATAGCATCGAAAAAAATAAAATACTTGGGAATCAATCTCACAAAAGAGGTGAAAGACCTCTACAATGAGAACTACAGAACACTAAAGAAAGATATTAAAGAAAACCTTAGAAGATGGAAAGATCTCCCATGTTCTTGGATAGGCCGAATTAATATTGTCAAAATGGCCATACTACCAAAGTGCTATACAGATTCAATGCAATCCCAATTAAAATCCCAATGACGTACCTTACAGAAATAGAGCAAGCAATTATGAAATTCATCTGGAAGAATAAGAAACCCAGAATAGCTAAAGCAATCTTTCGCAGGAAAAATGAAGCAGGGGGTATCGCAATACCCGAACTTCAACTTTATTACAAAGCAATAGTAACAAAGACGGCATGGTACTGGTACCAAAATAGACAGGTAGATCAATGGTACAGAATAGAGGACACGGACACAAACCCAAATAAATACAACTTTCTAATACTAGACAAAGGCGCCAAAAATATGCAATGGAGAAAAGATAGCCTCTTCAACAAATGGTGCTGGGAGAATTGGAAATCCATATGCAACAGAACGAAACTAAACCCATATCTCTCACCCTGCACAAAACTCAACTCAAAATGGATTAAGGACCTTGGAATCAGACCAGAGACTCTGCAGATTATAGAATAAAAAGTAGGTCCCGATCTTCAACATGTCGGCCTAGGACCAGACTTCCTTAACAGGACTCCCATAGCACAAGAAATAAAAGCAAGAATCAATAACTGGGATAGATTCAAACTAAAAAGCTTTCTCTCAGAAAAGGAAACTATCAGTAATGTGAAGAAAGAGCCTACAGAGTGGGAGAATATCTTTGCCAATCATACTTCAGATAGAGCACTAATCTCCAGAATGTATAAAGAACTCAAAAAACTCTACACCAACAATACAAATAATCCAATGGACTAATGGGCTAAGGAAATGAACAGACACTTCACAGAAGAAGATGTACAAGCAATCAATAAACATATGAAAAAATGTTCAACATCTCTAGTAATAAGAGAAATGCAAATCAAAACCACCCTAAGATTCCATCTCACCCCAATTAGAATGGCGATTATCAAAAATACAAGCAACAGGTGTTGGCGAGGATGTGGGGAGAAAGGTACACTCATACATTGCTGGTGGGGCTGCAAATTAGTGCAGCCACTCTGGAAAGCAGTGTGGAGATTCCTTAGACAACTTGGAATGGACCCGCCATTTGACCCAGCTATCCCACTCCTTGGCCTATACCCAAAGGACTTAAAATCAGCATACTACAGAGATACAGCCACATCAATGTTCATAGCTGCTCAATTCACAATAGCCAGACTATGGAATCAACCTAGATGCCCTTCAATTGATGAGTGGATAAAGAAACTGTGGTATATATACACAATGGAATATTACTCAGCCATAAAGAATGACAAAATTATGGCATTTGCAGGCAAATGGATGAAATTGGAGAATATCATGCTAAGTGAGATAAGCCAATCTCAAAAAGCCAAAGGACGAATTATATCGCCAATAAGTGGAGGATGACACATAAAGGGGGGGAGGGAAGGGTTAATGTTAGGGTTAGAGTTAGGGTTAGGGAGGGGGGCAAGTATGGAGGAAGAAAGTACTGTATAGAGGGTAAAGAGGGGTGGGAGGGGTGGGGGGAAGGGAAAAAAATAACAGAATGAATCAAACAACATTACTGTATGTAAATTTATGATTACACAAATGGTATGCCTTTACACCATGTACAGAGAAACAACATGTATCCCATTTCTTTACAATAAAAAAAAATAAAATAAAATCCTAATCAGATCTAAAAAAATAAATAAATAAAATAAAATAAAATAGGAATTCAAAGAGACCACAGAAAGATTGTCCAGAAATACAGGACAGTTTGGAGGGAAGTTCTCAACAAGAAAAACAATAGAAATTTTTTTTTTTGGTAGAAATGGTTTGACTGAACTAAATGAGTTTGGATGCAGCTATTAAAAGGATCAAACAGGTGAAAGGACAGTGGTAGAACTGAGACATTTTTCTTCATAAATTTTTTCTCTTGTATTTGATACCAAAACATATGCAGGTACTAATTTGGTTAAACAGAAATATTTATTTACAAATAAATTTAAATCTGTTGGTCTGTGCTTCTTGATTTATCAACCCAGTTTTATTTTGAACCAGGAAGTAAATAGGGAAACATTCAAGCCTTCTTGATAGTTCTTCTTATTAGTTTTAGCTTATAGAATATTTTATGTATTTGACAGAGCTTGGGCCAAAGATAGGAATGGGGACAAATATATAAAAACTATAGGTTTTAATGTTTTGTGTAAGAGGAAAAATGAAAGATATTATTGTTGATTCACAACATATCATGAAGTATTTCAAAGGAAAGGACACCTGAATGACATGTGAAGATGTCATATGTTAACGGTGTGTTTAATTTGCCTATCATAGTGACAAGCCCCAGGCATATGGTCAGAAATGGAAAATGAGACCATTGTAAAATGGTTTGTCATCAGTTAACACTGATAGATAGTGTACTTGTAGATATAGACATGTCAGACAAATGCTGCTCACCCAGTGGAGTCCATAATCTTTAACAAGATCCTATATTTGCATATAAACTTAATGAACTGTAAAATATTTATATAACTTCACCTTTCTTTTGAGTGTATTTAGACCCTTAGTAAATATTGATTATCAGACAAAACTTTAATGCCAATGAATGCAATATTCTCAGTTGATATGGGATAATATAAGCATACATTTTACATATTTTTCATTAGTATGTGAATCTAAGTTCCAGCCTCTTGGCTCTGGGTGGGCTTGTGTGTACTTTGATTAATTGGGAATGATAAAATTATGCTATCTGATTGGAAATGTAACTCATAAAATGCTTTGTTTCTCTGGGGATCTTTACTCTGAAACAATCTAGTTCAAACAAAGAAAAGAATTTGACAATGCTGTTGTGTTGGAAACTCTGTAAGTAACCACTCTTATTCCAGGCTAGCTCCAAGCTGCCATGCAGCATCATTTGACTGTCCTGTCAGATAAATAAGTCATCATGGTCTAGCACAGTGGAGCCTTCAGATGACTACAGCTTCAACTGACACCTGATTGTAATTATGTGAGAGATTCCAAGAAAGGATTCTCCCTCCAAGCCCTTCATCGCAGATAAAATTATGTACAAAACAAAATGATTAAGACTCTTTTGTATAATTAGTAATATAGTAATCGTACCTGGGGCATGTAAGTACTCAGGTGTTCATTTATTTATGTTTCTTGATAAGGCTGACAGAAGCAGAAGCACTCAAGGCAAGTACACAAGTTCACAGTTTACTACTGATTAACAGTATTACTTTAAATAAATGATTTAACCTGGGTCTTCATTTTAATTTCTATGAAAGGGAGTTCATAGCAATAAGCACTTCTTCAGATTGTTATAAGATTCAGATGGAGCAGAACAAAATAAAGCTCTTGGCAATAGCAAAAGTACAACATGTCAAGCTTATATGAGAAGTTAATCAGGGCTCTTGAACCTCTCCAGTTCTATACAATGTGCTCCTCAAATTCATAGCAAAACCAATGCTCTGTATTTAGAGATGTGCAAGACTTTTATTTCTAATATTCCTTCTCGTTGGAGGGTTTATGCATTTGCTTTTTATTATGGATGCATATCTTTGGTTTTCCCCTTGAAATCTTGGAAATAAAAAATAAATTGAAAATTCCAGGTTACCTAACATTTTTCCATTCATTAATGCAGTTATTGAAGATGATTTTATTGAAATATACCTTCTCCCTAACAACCAAGACATAGATTCTCATTTAACAGCTTTGGACAATGCTTTCTGTAGACATATATTGTAAAACTTTTCAACATAGATAAACAGAGTGTCATCCTTTCCTATGCAATCAAGAGCAGTTATCCATTCTAAACATGGTTCTCTTATATTTTCATTCAGGAAAGAAAAAAGATTAGAGAATTAGAACATCACACACACACACACACAGAGGAAAAGGGAAAACAAAAGAAACATTTTTTATTTAGAGAAATCTTATTCACATTTTAACCACACTACTTGACATTTATGCCAGTGTCCATTTGTATTTACCTCAACATAGCTTTTTCTTAAGTTAGTAGAAAACAGGTCAGCTGTCAGTTCTTCTATGTAACAACACACAAGCGCAACTTTTTTTCTTTGCTTCCCCTATGATAAGATATAAAATAAACCATGCATGCAAAGCACAGAAGTTACCCTCTGAAGAGCTTAAAACATTAGCAAAACAGATTGTTTTTCCCAGTAGCATGTTTGAACAAGCCAGGTACTTCCAAAATGTTAGTGTAAAGAACAGAAATTCCTTATATGTGCATTTGTGATGCCAAACACCAGCTTCTAAAATGTCTTATAGATGGTTGTTGATTAGCAAGTAGCACTCACCAGGGAGGTGACTGATGCACCATATCTCGGAACCAGATGGTTCAAGCTCTTCTTGGAAAACTAAGGTGGTGAGGGGAAGTCGCAGTAGGCTGGGCTTGGTAAAACACAAGAAGCCTCATAAAGGAAGGTAAACATCTCCAAAAAAATAATCTAGCAATACCATGAAGAAAATGCTAACTCGATTTTATCAAGAAAAAAAAAATGCTTCTTTACTCAATATAAGAATCATAATTATGAAATCAATTGACAATGATCTGATATTTTGAAAGGTTAAACATTAGTATTTGGACAATTCACTCGTCTGATTTAAAATTTGATGATGTTTTGCTTAAAATAAAATAAATAATTGAACTGACATAGGCTTAGCTAGAAATTTATCTAAGTTCATTAGCAATGGGAGTACTCAAAGTAGTAAAATCATCTGAACAATTTCCCCTAGAGAAAGTGTGCTCTATTCATATTTCAAAATCCAATTCAGATGCCAACTTCTTGGGAAACTCTTTTCACCTGGGCAAACCAAACACTTTAGGACATCCTATTGGGTCAATTAAATGCATAATATTTCTTATTTAATGTACTTTCTCTATCTTAAAAAAATCATTTTATTAGCTCACTAACCCTGCAGAAGGTAAGTTTTTTTAAATACATTTCTCTGTCCCTTTCCTTAAAGTATAATGACTATAATATAGTTTTTTCATCTCATGTAAATAGTCCCCAACAAATATTTTGTTGACATTATTTTTGCCTATAATTCATAACATGAAAAAGTGAAGAAAGAGATTTATGATAGTATACACATGTTGTCTTACCCAGATATTGTGATCTTGCAATTAGAAAGCAGTGGAGAGTACCTGAAAGAGTTAGAGCAGTGGTCCGACATATAAAGCATGGTAGCTTCCAGTGCAGTTGTAGAAAGCTTGAGGGTCTTAGCTATATAGGGAGATAGATGGATGATAATAGACAATTAATTAATAATTAGTAATTCTTGATGAGAGGTAACACATATTGTGGTATAAAAACTTTGTTATTAACATAGACCAAGAATCTTTTATTTTTAAAAGATAATTGTAATCCGCATGTAGTAGAATGAAATTTAACCCCTATCTCTTATCCTGCAAAAACTCAGGTCAAAGTGGATCAAGGACATAAACATTAGATCAGTGACCCTGTGCCTACTGGAAGAAAACGTAGGCCCAACACTCAAACCTATTGGCTCAGGAACTGATTTTCTTAATAAGACAACTAAAATACAAGAAATAAAATCAATAATCAATAAATGGGATGGCATAAAACTAAAAAGCTTCTTCTCAGCAAAGGAAACAATCAAAAGCATGAAGAGAGGGCATAGGGAATGGGAGAAAATCCTTGCCAGCTGCATCTCAGATAAAGCATTAATCTCCAGGATATACAAAGAACTCAAAACACTTAACAGCAAAAAAAAAAAAAAAAAAAAAAATTAACGTAATCAATGAATGGGCAGAGAAACAGACACCTTCCAGAAGAAGAATACAAAAGGACAACAAATATATGAAAAAGTGGTCAACATCTCTAGCAATTAGAGAAATGCAAATTAAAACTACACCGAGATTCCATCTTATTCTAGTCAGAATGGCAATCATGTGTGCAACAATATATGTTGGTAAGGATGTGGGGAAAAAGACAGACTCATTCATTGCTTGGGGACCGCAAATTGGTGCAACCATTCTGGAAAGCAGTATGGAGATCCCTCAGAAAATTTGGAATGGAACCACCATTTGATCCAGTTGTCCTATGCTTTGGTATGTACAAATAGGACTTAAAATCAGCATACTACATTGATGCAGCCACATTGATGTTTATAGCAACTCAATTCACAAAAGCTAAGCTATGGAACCAACCTAGGTGTCATTCAACAGATGAATAGATAAACATAATGTGCTATATTTACACAATGGAGTATTTCTTAGTCATAAAGAAAAATGACTTTATCACATTTGCCAGCAAATGGATGGAGCTGGATACTACCATGCTAAGTGAAGTAAGCCAGTCCCCAAAATCCAAAGGTCAAATGTTTTCTCTGATAGGTGGACATTAACCCAAAATAAGGGGCACAGGGTGAGGAGAAGAATACAAGTGCAATAGATCAGATATTGGGGAATGGAGGGAATGGAGGGGAGAGAAGCAAAGACAGTGGAATGAATCTGACATAGTTTTCCAAGGTACATATATAAAAACACAGTGAATCCCACCACCATGTACATTCATAAGAATAGGACTCTAACTAGTATAAGATATATTCCATGCTTGTATATTATATCAAAATGGATTCTACTATCATGTATATCAAAAAAGAACCAATAAAAATGTTATCCTTCCTAATTTCAACTCCTATATCACAAATATAAAAATAAAAATACAAGGAAAGTAAAAGATAATGAAAGAATCACTACATAAAACAAGGTCAGAGAACAGCAAATCATATCATTACAACAGAAGTCAGTGGATTAACCTAACAGTGACAAAGTCAACTACTTACTCTTAAAGAAATTCACATAGTGAAGACAGAAAACAACACAAGGAAAAAGATTGACAAGAGACTTACTAGGTAATTATTACAAAGGACACTAGCACAGATCTGAATACATTTTAAACAAATGTACTAATGTTTTCACCAGATAAGGTAAGAAATGCAACAGAATGGTTATGAAGTGATAGAATATTCTAATTAAATTTATGGAGATAAAGAGGCAGACAGAAGACAGTGGGAAAACAAGTGTATTGTTTTCTAGGTTTACGACTTTGTTCAAATTCCAGTTATCTAATTAATCCCTGCATAGTTTAAACAAGTTGCTCAACTTCTATATTTTATCTTTATGTCTGTCTGTATGTATGTGAGTGTTGTGTGTGTGCGTACATTTGTGTGTGTCGTTCAAGAATACACCAAATCATTGAGAGTGTTTATCTCTTGATAATGAGATTGAATATTTTCCCCATATATAACCAAATATTTTTAAACTGCCTACATATTGCCTTTTAAATTAATATTCAAATTTTGAGAAAACACTTAAAATCTCAATATTTACTCTTTTATTCCTAATTGTTTTCTTTACAGAATTGCTATAAGGATTGGTGGAGGGGGTAAGGCATTAACAATAACAGGAAATTATTGAGAAAGTCAAAAAGTCAATTTATTTTATTCCATAGATTTAAAAAAAATCAGATATGTATATAGAGCTTGTACCTTATTTGAATTTCCATACTTTAAAATCTAATAAAATCTCCTGTAGTAGAGAAGTAATTTTTTATTTTTCTGGGAAGCTTTTTGAGTTCTTAAAAGGATGTGTCTAAGACTCCATTGTTCCTTGGTACATTTCAGAACTATTCATCCTTTGCATATACCTTAAAGTTCAAAAGTCTGTAAAGCAAGCACATAATTTTTTCCATTAACTTATTCCTTAGAGTTTTGGAAGCTCTCTATATGCACAGCCTGCCTGTCTCTACTTTATGTATTCTACTAAATGCAATTATGATTACATGAAGGAAAATCTGACCCTATTCAGACCAGCAAACCAGTACCTCAAATGAAGTGCTTTCTTTGAAAGCAGTAGAAATGTAGCTTTCATTGCCAGATATGGTAGCAATTTGTTGGAATTCTCTCAAGAATCCATGTGGTTCATAAAATATTTCAAGGGAAAATGGTGGCAATAATTAATGATGATAATTTCAGATCTAAAATTCCCATGAACAACAGTCATCATGAATTTGTAAGTAGAATAAGAAAACAAATGTTGATGTAAAAAGGATAATATAGGTATGGTACTTTGTGTTAGTAAATATTTACAATTTTTAAAATAATAAGAAAGAATATTATAAAGTATGTTTTAATGTTATAACATTAAAAAAGAACAATAGGTGTTTACACAACTACATTAGCAACTGAATTAAATAAGATAGATTAAAAACAAAGTTTGTCAAATTGTATTTCTTTAAAAATCATAATTTTTCATTTACACACAAAATCCACACTAAATTTGATATACTGAAATTTTTTTTAAAAAGGAGGGAGATATACCATGGATACATCACACTGAAGTACATTTTAAGGCAAATAGAGATTAAGAGGGACATTTCATTAGGACTAAACTACCAACTTAATAATAGAAAAACATGATTATTCTGAGCAGGTTTGTACTAAAATACTATAACATAACAAAATATAAGTGAAAAGATTATATAATTAAAAGAAAATAGAAACATTTTGTTTCTGTAACTGACAAAATGAGTAGAAACAATTAGTCTACAAAAATTGAATAATTTTGAACATGACAGCAACTCAAATTTATTAGTAAATATATAACGTTGTGTACAAAAGAGTAGAACACAAGTTTCTTTTTTAGTGAATTAGGAAATTTGACATAATATATCTTATTCTGGGCAAGAAAGCAAGCCCGAGCTAAAGTTAAAAGCACTAAAATTATACAGTATATACAGACACTGAGATTTTTCCAAATGTGTACAAAATAATTTTTATGCCTATCAATATTACTTGAATTAATTAGGGTATGATAGATAATCATTCAGCTGAATAGTAATGAAAATAGGACATTAAAAATTTTGAAATTCATTTACAGTAGTGCTTTGAAAGAAAATTTTCATTTTAATAGAATATTTTTAGAATAGAGGAATGAAAATCATTAATTTAGATTCCATCTCAAAAAGCTAGTAAAGGCACAGCAATTTAAACTCTGGAAACACAGTCACACATAAAAAGAGAAAGTCAATAGCAATAAATGAAAAAAAGAATTAAATAAATAGAAAAGAGATATATAATGGAAAATAATCCAACAAAAATTACTTTCTTTCTTTGAAAAATGAATCAAATTTAGAAGATCCTTGCAATACTGCAGGGAATAAGACAGAAAATACTAATAATCAATTTCAGTTAAGATGTTTGAAAGTCACTACAGATATTAAATTCATTATAAAGATGATACTATGCTTTCAGTTTTTCTCCATTTAGATGTTAGCTGTGGGCTTAGCAAAGATAGCTTTTACGATGTTGAGGTATATTCCTATTATCCCTAGTTTTTCTAGTGTTTAAACATGAAAAGGTGCTGTATTTTGTCAAGTGCTTTTTCTGCATCTATTGAGATAATCATTTGATTCTTGTCTTTGAGTCTATTGATGTCATGTATTAGGTTTATTGATTTCTGTATGTTGAACCAACCTTGAATCCCAGGGACGAACTCCACTTGAGTGTGGTGCACTATCTTTTTAATATATTTTTGTATGTGATTTGCCAGAATTTTATTGAGAATTTTTGAATCTATTGGTCTGAAGTTTTCTTTATCTGGTTTTGGTGTCAGAATGATACCAGTCTCATAGGATGAGTTTGGAAGGGTTCCCTCTTTTTTATTTCACGGAATAATTTGAGGTGTATTGGTGTTAATTCTTCTTTGAAGGTCTTGTAGAACTCCATTGAGAATTCATCTGGTTCTGGACTTTTTTTGATACATAGGCTTTTGATGGTGTCTTCTACTTCATTGCTTGAAATTGATCTGCTTTAATTGTGTATGTCCTCCTGCAGCAGTTTGGGTAAGTCATATGTCTCTAGAATGTGTCAATATCTTCAAGACATTGTCTTCTATTTTATTTGAGTATAAAGCTTCAAAATAGTTTCTAATTATCTTTAGTATTTCAGTAATGTCCATTGTGACATTTTCCTTTTCATCATGAATTTTAGTAATTTGAGTTTTCTCTCCTTCTTTTCATTAGGGTGGCTAAGACTTCATCAATTTATTTTTTCAAAGAACCAACTTTTTGTTTTGTCAACTATTTCAATTGTTTCTTTTTTTTAAATGTCTTTGAAAATTTTTTAATATAAAAATACTCATACACAATTTTCCAAACACAACTTTCCACTTTAAATGCTATTTCCCCCCAACTGGCAATTTTCAAATCTCTATTTCAGTATATTCCCCCCCAAATTTCAAGTTTTAAAGTCTAACTATCCAATCTGGTGATCGCACCCAGTGTTCCTAGAAGGAACCTGCATGAAGCTTAGACATTGACAGGCACACTTAAGCTTAGGATTAATTCTGACAAGCCATCTCACATCTTGACAGGTCACAATGGCACCTTGATGCCAACAGACAGAGCTTCACTGCACCAAGTCACCAGCTAAACTTCTCATAGATGAAGAGACTTGCAATTGACAGTTGCTGTGTTAACTTTAATTAAAACAGGTTTCTCTAATCTTTGAAAATAAGATAGTTCTGAAATATGGCAATTTCATTGATTTCAGCTCTGATTTTAATTATTTTCTTTCTTCTACTATTTTTGGTGTTGATTTGTTCTTCTTTTTCTAGGGTTTTAAGATGTAATGTTAGGTCATTTATTTGTTGACTTTTCATTCTTTTTTTTTTTTTTTTTCTTTTTAGTTGTCAATGGATCTTCTTATTTTATTTATTTATATGGAGTGCTGAGTATCAAATCCAGGACCTCACACATGCAAGGCAAGAGCCCAATCATTGGGCCACAACTCCAGCCCCTGACTTTTTATTCTTTTAGTGTATGAGCTCAATGCAATGAAATTTCCTCTTAACATTGCCTTCATGGTGTCCCAGAGATTTTTGATATGTTGTATCAGTGTTCTCATTTACTTCTAAGTAGTTTTCTATTTCCTCCTGGACTAATTTTATCCAACAAATCAGGTGAAAGACCACTACAGAACACTAAAGAAAGAAAGACGAGCTTAGAAGATAAAAACATCTCCCTTTCCTTGGATTGGAAGAATTAATATTGTCAAAATGGCCATTCTACCAAAAGTGTTATATAGATTCAATGCAATTTCCATTAAACTTTCAATGACATTCTTCATAGAAATGGAGGAAGCAATCATGAAATTCATTTGGAAAAATAAGTGACCCAGAATAGCCAAGGCATTCCTTAGTAAGAAGAGTAAAGCAGGAGATATCACAATACCAGACCTCAAACTATACTACAGAGCAATAGTAACAAAAATGGCATCATATTGACATCAAATTAGTCAGGTAGACCAGTGGTACAAAATAGAAGACACAGAGACAAACCCACATAAATACTGTTATCTCATACTAGACAAGGGTGTCAAAAACATCCATTGGAGAAAAGATAGCCTATTTAACAAATGGTACTGGAAAAACAGGAAATCCATAAGTAATGAGACTAAACTAAACCTCTATCTCTCACTCTGCACAAAACTCAACTCTAAGTGGACCAAAGACTTAGGCCCAAGAACAGAGACCCTGTGCCTAATAGAAGAGAAAGTAGACCCAAATTTTGTTGGGTTACCTGACCACCTGAACAAGACTCCTAAAGAACAAAAGGTAAAATTAAGAATCAACAAGTGGGATGAATTCACACTAAAAAGCTTCTTCTCAGCAAAGGAAACAATCAGCAATGTGAAAAGAGAGCTTACAGATAGGGAGAATATCTTTACACGTGTACCTCAGATAGAGCACTACTCTTCAGGATATATAAAGTACTCAAAAATTTAAAGCCAAACAAAAACAAAAACAAAACAACAACAACAACAAAACCTCATTCAATGAACAGGATAAGGAACTGAGCAGACACTTCACAGAAGAAGAAAAACAATGAACAAACATATGAAAAAATGTTTTTATCATCTCTTGCAATTAGAGAAATGGAAATCAAAATGACTAAAATTTCATCTCATTCGAGTCAGTATGGCAATTATCAACAATACAAGCAACAATAGGCGTTGGTGAGCATGTGGGGATAAAGGTACACTCATACATTGCTGGTAGGGCTGCAAATTGGTGCAACCACTCTGGAAAGCCATATGGAGATTCCTCAGAATACTTGGACTGGAACCATCATTTGACTCAGCTATCCCACCCACAGCATACTACATCAATGTTGTGAGCTGCAGCCACATCAATGTTTATAGCAGCTCAATTCACAATAGTTAAACTATGGAGCCAACCTGGATACCCTTTAACAGAAGAATGGATAAAGAAAATGTGATATATATACATAATGGAGTATTAGTCTGAAAGAAGAATGAAATTATGGCATTTGCAGGTAAATGGATAGAACTAGAGAATATCATGCTAAGTGAAATAAGCTACTCCCCAAAAGACCAGATGTTGAATGTATTCTGTGATACAGATGCTGCTCTGTAGAGGGGAGTGGGTAGGCAAGAATGAAGGAACTTTGGATTATGTAGAGGGGAGGGAGGGGAGGAGCGGAGTGGTGGGGATGAAAAGTGCAGTAGAATGAGACAGACATTATTACTGTATATACATGTATGATTATACTACTATTGTGACTCAGCACCATGTACAGACAGAGGAATGAGAAGTTATCTCCATTTGTGTACAGTGTGTCAAAATGCATTCTACTGTCATGTATAACAAATTAGGACAAATGAAAAAATTTTAAAAGATGATACTATGAATATTTCTGCCAAATATAAAGCAAACTAACTTTCTGAAAAATGTAATTTCCCAAAGTTGACATATTATCATTAGAAAAGCCCAAAGAAATTGAATTGTTAAAGAAAAAACATTCTCACAATTAAAGTTCAGGCCTAGAATTTTCTTTAGTGAGTTCTAAAAATGTTACAAAGAAAACAACCTTACACAAATTCTTCCAGAGAAAACAAAGAAGGAAATGCTTTCCATTCATTTATGAAGTCACATGAATACTAAAAGAAGACAAGGACAAGGAGCTGAAGTTAACCACCTGTGATATTTTTCAGATAATAGGTATTAACACACACCTTTGACATGTCTAGATCCAGAGTTCATGCTCTTCGTCACTAAAATACAATGCTCACCATCTATCACATGAAAGTGTATAACAAATAATTTTACAATACAACCTAATGTGAACATTCAGATCAGAAATTCTTTTTCAAAAAGTAGGTACCTAGTATACAAATGGAAATAGGAAATTCTCATTCAATTTATATTATTATTATATCCTTAAGTTGTTCATTAAAACTTTCATGGATATATCCACAACAGCAACACTGTATCTTGCAAAAGTTATTCAGTGAAACCCATATTGCATTACTTAACAGAATGTGATCTTAATTGGAAATACAATAATTGAAGTTCATATGGATATTAAATTTTTTTTCTGCTTATGCTTTTCTCGTTAAATCATTTTATTTAGTTGTTGTTTGGAAAGCTATTGACCGTTAATATCTTTTAACGTAAGGTTATTAAACAGAAAGCCCCCTGTTAAAGTTGTTTAGGAAGGTGAAATGACTTAAACAAACTTTGAGTAGAATGGATTAAAGATTTGGTTCATTATCCAAATTCTTTCTGCTATGCATTCACAATGCAACAGAATATTTTGGAGTTGGTAAACAATACAAAATTAAACAGACTATAGCTTTAATCTTGTTTCTAGTGTGAACTTTTGGTCTTGAATAATTTTTAAATATAAAGCAAATAACTATTTCATATTATCCAAGAAAGTAATCTCATTTTGTTAGAATTAAAATATGCAACTTTAATATAATTTGAAAGGTTCACAAATCAAAGGAAAAATCAAATGAAGTTCAAATTTGGATATTCTTATTGACAGAACAGAAAAAAAGTGATTTATAGTTTATTCTAAAATTCTAGTAAGCATCTCTTAAGAAAAAGCAGCATATGGTATGGGTGTATTATATTCAAAGAGTAGATTCAGAGATAAATAGATAAAAGTGTGCACTAAATAATTGTTCCCTCATAATTGGAAACTAAACCAAGAGACCACAAAGTCCATAATAGTGTTCAAAGCAAAATTATCCAATTAGGTCCTATTTTAAGAATCCTTAAGCTGAACTAAAACATTTTTAAAACGAGGAAAGAATTTTTCTTTCCTGAGGCACTGAGTTTTCTTTTCTAATAAGATAACAACCAAAAAATGCCAAATTGTGTATACATATTTGATTGTCTATCAGAAAACTCAGATGAGATTCTAGCCTCAAGTGAAGAAAGAATAATGTACTTCTTCTTGTTGGCATGACTTTATCCCTTAGTTTTTATTATTCGGAGGATTTTAATAGATTTACTTTTCCAGGCAAATAACTGTTTTTTATTTTTAAAAAATGGATAGTGCAAATAGTAATTGGGGAAATTTCTACATTCTCTAATGTCAACTGCAATTTTAAGCCTTTAAAACTCTCAAAATCATAAATAGCACATCATCTTAACTGGTCTGCCCATTTCCAACTTAATGGTTAAGATCTATATCTCATATTTTAACATTAATTAAACATATTTAAACATTAATTAAAGGTCGACTTTAATTTACTTATTATGTACATATTATAGGAGCTAAATTATAGAAATAATCGTGGCGTGGACCCTATTAAAAAAATTAGTAGTAGTCAATATAGCAGTATTCTCCAGAAGAGAAGTTGGAAAGGAATCTACTCCTTCAGGGAGTACAGGAGTCTAAAGGGTAAACTCACTTTTTTCCAACATCATATTGAGAAGAAATCTGGGTGCTCTGCAGAAGTACAGGACTGGAAGGAAATCAAGGTTTCAGAGAGTGGTCTTCCTTTAAGTGTCCAAAAGTTTTACCCAGAAAATTGAATAAAACAGTCTGCACCTATGTAATTTATTAAAATGGACAGGAAGATTCACCTCAGCAGTGATTTGCTTATTATGTAGACTGAGGGGAAAATGACATTAAGTTTAATGAGAACCATTGTTAAAATACATCTAGCAAGTCTGTTATGATCATCACTGTTATGTACAGAAATTACTCAAGAATTATGTCTTTCCCTCTCTCTTTTTCTCTCTCTCTGTCCGTGTGTGTGTGTGTATGTGTGTGTGTGTGTGTGTTATACCATTGCCTACTAGGCAAACACTCTACCACTGAGCTACATTCCAGCCCTTATGTTTTGTTTTGTTGTACATAATAAGCAGCTGTAAAACCTGACACCAGCTTGCTAAATAAAATTCTTCTTCTCACACACTCTTCAACCTTCTACACTTCAGCCAGAGTGGATTTTTCTCCATTATTACTGCTTGTTTCCCAACTCCATCCCTTTGTCTACAATGCCAGGCATAATGACAATCCAAGCTGAGATCTAAGTACCATATGTATTCTCTGCTCCAGCCTCAGTCTGTCTTGCCAGCATACTACTTACACCCTCCTCACTCACAATTTGCATTCTTCTCTAACAGTATATTCTTGGAACCCCTCTTGAGCCACTTTGAGTATTGTGTCTGTTATATTAGCTTTGGGGGGGAATAAGCCTAGTCCTTAAAATCTCAGGTAAATCCAGAGACGTATGCATCAATACAGAGTTGCATGAAAATTCTCATGCCCCTATTTTTATGTGAGCCTGTGACAACTCACTTTATAAAATAGACTGTATTTCCATAATTTTCCAAAGACTCAAGTTAGAGACCTAGTTCTACCAGTGACTTATTTCCCATGCCTGCAACAAACCGTGAAATGAGGTGTAAAATTGGATAAATTTTAATGTCCTTTGTACCTTTTAACATTCTAGACTCTTAGCCATTTTCCACATTGTTATGAGGACCAGAAGATTCTGAGAGTGGGTGTCTGATGTGTGAAGACTGGGGTGGAGTGAAGAGAAAGAACTTTGACATTTAGAACACTGTAATTGGTAATGTCACCTATTTTAAATTTGATTATACATAGACATTCACTTTGTACATCCAGTGTGCCAAGAGGCAATAGAGTAAAGTAGAGGTGATCTGTACTTGGCGGTGCTTTACTCTATTTGGAGAGCATCAGGCTTCTCTTCAACCTGTCAGAGTGCAGGATTTCTGGATACTCATGGGCTTGTGAAATGCAACATATGCTCATAGTTCCAAAGGCTGAGCAATTGCGACTGCATTGAGTTCTATAAGAGAAAATGAAAATTTCAAATTAAAAATATCTTTTCCTTGTCCTCAATTGACCATAGGAAAATAAGAAAAGAAACTAAGCTTAACATGGGAGTTCAATGTGCTGATAATTTAGGAGGAAAGACTTAACTATTAACAGAAATTCTCACAGCATTACAAGTATCTGCCCAGATAGCTTAAAATAATCCTCACACACTTTGGTCTAGAAGCAAGAGGAGCCTTTGACTCTTGTTTAAGGCTCATTCAGTGGGTAGCCCACACCCTCCTCTTTGAAGAAGCAAGTATTTCATAAGGCTGTGCTCAAAAGAAAAGCTGGGGAGAGTGGCCAGGGAACAGGAAGAAGCCAAACATGGAATTCCTTTCAAAGTCTCCATCTAAAGCTTCTAGGGGACTCTGGTGCACAAAATTCCATGTGTAAGAATGGCACAACTCAAGAAAAGAGAGGAGGGTGATTATATTCTTACACATGTGTATCATTGACGAAAGGCTACAGTGGGAAACTGGAGACAAGGTAAGTTCTCAGACTCTCTTAGATCTCCATTCTTTCAAATTGCAAACACTCTCCAATAAACCTCAGACTTTTCTCTAATGAGATTGGCATGTGTAGGACACAAGAATCAAAATGACCCAAAATCTGGAGAAGGAATTCACAGACTGGTCAAAAGAAACCCAAAGAGATTTAGGTGAATTGCCAACAAGATTGCTGCTAATATCCAGTCACAGACCATTTGGCATAAATGAATAAACTCAAGATTTGAAACTTGTGTTAGAAAGTTAAGTGTCCAGGATGTTTAATTTTATGTGTTGATTTGGCTAGGTCACATAGTGTCTAGATATTGTGGAAGTATTATTCTATGTGTTTCTATGAGGGCATTTTTTATGAAATTAACATTTAAATAGGTAGACTGAACACATTGTCCTCTCTCAAGTGGGTGGGCTTGATCTAATCAATTGAAGACTCAAATAAAACAAAAAGATGAGCTTCCTCCAGTAAGAGAAAATTCTTCCTACCTGAAAACCTTCGATCTGTTACACTGTCATTTTCCTTGCTTGATACTCAAACTGTAATGTTGGCTCTTTTGGGGATGAGCCTGCCGACCCTCAGATTACAGCCTATGCCACTGGCTTTTCTAGTTATTAGACCCTGAACTCAAAGTGCAACTGCATCATTTGGTTCCCTGGGTCTCCAATTTGCTAACTCATCCTGAAGAATTTGAGATTAGCTAGTCTCCATAATCATGTAAGCTAATTTCTTATAAGAAATCTCTAAGCCAATTGCTTATTTTATGTAAGTACACATAGACATGCACATACACACTAACACACACATACACACACACGTCCATATGGTTTTGGTTTTGTACCACTGGAGAACTGTTTTGCATACAGTGGCATGCCAAAATAAATCTCCAGGTCAGTTTTCGTTGGGATCCTTGTACATCTTCCTTTGTCTAGGTTCAAAAAAACAAGGTAAGCATTCCACAGTTTTGCACTGATACATGTTTTCAGAGAGTGATTTTTTTTTAAACCATGTTGGTGATAGGACAAAATTCAAACTATCTAAAATGAAATTATAACACTGCTTTCCAGTGACCCTTGGATTTCTTATCCAAGATCCTTGGAAAGGGAGAAGATATTTTCATCAGCTTTTTCCCTGATGTGACCAAAAGACCTGACAACAACAATTTTAGAGGAGGAAAAGTTTATTTGGTGCACCTGGTTTCAGATACCTCGGTTCATAGGCAGCTGACACCATTGCTCTGGGAACAAGGTGAGCAGAACACCACAGCAGAAGGATGTGGAGAAGGAAAACTGCTTGCGACATGGCGGTCCAGAAGTAGGGAGAGCTCTCCTCACCAGAGACAAAATATCATGCCCATAGTGACTGACCTCTTCCAGTCACACTGTACCTGCCCACAGTTACTACCCAGCTTTATAACATTCATATTCTAATCATGTCACTGCTGAATGTTCTTGCATTGTCTTAAACATGAGCTTTAGGTGGACACCTCATACCTAAATCATAACAGAGTGGGACATCAAATGAGGGCTCATAAGTCCCATTTCGTATGGTCTCTGTAAACAACTCGGATGGGGTGTGGAAGATATGAGAGGGGATTATCCACCCTAGGAAGGAAGAGAGGTGTTGATAGCAGTAAAGAATTCTTGAAATTGTACAAATGACCATAGAAGCAGTGGTGGTTGTAGAAATTCTCATGGCAGTTGCAGGGAGGTACTGCCAGCCACATTTATAGGTTCATGTGGATCTAGTGCTATCCCATCCTCAGGCCAGTGGCAAAGGGGGACAGACTACCACATTTTGTGAACTATCAAGTGAGAAGGAAGAGCAAAATTACATTGAAAATTCCATGTATCTGTGTGTGTGTGTATGAGTGTGTGTGTGTGTGTGTGTGAGTGTGCGTGGTGGGGGAGTTCAGGAGAATTTTGAGAGAGGGAGATACCCAAAAGTTGTGAGCAATAACAGGAAAATGAGAAGAATCCTTCTCTGTGGTTATTTTGTTGTTTGTACAACAGGAAAAATGTCAGGTGAGGAATTAGTCACAAGGATAGAAATGAGTGTGGTAGAAACATCTTACTGATGACATAGAGCAATACCTTCAAGAAGTTAAGAATTTTTTTGGGAGGGAGCAGCACAAAAAATGTCACTAAATATATTTAATCAATCAGGGATGTTTCCATGGGTAAATGCCTCGAAGACCAACTTTGTGTAAAGAAGAATTTCTAAGTCTTTTCTTCAGTTTTCCCTTTGGAAAACTGCCATAAACTGTAATTTTGCTGTTCTGATGACACTAAAAGTTTTCTCTTTTCTCTTATTAAGGATGAAAAAAAAAAGTGTTTCTCCAATATAAATCCACATCTTATAAGGCCTATGTGGTTCTTCAGCTCTGTGATTGTCATCTCCCCTGTCCTTTTGCTAAAAGAATCTGAAAAGGCTGTTGCTATTTTGAGTGTAGGCTTCCGAAGTTATATGCTTATCCACTGTATAGCTAAATTCAACTTGTGTAATACTATAAAATATAATACCACAAAATGATCCTTTAACTCAGTATGTCTTCCTGATTTGTCTGCCCAAATTTTGCTGCTGGTCCTGCTACTGACAATAAAGATGAACTTATATTGAGCTAAAATGCTGACAAACCCCATATTGACCTTGCCAGTCACTTAACCTATGGATCACTTAACCTATGGACGGAATTTTTTTTTCCCCATTTCCCCAAATTGGTGTCCTTAGAAAGATGCTATACTTTCGAACAAACCCTCTGATCCCCTAACTTCCCTTTGGAGATCAACTCATGAAAGTAGTTGTATGCTCTCCATCGTTTTCAGAATGTATGATTTGAATGTTTCTTCTTTCCTTTGAGGGAGTTCTGTCTTCTTTCCTTTGAGGGAGTTCTGGGCTACCAGTGGGCTAATTCCCTTGTATTCAACAGGGTTCTCCAGAGAAATGGAATGAACAGGGGGGAGTTAGGGAAAGAGAAAGAGAGAGAGAGAGAGAGATATTTTAACCAATTGGTGCACTTGATCATGCAGGCTTGGCAAATACAAAATTTTAAGAATAGGTTTGAAATTAGTTTACTGAATTACTTGCAACAGGATTAGTTGTTGCAATTACCTGGTGGTCAAACTTTGTTACATTTAGGCCTTCCACTGATTGGATGAGGTTTACCCACATTGTGGGTGGTAATCAGCTTCATTTTAAAAAATAAGAAATCCAGCATAATCTTAAATCCAAGGGTAAGAAAATATAGAGTATTATCACTTAGTACCTTATTTTTATTTTCTTTTGCACAAGATTGTGAATATAGTATACAGAAGGATAAGTGTTTTAGGTCTTTTCCATGTGTATACATAAGGTTATGTACATTTTTTTTTTGTTTGTTTGTTTACTTGAAATAAAATATACCTGTATGACACAAAGCATTATTTATTAGAAAACTCAACACTTATGCTAGTCATATTGTTTTCTGTTTAATATTTTTTTAGTTGTCGATGGATCTTTTAATTATTTATGTGCAGTGCTGAGAATCTAACCCAGTGCCTCACACATGTTGGGGAATTGCTCTTCCACTGAGTTACAACACCAGCACCTAGTCACACTGGTTTTAGATTATGATACATAGTATTGCTTCACAGATGTAGAAAATGAAACCTAGAAAGACTTCCTCAATGTATGAAGCTAACAAAATAAGGAGCAACATTTTAACAAATTATAAACTTCCACATCTTCAAACTTGTTAGAACTGTATTTCTTTTTTTAAATTATTTATTTATTTATTTTACAGACTGCATTTTGATTCATTGTACACAAATGGTGTACATTATTTTATTTCTATGGTTGTGCCCAATGTAGATTCATACTATTTGTGTAATCATACATGTACATAGAGTAATGATGTCTGTCTCATTCCACCATTTTTCATACTCGCTTCCCTCTCATTTCCTTCTATATAATCTAAAGTTCTTCCATTCTTCTCTCACTCCCCAACCCCCATACCCCCATTATATATTATCATCCACTTATCAGGGAAAACATTTGGCCTTTGGATTTTGGGATTGGCTTTTTCACTTAGCACGATATTCTCCAATTTCATCCATTGATCTGCAAATATCATAATATTATTCTTCTTTATGGCTGAATAATATTCCATGGTATATATACCACAGTTTCTTTATCCATTCATCTGTGAAAGGCATGTAGATTGGTTCCACAATCTAGCTATTGTGAATTGAGCTGCTATAAACATTGATGTGGCTGAGTTTCTGTATTATGCTAATTTCAAGTCCTTTGGTTATAAACCCAGGAGGGTGATAACTGGGTCAAATATGGGCCCATTCCAAATTTTCTGAGGATTCCTCACACTTCTTTCCAGAATGGCTGCACCAATTTGCAATTCCACCAGCAATGTAAAAGTGTGCCTTTTACTCCACATCCATGCCAACATCTATTATTGTTTGTGTTCTTGATAATAGCCAGTCTAATTAGAGTAAGATGAAATCTTAGAGTTATTTTAATTTGCATTTCTGTAATTACTAGAGATGTTGAACACTTTTTCATAACTGTATTTCACAAGAGTATACACTGACAAAACAAGATACAACAAATTTTTAAATGATAATATCAACTTACAACATTTTATTAAACTAAAATACAGAAATGTTCATATCAAAGCATCAAGTATATTTGAAGTTTTTTTTGCATATTCTAAATTTATCTTAATGGATGTATACTTCTTCTAATAGCAACATAACAAAATATAACTTTAAAAATAAATCTGAGCTTTATCTCGGTTTAAAATTAGAAATTTTGAGACAAAGGAAAACTTTTGTTGTTTTAGAAAATATTTTGAAAATATGTGATAGGATATCTAGTGGCTTTTTTCTTGAGCAGTTTTAATGAATTACAGCAGTTCCTTTGTAATATTTCTAATGTGAGTACATCTTGGTTTATTGATGTCAAGTGTTTAAATATTTTCTGCAGGATATAGTCAGTAGTCAGCCTGATACCTACTACTCATTTTACAGTTTGGTCCTGATTTTAATTGTTGTTCTCAGAGCAGGAGAGAGGCGTGGAAGCCCTCTTATCACATTAAGGTTCTATCAGTCCTGGCCTGGGAGATGTACAGGGAAGACTTCTTTCATTCGGCTAAGAAAAAGACCATAGTTAAAGAAAAATATCCTTGCTAAATTATTGTAGTCATTGAACTTAATTTCAAGGGCATAAAATGTATCACTTAAGTTTTAACTTAATTTAATGGAATAATATTTATGGTAGTTATAGAGGGAAATTGTTATTCCAGAATATGTGATTTGTCATTTATACTTTCCAATCATTTGTTGCTATATAAGAAACACTTCTCATGCACCCATAATCACATGACCTTAAATGTGCTCCATATAATTATATACAAAGCAACTTAATTTGATTATTTTATAAATTATGACTTGGAAAAAGTTAGAAAAACTTCCATGATAGATGCTAGCATTTTCCCCCACTTAGCTCCTGTAACAGAGTTCTAAAGTATAAAATAATGCTGGCTTTGATTCCATGTTCTCTGTACACGATCCCTTAAACAGAATTGAATATAATTATTCTTGATTTAGTATATGCTTATCTTATTTGGCATTTATTCTGCAGTTTTTGTTCAGATTATATCCTTTTAAAAGTGTTTTTTTTAAACTTTTGTGATTTACATACAGAAATATTCACATTTTTGTCATACAGTTGTAGGAAGTATTATAAATGCATCAACTTGCATCAACACCACAGAGAGGATGTCAAAGAGTTGCAACCTCTAAATAATTGCTCTTGTGACCCCAATGTGTTTAGACCACCCCCTCTCCTAAACTCTGTTGCCACTATGTGTTCTGTTCCAGTACTTTCTGTTTATTTTCATTATACCATCATCTTTATTTTAAGCTAATTCAAATTTTAAATATAGAACAAACAGATAAAACTAAAGTCGGGGGTGCTTTTCACATGAACTTGAGACAAAAATTGATGTTACTTCCACAGTCAACAAGTATAAAATAAATATAATATTCTGAATCCACTGCTGGTACCAACACTTAATTAAATTATTATTTTTATTGTAGCACCATAATCCTGTAATCACACTTAATCACCTTCAAAGTACTATACACAATTTATAATTGTTTTGCTTAAAATCTTTATTTTGAGGTAATGATAGGCTCTTATCCATTTATAAGAAATAAAGTAGAGACAGGGACATCACTTGTACACTTGTGGAATATAAAGAATGCAATCAAATCTGAAATAACTCTCATAGGCCAAGTTGCAGGACATATATTTGAGTAAAAGTTCTACAACCTTCCAAGTATAACAGAGAAATAGATTTTAGTAATTTACCTCAGGGAAATACTTACACACACCTATAACATTTCTTACTGTGTATATTTGCATACATTATTAAAAACTCCCACAATATTTTAAAGTAAATATAGAATTCACTGTGTGATTTAAATAAGAATTTTTTTTCATTTTTATTAGTGTATTATAGTTATACATAATATTGGGGTTCATTTTGACCTAATTATACAACATGGATGTAATTTGCTCCAATTTAATTCCCACTACTTCCTGTTCCCCTCCCTTCCTCCATCCTCCTGTTTCCTTTCCTTTAAAGCTTTAAAAAATGTTTCATAGCCTAAATTTAATCATTCTGTAGTTAGAATATCTGAACAGCTTCAATAATTTAATAATTTCAATGATTGTTCTTGACACTCTTCTTGGCCAAACTTTAATCACGTTCCTCTGAGCTTTCTTCTCAACTAGGTCTTTGATTTTAGCCTTTTGTGGTCATCATTATAAGTCAGGGCTTTAGGAGAGAATCATGCTAATGTGACTAGATCACTCAAAGGAGAAATAATCTTGAACCACTTGTTGAAATTTAGTTGTTCATAGATCTGTGAATTTATTTTTGAACTCTGAATTTTATTCCATAGATTTATATGCCCACATTTATAACAGTTTTGATATTCTAGTACTCTTAAATTTCTATATAAATTTTAAGAGAAACTTGACAGTTTTGAAAAAAAATAATGTAACTTTGATATGAATTTTAGAAAAATTTGACCATTTGAATAAAATAAGAAAACTGTATTTCTATAAGCATTGTATTAAGTCTGTAGATAATTTAGTTGAGTATTGTATTCTAAATAATATTAGATTTTCCAAGTCATGAACATGGGATATCTTGCCATTAATTTAGGTCTTACTTTTATGAAGCCATGTTTTATAGATATAGATATAAATTCTTGCACTGCACTTGCTACATTTAGTCATATTTATTTATTGTCTTTGAAGACATTGTGAGTGAAATTGCTTTTTAAATTTCATTTTCATATTTTTCCTTACTATTATATAAAAATGCAAGTGATTTCTAAATATAGATCCTGTATTCTGCCTCCTCCAGCACGGTCAAACTTGTGGTTCCAATGAGGGTCATGGGGGATTAGAAAATAAAGACTCACGCATGTAGATTGTGAAGATAAAGCTGGGATCAGGTGGAGTGTTGCTCTCTGATGGAGAAGCAGATCTAAAGAGTTATGTCAGCTATCTTTATTTATATATGTCTCATTATCAGATTAAAGACTATGCAACCATTTTTCTTTATACTCAGAAAGTAACAGAACTAGAATCATCTATGCAGCTTTTCCTCAGTTGCAATTCACAGTTGTAATGTGCAATGTTAGGAGCTTTGTATAATACTCAAGAAGATCCATTGCTTGAAGTTACTGGTTTTTTTAAAATATTTTTTTAGTTGTAGATGAACACAATACCTTTATTTTATTTATTTTCATGTGGTGCTGAGGATTAAACTTAGTGCCTACCACTGAACTGCAAAATTACTGTTAAGTGGGCAGGTTTAGGAGTTGCAGAGCTGGTGAAACATTTTGGTTGTCTAACGAGAATTCCCCCATCCCTGGGAGCTATGTGCCTGAGATCAAGGTCGAAGCTAGTAAGACTCTTCTGCAGAGCTTCCTCGTGCAGGGCATTACCATGGCAGCTAAGCACCCTTATGCCTTTACACTGAAACATTCCCAGGCACCAGTTGGCCACAGTCATGAGGTCATCAGAGACACCCAGTCTGTCACTGCTCTCCCATTGTCTGTTACTGCTCTCCACAGTATTGCTCTATCTTTCTTAAATTATATTTTAGTTGCAACAGTTCTTAGTCGATTCCTTGGGATTTTCTTTATGCAAGATTGTGTCACTGGTAATTATGGACAGATTTATTTCTTCCTTCCTATTTTATACAGGTGCTAGTTCTTCCCCCCAATCAATCCTCGCTCCTGCTTTCTTTCTTTTATTTTTATTTTTATTTTTTTTCATTTTCTAGTGTCCCTGACTTCAGTCACCAGTACAATGTTTTAAAGAAGTGGAGAAGGTGGGTGTGGTGGTTTGGATCTTGAATTTTCCTCAGAGGCCCATATGTTGAAGGTTTAGTCCCAAGCCTGTAGCGTTATTGGGAGATGGTCAAAACTTTAGTTTTGGATGGCCTGAAGGGGAGACTTTAGGTCATTGAGGCATGATTAAAGAAGTTTTTGGGACATTGGTCCCTTCTTCTCTCTTTTTGGTTGCTGGCAAGCTATGAGATAAACACCTTCTTAGTCAAGTGCTTCTGCTGTGATGTAGTATGCTGCCATTACACTGAAACTTTTGATAATAGGAGCCCAAGTAAACCTTTCTTTTAAGTTATATGCCTTAGATATTCGTCATAGCAACACAAATCTGGCTAACATGGTGAATATTCTATATTTTTTATTATAGAGTAAGATATTTGTAGGATGTTCACAAAAGGCTAAGATCAAAGACCTAGTTGAGAAGAAAGTTCAGAGGAACCTCATTAAAGTTTGGTCAAGAAGAGAGTGTTTGTTAAGCACAGTCAATGAAATTATTAAATTATTGAGGCTGTTTAGATATTCTAAAGATAGAATGACTAAACTAAGGCTATGAAGCATTTTTTAAAACTCTAGAGGAAAGGGAATAGGAGGAGGGAAAATTCGTGAAAAACTTTTGTATAAATTATTTTTATCAATTTGAGGAGTTTATTGTATTAGTTTGATGAATGTTTCTATCATGAAGATGTGTTGTTTCCTGTATATTGAGATGATCATGTGTTTATTATCCCTTTTTCTATTGCTGTTTATTCTTTTGTAATTAGTTCTGTTCTGTTTACATAGCATTTTAAAGTAATTGACTTTTTGCAGTGAAGGGGTTCCAGGGATTGAACTCAGGGGCACTCAACCACTAAGCCACATCCCCAGCCTTATTTTATTATTTTATTATTTATTTAGGGACGGACTGTCACTGAGTTGCTTAGTGCCTCACTTTTGCTGAGGCTGGCTTTGAACCTGAAATCCTCTTACCTAGGCCTCTGGAGCTGCTGGGATTTTAGGCGTTAATTGACTTTTGCATATGAAACGGACCTTGCTTTCCTGGGATGAATTTCATTTGGCAATGGTTTATAATCCCCTTTTCAGCATTATTTCATTTGATTTGTTTGTATTATGTTGAGGGTTTGTGTATCAATATAAAGAAGAGACATTGGTTTGTAGATTTTATGGGATATTTTACTCTCACCTGGAAAATTTTGTAAATATTTTGTCTTTAATTATTTTGCAAAATTCACTAGTAAAACCACTTGAATTTCATCTTTCCTTTGTGGGAAAATAATTACTTACTAATTCAATTTTTACTCCTACATGTCTACTTTCTCCTTTTCCTTGAGTGCATTTCACCAGCTTGTGTTATTTCTAGAATCTATTATTTTCATTATCTAAGTTGTTGACATAAAATTGTCTTTTCCATTTCTTTATAATTTTTAAAAATATTCTGTATAGATAGTATTAAAGATCCTATTTCATTTTTTATTTTAATAATTTGAAACTTTTTATTTTGGGAAGTTATTTAGCTAAAAAGTTTGGCAATTTTGTTGACTTATTCAAAGACAGGTTTTTGTTTTGCTGATTTCCTGCATTGTTTTATTGCTTTTGAAATGAAAACTTCCCCTCTGATGTTTGCTATTTCCTTCATTGTCATATTTGTGTTTAGTTTATTCTTTTTATTGCAGTGTCTCAAGAGGAAATTGAACTGATATTTTTCATCATTCTTAATATTGATTGTGCAGTTACAAATTTTCCCTTAAGCATTATTTTAGCTGAATAAATAGTTCATATTCACTATTACATTTTTATCTCAAAGTGTTTTCTAATTTCATTTTTGCCTCAACTGTTTTATAATTTAGTATTTAGGATTATATGTTATTTAATTTGCACTTATTTGTAAATTTCCCAAATTTCCTTTGTAATTTTATTCAGTTTTGATGAGAGAATATATTTTGTAATTTTATTCAGTTGTGATCAGAGAATATATTTTGTATTCTGTCAATCATTTTAAATAATTAGTACTTGGTTCATTGCACAATACACAGTCCATCTGTAAAAGTATTTAATGTGTGGGTAAGAGGACAGTGTCTTCTGCTACCATTGGGCAAAGTCTTCTGTAGGTGGTTGTTTAATATACTTTGTCTGTAATATTATTTTAGCCTTCTATTGACTCATTGTGTTTTGTCTAATTTTCTACCTATTCTGAAAGTGAAGTTTGAAGTGTTCACCTACTTTTTTACATTATATATTTTTTCTTCCTCTTCTGATAGTTTTTCTTCATGTGTTTTGGAAATTTGTTGTTAGTTGGGTTTGTATTTGTAATTAACTTTTTGATGAATTAATATTATGAGATTATAAACGGTTCCTATTTATCTCTGCTAACATGTTTGTCTAAAATCCATTTTGTCTGATATTATTACAGTCACGCCAGATCTTTTGGTTATTTCCAATAAAGTTCTGTGACACTTCCATCTTTTTTCATTGTTTCAGTTAGAAATTTGCTGCCCTCCGAATTGGTATTTTTCTCTGCATATTTTTAAGTCATTGTCTCAAGAAGTCCATGTATAATATTTCTTGGTGTGGATATTTGGTTTTATACTACTGGGATTCAATCAGGATTTTTACGCCTTAGAGTTAAGCTTCTTTGTTCTTCTGGTGATTTTTTAGTCGTAATTGGTAGGAATGCTTTTTCAATTCTACCCTTTCTTTCCTCATTTCCTTGACTGTCATTTTGTAAATGTTAATTCTTTGTTTATTATCTCAAAGTCCCTAAAACTCTATTGACTTTTTTTTCTGTGTTTTCTTTTCTTTCTTTCTTTCTTTTTTTTTTTTTTTTTTTTTCCCTGTATACTGGGTAAATTCTCTTGCCTATTTAAATTTCATTGATGCTACCCTCCATCTTTTACATCATATATTGTCATCATTTAGTGCTACTGCTTCAGTTTTTTAATTCTCTCAGTTCTATAAGTTCCATTTAATTCATTTTCCTAATTTATATTTCTTGTCCGTGTTGTTTTAAATTTTTTTTTCAGGAGAGCTGGTAAATGCTTGATTATTTTTTTATGTTGGATGTTTTAAAAATCCTCATCCAATAAGTCTGACATCTGATTCCATTTTTATTGATGTCTTTTGTTTGTTTTACTTCATCTAAGTTGTGATTCTTAATCACTTATTAATCCTTTGTTACTAAGTTTTAATCGTATAATGATTATTTTAGATCTAATATTATGTATCAGAGGAGTCTCTTTAAACTATTTCTTTTAAAGATTCCTGTTGTGGTGGACCATTCAAGATTCATTTTCTGGGTGGGTTCTATTGACACCACTCTGCTTAACATGGAACACTAATGTACAGAATTTCATTGCAGATGGTGGGGTGGAAGTTTAGCTATCTGGTCATCCATGCCCGCACTTTTAAAGTAGGTCACCTACTTACAATGCCTCATTGACTCTAAATTGAGATGTAAACTCAGCTTCATTGTGGTTGTTGCTTTTAGTAGAGAGCACCTAGGAACAAGAAGAAGGCTAACTTACTTCCTTTTGCTGTTTCAAAATTGGGTTGAAGTTCAGCTTTCTGCAGTTCCCTTCTAGGAATGTGGAGAAGAGGCAGGGAAATAGAATGCCAGTTAGTTTTTTTTCTCATCGTCTCATTTTGCTTCATTGATGCCAATGAAGGCAGACTCAGCCCTCTACTGGGTCTCAGCTACAGGAGAACAGAGTAAGGATCCCGAATATTAATAAACCCTGTTTTGCACCACTGTGTCCCATCTCTGCTACAAAATTAGAGTGTGGAGATCGAGTCCTTTACTATGTCATACTAACACCTTGGTTGGAGGCAAAGTGAAATGATGAGTTGGTTCACTACACAGGACTTTGTTCAGATTCATTAATGTCAGGTGCAGGTGTATGCACAGCTCATAGCCTTACTCTGTCATGCCACCTTTGTAAGATAATTGGAACACTGCCTGCTTCCATTAAGCAAGAGAAGAATGAGCAGTCCCCATCCTGTCCTGCTGCCATCATGTTGGCAGCAGATGCAGAGTACCAGTGCCTAATTCTTCTGTGTGTCACAGAAAGACTAATTTACTACTTTGCCTATTGAACCACAACACAGGGAAAATGAAGTATAGTCACTTGTACTGTGAATCAGAATGGTGGGATAGAAGATAAGTATTGACTCCACTAAAATTGTGATATATTGGAATTGTCATGTGAGGGAATTGTCATGTTTCTATTGATATTGTTTGGAATTGGGGGAGTACTGTGTATTCTGTTTGTCCACCCTTTTCTTGATTCTTTGATTAGGATCAGTAGGCTTTCTTCTGGTTGTTTCTGTTTGCACGTGTTGGTAGGTTGAAGACTTTTGCAGTGTCTTGTCCAAGATGCAAAAAGAAAACCCAGAACTCATCATCCTATCATTTCTTATTCCCTGAGGTCTCTCAAAAGGCCACCTTCTTTCTACTTTTCAAAGTATTTCCAGGATTGCTTACTGTGCTATATCCATAAGAGGGAGGACCTGGAAGGAATGGAGCTACTCTGTCTTTGCTGAAACTGAAACAATATGCTGTCCATTCTGATGCTCCCTATGTTTCTTCCCTCCATCAGTGTTGGTTCTGAAGCAAGAAAGGGTGGCTGCTACTAGTGAAAGTAGAAATAATATGAGGGAGAACAGACAGCCCAGCCTTCTTTCTCTGGATTGGCTCCAAGGGTGAAATCTAATTGCAACACATAGTTAAAGTTTTGTGAATTACATGGCAGTGGACAGTTTTGTTAGTGTATTGAACAATTGTGATCTACATGTGACATGAAATGGTCTATTAGTGAAATTGGTAAAGATGTAATGAGATCTGCTAGAATATTTCCTGAGGCAAGGAAAGAATATCCCCACTGAGTACAATTTGAAGTGACAGAAAAGTAAAAGGAGATGCTTTATAACTGGACAATGAATTTATCTTATTCAACACACTAATTAAAAATTGATAAAACGTTCAACTGGATATGGAAAGAGAACCTGTTAGAAGCAGCCGTGTAACATATCTTTGTAAGAAAAAAAGTAGGATAAATTATGAAATTAAATATAATTACCTATTTCTAGGATCCTAAATACTCTATTCATACAAAATAAAAAGAGCACATTTACACCCTTAAGTTGAATAGAATAAAAGAAAGTAGCTAGGCAAAGTGGTGCTTGCCTGTGATTTGAGCTACTTGGGAGGTTGAGGCAGGACACTGCAAGTCCAAGACTACCTTTGCAACTTACTGAAAGCTTATCTCAAAATAAAATAAGTAAAAAGAGCTGGGGATGTATTTAGTGGTAAATCACCCCTGGAATCAGTCCCCAGTACTGCAAAAGAAACTAATTAATTAATTTATTATTAAGATATTAAAAGGTGAGCTCAATGTAATGAATAATTTTCTTCATTTTGTGACAATTAACCAAGATATCCAAGTTTTGTTTTAGTTGGAGTTCTTAAACTATGTCATTCAAGAGACATCTAAGGGACTTCGAAAACTGAGTAACCAAAACAGTTGTTTCAATTGTATTTTTCCCTGTAGAGTTTATCTTAATTTTAATTTTTAGATTTATACATTTTACTGTGGTCTGAATAGGGAATGCTCACTTAATCTTTTGCTCTAAAATTAGATATGTAGACTGTCCATTGAGAACGTCCTCAAGTTTTGCAAAAGTGTTCCATAAAATCTACTTTTTGAGCTCCTTGTAGAGCCTTCATTTTCAACTGCAACCCTGAGACTTCCAATGTCCCAAGGGAGGTCTTTATTTTGATAATAAATTATTTATTGTTTAACTATATATGTGTACATATATATATTATATGATATATTTGGCAGGTTAATGATTAGATACATTTTTCTTTGTTCAAACATAGAAAGAAATCTGAGAAAAAACTGTAAAAAAAAGTCAACAAATAAGTATTAAAATTATTTTCTTAAGAGAAAACATAATAAAATATGATTCATATTTTATGTATAGAATTGTATATATGATATATTGAATATGCATATATCTAAATTGACATATGTATATACATACAGTATAATAAATTAGCTATAGTCCCTCCCAAAAATGCACTTTATTTTTAATACTTAAAAAGTGGAAAACAGGAATGTTTACTCAATTTTTTTGAGACTTGAGGTTTATTTGCTTTCTAATACAAAATAACAAACATTAACCATTTGTTCTCAATATTCACAAGGTTTTCACAATTTTTTTTGCTTTTACAATATTGTTCTGAAACTACATTTCAAAGAAGTAGGAAAAAGAGGCATTCATGTTTTAAAGTGATTCTCTTAACTTATGCAATCATATTTAAGATTTTTCCCTTCTTGCAAATAAAGAAATAAATATACCCTTGAGCTAAAGTTGGAGTTTGCTGGTTTTCAAAAACTTAATTGAAAAAAAAAACTTATAAACATTAAATTATGAATCATCATTTAAATGAATCATCATTTAAAATGAAGACTGTTGGTAAAATGCTATTTGTTTTGCGTATGTGTGCAGTTCAGATGACACATGAGCACACCAATATAGTCATTGCCACTATCTCTTTGAAGATATCATTTATATTGAAATATTACAAATCATCTTACAAAGTAAAAGAAAACCATTATTCATTATATAAATTCTAATATTTATTAAACAATAATAGAAAAAATCATGCTTTTATTTCTATAATGTACAAGATGATCCGTGCGGCACTTTAATGGAGAGCTATTGTTGAATGGAGTCAGTTCTTAGCCTGGTTATGTGAATAGTTGAGATACAGTCTAGATCCAGCAATATGACCTTTCCTGCAAACCACTCCTTCCAAATATTGCTCAATATGCTCTGTCAAATTACATGAGTGATCAGAGTTTTAGCAACCCCTGCCTGTTGGTGTAGTATACCTGCTAATGTCTTCACTGTCACCAGACACCATTATAAATGAAAAACAGGATAAAATATGACAATGTGTGCACTGGTCATTTTCAGTAACCAGAAAAGCATTTTCCAGATTTGCTTCTGTAGGCATCACCTTACTTCTACTCTTATTCCTAAGGGTAAAGTCTGTCAGAAGTTCAAGTTTCCCACAAGTGTGGGGAACACTCAGAAAAAGTTAAATGGATTTTTCTACCATAAGATTTGTATTATTTAATGTACTGAAGTAATTCCCAGGTCAACAAAAGTGACCTGGGAACAAAAATATTTCTACATAAAATAAATTGTGGAGTTCATTTTAGGAAACAAGTAGTGTCTTTCTGGAACTTGCTATTCTATTTTTCCAGAGTACATTTTTTTTTTCACTTCTAAAATCAGGATGGAACTGGAGAGTGACTCTTGCAATAATCTCAGGGGATAAACCAGAGATCACAGAAAGTATAAGGGAGTTCTGCCAAGGGAGGACACTGGGGCTTTTCCTCCGATGTGTTTGGGGGACAGTCTCACATCTCCCAGGTTTGGAAAAGCAGAAATTTAAATGTGTCCTTGTGTCTGTTAACTATTTGCATGTGTTTTCTTAATTGCTCATTCATAATCATTCCTCCTATTTTCTTAGGAATATTTTTTCTGATTATTAGCTCTATAGATATTAAATTTGTTCACACTTTGTCTCTTATACTTACTATTTGTATCTTCCTAAGTATCTCTCTTAATTGTTCTTATTTTCCACAACACAGACATTTATAAGTCTCGTGTATTCAGATCTTCTTTTCTACAAGTTTCCTTCTTTTATGTTCAAACTGAAGCTAGTCTCTTCCCAAGGCTACACAGTCATTTGCTATATATAATGCTATCTTCCTGTTTTGTCATGCATTTATGTATTAGATGGAAATAAGCTGCATTATTTATTTTATTTGGTTTTCCTTTATTGCTGTGTATTATCTATTAGTTAAATCTTACAATGGCAAAGAAAATGACAAGTTCAATGTTTGCTACTGTGGTTTTGTATTTTCATTGTACATCTTATTATACATGTATTTCAGTGATGTACTACTTCATGGTGTGAACAATAGAATTGTCATTGAGCTGCCTCTCCAGCCCTTTTTACTTTTTATTTTGAAATAGAGTTTCACTAAGTTACCCAGATTGCTCTCCATGCCCAGGAGAGGATTATTTTCCTCTGTTCTGGGGACTAAATCCAGAGTCTCATCTATGCTGGACAAGTACTATTAACACTGAGCTACACCTATGGTTCCAATGTTATTAATTATATAAATTCATGGTAGTTATATCTTTAATCATATTAAAATGATAATTTACACATCTTTCAAAGCTTTCTTTCTTGAAAGCAACTTGGTTTCATACACTTACAAAACATTCAGTAGAACATAAATCTAGAAGATTCAATGAGTTTAACTTTTGTTTTGAAGTGTCAAATGTCTCTTAAAGGACACATAGGGGAGACTGTAATTTTTATTTGCATTACAGGGCCATTCCACTGTTTAGTCTTGTTTATGTTTTTCTAACATATATATCACATAGATTCCCACTTAAGTGTCAAACTTACAAAATTCTTGTCAAATGCTCAGACTAATTAATTCATTACTATTTAAAGTCTAAGTGGTTAATTTCTGAAATTCCTATTGTTTTGAAGATTTAAAAAAAAAATCTAAATACAAATGCATAAATGTGAGGTAACTAAATCCTCACACTTCAGTTACAGATTCCTAATATTCACCTTTATTCCTAATGTTCAGCTTTATGGAGGATTTTAGACATAAGGCCCTTCATACTCACTTAAAGACTATGAGGTCTTAAAAAATATCATCTTACATATCTGCAGAAAACTTCATTATATTTAATAACTTTAATAACTTTAATACCTTCATTATATTTTGGTCAGGTCTGGGCCTATTATTTAACTGAACTAGTGTTCAAAGGCAGTTTTTCTGCCACAACTGTGTTACCTCTTATTCTTGTTTGTTCCTGGGTCACTTCCTGGGAGACATCTTTCCACTATTCAGAGAGGAAATTGGGACTCATTTTCATAATGAAATAAATAAAGCTTAATTACAAGTTGCAGTAGCTTTAGTAAAATCACAGGATCTAATCAGGCAAGGAGCAGGTATTTATGGAACAACTTTTATGAACTAAGAGTGGAGTTTGACTTCCATGAAAGTACAAAGTACCTGCTTCGAGAAAAATGACTATAACATGTAATAAATAATAATAATAAATAATGACTATTAAATTGAGAAGTGTTATCAGTAAGTGTAATAGAAGTCAAATGATCAAGAGAATATTTTGTTCAAAGTGATGATCAAACCTTCCCAAGAGGGAAAATTTTGAGCTGGACCTTGATCCAATTAGTTCAAAGGAAAATGTAGATTCTTGAGAAATTATCTGCAATTTTACAGCATATCAAAAATCCCTTTTAGAGATTCTGTCTATGCAGAGAGAGTCATGAAATTCACATGATGAGACTAGAATCTTCCCAGTAAATTATAGACCTTTCTTATTTTTTTCTTCAACAATAAAAAAGATAGGTTACATTTTGACCTAAGTGTATCCTATCATTTATGTGAACAAAAATGCATCACTAGAAAGGCAGTTACATTTGTACAAAGATGCAGTAAATTATATCCTCATGAAGATATTAAAAATAAAGAATAGTTTTATGAAACAAGAAAATCAGGGGATAAAAACCCAACAACTAATATTACCCTTTATGACTAAAATAGCTCAAATTAAAAAAAAAAATCTAAATATTCACAGTTCTGGAAAATAGAATTGATAAAACTGTTTGTATAATTTCTAACTATCTGGAAGAGGCAACTGGACTACTATTCATACACTGGGTCATCATTGATCAGAACAACTAGAAGGACTGACACATTTTTTATCATGCCTTATAGATTCAGCATGTCTTCATTATCCATTAATTGTTAGCTCAGAAAAAGTTGAAAAGGCAGAAAGCTGCTTATAGACACAACTTTAGATGATTCAGAATGGAAAGAAAAATTAGAGAGAGGTACCTGGATACTCATGAAAGTTGAACAGTAAATCAAATAAGACCGGGAACAGAACTCCTTAGATCTTGAATTGAGTGAAGTGACTGAGGGGACTGAGCAAGTAGTACTAACAATCCTCTTAAAAACAAAAAAAGGGCTAGACACAAAGAAGAGGTTAAGCAAGCTATGCTTGCATTGTTATTTGTACCAGTTATGAGCTGAATTCAGTCCTTCTATTGTTCATATGTAAAATCCTACTCACCAGTATATCAGAATGTGACTATAGTTGGATATTGGGGTTTTACAGATGTTGTTATATTAAAATGAGATTATAGCCATGGGCCCTCATACAATACAACTAGTGTTCTTATAAGAAGAGAATATTACAACACAAATATACCCAGAGGGAAGACCATGGGAAGACACAGCAAAAAGATGGCCACTTCTAAGCAGCAAAGCAAGGTCTCAGAAGAAACCAACCCTACTGGTACCTTGGTCTGCCCTTCAAAACTGTGACAAAATACATTTATGTTGTGTAGGCCACTCAATTAGTGCTATTTGCTATGGAGACCTTAACAGACTAATAGAATAACCCTTCTGAAAGTTTGAATTTGGGGATCTTCAAGAGTTAGAACACTGTCTAGTATTTAGAATCAGATGTTGGCTATAGATAAAGCAAAAACTTTTCTTAAAATAATGTTTTCTAGAGTGTAAGCCACTGGATAACAAAATGGATTATCTGTAAATATTCTCTAAAAAGTACATAATTTTTTTTAACACTCAGTCATTAAGACCCAACATACCTATTTGTGTGTGTGTGTGTCTATGTGTGTGTAAATTATAATAGCCTTATCTTAGGGATTTCATTCCCCATCATTTTTCACTCACTGTCTATGTAGAGTTATGGAAATAATATTCTAGTAGTTTGTGAGCATTTGAGATATGTTGCTTGAAGGATGGAAATAGAAATATAGAGAAAAATTCAGATAACATTTCTCTCATAGGAGTTTCTGTTTGGGCTGAAAATGAACAGATATAGAACTGCATCATTTCTAAAGAGATGAAACAGTCATGACCTAAGAAGTTGATATGGCTCCCTAATATAAAGGTTATATTTCATATTATTTTCTGAATTAAAAATAAACAAGTAAACAAACACTACAGATTTCAAACATAAATTGTTATTAGGCTAAAAGAAAATATGACCAATAAAAATAGCAATATTGTAATGGCTACAAAACTTTCTATAAATGATCCAAATGAATTTCTGAAGTTGAGGCTAGTTATCCATCCACTTCTCACCTGTTGCTTGTTCTGTACAGTGAATCCCCATAGATATTCAAAAGAGCCTTTTCCTCCTTGCCTTCACCCACAAGATGCTTGTAAAATGACTGCCAATGTACAGAGGCATACTAACCTTGGACAGAACATTGGCACTACCTAAATCCATTACTGGATTCTTTATTTTTCAACTAATTATTATGGCATATTTTGGCTTTCCTTCAAAGTTCAGTTACAGGTTCTGACTGACACAAGCAGATGTTTGCATATGTGGACTTAATTTCTTCAGGCACAAAAAATACCCTAAAACATTCACTGCTGATGCACTTTCCTTATGCCCTTGTCTCAGTGGACATCATTGCCGGAAAGAATCTCCTATGAATAGTAGGTGGAAAATACACAGAAATTATTCCATCTCCACAGAAGGTGGAGAGACCCTAAGAACCACCATGTTCACAAACTTTGAATCATTGAGTCCCAGTATTTTGTCTAGATTTATAGAGATTGACATGGGTTTCTGAGTCACCACTTTGGAATTTTATGTGAACTCTTTATTTGCAGATCCATGAGGTATACTGTGTCAGTTATGTTGTGATTATCCACCTTGTAGTTTTCTAGAAAGCTATCTTCTAGGTGATGTCTATAGAGCATTTAAAAATATATTGTATATTGTGCACAACCATAGAAATGAAAAGATGTACCCCATGTGTGTACAATTAATCAAAATGCAGTCTGTAAAAATAAAAAAAATTAAAGAAACAAAATATATATATTGTATAATAGCTAATATTGTTACCTCTTTAAAATCACAAAGATTCATGAGATCATCATGCAAAAGTAAGGCACCATGATAACCAAATGCTAAAAATAAAAAAGACGACTGGGCATATCAGCATAGTCACCAAGTATACTATGATGTCACTTGAAGTAAATAATAGGGAACGTTGAGTGATTGTACTATTTGCTAATTTCTTTCTATAATTTAATTCATATATTCTTAAAATGTTCCCATAATGCTGATACTGTAACTGTCATTTTATGAGACAAGAAACAGGTCTTTAGGATGTCAAATTTCTTGCCCAAAAGTACTTATTCAAGCAGTTAAATCAGAATAAATTCCAAGTCTGTCAGACTACAAAGAAATTTTTCTTTTTTTTTTATTTTGTAAAAGGAAAGAGAAGAGGTTAGTGCTTTGGAGTTTAGACACTATGAGAAGACAGAGCTCCAGCATTCTTGAAAATGAGAAATATCCTGACTCTGATTTGCCTGGAAGACGCAAATTTGGTTAGCTAGGTGTTAATCGGCTTTTAAATATTTTTAAATGTAAGAGATGTGTGTGCATTCAACCTTTATTAATGTGAACCATCATAACACTTGCTGCAGTTTTAAATCCTATAAGTACCTATGAAAACTTCTACCCACTGTGTATGCTGTCACAAAAATCACCATGTGGTGTACCTATAGGTATTTCACAGCTTATTAAACTATAATCGTGGAACTGTAATTACAGCAGATGCACTACAATATCCTGATTTTGGAAAACAATTTCCCTTAAATCAGAAAAGAAGAGCAAACTTTACGTATTTTCTCAGCAATGACATGTTGCTATTAAAATAAAATCCTGCTAGAGGTGCAAAGCTCATTTTTCCAACAAATGTGACAAATGATTATATTATCCATCACTTAAAATAAACACATTCATATTATAATCACTGCTAAGAAAAGAGTCAGAACCAGAAACACAGCATGCTAAAAACATCCTATTTTGGTAGATATTCTTACTTGTGTATTATTTTATAGGTTATGACAATTAATTCAGGATAACAAGGCAATTGTATAAATACCATGTCCCGACATTCCCAAGTAATTTTTTTTTTTTCTGGTGGCAACAACCTGCAGCCTTTTTTTATGACACATATTGTGAGAGTAAACAGGTCATCTGTCTTGGTAAAACGCAGCAATGTCATCTTGTCTACCAACCAAAAGTATCTGTCAGATTGCTTTCATCTTCCCAAAGAGCAAAGAATATAATGACACAGAACTCAATTTCATAAGAATCTACTGAACAGTTATTTGTCTAATTACCCAAAATAGTCAACTCATCTTCAACAACCACATTGAATCTTTTTCAGTGTGGGGAAGGCTGATGGATATGATAATTATTATTTTGGGTTTCCATTAACATGGGGCTACTGCCTTTGTTGAGGTCAGCATGTCTCCTCAGATAGATGATTAAAGAAATCATTTTATATTTTGATGAGGCTTTCTCTTCCTTTCTAGGTTTTATTTCAAAACAGTAGATAATAAAATTATTTCTTCTGACACTTGGAAATATTTAAATATTTAAAAAATTAAATATTATCATTTTTATGTTACAAGAAACATACCTAATTACTTTAACCATTCGTTATAAGAATCAAAAAAAAAACCATCTTAAGGAACATAAAGTTCAGATAGCAAAGTTGAAATTGTGGTAAGGTTGAAATTTGTAATAAACCAGAAGAGATGGTGGTGCAAAGATTAGGTTTAGCCTGAAGTACAGCAATTTGGCAAAAATAAACCCCAATTAAAAATTTAAAAAGGCACATTTTCAGATTTACCAATATTGAGTTGTGTTTTCTTATATAAATCATTTTTGGGGGGATTCAATTTTCACTTCTTTAAATTAGAAATAATAACTAGCAAATAAAATTTATATATAGTTTGAAGTCATCTAAATATAGTTCGAATTAAGAAGGTATATATGAATCAAGAGGTTCAAGAAAAAAATAAGTGAAGTTGAATAACAAGATTTACAGGAAGTTGAAATAAATTCATCAAACATAATAAGCTTGCAGGCTGATGGACTAAAATAGAGCCATGATCTGGAGACATATGCATGAACCACACCATATACTGAAATGGAGGTGTCTGGTTTGTCACATTCAATTTTAATTTTATGATAACAGAATCCTTTTCAAAACTGTCTTCTCTGAAGTTTGTGGAAATTAAAAATATCTTTATTATTGACCACTTCCTTTCAACTCAATGGATTCTTCCTTTCTCCATCCACCTAATTTATTATCTTCCTTTCAGGTTGTTTATAGTCAATCAGTTGAACAATATTACCTTTTGTTAGTGTCCCTACCTCTTATTGTTGACCTCCTGCCCTCTCCTGTTAAATTATGCTTTTAAAAACATTGTAAGCAGCGTACCAACTCACTAAACATTGCTCAGTTGTCCCCTTTGCTAATGAAAGACAGTATTCCAGGGCAGAGCTTGACTTTCAGCAGTAGGAAAACAAATCTTGTCCATTTGCTGGCTATTGACCTTGCACAAAGGACTGAATTTGCCTTCACTTAGTAATATTACCTTTGGTTGGAGCTGAATGAGGATTAAAGAATCACATTTTAACTCCTTGTAAACTAGTATCATTTTCATTCCTTCCTATGATCTACTAATTTAAATTATACACCTATGTTCTGTTTCCAAACTTTATTTACAAGTTCTTTGTCTATTACTATCATTTTATAGTTATCTTACACTATAATTTCCTTATCCATATTTTACTGATACTGACTCCTATGTCGAAACTGCTCAACATTTTAAATTTGATGAAAGATTATTTTTAGTACATTTTCCTGTATATTTTAATGACTTTCTACTTCTGTGTTGTCTATTCTGTACATTAGCTTATTCAGCCTGCTTTGCCCTCCTTTTCACTGGTACATCTTCTGTCACAATTGATAAAATTATGGTCACTTACTTATTAACCCCAGTAGACAGGAGAGGCAGTAAAATTGTTTTAACCAACTAAATATTCCAATCACAGTCATTGTTCTTCCTGAAGTGTCTAGTAATTTGTGAAAATATATTTTCTTCAAATTAGTAAATTATTTAATATTGGTTTACATGCCCATCTTTGTAATTATATGTTTATCAATTCAACAGATATTTATAAAGCATCCAACATATATGCTAAGAACTGCTTGGGGCAGTAGAGATATAGGAATTTTTATTTATCAAGACCAATAGAAATGCCAGGAACAGTGTCATATGCCTATAATTGAAGAAAAGCAGGAGGATGAGCAGTAGAATAACAAATCTGAGAACAGACTCAGCAACTTAGCAAGACCCTATCTAAAAATAAAAAAAAATAAAATAAAATAAAACAACTAGAGATTAGATCAGTGGTAAAGTGCCCCTGGGTTCAATTTTAATACAAAAATAAATGCATAAATAAATGTTCCTACCCTTGTTGAGATAAAGCATAAACCAAATAAAGAAACCTGGCATGGCAGCACATGCCTGTAATCCCAGCTGCTTGGAAAGCTGAGATGGAGGATCCCAAGTTCAAAGTCAGCCTCAGCAAAAGAAGATGCTAAGTAATTTAGTGAGACCCCGACTCTAAATAAAATATAAAATAGGGTTGGGGATGTGGCTCAGGGATCAAGTGCCCGGAGTTAATCCTGGTAATAATAATAATAATAATAATAATAATAATAAAATAACAACAGCAACAATAATAATAAAAAGAAAATAAATTAAATGTACAATATACAATGATAAATGCTATGAAGAAGAGTGTAGATAGGGGAGAACTGAGATTCAAAATAGGACAGTCAGAAAGGAACTAATTGAGAAAGTGATATTAGGACACAACTTTCAAGCAAATGAATTGGTGTGTTCTACTGGTGCTGGAAAATAAGTCTTTTTATGCAAGGAATAACTAAGACCCTTATATGGGAATGGTTCAGTCCTGTTTAGTGTGGCTTGAGAAAAACAAACAAAAGAGAGAGGGGAAAGCGGTAACCTTAAAGAGGTAACACAGATAGAACATTTTATTTCTTTGATTTCTGAATCTTACAGGTACTATGGTTTGGATCTCAAATGTACCCCAAAGTTTGATGTATTGAAGACCTGGTCCCCAAGCCAGCAAAGTTTGGGGAAGTGATTGAATTACAAGGGCACTGATGTGGTTTAATTCAGGGCAGATTAATAATTTGAAGATATTAGTGGAACATAATAAAAACTTAGGATACGGCACCTAGTTAGACGATATCATGAGGAGTTGAAATAAGATTTTTTAAATTGTCATTAAGTACCTCAATAAGATTACTGAGTGTGCGTCTTGTGAGAATATTTCTTGTCCCTAGCTCTGCCCTCTCTCTCTCTCTCTCTCTCTCTCTCTCTCTCTCTCTCTCTCTCTCTCTCTCTCTCTCTCCCTCTCTTCTTCCCAGCTGCCATGAGGTGAACTGCTTTCCTCTGTCATATCCTTTTGCATGATGTCTGTCTCACTTCAGTCCTCCAATAAGGGAATGGGTTAACCATGTTCTGAAACCTTAGAAACAGTGATCCCAAATAAATCTTTCCTCCTTCACTTTATGTCAGGTGTTTTAGGTCACAGTGACAAAAAGATGGCTAACACATTAGACCTTGTGAAATTTTTAACTTACATTTCGTGTGACATGGGAAGAATTTAGAGAGATTTTTGTAGATGAGGCCACTGATTTGACTTTATATTTTCAAATGACTTTCTGAAAGCAGTGTTGAGAATGTCCTGACTGGGAGATGGGTAAAAGCAAGAAGACAGGTACGATAACCCAGGAGAGGGATACAGGAAACTTGGAAAAATGGAGGCATGCCTAAATATTGGATAGAATATTAAGGTAGAAGCTGGAGGGTTTTCTAAATGATTGCATTATAAATGTGAAAAAAAAGAGATGCCCAGAATGAGTATAGAATTTTGTTTAAGAAATTGGAAGAATGGAATTAGCCCTGAGTGAATCAGGTATTCACAGGGGAAGACAAAGCAGTTATGCTTTAGGAATTCCATTTAAATGTCTGTTAGTCAAAGAAGATTCCAGAATTCATGAGGATTGCTATAGTTTGGATCTAGAATGTCCCCCAAAGATCTGTGTGTTAAAGATTTAAATAATGGTCTGAATAATGGTCCTCCAATGCTGTCCTTCAAGAACTTGTGAAAATTAAGTTAAAGACCTGAAGGTGGGGGAGTTATCCTGGATTATCTGGAGACATCCAATGTAATTACAAGGATCCTCATAAAAGGGAGGTAAGAGGACACAAACCCAAAGAAATACAATTTTCTCATCCTAGACAAAGGGGCCAAAAATATGCAATGGAGACAAGATAGCCTCTTCAACAAATGGTGCTGGGAAAACTGGAAATCCATATGCAACAGAATGAAATTAAACCTCTATCTCTCACCCTGCACAAAACTCAACTCAAAATGGATCAAGGACCTTGGAATCAGACCAGAGACCCTTCATCTTATAGAAGAAAAAGTAGGTCCAAATCTTCAACATGTTGGCTTAGGATCAGACTTCCTTAACAGGACTCCCGTAGCACAAGAAGTAAAAGCAAGAATCAACAACTGGGATAGATTCAAAATAAAAAGCTTTCTCTCAGCAAAGAAACTATCAGTAATGTGAAGAGAGTGCCTACAGAGTGGGAGAATATCTTTGCCACTCATATTTCAGATAGAGCACTAATTTCCAGAATATATAAAGAACTCAAAAAACTCTACACCAAGATTACATATAATCCAGTCAACAAATGGAATAAGAAAATGAACAGACACTTCACAGAAGAAAATGTAGAAGCAATCAACAAATATATGAAAAAATGTTCAACATCTTTAGTAATAAGAGAAATGCAAATCAAAACTACCCTAACATTCCACCTCACCCCAATTAGAATGGTGATTATCAAGAACACAAGCAATAATAGGTGTTGGCGAGGATGTGGGGAAAAAGGTACACTCATACATTGCTGGTGGGGTTGCAAACTAGTGCAGCCACTCTGGAAAGCAGTATGGAGATTCCTCAGAAAGCTTGGAATGGAACCACCATTTGACCCAGCTATCCCACTCCTTGGCCTATACCCAAAGGACTTAAAAGCAGCATACTACAGAGATACAGCCACATCAATGTTCATAGCTGCTCAATTCACAATAGCTAGATTGTGGAACCAACCTAGAAGTCCCTCAATTGAGGAATGGATGAAGAAGCTGTGGTATATATATACAATGGAATATTACTCAGCCAAAAGAATGATAAAATTATGGCATTTGCAGGCAAATGTATGAAATTGGAGAATATCATGCTAAGTGAGATAAGCCAATCTCAACAAACCAAAGGATGATTGGTCTCGCTGATAAGCAGATGATGACACATAATGGGGGGTGGGAGGGGTTAGTGTTAGGGTTAGGGTTAGGGTTACGGAGGGGGCAAGGATAGAGGAAGGAAGGACTGTATAGAGAGAAAAGAAGGGTGGGAGGGGTGGGGGGAAGGGAAAAAATAACAGAATGAATCAAACAACATTGCTCTATGTAAATGTATGATTACACAAATGGTATGCCTTTACTCCATGTACAAACAGAGAAACAACATGTATCCCATTTGTTTACAATAAAAAAAAAAGTTAAAAAAAAAAGGGAGGTAAAAGGCTCTGAGTCAGGAATAGGATGTATAACAACAAAACCAGAGTTCAGAGAAATTCTAGGAACAGTCCATAAGCCAAATGCAGACTGCCTTTTCAAGCTAGAAAAGACAAGTAATGTATTCTGACCTGAGCCTCCACAAGGATGGAAACTTATACCTTGATTTTAGATAATACTTCCATAACTGTAAGGCTATAAATTTATGTTGTTTTAAGCCACTTAATTTGCAGTAATTTATTATAGCAGCAATCAGAAGAGATACAAGGGACATAATAACAAATCATTATGCTGATGGGAAAATTCAGAAGAGGGAAAATTTGAGGTTACTGGCAAGACAGTGGCATACTGGTATAATATGCTGTGAGAAAGAAAGAGGGAATGGGGCTTATGCACAAGTAGAGGTATTGGCTTTTTCTACAAATGTTAAGTTTATTCATAATAACTATAGAGAAGGCAGAGTGTTGGGCATCATATTTTGCCAAGTGGATGGAAAAAAAAAAAAAACTTGGTGATGTTCTTTTCAAATTGCTCACTTTTTGAATAAAACAGGAAGCCATCATGAGCTGCTTTAGACATGTGCACAAAGTTTCTAGATGTTTCCATTTAACCAGTGTTGAAACTTAGCCAGTCAAGTATGATAAGGTTTGAAAGCAGAAAGCAGTTTGAGCTTGTATATGTGAGCAGTGAAGACAAGACAATATTGAGAAAAAATGGGAATGTGTTAAAAATCTGTGGATTGCAAAGGTTATTTAGAGTCTGCAGCAGAGGCTCTTCAATGAAGAGTGAAGAAATTTGCGTTTGTACTTTCTTTCCATTAGAAAGAAAGGAATTATGATATTTAGAATTGATGAATATCAGGATCTCTCATAACACTTAAGCCTAAATTGTTTTGCATTGCATTGTTATGCATTGAAATTTACACTTGTAAAAGATTGCAAACACACAAAGGAATAATGACTAGCCTGCATCCCGCCCAGTGCATTAAGTAACTTACACTTCTGTCCCCTGGTTTACTTATCTATTTATTTTCATCACACACTAATTGTTCAGATTCTAGATAGATATGGCCTCTGTCTACCTATTTTGGGAGAGGGGCACAGAAGGAAAGATAAGAGTTTAACTGGAAAGAATATACTATGGAATTAGTAATGTGCTAAGTGAGAAAATGCCACCCCACTATCAGGACCCAGTAAATGAGCATAAAACAGGCCAAAAGTAATTCTCAGAAAGGAGAAACAAAGAATGAATTTGATGCACTTGAAGCTGAGCTTGTAAGGCGAGAAATTTTTAAATATTATTATCGCCAAGATAGAGTCCAACAATAGGTTGAATGGTAATTGCCACTCTTTGAGTATTTACACTTCTTTTTTACTTTTTAGCTTTAAAATAAGGCATGTATATATTCATATAACCCAAATATTCTGTAGTATATTTTTTAAGGCAATATAACCATTTTTTTTTTCTGTCAAATTTCATTTGGTAGGAGCTTGCAAGCCAATTTTCTTAGAAGCATCTGGAAACAAAGGGAATGGTTAATGAAAAATTTAAATGCTCACCCTTGATTCATAAAAGGTTTAAAGTGTTTCATATATCCGTACTCAAAAATTTATACAGGCAGGTGTGGTGGGACACACCTATCATCTCAGTAACTTAAGAGACTGACGCAGGAATAATTGCAAGTCCAAGGCTAGCCTTGGCTACTTAAGGACACCCTGTCTCAAAATAAAAAATAAAAGGACTGAGAGTGTTGCCCAGAGAAAGAGAACCCCTGCGTTCAATCCCTAGTACCATGAAGTATGGGGGGAATTACATAGATTGGGTATGTAAAATGCACTCATTTATCTCTGGTAACATTTGTAAAAACAGGCACTGATACGTGTAACCTAAAATATTTACCCTCTGGCATTGAGATTAAAGTGATTAATATTATTTATCATCCTGTCTCCACAAAGTAAACAGCTGCTAAGACATGAGGAATCGAGGGTGTCTCAGATGTTAATACATTCCTCATATCTATTTTAAAAAATGTATTGTTAACCATGGTAGAGTGTGAAGTCTAAGAGGTTACCTTCATCTTATAAACTGGTCATCAAAGACTATATATTTTGTTTTTTTATTATGTTTCTGTATTTTCACAGTCTGAAGGAAATTGGAATTCTGGCTTAATTGAAGCGCAGTACTAAGGAAAAGAGAATGTTTTGCTAGGGAGTTCAGAATAATTTAATTCTCCCTGAGAGGAATAGTATTAATATTTTACCATAGCCCAACCTCATTTAAGGGGAAAATTCTCATTCCTTAAAAATCCTCAAAAGGCACAGGTCACATGCTTGTGATTCTGCTGCAAGGGTAATCCAGCTCTCTATCCTTCTTTACCTCTCTTGTCCAAATGGCTACAGCAAAAATATTACTTTTGCAACATTATACCCATCTTTCTTAAACCTGCCCTTTTGCTCTGGGCATGCACATTTGATTCCCCAGGATGGCCTTAAATCCAATCACACATCTATCACAGGGAAAACAAATTAAATGGAGTACCTGAGCAGATAACGCAGGGATGCTCCTGACTCGGACGAGAAGGAGTAACGTTAATCCCATTACAAATGTTGTGCTGAATGTCACGTAAGGAAAACAGATGGCTCTTTCAACTCTATTTTTCATTTGTCATCCTCCACTGTGAGGACTCAGTCGTGACAGGTTTAATATCTCCCCCTAATATCTTCTTTGAATAGCAGTGGGAATTCTTGGAACTAGAGCCAGATGTGCAGTGGTTTGCAAGATCTAAATGCTGCAAATGAAAAAAATTCTCTGGAAAAACAGTTGGAGTTTTTTGTTTGTTTGTTTTTTGAGGCTTTCAATATTCCCACTGTGACTACCTTTCTCTTGGTATGTGGGGACCACATACTAAGCAGAAATGCATGAGGGGATAGTAATAGCAGCAGAGAGATGTCTAGGAATGTAATTTCATCCTAAACATAAAATATGGAGGTTTTCTATATAATTATTATTTCTGATGGAATGTAATTATTAATCCTGCAAGCCCTTCTGCCCCACATGCTCTTGCCTAATTATAGACGTTTGTAGACCAGATTTCTCTTTTTTAAGAACACTATGAGTATGTTGAGAAACAATTTTAATTTTTGTCAATCACAATCATATGTTATCTAGAGGGAAAAGTTCCTTAAGATCTTTCAAACAGAAGATGGATGTAACTTACTAAAAAATTAAAAGTAAAATTGAAAATTTCCTGCCTACAACATATTGTAGCAGTAAAAAAAGAATGTTAACTTTAATGAATGTTCCTTTTTTTTCCCTAATCATTCTTTATTCACTGTGTGGGGCTTTAGTGACCATTCTTTGAACATATAATTAAATAATTGATTTTGAACATTTGAATCATGGGAAAGCAATATGTTTGCTTGTAAAAAATATTATGCATTTATATCCATAATTCTTGTCTAATTGTATGAGGATGTAAAATACTGAAATCATAAAGAGCAGTGATTCATTTAATAACATGATCTGCAAATAACCTGAATATTCAGAAATTTTCTCTGAATACTTTAGATATATTTGTATACCCTCTCACCCCTTATGGCAAAATTGACAGGCTCTCACCAACTAGATTATAAATTCTTTGAAAATAATAACATGCCCATACAATTGTTCTAAGCATACACTAAATATTCAGTGTATTTTGTTTATCCTGACTATATGCACATTTGTGGTTGTGTGCAGAAAGAAATAGGTACAGAGACAGAAAATAGACTAAGTATAATTCTAAGTAATTAATAATAATTTTCCCCAGAATGTAAGAGTAGGTGGGGCAGGTATAAATGAACTGAACTGAGTTTTAGAGGTCAGGTGGCACATCCATGATTTGTGGATTTTGTGGTACATTTTATGAAAAAGAATCTCATATTCTTTTATTATACATTATTAAGCTCATTGCAAGAGGTTGGAGTAGTCAGGCTTAAATGAGGCAGAATGCAACTTTAATTTTACTGACTTTATGTCTTAATCAACTGAGTAACTCATAGACTGAGTGACTTAAACAACAATCATATCACTCAAGGTTCTGTAGACAGAAATCTGCAATCTGAATGCTGGTGGGGTTAGGTTCTTAGTGAAGGCCCTCTTCCTGATTTACAGGTGACCATCATCTGGCTGTATCCTCACATTTCAGAGGGAGTAAACTCTGATCTCTTTATAAGGGCACTAATCTCATTTCTGAAGGCTGTACTTCTATGACCTAACAACCATCCCCATAAGGCTCTCCCTCCAAATGCCATCACACTCTGGTTTCCGCTTAAACATAATAATTTGAGGAAGACAAGAACATTCAAAGATTCAGCTCTTAGTACTTGAGAATAAATTCCTCTTTCTAGCTTCTGCTTGGAGTCCATTTACTCTGTCACTCAAGACTGACTTGAGGGCACCATTATCCCTCTTCTTTTCCTTGTCATGTGAAGTGAATCGTAACAAATCTGTTAACCCCCATGGACCTTTGTTTAGCATGATCAAACAATGTGTTCACTTAATAAATGCCAGGAGTGTGGGAGAAAATGCATATAAGGTGCTGTGTACAATGCCTGAGAAATACATGCCCAACAAATAGTCTTTCCTACTAATTCATTTGTAAGGTCCATAAAAAATAACTTTAAAAAAAAAACCTTATAAACACATACCCAGAGAATTAATTTTTATATTGCTGGCACTTTCATCATCTTCACAGACAGCCTGGGGACAGATGACTGGAGATGCCCTCTGAGAAAGCACATATATCAGTGGGAGGCTGATGGAGTTGCCTTTCCTCTGGCCATAAGTCTTATTGCCATTCTGGATTTAAAAAGAAAATCTGACTTTGTATACTACCTCTCTAAATGCATAAAACCAGGAATGATTATAATTTTAGGGAGTTGCGATCTCTAACAAAATGAAGTCAAGTCATCCATTGCCTGATATTGAAATCATGATGAAAATTAGGAAGTTCGGCATCTCAAAATTAGATGTAACAGAGATCTTGGTAACATTTCTTCTGCACTCCCTCACTCTTGGTACAGAAGACTAAAGCCAAGAGCAGAGAATTTCAGAAACAAATTGCTTAAAGTCTTACAACTTAGAACCTGGGATGGATGTTCCTAGTCCCTCTTAGCATAAAGATCAGTTCCCTGTGATAATCCTTCCTGCACACCTTTAAGAAGTTTGAGCTACAGCCTACTTACCAGCAGGCCGGATGATAGCCTCCTGTTGGAGTTTCTGTTCATTGTGCAACTCCTCTGCTGCTTACATTTTCATATCCTGTGCTTATGCCTTTCCTTCTAAGTTGGAATAAAGATCTTTGGAAGGTGTGTGTTGGATAATAATAATGTCAGTGCCACTCTTTGGCAAAAAATACCTAAAATTAGCCACAATCTGTGTGATTATTACAAAATCAAGTCATACTGATATAATTTGGTTTAGAGACTATGCTCCAGCCCATATCTCATACTACAATGATTCAGGCAGTATTATAATGTTGACTGAATCCTTATTTTAAAGATAAGAAACTTGAGCAATAAAGATTTAAGAGACTTAGCCAGGATCATGTTGATTCAAACTTTATCCATTGATTTTTTTCAAATTGTTGCCTTTCCTCTCTTTAGTGAGCAATTCTAGGTACTAGTGGGGGATTATGAGATGCAATAACTGCTATGCATTTGTTAAATCATGTTAATTGAATATCAAAAGCTTTTAATGTCGGACACTGTTACAGATGTTGTCAGCAATGAACAAGACAAGGACTGACCACTGGTGGATCTCACATTGCAGAAACACTATGCCTCACTCAATGGGACTGAAAGAACCAGGAGAGAAGCTTATGGGTTGAAATTTAATGCAAAAGAGTAAAAAGAAAAGTACATAAATTGAAGTATATAAACATGCTTTATAAAGTAGTATGTAAAAAACTGAAAGAAAATAAGAGAATTGTTTCATTGAAGTAAAACATATCAGAATACATATTTGTATAATATATACAGTATAGATATACATTGGATGTAGATATGTTTGTGTACACATATTTGTGGACAGTGATGACAGAGGATGGGAGAGCAGTGACTGAGATTGGGGATCTCTGATCTCATGGCTGTGGCATGCCCAATACCTGGGGATGTTTCTGTGCAAGGGCACAGGATGCTTAGCTGCTGTGGCAATGCCCTGCATGAGGAGGCTCTGTGCAAGTGTCCTATCAACTCTGACCTTGATCTCAGGCACATAGCTCCTGGGAAGGAAGGAACTCATGCTAGACAACCACAATATTTCACCAGCTCTGCTTCTCCAGTTCCTGCCTGTCTTATGTGACTTTAAACAATGGACTTTCTTGAGAGCTACACAAAGCTCCTAACATTGCACTTTGCAACTGTGGGTTGCAACTATGGAAAAGCTACATAGGATGTCCTAGTTTCTGTAACTTTCCTAAATACAAAGAATAATGGTTGCATAGTCTTTAACCATTATGATTATGAGACATATATAAATAAAGATTGCCAGTGTAACTATTTAGATCTGCATCTCCATCAGGGAGCAGAACTCCACCTGATCCCAGTTTAATCTTAAAAATCTGTGTCCGTGAATCTTTAGTTTCCAATCCACCTTCACCCCTCGCCAGACCCAAGAGTTTGGTCGCGCTGGTGGTGGCACATATTGGCATCTATGCAATATTGTGTAGATTACATAAATACACATGCACACATATACACATATATATATCATATATATGGTTTACTTAAACATATACACTAGATGTACACATGTATTTACATTTACATCTATGTTAATTAATTCCCGGACATATATCTTTGGTTGGTTTACTTGACTTCAGTATCGTCATTAATAAAATGGGGGTTTTGAAAGCATTAAAATTATAGGGTGTTTGTTGTGAAACTTGAGTGAACCAAAATGAAGCACTAAGCTTACTATCTGGCTCAGAATCAGCTCACAAGTCTTTGTTGCCCTGATCATTATTGTTATTACAACATGACAGATCAGGTACACAATACTTTCCCTTTTAAGTAGATTACAAAGTCTAATATTTATAAGCATCTTTATTATTAATTAAACAATTTCATAAAAGAAATTTATAATAATAAATCCTTTGGAAAAAGGAAGAAAAACCAGTTATCCAAGGAAAGTCAATGCTTATTCCAATGCCAAAAGTAGACTTGAATTTCTCCATCTGTGTTAGTTACATGTGGCAAATACCTTAAACCAAAAATTGAAGGTGGAAGTATCTATTTTGGTTTGGAGTTTCAGAGGTCTCACTCCATGGTCATCTGGCTCTATTGCTTTGGACCTGAGGTGAGACACAACATCAGGTGGAAGAGGATGATAGATTAAGCTATTTATCTTATGGAAGCAGAAAGGTTAAGAAGGTTCCAGGGCAAGATAGAGAGTACTCAAGGACATACACTGAAGACTCGCTCCTTTCCATGAATAATCACTTCCTACAGTTTCTAATATCACTCAATAGTCCATTCAAATTACTAAACCATCAAATGAATTAACCCACTGAGGAGGTTAGAGTCCTTGTGATCCAATCATTTCCTGAAAGTTCCACCTCTGTACATTGCTGCACTAGGGACCAGGCCTTCAGCAGAGGAGGCTTTGGGGGACACTTCATGTCTAGACTGCAACACCATTCCTTTCCAGAGGGTGTAACTCTAAGACCTTCTGCAGAGGTCTTCTATGCAGAACATTCATCCACTTAGAATTAACATCTATGAATAAGAATCATGCTTGGGACCTGATCAGAACATTGATGCAGATGATGGTTTGATCTACTTATTATAAGAATGTACTTAAAATGCGATTTTGAAAGTGGGCCTTTTTTTTCCTCCTACTAGAAGTTATCTGAGGAGTTAGCCAATACTACATCATTAAACTGGAATAACAAGACAGCTAAAAGTGAATTTATTGGTGTGGGCAGTCATTTTGGACTACTTCGTTGATGGCACCATATGTTAGCTACAGTTGGCATTCTACAGGGAATTGCAAATGTTTACAGATGCTTTGAGGAAGCAGTCCTTTGTGTTTCAGAGCGTGCCATGTGGAGAAATTTGCCTAGAAATGATAAAATGAAGGCATATTTTAATCAAATTTTGTCTGTTGTGTTTCCCCATATTTATCAGACTTTATATATTTGAAGGGTTTATAGACTAAAGATAAAAATGCATTCTCCCCATCCCTGATCTTGTCACTCATCTTTTGGCTTCCTACCATCTCCTAGTATGTATCAAAGATTTTGAAAATTTTCAGACTGTAAACGACTTGTTTGAAATTAGGTTCAATTTGAGTTCCTTGTTTCATAGCAGTTGCTCTTTAAGTTCTTTTCAGTCTATTTTAGAATTAAAATTTGGAGTACTCTTTAAAATCAGTAGATCAACAGCACAGAATTCTTACCCAGAAAAACACAAAATATATAATAATTGTTAAGTTGGGCTTAGAAACTGAAAACAAAAATCTTATATGTTGTCAATTATTTCCATGATGTTTTTACTATGAGGATTTCTTATGTAAGTATCGACAGAAAAGTAAATTTTGAAAAAACAATTTTTTAAAAAATCTGGTTAACCTATGACAACCTCAACAGTGTCCTACTTTGGAAGATAAATCCAATGCCATCCTAGTCATAGCACATATTCCTTCTTTATCCCAATTCCCAGTTATGTTTTCCTTTTCCAAAGGTTAATTGTATAATCAGTAAGTAAGATCATTTCTCTAGTTTAGATCTTGAAAATGCCCTGCTGACCCATGTGTTGAATGTGTGAATTCCCTAGCCTATGGAAATATGATGAGGTGGGGGATCCTTTTAGAGATAGACCCTAGTGGAAGGAAGCTAAGTCTTAGGGAGGGGATGGCAGGTGTGCCTTAGAAGAAAGGGATATTGGGACCCAGGCCTCTCCTCTTTTTCTTTTTCTCTTTCACTTCTCCACCACAAGATGAGTAAATTTACCCTGCCAATTGCTCACCACCAAAATATGCAGCCTTACCATAGGCTCAAGGGAATGCAGTAATGGGGGCAACCAACCATGAATTGAAAACTCTAAAAACAATGAGTCAAATTAAACTTTTTCTCTTTATAAGCAGATTTTATCTCAGGATTTGTTATAGTAATGGTTAGCTGATTAGCACAATCTTGTATCTTGATGAGATTTTCAGAACCCAACACCAAGAGATGGAAGAAGTCATTTCTAGTTCTCTATGTAGCCACAAATGTGGGTGACGTTGAACACAAAATTTATGTGTCTGTATTTCATTTTTATCATCTATAAAATTCAGACATTGGAAAAATTATTTCAGTATGTAGCTGAAATAGCATCTAGTTACCAAAAGTTTATGTTCTCATTCCATTGTACAGTTATCTAGAGAAGTATTTGTTCAGGTGGGAGGATTTTCCCAGTCATCTTTGCATCTGTTGGAGTCTGTTTTTCTAAATAGAAAGTGAGTGGTATCTTTGAATTTGTCTATGTCTAAAGTTGTGCAAACAAGTAAAATTCTTCCTCTATCTTTTTTTTCCCATCAACTTCCTTCCAAAGAACACAGTTCAAAGGAACCTGGGTTCCTTTTTTTGCGGGGGGGGGGGGGGGAGAGGAGCCGAAAGTCAGGGCATGGGAGAACTCTGAGCAGTCCATGATGTAGTTTACTCACTTGAAACAAGTGTAAGAGATGATATGGATGGAAGACACTTGGCAGATGACCTAGGTAGAACTGAGTGCACCTGGGGAGGGATGTGGGTCTACAAAGGGGCTGTGATACTGAGGACATTTATGAAGCCACACAGAAAATTTGAAGTAACACCAAAAATGGAGTTCTCTATGTGACCCCACCTTCTCCCTCAAGAGAATGGAAGATAATGTGCTAGTGGTATCATTTGTCTAGTAGTTTTCTTTTCAGCAGCAGCCTTCTGTTTTGCTTTGTTCCTTCCTACAAGTATCGGATATTGCTGAAGGATGTTTCCCTCAGCTGAATAACCCTTACTGGAGTTCAGAGCTGTGATGCCTTGGTCCTATTCTAGCAGAAAGTAACTGGGGAACCTGGGTTCTTGAACCATCCTACGCAAAGTCACCTAATCACCTGCAAATGCTGTACTTTTATTCTTCTTTATGGCTGAGTAATATTCCATTGTATATATATATACCACAGTTTCTTTATCCCAGTAGGTCTTTTTATTTCTCTGATTAACTCATGCCAAAATTCACACTAAAAGATAATGTAGGTTTAGGAACAATAAGAACTTTATACCATCCATCCTAAATGCTATTCATTGGGAGAACCATTACAAGTGCCAATCTGAAAGCTCTTGCTGTTCATATTGTAATCAGAAACACCTCTAGTTGATGGGGGAGGGGTGTGTTACAGAGTTGTAGGAAAAAGATACAGGGATGCAACACTTTTTAGACAAAATGACACCACACAGATAAAGAAGTAACAAGAATGGGTTAGTAGTTATTCAATTAAGGTCAGAAGTAGAAAATGGATATAAAATCGAAAAAAGAGTAGATTGGAAATCTACTCCCATAATTATTGAAAGTGCATTCAAGGTAGTAAGAAACAGAGAAAATAAAGTGAGAATTATGATTTAGATATAAAAACAGTAAGAGGAGATGATTTTAACTCATACAGTTTAGAATTTAACCAATGTCATTGGATATGTCATATGAGGTTAACTCAGTTTATCATTTATAGAACACACACATACATAATTATATGTGTATATATATATATATGTGCACATATATGTATATATACTTTCATATATGTACTTCCTATGTATATTTCAGTAAATTTATATAAAATTTTAATTTCTATATAAATGAATTTAATGATCTTACATACCATTTTTTATTTTCATAATCCAAATTTAAAGAAGTACTCAAATATTCACATAGCTTCTGTTGGAGATGCACTGTGTAAAATGCAGTAACTCTCTTGATAACAAGTGTTGGAAGGTTTAGTACAATCCTTAACAAATATTTGGTGTACAGGACAGATAATACCACAGTCGAGTATATTATTACATAATTAATGTTTCAAAATGCTTGACAATTTTTGCTGTGGACATATGTAGCCTTGAACACACACACATACACACTCACTCACACAATCCTTGATATGAAACTTATTTAAAAATATTTTCATGTGAAAAATTTAGAAATTTTTATTTGATAAGTGTTTAAAGGAATTGATACATTGTGTTTAAGAGAAGTAATCAAAATATTATGGCAAATTAGAAAATAAAATAGTACACCAGAGGATAGCAAGTTCAAAGCCAAACTCAGCAACTCCGTGATGCCCTAAGCAATTCAGAGAAACCCTGTCTTTAAATAAAAATATTAAAAAGTCTGAGGATGTGTCTCAGTGGTTAATCACCTCTCAGTTCAAATACCGGTACCAAAGTAAATAAATAAATAAGAGAAGTAAAACAGCAGAAGTACAATAATAATGGATTCCTTGAAAATCTACTATCTGTGGTTAATTGACAAGACTTGGAAACATCTACATAAAAGCAGCATTTTCTATGATTAGACTAAAAGTAAAACAAAACGTCTTAACCCCAGCTGAAAGGTAATAAATATACCAAATATATCAACTGTGGTTACTCTTATTATAAGAGATTTGACTATAAGCTTCTTAGGCATCCAAACCTAAAACAAAATTTGTATCTGCCCTCAATGTGGAATAAATGAATATATCATTACTTTTTTCCTGAAACTAATCCTTAAAACTAATAACTCAAACATTACCATCCAGCCACTGAGGAAGAAATTGGGCAAACCTAAGGAGAGGATTTACAGAGGAGACAGTCTTCAGATGTTAGCAACATACCTATCTTCAGAAAAAGTTAAGTACCTCCGATGCTATTTCTCATTGAAGTTATTTTTGTGAGAAGCCAGAATGAGATCCAGCATCTAACCTGAAGCAAGGACAAGCTTAAAATTTGTTGTAATGAATGGATAGAATTCAGGGAACCATCGATTTTCAACTTTCAATGACATATTCCATCAATCACTAATCCTATTCTCCTTCAGTGTGCTTGTTTTCATGAGAGAAGGTAAAGCATTCTGTTTTATGATTTAATAATTTTAACTGAGAAAGGGACAATAAAATGGAACACCTTTCATGCCACCCCATTATTACCACCAACCTCTGATTAAAAACTGTTCCTACCCAGGCGGGGAATTGGGCAAAGATTACCATCAGTAATGGCTATAAGATGATAATACATTAATCTGAAAAGAAACAAATATCGTCTCCAATGTGATTAAGCAAATAAATCAGGGAGTTACTACAAAAATCTAAAAGAAAAACATTTAAAGAGGCATTTTTACTTACTCAATAGGGTTGAAATTACATTTAAATCTTCCTATGTAAATCTTTCCACCCATAGCCACTTTTCAATTGAAGAAATCATTTGCAAAATAAATCATCTTTTGGTCATAAATATGTATAAAATTTTAAAAAGAATTGAATGTTTAACACAGGTCTTTATGTAAACTTGTGAAATTTTTTGTTCGCTAGAGATACAGAGTTTAAAAAGAAAATCCCAACTATTCAAAATGAATTTCTTATTAAAATCTTACCATTCACCTGCTTTTTGAAAATGCACATTAACAAATACAATTGCAAAAATGTATTATTGGCAATCCCAAACTAAGTACAAAGTGAATGGATCACCAAAATAGATTTCAAGTCAGAGAGCAACATTTTAGGCAAGTGAGTCAATGGGAGAATTTGTCATTTGAATAGCTGTCTTTAGGTTTCCAAATATTCTGTGATCTTCTCAACTGGTTTCTCTGAACCCCTAGCCTTTTTTCCTGCTAGCCTTCCTGTGATGGTTAATTGTGTGTGTCAGCTTGAGTGGGCAAAGGTATACCCAGAGAGCTGGAAAAACATGTCTGTGTGGGTGTTTCACAAATGACTGGAACTTGAATCAGTGTGACGAAGATTGCTTGCCCCAGGATGAGTTGCACTTTCCAACCCATACTATAACAAAGAGGCTGAGAAAGGGCGAATTTTGTGATGAGTTAGCCATCTTCTCATGCTCTCCAATGACAGATCTCCTGGGTCTTGGGACTCCAGGACTCTTTCTACCTCAATCCAATAATTTTGAACTGAATTACATCATTGACTCCTGGTTCTCCAGCTTGCAGATATCATATCGCGGGACTTCTTGTCCTCCATAATTTTGCCAGTCAGTTCTTAAATAACACACACACACACACACACACACACACGCACAGATTTTCTATTAAATGTGTTCCTTTGGAGAACTCTCCATTATAGTCATTTGTTATGACTTACACTGAATCTGTCCAATTTAAATGCTTGGGACCACTTGCCAAGAAGTTTACATCTTCAGTTTCAGCAGCAGCTGTGGTTTTATTTTAGCCACTGTCACATCAAGCAAAGAGATAATATACCTTGAGAAATCATTAACAGACAACAAATTTCCCATATCATTTGCATGCCCACTGGATAATCTGCAAACAGGAAATTCTCATTGATATAAAAATCTCAGAAACATTTTGGATCATTTTAGATCACTGCTTCTCAACACATTTTCTGTGACGAGGGAACAAATTGTCCAACAGATTTTAGACTTATACTTTGTGAAATGAGACAGAAATTAAAACCTAGATCTTGATGTAGCTCAGTTGTGTACAATGAATCAAAATGCAGTCTGTAAAAAATTTAAAAAAAAATAAAAAATAAAAGAATCTGCCTGCTTCTAATCTTAAAAAAAAGGACATTCAATAGATTTCCCATTTTTTAAAACATGAGATTAAACAAAATGCATTATTCTTCTAAATTGCTGTAAAAGTCTCTCAACTTTGCTGCACTCACTTTGCCACCAATCTGTTTGAGGACAAGCACCTGCCAACAGGCTACTGATAGACACCTGACTTCTGTTCAAAGAACTATTCTCTTAAGAATTATCTTACTCAAGGGTATATCCTCTTCATCAGAATTTTGATTAAAGATAGACTTTTTTCCTTTAATAAGCAAAGATTTTCAGGATTGAATTTGAGAGACTACATTGCTAATCAAATTAGGATTTTTGGTTACTGAAGTTAATTTTGAGGAGATTAGTAAGACTTTTGTGGTCTTTAATGTTACCTTCTATGAAAGACTAAACATTTTCTCCCAAAAGCAACTTTAGAAAACTCCAAAGAAACAAAAGTTTCAGGAGTGCTGTGACAGAGGTCTGAGAACATTATTTTAGCATTAAACAAACAAACATCATTTCCCTAACAGTTGTTTGTTTACCTTACACATTAAGTAATGTCAGTTTTAAGTGATACTGATTTCCAGTGGTCCTGCTAGAAGAAATGGAGTGTCTCTGCTAAAGACCACCAACACAGCCTGATCTACGAGTTTGTGTATCCACTCCAATATTGTGGATTGTGTGCCAATTAGAAGCTTTGGGTTATTTCGATTTGTTTTTGGAAAAAAATACAGATAATAGAATCACAAATACATTGAAGCTACTGTTAACTCCTGATTAATTAGTACTATAAAAATAAGAAAATAGCTCTTCCTCTTAATCTAAGATAGGGATAAGGATAGTTATGGCTGGTGATGACCTTATTTGAGTCAAGATACCTATCAGAAAGATATTCACGTATGTTTTCATCCATGCTTACCAAAAATCCAGGTCCATAGCAATCTCAGAGTGTTTACCCAATGATGAATTCTGGGAAAATTCCTTGCTCCTTTACCAGTTGGTGTCTCATTAAGCTGAAAGAACATTTAGCAATAATTAATATTGAACAAGGTACACATAGAATCCATTTGAATTTCATCAAAGCTATTGAATCATGATGCGGGTAAAAGTACTTTGTGATTCTGATTTTGAAAATAAGGAAGTCTGCACCAGAATCGCAGAAAAGCGTGCTCTGGGACAGCAATGGTTGTAAATGTTTAATACTACTGAAAATTTTAAAACTGGCTTTTCAACTTCTTAAAAATTTACTGCATTTGAAATCATATTTGAACTTGATACTTCTGGTGTCTCCCTCAACTCAACACAATGCTTTGCCAAGATTGCACACCATGGTTCCTCAGTTTTCCCTTTTCATCTCAACATCCAGGTTTTTATGATTTGACTAATAATTATAAGGGATCCTTACTCCTTGAAGTGACTGATGCACATGTGAAAATATTTAATTTTTATTGATTGTTTTACTCTTATATTTTGTATTTTACATGCTTGATGTATATTTTACTCCTAATATGATGCAACCATTTCACGTTTTCAAGACCTATTTTTTTTTTCTTTTGGAAATTTACCCTGTTATGTATTCATCACCGTTAATGAGTATTAAAACATTTTCCTCAAACAATAAGATCAATTTGCTTCATTTACGATTTTTACATTCTGCCTCACACAATCAACAATCTATGTAGCATCATTACAGGTATACATTTTCTGGAAACTTAAGAAGTGAAGTCATATAATATGTGGTTTCTCATGTTTGGCTTTTTTCCTTAGAATAAAGCCTTTGAAATTCATTAATATGGTTTCATGTAAACTGCAGCCGTTGTATGATAATGATGTATAAGTTAGGTTCATCTATGCTAACAAACATGTCCCTCTGGTACTATGAAACTGTGGTCACAAGGAAGACCTTCCACTCAATTTTGCTGTGAGCCTAAAAATGTTCTAAGAAAGAGACTATCAAAATTTCCAAAAAAAAAAAAAAAAAAAAAAAAAAAAAGGCTTCTCTGGTATTTTGAATTATCAAAATATTTCCGGACATATTTTAAAATTTCTGCTAAAAATTTTTAAAAGAATTTTGATAGATATCTATATATTCTAGCAACAATCTATATTTTCACAGCCTACTTGTTGAACCTATATATCAATTTGAAGAGAAATGACATTAAAAATACCAAACTTTTTATTCCAAGATCATGAAATATCTATTTAGATCTCTTTAATTTCCCTCAGTGTTAAAATATTTCAGCATATAAATTTTGTACATCTTTTCAAATATTTGAGTGTTTTTATTTATCCATAATTTCATTTTTATATTTTCTATGCCTGATATACATCATACATTTGATTTTTTACTACTAACCTACAAATTTCTTCTATCTATTTGTTTCAGTCATTTTAATAGATATTTTGCAATATTTATTTAGAGGAATATGACTGTGAATAAGAATTCTTACTTTTTTCTTTTAAATGATATGCCTTTTACTTTTTCTTCTTGCCTGAGTGTACTGCTTAAATCTTATATTATCTGGATAGAAATGGAAAAGGTAAATATCCTTGCCTCGTTCATGAAAATTCAGTTTTTCACTCTTCAGTACAATGCTCACCATAAATGTTTTATAGGTGCCCATTGATAGATTTGAGGAAATTATGTTTTATAAACAATTTATTAAGTATTAAAGCAGGAATGGGTGCTGAATTTCTCCAAATACTGTTACTGTGTCTATATATATAATCATGTAGTTTTAATCTTGAGTTTATTAATCTGCTGTTTTAAATGTTGATTTTGAACTTTGGTCCTTCCATGTGTGTTTTTTGTTGTGATTGTAGTTTTTTCTTTTGTTTGTTTGTTTGCTTTGTTGGTACTAGGGATTGAATTCAGGGGTACTGAACCTATGAACCACATTCCCAGCCCTATTTTGTATTTTGAGACAGGTCACTGAGTTGCTTAATACTTCCCTTTTGCTGAGGCTGGCTTTGAACTCTCAATCATCTTGCCTCAACCTTCTGAACCACTGGGATTACAGGCATTCACCACCTTGCCTGGTCTTCCATGTGTTCTTGAAAATAGTGTTTTCTCTGTTGTAGTGGGATGGCATGTTTTCTGGATATAAGTTCATTCAGTTGACAATGTTTTTCAATTCTTTCTATATTTTTAAAATAAGCACAAGGTTTTGGGAAAAAGGGAAAAGTTGTGTCAATTTGCTAGCATAATAGAAATACAGGGACTACTGTCTCACAGACTATGATTCTCCCTGTCAGGAGGAAGATAGGGATTTCAAAAGAGCAATAAAAGGGCTGGGATCCAGCTACTATCAGTAGGTATAATATAATTATTATCTATCAATCAGTTGTCCTTGAGAAAGCCTTTGCTCCAGTTCCTAGGTTTGGAGTTTCTTTATTCTTCTGGGCAGTGATACTCTTCCAGGGAATGAAGGACCCTGTAGCTTATCTGGCACAGGAAAAGTGTTAATTTTGTTTCCAACATTGTTAGGAGTGGAAAGTGGAAGAAGAAGGAAAGGAAAAAAATAAAACATGCCAGCTTTAAAATAATCCACCTGCAGTGGAACAGCAAGAATTATATCCTAGATCTGAAGTGGATCCTCATTGCATAATCTTCCATTGTTGCCATATTTTATTTGTTAAATATACATTTCCTTATGTGCAATTTGAACTCCTTTTAAGAATATATTCTCTTGATTTACCTAATTAATGATTACTATGGATATTACAACATGTGTCTTAGTCTAGTTTTGATAAATGATAAATTCCAATAGTACTTAGGAATGATTCTCCATTATAGTTCCTTTTCCTCACCCTTTATGTGCTATTATTACTATGCAAATAATATTTTATATGTTATAAACTCATCAGTTAAATTTTATAACTTTATCTTATTTACTTAACCTTTAGTATTTTTTGTATGGCATATCTTGACAGCAAATTCTCTCCGATTGATTGATTGATAGATAACTGGTGCAGTCTCTGTCCTTTCTTTTCTGAAAGATTGCTTGAATTTATATAGAACTCCTTACTAAAAAATTTTCTTTCAGCTTTTTTCATATGTCCTATGGCTTAGATCTGATCTCCAAGGTTCTGGATGAGAAGACATGTTATTCCTATTGAGGATTCCTTGTATGTATATAAGTTATTCTTCTCTTGCTGAAGTCAAGAAGTTTGTTACAGTTTGGGAAAGTATAAATTAATATTTTTTCATCAAATTTGGGAAAATTTAGTCATTTTTCTAACATATTTTCTCTCAAACATCCTCTCTTCTCCTCTTAAGCTTCCATTGATGTGTATTTTGATATGTTTTAGGTTGATGTTTCACAGTTTTCCAAGTCTCTTACTTTCCTTCACTTATTTCTATGCTTGTGACTAAATATTATGCATTTATATATTTACCTATCTTCATGCTTTCTAATCTTTATTCTCCCTGATTATTATATTGAGTTGATGCAGTTGTTTTCCATTTCAGTTACATTTCTAAACTTCAAATTTCTGATTGTTTTTATTTACAGTCTATATCTCTTTATTGATAGTCTTTGTTCTCACTGCCTTAGAGAGCAGTGATGTAACAATTCCTGCTGATTACTATAGTTACTGAAGATCTTGGAGAATAACTATATCCTTGGAGCTGACAGCTAAGTTATATCAAATAGTAACAATACTCCAAGAACAGACTTTTTATAAAAGAGAGGTTAGAAGTATTGTCAAAAAAAAAAATATTGACAAGGCTCTGTATTTGGGACTTCATTGGAATGTCAGTGGGTCACCTCCTCTTTTTATGATCAGCACACTGAAAGACTAAAGAGGAAAATTGGAGCAGCCCAAGATAAAATGGCAGAGACCTCTTTGCCCTTGCAAAATTTCAGTAGTATTTCTTGAATGAATGCTTTCTTGTTTGTTTTGTGCTTTTGGTTAATTGCTAGAATTAAGACATCACATATTTTGTTAGCATTTTCACTGTTTCTGTAGGGCAGAGAATTCAACAAAATCCTCACTCTATAATTTCAGAAAACTACTTCAAACCTCCTGCCCCTAATTTCTTTCATTTTAAACTAAGAAAATCCTGCATGGATTTGTTACATGTATCATTACTATTTGTTACTGGCAATACATAAACAGAACAATGTTGATTTTGCTCAAACATTTTACTTCTTTCCTGCTTTGTATATCAACATTATTGGTTTTTTATATAAAATAATATTTTATGACATTTATGCTTGTGTCTTGTTTTGTTTTGTTTGGATACCTGGATATTGAACCCAGAGGCGCTCAACTGCTGAGCCACGTCCCTGCCTACCCCCACCAACCCAGGGCTCAAATTTACCTTTTTTTTTTAAAAAAGTATTTGTTTTTTTCAGTTATATAGGAGAGCATAATCCATTTTGATACATTTACACAAGCTTGGGATATGTCTCATTCTAATCAGGATCCCATTCCTGTGGATATACATGATGTTGAAATTCACTCTGCTGTATTCATGTATATACATAGGGAATTTATGTCAGATTTATTCCACTGTCTTTCCTATTCCCACCCCCCCTCCCTTCTTTCATTCTCCTTTGTCTAATTCACTGGACTTCCCCTCTCCCACCCTTGCTGTGGTTTAGCATCCACATATTAGAGAGAACATTTGACCTTTGGTTTTCAGGATTGGCCTATTTCACTTCCATAATAGTCCCCAGATCCATCCATTACTGGCAAATGATACAAAGCCATTCCTTATGGCTAATAATATTACATTGTGTATACATACCGCAATTGCTTTATCCATTCATTGGTTGATGAGCTTTTAGGTTGGTTCCATAGCTTAGCTATTGTGAATTGTGGTCCCCAGGCCTTTTTATATTTTATTTTGAGATAGGGTTTTGCTAAATTGCTTAAGGCCTTGCTAAGTTGCTCAGGCTGGCTTTGAACTCACTACTCCCTGTTGGGATTATAAGCATGTCCTACCAATCCTGAATATGTTTGTGTTTTATTTCTAAAATTAAAAACAATCAAAAAAAATTAAAAATAATCAAGATGTTTAGTTCCTGTATGGAGTACAAAGAGATGGAAGTCTTTACTTCATTATACCAACAGATAAAAAGCACAGCAGTCTAAAATAATCAATAACTTTTCTTAAATTATCAGTGAAGTGAGGTCACAGTGTACCTCTAGTTAGAAAATTGGTAGATACTTAAATCACTAAAGAAATCCAAGAGCAGAAAACCCTGTAGGAACCATTACTTGAACTATAATCTACAATCTGTTAGAAGCTCAATATGGACAGGTGTGAGAGAGAAAATACACCAGAGGAAGCTTCAAAATTTCACTGAGTTTTACTTTCTGGAGTTCTACCAGGTTCCCACAGAGAATACGAAAGAGGAATCACTATGGGCTTCAGGCAGGTGTTGGGGGGCAATTAAATACATCTTATGCCCTATATCTGCCAGTTCTACATCAGTGGATTCAACCAACCATGAGTTGAAATTATTTGAAAAGAATTAGCGTCTGTGCTGAAAATGTATAGACATTTTCTTGTCATTATTCCCTAAACAATACAGTACAGCAACTATTTTCATAGCATTTACATTATCTGATGTCTTATATGTGGCCTATTGATGATTAAAAATGTACCAGAAGAGGATGTGCATAGATTGTGTTGGAATAATTTTCCATTTTAGATAAGTGATTTAAGCATCTGTGACATTGGATTTGAGGGAGTCTTGGTGTAAATTACCTGTTAATATTGAGGGACAATTGTGGTTCAAGTTGGCCTTGATGTTTTTGTTTTGTTTTGTTTTTTTAAATTAGTCAGAGAGGAATTAATGGAATATCTGTACCCTCAACCAGGAATCTGAAGTTTTGGTCAAGTACTGGGAAGTGACTGCTTTTCATTCTACTTAAGCATGGTAGGACAAAATCTCATTCTTTAATTAAATATGTATTTTCAAGTGGAGCATTTGGAGAACTGAGTATAGAAATGATATGATCTTTAGCTAAACATGCTGAGTCAGTCTGAACAATAGGATCTGAGATATACAACCAGACACTGTGACTTTCTCATCAGATTCTTGCTGCCTCAGAAATTATAACCTTTATACAGTAGGTTGAGGACTAGGAGTGGAGGAACATTTGACTGAGCCAAGAAGTGTCACAAAATTCAACATTTTTAACATGTTGCCTTATGATCTATAATAGAGACAAAGATAAATAGATATAGATAGGTTAGATTTTCTATGAAATGTGATATTGTTACATATGCTTGCAATAGCATAGTTCTAAACAATAGGTAGCTAGTTCCTTCAGAATATATTTAAAAAGAGATCCTGCCTAGAGATACAATTGATACAGATTTGGTTAAAGTCCAGACATAGAATTGCTATAATCCAAATGAGAAGGAAAATTCTGCAGTTAGTATTAAGAATACTAAATCATTGGGATATGGGAAGTAAGCTGTAAACAATAGAGTTGACAAAAGATAGGAGTATAAAATAGAGATGGTTTTCTTGACCATAGTGCTGTATTTCTCCAGGACTTCCACTAAGCTGTGGCTATATTAGAAGTTAATATTGGAATCCTAGTATATGATGTTGTAGTTGTTCTGTGTCATAAGAGGTATGTGCAGTGTTTGTGTTTCACATAAACTCCCTAAACTTCATATATTGCTCATTCTATTACATATTCCAATTATCCACAAATAACCTTTCTGTGTGAAATCTAATTACTGAAATACTGTTGGAATTATAATAAAGAAAAACTGGCTCTAGTCACTTAGTTCCAATTCAGAATCTGCAGGGAGGTTCTAGATATCCAAGAAGGATGAGCAAATGTAAAAGATATTTTCTAAAATTGTGTGTTCTATGATGTGATGGTGCTATTATTCTAAACAAGTTGTTTTACATTGTCAGTAATCAGGTAATAGTTGTTCAGTTGACAGTGTAATTAAAGTTTTGCTGCATTGGCACAAGAGTATAACTGGTTTTATTTTATAACTAATAATTGCAAAAAATAGTAAATGTTTATTTAACTAGTTTTATCTAGTATTTACCATTTATGCTATACCTATTTCAGTACTCGTATCTTAAGGGTATTTGGTTTCATCTATCTTTGGAATTGAACTTCAAATTATACATTTATGTAATCATATGTGCCTTAGTAAAATCAATATTTAATAGAAAATTATCATACTTTAATTTCCTCTTAATGTAATATTTTCTAATTATCTATATCTTCATCTATCTAGTTTAACTGAAAGTATATAAACAACTACACTAAAAACATGATATCTAAGTCAGTACTTCTCAAATGTTTCCTTACTCCAGAATTAGCAGAACAATTTCATCAGTAGTGGTGACTAACTACAGCAATAATTTTCGTTTGCCCAAATTCTTTTCAGAATAGGAAACGTGTATGTGGTTTAAAACATAAATTCTTTGAAGTAATTTAATTACAGAAAAGTGGATAAAATACAATATTACTTTGTAATTTTATCATTACTCTTTCATTGTAATTTTATGTGATTTTATATACATAATTTTATATAATATAATTTATAATTACTTAAATATCTATAAATTATTTTCTTAATTCCTATGTTTAGAAATAAATTTACTTTTCAGTTTTTAATTGCATTATTTTTATCATTAAAAAAATACACTGTAAAGGTTTATTAAGATACTGTTTCTCAACTTAACACGTGTTTGATCCAGCTGTCATAAAAAAGATATTGACATATTTTGGTCATGTTACCCAGTTTGTCTGAAAAGAATGTAACAAATTACTTCAAAAGTTCCTGGTTGTCTCTGTGAAAACAAACACAATTTAGTTTTTAAAAGTTCAGACCCAGCAAAGTCCCAGTGAGAAAGTTATAGTTCATTGTGATTTTTTCCCCAGTAAAGGGAAGATTGATTTTATCCTACTAGGATGTAAAAGTAGGATTGCAGGGAATTTAAGTATTATCTACCAGATGTTGATTCCACTAAGCTATCTTTTTAGCTTATGTTAGGGGCTTTTGATCACAGTTTGCTGGAAGTAAACAAATGGCAAAGTAAGTCAGCGCCTCTAATTCCAGCAGCTGTGCCCAGTCTCAAGGAAGCCAAAGGAGATGGCTGGGTGAGTGTCCAGGGAAGCTGCCACGTCAGTCCCTCCACGGTGGGCATGCTTCAGGTCCAGCTGCCATCGCAGCACTGTAGGTGTGTATTTCCTCACTGCTAGACCAGGACCAGTCCCCTCACATTTGCCCTTAGCCACAAAGAGATATTTGAATGACCTTCACCAGTTGACAGATTTAGCACTGTGGTTTGTTTTTCAGCAAGCTAAAGACTCTCCTTGAAATGGAATCATCCAGAAAGCAATAGAACCAAGAGGTTAGGGATCCCTGGACTTCCTCTGTCTTGACTTTCTATAATAAACTCAATCCCATCTAAATTTGACACCATGTAGTTATATCAAAAATAATAAAAATTAAACAAAAGTGTTAATTTTAAGCAGGGATGGAAAACAAAACAAATTTACAGGATCAGGTATTTTTAAAGAGCTTTAAAATGTATATTATTTATTTAAAATATGCATTTACTGCTTGTTCTGCACAAATCCTCACACCATGTCCAGGGTATCAGTCTTGTGCAGTGAGATGCACATGCTACAACCAAGACCAGCATTTCTAATTACTTGTACAATTTTTGGCAAATGGTATTATGTATATTTCTTCTATTTCTCTTCCATAAAGTGAAGGTGTTCCTCCTTCATGTAGATGTCATGTGAATTAAATTGGTTAATATTTGTAAAGTGCTTAAGAAAGACAGCGGGCATAGACAAGTTCTGCTCTTATTAATCTAATTGGTAAGAGGGGGTTGGTAAGGCAGGATAAGTCTCATCCACTTTTCTTTTTTTTCCAGGTGGATGAAATGGGTGCACAGAAGATTGAGAACACAGAGAGATAAAGTTTTGATAAGTCACCATCTACTTGTTGGAGATGTCCACGCTGGAAGTTATTATTGGCATTCTTTGTAAGGGGCAACCCTGTTTCACACACAATGAAACTGATTTCTTCGGGTTGCCCCTAGCAACAGTTAGTTCTCCCTTTGTTAGGGATCAAGTAGATGCTTCAAAAGAACCATTGAAAAATAAGTCTGAATAGAAGATAATCAGGTTTCATCACATCATTAAGGAAAAAAAAAAAAAAAAGATACCTCCAGACTAAGGCTATTACAAACAAAGGAAAGGTGAAACAAATAGAACATATTGGAAAGAATTGCGTGGCTTCTGCACATGAAAATGATATTCTTGACCTCTGCCAGTGAATTTCACAATTATGAGTTGTTTTTATACTACTGGGAATCGATTCCAATCTATTTGTAGCTTGTTTAGTTCCCGAGTTGTTGCCTCAGTATGTTGCTCCTAGAGACAATTATTCAGAAAATGGGTATTTCATACTCGGGTTGAAATCCATTTGCCACACTTGTCCTGAACACTGCAGGAATTGATACCCATGTGTGTATTTGGCCATACTTTTATATCAGACATTTTTATTAACACGGTGTGCCAGAGAGAAAGATTAAGGTGTAAACATTTTTCCTCCATATAGAAAGGAAAATTGAGACAAGTTAACTTATACACAAGACATCTGGAACAGGAATTAATATTTGTTGATAACCAATACAACAATTTTTCACAAGATAAACACACATATAGTAAAGCCAAAAATTTCTCCCCATTTCTTCTTGACATTATATCCAAGTTCCTAAACCATCTAAGATCCTGAGTTATTGCTTTAGAATAGTGCCCCCTTCCACCTTCCTGTCAACTTAGATGGCATAACTCTATCATCTCTCTTTGATGCCTAAGAAACACTACAGGATTCTTAGTACTATGTATACTTCATACAAGAACCTAGTATATTGCTCATCTACTATAATAATAAGCTATGTAATATTTTCCTCCCAATTTCTTTCCTGCTATTTTTTTTTCCTGGATCTCATTCCAGTCTCAGGATTCTAGTTAAATATAAAATGTGAGTTTTGCCAAATTCATTGCCATGATTTTATTTTATATTGTTTTTTTATTGCACAATAAATTACGTATAGTTTAAAGAATGTGTGTGATCCTCATGTAAACATGTCTGTGATGTCTCATTTCTTATGTATACAGCTGTCGTGATTTCTTGGCTTAAATATAAAATTTTGATAAATATTTGTTAAAGGCATGTATGTCAGAACGTCTGGATTTCTGATATGTTCAAAGTATGATATCTAGTACGATATATTTTCAGTGGGGTTTGGAACTCGACTGAGTATTTATGAAAGACAAAATAATCACTCTTCTGATCACTCCCATTTTACTATGTATTTGTCATCCATTCATGGGAAAATTTTTTAAAAATAAGAACACTGTAATGAACTTTTTATGAAGTTAGATATTCTATTTAATGAATTGTAACCTGAGAAATTATGTCATTTCACTTTTGTTTGTTTGGTCGTTTAGAATAGCTTCCCTTCATTATAAAATAAAATTCATAGTAAATGGCAGCTATGATGCTGGTGGATCATATATAGGCATGCACATTTGTATGTATTCAAGTGTTCTTATTAGGAAATAAAATGCTGACAATACTCTATTAATCCCCATGTATATTATCAAAGCATTGATGATTGTAAACTCTCAATTCTGGAAACAATTGAGTCGCAGAAAAATATGATCTCACCTACCCAGAGGGGATAGGCGACTTGTAATTAACCACTGCTTCCTGTTCACATCCATTCTCTAATTCATTAGGATTTTGTCTCACTAGGAGGAAATCTACTTTGCTTTAAGTTTGCACCTTACACAGTCTGAAGGTTTGGAGATTTTTTTTTTTTTTTTCAATTAAGTGGCAAGTGGACTGCTGAAGAGCATCTAAAAATCAATCATGGAACAAGGCACACAGAGTGAGCCTGTTATCTTCCAAGATTGCAATTCAGGGGTTGAGAATTCCATTTTGTCTCAGCCAGAAAGTTTGGGCTAGCTAAGTATCTTTTAAAGTTTATAGGTACAAATGAAATTGGCCCTTTGAAAAGGATCCCAGCAAATAAAGCAAGATGTAGCAACCCCACTTTAAAATTCTATAATTATTTTGATGAAGTGAATCTCCTCTGCTCTCGAAGAGAGTGGCTTTGGAGGAGTTTGGTAGCTTTAAAAAATGAATTCATGAAAAAATTTTGATGCATCACTAAAGTAGACAATAGCTATATTTGAAAGGAACAAATAAAGTGTCCAGGAGCACAAACAATGAATTTTATGACAAATTTCTAACACAGTAACTGAGACAAACTATAGAAAAACATTTAGGGAAATTAAAGAATCAATGGCATTTTTAGCTTTATGCAAGTAATATGTGTTTCTTTAGGTAAGATAATTTTATGTTAAAGACTAAAATAAATGTTTTTTTTTTCTAAAATTTAAACCATTATATTTGGTTTTAACTATAGACCCCACAGGCTGAATCTGGTGTTAATGACTCTCAAACACTAGGCAAATTTTAATTAACATTTCGCATCTGGATTCTCTTTATCAGCAAAATGAGAAGAATAAAAGAAATGCATAGGTTTGTTATACAGATGAAACAATTTTGTATCAGGAAAGTGCTTAGAAGAGTGGGTGCTTAGTAGTGCACAATGAGGACTAACATCACAATTATTACTGTCATCCCTCGACAGCTGTCTTATTCACGGGGAAAACCAAAACCAAAACTAAAGCACACAAATATTTAAAAAATGCAAAAGTTTTGTAAACCATCTAATGAAATAAAAAAAGCCTTTTATACAAAGACATTGTATTTAACTAAATAGCATTGATTGTGTAGATAAAATCTTAGGCAAGTTTTATTTTATGCTCAAATTAAAAAGGGCCTCATTATAGATATTTAGAAGAAAATCAATAATGGATCTAGGAGGGCCTATGAGAATACATTTTCTAACCATACGCTTCCTCAACACATTTCCCTTCTAGTTTTTGTGGATGGACTTTAGATTTTCTTCCATGGGCAAAAGTATTTAGTGCCAGAACACTAAATACTTTTGTAGGTAAGTCTACAGCTGGGACTACTCTGGGAATATCTATACCATGGATGTATAGGTACTGCCTCTGGAACTGTCAGACCCTCTGCTTTCCATACTCTGGTCTGCTTCTGCTTTAGATGTATTAAACAATTGTTTGAAGGCCATCAGTTTGAAGTAGTCATGCCTGGAACACACATATGTCTTTCTCTGTTGGTAGTCAAGAATAGTGTTTATGAAAATGGAGAAACATGCAGTTTGAAACAGGAGTAAAGGGACCTGGACCATCTGGAAACAGCAAGTACCAGATGGGGAACATAATGAAAAGTAAAAACTTTTACTCCTTGTTGAAATGTGAATTAGAAGAAAAGGAAAGGGGAACATAAAGAGTAGAAAACATGGGAGGATTTCTATATTTTGGGTGTGAAATGTCCCCCAAAGATCTGTGTGTTCAAGCCTTGGTACTTCATTTGGCATTATTGGAAGGTGGTGAAACTTTTAAGAGACCCACTAAGTGGACTTCAGGTGATCGGGAGCTTGCCCGTGAAGAGGCCTGTGCACTCTAGTCTCTTCCTCTTTTTCTTTTCTATGCTGTAGCCATGAAGTGAGTGCTTAGGGACTCAATCACACATTCCACCATGACATGCCACCATAGATCCATAGCTATGGGGTCAATCAATCATGATCTAAAACCTCTAAAACCATGAGCCAAAAATCAATATTTTCTTATAAGTTGATTATCTCAGGTATTCATTACAGTAATAGAAAATTTACTAGTACAGAAACAGAAAAAGGAGTTTGGCATTAAAAACTACCTATCATTTGAAGAAGGGAATAGCAGATGTTTTTTACAACATAGCTGCACCCGAAACCCCTCAGGTGGTTGTTCAAACCTGACAAGGACAAAATCTCAGCAAACCTTCTGAGGGATATTTAGGTTGCAATGGCATAAATGTACTTAAGAGTTTAACAGGAAAGAAATGTTTTTGAAGTTTTATCATTTAAGTCACTAGGTCTTCCATGTATGAGTTTTTGTGTGTGTAAGTTTTCCATGTATAAGTTCATCTTAGAAGTCAGAGTAGGAACTTATGTATCCCATAAGTACATAATGGAGATTCCCTTCTATCTCCATCCATCACAACCTATATTTTTCATATGAAGTTCTTGTATTAGAAATGTTTTCCCCATAGTTTGGAAAAAGAGTCTCAACTGCTATTGGAAGTATCATTCAAATCTCTGTGACACCTGTTTTTCCTCTGATATATTTCCTTGAGTTTTTCTGTGGTTTAGGAACATTTAATATATGAGATACCTGAGATTGCTTATAAAAAGCAATTGATCTATGTGAAGTTCATTTCATATTACATATAATGATTACTAATAATAGATATAGATCACTTATAAAAAGCAATTGATCTATGTGAAGTCCAGTTCATATTTCATATAGTGATTACTAATAATAGATAGAAATACCTATATTTATAAAGAGCATATTATACACATGTGTCAAATCTGGTATCAATAAAATGTTTGATACTTGATAGCCACACCCTTCGAAGAGCTCTTCTATAGATGATATGATAGAAACAATTAATCAATAAAATGCAAAATTTGACCATGATCATTACTGCCAGTTTGACTAGTTTGCCCTTTTTTCTAACGACTTGTATCTTAAGTTGAATAAGAACTGTTAGGTTTAGGCATAGGATGGTTAATATATCTAGATTTGCCTTCAGTCGAAACTGCTGACCAGAAATTGTGCATATTTCTCAAGAAAGATATGCAACAGATGTCCACCATATGATAAATATGTAGCCATCTGATAAGTGTAGCTCACTTTCTAGAGCATCCATTAATGTGAAATAATTAAATACTGTATACAATAGACATAATATGCAAGAGAATGCAGTGAAGAGGGTTTTAAAAAATAAAACCTAGATTTTGACTAGATTCCATCTGAATTCTGAAACTATAAATTAATTCTCTTGATTCTGCCCTCAAAGTATTTGTAGGGTCACTTTGAGGGCTAGCCCATCTAGTACATTCATTACCTTATATGTCCTCAAGTTGATTGATTTTTTAAAATTATTTTTTATTTTTACAGACTGCATTTTGATTCATTGTACACAAATGGGGTACATATTTTCATTTCTATGGTTGTGCATGATGTAGATTTATACCATTTGTGTAATCATACATGTACAGAGGGTAATGATGTCTGTCTCATTCCATTTTTCATACCCCCCTCCTCCCTTTCATTTCCTTCTACATAATCTAAAGTTCCTCCAATATTCTCTCAACCCCCACCCCCCACCCCCATTATATATTATCATTCACTTTTAAGAAAAAATGTGGTGTATATATATACAATGGAATATTATTCAGTCAAAAACAAGAATAATATTATGGCATTTTCAGATAAATGGATGGAATTGGAGAATACCATGCTAAGTGAAATAAGCCAATCCCCAAATACTTGATTGATTTTGATGACTTTTATATAGCCCATGTACACTTGTTACACATTATTCCTCAACATAATACCTACTGAAATGCCCACACACATATGCACAGTACCACCACCAACACTCATCACCATAGGAATTCCTCAGGGACTCAAATTAAAGTAAATGGAAGAATTATCACTTTAATAATGGTATAAATTGGATATTTTCTGAAATATTTGCCCAGCTATGGAACCCTGAAACACTTCTTTGTGATTTCTAATTCTCCACCAACTTTCTATCTCTGTTTATTCCTTGTCACACAAGCTGTTTACAAATTGCACATATTTATAAAATTGAGCACTTTACCAAATGGGATGAAAAGAAGAATGTGATTCTGATACTGCTATTAGGTTCAACTCCGAACACCTTCCTTGAGAATTGTTTGATTTTATATCTGGAAAATACCTGCCAGTACACATTTATTCCTGCTCCTTCAATCTGTTTTCAAATTGCAGATGTTGGGTATTCTCTAGAAATTTTTCTTTAGCTCATTTCTCTTCTCATTCTCTAATTCTTTGTGTGCTGTTTGTGTTTTTCTAATCAGTACATTTTTAAACTGCTGAATATGGTTTATAGACAGGAGCTGTGTTTGTGATTGGAGAACAAGGCTGGGACAGATGGACAGGCAAATGTGGCCAGAGGAGGTTTCTTTTTTAATTACAGATCTAGTTTCAGTGATTAGGAAGACAAGGTAAGGGATCCTTATTTCTAAGTTTATTAGGAGACCAAGAGAATAATTTAGGATATTACCTTGTCTGAATAATGTTCTTTCAAAAGAAGGCATGGCTGAAAATCCAGAAAATTGACAAGTCTAGTGACCTGGATAGTAGTGGTTAAACCAATGAAAAATGTTGAGAATTAGAATGTCAAGCATTTGCTGACATATCAACAATTTCATGTGAATTTTTTGGTATAAATAACTAAGAAGATAATGATACTATTTACTGGGTAAGAGAAATTACTGAATATATTAGTTTTAAAGTAGAAAATAATCTTTTGGGACAACTTTAATTTTAATTATTTAATTATTTGTTTATTTTTTACAGACTGCATTTTGATTCTTTGTACACAAATGGGATATATCATTTAGTTTCTATGGTTGCACATGATGTAGATTTATACCATTTGTATAATCATACATAGACATAGGGTAAATGGTGGAATGAGATAATTTTAATTATGAGAAAAACTACTAAACAGTTTATAATGTGCAGATACTATCCAGAAAAATGCATTAGAGTATTATCAGCATGTATAAAATACTTAAATAATAAATGTAAAGAGTCATTCTTCTTTAAGGCTGAGTAATACTCCATTGTGTATATATACCACATTTCTTTATCCATTCTTCTGTTTAAGGGCACCTTGATTGGCTTACATTTTGTGAACTATGCTGCCATAATCATTGATGTGACCGTGGTGCTGCAGTATGCCAATTTTAAATCCTTTGGATAGATACTAAGGAGTGGGATATCTCGGTCCAAATTATGGTCTGGAAAGAATACCAGGTAATCAGAGTAGTCAAAGGGGAGGGGAGGAGGATGGGAAAAGGAGAAACAGTGGAATGAATTTGATGTAACTTTCCTATGTACATATATGAGTGTACCACAGTGAATCTCACCAATGTGTACATCCATAATAAATTAATTTAAGAAAATAATTGTGTAAATGGCAGAAAGATCAATAGAGCCAAGGGAGCTGGGGTGGGGAGGGGAAGGAGAGGTACTGGTTAGTGAATTAGAGCAAGATATATTCCATGCTTTCATAATTATGTCAAAATGGATTCTACTGTCATGTACAACTAAAATGAATCAATTAGATAAATAAATAAAAGGGAATGTTGGTGAGATGATTTTAAGTGAAATTACAGAGAGTGTAGAAGTGATATTTGAGAGATGAGAGTTCATTTCAAAATTATTTACAACTTGAGGGCTGGATGTGGTGGTGCACACCTATAATCCCAGTGGCTCAGGAGATGGAGGCAGAAGTATTGCAAGTTCAAGGCCAGCCTCAGCCACTTGGAAAGGCCCTAAGCAATTCAGTGAAACCCTGTCTCTAAATAAAATATAAAAGCAGGCTGGGGATGTGTCTCAGTGGTTGAGTGTCCCTGGGTTCATTCTCTGGTACCAAAAAAAAAAAAAAAAAAAAAAAAAAAAAAAAGTTATTTATTTACAAGTCTAAAGGAGTAAATAGTTCACATGAGAAACAGAATCCCCTGGGATAGGAGGAAAGCATGAGTGATACAGAAATGTGGAATATATCTGAATAAAATCTTTAAACAAAGGTGTGAAAATAGCTTTATCCCTCAAATTCCTAAAATTAAAATGAAGAGAAACTACACAAATATAAAGAGAATAGTAAAGGAAATGAGAACAGCAAAATTTTGGAAAATTAGAAAGCAAGTAGAAATGTGTTGATTAGTTTCTCACACAACAAAAGGGAATGACTAAATTTTTGTGAAGGTACATAAGAACAAATTCTCAACTGACCCAATTTTTAACCTAATTCTGTGGGTTCTCTGAAATTTTAGACAACGATCTCTCAAAATAAATTGAATATGGATTGATAATTGAATAGGTTGTATGTCCTATGAGAAGTTAAACTAATATGGAAAGCAGTAGAAAAGTTCCTCAAAATTTAAAAGTGAAAGTATCATGTGATCTATCTGTGTGATTTTAAACTGTATAGTCCTATGAAATAAATCCACTATCTTGAAGAAACATTTCAACTTCCACATTCATTAAAGCATTATTAACAATGACTAAGATATGTAAACAATCCAAGTGTCTGTTCAGAGATAAATGGATAAAGAACATATGGTATTTAGATATACAAAGGAATATGATTCAGCCTTAAAGAAGGAAATCCTATCATTTGCAACAATAAGGATAAAACTGCAGGCACAGAAAAAGAACTACTATATGATCTCATTTATTTGTGGAATAAAAAAGACAAACTTAAAGAAAAAGACAGTAGAATGAGGGTTATCAGTGGTTAGAGAGTGGGAGGAAAAGGGATGTTATAGTTTGGATGTGATCTGTCCCACAGAAGTTCATTGTGTGAGACAGTGCAATAATGTTCATAGGTGAAATGATTGGGTTAGAAGAGCCTTACTACAATCAGTGTATTAATCCACTCACAGAAATTAACTGGATGATAATTACAGGCAGGTAGGGTGGATAGGGTGTGGCTGGAAGAGATGGGCTATCAAAGGCAAGCCTTTGGTGTTTATATTTTATCTATGGGGAACAAACTTCTCTACTTCTCGATCTTCATGTCCTGAGCCATTTAGTTCCATCACACCCTTCTGCCTTGATGTTCTCCCTCACCTCAGGTATACAGCAATGGAGTGGGCCATCTGTGGGCTGAGACCTCTGAAACTGTGAGTGACAAACTTTTCCTCCTCTAAAACTGATCTTGTCAGGTCTTTTGGTCATAGGTACAAGAAAGCTGACTAAAACAGGGGAGATATTGCTGAAAGGGTAAAAATAAAAGATGGTTAGTACTAGAGATCTAAACCATAGCATGTGGCTATAGCTAAAAACAATATATTATGCACTCAAAATGTGCCAAGAGAATAATATCAAGTAGTTTCATCAAACAAACAATGTAACTGTATGAGGTAAGGCTATTCATGAGCTAGAAAGTGGGCCCTCACAAAACATTGACTATGCTTTGGCTTTGATCATGAACTTTCCAACCTTCAGAAATTCAGAAATTTCCAATGTCTATAAACCAACTCTATTTTTGAGATTTTTATAAAAGCAGTCTGAATTGAATAGGAAAGGATATTGATATTGAGAAATGGAGTGCTGCTTTAACAAATACCTAAAAAGCTAGAAGCATCTTTATAACTATTCCACAGGTAGATGCTAGGAGTGTTTTGAGGTAGGTGATAGAAAAATCCTGCATGTCTACAAATGGACTGTTAGCAGTAATTCTGGTTAGGGCTCAGGGAGAAGAAAGCAATGAAAAGCCTCAATTCTCTTAAAGAATACCTACATGGTCAAGAACAGAATGTTGGTAACAGTATGGGTGTAAAAGTTGCTCTGATGAGGTCTCAGTGGGAAATATGGAACATGTTATTGGACCGTGGAAGAAACACCAACTTTGCTATAAAGTGCAAACAACTATAGTGGATTGGTTTTTGTCCTAGTGTTTTGTAGAAGGTAGATATTGCAAGGGATGAAATTGGATGTTTGGTTGAAGCAATAGTTAAGAAAAGTTTTGAAAGAGCAGCCTTTGTTCCTTTTAACTGATGAAAGTAAAATGTAAGAAAAGAAACATGATTTAAAGACAATATTTTTAATCAAGGAAGAAATCTCCCAGCTTATCTGTATTTTAAATAAAGAGAATATTTGGGAATGATCACCAAACCAGTGACTTAAGAACTATCTGATAAGGAAATTGCCCATCTAAAGAGAAGCCAGGGACAGGCATAGTGGTGGATACCTATAATCCCAGGGACTCAGGAGGCCTAGGCATGAGGATTGTGAATTCAAAGCCAGCCTCAGCAAAAGCAAGATTCTAAGCAACTCAATGAAACCTTCTCTCCAAATAAAATACAAAATAGAGCTAGGGATGTGACTCAGTGTTTGGATGCCTCTCAGTTCAATCCTCAGGTCCCAAAAATAGATAGATGATAGATAGATAGATAGATAGATAGATAGATAGATAGATAGATAGATAGATAGATAGATGCCAGGAGTTATTGTACAATATAATGGGGGGGGCAACTGAGGATATTTCAGAGGTTTCTGGAGTCTCTTTCACTTCACAAGTCTGGAGGGCAAGGGCCAGGTAGGTGAAATATTTTCAAAGAAGCAATTACCTCTGCAGAAGCCAGCTCACATCACAGGTTCTTCTCCCTGTACTTTATTGCCACAGGCCTTGGTTGACTCAGTTACAGATATGGTGGGCCTTTGTGTGGCATGTGCTGCGCCTTACAAAACTGTAGGGGTATTACTGCCTCCACTTAGATTTCAAAGAAAGTCTTAGGTCTCCAACAATCAATCACTGTAGAAAGGGATCATAAGTCAAATCTCCATATAGCAAAACCTAGTGGAGTTAAAATCATCCCTACTGACCACAGACAGGTAGAACCTCTTGTGTATGGTGGTAGACCAAGGAAGCCATAGACATGCTAATCAGTTGCTGCTAAGGTGGAACTGATCCAGAGAACTTCATATATGGAGGTGAGCCCCAGAACACAGAGCTGGGCTGCCCAGAGATGTTAGGGCAGGAATATTGCCTAAGTGTGTCTGGAAGTAGGACCAATGTTTCAATGAGCCTGATGGGTTGGTCATTTACCATACAGGGTTGCTCTTGAGCCTTGATGTTTAATGCTGTTCACCTGGTTGGATATCTCACTTGCTCAGGACTTTGTTAATTCTTTTTCTTTTTCTGTTGTCTCTTTTGGAATGGAAACGTGTACCAAACATCTGTTCCAACATTGCATTGTGGAACACGTAATTTGTTTCCATGACTTCACAGTCTGAGATCAATTGGTCTAAGAATGAGTTTTGTCTTACAGCTCACACAACTGATTTAGATAACATACAGATGAAATTTAAGAGTTTAGGCTTTTGAGTTGATGCTGATAGCAGTTAAAATTTGTTGTTATATATCTGGAATGAATATATTTTGTATGCATTTTTGGTGTATAGGATAGTGATTGAGTCCTAGATGCTGATTTTGAATATTGCTACTTTATTAAAATTGTTTATTCCCTCTAGCAGTCTTTTGGTAGATTTTTTTTGGTTCTTCTGAGTATAGGATCACATCACGTTGGCTTGAAATCTGCTTAGTCAGATATGAGAGTGGCTACTCCTGCTTGTTTTGGAAATCCAGTTTCATGGTATATCATTTCCAATGTTTCACTTTCATCCTGTAGTTTTCTTTGTTTTAATGTAAGTCTCTTGCAAAAAAAACATATAGTTGGGTCTTGTTTTTTAATCCATTCTGGTAACCTATGTCTTAATTATAGATTTTAGAACATTTATATTCAGTGTTATTATGGGTGATGTCTACTAATTCTTGACATTTTGATATATTTCTAACATTTAATATGGTCATTAATAATGGCTTATTATCATAGCTACTTTTCAAAGGAGATTTGTCAATTTCTGAGCTATTTGATTTGTTTTATTATTTCTTCTCTGTTTAATAGTTCTTTAAATATTTTCTGTAGTGCCAGCTTATTAATTATGAAATATTTTAGTATCTACTATCTTGCAAAGTTTTTATTTCTTCTATAATTCTAAAGGAGAGCTATGATGGATATAGAAATGTTGTTTGATAGTTATTTCCTTTCAGGGCTTGGAACACATTAATCCAAGTCTTCTTGGATTTTAGAGATTGGCTCACCTGTAAATGAGACCTGACACATTTCTCTTGAGGACTTTTAATATTCTATCTTTTTTCAAGATGTTAAGAATTTTTATTATAATGTGCTGTGAATAAGTTGTTTTTCATTGTTTCTATTTGAAAATCTGAATGCATCCTATATTTGGATTTCCACATCATTCCCAAGGTTCAGAAACTTTTTTGTTATTAATTTGCTAAAGTGATTATCCATGTCTTCAGCCTGCATCTCACAACTTTTTTCAATTCCAATGACTCTTAAATTTGAGTTCTGAATGTTGTCTCAGTGTTCTTGTGTATTCTAAACATGCTTATTTATTTTCTCTATTTTAATACTTTGTGAATGTTCAAGGATGGTCCCGTTGTTTTCAAACTTGAGATTCTGCTTTCTGCATGGTATACTAACAGAGTAGCAGAGACTTTCAATTAAAATTTCTATTTATTGTGTCTTTCATTTCTAAGATTTCTATTTAGATCTTTTCTCAATCTATCTCTATATCTATATTCAATTTCTTATTCACATCTTGTACTGACTCCTTTAATTCTTTTAGTTGCTTCTAAGTGTTCTTTAGGAATTCAATGATTGTTTTTAATAATCATTCTTTTCAATTCTTTATTTGGTAATTCACCCTCTTTGGAATCAATTGCTTTTGAACTGAAATTTATGAGGTGTCATATTACCTTTTTTCCTATTTTTAATAGTTCTGTGTTGAACTTTGTGCATCTATTGGGATGGATTTCTCTTCCACTCTTATGAATGGGCCATTTTAGGGCAATTCACCTACTTTAGTATTTTGTTTTGAATTTTCCAATATATTTCAAGTGCAATATAGGTTCCCTGCTAGTTATCTGGTGATTAGTTTATTCTGTTACAGTGAATATTTTGTCAGAGCTTGAGGATCCCACCTGTAGGTCTCCTAAGAGTGTGATCCTTTTTGTAAGTCAGGCAGGCAATTGTGTTGTATATAGCAGTATATGTGTGGTGAACACTCTGTGATAGCTCTTCAGGACTTAACAACTCTGTATATTCTAAAGTGTTATGGGAGTGGTCTAGATTTAGACTCTTCATAGGTATGTTGTCCACAGTCTGTGCTATTTCTCTGTGTTTGTGCTGGAGGAGTGGATGCTCATGAGTGGTACCTGAGCGTATCAGTAACCATTCCTATTTGGGGATTGCTCATGGATTTATGGGGGTTTATCCTCCTATTCTTTGTATCAGAATTTTAGTAAACTTTGAGTACAGTTAGTTTATATGAGGAGCAACATTTCCTGTCTTTTGGCTTGGTTTTGGATGTTTCTCCATATCTTTACCTTGTGTATTCATGATATTCCAGAAGATTCCCAGCATATCATAGTGGCAAAAGGGGAAAACAACAGTAACAACAGCAGTGAAAAATATACAGCATTAAAATAAATAACTGGTGCCTAGTATGACATCTGTAAACTAATTACCACAAATACAGAAATTGATGGGTCAGCAATTGACAATAACAATGACAACAAATAGCCTTGAATTAGATAGAACACTAAAGTAAATAGCAATGCCAACTGTGCCATTTGTAGTGCAAATAACTGCAACTACATAAATGGGGGAGGTGGGAATTATGTAAACTAAATAATTTTAAACAATGGTAAAAATACACTTCATTAGGGGAAAATAAGGCACAGGAAGTTAGAAGAGGTTTAGACTGTTCAAAACATGGCATTAGAAGCAATGTAACAAGGATGGCTATAAAAAAGGAAGAGAGCCTGGCAAGGTGGCACATGCCTGTAATCCCAGTGATTCAAGAGGCTGAGGAAGGAGGATCATGAGTTCAAAGCCATCATTAGTAAAAGTGAGTTTGCAGAGCAACTCAGTAAAACCCTGTTTCTAAATAAAATACAAAATAGGACTGGGGATGTGGCTCAGTGATCGAGTGCTCCTTAGTTGAATCCCTGGTATCAAGAAAATAAATATATGTATATATGAATACATATGTATAAATATGTGTGTATAAGTGAATGTGTGTGTGTATACACACACATACACACACACACACAAATCAACCAGCATGATCAGCAAGCATAGCAGAAATACCAAAAAGAAAGAAAAAAGAGGCAGTGTATAGTGGCATAAACCTATAATCTCAGCAGCTGGACCTGAGGCAGGAGGATTGCAAGTTCAAAGTCAACCTCAGCAATTTGGCAAGGACCTAACTAACTTAGTAAGACCCTATCTCAAACAAAAAATAAAAATGGGGCTGGGGATGTGGCTTGGTGGGTAAGTGCCCCTGGGCTTAATCCCTATGGAAAAACAAGAGAGAGAAAGAAAGAGAGGGAGGCCAGAAATCTTTTTAAAAAATGAAAGAATTGAAAAGCCTCTGCTGAGGTAGTCAATACCTGTTAACAAGAATGGATGCTTACTACCTATCACCATTCTTTTCATTTCTTCTTGGGCTATGAACTCTTTAGAGAGATCAAGGGCTTTGGGTTATTAAACCTTTGCTCTTAGTGCTGTCACTCAGCTTCCAGCTGGAGGGGCCTGGCACTGAAGCTGGTTGAAGTATCTCTCAGCCTCTCTTATCATCAGTATAAGGTAGGATTAAATGGGAAGTAGTCTTATTGGAGTTGTATCAGGAAAGGCTAGATTCCATGTCAGTGGTGACATAAAGTTTTAGGTGTGAAATTCTGGTGGATGGGGTTTAGCTCTGATTACACTCTTGAAACTTTTTGAGTGGCAGCTGTTCAGAGATATTAGACAAACACACTTCTAGGATGGGGCAGGTACTTTTCTGAGTGTCTGGATCTCAGGGGCCTTACCAAAATTATATTCCTAGGTCAAAGTAGTCAACCCTTCTCAGGTCTCACACACTCCATCACTCATGAATATGGCCTTCACAGCCTCAGTTCCCGAGTGCAACTGTGACCACCTGTACAGTTTCTTGACCCATTTTAGCTAGTCACAAGAGCAAACAGACTCAAGGGGAAAGTGACTTATTTGTCCCAAGTACAATCTCTGTACCTGTTTCAATCATGTTCTGCTAGGTACACCCTGGGCCACACTGTAGGTGCTTGCTTGGATAATGTGGCAATATTTGCCAAAATTTGCAAGACTTTTGCTGCAGGAAGGTGTAGTGTGGCCTCTTCATGATTGCTCCCTGCCTACCATCTGAGAAACACAGGACACTTTTCAAACACCAGCTGGCTGTGCAGTCTCTAATTCAGCTAAGTTCAGACTAGTTATCTTTTCCACAAGTTTTCCCAGGTAAATTTGTCCAGTGTGTCTCTCTCTCCTTTTTTGTTACCCCCTTCAATCTGCAGTGAATTGGTACCACTACTGTGGACACCACCAGCTTGTTTCCAATGAACTTTTTCTTGTGATCCATTCAAAGCACCCGAATTTTTGGGTCTCTGTGAGTCCCAGATTGTCTGATATTAAATTTCAGTTAATTTCCTCTGTCATCTATCTTGCTGAGAAACAGTACTTCCAGTGCTTCAATCCCAAGCCATGGAGCAAATGCAAAATTCAACCTTCCTCTAATCTATCATCTTGAGTCTCCCAGAGTCATGTTCTGAATGTTTTTGTCCCTCTACCCACAAAGTCACACACTGAGCACTAACCTCTAAGATGATGGTATTAGGAGGTGGGGTCTTTTGGGAGGTTATTAGAACATAAAACTCCACCTTCATGAAATAAATTAGTAATGTTATACTTTATGTCTGAGAGATACTTTTTGCCTCTATCAAAGTGAGGACATGGCAAGAATATGTTCCTTATGAATCAAAAAGCAAGTCTTGGCAATCCAAGATGGCAGACTAGAGGCTTACTGCATCTCCTGTTGCTCCAGAACCCAGGATTCAAGAAGGGAGGCATTGAAAGACTCAGACTAACGTAGAATCATGGGGTGAGTCTCCCCCACCAGGTGAAGCTTGGCCTGGGCGGCAGGCCCAGACGGGGCGGCTTCTCAGAGCAGGGCAGGGCTAGAGTCTTCCCCAGGCAGCCCTGCTCACACTGGCGGTGGGCTCCTTCCACAGCCAGCTTCTCGGAGCAGGCCGCCCAGTGAGAGCCTTTCTGCACAGAGCCAGCTCCAAGTCCTGGACCCAGTGGTGAGCTCCGGCCCGCAGGCAGCCTCTGGGACCAGGGCAGGGCAGCCAAAGACTTCTCCAAGCAGCCCTGCTCCCTCTGGCAGCAGGCTCCTTCCACGGCCAGCTTCTCGAAGCAGACAGCCCAGTGAGAGCCTTTCCACAAAGAGCCAGATCCAAGCCCTGGAAACAGTAGTGGGATAGGGGCAGCATTCTTTGGAAGCACTGCATTATCAAGTTCTTCCAAGACTTCAGGCTACTGAAGGCAGGGAGGTGATATACTGGAAATCTACAGGGACACTATAAGCCATTAGAGGAAATCTGCAATATCTCAGAGTCCCACTGACATCTGACCAATATGAGAAAACAAGGGAAGAAAATGTCCCAAACAAACCTAGATACTATATCAATAAAACCCAATGGCAGCACAGTACAAGAAAGGTCAGAAAGGGAGTTCAGAATGTACCATATTAAAACAAAAGGGAAGCAAACGAGGAGATGAAAGGGCAAATGCAGGCATTGAAGGAGGAGATGAAAGAGCAAATGCAAAGAGAAACAAACCAAAGGAATGAACAATCTACTCAATGAAATAATATCAGAAAATTTCCCAAATCTGAAGAATGAAATGGAAAACCAAGTACAAGAGGCTTATAGGACTCCAAATATACAAAATTACAACAGACCCACACCAAGGCACATTATTATAAAAATACCTAACACACAAAATAAAGACAAAACTTTAAAGGCCGTGAGAGAAAAGAATCAAATTACATTCAGGGGGTAAACCAATAAGAATATCAGCAAAATTTTTAATCCAGACCCTACAGCTAGAAGGCCTGGAACAACATTTACCAAGCCTTGAAAGAAAAACGAATGCCAACAAAGAATCTTATACCCAGGAAAACTTACTTTCAGATTTGACAACGAAATAAGATCCTTTCATGATAAAAAAATACCTAAAGGAATTTACAAAAAGACAGCCGGCATTACAGAACATTCTCAGCAAAATATTCCATGAGGAAGAGATGAAAAACAACGATGCAAATCAGCAACGGGAGGAATAGCCTAAAGGAATAGCCAAATAAAGGAGAAACCAAATCATGTAAAAAAAAAAAAAAAGTCAAATGATTGGGAGTACAATCATATCACAATAATAACCTAGAATGTTAATGGCCTGAACTCATCAATCAAAAGACATAGACTGGCAGATTGGATTTAAAAGAAAAATCCAACAATATGCTGCCTGCAAGCGACTCATCTCATAGAAAGAGATTTCCATAGACTAAAGGTGAAAGGATGGGAAAAAACATACCAGGCACATGGACACAGCAAAAAAGCTGGAGTATCCATCAGATACTCAGATAATGTGGACTTCAAGCCAAAACTAGTCAAAAGGGATAAAGAGGACATTACATACTGCTTAAGGGAAGCATAAATCAGAAAGACATAACAATCATAAATATCTATGCCACGAACATTGGCTCATCCATGTATGTCAAACAAATCCTTCTTAATTCCAGATATCAAATAGACCGACCGCAACACAATAATACTAGGCAATTTTAACACACCTCTCTCACCACTGGACAGATGTTCCAAACAAAACCTGAAGAAAGAAGACATAGATCTCAATAACACAATCAACAATTTAGACTTAATGGAAATATATAGAATATACCATCCATCAAAGAATGAATACACTTTCTTTTCAGGAGCACATGGATCCTTTTCTAAAATAGACCATATTTGAAGCCACAAAGCTACTGTTAGCAAATACAAGAAGATAGAGATACTACCTTGTATTCTATCAGATCATAATGGATTGAAATTAGAAATAAATGACAGAATAAAAAACAGAAACTTCTCCAATACCTGGAGACTAAATAATACACTATTATACGATGAATGGATAACAGAAGATATCAGGAGGGAAATAAAAAAAATTCTTTGAAGTAAATGAAAACAAAGACACATCATATCAAAATCTCTGGGACACTATGAAAGCAGTACTTAGAGGAAGATTTATTTCATGGGGCGCTTTCAACAAAAGAAGTAGAAATCAACAAATAAACAACTTAACACTACAGCTCAAAGCCCTAGAAAAAGAAGAGCAGACCAACACCAAAAGTAGTAGAAGACAGGAAATAGTTAAAATCAGAGAGAAAATCAACAAAATTGAAATGAAAAAAAAACAATTGGAAAAATTAACAAAATAAATAGTTGGTTCTTTGAAAAAATAAACAAAATTGATAAACGCTTAGCCACACTAACAAAGAGAAAGAGGGAGAAAACTCAAATTACTAAAATTCGGAATGAACAAGGAAATATCACAACAGACACGAGTGAAATACAAAACATAATTAGAAGGTATTTTGAAAATCTATACTCAAAAAAAAAAGAAAACCTCGAAGACATTAAGAAGTTTCTAGAGACATATGAATTACCTAAACTGAACGAGGAGGACATACAGAATTTAAATAAATCAATTTCAAGCAATGAAATAGAAGAGGTCATCAAAAGCCGACCAACAAAAAAAAGTCCGGGACCAGATGGGTTCTCAGCCGAGTTCTACAAAACCTTTAAAGAAGAGCTCATTCCAATACACCTCAAAGTATTCCATGAAATAGAAGAGGAGGGAACTCTCCCAAACTCATTCTATGAAGCCAATATCACCCAGATACCTAAACCAGACAGAGACACATCAAGGAAAGAAAATTTCAGACCAATATACTTAATGAACATCGAAGCAAAATTCTCAACAAAATTTTAGCAAATTTGCATACAAAAATATATTAAAAAGATAGGGTAACACGATCAAGTGGGTTTTATCCCAGGGATGCAAGGTTGGTTCAACATCTGGAAATCAATAAATGTCATTCACCATATAAACAGACTAAAAGTTAAGAATCACATGATTATTTCGATAGATGCAGAAAAAAATTCGATAAAATACAGCTCAAAACACCATGAAAAATTGGGATAGTGGGAACATTCCGTAACATTGTAAAGGCCATCTATGGTAAGCCCATAGCCAATGTTATTCTAAATGGTGAAAAACTGAAAGCATTCTCCCTAAAACTAGAACAAGTTTAAACTCTAGCCAGAGCAATTAGACAAACCAAAGAAATTAAAGGGATACGAATTGGAAAAGAATTCAAACTATCCCTGTTTGCTGATGACATGATTATATATTTAGAGGACCCTGGAAATTCCACCAGAAAACTCTTAGAACTCACAAGTGAATTCAGTAAAGTAACAGGTTACAAAATCAATGCTCATAAATCCAATGCATTTTTATACATGTGATGAATCTTCAGAAAGAGAAGTTAGGAAAACTACCCCATTCACAATAGCCTCAGAAAAAATAAAATACTTGGGAATCAATCTCACAAAAGAGATGAAAGACCTCTACAATGAGAACTACAGAACACTAAAGTAAGAAATTAAAGAAAACCTTAGAAGATGGAAAGATCTCCCATGTTCTTGGATAGGCAGAATTAATATTGTCAAAATGGCCTTACTACCTAAAGTGCTATACAGATTCAATGCAATTCCAATTAAAATCCCAATGATGTACCTTACAGAAGTAGAGCAAGCAATTATGAAATTCATCTGGAAGAATAAGAAACCCAGAATAGCTAAAGCAATCCTCAGTAGAAAGAGCGAAGCAGGGGGTATCACAATACCAGATCTTCAACTCTATTGCAAAGCAATAGTAACAAAAACGGCATGGTATTGGTACCAAAATAGACAGGTAGATCAATGATACAGAATAGAGGACATGGAAAAAAAACCCAGATAAATACAATTTTCTCATACTAGACAAAGGGGCCAAAAATATGCAATGGAGAAAAGATAGTCTCTTCAAAAAATGGTGCTGGGAAAACTGGAAATCCATATGCAACAGAATGAAATTAAACCCCTATCTCTCACCTTGCACAAAACTCAACTCAAAATGGACCAACGACCTCGGAATCAGACCAGAGACCCTGCATTTTATAGAAGTAAAAGTAGGTACAAATCTTCAACTTGTTGGCTTAGGATCAGACTTCCTTAACAGGACTCTCATAGCACAAGAAATAAAAGCAAGAATCAACAACTGGGATAGATTCAAACTAAAAATCTTTCCCTCAGCAAAGGAAACTATCAGTAATGTGAAGAGAGAGCCTACAGAGTGGGAGAATATCTTTGCCACTCATACTTCAGATAGCGCGCTAATTTCCAGAATCTATAAAGAACTCAAAAAACTCTACACCAAGAATACAAATAATCGAATCAACAAATGGGTAAGGAAATGAACAGACACTTCATAGAAGAAGATGTACAAGCAATCAACAAACATATGAAAAAATGTTCAACATCTCTAGTAATAAGAGAAATGCAAATCAAAACTACCATAAGATTCCATCTCACCCCAATTAGAATGGTGATTATCAAGAACACCAACAACAATAGGTGTTGGCGAGGATGTGGGGAAAAAGGTACACTCATACATTGCTGGTGGGGTTGCAAACTAGTGCAGCCACTCTGGAAAGCAGTATGGAGATTCCTCAGAAAGCTTGGAATGGAACCACCATTTGACCCAGCTATGTAGTATGACTTAAAATCAGCATACTACAGAGATACAGCCACATCAGTGTTCATTGCTGCTCAATTCACCATATCCAGATTGTGGAACCAACCTAGACGTCCTTCAATTGATGAATGTATAATGAAACTGTGGCATATATATATACAATGGAATATCACTCAGCCCTAAAGAATGATAAAATTATGGCATTTGTAGGCAAATGGATGAAATGGAGAATATCATGCTAAGTGAGATAAGCCAATCTCAAAAAATAAAGGATGAATGATCTCACTGATAAGCAGATGATGACATATAATGGGAGGTGTCAGGGGTTAGTGTTAGGGTTAGGGTTAAGTTTAGGGTTAGGGTTAAGGAGGGGGCAAGAATGGAGGAAGGAAGGACTCTATAGAGAGAAAAGAGGGATGGGAGGGGTGGGGGAAGGAAAAAAAATAACAGAATGATTCAAACAACATTGCCCTATTGTAAATTTATGATTACACAAATGGTATGTCTTGACTCCATATACAAACAGAGAAACAACATGTATCCCATTTGTTTACAATAAAAGAAAAAAGGGAAGTCTTCACCAGACATCAGTTTTGCAGGTGTACTGATCTTGGATATTACAAATTCCAGATCTGTGAGAAATAAGTTTCTCTTTGTTTTAAGATACCCAGTTCAACTTATTTAAATAGTTTTGTTTTGTTTTTGTTTTTATTCATAGCAACTGGAATGGACAAGATGTCCCAAAATTATATTTGCTTGTCAAACAAAAAGCATAATAAATAATGATTAAAACAGGAGGGAGAAGGGCTTCAAGATCAATATAGTCTCTATTTTTCACCCTTTCTTCTCAGGTCTATTTAAAAGAAAAAAAAAATGTCATTATCTTGGGTAAAGAAATAGATCAGGTGGGAACCATCTGGGCATATATGCCTCATAATTGTTACCTCTGTAGCCAAGTGAGTGAAGGGATTTGTGATCTCACTATTCTCCAACTAGATTGATTACCATTTAATACCTCCCTTATCTGAATTATCTCCATATCTTTCCACTCACTTGTGCCTGGAATTTAATCCAGACTCTTTAGGAAGGAAAGTGAAGACATAAAGAGATTGGGTTCAGTGACAATGTGGTAAAATAAAATAATTAGCATGAATGTCTCTGGGTCTGAATGACTTGTAAGTGAACCTGCCAGTTAACTGAAAAGATAAGTGGTGATATTCAAAAGGTGATGTGTTAGTCATCTATCCATTGTTGTAACAAAATACTGCATAGGATTACTTTAGAAAAGATTTATTTTGGCTCCTGCTTTTAGAAGTTTTAGTTCATGGTCATTTGATCCTATTTCTTTGGATCTTTGGTAAGACAGATCATCTTATGTTCACCTCTGAGTAGCTAGGGGAGAGATAGATAGATAGATAGATAGATAGATAGACGGACATAGATAGATGATTCATAGATAAACAGATGATAGATTAGATAGACTTAGACAGACAGACATAGATTAGATAGATAGACACAGGTAGATAGATCGATCGATCGATCAATAGATAGATAGATAGATAGATTAGACAGGATAGACAGATGATAGACAGGTGATAGATTAAATAGATAGACATAGATAAACATAGATGATACATAGATTAGTAGACATAGATAAACAGCTGATAGATTAGATAAATGATAGGTAGACAGGTAGATAGATAGATATGGGGGTTCCAACATACCTTTCAATAAACAATATACACCTAGCAAACTAATTTCTCCAACTAGATGCCATCTCTTAAAGTTTCCCCCCAAAGAGTACATAGGCTTGGGACAAATTCTTTAACATATCAGTCTTTGAGAGACATTCCAGATTCAAGGATACTTCAAATGGAAAAGTTGGAATGGTGTATTTTATGAGAATGACTCCAGTTTCTTCCTTTCTCCTCAGACCTAATTATTCCTCCAATTCTAATACTGAAGTCATCTAATTTGATCACTCTATCTCTTATAGCCAAGCCACCCTGTCTATTCCTCCTCTAACTTTTATTGATACATTGTCTTTAATGACTTACTAGAATGATTACTTGAATTTGTTATCTGTCCTATATTTAAAACAACTAAATAAAATATCTACCTTTGAATAAAATTCTTCTGCTCTGAATTGTATGAATTCCACTCTATTGAATTCTCTCCTTGATTGTAAAGTTTTTCCATGCACTTACTATTTTTCCTGTTTTTCTAATTTCGATTTTTTTCTTTAAAAAATTGTCAGTATTTTAGTTCATTAAGAGATAAACATTTGTGTCAAAAGCATATACAACAAAAATTGATTATATCAACTCTTTTCAAGTATATGGTTCAGCATTGCTTACTGCATTCACTCTCTGAAATAGCACCCCCTGGAATTTTTCCTCTTGCAGAACTGAACCTCTAAAAATGAGTAAGCACTAGCTTTCTGCTCTGTACTACACTATACCACCAGCTCCTAGCAACTGACACCATATTCTCTGCTATGTATGATTTTGACTATTCTAAGTATTTCTTACTAATATTTTTCTTCTTATGACTGATTTATTACATTTAGCATAATGTCCCCAAGGTTCATTCATGTTACAGCACAAGACAAATTTTTCTTTCATTGTATGCATATACCATATTTTCTTTATTCATCTATTAATGATATTTGGGCTCTTGATTATTGGGAATAATGAAGGTGAATGGACCTCGGTGTGAAAATATCTTTATCAAATTTTGTTTTCAAATATTTTGAATATATCTCTAGAAGAAGAGTCACAGGATAATGTAGCAATTCCATTATTAGTTTTTCAAGGAAATTAATTGGGCTTTCCATAGTTATTGCACCATTTCACATATCCACTAGCACTTTGTAAGCGTTCTACTTTCTGTGCATCCTTATCAACACTCTCCTTCTTTCTCCTCCTCCTCTCCTTCTCTTTCTCCTGTTTTTGTCTTAGTTCAATAGCAGCTATCCTAAATGGTATGAGGTATCTCTCATAGTGATTTTGATTGACATTTTTCTTTCAGCTAATGACACTGAGCATCTTTTCATATTCTTGTGTTCTATTTATATATGTTCTGTAGAGAAATGTCTATTCAGATAATTTGTACATTTTATAAGGTTGATTTTTAATAAGGATACTTTATTTGCTATTTATTTAATAATTTCTTTATAATAAGTATTTATTTATCTAATAAGTATATTTTTAATAAGGGTATTTTACATGTCTTGTATATTAATCCCAAATGTAGGTTGTCTTTGCACTCTGTTGACTTTTTAAATTAGTGCCTACAAGTTTTTAAGCTTGACATGTTCCCATTTATATATGTATACTTTTGTTCCCTGTGTTTTTCATGTCATATCCAGAATTCATTGTCAAACCCAACATAACAAAGTTATGTTTGATTCCAGTTTTATAGTTGCAGATTTTATTTCTAGGTCCTGAACCCATTTGGAACAAACCACCTTTATATTGGGTGGAGAGGAAAGAACCCAACTTCACCCTTTTTCATGGGGATATGTTGTAGTCACAGCACCATTCATTGAAGAAAATATCCTTTATTCATGTGTGTTCTAAATACCTTTGTCAAAGATGTTTTGACAATTTGTATGGGAATTTACTTCTGGTTCTTGAAAATTGATACTGAAATCTCCTACGGTTATCTTGTTGTCTCTTAAATATTAGTTTTATATATTTGGAGATACTGAGATTGGGTGAATATATAATTGGATGAAATGACTGACCCTTTATCATTAAACAGGGCCCTTTTTGATCTTCTGTAAGTTTTTAGTTTACAGTGTATTTTTCCAATACATTAGCTCCACTCTCTTTTTGTCACCATTTGTATGGCATATCTTTCATTATTCAAAAAAGAAATGAGTCTATGCATGACCTTAGATATAATCTGAAATTTTTATAGACAGTATATATGTGTATCTTGCTGTAGTAGTTTATTTATTTGTACATTCACTTTTTTTTTTATTCAGCCAGTCTAAATCTTTCAATTAGAGAGTTTAATCCATTTGCATTTAATGTAGTCACCCATAGTGAGGAACTTAGCATTAACAGTTTTTAAAATGTTTTCTATATGTGCTCTTGTCCCTCTTTTCCTCTATTACTGCTTTTCTTTGTGTTTTATTGAGTTATTATAGTAATTTATTTTTTTTCTCGTTGTCTCTCATGCGTACTCAATTGATACATTGTCTAAGAATGCCAAAAGATTATATGAAACATATTAAAGTTGTAACTAGATAATTGAGATTCAACTTCACTTTATAATATGAACTGATTCATTTACACCATTTTTAAGCTGTTAGTGTCATATATTTTATGTCTTTATATTATGTATTGTTTAACATAGATTTACTTTTACTTTAATGCTTTCATCTTTTCAAAATTATATCAGTATTTTCTGTGGGCTATACCTAACCTAAAAGTAAGTGATGAATTCCCTACACATTTATTTCTCTGGGAAATTCTTGATTTCTTCTTAATTTTGGAGGGAGGTTTTTCTGGATACAGTATTCTTGACCAACAGGTTTTTTGTTTTGTTTTCTTTGTCCTTTAAATACTTTGAGTATATCATCCTTCTTCCTTCTGTCAAGGAAGATTTATTCAGAGAAAATCTCTATATTTTATATGAATTCTCTTAGATATCACAAGTTTCTTTCTCTTGCTTTTAAGACTCTTTGTTTTTTAACTTTTGACAGCTTAATTATAGTGTGTCTCTGTTTAATTCTCTTCGATTTAATTCTAGCTAATATTATCCAGTCTTTTGAATTCGTACACACATTTTCTTGTTCAAAATTTGGTAGTTTTAGCCTATTATTTCTTCCAACAGGAGCTCTGTCCATTCACTCTCTTTTATTTATCTATAATGTTTATATTGGTCCTCTGATGATGCTCCGTCTCTAGGACTCTCTTCAGTTTTCTGCATTTTTTTCTTTTTTACACATTTTGTTCATGTATAATTTTCCTGATTTATTTTATTTGTCCATGTTCTCTTTTAGTTCATTGAGCAATACCTATGATAGTTACTTATTTTTCTTTTATAAACAATTTCAAGAATTACATTTTTTTTTTTTTAGTATTGTTTTCTGGATATTTACTTATTTCTTCCTTTGGGCAATGTTCTCCAGTTTCTTTTGCTGAAATTTGGGATTTGGAAAGAGCAATACATCTGCTGGTATCTTTGTGGAAGGGGAAATCATTCTCAATCAGCCTGAGTAGAAAATTTGAGAGAAAAGTCTCTCAAACCATTTCTGGGAAATAAATTCTCTATTTTTTTCATGTAATTTCCCAGTTAATGAAATTTGCTTGTTTCTACTCAGGAGTTCCTTGGCATTATTCTGTGGTTTTACAAGCTGCCTTTTGCTGTAGCAAGCACAGTATTTAATTTCCTTTTGGTTTCTCTTGGTACCACTTTGCTGTGGTACCAGTCTGTGAATATAATGGGAAGACACCCTTTTCCACTCTCCAGGCATGTGGGGGAGAAAACATTTCCTTTAACAGCCCTTCAAAAATTCAAAACATTTGATGCATATTATTTTACCCATTCTTTCCTTCCTGCAGGAATCAATTTGATTTGGAATTTCCCCCCAAGTTTACAGTAATATGCCTGAAAGAGGACAAGTATCATAGATAAGTGCAACAGACTTTGCAATCTGCTCCAATTTGACTTTTATTAGTCTTGAATTCATCCCATTTAATGTGATCCCTCAAATGATTTTTGGAGTTCTCTCAAAGACAATAGTGTTCACATATTATTGTGAAGTCAATGTTCCTATGAGGAAGGATGGCCTGGAGCTTTCTGTCCCTTCATCTTTCAAATGCCACTCAATTGTTAAGTTTTGCCATAAATTTGTGGTTAACATAAACCAATTGCAGCCATCTCATAATTTTTACAATAGTAGATAAGGAACTGATAAGGAAAGTTTCAAAAGAAGGCAGGTGTTTTTCTGTGTTATAATTTCAACATTGCCAACCTCAAAGTATTTTCAACACTTCCAAAGAATCAGATTGCATTTTTCTAATTAACTCAAAATTTACAACATCTTCTTAAATGATTTTTCATTCACCCTAAAACCTTAAGACACTTCTCTTACTTTATAGCAAATATTCATTACTCTGAACATAGAAGGTACCTCCAGGATCTCTTATATTCGTTGATATTAAATACAAACCTACTTGAATCTATATACCACTTGTTCCTTCTTTTTCTTTGGATACATCAATTGCTCTTTCTCAGAACTAAATATATAGTTATATCTGTTCTTTGGATATAATCTGCTTCTTTCTCAGAAGCCATTTTATGTTCTTATTTCCATCAACAATTTACTCTTTAAAAATTCACTGAGACTTTTTAAATTCAGGCCTCAAAATGAGTCACATTTTCTGGCTCCTTCTTCTTCATGTATGTATTAAACAATAATTTAAATTATAATCTAAAATTCAATATTTGTTGAAATATTTTATCATTTTTGGCTTTGTGGTTATGGTTAATTATTGATTAAAGTACAGTAAGAAGTGCATTATGGGTTTTTTATTTTTACTTTTTTTAACCTAGAACATGTCTCCCAGCTTTGCTTTTAATTTATATGATGTATTATTAAGAATCTAATTCATCAATCTTATGGATTGTCCATGCTCTAGTTTGTTCATAAGAACACTATAAATATGATGCTGTGCATCCAATCAAAAGGCAAAAAAAAGATTACTCCACTGTTGGTAATGATTGCATTTGATTATGTTATTAAGATATGCAATTGTAAGGTATCTATATTATAAAGGAAATTATGAACTAATCTCTGGAGTGGTATCTTTAGCTCATGCAATTATTATGTTCTACAAATAACACTAAAATTCAGTAGCTTTATTGTGCTTTGATAGGCTTTCTTATCTCATTGTAGATCCAAATTGTGATTGTATATTTTATCAGTTATTTTCTAAATTGGAAATTTCCCAGGAGAAAAGATTTCCTCACTGTCTCATTTTTTTTTTTCCTTCTTGGAAGGAGTTTACTGAAGACTTCTAATTATTTATACTTATATAATATATGTACATATAACACACATATGTACATATATATTATATGTACATTTCACCCCATATTACTATTATTAAGTTTAACTTTATTTCCTTATAGATATGTTAAGATTAAAGAACTGATTTTATTGCCACTGAATTCTTCTTCAATGCGTTCTTCTTAAGAAAAGAAGTTATTCCAAGATTCTGACCCTAGCTGTCTCTTCCTTGATAATCTTCTTAATTTACATTTCTTGCAAGGAGGATCTGTTCACCATAAATTTTCTGTTTCTATTTGTCTAAGGAGTTTTTCATAATCATTTGCATATGAGAGATAGTTTAGCTTGATACAGAATTCTGTGTGTCTATGTGTGCTCTTTCATTAAATAATTATTTATTTCTTCAGTTATTTCTGAAGAAAAATTCACTATACTTCTTTTTTTATTCCCCTACAGGTAAAGTACCCACTCCTTCAAGTGGCAAGTCCACTTTGCCTTTGTGTCTCTGTAGTTTGAATATAATCAGAGACAGGGGTCTGTGTGTGTGTGTGTGTGTGTTTTATTTATTTATTTACGTATATCTGAACTCTTGCTTTTGAACAAGCTGTGTCTCTGGTTGGTAACTGTCACAAATCTTAAAAGTTTAGATCAATATTTATTATTGTGATTTTCTTAGTGACTTTTATCCTTTCTGATATTTCACTTATGCTTATGATTGAACTTTTAAAAATCATCACACTATTATGAGATATGCTGTTCTGTTGTCTTTTTTAAATTTTTTTCCATTCTTTTACTCTGTTTTTCAGTCTGGGAAATTCTTATTGATCTCTCTTCAAGCTCACTGATTTTTCCTTGTTCCTGTCTAGTCTACTGATTAGCCCAGTAAAGACATTCTTCATTTCTGTGAGTATTTTTGCTTTCTAGCATTCTCCCCTTTGAATCATTCTTAAAATTTCCATCTGACTGCTTTTATTTCCCATCTGTTTTTATATTGTATATATATGTTATATTTTTCCCTTAAAGCCATAACATATTAATTTATAGTTATTTTAAAATCTCTGTTTGAAAATTCCCATATGTGTCATATTCAAATTTGTTCACTTTATCTATTCATACTCCTTTTAAAATTCCTTTTGGCATGTTTAGTATTTATTTATTTATTTATTTGTTTGTTTGTTTTTTGGTACTTGGAATTGAACTCAGGGACACTCAACCACTGAACCACATCCCCAGCCCTATTTTGTATTTTATTTAGAGATAGGGTCTCATTGAGGTGCTTAGTGCCTAACTATTGCTGAGGCTGACTTTTGAACTAACAGTCCTCCTGCCTCAGACTCCCAAGCCACTGGGATTACAGGCAAGGGCCTCTTTTGTTGAGAGATAAAAAATATATATATCAGAAAGAAACAACTGAGTTTCAAAGAAAAAACTTTAAAGATTTATGTTATGCTGGTTAGGAATCGAGCTTGTTTAATATTTGCTATAGCTCTAGGTGTCAAAAGATTTTACTTTCTCTAGCATTTTTTTCTACTCTGTTATTTTAGGATTGCCTACTCTTCTTTTTATTATTATTATTTTTTATTTTTACAGACTGCATTTTGATTCATTGTACACAAATGGGGTACATCATTTTGTTTCTATGGCTGTACACTATATAGACTCATACCATTCATGTAATCATATATGTACATACGGTAATGATATCTGTCTCATTCCACCATCTTTCATACCCCCCTCCTCCCTCTCATTTCCCTCTATGTATTCTAAAGTTCCTTCGTTCTTCTCTCACCTGCCCTTACCCTCTTCCCCATTTTATATCATCACCCACTTATCAGGGAAAACATTCGAACTTTGTTTTTTTGGGGATTGGCTTATTTCACTAAGCATGATATTTTCCAATTCCATCCATTTTTCTGCAAATACCATAATATTATTTTTCTTTTGGTTGAATGAGATTCCATTATATATATACACCACAGTTTCTTTGTCCATTCATCTGTTGAAGGGCATCTAGTTGGTTCTACAATCTAGCTATTGTGAATTGAGCTGCCATAAACATTGATGTGGCTGTGTTACTGTAGTTTGCTGATTTTAGGTCCTTTGGGTATAAACGGAGGAGTGGGATAACTGGGTCAAATGGTGGTTTCATTCCAAGTTTTCTGAGGAATCTCCATACTGCTTTCCAGAGTGGCTATACCAATTTGCAACTCCACCAGCAATGTAAAAGTGTGCCTTTTTGTTCTACATCCATGCCAACATCTATTATTGTTTGTATTCTTGATAATAGCCATTCTAATCGGAGGAAGATGAAATCTTAAGATTTGTTTTAATTTGCATTTCTCTAATTACTAGAGATGCTGAACACTTTTTCATATATTTATTAATCACCTATATATCTTCTGTAAAGTGTCTGTCCAGTTCCTTGACCCATTTATTGATTGGGTTCTTTGTGGTTTTGGTGTAAAGTTTTGTAAGTTCTTTATAAATTTTGGAGATTAGTGCTGTATCTGAAGTGCATGTGGAAAAGATTTTCTCCTACTCTGTAGGCTCTCTTTTCGCATTATTGATTGCATCCTTTGCTGAGAAAAAGCTTTTTAGTTTGAGTTCATCCCATTTATTGATTCTTGCTCTGATTTCTTGTGCTTTGGGAGTCTTGTTAAGGAAGTCTGATCCTAAGCCAAGTCTTCTATTTGGTCTCTGATCTAATTCCTACGTTCTTGATCCATTTTGAGTTGAGTTTTATGCAGGGTGAGAGATAGAGGTTTAAGAGTTAGTTTCTTTGTTACATTTTAAAATTTAATTTATTATATTGGAACTTCTGATTGCTGATAATTTATGGTAGGAGGCAAGGTTTCTATAATTTTATGATCAAATCCCAATATTTTACTGGATGTGTGTTCCAGGATGTTGAACTCCATGAGAATTTCTCCAGTTCTCTTAATCCCCTCACTCTGCCTTCACCATGGTTGAGACAGGAATGCTAAAGGGAACTAGTATGGGGTAAAATCTATTTCTCAGGTAGGTAGGCTCTCATGATGACTCCTCCCCTGGATGGCAGACTGTTTCAATGAAAATACTGATAACATGTTTTCAAGTGTTATTAGTGTAAAACATTTCTTTTATTGGCTACAACTGTATAGGGGTTTTCCTGTGACATCTATTATGAGGACATTGTAGAAAAATTGGAAATAAAAGCTCAAAGAATAGACTATGACTCCATTCCCTGGAGCTTCTCATCTCAGACAGGACCACATTCGACCTCCAGAAATTCATCAAAATGACCCGTGATGTCTCTCATTGGTGTATGTGTACAGCGATTCCTACTCCAGAGAGCTAGTTCTTATATCTATCTTTTGACTTTCTAGATTTACATTTGTCCATAAGTTTTAGTGTAGCAGTTTTCCTGAATACTAGTACCTACTTCCAGAATTATTCATCATACCAAGCAAAGATTTTATATCATATGCAATGGTTTGGATCTGCAATGTTACCTAAAGATCATGTGCTTAAAAGCATGGTTTCCAATGCAGCAAGAGTAAAGGTGGGTCTTTTATGCAATGACTGTATTGAGGGCTCTGACCTCATCAGTGGATTAATCCATTTAGATGTATTAATTTAGTGATCGCTGAATGAACAACTGGGATTTGGGACCTAGTTAGAGAAAGTAGGTAACTGGAGCCATGACTCTGAAGGTGTATCTTCTACTGGGTTCATTCCACTTTCTCTTTCTGTCTGTCTCTCTTCCTCTCTCTCTCTCTCTCTCTCTCTCTCTCTGTCCCCCAGTTGCCATGAATTGATCAGTTTCCTCCATCATGCCCTTTTGCTATGATTTTTCTGCCTTGGAGCCAGCAGAACATGGACTGAATCATCTGAAACCATGAACAAAATAATTCTTTCCTCTAAATTGTTCTTAACAGGTGTCTGGGTCACAATGACAAAAATCTGAGTAACACACCATGAAAAAATAATTTCCCATAGAACTTTCCTCTAAGGCCTATCATTCTCTGGGAATTTGCCTTTCTTAGGGACCTCATTATATTTGGAAATATTTGTGATTTTTCTATCTTCTGCCATGTTGTAACATTATGTATCAAAATGTCATTCATTTTAAAATCTGTACATACTACATTTTGTTTATACATTCATTTACTGATGGAAAATAGATTGTTTCTATTTTATGTATAGTGAGTGTTTCTACTTCAAAATTTGCATATACATGTTTGTGTTTTTGTATTTAATCTTTCTGGATATATATATAGGAGTGGAATTGATTGTTCAAAATTCTAACATTTTGTTAAACTGCCATACTATTTTCTTTGGCATTGTTTCACTTTACATTCCTCCCATCATTACACAAATGATGCTGTTTTCCACATTCTAAGCAACTCATCATTTTCTATTTTTTAAATTAGTTGTCATCCTAACAGGAATGAAGTAGTTTCTTATTATGTTTTTTTAAATTAGAACATTATAGTTATATCTAGTAGTTGGGTACATTTTGATAAGATCATGCAAGCATTGAATTTTATTTTAATTCCCATTCCACCCAATTTCCTTCCCTTCGTCCACCCCAACATTGCCTTCCTTCTCCTGATTTTTCTTTTGTTCATTTCTTCATTTATTTTTGATTAGTAATTTCTTCATATACAAGAATAGATTCCCATTGCTACATTTATATATGCACATAACATGATTTTTTAAAATTCATCTCATGTTTCCTCTCCCTTCCTATTTTTTCTTTTTCTCTCTCCTTCTCCTTTTCATTTCTGTAATGGTTAATGGTGTTGAAAAACTTTTCATGCTGCTTTTCACCATTCGTATATCTTGGATGTTTGCTTTTCAATTGTTGAATTGTAGAAGTTCTTTGCATATTAATCTCTTATCATATGTGTGATATATGGAATCTTTCATGAAATTGGTTGACCCTGTTGCTAGAAGTGTTTCAACGACACTCCAGCACTTCAGAATTATTATTTCAGATAGTCTTTACAAGATAGGTGAATAGTTATTTAGATGAGAGAATAAATTTGGGAACTTCCTACTCTGATATATTCCATGATATCATGCATTATTGTTTTGAAATTTTAGTTCTGTTCCATTCTTTTAATTTTCTTTCTCCAATGGTTTCAATTATAGATATCTTGAATCATCATTCCCTATGTGTGTGTTTATGTAAATGTATGTACACATTTGTGTGCAACTGCATATTATATCAATTTCTTACTCTGCGCTTTTATCTCTTTTTATATTTTATTTTTGTTTCTTAGCTTCTTTCATTCTTCTCAATATTCCCTATATTTTCAGTGGAAACTGCATTTCTTTGAATATTTTATATTTGGCTTTCATTTATGAGAGATTTTTGGCAAACAATTTTTTATATTTTGTTTATTTTCACTCATATAATTCTGTTTGTCATCTATTATTCTCATATTTGGGATTTTTAATGCATGCTTTAAAGATTGATGAGAAATTGCTTCGTATTTACAATGTAATCCATGTTAAAGTGTTTAGTTGTGATTCTTTTTCTCAATAGTTGAAATTTTGAATAGTATTGTAGCTGATTGTTTAAAAGTATGACTTTATATTTTTTCTGATAGTAAATGTATGTTTAATGTAGCCTATTGCTTTCTGTTTATTTGAAAAGTCACAACCCAATGAGTAGTAACAAATATTTCCACATAGAAGTGTGAGGATCTTAATTGAATTGGTAAAATTTATTGCTTTTTTATTCATAGCCTTCTTCACTTACATGACATGTAGGGATTTTTTTTTTTTTTTTTGGTACGGTTAGAGATTATTTTGGAAATAATTCATTTGTTTTCTGTTTTTTTGAATATCACCATATTCACCTGGATATTCATTTGATTAGCATTATAGTATAAATTACATCATTGTTATTTTTCAAGCTCAAATTGTTCCAGTTTGGCTATTCATTTCCCTTCAAATTTACATGTGTTATGGTATCTTATTGATTTCTCTATTAATAATATTTTGCCACTTTCATAATTAATTGTTTCCCAATATAATACTCTAATATTCCCTGTTCTTTCTCTGTAACAAACCAGTAATTATTCAGGGTCATGAATATTTTTTTTTATCTTTTGATTAGGAAAACATTTAAAAGTTATGAATCAGCATTGAGTTTACATTGTTTTAGTTGACTTCGTTGAGGTAGTTAGTGAATATGCTTTTAAAATTGTATGTTCATTTCATACTTTGTGTAGTTTATGGTTTATGAAGTTTACAACTCTATATTTGATGATATAATTGTTAATATTATACTTTCATTGTGTGGAATGTACTTTGGAATTAGTTATTATTTTTTATAACTGGTTGAATGTGTTTTATTCTGAATTTTACTTTGTCACTAATATAATTAAAAGCAATTTATTTGCTTTGAAAAGTATAATTTTCCACTTTTTTCATTTTTAGCTTTTTCAAAGCTCTTCTTTAAAAATGTGCCTCTTGTATAACAAAAAGTTTAATGCTGTGTCATAATCCACTCTGAACTCTTTTTCCTTAAATAGATGACTTCACTCTACATGAAAAAGGAAAAATAGTTCTATTTTTGGTGTGACTGGAAGAATTGCTTTTCAGTGAATTTCATTTTATACTATCATTAACATAATGGTAATTATAAAAAAATTAATTGCAGTGAAAATGAAGGTGCAACAAAAATCTTCACCTTTTTTTCTAAGTTATATAGGTGCATTCACATTTATTTCTATAAGTTTGTCATGCCTGTATCACTATATTTTCACACTATCTTGTATATAAACTCATTGAGAACTGGGAGCTTACACCTTAGCATTATTTTGGTTTGCTAGTAAATTTTAGCATCTACTTCTTTGAAGAAAGAAAATCCTTTTGTTGATTTGTAGCATTTATTGATATTCCTGATGGACATAATTTTACCACTGTAGTGCAGATACTGTAATATTATGGCACTGAAGGAAAGGTTAGAAAGAGATGCATATAATTTATCTTTACCAGAACCTGTCTACACACATGTTTCATAATAAAGTGTTATAAATTTGTCATGTAATAAAATTATTTAAAATATGAAATATTAAGTTTATTGATAGACTACCAGAGATATTGCTGTGAAAAATCTTATGTTTTTAAAAATTATTATATCAAATGACTTCTCTTAACCTACATTTAAGCAAAATTAAAAAAAAATCTGATTCTCAAACTTTTGCCTGAACCAACATTCCCTGGAGGCACAACTTGGGCTCCACTGCCAATTTCTGATTCAGTGGTTTTGGGTCAGTGGTTCAAAACTTCTCATTTTTATCAAATTTTCTGTGACACTGATGCTGCTGTTTAGGAATCATAATTTTAGAATCAGTAATATAATGGAGAATGTAATAAATATGATTGTTCCTTTTACTCATTGCTATTAGAGCACCTTCTTCTAATGTTGGTTTACATTTAAAATATATAAATGTGCATATAATTTTATTCTGTATGTGTAATGGGTAATGGGTCCACACAAAATGTGCATGTCCTCAAACAGTGACCATAACTTTGCAGATATGATTAAGGTTAGGAATATTGAGATAGGGAGTTTATATCCTAGAGTTTTCCAGTGCTATACGATTATAAATTTGTGTGATTTAAAAACTAAATATGTAATAATTTATATAAAAATGATAGAAATTTGATACAAATCACTCCATAACCTCTCTGCAGTCCAATTTTTATAATCCTTCAGTATGTTTATCATGCATGTCTTTAAAATAATAGCAATAATATTATTATTAATAATAGTTGTACTAATAGAAACAACCTATAGTAGTCATATCACCATTCCAGTAAAAAAAATTTGCAAAGATGTTATTTCAGAAATATATATTTTATTAAACACTTATTCAGTCACAGAATATCCTAACACTATGATAATGATACTAAAAAAAATCTGTCTTCAAACACTGAGCCTACTTTGATCAAATATGCTTTAAAAAGTCTTACATATTATGTAGCAAGAGGAACTTTTTCAGGGAAAACTAAACCCTTATTTGTAGATTATTTCATATAAGGGCGATTTCTGCTTTGATATTATAACCTTCTGTGCCTCTTGAATAGGTATAAACTTTTTTCTATGAGTTGAGACCAATTATATTTTGTTAGTGTTGGCTTCTCTATTACTTTTCTTTTGCAAATATTTTGATGAGTGAATGGTCTTTAGGGGAAAGAAAAACTTATGAATTGCATGCCTTTCACAGTCTCTGTGGAAATCCCCCTATCTGGCATACATAAGAGGGGCAGAGTTACTATCATGGAAGGACAGAGAAGCATGTTTCATCTTCTCCAGAGACCTCTCTTCACAGCAGTGACATAGCAATTTACTGGTCTGAAAAATTTTTGGAAAATTTTTCTAAGTGTTTAGATTTTTGTCCACTTCACTCTAAAATATGGGAAAAGAATGCATCTACACACAAAAGGAATGAGTCTCATGAAAGATTCAGTTCTCGGAATGGGTTTGTCTATCTAAACAGGTAGATCCAAACCATTGCAGCAACTAACATAAACTTAGGTGCCTATGAACTCGTTTCTGTATTTTGAAATATTCACTTAAACAGAAATACAGCTAAATACATACGAAAATACAGTAATTAGATTCTTCATTGTCAAATGATGGTCTTGAATTCCAAAAATTGTTCTCAGTATAATAATATAATAATTCTCAGACAATTTATTAAATTTGTCATAAATCTTCATACATTTATCTGTGAAAGTAAAGAATGGTCTGAATCCACATATTTCAGATGATTTTTGAAGCACTATTTCAGCAAATTTTTTATTAGTTGAAAACACAGGGCTGATACTGAGAATGGCTCTCTGTTCTTAGGAGCTCCTCAAAACCGACACTGAGGACATTAGGGGGATCCTGCAGAATTGAAAAGAGAAAGTAGAGAATGTTGTCTAAACATTCTAAAATTATGGGTCTAAAATTATGGACAGTCTAGCATTGGTTAAAACAATAATCACAGAGAAGAATAAAGGTCAAACTATGAATAATTGTATTACATTATTAATGACCCCAAACATATTAAACTTTCAGAGTTTTATTATTCTATATCCCCGCTTACAAATACAAACTTTCCATTTAACAGTTGAGTTTATATTTTCACGTAATATTTTACCTGGTTATTTTTCTGTAATGTTTTATTTTCAATTTAAGGTTTTAACAAAGTTATTCATATGAATTAAATAAAAATAACTCCTTCAGGTTAGACACACACACACACACACACACACACACATACACAGCACTATCAGACCTCCTCTCAATTCTCTCTGCTTTGTAGAGGTCATTACTTTAACACTGGTAGAAGTTTCTCCCAATGTTTTAACCTGAATTTTAATTAACATCTTTCTAGTAAAATTTCTGGATTACTTTTGCAGTTATTTATTAGTAACTTGTTCAGTTAGAAAGTAAGAATCAAGTTTATGTAGGCCTTCACACACACGCACACACACACACACACACACACAGACACTTTCACCTTCCACTTCTATGTTATAAAGTCTTCATTGTAGATGTAACGCTGTCTTTGATTGTCATATCTAATGCTCTCATTATTGTGACATGATCCAAAGAGTTTATGGTAAGGCATTAAGTTAATTTTTCTTTCTAGTGCATGTTAGTTTTCTCAGAATAAATGTCTTAACTTTTACTTTTTGGGTAGTTTTACATACATTTATCATTAAATCATTTTCAAAAACTTAAAAATTATAACATTTTTCAATATGTAGAAAAATATCTGGAATTTTGTTAGCGTGACTTGTTTGTTTGTTTTCACAACTGAAGTAAGGCAAAGACATAACTGCTAGGACCCAGTACAAAATGAAAACAAGCCTCTTTGTTCAAAAATAGGAAAAGTGCCATTAAGAGTACTGAAATAAAAATCTGTTTTATTAAAAGATATTTGTTACTTATAAAACAAGGTGGGGCAATAATTACATGTGAATAACAACATGGAGTTGAAAATTATAAAGATATTTCTAGTTCAATTTTAAAATAGTACAAAACTATTATTTTATTAATGTGACAACTTGATAGATTGATCATAAAATTTTGCTGGCTTTCTTTTCCTTAGATTTTTTTTGAATTCAACAAAATATTCTTTCAGTAACTTCATTCTCATTCAAAATGAGAGAAAATGACTTCAGTACTTCTTGGCAAATAGAAGATCACTATAATTCTTGATTATTTTAATGAGAAAAATCCCTCTACTGATGCAACTGCTATGTGAGCTAAGAGTGCTTTATAGTCCAAGATAACATTGGAATAGATTCTGATAAATTATTTCAAATATAAATTTTAGTATATTCAGAATTGATAGGCCTTAGGGGGACATTTTTTTTCTGTAAAGACTTAACTCTTGTGTAGACTACTTTCATGTAAATCTGACCTTAATTTGACATGTAAGTTTAAACAATCACATTTTATCGTTTTCTCTGTATTTCCTATAGCTTTTAATGGTCATACAAGAAATGGAAAATAACTGTCTGAATTTTATATAATGCAAATTTGAGTTTATGCATTTGCTTCTGCATCTTACAATACATGGGTGCTGCAATTTGAAAAATATTTTTTCTATAAAATGTGGCAATATAAAATTTTATTTTTGTTTCCAAGATTATAGATATGTATTTTATAATTTTGCAGCAATTTTTAAAACCAGAGACAACTGATCCTATGAAGAATGCAAACTCTGTCTGGGGGCAAGGCCACTCTCTCTGCTAATATTGCTGCTGTTGGTGCTGACGCTGCAAAATTTGAAACTTAATACCAGCACCTGTGTGCATGGAGGGCCATCAGTCCAAATCTTTGATCTAAACATGTGCTCTGCCACCTGCTATCGGCCACGCCTGAGGACTGAGCCCACATGTGCACACACAGCCACCTGGTATATCTCCCCCATTCTTGCACGTGCTCCATTGTTCTATCAGACTTCACTTGCAAAACATGTGTTTAGAGATAAAATTATTAGAAATTTAGTGACAAAACCAGAGCATTAGGCCAATTGCAGGATGCATCCAAAAGTGGAGTACTGTGAGGCTGCAAAAAACACCAGCCCATAAAGCCAGCTTGGAGTAGGACTAATATCTAGTCAATAAAAAGCAATCTAACTATTCATCATATTCACAGCTTGCATCCATTGTGATTGGGCTGGCATTGTTTCTAATTGCTCAATGCTGATGGCATATGACTTGCTAAATAGTTTGAATCCCACACTAAATGTCTTTTTGTTCCCCAGCTACAATCTTGCTTTTGCTCTAAAAACCAGCTGCCGACTCTTTTGCGAAAGAGCTTCTTTTCAGCATCGTGATAGTACCCTGCTGTTTGATTCCATGACTTCTTGTTTTAGTCCCTAGCTCAGGTGAACCATTTCTTCCAGCAGCTTTTGAGAAGTGCTGCATTGGTGTGCCCAATAAATCATTATTTTAATTTATTTTTTACTTTTGTTATGCTTTTGTCTTAATTTTGGTAGTATTGATTTCTAGCTTGGAAGGCATTTTTCTCTCATCATTTCAAATGCAATTTTACTTTTGGCTTTAACTTCCTATTTAGAAGTCTGATGATATTCTTTGTGATCTGTTCAATCTCACTCTAGGAGTATATGAAGATTTCTTTTTACTGTCTTGACCTGAAAAACTCAAAATCTGGCACCTTCAACAGGAAGTAAATGCATTTGTCTTTCACAAAACAGAAGTTCTGAGGTATAAAGTCTAGCCGAATTTGTTTTCATTACTGCCATAAGAAAGTGACACGGCCTGCGTGGCTTAAACAAGTGAGGAAACCTAATTATCCAGTTACGCTTTCACTCTGGTTCGTCAAGTTACATTTTTTTCTCTCATGCAAACATATTCACCTCATCACAATTGCCATCAGGTCTTAGCCTATTGTAACATCACCTCTGAAATCTAAGCTTCAAAAACTCATCTAAATATCCTTTAAATCAGCTATGGTTGAGACTCATGATATGGTTTATCCTGAAGCAAATTCCTGTCCAAGTGTGAACCTGTGAATCCATATACAAATTACATAATTCCAAACTTTGATTGTGGGACTGATAAAGGATAGACATTTTCATTCCAATGTGTAGAATTATTAATAGAAGGATCATGATTTCCAAGTTAACTCTGAAACCTAGAAGAATAATTTGTATTATATTTTAAGGTGCCATGGTCTGTCCTCTGTGCCCATTAGGTGGCCTTGACCCTTTGTTTCTGGGGGAGGTTTGCCTGACTCTCTGAATCCAAGGAGAAAATCAACTACTGTGGAAATAAGGAGTAGACAACCCTTTCTCTGGGCCCAGAGTGATATCAGAATTCCTGACAACCTCTGAACAACTTTTAGCATCAATCTTCCCTTTTTTGGAAAGATGATGCATATTTGCAAATGGATGACTTTATTGACCCATTCTGTAGAGTCCCAGAAGCCTTTAAGTCTTCAAAAGTCTTCAGTTGAATCCCAGAACCTGAAATCCTCCAGAAAGCTTGAGGGATTAATGCTGGTAAAAGTACTTATCATCTTACCAAATAATTTACAGGGGAGAAAGCCATCAGAAAATAATCTCCTCCACAGATCTGCTCTGTATGCAGCCCTCTCTCTTTTCCTGACTTCTGCTGAAATGGCTAATTGTATTCATACACCATGCCCTATAATCTTTTGATCAATGGTTATTTATCCACACCCTGAATGTTCTCTCCAGACCATGCCAGACCATGCTTTATTTTATTCAGGTAGGCTAAGAATTTTTCAAATTCTCATATTCTTGGTCCTTTAATAATTCTTTTTCTAATTTAGCTCTTTACTCTTATTTTACTATAAGAAGCAAAGAGAAATCATGCCATACTTTCAACCCTTTGCTGAGTTCATCCAAGTTCATTAGGAGACAATTGGCAAAGTTCTTTGCACTTGATTACAAGGCTCATGTTTCTTCCAGTTTCCAAAAACGTGATTTCTATTTCTGTCTGAGACTTCGCCAAAAACACCTGTAATGTGTCTATCAACACGTTTTTCTATAGTAATATATTATGTTAGTGCAGTTCTCATTGCTATAACAAAATACACAATGTAAGGTACTTTATAAAAATAAGAGGTTTATTTAACTTTCGGTTCAGAAAATTCAAGAGTATTAAATCAGAATCTGTTCAGGTCTGGTAAGGGTCTCATGGTGGATGGCAACAGGATGACAGGAGCATGTGCAGAAGAGGTTGCATAGTAAGACAGGAAGTCCAGAGAGTTACCTGAGAAAGCTAAACTTACTTTATAGCAGCACACTTTTGTGCTAGTTTATGAAATAACCACTAACTACTTTTGAGGTCAGTGTCTCCATAACTTTCCACTGTCCATTAGTCCCTACCTCTTACATCTTTTACAACCTCAATACCAACCCACTGAGGACTAAGATTCTGGCACATGAACCTTTGTTCAACAAATTATACCAAACTATATAATTTCATCCCTGATCCCCCAAGGCTCCTATTTTTCCTAAAGGGAAAAAATAAATCATTCTTTGTGTTAATAGTCCCCAAAGTTTTAGCTATTTCCAGCATTACTCGAAAGTCCAAATCCCCGAAGTTTCACATGAGATTGAAGATAAATTTCTTCCCTCTGTGAATACATAAAACCAAAATAAATTACAAATGTCCCTAATACAATGTCAGAACAGGCTCTGAGTGACATTCCTGGGCATAGTCAAAGGAAAGGGGACTTCGCCTGCTCCCCAATCTGCCCAGGAAAGCTGAAACACAGCAGATCAGACATTAAAACTTAAAGTGCTAAGCCTGACATCTTGTGCATCCTGGGTGGTGCATCTATGGTCTTGGGCAGACCTCCCCTACAGGTTTTGCTGGTTGCAGCACATGACTATTGTCACAGACTGTCTTTGAACATTGATACTTATGGTATTCTGAGACTAGCATTATGGGTGGCTCTGCTTTCCTGGATCTTGAGAGGAGAGCTTCCTTTCTCATGGTTCCCATAGGCATTATAAAGGGAAATCTCTATGAATGCTTTTCCCCTGCAGCAAGCTATATCTGGCCACTCAGGCTTTCCTTTGAAATCTTGGTGAAAGACATTATGATCCCATTGCTTTTACATCCTGCCTGCATACAGAGTTAGAACCACACGAACATGGACAACTCCAAGTTCTACCACCAGCATGACTGTACCTATGCACATTTGAATCACACCTGGAAGGGCCACAGTTCTTTTCACCAGGGAACAAGAAGAATCCCAAGGTAGCTTTGCACAGGTTTCTTTCACAGAAGAATTTTTTGCTTCTATGTTTCAGGGTTTATCCTAGGAAAGGAAGCCTTGAAGTTTTAGGAGAAGCCCTTGAGGACTTTTTTTGGTTTTTGATGATTGACATCTGGTTTTCTTTTGTCCTTACTAATCTCTTTGGCAAGCAGTTGCTCACAATCTCCCTTTCTATACTGGTGCACGCTTATTTGCCCAGGTGAATGTTTTCCAATATTTTTCACTCTGTTTCCCTTTGCCCCTAAATCTCATTATAAACCTCAATGAAGGCAGCCAATAATAACCAAACAGTAGCCTGAATGCTTTGTTGTTTACATATATCTTCTGCCAAATATTCTGTCCATTGGTCCTAAATTTGGCCTTCCCCCAAGCCTTTGAGCGTGGATATGATGCAGCTTGGTTCTTTGAGATGATGTGACAAAGATGCCTTTATTTCCATTTTCAAAGGGAATCATCCTCATTTCTTTCAGTACTCTAGTCATGAACACTTTTTAACTTTTAAGAAGCTCCCTGAGGTCTTGCTTCCTGATTCTTTGGAAAAACCCATAATGCTCCATTTACAGCAATTCAGGCCTCTTATAACCAATTTATCAAACCCTAACCTGTGTTTATGACCAACTTCCAAAGCTGCCTTCACATTTTCAGGTGTCATTTTACCAACGATTCTACTCCCCAAGTATATTTTCTAACACACACTAGTCCAATCTGTGTTCCTAGTTTTAAATACCTGGGAATTAGTATTTTAATCAGAAAAGAGGGATATTTAATTCACAGTTTTGGAGAACCAAGAGCACGCCCCAACAACTTCTTAGCTCTGGTGAGAGCCTTCTTGGAATATGACCACAGGGCAGATGGCATCACAAAGGGAGTGTATGGAGAAGAGATCACATGGGAAGACAGGAAGAACACAACATAGGGAGCCAAGCATTGCTTAATAACAACATATTCTCACAGAGACTGTCTCTGTGAAAGTAAGATTAATTCCTTCTGTGGTGTGGCCCCTATAACCTTACCATGCTCTACTGTACCCCAAACCTTAGAGGTTCCACCCTCTCAACAGTGCCAAATTGGGTGCGATGCTTCCAGCACTCAAACCTTTTGGGGACAAACCATAGCATATATATGCATATTTCTACGGCAATAGAAGACTTCTCTAACTTTTCTCTTTTCTTCATGTACCCTCATTAGAATTAATGTTAGGATCAATATTTTTACAGGCAATCTCTTCAAGGTAACCTAAGTATCTTTTATATGCGTTTGAAAATTCTTACAGCCTTTATCCATTATCCAAACAACAGTTACATTCTAGATATTTGTCACAGCAGCAACCTATTTCTCTATACTGAAACCCATGTTACTTAGTGAGGGTTGCAATAACAAAGAATGATAGAATAAACAATGAGAATTTGTTTTTTTTTTTTTTTTTTTTCATAATCCTAAAAGCTAGAAGTCCACAGTAAGATTTCACAGGGGCAGGAGTATTTACTTCTGATGCCTTAGTTCTTGGATGGTAGACCTGCCTTCTCCCTGGATCATTGTATGATCATTCTGTTTGTCTCTCCTCATTTCCTATTTTTTTTATTTGTTCTAATTAGTTATTCATGACAGTAGAATGCATTTTGATATATCATACATACATGGAGCATAACTTCTCATTCTTCTGGATGTACATGATATAGAATCACAATAGTCATGTAATCACATATGCATATAGGGTAATAATGTTCGATTCATTCTATCCATCCTACCCATATTCCCAACCCTACCTTCACTCCCCTCTTCCTAATTCAAAGTAACTCTATACTTCCCTAGATCCCAACCTCTTTTTGTGAATTAGCATCCTCAAATCAGAGAAAATTCTGCCTTTGGTTTTTAGGGATTGGCTTATTTCACTTAGTATGATATTCTCCACTTCCATCCATTTAACTGCAAATGCCATAATTTTATTCTTTTTTAAGGCTGAGTAATATTCCATTGTGTATTTATACCACATTTGCTTATCCACTCATGTGTTGAAGGGCATCTTGGTTGGTTCCACAATCTAGCTGTTGTGAATTGAGCTGCTGTAAACATTGATGTGGCTGCATCACCACAGTATGCTAATTTTAAGTCCTTTGAGTATAAATTAAGGAGTGAGATAGCTTGGTCAAATGGTGGTTCCATTCCAAGTTTTCTGAGGCATCTCTACACTGCTTTTCATAATGGTTGTACCAATTTTCAGTCCCACCAGCAATGTATGAGTGTACCTTTTCCCCCACATCCTCGCCATCATATTGTTGCTTTTATTCTTGATAATTGCCATTGTGACGGAAGTGAGATGAAATCTTAATTTTGATTTGCATTTCTAAAATTGCTAGAAATGATGAACATTTTTTCATTTTTTTTATTGATTGTATTCCTTCTTCTGTGAAGTGTCTGTTCAGGTCCTTAGTTCATTTATTGCTTAGGTTATTTGGAGGGGTGTTGTTTATTTAATTCATTACCTATCCTGGAGATTATTGCTCTATCTGAGGTGTATGTAGCAAAGATTTTCTCCCATTCTGTAGGCTCCTTTTTCATGTTCTTGATTGTTTCCTTTGCTGAGCAGAAGCTTTTTAGTTTGAATCCATCTCATTTACTGATTCTTGATTTTCCTTCTTGGGCTTCAGGGGCCTTGTTAAGGAAGTCAGGTCCTAAGTTGACATGATGAAGATTTGGGCCTACTTTTTCTTCCAGTAGTTGCAGGATCTCTGGTCTAGTATCTAAGTCTCTGATCCACTATGTGTTGAGTTTCATGCAGGGTGAGAGATAGGGATTTAATTTCATTTTACTGCATATGGACTGAGGCTATCTTTTCTCCAGCATATGTTTTCGATGCCTTTGTCCAGTATGAAATAAATGTACTTATGTGGGTTTGTCTCTTTGTCCTCTATTCTGTACCATTGGTCTACCTGGCTATTTTGGTGCCAATATCATGTTGTTTTGTTACTATTGCTCTGTAATATAGTGTAAGGTCTGGATTTGAGATGCCTCCTATTTCATCTTCTGTGCTAAGAATTGCTTTGGCTCTTCTGGGTCTCATTTTTACAAATTAATTTCATGATTGCTTTTCCTATTTCTATGAAGAAATTCATTGGGCATTGGGATTTTAATAAAAGTTCCATTTAATCTGTATAATGCTTTTGGTAGTATGTCTATTCTGACAATGTTAATTCTGCCTATTCAGGAGCATGGAAGATCTTTCCATCTTCTAAGGTCTTCCTCAATTTCATTCTTCAGTGTTCTATAGTTTTTGTCGTAAAGGTCTTTTGCCTCTTGTGTTAGATTGATCCCTAAATATTTTTTGAGGCTGTTGTACATAGGGTAGTTGTCCTAATTTCTTTTTCAGCGGTTTCATCAGTGATGTATAGAAATGTATTTGATTTATGGGTGTTAATTTATATCCTGCTACTTTGCTGAATTCACTTATTATTTCTAGAAGTTTTCTGGTGGAATTTTTTAATCTTCTAAATATAAAATCATGTCATCAGCAAATAGTGATAGTTTCTGTTCTTCTTTAAATTCTTTCTTCTAATTGTTCTTGCTAGACTTTCAAGAACAGTGTTGAATAAAAGTGATGAAAGAGGGTATCTTTGTCTTCTACTTCTTAGAGGGAATGCTTTCAATTTTTCTCCATTTAGAATGATGTTGACCTTGGGTTTAGCGTGTATGACTTTTACAATGGTGAGGTACATTCCTACTAGCCCTGGTTTTTCTGTGTTATGAACATGAAGGTGTGTATTTTGTCAAATGCTTTTTCTGCATCTGTTGAGATGATCATATGATTCTTGTCTTTAAGCCTATCGATATGATGAATTATGTTTATGACATCTGTATGTTGAACCAACCTTGCATCCCAGGAATGAACCCCACTTGATCATTGTACACTATCTGTGTAATACTTTTCTTAAAAGTGGGATTTGCCAGAATTTTATTGACAATTTTTGTGTCTATGTTCATCAGGGTTATTGTTCTGAAGTTTTCTTTCCTTGATGTGTCTTTGTCTGTTTTGTGCATCAGGGTGATACTAGCCTCATAGAAAAAGTTTGGAAGGGGTTCCCTTTTTATATTTAGTGAAATAATTTGAGGAGTATTGGTGTTAATTCTTCTTTGAAGGTCTGATAGAAGTCAGATGAGAATTCATCTGGTCTTGGACTTTTCTTGACTGGTAGGCATTTGATGGTGTCTTCTATTTTGTTGTTTGAAATTGATCTGTTTTAATTATATATGTCCTCCTGATTCAGTTTGGGTAGGTCATTTAGAAATGTTATGTCTCTAGAAATTTGTTGATGTCTTCAAGAATTTCTATTTTATTGGAGTGTAAATTTTTTAAATAGTTTTTAATTATCTTCTGTATTTCATTAGTATTTATTGTGATATTTTCTTTTTCATCACAAATTTTAGTAATTTGAGTTTTATCTCTGACTTTGTTAGCAAGGCTAAGGTTTTATCAATTTTATTTATTTTTTTCAAAGAAACAACATTTTGTTTGGTCAATTTTTTTGTGTCTTTTGTTTCAATTTTATTGATTTCAATTCAGTTGATTTTAATTATTTCCTGTCTTCTACTGCTTTTGGTGTTGATTTGTTCTTATTTTTCTAGGGATTTGAGATGTAATGTTAGGTTATTTATCTGTTGACATTTTATTATTTTAAGGAATGAGCCCAATGCAATAATCTCTCTTCTTAGCCCTGCCTTCACAGTGTCCCAGAGATTTTGTTAGGTTGTACTGGTGTTCTCATTTACCTTTAAGTTTTTTTTAAATTTAAATCCTTATTTCTTTTGCTATCTAATTGTCATTCAATAGCGTATTATTTAGTCTCCAAGTGTTACAGAAGCTTCTATTTTTTATTTTATCATTGATTTCTAATTTCATTTCATTATGTTATGATAGAACACAGGATATCATCTCAATCCTTTTGCATTTGCTAAGAGTTGCTTTGTGGCAAATGATATGGTCTATTTTAGAGAAGGATCCATGTGCTACTGAGAAGAAAGTGTATTGACTCTTTGAGTATGAATTATTCTGTATATGTCTGGTAAGTCTAAATTATTGATTATATTGTTTAGTTCAATTTTTTGTTTAGTTTTTTTATTTTTAAGATTTTAAAAATTTGTTCTAATTACTTATGCATGACAGTAGAATGCATTTTGATACATCATAAGTAAATGGAATATAACTTCTCATTCTGCTGGTTGTACACAATGTAGAATCAGAACAGTTATGTAATCATTATTACCCTATGTAATAATGTCTGATTAATTCTACTATTCTTCCTATCCCTATATCCCCTCCCACCCTCGCTGTCCTCTACCTAATCCAATGTACCTCTTTTCTTCTTCCCTAGCCAGCTGCCTTACTGTGAATTAGCATCCGCATATCAGAAAAAAAACATTCTACCTTTGTTTTTTTGGGATTGGCTTATTTAGCCTAGCATGGTATTTTCCAGTTCCATCTATTTACCTGCAAATGCCATAATTTCAATATTTTTTAAGGCTTGAGTAATATTCCATTTTGTATATATATAGCACATTTTGTTTATCCTTTCACCTCTTGAAGGGCATCTTGGTTGGTTTCATAGTTTAGCTCTTGCGAATTGAGCTGCTATAAACATTAATGTGGCTGCATCACCATAGTGTGCTGATTTTAAGTCCTTTGGGTATAAACCAAGGAGTGGGATAGCTTGGTCAAATGGTGGTTCCATTCCAAGTTTTCTGAGGAATCTCCACACTGCTTTCCATAATGTTTGCACCAATTTCAGTCCTATCAGCAATGTATGAGTGTACCTTTTTCCCCACATCCTTGCCAACATATTGTTGCTTGTATTCTTGATAATTGCCACTCTGACTGGGGTGAGTTGAAATCTTAGAGTAGTTTTGAGTTGCATTTCTAAAATTGCTAGATATTGATGAATTTTTCATAATGTTTTGATTGATTGTATTTCTTTTGTGAAGTGTCATTCAGTTCCTTAGCCCATTTATTGATTGGGCTAATTTGTGTGTGTGTGTGTGTGTGTGTGTGTGTGTGTGTGTGTGTAGAGTTTTTGTGTTCTTAATGTATCCTGAAGATTAATGCTCTATCTGAGGTGCACATGGTAAAGCTTTTCTCCCATTCTATAGGCTCTCTCTTCACCTCTTGATTGTTTCCTTTGTTTGGAAGATCTATCCAGTGATGAGAGAGGTGTGTTAATGTCATTCAGTATTATTCTGTTATATTCTATTTGATTCTTGAAATTGAGAAGGAATTGTCTAATGCACATAGAGGCTCCATTTTGGGGGGCATAAATATTTACAATTGTTATATCTTGTTAATGTACAATTCCCTTTAGCAGTATGAAATGTCCTTCTTTTTCCATTCTGATTAACTTTGGCTTCAAGTATACTTTATCTGATATGAGGATGGAAACCTCTGCCTATTTCCATGATCCATATGAGTAATATGTCTTTTCCTATCCTTTCACTTTCAGTCTGTGGATGTCTTTGCCTATGAGGTGAGTCTCTTGGAGACAGCATATTTTTGGGTCTTGCGTTTTTTTTTTTTATTTTATTTTATTTTTTTTTATAGTGGTGCTGGGGATTGAACTCAGGGCCTCGTGCTTGTGAGGTAAGCACTTTACCAACTGAGCTACATCCCCAGCCCTGGGTCTTGTGTTTTAATCCAATCTGCCCATCTATGTCATTTGATTGATGAATTTAGGTCATTAACATTCAAGAGTATTATTGAGACATGATTTGTATTCCCAGTTATTTGCTTTTATTTCTGCTTTGTAATTTAGTTTCTCTTTTCAATAACTACTCCTTTAGTGTAGTTCCTCCTTTTTCTGGTTTTACTTTTTTAAAACTTTTCATCTTCATGGACTATTTTGTTGAGAATGCCCTGTAGTTCAGGCTTTCTTGTTGTGAATTCTTTTAACTTTTGTTTATCATGGAAGCTTTTATTTCATTTTCAAATCCCCAGCTTCATTTTGATGGATATAAAATTCTTGTTTGGCATCCACTTTTTTTCAGAGCTTCATAAGTATTGTTCCAGGACCTTCTAGCTTTGAGGGTCTGGGTTGAGAAATCAGCTGCGGTTCAGATTGGTTTGCCCCTATATGTAATCTGATAATTTTCTTTCAGGACCTTTAAAATTCTATCTTCATTCTGTAGGTTAGTCATTTTCATTATAATGTGCCTCGCTGTGGGTCTGTTGTAATTTGTACGTTTGGGTTCCAGTAAGCCTCTTGTATTTGATTGTCCATTTCATTCTTTAGGTTGAAAACTTTTCAGATATTATTTCATTGAACATATTGTGCATTCCTTTGGTTTATATCTCTATGCCTTCATCTATCCCAATAAATCCCAAATTTGGTCTTTTCATGTTATCCCCTAATTCTTGGAAATTCTGTTCATGGGTTCTTATCATATTATCTGTGTGGTCAATTGTATGTTCGACATTACATAATTTGTCTTCATTGCCTGTGGTTATGTCTTCCAAGTGGTCTAGTTTATTGCTGATGCTTTCCATTGAATATTTTTTTTTTTTATTGATTCCTTCATTTCAAAGAGTTCTTCTTGACTTCTTTTTGGAATTTCTATCTCTTTATCAGAGTGATCTTTCACCTCCTGAAATTTATCTGTAATTTCACTCCTTACATCATCTTTTAAGTCATAGATCAGTTTAAGTATGTACATTCAAATTCCTTCTCTGTCATTTCTTCTCTGTTGGTTTTTTTTTTTTTTTGGGGGGGGGGTGATATTTTTTCCCTTGTTTTTTCATTTTGTTTGTGTGCCTTCCTATCTAACACTGTGGCAGTATACTTTCTACCCTGTAGACTTATACTATCCCTAATAGTTTCCAGTACTTCACCTTTAAGGGAGCAACAAATAATAACAGCAGCTAATGCAAACAATATACAGTCTTAAACCAAATAGCTCCTATCAAAATGTTTACAGTTTTGTCCCAATCCACAAAAATGATGTGCTCAATTACTGAATACCATATAAACAGTAAGTTTGCAAAAGGGGTTTACAATTTCAAATGGTGGACAAAGAGAGAACAGAAGTGGTGTAGAATGTGATGTTTATGAAGAAAGAGGAGAGAAGATAGAAGTAAAAACTAATACATGAAGAATGAAAGAGGACTTAATAGAGGTTGGCTGTTAGCAGGAGAAAACCAAGAAAGAGGATTCAGGGATACTGATAATTGAGAAGAAAAGTACACATAGTGTAAAAACTATTTTTTTTAAGTAAATAATAAAATAATACAGTACAAAACTGTAATATATTATTCAGACATCCCAGTCCCCAATAAACTGATGCATGAAAAATACTTCGTTTCAAAAACAGGAAAGATGTGAGGAAAAAAAGAAAAGAAGGATCTCAATGGAAAATTGAACATTGCAACTTCCCTTCACAGCTGATATTCAGGGTTGTCTGCAATTTGATGTTACCTCCACCCTCAGGATGGTGAGGGTTTCTAGTGGGAGGGTTAGTACTGGAGGAGGAACTCCTGGAGATGGGGTATAGGAATTGCCTGTCCATTTGGAAGACGGCACCCCAGGAATCTATCTTGAGTTCCATTTATGTAGGGGCCTGATGTAGCCCTTTATGTCACCTGCAGACTGCACAATTCCAGGTCTTTGAGTTAGTCTCCAAACTGTATCTCTCCTGCCACTGCCCTTTCTGATTCCTGGTCAGGCATTTCTCTTCCAGTGCCTGAGGGGTCCTGAGGTCTGGACCCCAGGAGCTGTGTTCCTTTCTGGGAGAACTGTTTTGTACTGAGTGGATCACAGCCAGTTACTGAGACCTGCTGGTCAGCCATGTAGCTATGAGTGCTAGTCTGGTTTGGGATCTAGAGAGGGACTGGGTTCCAGGTTGATGCTGGACTTGCAGGATTTGGGGATCAGTGGATGTGGGACTAGGGAAGGTGATGGAGACCCCATTTGTCCCTGCAGGCTTCAGGACTTTTTGAGCTGGGGAGAGCTGAGCTTTCTCCAGTCTCTTTAACCTGTGTTCACCCCTGGGTGAAATGCTCCCAGTTTCTGACTTTACATTGTATGGTGAAGCTCAGATAGGTCTACACAGATCTACCTGCAAACTCACACATCTGGGTTTCAGTTTCCAAAGGCTATGCCATACTACAGTCACCAGATGGCTCCTGAATTATAGACAATTGATATCTCTGGTGGAGACGTTCCTCAATATATATATATATATATATATATATATATATATATATATAGAGAGAGAGAGAGAGAGAGAGAGAGAGAGAGAGAGAGAGAGAGAGAGATAAATATAGATATAGATAGATATAGATATCTGACCAATGAGTCTAGCTGTCCATGATTCAGTGAGGGGAGACTTCCACTCCAGTTTTAGGATTTTTCACTCTAAGCCTTAGGAAGATGTGGTATTCCTGCTGTTCAATTTCTGGGTAGCCGAGCTAAGAGAAACACTTTCCACCACCTTTGAATCTCTCATTTCCTATTCTTATAAGAATACCAATCATATTAGAACAGGGCATATTATAATGTGCTTATTGGATCTTTTCACCTCTGCAAAGTCCTTAGTTTCAAATACATTCTCATTCTGAGTAACAGGAGTAAGCACTTCAACATATAATTTTGACAGGAACACAATACAACCACACACTGGCATAATGGGGTAGCTCCATAAAACCATCCAGAAAAACCTTTCACAATCCTTCCAGCTCCTTCATCCTTCCTTAGAGTAGAATTTTTTTTCTTCATGATACATAATGGCAGCTGTATTTCCTTTTATTACACATAACATAATCAGTACAAATTTAAGGCATACCTAAGAGTAAAATATAAAGAATAAAGGACCCCCTTTTGCTTAAAAGAAATTCTTGAAGACAAATCACATTTCCATTGTATCTTATTGACCAGAACTTAATAACATTGCCCCATTCAAGCTCTGAGTGTTCTAGAAAATGTCATTTTGTTCAAGGAAAATGTTCCCTTCTATGGAGTGAGGACCTGTACAAAAATTCCTAGAAAGAATATGAGTTTCAGATTAATTCATAAGTATTTAATGAATCATTTGCTTTGTATTTTATACTAAAGAGACTGGATATGGTATAAGTGAGTCATACTTCTTGCTCACTGAAAAGTGATAACTAATCAGGGGAGCACACTCACATAAATTTAGTGTGATGAAATAAAATGCTACTGAAGTGCCATGCCTAACATTATTTTACCAAAATTTAAAGAAACTTTCTTATGTGTAAGTATGATGAAAATAATGTTCCTTACATACCAAATACTAGGGATTAAAACATTCATGCCTTTCTGTTTTGTTTTCCACAAATTCTATAAAAACTGGTCAAATTAGAAAGTTTCAAAAGCTACAAATATGTAAATGAAGTCATTGTTGCTTTTATGGGAATTTTGCATTATAATTAAATTTATTTCTGTGAGATCATGATATTTAAAGACATGTTTGGAGTCCACTATGTTGTAACATACTTGCTAAAATGTGCCTCATTCACCATTAAAGATGAATTTAATTCCTCTACAAAATTAGACTTTTACCTTCATTTTTGATATTTAATAATCATGTTTATAACTATTCAAACAATTAAACAATATAGCATTTTTATTTTCATAAAAAGAAGAACATCACTGGGGTGATTTTTTTTAATGTCACCCTTATTAGAACACTATATTGTATTTTTATTAAGGATGGACTTTACGGGCTATAGAACTTTCTTTTTTAAATTTTTTAAATTTGTTTTAATTTGTTATATATGACAGTAGAATGCATTTACAGATTTTGATAGATCATTCATAAATGGCATGTAATCTCTCATTCTTTTGATTATACATATTGTAGGATCACATCAGTCATGCAGTCTATGTACATGAGGTAATAATGTCTATTTGACTCTACCATCATGCCTACCCCCATACCCCTTCCCTTCCTTTCACTCCCCTCTACCTTATATAAAGTAACTCTATTTTTCCCCTTCCCCACCCCTTATTGTGAATTAGCATCTACATATCAGAGAAAACATTTGACCTTTGGTTTTTTGTGTTTGACTTATTTCACTTAGCATGATATTCTCTAACTCCATCCAAATAGTGACCTCACTGTTCAAACTAAAGTTAACTATTTTTAAATCAGTGGAAAACAAATATTCAGATTATTATTCTAAATCACACTCAGGATTTTTCTTGTGTTCATTTTGCTTGAATAATTGCATAACCCAAGGTGCATTTATCTTTCTAATGTAATGGGATACAAGTTGTTGTGGAATAATTTGATTTGGGCATTTTCTTGCCTGTAATTTGGGAAGAAGTAAAAATATACAATGGATTCATGACGACATATTGAAAAATAGAGAAAACTGAAATAAAATCAAGAAATAAAATCAATTTATATATGAAGGCTAAGGAGTGCTTTTGAAAATGAATTATTGGTCAGGAGTTCCTCTAGGTATTACAAAAAATAGCACATGCCAGTCAGAATCATAACACATTTAGCACATACATGAAATTTCTACTCCACTGATATAGACTAACTATATTCCTATATGTAAATAATATGTTAATATGTATATACATTTACTGTTAAAGGAAAATACATGTAAATGCATATCAAGGAATTAAAAAATGCAAATTTCCAATAACTTCAGCTTCTATTATTGCTCTAGATTTGGTATATCGTCACAGACAATTTTTAAACTTTAAAAGGGAACTGAATTTGAGCATAATGCATTATGTGCCTGTAGTCAAAATTAAAGTGTTTACTTTTGTGAGAATGATGTTCTCTAATAACAATATTTTTGGCAAAACATAAAAAAAATATTAGTTTTAATGTGATTAGTTTCTAAATGATAAAGAGCCAAAAGGATCTAACCAATATATTGAATGTGTTTCATTTTGCCTATAAGCAGGCTCTAAAATTCAGTTTTCACATTGTTGGCACAAAATCACTTACACAATAAAGTTATATTGTCCCAATCATACTATGATGAGTAGCCAAATATTGCATCTAGAAATAAAAATTCAGCTGTTGCCTCAGAAGTGAAATCACATGCATTTTTAGTACCTTAATTCATAATTAGTCTGTTTGAATTGCCATTAAATGTCTCAATCAAAATATTCTCTTACAGTGCCCTATTTCACAGATCTCTCCGTGCAGATTTGCATCGGCATTTCTATTCCATTCTCTTTGATTTCAGCATGGAGTACTGAAGTATAAATCACTTTGGCTGCTTTCCCACAAAGTAATGAATGTTTCATCATATCAGCCCACAAGCTTTTTTCCCCTTTCTGTTTGTTTCTTGTTTTTTTTTTTTTTTTTTTTTCCTTCTTCTTTTTCCTTTTCTTTAGTCTCTTATACGCTGTCATGGGCTCTTCTCCTCTCAAAGAGCCATATGAGAAGTGCAATCAGATAGAGCTAGTCTCCAATGGTGATCCAGAGTTTACGAATGTTTTATTTATTTGAAGCATGTACTGTTGAGTTGTTAATGTTCATCAAAGTAACTCTCATGTCATGTTTTTGAAGAGTCTGAATAACAAAGTAACTTTGCCATTGCAACACCTCTTCTGTGAAAGTTTGTGTTTGAAATGCATTATTTGATGGCTCCTTACTCAATATATGTTTCTCCGCCAGAAGAGGTAGAGTATGTCAATGAGTATTATTCTTCTGGGTAATGAGATGTGTATCTGCATAATACAGAGACTGCTGCCAAACATAATTCATAATCATAAAATTAGGATTTCGGGTAGCCTGTGAGCAAAATGTATAGCTCACGGAGTCTTTTCACATAGTCACTTTGAACACGGTCTGCATACAATTTTGTCACCTGGACTCATCAGTTAAGGCTGTCAATAGAAGCAAAGCAGGTCTCCAATGCATGGACTTTATTTGTGTCAATTTGTTTTTAACCTGTCTCGTGGGAATTTTTTTTTGAGACAAGAGTTCTAGGCCATATCTTATAATAATGTTTGCTGTTATCATGTCACAATATTAGCAGTAATAACAACAATGCTAATAATTGCTGAATTCTATTTTATATGTAAACATGAAAAGAATTGTGCTATTTGTTCATTTGTTTTTTTGTTAAGGAGTTTGTACTATCCCTGTTTCATATACATAAGCTCTAACATGCAAATGAATGAAGAAACTTACTGAGTCTCTCAAGGGTAGAACAATTTGACTCTAGAGTCTTAATCTATTATTGTATTTTACAATGAGTATGAAGTGAAATTAAGTATATGTAAATCTTTGTAGATCAATGTAACATCAAAATTCATAAATCAATATATCTCTGAAAAAATGTAAAAACTTACAAGAAATAATACTTTGAATATTATTTTCATAAGTATTTGAAAAATTCTAGCATCAAATAAACATTAATCTAAAGTCCATGAAGTATGATGCACCCATGTGAGTCAGACCATAACACAACACCAAAGTGTCTATATTTATTTCTAAAAGTGCCCAAATTTTTTCTCACCAATTCTGTCCACATTTTCATTATGGCATCTTTCCCGATTATGTACATCACTAAATCTACTTGGTAGAGGCATTTTACAATGGCAAAGAAAAATCTTACTTCTCCCCAAAACATTTCAAATCTGCAAGGCTCCAAGACATGGAATCTCACAGCTCACCCTTGGGCCTTGAGCTTTGTTTATGCAGCACAATGTTTCCACAGAAATAGGAGACCCCTTCAATGCCCAGGATTCCCCTTTCTACCTGAAACCTCTGCAGTCATACTACTGTAACCATGGGACCTTTAATTTACTAGCATTCTTCTTCTTCTCTTTGGGCAAGAAATAGAATGTAAGATAAGATCAGGAAACCAGCATCCCCATATTCTCAACCGTGCTACTCCCAGAATTGTTACTCTTATCTTTTATTTTTCCTCAATTTCCAATCAACTCATCAGCTACATGTTCTAAAAGGAAAAGTCTATCAGAAAAATATAGCTAAAAATATACTCTGATTTAGGGTTATGTAGAACACTTGTCATTAGAAAAATAAACTTTTACTTTTTACACCCATAGATAAAAAACATCGAGAGACAGCAATTGATCTTTCAAAAAGCAATTTTTTTGTTTTTTCTTACTCTATAAGTATTGAAGAAAAAATAGTTTGAGGTCAGATTTCTTTCATAGAAACAGTTTTATTGATCCCCCCCCCACTAGGTGTTAAATGTTTTAAACCAAATAGACATGTGAGATCTTTCTTTCTAACACAAACATCACTTTGAAACATCATGAAAGTAATCACTTACTTTTGTGTAATTTGTTTTATCGTATACTCATTTGTCCAGCTGGATTATTGATCTCTTCTTACTCAACAATGAGTAAGGCAAGCAATGGAGATAATTGCTTCCTAGAATTTTGCCATTTATTTATTTATTTATTTATTTTTACTTTTTTATTATTGGTTATTTTTAGTTATGCATGATTGCTCCATTCTCTGGTGGAGAGATGTCCACTGTGACAGTTCTACCACGTTCGCACACTAAAGGAACGTATCTTTGGACTTGCAATCATCTGACAAATTTCAACCAGCATTTGGCCTTGGTTAAAAGATGAGCTCACCCTGTATCCTCATAACATGTGGCAACCACTTCATCTAATTCTCCTGGATTTGCAAAAATCAGAAAAAGACATTTAAAAAATCATTTACATCATATTAACTAAAATGAAGCACTAGAAAGAGGGGAGATAAGGTCAGACATGAATGATTCCAGAAGAAAGGATGACATTGTTGAATTCAAATGTAATGTTGTTGGGTGAATGCACAATCGCCAATGTTAACTTTTCCTTTCTTCACCCACTTCTATAGTGACTAAAGAGATTTTGAAGTCCAGAAAAATGTTTGTTAAAACCTACTGTAGCTCCTGGTGTCTGTAGGTTCCATTTTCAGTCAGTGAAGGTACAGGGAGAATTTCTGAGGATCCCTGGGAATATTTTCCCTCCCATGTTAGAGAGATACCTGATCTAAGCTTTCTGATCTAATTCATTCCTTCCTATATGAGAAGAATTCTTTTTGAATTAGTTTATCCCTGTGACTAAGGATACCAAGAATCAAGTTCAACACACAAATGAAAAGCCCCCAACAGACTGACAGGAGTAGAGATGAAGCAGGAAAGGTGCCGAGTCTAGACACATCACTGTTTCCTAACCGGGTCTGGGTTTCCTTTCTGTACACTAAAAATTATGTAAATAAAATAGATTCTTCTGTCATAAGCCAAAAATACTGCTAATAGGGACAGAGATATAATAATAAATGTAATATAATATGTTTTGTGAATACGCTGAATGCAAATAACTTTGCTAAGTACCTAGCATACTGTCTCAATTAATGCTCAGAAAAATAAACAAAATAAGTACTTTCTCATGGGGCACTGAGGCTTTGAAAGGATGAAATTAACAGCTAAGCTTTCTCAGCTATGAATTAGCATCTTTTTTAAAGTTTTTTAGATGTTGATAGACTTTCATTTTATTCATTTATTTATATGTAGTGCTGAGGATCAAACCCAGTGCTTCACTCATGCTAGGCAAATGCTCTACCAAGGAGCTATAGACCCAGTCCTGAAGTAACATCTTTAACCTTCAATATTAGGCCATCTAACCTAGAACATAAGCTTTGGAGTAGAAGAGAAACTTCTAAAGAGAATTGCACATGCAACACCATATTCTGTAAAGTGAAAACATGATCTTAAAGTATCTGCAATATTTTACTCTTTGACATATTCAAGTAGCGAACTTGTTCTACTTTAAGGCAGCACCAAAGAGACTTTGAAGTTTCTTTTCCTCTAATTAAGCTTCAGAATCACCATCTAACTTTTCTGGATAATTTATTCCTTATAATTCTAAATCCCCTCAGGGACAGCCAACACTCCTTGGAGGACTGAACCAGAATCTTGGAATGGGATGCTGGACATGGTGTGATTATTTGAACTTATTTTTTAGTGTTTTTCAAAAAAACCTTGCAGCTTTGGGGATTGAACCCAAGTTGTTCTGTCACTAAGTTACATCTCAGTTCTTTCTATTTTCCATTTTGAGTCATGGTCTCACTTAATCGAACAGACTGGCCTCAAACTTGCAATCCTCCTCCTGCGCCTCTATAGTATCTGGGTTTACAGGCATGCACCACTGTGACTGGTTATTATTTGGATCTTTTATGAGAAAATTTATGTGAACATTCCCAACAGCATTAAAGAAAGTTTTTGAGTTTGTAAGTATTTCTACTTTTCAAAAGACTTCATGTAAATAAATTTGAGAAAAAATTATTTAAATGAACTTTTATAATTCTATTCATCAAAAACTATTATTGATATAGGAAGGACTCTGAATATTTTTTTCTCTAATGGAAAAAATAATTTGTCATGTACAAGTTTACAAAGAATATTAAGATATGAACATTATATTAAAGTCCATTGATAAGTCATTATTTTTAGATGATTGTTTTCTGCATTCCAAATGTGGTCTGTTTTATATGAGTCTTATTAGACATTTTTTAATAGATGGGGAGATTATGACCAGAAGATCACATTAATAATTGTGCCTAATTTCCATTAGAAAGTTTAAAAAAACCAAGAAAAAATTTAATTTAGCAGTTAATGCCAGGGTTTGATTGAAGTCTGCATTGATGCTGTGATATATAGAGAGAGTGAAATGATTAATCTTTCTTTTCATTATATCAAGAAGGAAAATTATTAACAGAGATTTGACAGTTATAAAAAAAAAAAGATGAAACATAAAACACATTTGATTAAAATATTTGTTCCTAAGAAGAATCAGAGTGAATTGGGACAGAAGAGAGCTGGCCTTATTATTTTCTTCTCTGGAGGATGGCTAAGTAGTGCCTTAATCCTTCCTTTATCTTCAGTGTGCTTCCTGTTCTTAAGATTCAGCCCTGTGAAAAGAAAGAATAAATAGGAAAGTTTCAGTTCTTCAAAAAACAGTATTTCTGAAAATGCTGTATAAATATTTTGGAATCTTACTTCATCCACCTAGATAGCAACTTGACTAATGTTCTCTGTGTGTGTGAATTTAATAAGAACCAAATATTTCCAGAAAATCCTCAGAAATAGGGAAATATAGATACTTTAAATCCTGGCACCACTACCCCCGCCCTTTTTAAATGGCAGACAACACACTTGGTTTTACAAGATCAGTGTATTGATTCTAGTTTTCGTCTTCCTATCCTGTGAGCTACCATCGTAGAGGTAGAGGGTCACCAAAGGAGAAGAGGATGGAATGACAAGCTAGGTAGAACCTCACCATTGGGACAAGCATTGAGAGGAAAGCCATTCACACTGGTGGATTATAGACTCTCTCTGGTGTTTCTCCTCGACTGTCACCTCACAGTGTTCACTGTTCTCATGGCACCCATCCGGAAAGCCTTCCAGGAAAAGTTCTGGCCTTCCTTGTTCTCTTGTTCTACAGAGCAAGCGCTCATTTGTACAAGTCTTCTGCCGCCTCACTCCTACACCCCAACTCAGGCTGTTGTCTGACAGCTGCACCCCCAGCTATCTTTGCTTATCCAAATACCCAGTTCCTTAAAAAAGCAAATCTTTCCTCATGAAGCCTTTCTGAGTTCTGACTCCTGGAGTGACTTTTCCTGGTTTTGTTTTACACTTACATTTTTAAATTTTATCAGGTATACAGATACAGATATACACATGCTTATCTATTCATTACGTATATATGAAAGGTACATTGTTTTTTCAAGAACTATACATAAAATGTATGTTTTGCAATATGGCCTGTGTGTTTGAATATTTCTCTCTGAATTCTCCATTCCTGTTGAGTGAATTCATTCCTTTTCCACTGTTCTAAATATAAACTTTCCTTTTTAACTTCCCTTGTATATAATTCCTCTGAAAGTTGGAATGAGTTTACCTATTAAAGCAAACCCTTTTAAAACACACGCATATCAAAAAATTTTTAAATCCTTTAAAAATTTTGCTGATATGTAAATTTTCTATAAACAAAACTGTAACTCATGGAAAAATAGGCAAAGTGTGTGGAGAGATAATTCCAATCTTCTAAAAAAGTAAGTAAAGATGCTTAACATAAGAACGTAATGAGAAGGAAAAAAACCACTTTTATAGTTTAATTTCTGGCATAATGATATGATGATATTAAAATAATTGCTCACAAATTCTTGTACACTACTTGTTAAGTTTATTGGTTTACTGCAATGACAAAAGTAAAAGAAACAAGTGTGAATTTTCTGGCTAACAATGCAAAATGATTAGGTATACATCTTCTAAAGTTATATATTTAAAGATTATTATTTGTAATTAATTACCATAATAAAACTTTATAAATTAAAATATATAGCTTATAATAAACATGTTAATTTGAAGATCTGCTGTCTTAGAAAATACTTTTTTTCTTGTTTTGTTTTTACAGATAGTATTTAAGAAACATTTTTAATGTTTGATGAATTCATATTGTGTTCTAATTGTTAAAGTTGATTTGCAGTCTCATTTTATTTAAAAGGTAAATAATTCTAAATTCCTATGCTACTCAGATTTTTCTTAAAGATATACAAAATATCTCCTTACTCAGGGTGAGAAAATGTAGGTCTTAATGCTTACAAAAGAAAGAGGAAAAATGGCATTTTAATAAATGATATATGAAGAATATATTAATAATATGCTACAGAAATGTCTTCTATGTGTGTGAAGAAAACCATTTTTATTGAGTTCTATCCAAGGAAGAATTCAAAAAAGAGCTGACTGCTTCCCAAGTGAAAATAACGTTATAATTGAAGGAAAAGGAAAAATCTGAGTATACTTAAAAGCAACCCAATGATAGAGTGCACTGTTAATACTAGCAAAGGGAAGTTACTGTGAAAAAGACCAGGGTAAAGTCAGGAGGGAAGACATATTACCTATTTTCACACCTATCACTGTCATAATCAGGAATGATCCAAAAGCTAGAGGAAATGTCCCAGCTCCTTTCCCAGTTCCCTGTGTAAACTGAGATAGGTTATAGTACCTAGGTTGCAGTGAGCTTGAAGCAGATCTTCCTACCAGTGCTACAAAATGAAAACACATGAGTGATAACACCCTCCCCCGAGAAAAGAGAGGGACATGCCAAAGAGTTCAGTTTAAACAAATGAGTATAAAAATTTATTTGACTTTATGTAAATAAAATAATTTATACTCTTCAACCATCATTTTTGGAACAAATCCTATATTTTATCTTTGTGGATCAACCAAGATGTCACCCTTTCACTGAGATATGAAAGAGCACCTTAGAATGAAACTTTCCTCACAGCTTCTAGCAATTCCATCCTTTTCATCTGGCTTGTCTGATGCCCATTAAGCTGATTTCATTTGGCCAAATTGGATTTTTTGGCATCTTAAGCAATCTATGCCCAATAAATCAAATAATCTGTGCAGCTGATCCAATTTGGTCATTGAGATATACATGGATATGTCTTAGATATCATGTCTCATGTTCTCTGAACAAAAATGTACAGGTGGGAAATTATTTTATTTTCTTTATTTTAATCTAAATAATACATTTATCTTACAACTTATTCCTAAAATTGCCACTTCTAGAAACATTCTGTTTTAGCTTTATTTCACCTGGAATCATCAATTAGAATCTAATCCAGGTAAGAGGGAAGCAGACAAGTATTTCCAGTATCTGCATAAAAAGGCTTATTTATTTTTAAATTCAGGCCTTTCAGAGAATTCTGGTCCCAAAGGATCCTGTCATGATCACTGATGACAAAACTCTTAAGGTTCCTTGAATTTATTAGTCATTTCATTATTAGAATATGTTCCATCAAAGAGTTTCATGCTTGTTTATGTTATATTTATTGAAGAATAACTAATTATCATCTTGTTAATTAAATTCAAAATAATATTGCAAATAAATTTAGCACTTGAGGGAAGGAAGAAGTAGAATTATATTAATAATTTAAATATATGGATTTGTGCTCTTACTCTTACACGGATGATGTTACTCTGAATCACTTAGTAGTTATCTAAGACTCAATTTTTTTCTTTGTAAAATTAATAATGATATTGAAATTCATCAAGTATATCATTATAAAAATTAAGGTATTAATATATGCAAAAATATTTTTATGTAATATAGCATGCAATTAAAATATTAGTTATATTTTGTCTCTAAATGATCTGAGAATTTTGGGGCAAAACTGAACCTTATATTTTTGTAGACATACTATCTCCTACTGGCCTTAGAAGTTTTCAATGATTCTTGTTTGCTTTAAAAAAATCGTAATGAAAATATAGTAGCACATGTTTAGTTTTAATTAACTTTATTTTGTTATTTATTATTTGAATTTGGAGTTTTTAATGGATCAATTCATTTGATGGAGGATGAGATCAGAAGATAGAAGAATAGAAGGGTTGCTTCCCTGGTGGTTCCATGGCATGAACCAAGAAAAGCAGACAGGTAGCTTTTCAACAAGGTGAGTAGGGGGGAATTCACTGGAGTTTAATACTGGACTCACTCAAAACAGATTGGGTATTCAGGATATCTTATATAATAAAATAAGGGGGAAAGATCCCCAACCCCACAGCTGTGGCTTCCCCATTCTGGAGAAGATTGAAGTGTGTCAGGGTATGAAGAGTTTAGAGATCAGAGTCACTGTCCAAAAAAACAGAAAATTGTGCTGCACAGTATTCCTGTACAGAAAGAAAGCCACCATCTCTCCCAGTGGTGTGCACAGAGGACAGCAGAAGGAACCATTTTGCAGCTACAGTGATGGGTCAGTTAGGAGAGCTGATTACTGGCACACCTGAGTCTGGCTACAAAAACACGCCAGGCAAACCGACACTGCATGGCAGAAAGTGTGCCTAAGTGACCAGGAGAAAATCAAGTATGAAGGAGGTTTACATGGGGAAATACTGTTCACAGAAACCCAGCTGGATTTCCCCTCTCCTTTTAATCTGGCTGCTTGCAAGACTAGCTGAGAGAGAAGTGACTGGATTGGAAAGGGTGGAGATAGGAAAGATTGGGCTTGGAGACTGAATCAAAGACCAGGACTTGTGCGGTCTGCAGGTGAAGTAGTGGGCTAAAAATAGGTTCCTACCCCACATGAATGGAACCTAGAGGAGATTCCTGGGGTGCAGTCTTCCAGTGTGGACCAGCAATTTCTGGACTCTGGAGGTGTGCTGACTTAAAAATTTCCATACCAATCAGAAACCAATGAAGAGACTAGACCATACCTAAGTTTATACCATGCCTCCAGGAGTCCCACCTCTAGGACTAAAACCCTCTCACCCAGCAACCCCACTCATCCTGAGGGTGGAGCTAGCATCATATGCCAAACCACACCACTTACCTGCTGAGAAGACAAGCTGAGAACCTTTTGAACTTTAATGGAAACAATTGTTCATTTTTCTTCAAGATCTTTTTTCTTTTCTTTTTCTTATTTTCACTCATATTTCTCCCATTTTTGAAACCAAGTATTTTTCATGCATCCATTTATTGAGGATTGGGATGTATGAATAATATGTTACAGTCTCTTTTTTATTCTTTTATTTTAACTTTTTTCTATTTTTAATTTTTAAATAACTTTACAATATATAGACTTTTCCCCTCACTTCTCTGTTTCCCTGGATTCTTTCACTCTTTTCTCCTGCTAACAGCCAATCTCTATCAATTCCTCTTCCACTTGTTCTTATAAATTTTTGCTTCTCTCTTCTATCCTTTTTCCTCATAAAAATCACATCCTACACCACTTCTGTTCTCTCTTTGTCCACCACTTGAAATTGTAAGTCCTTTGGCAAACTTACTGTTTATATTGTAGGCAATAATTGAACACATAATTTATATTTATTGTGACAAAAACTATAGATGTCTTAGTAGAAGCTAATTGGATTAATGATTACATTATTTTCATTGGGTGCTGTCATTGTTTATTTCTCCCTTAAAGGCAAGGTACTGGAAACCTTCAGGGATACTATAAATCTGCAGCATGGAAAGTATACTGCCTCAGATCCTCACTGATAGATGAGAAGACACACACACAAAAAATGAAAGAATAAGAGAAACAATTGCCCCAAACAAACCAAGAAGCTCCAATAACAGTATCTATTGACAACACAATAGAAAAATGAGAGAAGGAGTTTAGAATGTACATAGTTAACATGATCTGAGACTTAAAGTAAGAGCAAAATCAGAGATAAAATTCAGGAAGTGAAAGATAACTTCACTAAAGAGCTAGAGATTCTAAAAAGAAATCAAGCAGAAATCTGCAAAATGAAGGGATCAATAAACAAAATGAAAAATTCAATGGAAAGTATCACCAACAGACTAGACCACTTGGAAGACAGAATCACAGGCAATGAAGACAAAATATATAATCTCAAAAATAAAGTTGAACACATGGCTAATATGGTAAAGACTCATGAACAGAATTTCCAGAATTAGGGGATAACATAAAAAGACAAATTTAAGATTTATCAGATGATGGTGTGCAAAAGCAAAACAAATAAATGCACAATCAGTTCAATAAAATAATATCAGAAAATTTTCCAAACCTAAATAATGAAATACAAAATAAAATATAAGAGACTTACAGGCCCCCAAAAGTACAAAATTACAAAAGAACCACACTGAGGCACATAATAATGAAAATGACTAACATATAGAACATGGATAGAATTTTAAAGGCCTTGAGAGAAAAATATCAGGTTATCTATAGGGACAAACCAATTCAAATCTCTGCTGATTTTTCAACTTAGACCCTCAAACCTAGGAGATCCTGGAAAAACATATACCAAACTCTGAAAGAAAATGGGTGACTTTAACACAGCTCTCTCACCTCTGGATAGGTCCTCCAAACAAAAACTAAAGAAAGATATTATTACTTGTGATATTAACTTCATTCACTTGGTGGGCTTCTTATGGGGTGCAACTTAAGAACAGACTGATCACCACTGAGAAGTCCAAATTTGAGAGTCTTTATTAAACCGGCTGGCTGACTGTCTCACACAATGCCCCCAAAAATGGCTATTGGGAGAACAGTCCCAACCATAGGGTTGTAGGGGTTCTGTGATGGACTGACAGATCTGATTGTTATAGGTCAGACTATAAGGGAAATGACTGAACAGACTCCATTTTGCTCTGAGACTTCATGTTATGTATGAAATAAGCTTCTCCCATGGGAACACCCCCACCTCTGTACCCATCATCAGTTACTTAGCATGACATGTTTAACAATACAAAATGACAATTCTTATGAGAGGAAAAATTGTTCTCCTTTGATTCCTATTGCTACTAAACAACGCATCATGTGAACAGTGATTGTGTGGATGTTAGTAACCATTCTTTAGTTTACACCTAGGTAATTGTCATTTTGACTCACTTCCCCCTCTGTTGATGATCTCATGATCTTAGTTTGAAATTTGGGATCATACCAACAGACACTAATGATTGATGTGATTTTTGGTATAAGAACCCCTACAAACCTATGGTCAGGGTTGCTCTCCCAATAGCCATTTTTGGGGTATTGTGTGACCCAGTCAGCTGGCCAGCTTAATAAAGACCCTCAAATTTGGACTTCTCAGTCGTGATCAGTCTGTTCTTAAGTTGTGCCCCATAACAGTTCTTATACCAAAGACAGGGTTTCCATGGGAGAAGCTTACTTTTTACGTAACATGGAGTCTCAGAGCAAAATGGAGTCTGTAGTCTGGCCTATAATATTTTCATGGAGCCAGATCTGTCAGCCCATCACATTCCCCATTGGTTTCATATACATAATCAAATCTTTGATTCATTAGTATAGAGGTGATTGTAGTGGGTGCATAACACCATTAGTTTAACAGATTGGATTCTATCTCTAACATAGTTAGTTTAACAGTTTATCAGGTATGACCCAATTAAAAGTCCCAACATAAATAGGATGAGAGGTCCCACCATCCTGGTTATTAGAGTAGTTAACAAGGGGGACCAAAAGAACAGATTTTGATACCAATGTTTTTCAGGTTTTTAGCTTTTTCTCATTTTTCTTGAGCCTTTTTCTAATCAAAGATAAACTATCATGAATAACACCTGAGTAGTTAGTATAGAAACAGTAGGTTTCCCCTAAGGGAATATATAATTTTTTCCTTTTTTAAAAAGAGCAAATTTAACTCTCTTTTGTTTTGTAAAACCACCTCAGCAGGTGAATCAAGGGAATTTTTAAGTGACTTACAGAGTTTTTTAAATTCACTTAAGTTCAGATCTACTTGTCTACTTCAGGTTTTGAAATTTTGGTTTCCCGTAATGAGCATAGTTGTCCCTATAGCTGTGGAGTTGGCTATGTTTATTCCCACTAGGAGGAGAACTAAGACAGGGGCACTTGTTTAGATAAATGCATGAGTCCCGTATGTTCCCTTTTCCCCTCCCCACCATATGAGTACACTTAGGGAAATGTGTGAACAGTAACAGAGAATTCAACCCATTTGGTAATCTCGAAAAGTTGAAGGGCCAAGCATGAAGTTATTTCTGATGTAGTCCAAGGAAGAGAAAAAACATGATTAACAGTTTTTTTAGTTTTATCTTTAGACGGTGGTTGGGGGTCTCTGAGGGCTGTCCATTTGTCTGTTGTGTTGACTCAGATGTGATGAGTCCATGATATGAGTAAGGACCCCTCTGTTTCAGCCAGGTGTTAGTCCTTTTTGGAACCATTTGATGTAGCTGTAGTCTTCTGACTGAAATGGGTGTTGGAAATCAGAGGTCTCTTGGGGCTGGTTCTCTCATAAGTTGAACCGGTTGGAGAGACTTAACAACAGGTTGGAACAGGAGCAGTTTCTTGGTAAGGAAGGGTTCTGGAGGCATTAACATTTTAATCTCTCAGAGGTCACTTGCCTCCAACTTTCTGGACTAAAACTGGCCCTTATTTTTGTGATTTAACCCAATTTACCCGTCTATATTGACTGTCTTTTAAATTTTTCATTATTACCCTTCTAGTTTTAGGGACTTTTACTGATGTACAGAAAAAGGGCAATGGCCACTCTTGCTGCTTCAAGCTGAGAGGGAGTGATGTGGGGTGGGGCAAGCAGTAAAACGTTCCCTTTTAAATATTGAATCTTTCTAAGGGTAAACATTTTTTTCTATGAAAGAAAAAAAAAACATGAGTACAAAACTAAATAGCATCTGGAACATGTCAATAAATATGAAGATGATAGAAATCGATTATCTCTTACGAGGAGGTAGAAGAGCTGAGATATTGTTCACATAAAAAGGCCTAACAAAGTCTAAAAAAGCTGGAGAGGATAAGGCCTTAATTGTAAATCTTTAACATTGTTGGAGTTATCAGGAATATAAACAAAACATTTAGTTAATTTACCTAATGTCATCTGATTTTTGTAAAATATCTTTTTATTAGCATGATCTCTTTGCTTAGTAGAGATCCCTTTATTTTTGTTACTTAGGGTTAGAGAATCATACTAGGAAATACTGATTAAGTCTATCTGCATCGGAGCTTAGGGAGATCTGTAGACCTTAAATTGACTAAAAACTTATAACTCTGTCAGTTTCTCTTGATAGTTATCAGGAATTTTTATCTAAGAATCTTTTTCGTCACCTTCAGTTTTACTTATTTTGGGGGGCTAACACAAGTGTACATCTCAAGTTACATTAAATAACTATTGTTTTGTTTTTAAAACGTCCAGGAATGACTGTGCTTTGGTTTTAACTGTTTTTGCTAGGTGTTTAAGATCAAGCTGGTCAAATTGACCTTGTTCTTATCTGCTGTTAAGAGTCACCTGAGTTTCCATAGGGGTCATTTATGGGGAACTTGAGAGCAGTTTCTTAGCTCCTTTAGTGCCATTCACTAGGTAGGGTCTCCTTGATGAGGTAACTTCCTTTTGAGAGATTAGGAATCGTTCCCTTTTTCAATGACCCTCCTCTGCAGCAGGTGCATTGATTGGCTTCTCATCCTCTAGTGGTCTCATCAATCTCCCTGATGGAAAGGTCATGTGGCCCAGAGTTGCAAAGCTCCTTAGAGAAGTTCTCTTGTTCCCTGGGTTTAGGCTGACTCTGAGGGCAAAGGCCAAATATGGATTTTCTTGGCCCCTTTATTTTAATCTTAATCTTTAAGTCTTGATCTTAAACATCCAGCAAGTCATTTTCACCAGTCATACAGTAAGAACACTAGGCTTTAACTTTATTTAATATCTATGACTTTATCATTTACCCACTTTTATTTAATTGGCATCTATATAATCTGTCCTACAGGTGATGGCTTATTATCTCAAATTAATTCAGATTGTTTGTTTTTGAAACAGTACCTCTGCAAAACATTAATTAGGCAACAGTTATAGAGTTTATAAGGAAAATACAAAATGGAATTAACATCAGTAAAAACATATTTAGTTGTGTAGTAGCTATCTTAAATTTTGACTGAGCTATATATCTCCTGTTTGAGATCACAGTAATTTTACAAAAAATACCAACCTTTTGAATGTAACTTTAAATGAGGTAAAGTCTGGCTTATTTTGGAGCCACTGTAACACATATTAAGGTGGGAGGCAGAGCCTTATCTTAGGGAAGATGGGGCTCTTCATAAATCTTAGGTAAAGTGGTTTACTTCTGAAGCTGATTTTTGTCTTTTTTTAAAAATATCATTTCATAAAGTTTACATATATTGTTTCCTAAGTCTATATGAATGTTAGTTAACATAATATAATATTACATGTAAAACAAGAATCAAAGAAAGCTGAGAGAGCTTTTAACTTTCCTTTTGTGCAGTAAAGTGGCAAAATGTTTCCCTGTTTCATAATATTAATCTTTAAACAGATCAGGCACTCATTATCTTTCAGAAATACATTTACATTTTTAATCTGGTGTAGAAGGTGTCATAAGGTTCAGGTCTAGTTACAAAACATTAAATGATATAAATAAATCCCTGATAAAATTTCTTATTTTGATAAGTTTAAAATCACCATTATCACATTAGGTTGGAGAACACCAGCTTGATAAAATGATTTTTTAAACCTTTTAAGGACTTGTATACCTGGAAGATGTGAACACATTTAATATTAAGAGTAATAGAATCATAATTACATTGATGTTTTTATATTAACCACGTTTAGCTTTTTTAAAAAAAATTAGACTTTGTAATGTAGTATAATATTCTAAAATAACAGTTACTGTTAACCAGAATGGTACAAACTCCCAATTTTTAAGACGAGTTGCTCTAGAGAATAAAACTTAACAGATACAATGCTAAGAGTAAATTAATATTTTAAGAATTATTGGTCATTTTGGAATATAGACTGAATATTGGTTTAATATTTGACCTTAGGAAAAAATTCTTGAATAGTTTTAACTATTGTGTTACTTCTATATACACATACACCTTTTAAAATTTACCCCTAATTTACACTTCTTTAATCTCTTAATTAGACTCTCTTGCTATTTACTTAGATGTATTACAACTTTATTTTATCACAGACTTTTTTACCTAGAAACATTTTTTTTACTAAATATATTTTTATATCTAAAACCTTCTAATGTTTTAATTTGTTGATCTCCTTTTTTAAAAATTTATATTCTGAAATAATCCTTACAAATTTCTGAATTTAGAAAAATTACTCCATTTTACTCAGATGAAATACTTTGTTACTTATAGAACTCTATTTAAATATAGTTGAAACTTTTGGACCCTTTATATAGAATAATACCTCTTAAGACTTTTAGTAACCATGTTTTCAATGACAACATAAAGTAAATTTAAACCCTCTTTTTACTTACCAATTTATGAAAACATCAAAGATGTTTTAAGTATGTTACCCTGTGGAATTTAAGGAGTTAAGAGTACTTGATGTTATATTTAACAGTTAGCATTATAACTCTAAATCAATCAGATGTCTCTAACAAACATACCCATGATCAATCCCATATATGTCAAATCTATTTAGTTATTCAGCACCAGTCATTTTTTCCCCATGGAAGAAAAATCTAGAAACAATATATATTAGACATTTTATAGACAGTAACAATTTACTATTTTTGATCACCTAGAAACAAAACTGTTAGTAACTTGAAAGCCATACTTTATTCAATTTAAAACCCTTTTAAACCATGTGAATCAAAAGTATTTGGATCCATTTTTAAAAATTTTAATTTATGAGCTCACATATCAATTTTGGTGCCAAATATATGTAGACATGACAATACACCTGTGTACATATATATAAAATAGATAGATGGACAAAGTCTTATAGCTTATTTTTTTAAAACCCATTAGATTGAGAGCTAACCCTTGTTAATTGGCCTCTGAATGAAACAGAGTATTAAGAAAACCTTATAGTTGGTTAAAATAGGTCTGATCAAAAATTAATCTAGGCATGCCAGATCAAAATTATGACCTCAAAAAATAGAATTTTAAGTCTTTTTGGTCTCCATCCTGATGTAGTCCTGATTATCAGAGAAGAAAAGAATTAAGAGAATATAGACAAAGGTTATGCCTTATCCCTCCCTGAAAGTGTTTCCCAAAGAGTCAGCAAGGGAGCCTGCTTCCATTGGTCTTCTTGGGAGAGCCCCCTTAGGTTGGGGTCTTGTTCTAAAGAATAAAGGAGAATAAATGTACAGACAGAAAACTTATTATAGAACACTATTTTCAATAGCTTCCCCAAGTTTCTAGAGATAAATAACACATTTTTTCCCCAAAATAAAAAATAAAAGCACAAAGTAACATAGAGGAGGAAATTTGATATTTATGAAATTTCTTTGGGACTAGAAATTCTAATTCCAGGAAAAGTTCTGTGTATGTAAATGTGTATACACATGGATATCAATAACATTATGAAACAAAAACATCTTTACAGACTAGAGAAACAAAAATACAGTTGAGAAGATCTCTAAGACATTACTAAATAAAAGACAAAAACTATAGAATGATATGTGTAGACTCTTCTGTCAAATAAAAAATATCTGTAAAGGTTTATAAATTCATTGAAAATGAAAGCAGGTACCATGTGGCAAGCAACTTAGGTAGAGGACAGATATGGGTTTAGAAAATTAATGGAAACTTTTGTGCTTTGCTGTCCATAGGCTATGTCATTTAAATCTTCACAGACGAAAATGTAATCCTATATATATATATATATATATATGGTTTTATATATAAAAATTGTGTATATATATAAACAATTTTATGTATCAGTTAAAAGTGAAAAAGAAAATATATTTATGGATTACCTTTATAAAAAAGTGTCCAAATTGCATATTATAAATATTTTTATTAAACTATTTTTATTCTTAATCTCTTGTTCATAGCTGTCTTACCTATTGTAACTGAAAGATGAAAGCATCCCAAATGTCCATAGATGGATGATGAATGGATAAACAAAATGTGAAATAAACAAATTGAGATTGTTATCAGCATCAATTTTTCAAAAAGTGAATTAAATAGGAAATTTATAGGTTGACATGTAATCCATAAAAGTGGCAGATAAAGATAAGGGCTGTATCTTGAATTACACCAAATGTAGTGAACTTTTGTTTGTTAAACGGACTCCCAATAAATTGGTGAAATATTTCCTTTCATCACAATATGTAAAATTAATGAACAGTTGGCATTCAACTGTTGGAACACCCAGGGTATTTTCATTGCCTCCACTTCATTTGATCCCCCTACAAAGGAAAGGTATCAAATGATTCTTGAGATGTCCAGGTGTGTTGCCAGTTTAGGGCTTTTGAACTGTCATTTTGCCCACATTCTCACTAGCAAATGATGCTGGGCATATTTTCATCATCTCCCCCAGTTTCTTGCCTCAGGTACAAACAGCTCATTTAATTTGTCTTTAGACTCTACAGTTCCTGGGTTATACTAGACATAATTAGCTCTATAAGGAAAACAATGGCAAAATTATCCAAGCCCAATAAAAAGCAAACAAAATAAAACTTCCAATGAAAATAATAAGCGAGAATACAATGGAGAACAAAGATGATTTAAAATATATGCTTATATTGCTAATGCATTTTATAAGTAATAATTAATTATAATGTTGATTATTTCATACTATATCATGCACCGAAAAAATCACAATTACAATGAAAAATGGAAACATTTAATGCAGCTGATGATCAAATATACAAAATTTAGTACAAGAAAAATTATGTTTTGTCTTTAAATTACAAAAATATTGAAGACATTTTGTTAAAAAGTGATGAAAAGATTTTGGCAGACTTAGAACTTCATATATTAGAAATACTATTGAGATGAAGTGCAACATTTGTGAGGGCAGTATCCTCAGATCACTATAGATGTTTGTATCCTTCCACAAACTGTTCAACCCCTGATTATGAGCAAAATATATAATGACTTTGACAGTTTTTCAATTACAGTGTTTTTTTTTCATGATGGGTAGTCTCTGAACAACATAAATACCCACAAGAAAGAAAATATTTGACATAAGTAGAATGCTCTTTAGTCTTTCCTATTTAATACATGCATAATTATATCAAAATATAATATCACAAGTAATAAAGTAAGGAATGATAAAGTTTAAATGAAACAATGCATCCAAAATGATATGTGTACTTGAGTCGAATTTATAAATATTGAATGGGGTAAGTTTTTGACAAAAATAAGAGAAATATTCTTGTGATCATACTATAGTGTAGTAGTTTATTTTGAAAAGGCAGGGGATGAAAGTTAATTTTTTAAGAAATAAATAGACATCATGGCAAGGAATTTTCCACCCAAGAAATCTAAAGGCATCCTTTCTCAGTCCTTTATTTCCCTCAAATTTCAAAGATATCCTGGCCTAATTATACCTAATTACATCTCCCTTGCCTTGCTATCTTACTCCATGGATCCGAGTATACTGGTCAGTGTTTTTCACCTTTGAGGTTACTCACCCAAGTTTTTACAAAGAGTAAAATAAGGATTTGTTTCTAAGGCCACACTTACACAATGTTGGTGAGAATATAAATTATTATAGCCATTATAGAAATCAGTATGAAGGTTCCTCAAAAAACTGAAAATGGAACTACAATATGATCCAACCATACCACTGCTTTGTTTCTGTACCAAAGAATTAATATCAGCATACTTTAAAGATAGGTACATTCCTATGTTTCTAGCACCACAATGTACAATAGCCAATGTTATTGTTTGGATGTGTCCCCCAAAAGCTCACGTGTGAGATAATGCAAGAAGGTTCAGAGGAGAATGATTGGGTCCTAAAAGAGTCTTAAGCCAGTAAGTGAATTAATCCACTGATAGAAATTAACTGAGTGGTAACTGAAGTAGTAGGGTGTGGCTGGAGGAGATGGGGAATCGGGGCATGGCTTTGGAGTATTTATTTGTTTCTGGTAATGGGAAATCTCTCTCTCTCTGCTTCCTGATCACCAATGTGAGCTGCTTCCCTCTGCCACTCTCTTCTGCCTTGATGTCCTGCTTCACCTCCAGTCCCGAGGTATGGAGCCTGCTGTGTACGGATTGAGACCTCTGAAACTGTGAGCCCCTAAATAAACCTTTCCTCCTTTATACTTGTTCTGGTTGGTTCTTTCAGTCATAGGAGCAGAAAGAGCTGACTAAAGAGTCAAGCTAGAGAACAGAGTTTTATTCAGTCATAAAGAAGAAAGAAATTATGTCATTTTCAGGAAAATGAATGGAACTGCTAAGCATTATGTGGACTGAAATAAGCAAGATTCAGAAAGCCAAGTGCTATATGTTATCACTCATAGGTGGAAGTTAGAAAAAAAGGGAGAAGATAGGGATCTTATGAAAATTGAAGAGAGACCATTAGAGTAGTGAAAGATGATAGTTTAAGGGAGGACAGGTGGGCAAGGGGAGATACTGGGGAGTTAAGTTGATCAAATTATGTTATATGCATGTACAAATATGCCACAATAAAATCCACTATTCTATATAATTAACAAGAACCAATAAAAATTTTTAAAAGGAAAAAAAATGGTGATTTTTTTTTTCATTCTCATCTTCTATTTTTCATTTGGTGCATGAAAGTATGAGCATCCACATTTCCTGGGGCTGACATTACAGTGTTAAATGTCTAACTTACAAAACAATTTTAGTAAAAAACAGCAAAGTTTTGCTCTCTCTTGCTCTCCCATTTAGAATTTTCAGCACCCACATGTTCAAAGCTGGATCACTGCCAAAAAGAAATGATAATTGTCTTGGCCTGTGAAGAAAATTTATTGTACATTCTCTGGGCTTATGATATACATAGTAAAAAATTGGGGGAAAATATTGATCAACAGTACTCAGGTCTGAGTAGTGTAATTATGGGTAGATCCTGTAAGTTTCTTACTTGATTTGTTTATTAATTCCTTGAGGACCTACTATGGAGCAATCTTTTAGTTCATTTGTGGGGAATATAATAGTGAGTAAAAACAGAGCTACCCTTTATGTTTATGGAGCATAAAATCTATTGATGCAGTTTTTAAAAGGTATTTTTAGCTGTATATGAACACAATATCTTTATTTATTTATCTATTTTTTGTAGTGTTGAGAACTGAACCCAGTGCCTCATACATGCTAGGCAAGTGCTCCTACCAAGGAGCCACAACCCCAGTCAAAGAATATTGATGAGGTTTTGAATATCAGAAAAAGAGTAAAATTGGAAACTCTGTGCCCTCCTTAACCTACCGGACACAATTATTCCACAACAATACAAAGATCACTATTTGTAAGAAAAACCAGTTGAGAAGATTCTGCTTTACAGATGAGTTGTTAAATCAGTCACATTGCAGCCAGTGAGAAATGCTAAAATACTGTCTTGCCATACTCACTATTCCTGGTGCAGTGCTGTATGATTGGGAGGAAAAACCCAGCTCCCAGCTTCTCCCTAAGAAAAAGAAGGAAGGTACTAGAAAATATGCCCAAAGTTCTTATTTTGCCAGGGGCTTCTAAAGCACAAGCTCATGTCTACTCTGTGTTAGAGTCTTTATGAGAAATGGCATAAACTTTGTGCCTTTGGGAACAAAGAACCACAGCCTCACTCTTTGATTTCAGTGCAGAAATAGAAAGAAAAATGCCCCAGCTTTCCCTGGGAAAGGATAAAACAAATTGGACCAAATGGTCAAAGGTCTGATCTTTCTGGGTTTTCATGAGACACTAGATTCTGTCTCACCAGTCTCAGAACATTAATGTAAGATGGCATATTTGAGATGTCCACAGGCCACTGAGAACACAGACTGATATCTAGACTAACAAACTAGGACTTCCCACAGCACATTCAGCTCTTCTGCTCAGTGCAGGGAGAGAGAGAGAAAGAAAGAAAAAGAGATAACAGTTTCTCTCTGAATGGGGACATGTTGTTCCATATGTCCAACAACCTGACATTTCCAAGAACTGATCAAGGGACTAACTTTTTTCTCGCTTATATTAGAGTGCTCAATGGACACAGTATTAACAGTATAAGCACTGCTAAGAACAGAGATGGTGTTTTGCATGAAGGCTTGAGAGATTCTCAGAATCTATGACTTGGCTAACTGGTAATGATCTTTAGTGTAAAAGGTCAAGTTGCAAAGACTGTGAGAAGTTGTTTCATCTAATGAGCTTTTACCCACCCAGGGTCAATGTGAAGTATTAGACAAATAATTCCCAAATAAAAGATCAAGATAAATTTCTCAAAACCAATCCTGATGAAAAGAAGATATATAGTTTATCTGACAGTGAATTAAAATTAACTGCAATAAAGATGCTCAATGAAATCAGGGGAACAATGGATAAAAAAAAGTGAACATCACAAAAAGATTAAAAATATTTTAAAAAATCAACCAGCAATAATGGAGTTGAAGAATACAAGAGAATTGAAAAAAATTTACCAGAGGATTTTTTTCTGGATTAAATAGAAGAAAGACTGCAAAATTGAAGATAGGTAAATGGAAATTTACAACTAAAAAGAATGAAAAAGTTTAGTGGTCTTAATAGGACACCATCGAACAGATTAATACATGCATTACTGGAGTCACTGAAAGAGAAAAGAGAGAGTGTCAGAAAGTTCATTCAAAGACATAATGATCAAAAATTTCCCAGACTTCGGGATGAAAATGTACATTCAGAACCAAAAATTACAATGGATCCCACCAAGGTAAACCCAAAGAAATGTTCACTGAAACACATAATAATTAAATTGTCAAAAAGTCTAAGAGAAAGATTGTGAAAGCAGAGGAGAAAAGTGACTTATGTACAAGGAAACTTCCATTAAGACTGTTAGCAAAACCTGGGCAGGCCAGAAGGGAGATGGTTGATCATTTTAAAGTGCAAAAACCAAGCTGCCAGCAAGAATTCTTTATTTAGCAAAATCACCCTTCAAAATGAATAAAAGCAAAACTTACCCAGACAAATAAAAGCTAAATTATGCCTGCCTTATAAGAAATGATAAACATAGGTCTTCGAGTTGAAACAAAAGGAACTAAACAGCAAAACAACAGCTAATGAGAGCACAAAGTATCATAATCGTGGTGGATAAATTATTTTAATTCTAGTATAAGTGTTTAAAGATTGAAGTTTGAAAATGAATACAATCATAAAAATGTAGATGGATACAGATTAGAAAAGATGGAAACTCTGGCATCAATAACATGAAGAGCCTTTAGGGGGAGTAAAGCTCAAGTTTTTGTTATGTGACTGAAGTTAATTAATCAGTTTTAAATACACTGTTAAAGTTTCAAGCTGTTTAATGTAAATCCATAGAAATCACAGAATAAACATAACCAGATAAATATATAAAAGAAAATTAGAAAGGAATCAAAGCATTTCAATACAAAAAAATCAATGAAACAAACACAAAGGAAAACAGTAAAAAAACAAAAGAGAAACAAAAATATTACAGCACAGAGAGGAAAGTACTGGCAACATGGCAGCAGTAAGGTCTTTTCTGTCAATCACTTTAAGTGTATTCGATTAGATTCTCAGGTCGAAAGAAGTACAGTGACTGCATGGACAGAAAAACAAGATCCAACTATACACTGTCTACAAGAGATTCACGTTATATTTAAGTACACATGAACTGAAAGTGAAGGCACTACCTTGTGCACAGCCATAGAAACTAAATCATGTACCCCATTTGTGTACCATGAATCAAAATGCAGTCTGCTAAAAATAAAAAAAAATTTAAATAGTAAAAAATAGAAGAGATATTATATTTCAATGGCATACAGTGAGATAAAAGAGGTTTCTCTTACACTAGACAAGATGAACTTTAAGTCATTATCACAACAAAGAAGAGCATTATATAATGATGAGTTGATTCTACAGAGAGATGTAGTAATAATCAGTCCCCTCGATATAACCTAAATTTTGACAGAAGTGAAGAAAAGACAGGAGAGCAACTTAATAATAGTAAGAGACATAAACAACTTATGTTTGCTACCAGATAAATCAATGTGATGGAAAAATCAAGAAAGAAACAATATATTTGCACAACACTATAGACCAAAGAGAACTAGTAACATATAGAGAGCATTCTACCCAAGTGGCAGCAGAAAATAAAATCATATAAAAAACTGATGAAAGAAGTTCTGGATAGATTACAGTTTATGTTATAAAAGAAGTATTAAAATTTATACACACATGCACACACACCAGATACAAAAATCAACTCAAAATGAACTGAACATTTAAATATAAGATCTAAAAATATGTCATGTGATAACAAGTTTTATGAAGATTTGGAAAGAATAAAGCCCTCAATATAATGTTAGGGGGAATGTAAAATTATGCAGTGACTTTGAAAAATAAAATAGAAATATATATTGTCTTACAACCCTATTTCTGGGTATTTATCCAAAAGAACTGAAATCAGTATCTTGAAGAGATATTTGTATCATTATTTCCAAAAATCAAGGTATAGAATCAACCAGAATTGCCCATGACAAATGTTCCAATATGGAAAATGTGATTTGTGCATACAATGGGATGTTATTCCCCATTAAAAGAAGAAAGAAGCTGGGTGCAAAGGTGCATGACTGTAATCTTAGCAGCTCGGGAGGCTGAGGCAGGAGGATGGAGAGTTCAGAGTCAGTCTGAGCAAAAGTGAGGTGCTAAGCAACTCAGTAAGTCCCTGTCTCTAAGTAAAATACAAAATAGGGCTGGGGGTGTGGCTCAGTGTTAGAGTGCCTCTGGGGAAAAAATAGAAAAGAAAAGAAAGAAAAGAAAAGAAAAGAGAAGAGAAGAGAAAAGAAAGAAAGAAAGGAGGGGGGAGGGAGGGAGGGAAGCAAGGAAGGAAGGAAGGAAGGAAGGAAGGAAGGAAGGAAGGAAGGAAGGAAGGAAGGAAGGAAGGAAGGAAGGAAGGAAATAAGGAAATTCTGCTCTATGAAATAACATGTAGCAATGTTGGAGGGTACTACATTAAATGAATTAAGCCAATACCCAAAGGGTAAATATTCCAACTCTACTTACATTTAAAATAGCTAAAAATACAGAAAGAAATTGAACAAGAATGGCTGCCACTCTGAAAGATACCTGGAAGGAGGAAGTGGAGAGTTGCTGTTCAAGGAATATAAAATTGTAGTAATGCAATGATTAAGTTCTACAGAATTGATGTCCAACTTTCATTCTATGGTTAATAACACTGTATTATATACACAAAAATTTGTTAAGAGATCAGACATTAATTGTTCCTACACAATGAACTGTTACAATATTTAAACCACTTGATGAGATGATGACAGTAACATCAATTTTTACAAAACATCAGTTATTCTGATTAGGCATCTAGAATCTGAATTGAACCATAAGTTAATATTAGACAATTTAAAATAAGTTATCCACATCAACAATAGTGGGGGGCTGCAGTTTTCAAAATGCAAATATCATTAAGAAAAAGTAAGATAGGAGGAAAGAAAAGCAGAAAGGGAGTAACAGAGGGAAGGAAAAGAGACAAAGAGGAAGGGAGAGGAAAGGCAGGTGGGACAGGGGAAGGAAGGGATGCAGAATGGGAGAAAGAGGGAGGGAATTAGGGATGGTGGAAGAAAAAGACAAGAGTAGAAGAAAAGAATCGCAGGGAGATTATGCCACAGAAAGGAGATGAAAAGAGGACAACGCAAAGCAACACTTGATCCTAGAACATCTTGTACTGGAATAAACAGAAATTATAAATAGCAACTGATAAAATTGGTTAGAATAGATACCAGTGCTGTATCATATTAAGATTATTGATATTGCTCTCTCTTTTGTGGTTAGATAATGGAACATTGCTATTCTTACCAAATGCACTCAAAAGTAAGTAAATACAAAGACCCTCAAGCCATGAAACTTATTCTTAAATGACATATTAAAAAATTTTATATTCAAATGATAAAATGTTAATAGTAGGTTTATTTGGTAAAGGGATAATAGGTGCTTTTTAAATTATTCCTATTTTGGCCAAATTACTGTGTGAAATCATTTCTAAGCAAAGTATTTACAAAATCCTAGTCAAATTAAAACTTATCCATCAAATGACGACATTGGCTAGCACTTCCTCGGTACTTTTAAATAGTTAATCATGAGGTGTCTATTTCCCTCTAGTAGCACGATGCAGACTTCACTAGTTAAGGGAGAACAAATCCATAGCATAAGTACTGACAAAAAGGAGAGAGGGTAGCAGCATATACAAAGTCCCTGTACAGAAAAAATAGTATGCAAACAGGGCAGGAAAAAAAGAACACCGTGTAGTTAAACAAGAGACTCTGGATGGCTGTGAGGCAACAGGAGGCTGAGACCTAGGGGAAGGATGTGACATCTACAGCACACATGGCCTTTCATACTGTGCCAAGGATTGTTATACTTTAGATTTAAATCTAAGTCACTATTGTGCTTTAAGAGGGTGGCAGTAGTTCTATGATCAGAGCTAAGTTTCAAGACATCATTTGAATGGCAGAATCAGTTATGTCCTGGAAGAGGTCCCCTATAACTGTCATACCAGTGACAGTTGAAACATCACAGGAATGAAGGACAGAGAGCAAGGGACAATTTCTAAAGATGCATAAGAATCCTCGTCATATGTGACAAAATGCGTGACCTGGAGGACATCATGTTAAATCAAATAAGCCTGGCATAGAAAGATAAATACCACAGGGTCTCATTTAATATGTGCCAACCAAAAACACTGAATTCATGAACAGAGTCAACTATTAGTTACCAGGGGTTGGGAGTGGAGAGGTGGGGTAAGAGAGATGTTGGTGAACAGTGCATTTCACTTGGCCAAGAAGAATAAGTTTAAGAGATCTATTGTACTGCTTGATCACTGCAGTAAATAACAGTGTATTGAGGCTTGAAAATCATTAAGAGACATGATCTTAGGTGATAAAGATGTGAGGCGATGCTTATGTTCATTAGTTTGTTCAAACCATTTCACATACAAAATATTATGTTGTACATCATAAATATATTCAATTTTTATTTGTCAATTTAAAAAAAATTAAAAATGATACATAGCAGTGCAATTGACAGCTTTGGACCCAATTGACTGGTTATGGGTAAGCAAGGGGAGTTGAAGCTGTGATTTATCATTTTATTTTATTTTTTTTTTGGCATTGCCCAGAAAATAAAGGGGGGTATGATTTTATTTTATTTTATTTATTTATTTATTTATTTATTTATTTATTTTTTATTGTAAACAAATGGGATACATGTTGTTTCTCTGTTTGTACATGGTGCAAAGGCATACCATTTGTGTAATCATAAATTTACATAGAGTAATATTGTTTGATTCATTCTGTTATTTTTTCCCTTCCCCCCACCCCTCCCACCCCTCTTTACCCTCTATACAGTACTTCCTTCCTCCATACTTCCCCCCTCCCTAACCCTAACTCTAACCCTAACCCTAACCCTTCCCTCCCCCCCATTATGTGTCATCATCCACTTATTAGTGATATCATTCGTCCTTTGGCTTTTTCAGATTGGCTTATCTCACTTAGCATGATATTCTCCAATTTCATCCATTTGCCTGCAAATGCCATAATTTTATCATTCTTCATGGCTGAGTAATATTCCATTGTATATATATACCACCGTTTCTTTATCCACTCATCAATTGAAGGGCATCTAGGTTGGTTCCACAGTCTGGCAATTGTGAATTGAGCAGCTATGAACATTGATGTGGCTGTATCTCTGTAGTATGCAGATTTTAAGTCCTTTGGGTATAGGCCAAGGAGTGGGATAGCTGGGTCAAATGGAGGGTCCATTCCAAGTTTTCTAAGGAATCTCCACACTGCTTTCCAGAGTGGCTGCACAAATTTGCAGTCCCACCAGCAATCTATGAGTGTACCTTTCTCCCCACATCCTCGCCAACACCTGTTGTTGCTCGTATTCTTGATAATCGCCATTCTAATTGGGGTGAGATGGAATCTTAGGGTGGTTTTGATTTGCATTTCTCTTATTACTAGAGATGTTGAACATTTTTCCATATGTTTGTTGATTGCTTGTAGATCTTCTTCTGTGAAGTGTCTATTCATTTCCTTAGCCCATTTGTCCACTGGATTATTTGAATTCTTGGAGTAGAGTTTTTTGAGTTCTTTATAAATTCTGGAGACTAGCGCTCTATCTGAAGTATGATTGGCAAAGATATTCTCCCACTCTGTAGGATCTTTCTTCGCATTGCTGATAGTTTCCTTTGCTGAGAGAAAGCTTTTTAGTTTGAATCTATCCCAGTGGTTGATTCTAGCTTTTATTTCTTGTGCTATGGGAGTCCTGTTAAGGAAGTCTGATCCTAGACCAACAAGGTGAAGATTTGGACCTACTTTTTCTTCTATAATCTGCAGGATCTCTGGTCTGATTCCGAGGTCCTTAATCCATTTTGAGTTTAGTTTCGTTTATGGTGAGAGATATGGGTTTAGTTTCATTCTGTTGCATATGGATTTCCAATTCTCCCAGCACCATTTGTTGAAGAGGTTATCTTTCCTCCATTGCATATTTTTGGCACCTTTGTCTAGTATGAGAAAATTGTATTTATTTGGGTTTGTGTCCGTGTCCTCTATTCTGTACCATTGATCTATCTTTCTATTTTGGTACCAATACCATGCCGTTTTTGTTACTATTGCTTTGTAGTAGAGTTGAAGATCTGGTATTGCAATACCCCCTGTTTCACTCTTCCTGCTAAGGATTGCTTTAGCTATTCTGGGTTTCTTATTCTTCCAGATGAATTTCATAATTGCTTGCTCTATTTCTGTAAGGTACGTCATTGGGATTTTAATTGGAATCGCATTGAATTTCTATAGCACTTTAGGTAGTATGGCCATTTTGACAATATTAATTCTGCCTATCCAAGAACATGGAAGATCTTTCCATCTTCTAAGGTGTTCTTTAATTTCTTTCTTTAGTGTTCTGTAGTTCTCATTGTAGAGGTCTTTCACCTCTTTTGTGAGATTGATTCCCAAGTATTTTATTTTTTTCGAGGCTATTGTGAATGGGGTAGTTTTCCTAATTTCTCTTTCTGAAGATTCATCACTTATGTATAAAAATGCGTTGGATTTATGGGCATTGATCTAGTAACCTGCTACTTTACTGAATTCACTTATGAATTCTAAGAGTTTTCTGGTGGAATTTCCAGGTTCCTCTAAATACATAATCATGTCATCAGCGAACAAGGATAGTTTGAGTTCTTCTTTTCCAATTCGTATCCCTTTAATTTCTTTGGTTTGTCTAATTGCTTTGGCCAGAGTCTCAAGAACGATGTTGAATAGAAGTGGTGAAAGAGGGCATCCCTGCCTTGTTCCAGTTTTTAGGGGGATTGCTTTCAGTTTTTCACCTTTTAGAATGATATTAGCCAAGGGCATAGCATAAATGGCCTTTACAATGTTAAGGAATGTTCCCACTATCCCTATTTTTTCTAGTGTTTTGAGTATGAAGGGGTACTGTATTTTATCAAATGCTTTTTCTGCATCTATTGAAATAATCATGTGATTCTTGACTTTAAGTCTATTAATATGGTGAATTATGTTTATTGATTTCCTGATGTTGAACCAACCTTGCATACCTGGGATGAAGCCCACTTGATCATGGTGCACTATCTTTTTAATATGTTTTTGTATGCGATTTGCTGAAATTTTGTTGAGAATTTTTGCGTTGGTGTTCATTAAGGAAAGTGGTCTGAAATTTTCTTTCCTTGATGAGTCTCTGTCTGGTTTAGGTATCAGTGTGATATTGGCTTCTTAGAATGAGTTTGGGAGGGTTCCCTCCTCTTCTATTTTATGGAATACTTTGAGAAGTATTGGAATGAGCTCTTCTTTAAAGGTTTTGTAGAACTCGGCTGAGAACCCATCTGGTCCCGGACTTTTCTTTGTTGGTAGACTTTTGATGACTTCTTCTATTTCAGTACTTGAAATTGGGCTATTTAAATTGTTTATGTCCTCCTCGTTCAGTTTAGGCAATTCATATGTCTCTAGAAACCTGTGATGTCTTCGAAATTTTCTATTTTGTTGGAGTATAGATTTTCAAAATAGCTTCTAATTATGTTTTGTATTTCACTGGTGTCTGTTGTGATATTTCCTTGTTCATTCCGAATTTTAGTGATTTGGGTTTTCTCTCGTCTTCTCTTTGTTAGTGTGGCTAAAGGTTTATCAATTTTGTTTATTTTTTCGAAGAACCAACTATTTATTTTGTCAATTTTTTGTATTGTTTCTTTTGTTTCAATGTCATTGATTTCAGCTCTGAGTTTAACTATTTCCTGTCTTCTACTACTTTTGGTGCTGTTCTGTTCTTCTTTTTCTAGGGCTTTGAGCTGTAGTGTTAGGTCGTTTATTTGTTGAGTTTTACTTCTTTTATTAAATGCGCTCCATGAAATAAATTTCCCTCTAAGTACTGCTTTCATAGTGTCCCAGAGATTTTGATATGATGTTTCTTTGTTCTCATTTACCTCTAAGAATTTTTTAATTTCCTTCCTAATATCTTCTGTTATCCATTCATCATATAATAGCATATTGTTTAATCCCCAGATGTTGGAATAGTTTCTGTGTTTTACTCTTTCATTTATTTCTAACTTCAATCCATTATGATCTGATAGAATACATGGCAGTGTCTCTATCTTCTTGTATTTGCTAACATTAGCTTTGTGGCATAATATATGGTCTATTTTAGAGAAGGATCCATGTGCTGCTGAGAAGAAAGTGTATTCGCTCTTGGTTGGATGGTATATTCTATAAATGTCCGTTAAGTCTAAATTATTGATTGTGTTATTGAGATCTATGGTTTCTTTGTTCAATTTTTGTCTGAAAGATCTGTCCAGTGGTGAGAGAGGCGTGTTAAAATCACCTAGTATTATTGTGTTATGGTCTATTTGGTTTCCGAAATTGAGAAGGATTTGTTTGACATACATGGATGAGCCACTGTTTGGGGCATAGATGTTTATGATTGTTATATCTTGCTGATTTATGCTTCCCTTAAGCAGTATGAAATGACCTTCTTTATCCCTTCTGTCTAACTTTGGCTTGAAGTCCACATTATCAGAAATGAGGATGGATACTCCAGCTTTTTTGCTGAGTCCATGCGCATGGTATGTTTTTCCCTATCCTTTCACCTTTAGTCTATGGGTATCTATTTCTATGAGGTGAGTCTCTTGCAGGCAACATATTGTTGGATCTTTCTTTTTAATCCAATCTGCCAGTCTATGTCTTTTGATTGATGAATTCAAAACATTAACATTCAGGGTTATTATATAGGTATGATTTGGTTTCCCGGTCATTTGGTTCTTTTTTTTAAATTTTATTTATTTATTTGTTTGACACAACTTGTTTCCTCCTTTATTTGACAATTCCTTTAGGATAATTCCTCCCTTTGCTGATTTGCTTCTTTGTTTTTCATCTCTTCCTCATGGAATATTTTGCTGAGAATGTTCTGTAATGCTGGCTTTCTTTTTGTAAATTCTTTTAGCTTTTGTTTATCATGGAAGCATTTTATTTCATCGTCAAATTTGAAGGTAAGTTTTGCTGGGTATAAGATTCTTGGTTGGCATCCATTTTCTTTCAGGGCTTGAAAAATGTTGTTCCAGGCCCTTCTAGCTTTTAGGGTCTGGATTGAAAAGTCTGCTGATATCCGTATTGGTTTCCCCCTGAATGTAATTTGGTTCTTTTCTCTCACAGCCTTTAAAATTCTGTCTTTATTTTGTATGTTAGGTATTTTCATTATAATGTGCCTTGGTGTGGGTCTGTTGTAATTTTGTATATTTGGAGTCCTATAAGCCTCTTGAACTTGATTTTCCATTTCATTCTTCAGATTTGGGAAATTTTCTGATATTATTTCATTGAATAAATTGTTCATTCCTTTGGCTTGTTTCTCTAGGCCTTCCTCAATCCCAATAATTCTTAAATTTGGCCTTTTCATGATATCCCATAGTTCTTGTAGATTCTGTTCATGATTTCTTACCATCTTCTCTGTTTGTTCAACTTTGTTTTCAAGGTTAAATATTTTGTCTTCAATGTCTGAGGTTCTGTCTTCCAGGTGTTCTATCCTATTGGATATGCTTTCTATGGAGTTCTTAATTTGGTTTATTGTTTCCTTCATGTCAAGGATTTCTGTTTGGTTTTTTTTCAATATCTCTAACTCTTTATTGAAATGATCTTTTGCTTCCTGTATTTGCTCTTTTAACTGTCGATTTTTGCGATCATTCAATGCTTGCATTTGCTCTTTCATCTCATCGTTTGCTTCTCTGATCATTTTAATTATGTACAATCTGAACTCCTTTTCTGTCATTTCTTCTGCCATGCTGTCATTGGGTTTTATTGATGTAACATCTAGATTTGTTTGCAGCATTTTCTTTCCTTGTTTTCTCATATTGTTCAGGTATCAGTGGACCGCTGAGATATTGCAGATTTCCTCTATTGACTTACAATGTCCCTGAAGATTTCTACATATATCCCCCCTTAGCCTTCAGTAGCCTGAAGTCTTGGAGGAAGTTGATAATGCAGTGCTCCACAAGGAAGCTGCCTCTCTAGGAGTGGTGGCCTTCAGATGGGGTATAATCCCTGCTAGTGGGCAGAGGTGCCTCCACTTGTTGACCAATGGTCATCCAAAGGGGACCTAGGCTGCGGGCTGAGGCAAGGCCTGTTTGGGCCTGAGTCTCTAGTTTTACCGTCCTTGTGGGGAAACCTCACCCAGCAGGGAAGACTCACCCGGTGGGGAGGTCTCGCTGGTCAGTACCCTCCGAGAGGTTCCCCTCAATTTACAGCTACCGCCTGGGCTGGGCTGCCTTCCTCTGCAAAGTTCCCAGGGCCCCGGCCCTACCTCCTGGGCCTGGGAGCCTCACCCTTCGCAGATGAATCTCCTCAGGCTGCCCCTCCTCAGAGAATCTGCCCGCAGGCCTGGAACCTTCGCTCCACCCTAAGCCTGTCTCTGTGTGGCTCTTCCACCCAGAAGCCTCCTAGATCCTGGGACCCTGCTCTGCACCTAATCGCCTGGCTATGCGGCCCCTCCTCTGAGCAGCCACCTGGGGCACCGAACAATCGCTCTGAGACCCAGAGACCCACCACACGCCTCTTCCTCCAGACAGCCGCCCAGTATTACGGTGCAGTCACTAGGAGTCCAAGAAACTCACTGTGTGCCTCCACCTCCCACCAACCACCCGTAGCCCTGGGCAATCAATCACTCCAAGTCGAAGTGACCCTCCCCGTTCCTCCTCCTTCTCCAGATAACCCCCCGAGTGTTCAGGAGCGGTCGCTCTGAGTGCCTCTGAATCCACTTGACCTGCAGCACGGTTCCTCTGAGCAACCGCCCGGAGCTCTGGTGCGGCCACTCAAGACCAAGCGACCCACCACGCTTCTCCTCCAGGCAGCCCCCCTGTGTTCAGGCACTGTCACTTTAAGTCCAAACAACTCACCACTCGCCTTCTCCTCTGAGCAGCCGCCTGGAGCGCTAATGCAGTCTCTGCGAGTCCAAATGACCTGCCGCGCTCCTCCTCCTCCTCCTCCTCTGGGCAGGCCCCGGGGTTCAGAAGTGGTCTGAGTCCAAACAGCTCGCCACGCAGCCCCTCCTCTGGCAACCGCCTTTAGCTCTGGTGTAGTCACTCTGAATCCAAGCGGCCGCGCTCCTCTTCCTCCTCCTCGTCCTCAGGGCAGGCCCCGGTGTTCAGAAGCAGTCGTTCTTAGTCCAAACAGCTCGCCACGCAGCTTCTCCTCTGGCAACCGCCTGTATCTCTGGTGCAGTCACTCCGAATCCACGCGGCCACGTTCCTCCTCCTCCTCCTCAGGGCAGGCCCCAGTGTCCTGAGTCCACACAGCTCTCCTCGCTGCTCCTCCCCTGGGCAGCTGCCAGAGCCCCAGTGGTTGCTCCGAGTCCCAGCGCTGTGCCGAGCGGCCTCCTTTTCGGCGCTCCCAGTTGTCCGAGTTCACTGCTCCAGCGGTGGGAGGGTCGTCTCGCCGGCAGCTCTACTTCACAAAGTTCCCTGCGTTCCGGGACCACCGTCCCATCTGGGACGCCTTCCCAATGGGTGAGAGTCACCCGGCTGCTTTGAGTTGGTCCCAAGTGTCTCAATATCTCCTCTTTTGAATCCTGAGTCCTGGAGCAACATGAAATGCAGCCACCCTCTAGGCCGCCATCTTGAAAACTCTCCGGGTATGATTTTAAACCTCCAGGTTTTTGGTAATTTGTTTTGCAGCCATAGACAACTTCTATCATTTTGTTTTGATGAAGTAAACTGAAGTGCTATGCAACACTGGAGGAGGAACCAGAATTTCTGGCACATAGTTCAAAGGGAAAGAAAGAATAATGAGTGTCCATCATGGTGATTTTGAAGAACACTTCACATTTTCAGATACTTAAGAGGAGATTTCAGGTAAATTCCTACATGTACAGGTCTAGATCTCAGAGGCAAGCTATGAAACACAACAAAACATTATTGAGCCATGTGACTTCATGTAGCAAGCAAAATGTGAGTCATGGACAAGATGACCCAGGGATAGATATATAATAGAAATTTCAACTGCTATCAAACCTTCAGAAGACATTCACCGAGGACAAAAGTAACAATGGCCTGAGGACCTGAGAGTAAAGGGCAAAGCTATAAACAGAAAAATTAGCAGAAGAAAGGCAAAACCAGAGCCAGCATCCATTCAGTAAAGATCAAAATTTTTGAGTCAATTGATAGGTTAACAGTCAGAAGAACAAAAACTACTGGTTTTTTGCAATGTTATTATTGCTGTGGAACTCAGAAGTCCTGCTGGTGAGACATGAGAGGGATGAACAAGGAGAGGGAGTGAAGTCATGGAAATTGAGACTCAGCAGCTCCAGCAGAAGTGGGAGCTCTCTTTTCTCCTCAATATGATCCACTCTTCTGATTTTTCCCATGCAACAAAGTCTAGGTGTTTTGTTGTTTTTATTATTTGTTTCTTCTTTGTTTATCAGAAGATACATAACTCTTTTCTAAAAGTTAAACATAATAATATTTATATGGTATCTAATCTTATGTTAAAGAGATATGCAAAATGAGGGGTAATTAACATTTTTATGATTTGAATACAAAGTTCCCCTCAAAACCTCATATGTTCAACACATGATATCCAATGTAGCAATGTTCAGAGGTGAAAAGATTAGATTCTCAGAGATGTGACCTCATCAGTGGATTAATCCATTTGATTGATCCATAATTTAAATGTACTACTGTGTATCACAGTAGGCAGTTGGGGAGTGGTTGGAGGATGTAGGAGGTCACTAGTGACATGTCCTTGGGAACTATATTTTATCCCTGTCTCCTTGCCCACTCATACTTTCTCCCCACACCGCCTCTCTCTCTCCTTCCTTACTGACATGAGTGGAGAAGTTTTTTCTTCCTCTGTGTCCTTTCACCATGATGTCCTGCCTTACCTCAGGCCCAGAGGAATGCAGTCAACTGACCAAAGACAGAACCACTGAAACCATGAGCCCAAACTAAACTTTTCCTCTTTTTAATCTAAACTGGTTCATGTCAGGTATTTTGATTACAGCAAAGAAAAACTGACTAAGACAAACGTACAATATTTTGGAAACGTTGCGAGGACAATTTAGGAACACTTGACCTGGGAATAAAATAAGAACAATCTTTGAAATTAAGCAGAATGAAGTCAAAAAAGTTTGTTTCCATACGTGACAACTAAATATATGCTTTGTTTCTTCATTTTAAAAAGAGCTATAAAATCAATATGAACCTTATAAGTGCTTAGCAAATACATCATTTTATTTCATTATTATGCTCTGAATAGAATGCGAAGCACTCAACAGGGCCTCTCCTTGTGGATTCTACAGAAAGATCCACCCTGAGACCTGACTCCTTAGCCACACAGAGTGCAGAGATTCAGCATGGTCACAGTACTCTACTCAGAACCATCTGATGGGCTGGGCCATTAGCTGGACCAACAGGTGGCTTTAAGTCACCGCAGCTCTAGGAAGCAGGCAAGATTAGGCGGACACCACCTTCAGAGGGTCTGCTGTCCCCAGAATTCACTGGATCAAGAACACTGAAGACACTTAAGAGGGGCATTAAGGAAAGAGAAGATATCCATAGAGAATGAGCATAGGGTATTCTTCAACAAAATCTTTAAGGAACCACTTTAATTACTTGGAGATTAAGAGGATCATTATCTTCAAACAGATTAAGTGCTTGACTATTATTCCACATGACTCCGGAGAACAGAATTAGGGGCAATAGAGGTATGTCCTACTACCAGAAAAATGTGAAAATGGAACTCATTGCATTGCAGAAAACTCAAGTCCCCATCAAAGGGGTGATTATAGCTCCCAATAACCAGTTAAATATTTTATGAGTAACTAAAAGTAGGAGGTTGAAGGCTCTAAATACAAAGTAATGATGAGGAGATGGAAATGTTAATTACCCTAATTTGATCAGTATATTTGTTCAACATGTAATGAATGATCACACAAATCTCATAAATATTTACAATTCAAATTAAAATTAATGAAAAAATAACAATTTAAAAAAGTTTAAGTGGTGGCTGGAGATCCAATGAAGTACTATGTGGGTAGCAGTTTCTCCTTCTGATTCTGAGACTGCATTGACAGGTCCACAGACATCAAGAAAACACATGTCACACCTAAAGGAAGACCTAGATTCTGAAATTCTCAGTAAGGAAAAAAATCTCCTTCTCTGTAGCATTTCATTTTGAATACTGAAATGAACATTGATCCATTTGCTCCTGATGGTAACATGAGGTGAAATCAATATACTATATTGTGTGGACAATCTGCTCACAGTTAGTACAATACACATTCTAGGGGTGGGCCAATCAGTCTCATTTAAATATGAAATAGATGGCTCAGGGTGAGAAGAAAGACCCTGCTGACTAACCTCAATGACACAGAGAGACACAGTAGCTATGCCTGCAGGGAGCTGCCATTGTCATTATCAAAAGCCAGTCCTTACATGCTGTGAATTTCTGGGTAGAGATGGTCAAAAGCATCCCACTTCCTTTCAAACTCCTCCATGGGTCACAGACATAGTATTAACAGTTCTGCACTTGAAAGAGTTGATCACACACCTGTCTGTAGAACAGGGTAGAAAATCATGATCAAAAATCCAACCACAAGGAAACATGATTACAAGCATTTTCATCTTCAAATACCTACACTTGAAATCTCTCACTCATTCAAAGTCTGTCTTGAGTGAATTATCTACTAGGTTTCCACAAGGTAAGTGTAGTCAAGCATGGAATGCAATTTTCTTATTATTTTCTGCCTCTGCTTCTCTTGTCTCCTCTCCTTTGATCTGTGCTAGTGGCCTGGAATGAAATGAAGTAAGAGAACTTACAGGCAAGTCCTACTTTTTGAGACCTATTCTTATGAGCTTGTCAGACCACAGAAATAGTTTTCCTGTTCTGTTTGTTTTATTTCTTATTTTTAAACGTTCGTTTTCCTAAAGTGTTGCCTGCCCTGGATAACTCTCATTTAATGTGTGCTTACTTTCACAGAGGAAGACGCTGATGTCCCTCTGTGGCTCCGTGTCTTGAAGGAAAGACTGAGGGATTCAACATGAACCACACTGTCCAGCAAAACCCAAATAGTCCAGTCACCTCTATACAAAAATCACCTGCTACTCTAACTTTGGCTTCCTTTATCACCACAAGTCACACTGATCTTTGGCAGGTAACAACAGACTGGTAAATTGTGGTTAGAGGAAGATAGTCTTTGAGGGTATGCCTTTGGGATTTATATTTTATCGTGATGAGGAGAGCTCTCTCTCTTTCTCTGATTCCTGGTGCCATGTCCTGAGCCACTTTCCTCCACCACACTCCTCCACCATGACGTTTTGCTGGAATGGAGCCAGCTGGGGAAGAATTTCTATGGCATTCTAGATGTGGAGAAATTGACTTTTAAGGAATAAACCTTTTAGACAAGGTAATATTAGAATGTAGTCTTGAAAGTTTATTAAAGTTTTTCTTGTTCAAGAAATAATAGACTCATAATGCTAGATAGTCTTATTTTTATATATACCTCAAAAGCTTCATGCATATCATTTAAAGAAAAGTTAATTGTATATGTTTCACAGAATAATTTAAAAATAAATGTTTAAGGAAAATGAGTAACTGGTTTATGCTAAGGAACGGACAGACAACTACCAAATATTTAAAACAAAGTCACAAATGTGGGAAAGCTTGTTTCATCTTCAGGGAAATTAAAGTGGTATAATCCTGCAAAAAATTTTATTAAAGCTCAAATGTGTGAACTTTTAAAAATAATATGGGAATAAAAAGGGTATAATGTGGCCAACACAGGGTGTAAGAAGAGAGGAACACTGAGATAATCAAGCATCATAAGTATCTTTCTTGGGAAATCATGTTTAATTTGACAATCAATAAGAATTCCCAAAGATTTTTAAAGTAATTAGTGAGTTAATCAGATCTATAATTCATGTAAAGCATTGGCTAGATTCTAAATTTGAGATCAAAACATCAATCAAAAAATAAAGAGACACTGTATTACAGGTTGTGTGTGTGTATGTGTGCGTGTGTGATAGGTGTAATTTGCCTCTTGGACACATGCAGCATGAGCACCTGGTACAATTCTTTAGTGAAATAATTTGTATCTGGGCGAATTTTTAACCAACTGGCAGGGGTGAGAATCCTGACTTTTCTCTTGGTCTTCTCTGATACCACCCAGCAGGACTACACTCAGTATAACCCCTGATTCTCTAACCTTTGAATTCTAGGACTTTTATCTGGACTGCCAGTTTCTCAGGCCTTTAGCCTTTGACTGTGAGTTGTGACTTGAGCATCCATAGCTGTGAAGGCTTTGGTCTTAGACTGAGCAGTCTACTGAATTCAGTGGTTCTTCAGCTTACAGATGGCCTACTGTCGGTCTTTTCAGCCTCTGTAATTGTATAAGCCAATCCCCCTAATAAATCACCTCTCATGTATCTAATTCATTCTCTCATACTCAAACTCACTCACTTCCCTGCCCCATTGGCTCTGGCTCCCTAGAGAATCCTGACTGATCCATCACAGGCAGTTGGTAAAACTGATGGCAAAGTCCTGGTAATTATTAACACTATATGGAGGAAGAAGTTGAGATTAGGAACAGAAACACAGAGACTTCTGTGTAGTCTGTGATACATTCCTATCCCAGAGGCTGTGGTTCTGTTATTACAGGGAACAGGAGTCTTTTACAAAGGACATTCAAAGATTGGATTCCACTTGATTTCTGTCCACACTTGTTAATTCTCTTGTTAATTTGAGAGAGAGTCATTTCTGAGATCTTCTGGTGCCATTCCCCAAATCCAAATGACTTCGTTCCTGTGGTTGCTTGTGCTCAAGCACAAATAACTATGCTTAGGATGCGGAAGAAAGGTAATCCTGTTTCCCCTGAGATTTTAGGGGGTGGGGGACAGATTAGGGAGAGGAGAGAGAGAAGAAGACAAAGAATATATAACCTTTTAAAAAATAAATCAGTTGCAGGGGAGCAAGGACTATATTCAAAGCCTAAAGTGGACCACTGTTGCAATATAAGAATCAAATTCCTTTCCCACACGTGGGATTGCCACTTTATATACTTTTAGCCATTCCAGAGGGTATGTATTTGCACCTTGATATGATTTGATTTAGTATTTCCCTGATTTTAGCTTTGACAGAGTACCTTGCCAAATAGTAATTGATCCTTGGAGTGTGGTTTTGTGTGTGAATTTTCTGTTTGACTCTTCCTCTTTTATTTTTCCATTGAGCATTTTGTCATTCCTTTATGATTTGTAGAACTTTCTTGTTAACTTTTTGTCTCTATTATTACTTAACATAATTTTCCTCCTATCTATCCTTCCTTTTTGCTTCCTCTTATTGAGCAGAAATTCTCAACTTTAACATTGTCAAATTTATCAGTCTTTTCCTTTGTGGTTAGATTTTGTGTAATACTTCAGATACTAGGTATGACCCAAAAGTTCATGTGTGAGAAAATGCAAGAAACTTTAGAGGTGAAATGATTTGGTGATAAGAGTTTTAACCTAATTGTGTATTAATGACCTGATAGAAATTAACTGGGTGGTTAAAGTTAGGTAGGCAGGGAGTAGCTGGAGGAGGTGGGTCCCTGGGGGCATGCTTTTAGGGTGTATATTTTGTCTGGTGAGGGGGACTCCTTTTGCTTTATGGTGGCCATGTGCTGAGCCTCTGTCCTTTACCACAATCTTCTGCCATGATGTTCTGCCTCACCTCAGGCCCTGAGGGATGGAGTTGGTCATCTTCAGCCTGAGACTTCTGAAATTGTGAGCCCCCAAATAAACTTTTCCTCCTATAATTTTTCTTATCAGGTCTTTTGGTCACAACAGTGAAAAAACTCACTAAAACAGTTGTTTTTTCATGCTTTTTGTTTTTGTTTCTTGTGACTGGCTCCTGCTATGTTGTGCAGACTGGTCTTTAATTTACTATGCTCCTGCATCAGCCATCAAAGTAAACAGAATTACAGGTGTGTGCCACTATGCCCAACTTGCCTATATCTTCTGCAAAATATTTATATAATCTCATATTTTCTTAAAGATATATCATTATTTTGCATTTAGCCTTAGATCAACAATCTTGTTGGAATCACATATATGATATAAGTTTGGGGACATACTTTCATTTCCTTTTTGCTGTTGAATTACCCAGTTATATCAGCAACATTTATTTTAAAATAGTTTCCTGGTACCCTGAATTGCAAGGCCATTCTTGTTATAAATCTAGTGTCCATGTATGTGCATAGGTTTCTATATTAGTTTTCTACTGCCACCATAACAAATGCTTCACAAATTGGTTTAAAACAGCTTAGAAGGTATGAAGTCTCAGTAGAGCAGAGCTTATCTGTGTCCTATGCTTAGTCTCACACCGCTGGAATCAAGGTAATGGCAGGACCATTTCTGGAGTATCTGGGAAAGAATTCACTTAGAAGTTTAATCAGGTTGTACAGTACAGTTTCTAGTAATTGTAGGACAGAGGTAATTGCTGCCTGGTGGACAGAGGGGTGGAGGTTGCTCTTTGTACCTAAACCTGCCCTGGTCCTACTCATGCTTTTGTGAGGCCTAGATTCTGTAATAGCATGTCAAGCCTTTCTCATGCTTCACCTCTCTCTGATCTCACCTTCTGCCGTGTCTCTCTAACTCCAGCCAGAGAGAGTTATCTGCTTTAAAAGACTTATGTGAGGGGCTGGGCATGTAGCTCAGTTGGTAGAGTGTTTGCCTCATAACCACAAGGTCGTGGGTTCAATTCCTAGCACCCCCTCAAAAAAAAAAAAAAAAAAAAAGACATGTGATTAGATAGAACACAGCTAGACAATCCAGGAAAATCCATCTTAAAATCCAATACTTTAATTACATCCATAAGTTTCATTGTGTTTTGAAAAGTAATGCATTCATAAGTTTTGGAGGAAAGATCCTGGAAATCTCCAGGATGGGACATGGATTTTTGTCCTATGTTCATGAATGAGAATGTACGCCTTTTAATAATCATTTACTTGTTTTACCCTTACATTTATGCTAATCTCAAAGTGATTTACAATTTTTCTACCTTTGTGAGAACTTCCTTATATTTGTATTATATCGTCCAGAAATATTTTGTATAATGTTACATATGGAGTTTTCCTTCAAGTCTTCTATTAATTATAAACTTCCCTCAATTTAGAAATAACAACACATTCAGTTATAGTCTGACTTTCAAATGTTTCTTATGCTGCTTTGGCAAACTTTTATTATTTCAGTATTTTTTCCATTCCAAGCAGTCATTCCCACCCAAGTTGATAGCTGAGTAATTAACCATTTCATTCCTTTTTATAATTTATGCTAGAATTATAATACTTGTTCCCATATCTTCTTGTAGTCATTTGCATAACTGAGACATCTCTAGGGATGTCCCTTTGCTCTTAAAGTTGATGTGCCTTTATTTTCTTTTTTTTTTATTATTTTTTTTTATTGTAAACAAATGGGATACATGTTGCTTCTCTGTTTGTACATGGCGTAAAGGCATACCATTTGTGTAATCATAAATTTACATAGAGCAATGTTGTTTGAGTCACTCTGTTATTTTTTCCCTTCCCCCCACCCCTCCCACCCCTCTTTACCCTCTATACAGTGCTTCCTTCCTCCATACTTGCCCCCCTCCCTAACCCTAACTCTAACCCTAACACTAACCCTTCTCTCCCCCCATTATGTGTCATCATCCACTCATTAGCGATATCATTCGTCCTTTGGCTTTTTGAGATTGGCTTATCTCACTTAGAATAATATTCTCCAATTTCATCCATTTGCCTGCAAATGCCATAATTTTATCATTCTTTATGGCTGAGTAATATTCCATTGTATATATATACCACAGTTTCTTTATCCACTCATCAATTGAAGGGCATCTAGGTTGGTTCCACAGTCTGGCTATTGTGAATTGAGCAGCTATGAACATTGATGTGGCTGTATCTCTGTAGTATGCTGATTTTAAGTCCTTCGGGTATAGGCCAAGGAGTGGGATAGCTGGGTCAAATGGAGGGTCCATTCCAAGTTTTCTAAGGAATCTCCACACTGCTTTCCAGAGTGGCTGCACTAATTTGCAGCCCCACCAGCAATCTATGAGTGTACCTTTCTCCCCACGTCCTCGCCAACACCTGTTGTTGCTTGTATTCTTGATAATCGCCATTCTAATTGGGGTGAGTTGGAATCTTAGGGTAGTTTTGATTTGCATTTCTCTTATTACTACAGATGTTGAACATTTTTCCATATGTTTGTTCATTGCTTGTACATCTTCTTCTGTGAAGTGTCTATTCATTTCCTTGGCCCATTTGTCCACTGGATTATTTGAATTCTTGGAGTAGAGTTTTTTGAGTTCTTTATAGATTCTAGATTAGTGCTCTATCTGAAGTATGATTGGCAAAGATATTCTCCCACTCTGTAGGCTCTTTCTTCGCATTGCTGATAGTTTCCTTTGCTGAGAGAAAGCTTTTTAGTTTGAATCTATCCCAGTGGTTGATTCTAGCTTTTATTTCTTGTGCTATGGGAGTCCTGTTAAGGAAGTCTGATCCTAGACCAACAAGGTGAAGATTTGGAACTACTTTTTCTTCTATAATCTGCAGGATCTCTGGTCTGATTCCGAGGTCCTTAATCCATTTTGAGTTTAGTTTCGTTCATGGTGAGAGATATGGGTTTAGTTTCATTCTGTTGCATATGGATTTCCAATTCTCCCAGCACCATTTGTTGAAGAGGCTATCTTTTCTCCATTGCATATTTTTGGCACCTTTGTCTAGTATGAGAAAATTGTGTTTATTTGGGTTTGTGTCCGTGTCCTCTATTCTGTACCATTGATCTACCTTTCTTTTTTTTTTTTTTTATTGTAACCAATACCATGCCATTTTTGTTACTATTGCTTTGTAATAGAGTTGAAGATCTGGTATTGCAATACCCCCTGTTTCACTCTTCCTGCTAAGGATTGCTTTAGCTATTCTGGGTTTCTTATTTTTCCAGATGAATTTCATGATTGCTTGCTCTATTTCTGTAAGGTACGTCATTGGGATTTTAATTGAAATCGCATTGAATTTGTATAGCACTTTAGGTAGTATGGCCATTTTGACAATATTAATTCTTCCTATCCAAGAACATGGAAGAACATCGTTCCTGAGACTATATTTTCTTAAAAGACATATATTTGGTCTTTGTGGGGACATTTTTGTTTGATACCTCTAGATTGACATTTTCTTTCTTCCTTCCTTTCTTTCTCTCTCTCTCTCTCTCTCTTTTTTTTTTTTTTTTTTTTTTTTTTACTGGTACTGGGGATTAAATCTAGATGATCACTACAATTGAACTACACACCCAGTTGTTTTTAGTATAAGTTCTGAGAGAGGGTCTCACTAGGTTATGCAGATTGTCCTTGAACTTGCAATCCTCCTGCCTCAGGTTCCTGTGTTGCTGGGATTTCAGATGCATACCACTATACCCACCTCCCAGACAGCTATGTAATTTCAATAATTTTAAGTCCTTTAACTTCATTCTTCTGATATTTATGTTGAAGTGGTCATGTGAATTGATATTTATTTAAAATTATATTTTTTCATATTCCTGGAAATATGCTTACACTCAAGTATTTTTCTGATAAATTCCAATATCACATTCTCCCCGAGGCTTGTTTAATGCAGTATTTCTGCATGGTATATTTATGCTCCTTTTGTACCTGATCATTTTTTAATATTACATGATATAATGTTTTTAAAACAGACTTTAAAAATAATTTAATCAAGAATGAACCAGTTTTTTCCTTCAAGCGCTTAGTGCCACTGACATTTCAAAATAACCATAGTCTTATTTTGGCAACTGGAATAATAGAAAACTGAATTGCAGTTCCTAGAGTAGCTTGTCTAATTATGGGTCATCCTAATGCCTAATGTTATGGTTTGGATATGAGAGTTCCCCTCAAATCTCCTGTTAATGCAGGGATATTCAGAGATAAAATGATTGAAATGTGAGAGCTGAAAAACCATTCTAGTTTGAATGGACTGATGGATGGTAACTGTAGGCAGGTGGGGCTTGGCTGAAGGAGATGAGTCACTGGGGGCATACCCTGGAAAGGTGCATCATCCTTCTGACCCTTCCACCTATCTCACTCATTTCTTCCTGATTCTGCTATGAGTTGAGCAGCATCTCTTCCACTGTGTTGTGCTGCCTCATCTTGGGATCAGAGCAATGAAGTGAGCATCTATGTACTGAGACTTCTGAATCCATGATCCCCAAATAAAGTTTCTCTCCTCTAAGTTATTCTTATTAGGTTTTTTTTTTGTTGTTGTTTTTTTTTTTTTTTTTTTTTTTTTTTTAGTGACAAAAAAGGTGACTAAAATAGAAATTGGCATCAAGAAGTTGGGCCATTGCTCTAACCTGACCAGAAGCCTTTGGTTTACAGGAGGAATATTGAAAAGTTTAGAGATAAAAGTTTTAGAATATTTAAGTCAAGCTTCATGGGCAATTTTGGTGGGAACTCAGGAAGAGCAATATGAGGACTGTGCTCATGATGTTTCAGAGGGAGATGAAAACTATTGGGAATTGAACTAGAGGTCATTTGTGGTAAATTTTAGCAAAGAACATGTCTGTGATTAGCCCATATGTTGTTACTTTGTGTGAGCTGAATTTAAAAGTGATGGACTAATAAATCTGGCAGAGGACATTTCAAGGAATCACAGCAATCAGTCAATGGAATAGGTGTTGTTGGCCAGGTTTGCAATTAGAATTGGAATCAGAACTAAAGAATGTTAAAAACTTGCAGTTTGACCAGAAAAGTGTGTATTAATCTGAGTCCAAGGAAGGTGCTCTTATCAAAGAGATTAAGACCTCTGAGGAGATACTAAGTATTTTGCACAGAGACAATAAGAAAGATGGCTTGAGGTCATCTCAGGAATTTATGAGACCACGCCACTGCAGGTTCTAGGATAGAGAAGAGAAATGTCCTTTGAGAACGGATCATGGGGGTGCTTGCTCACACTGGGGCTGGGGGCTAAGAACTTGTTTTATCATGCTGAGCCACGCAAGCACCCAGAGGCCACATTGGGAGTGATTCTAGTGGGTCCAGATATTGTAAAAGCTGACGGCAGAACTTATCATCATCCACATGGTGCTGGTTCTGTAGGAATGTAGAACTTTTGAATTAAAGGGTCTTGGAGAATTCCACAGAGATTTCAGAGGAAGTTCTGGGATGCCAAGAAATACATAGCAGGGACAGAGTCTCTTTAGGCTTCCCCTGAGAGGGCAATGCATGAATCTTTGAAGGTGAAGCTGAAGCTGGAATGGCAAAAGGGATACCAGTGACATGGGCTGTCTGCTGAGAAAAGGTTCAGGATGTGGAGAAATTCAAGCAAAAAGAAAGCCCTTGTGCACTGCGACTGGCAAAGCAACAAGGACAGGGCTGTTCAAATTCTTTGGCATGCATATGGATGGGTCATGTGATGTATATGCTGTCATGGAATTAGGGAACCCATTTGCTTGACTGAGTTTAGGTCTTGCTTTACCACCATCCCTTCTTTCTTTGCTTGTATCCCTTCAATTTGGAATGGAGATATTTACTCTGTACCATTTTATATTGAATTTGTGTTATTTGTTTTTTAATTTTATAGGGGTTCACAGTCAAGAGTTTGCCTTGAGTCGCAGAGGAGACTGAACTTGGACATTTGGGCAATGATGGAACTGTTCAAACTGTAGGGCTCTTAGAGATGAACTTAATGCATTTTGCAATGTGAGCAATACATGAGCTTTTGGGGGCCAGAGATACAATGTTATGGTTTGGACATGAGGAGTCTCCCTTTTGCTCCTAGATATGCAAAAATATTCAAATTTAAGAGCTGAAACTTAATCAGTCAATCCTACTTCGAATGTACAAACTGTGGGTAACTGTAGGCATATAGTACATGGATTGAAGAAGTGGAGCCCAGAGGGCATGCTCTGGAAGGAAACATCTTCCCTGAAGCCCCTTACCTCTCTTCTACTCCCCTTCCCTCCCCTCTCCCTCTCCACTCTCTCCTTCCTGACTCTGCCATGAGTTGAGTCATTGTCTTCTGTTTATCTCTTCCCTATGTTCTGCCTCACATTCAACCAACAGCAATGGAATCAACCATCTATGTACTGAGACCTCTGAAACTGTGAGCCCCAAATAAACTTCCTCTCCTTGAAGTTGTTCTTTGTCAGGCATTTTGTTCACAGCAATGCAAAAGCTTATTAAGTCACATTGGGTAGGATTCTGAATGAAAAATTCCTCTTCATGGAAGCTCCAGGATACCAAGCAATCAGTCTTGGTTCCTATATAAGATCAACAGCATGACTTAGTTGCTAGAGCCTTTTATTTACCTCTCAGGATGTGATAATTGTAACCAATTCTGGGCAGATAATTATTTATTATCTTGTTTCTTCTTAAATGTCTACAATGACATTTTCAAAACATTGTTCAACTTTGTAAAAAGTTTTTCTTACAAAATATTTTGGTCCAAATAAATGAAATTAGTCTACTGCAATCAAAATATTTTGTTTTGCCTGAAAAACAATTTTATTTCTCTGAAATAAACCCTAACCTCATGAGCAACATTTGTATGCCAAAGGAAAGATTTTTCCATGTTAAAATTTAGTTGTTTCCTTGTTCATTCATTGTAATTTCAACACAGACATATTTTTTTAAGTGATCCTTTAGTCTGCTTTCATGGGTGAATTAAAAAAAAAATTGTCCTGAATATACATGACATTCTCATTTTAGATTAGGACGCTCTTGATGTAGACACTGTGAAGAGAACTTAGCATATTGAATGTGATTAAAACGTTATATTTAAGATATTTTGGATCCTGTCATTCTATGAAATTTTCAATCAAGAAATTAATTTAATAAAATTATCTCATTTAAGAGCAAATTTATCCACTTGTTTCTACTCATGATATATAGACAGAATAATGAAAACACAATATTGTCTGAGAAGCTCCTTTGGAATGAAGAAATTCTGACTTTTAAAATCTTTAAACTTACATTCAGCAATGAGCTATTTCTTGTCCTCCATCATGTGGTCTGAATTTACATTGGCTTCAAATTGTTTTTGTACTCACTAAATTTTTCAGCAAATAATTATGGAGGAGGTATTATGAGTCACATAGTATGCTCTGTTTTAAGAATATAAGTATGAGCAAGATCACTATCTGAACTTACAATCTGATAGAAAATATTAACAACAAAAAGTAAAGCACTACCCAGGTGTGGTGGCACAGAGCTGTAATCCCATTGACTTGAGAGGCTGAGGCAAGAGAATCATAAGATTGAGATCAGCCTCAGCAATTTAGTGAAGCCCTAAGCAACTTAGTGAAACCTTGTCTCAAAATAACAATTAAAAATGGCTGGAGATGTGCTTCATTGTTTAAATGCCCCTGGGTTCGATTACTGATATGAAAATTGTATATATCTATATTTATGTAGATAGATAAAAAGGACACAAAATAATTAGAAATTGTAATAAGGATTATGGTATAAATAAAAATAAAGTCAAGCTACAGTTATTCATATGATACCACCTTGGTCAGGGCTGCTAGTCATAAGCCTCTGTGACTGGATAACTTTGAACCTAGACCTAAAGATGGAAATAATTAATATCAACAAAGAACGTTTCACATAGAGAGAAAATACAAAAAATAAGCTTATAGGGAGAAAAAATTTTGATCCCTATGAGGAAAGAAAACAGAAGACAGCATGTTTAGCAAAAAGGACTGATACAATGTGGAGAGATCATGTCTTGTCTCCCTTGTCAAGGGGTTTGAATTTTAATCCAGGAAACATGAGAACAAATTGAAGCTTTCATGCAGAAACATTTTATACCAAGTTGCACACTTTTCCAAATATTTCTTTGACTATATGGTAAAATACGTGCTGTTAAAATAAGTGTGGGTATGGTGGAGGTATATGGAAAGTATCTATACCTAAAATAAAACTACTGCTGCCTTTACCATCAAACAAACTTTTTTGATTGCTGTTACTGTTCCTTGAACAAACACAATTATATTCACACATTTTGTAAATACCACAGAATACGATATGTGTATTTACTAGACACATTTTTCTATTGTAATGTAATTGAAAACCTCATTTTCTCATTGTTTTAGTTAGTTTTTCATCACTGTGACTAATAGATCTGACAAGAAAAATTTTAGAGGACAAAGTTTATTTGAGGTTCATAGTTTCAAAGGGCTCAGTCCATAGCCAACTCCATTACTCTGGTCCTGAGATAAAGCATAATATTGTGGTGGAAAGGCATGGTGGAGTAAAGCAGCTCAGGACATGACAAGCAGAAAGCAGAAAGAGAGCTGTCATTCACCAGGGATCAAATATATACCCCAAAGGCTTGGCCCCCAACAACAACCACCTCCAGTCACACCCTACCCACCTACAGTTCCTATCCATTCAAGTGGATTAATACGCTGATTAGGTAAAGACTCTCCTAACCCAATCGTTTCACATTTAAACTTTCTTGCAGTGTCTCTCACATGGACTTTTGGGAACACCTCATATAGATACCATAACACTCATTTACTGTAATTTCATATAATTTAATCTATAGTCTCATATCACATTTAATCGGGTTTTCTTAGTGATATGTACGTTGGTAATGTTCCTCTGATTCTCCTTTCATGCTCACTCACTCAATTCATTTTATATTTCTAATAAAAGGATCTAAGATGAAATATTATTTATGAAGATTACAAACATAATACTTGCAAAATGTAAATTGTATCTCTATCCCTTTAAATACTGAATGAATTATAAAGTTTCTACCTTAAAATTATCTATTATTTTGAGATATATTCTGTTCAATAGAGGTTTAACATGAGCCACATTAACTATTTACAATATTCTATCATCTACATAAACACTTGGAAGAAATGAGAGATTAATTTTAATACTACATTTCTTTAGCCTAATAAAGTGTTATTTGTAAAAGTATCAGATAAATGCTTTGCATTTTCAAGCTAATTTGTTGATGTTTATTATGTAATTTATACTTATAACACACCTCAATTAAAGCTACCTACAGGAGTCAGGTCGCCTGCACCACAGAGGTAGCAGGCGGGCACCCAACCAGCCTCCCTTGTGAAGCTAGGCAGCGGGCAGCCAACCCGCGCAACCGCCGGGCCAAGCACAGACACCATTACTGAGCGACCCTGCCTGATCACCACACCAAGGTCTGTTGCTATCGCAGAGCAAGCCGGCAAACCAGCCAGCCCGCCTGCATTGTGGAGCTAGCCAGAGGCTTCTTTATAAATTGGTGCAAGCATCTTGAATTACTCCTGAGGGCGTGGCCATCATCATTGGAAGGGCATCTCCCTTCCTGAGACATCTACAGGAGGCTAGAGGACCTTTGACAAGACCCAGGAGTCAAGAAGAAGAGGTATTGAGAGACTCAGGACCAACTCAGAGCCACCGGGTGAGTCTCTCCCACTGGTCAGGCTCCCCAGATAGGGCAGTAGTCCCAAAGCACAAGGAACTTCATGGGGTAGAGTGGCCCAGTGAGACTCCCCTGCTGGAGCCAAGAACCCAGTCAACAGGGAGCATTGCAGAGGAGGGCCACGCAGCAAGAGGCTTTGACCCATAGTGAGGGTCCGAGGCCCAGGCGGTAGCTCTGGTCCCCAGGGAACATAGCAAAGGAGGGCTGCTCAGAGAGGGAGTCCCTCACAGGGACAACCCAGCCCAGGCAGTAGATCAAGACCCACAGAGGAGGGCTTCCCAGTCCAGGTGGTAGTTCTGGACTGAAGGGAAATGCTCAGAGGAGAGCTGCCCAGTGCAATTTCCCCACCAGGTGAGTCTTCCCTGCTGGGCGAGGCTTTCCCACGAGGGCAGTAGAACCAGAGACACAGGCCCAGATCAGACGTGCCCCAGTCTGCAGTCTAGTTCCCCTTGGACTGACCATCAGTCAACAAGTGGAGGTGCCTTTGCCCACTGACAGGGAATATACCACAGCTGAAGCTACCACCTCTAGAAGGGCAGCTTCCTAGTGAAGCACCACATTATCAAGTTCCTCCAAGACATCAAGCTACTGAAGATTAAGAGATGAGTTATTAGAAATCTACAGAAACAATATTAGTCAGTAGAGGAAATCTGTAATACCCCAGAGTTTCACTACTAGAGGGGTAGATACCTGAGCAATATGAGAAAACAAGGAAGAAAATATCCCAAACAAACCTAGACACTATAACAATAAAATCCAATGACAACATGGCAGAAGAAATGTAAGAAAGGGAGTTCAGAATGTACATAATCAAAATGATCAGGGAAGCAAAGGAGGAGATGAAAGAGCAAATGCAGGCATTGAAGGAGGAGATGAAAGGGCAAATGCAGGCATTAAATGATCACATCAATCAACAGTTAAAAGAGCAAATACAGGAAGCAAAAGATCATTTCAATAAAGAGTTAGAGATATTGAAAAAAAAAAACAAATCCTTGAAATGAAGGAAACAATAAACCAAATTAAAAACTCCATAGAAAGCATAACCAATAGGATAGAACACCTGGAAGACAGAACCTTAGATATTGAAAAAAAATTATTTAATCTTGAAAACAAAGTTTACCGAACAGAGAAGATAGTAAGAAATCATGAATAAAACTACAAGAATTATGGGATATCATAAAAAGACCAAAATTAAGAATTACTGGGATTGAGGAAGGCTTAGAGAAACAAACCAAAGGAATGAACAATCTATTCAATGAAATAATATCAGAAAATTTCCCAAATCTGAAGAATGAAATGGAAAACCAAGTACAAGAGGCTTATAGGACTCCAAATACACAAAATTACAACAGACCAACACCAAGGCACATTAATATGAAAATTCCTAACATACAAAATAAAGACAGAATTTTAAAGGCCGCGAGAGAAAAGAATCAAATTACATTCAGGGGGAAACCAACATGGATATCAGCAGATTTTCAATCCAGACCCTAAAAGCTAGAAGGGCCTGGAACAACATTTTTCAAACCCTGAAAGAAAACAGATGCCAACCAAGAATCTTATACCCAGCAAAATTTACCTTCAGATTTGATGATGCAATTAAATCCTTCCATGATAAACAAAAGCAAAAAGAATTTACAAAAAGAAAGCCGAGATTACAGAATATTCTCAGCAAGATATTCCGTGAGGAAGAGATGAAAAACAACGATGTTAATCAACAAAGGGAGGAACTACCCTAAAGGAATAGCCAAATAAAGGAGAAACCAAGTCATGTCAAAAAAAAAAAAAATGAGCCAAATGACGGGAATACAAATCATATCTCAATAATAACGCTGAACGTTAATGGCCTGAATTCATCAATCAAAAGACATAGACTGACAGATTGGATTAAAAAGAAAGATTCAACAATTTGCTGCCTGCAAGACACTCATCTCATAGAAAGAGATTCCCACAGACCAAAGGTGAAAGGATGGGGAAAAATATACTATGCATATGAACACAGCAAAAAAATCTGAGTATCAATCCTCATATCAGAAAATTTGGACTTCAAGCCAAAGTTAGTCAGAAAGATAAAGAAGGACATTTCATACTGCTTAAGGGAAGCATAAATCAGCAAAACATAACAATCATAAATATATATACCCCAAACAGTTGCTCATCCATGTACGTCAAACAAATCCTTCTCAATTCCAGAAATCAAATAGACTACAACACAATAATACTAGGTGATTTTAACATACCTCTCTCCCCACTGGACAGATCTTCCAAACAAAAATTGACCAAAGAAACCATAGATCTCAATAACACAAAAAATACTTTAGACTTAACGGACATTTATAGAATATACCATCCAACAAAGAGCAGATACACTTTCTTCTCAGCAGCACATGGATCCTTCTCTAAAATAGACCATATTCTATGCCACAAAGCTAATAAAGCAAGTACAAGAAGATAGAGATACTACCTTGTATTCTATCAGATCATAATGGATTGAAATTAGAAATAAATGACAGAGTAAAAACCAGAAACTACTACAAAACCTGGAGATTAAATAATATGCTATTGTATGATGACTGGATAACAGAAGACGTCAGGAAGGAAATTTAAAAATTCTTAGAGGTAAATGAGAACAAAGAAATATCATATCAAAATCTCTAGGACATTATGAAAGCAGTACTTAGAGGAAAATTTATTTCATGGAGTGCATTCAATAAAAGATGAAAAAAATCAACAAATAAACGACGTAACACTACAGCTCAAAAACCTAGAAAAACAACAGAGCAACACCAAAAGTAGTAGAAGATAGGAAATAGTTAAAATCAGAGCTGAAATCAACAAAACTAAAAACAAAAGAAACAATAGAAAAAGTTGACAAAATAAATAGTTGGTTCTTTGAAAAAATAAACAAAATTGATAAACCCTTAGCCACACTAACAAAGAGAAGGAGAGAGAAAACCCAAATTACTAAAATTCAGAATGAACAAAGAAATATCACAACAGACACAAGTGAAATACAAAACATAATTAGAAGCTATTTTGAAAATCTATACTCCAACAAAACAAAATCTTGAAGACATCAACAGGTTTCTAGAGACATATGAATTACCTAAACTGAACCAGGAGGATATACACAATTTAAATAGATCAATTTCAAGCAATGAAATAGAAGAAGTCATCAAAAGCCTACCAACAAAGAGAAGTCTGGGACCAGATGGGTTCTCAGCCGAGTTCTACAAAACCTTTAAAGAAGAGCTCATGCCAATATGTCTCAAAGTATTTCATATAATAGAAGAGGAGAGAACCCTCCCAAACTCATTCGATGAAGCCAATATCACCCTGATACCTAAACCAGACAGAAACACATGGAGGAAAGAAAATTTCAGACCAATATCCTTAATGAACATTGATGCAAAAATTCTCAAAAAAATCTTAGCAAATCTCATACAAAAACATAGTAAAAAGATAGTGCACTACGATCAAGAAGGTTTTATCCCAGTGATGAAAGGTTGCTTCGACATCTGGAAATCAATAAATGTCATTCACCATATCAACAGACTTAAAGTTAAGAATCACATGATTATTTCAATAGATGAAGAAAAAGCATTCAAAAAAATCCAGCATCCCTTCATGCTCAAAACACTAGAAAAAATTGGGGTAGTGGGAACATTCCTTAACATTGTAAAGGCCATCTACGCTAAGCCCATGGCCAATATCATTCTAAATGGTGAAAAAATGAAAGCATTCCCCCTAAAAACTGGAACAAGGCAGGGATGCCCTCTTTTACCACTTCTATTCAACATTGTCCTCAAAACTCTAGCCAGATAAATTAGACAGACCAAGGAAATTAAAGGGATATGAATAGGAAAAGAACTCAAACTATCCGTATTTGCTGATGACATGATTATATATTGAGAGGAACCAGAAAATTCCACCAGAAAACATTTAGAACTCATAAGTGAATTCAGTAAAGTAGCAGGATATAAGGTCAATGCACATAAATCCAACACATTTTTATAAATATGTGATGAATCTTCAGAAAGAGAAGTTAGGAAAACTACCCCATTCACAATAGCATCAAAAAAAATAAAATACTTGGGAATCAATCTAACAAAATAAGTGAAGACCTCTACGACGAGAACTACAGAACACTAAAGAAAGAAATTAAAGAAAACCTTAGAAGTTGGAAAGATATCCCATGTTCTTTGATAGGCAGAATTTATATCGTCAAAATGGCCATACTACCTAAAGTGCTATATAGATTCAATGCAATTCCAATTAAAATCCCAATGATGTATCTCACAGAAACAGAGCAAGCAATCATGAAATTCATTTGGAAGAATAAGAAACTCTTAGCAGGAAGAGTGAAGCAGGGGTATCGCAATACCAGACCTTCAACTATACAACAAAGAAATAGTAACAAAAATGGCATGGTATTGGAACCAAAATAGACAGGTAGATCAATGGTACAGAATAGAGGACATGGACACAAAACAAAATAAATACAATTTTCCCATACTAGACAAAGGGGGCAAAAATACGCAATGGAGAAAAGATAGCCACTAAAACAAATGGTGCTGGGAAAACTGGAAATCCATATGCAATCGAATGAAATTAAACCCCTATCTCTCACCGAGCACAAAACTCAACTCAAAACGGATCAAGGACCTTGGAATCAGACCAGAAACCTGCATCTCAAAGAAGAAAAAGTAGGTCCAAATCTTCACATGTCAGCTTAGCATCAGACTTCCTTAACAGGACTCCCATAGCCCAAGAAATAAAAGCAAGAATCAACAACTGGGATAGATTCAAACTAAAATGCTTTCTCTCAGCAAAGGAAACTATCAGCAACGCGAAGGGAGAACCTACAGAGTGGGAAAAAAATCTTTGCCACTCATACTTCAGATACAGCATTAATTTCCAGAATATATAGAGAACTCAAAAAACTACACCAAGAATACAAATAACTCAGTCAACAAATGGGCTAAGGAAATGAACAGACACTTCACAGAAGAAGATCTACATGCAATCAACAAAAATATGAAAAAATGTTCAACATCTTTAGTAATAAGAGAAATGCAAATCAAAACTACCCTAAGATTCCATCTCACCCCAATTAGAATGGAGAGTATCAAGAATACTAGCAACAATAGGTGTTGGCGAGGATGTGGAGAAAAAGGTACACTTACACGTTTCTGGTCGGGCTGCAAATCAGTGCAGCCACTCTGGAAAGCAGTATGGAGATTCCTTAGAAAACTTGGTATGGAACCACCATTTGACCCAGCTATCCCACTCCTTGGCCTATACCCAAAGGACTTAAAATCAGCATACTACGGAGATACAGCCACAACAATGTTCATAGCCGCTCAATTCACAATAGCCAGATTGTGGAACCAACCTAGATGCCCTCCTATTGATGAATGGATAAAGAACCTGTGATATATATATATATATATATATATATATATATATATATATATAATATATATATATTAGAATATTAATATATATATATTAGAATATTATTCAGCCATAAAAAATAATAAAATTGTGGCATTTCCAGGCAAATGGATGAAATTGGAGAATATCATGCTAAGTGAGATAAGCCAGTCTCAAAAAATCAAAGGACAAATGATCTTGCTGATAAGCAGATGATGACACATAATGGGAGGTGGAAGGGGGGCAAGAATGGAGGAAGGAGGGACTGTATAGAAGGATAAGAGGGGTGGAAGGGGTGGGGGGAGGAAAAAAATAACAGAATGAATCAAAAACTATTATCCCTAGGTAAATGTATGATTAAACAAATGGTATGCCTCTGTTTCATGTACAAACAGAGAAACAAGATGTATACCATTTGTTTACAATAAAAATGAATTAAAAAAAAAAAAAAGCTACCTACACTTCAAGTACTCAACAGCCACAAGTAGTTATGTGGGTATGGGTTACCATAGCAAACTGTGTACCTATAGGTCGTCAAACATGACATATAAATCCATTCTGGAACAAATTAGTTATCAAAAAGTAACTCTTTAGAGGATAGTAACAACAGTAAGAATGCAGATTAAGAGATCCCAGACTAGTTTCCCTCACAGATCACAATATAATTACCCAGTGAAGAAAACAGCTCCAGGAGAACTCCATAGTACAATGAAATAGCCGGCAGCATGCTAGTGAAGCACAAAGGCCCACAACGGCTGCATAGAAAAGCATCAAAAGCACTTTACCTGAATCATCTGTCCTCCAACACAGCACATCTCAGTGCCAAAGGGATTACCTCCTCTGAGACCTTTAATTATGGTTGAAAAGGAGAACAAGAGGATTCAAGTAGCTCTTGCCACTGTTGGCCAGGGACACCCATAGTTTTTACCACATGGACCCTTGCAGTCTCCACTCACACTGACCATGGTGGGTGGAGCCATCTGGGTCTATGCTGCAACTTCAGGGGTACTTATGACCTGGACCTGCCTGTGTAACCACTCTACATGTTCTTATGTCTGGACCCTAGCGCCATGAGAGATCCCCTGTGGTACCACAATTTCTGCAATTTAGTGAAAAACGGAGCGCAAGGGATGCAACAGTCTTGCTGTCAGGTACCCCATCAGCCCTTGTCATCACTGAGAACACCCATGTCCTTGGGTGACAAGGACTGCTGCAGTCTTCTCTGATGTTGACCTCAGCTGAAAAGGTTCATAGCATCAACACTGATGCATCTTTTCCAGGTTGGAATTTCCACTCTCCTTCCTCTGAGAAGTGGAGCTATCACAGCTGGCATCCACATACTCACTCAGAGGTAAATGTCTGTAACCACCAATGACAATCCATAGTCTGGAAGAGGTGTCAACTCTCTCCAAAGCATAATTAAAGCGAAGCCAGAGGGTGCAAGAAAAAAATGAAAGAAGTATGAAATCATCAGAGAAAATAATTTCCAGCAACTGGTCCTTTGAAATGAAAATTAATGAATCAGTTGACAAAGAATTCAAAATAATTGTTTTAAGGAAACTCAGACAACTCTTAGAGAACACAAATGGAAAACTCAATAAAATAAGTAAACAGTATGTGGAAAAAATAAGGTCAGCAAAGATACAAAAGTCATTTAAATAAATTCATGGGCAAAAGAAATAAACAGGTACTTCTCAAAGAAAAGAATACAATTGGTCAACCAATATACGTTCAACAAAATGTTCAAATAATTGTCAACATTTCCAGCAATTAGAGCAATGCAAATCAAAACCACATTGAAATTTCATCTCTCTCCAGTCAGAATGACAATTGTCAAGAATAGAAATAATAAAAAGTGCTTAAGAGGATATGAGAAAACAGTAAACACATACATTGTTGCAAATTAGTGCAACAACTCTGGAAAATAGTGTAGAGATTCCTCAAAAAACTAGGAAAAGAATCACTCCTTGGTATATACCCAAAAGCTCTAAAATCAGCATAGTATAGGAATACAGTCACATCAAAATTTATGCCATCATAATTAACAACAGCCAAGCTATGAAACCAACCTAGGTGAACTTTAACAGAAGCATGGATAAAGAAAATGAGATTTATATGCTCATACACACACACACACACACACACACACACACACACAGTGGAATGTTACTCACTGATTAAGAAGAATGAAATTATGGTATTGATGGTAAATGGATGGAACTGTAGACTATTACACTAAGTGAAATAAACCAAATTCAGAAAGTCAAGGTTGAATGTTTTTTTCTGATATGTAGATAATAGTCTAAAATAAGGGGGGATGAGAGAGAGAGACTAAGAGAGAGAGAGCAAGTGAGAAAAAGGGAAAAGAGGATTCCATCAAACCCGAAGAAAGATTGGTGGACTAAGTGAAGGGCATTGAGAGTGAGGGAGAAGGGACATAAATAGGACAGAACAGGGGAATGAGTCTGACCTAACTTTCCTTTGTACATCTATGTGTACACCACAGTGAATCTTACCATCATGTACCTCCACAATACTAACAACAACCACCAAAAAAACTAAGATAAATAGCAGAAAGATCAGAAAGAGGGAAGAGAACAGGGGAGGGAAGAAAGGAGGGCAAGGGGAAACACTGGGGCCTGACTTAGAGCAAATTATGTTCTGGGATTTTATAATTATGTCAAAATAAATTCTGTCATATATACCTAAAAGGGACCAAGAAAAAGAGCAAAAAATTCTGGAATTAAAGAAAGCAAAGAATGAAAAGAAATATTCAGTGCTGAGATTCAACAGCACACTTGAACAAGCAGAAGAAACAGAAGTATGAATTTGAAAGAAGTCTTCTGAAGTTTTCCAAAGAAAAATAGAATGAAGAGTGAGAAAACCTGTAGGATATCTAGACTGTCATTAAGGAAACTGTAGTAGGCATTATGAGGGTCCTAAGAGAAAAACACTGAAAGAAAAGGGCTTAATTAAAGAAATTATGAAAACTTCCTATATTTTGGGAAAGGGAATGAAAATAGAGATCACGAACTTCAAAGTTCCCCATTAGAATCAGCTGAAGTACACCTACACCCAGATACCTTTTTAATGAAATTGTCAAAAGTCACATGTAAGGGAACTGCAACAAAATTAGCATCATAAGACTTTATAGCATAAACTTCTTACAGCAGGGAAGAAAGTGCAATGGTATGTTTGAATTAATGAAAGAAAGAAATCTGTGAACCACATGTATGATACTTAGAAAATCAGTTCTTTTAATATAAGGAAGAAATAATGTTTTTCCCCAGACATAATAAAACTGAGGGTTTTATCAACAATAGACCTGCCTTATGAGAAATGTTTAAGGAAGTTCTTTAAATTGGACAAAAGTTCTAAGTACCAATAGAAAAACATATAAAAGCCTAAATATCACTAAAAAGGCAAATATATAAACAAATGCAGATTAATATGTTATAATAAAGGTGGTAAGTAAATAGCTTTTAACCCTTAAGATAAAAGTTAAAAGATAAAAAATGTATTAATCATTATACCATATATTGTCCTTCAATTCTATTTGCATTTGCTGCAAATGACAGGATTTTATTATTTTTTTTGTAACTGAGTAATATTCTATGGTGCACTTATAGGTCATTTTGTTTATCCACTATCTGCTGATAGATATTCAGGTTGATTCCATGTCTCAGCGACTGTGAATAAAGCTATAACAAACATGGAAGTGCAGGTAACTCTCAAACAGAATAATTTCATTTTCTTTGTATATATGTCCAGAAGTGGGATACCTTACACATATGATGGTTCTATTTTAATTTAATTTAGTTTAATTATTTCATTTACTTTTGAAGTATTGAGGATTTAACCTAGGTCCTTTAACATTCTAGTCAAGAGCTCTTTAACTGAGTTCTTATTTTTAATTTCTTTCAAGAACCTCTATTTTGTTTTCCATAAAGCCTGAACTAATTTTTATCCCTATCAATAGTGCATAAGTTTCATTACCATTAAGTAACCATCAGAGTTTGATAAGAAGAGGTACCATTGTTAAAATGTCCATACTACTTTGAGCCACCTACAGATTCAATGTAATTCTTATCAAAATTCCAATAGCATTCCTTACAAAAATAGAAAAACAATTCTAAAATTCATGTGACACCACAAAAACCCCAAATAGCTAAATAAACAGTGTAAACTTGTAGTATTACACTTCCAGAATTCAAAATATATTGCAAAACTACAGTAATTAAAATAGCATAAGACTGGCACAAAATAGACATACGGAAAAATACACCTGAATAAAGAACTCAGAAGTAATTCTACATATGTATGGTTGATTGATTTTCAACAAAAGTGCCAAGTACATACCATGGAGAATGGCAGTCTTCTCAATAAATGATGTTGGGAAAGCTGGATAATTAATATGTAGCATGATATTCCCCAGACTTCACTGTCTATAAAAAAAGTTAATTCAAAATTGATTAAAATCTTGAAAATTAAGGCTTGAAATTTCAAAAATGCTAAAAGGAAACATAGGGAAAAATCTTTTAGGCATTTTTCTGGGGAATGATTTCTTGAATATAATACCCAAAGCATATATATCAAAAGTTAAAATAGACAAATGTGTTATGTACCAAACTAAAAACCAGCAAGTTAAACAATTGTAAGGGCACAACAATTGTACAGAATAGGAGACAATTTTGTAAACCATCATTGAATAACTGACTGATATACAAAATGCACATGGAACTCTTACAACTCAAAAGCAGTTACAATAAACACTATCAGAATCCAGTTAAAAAAATGGGCTAAGGGCCCCAGGAGATATGTCTTAAAAGAAAACATACAAATGGTCAACAACTACATGAAAATGTGTTGTACATCACTAAACATTAACCAAGTCAAACTTATATCTGTTTAAATGGTTATTGTGAAACCACAGAAGACCTCAAAAACCTAAACATGCAAAAGATAAATGCTGTTGAGGATCTGGAGAGAAGGAAACCCTCGTACCTTTTTAGTTGGACTGTTAAATGGAAAGCAGTTTCACATTTACTGAAAAATTCAAATAAAAACATTTTATGATGCAGTTATCTAACTTCTAGATATACATCTTAAGAAAATGAAATCATATCTGAGAGATATCCACATTTTCATGTTCATCTCATCATTATTCCCAACAGCCAAGTTAAGGAAATCATCTAAATATCCATCGACAGATTCATGAATGAGAAAATATGATGTGCTAGTATTTGTTTATATGTGTGTGTATGTCCTAGAAAATAGAAGGTAAATTCAACATGATGAATCTGTAAAACATTTTGCTAAATGAAATAATCTAGAAATAGAAGTAAAACTAGACTAAATTTATAAGGATATCAAAAAGACTGAGATAAACAGAAAGGATCAGATGTATTAAGTCACTGACCAAACTAATAAATTACCAAATTAAGAATCTGAGGATAGTGGTTATATAGCAAGGAACGAACTATGTATATGTGAGAGCCCTGAAAATCTTAAGCTGGAGCATAAAGAACATTCATTCATATGAACTCACACTAAACATGGAATATGAACCATGGAATATTAGCACATTATTGTCAGTAGCACATTGCATTGCTCTTTTGAAGTAATTATCACACTTACGATTATGTGTTCCATGTCCAGCACATGTTCCCGTGCAAACTTAGTGAGGGTAGGACTGTGTCTTGTCCAATTGCACATCCCAGACACAGTGCACTCTTCGCCAAAGAGTTAGCATTTATATCTTTGTTTAATGAGGTAATCAGTGGTGCATAAATCCACATATCTATTGTCCAAATACCATGACATAAAGATGTATTCATTTTCAGATGTTTTTAGGGTGATCTCTTTACATCTTAAGCCAGTATATGTTTAGAGAACTTATAAGGTAAATTTCAAGATTCACCAAAGAAGTTTGCATGTAATTTGCAAACTTTAAATGCTTTTATGTTATAGTTTCTCAAGTGCATCCACACAAAGGGGAAACTGTGGGGAACATTCCTCAAGCTTATCTGAAAGCAGTCACTGACACCATGGTCTAAGTAATCCAAACAGTCTGAACAGAGAAACTGAGGTCATGGTAAAGACTCGCCATGGAATGAAGGTCTTTGCAGTTGCTGAGGCTGAGTTTGAGCTGAGGGGAGGCCTCGATCTGTCATGCATCACAGAAAGCTGTGATGTGAGCTCGCCCGCACTACCCTGCCTCATGCTGTGTGCAGGAGCTTGCCATTCCCCCAGTCGGTTGTCTCAGACCTGTTGCTGGGCAGAATTGCTTAGGCATGCTTGGTTTGTTTACACTACCTGGACCTTGGATGTATAGTTCACCTATAGGCTGACTCTGTTATACTTTAGCAAGCATGTTAGCCTGATTGGATAACGTGCCTATATATTTCCTGTGAAACCCTAAATAAAATTAGACCCGTGCCTTCAGAGCTTGATCTCTGATGCCTGAGTAAGAGCGCTGGGTAAGGCTAGGTAGGGTAGGCATCCTTCGTCCTCACCCTCAGCAAACCCGTCTCTGAACATCAATAGGAAACAAGAAAGCTCAGGAAAAAAAAAATACTTTTTATACTCACAAATCCTAGATACATGAAGTATAGTCCATGGGATATACAGTGGGGTAGTTAAGAGACAGAAACAAGAGTGATGGGAAGGTTTAGCTCACTGCCAGTATGAGGGTTCCAAGAGGAAAGAAAAGCCAGAGCAAAGGGAACAGTTTAGGTTTGGCTGATTTAAACAATTTGGAAGGATTTGGGTTTAGGGGTGATCCACAGTTGAATACTACCTAGATGTTATGTTTTTGATATGTAATGTGCCACAAAGTCTTATGTGCTCAAAGGTGGGGTTTTTAGAAGTGAACAGGTAGTAAGACAGTGACCTCATCAGTGGAGTAAACCCTGGATTGCTGAATGAACTCCTGAGAGAAGGGACGTATTTGGAGGAAGTAGTTCCTCCAAGTGAGCCTTGGAAGGGTTTTTCTCTCAGACCCCTTCCTTTCCTTCTCTGCTTCCTGGCAGCCATGGGCTAAACAGCTTTTCTCTACAATGCTCTTCTACCATGATATTCTGACTCACCTCATACTCAACTGGCAATAGAGCCAGTTGACTGTGGACAAACACCTTAGAAACTAAGTGCAGAAATAATTCTTTCCTTCTATATGTTGTTTTTGTCAGTTATTTTAGTCATGCCAATGAAAAGCTGACACCCTGGCCCTGAGAGTATTAAAGCAGAGGAGTATTCCCTCCTGGGTATATAAGCCAGTTGGAGGAAGTCTGAACCTACCTAGGAAAGTTTGTACATCAAAGGCTCAATCAGCCTTTGTATATTTAAGATTTTTCTAGGCTCAAGAGGGGCAGTCACTCCCCAGCCAGAAAGCTATTTTAAGATGTCAAAACATGATATACAGAAAATGGAAAAATATATTTTTGCAATGCAGCGTATTATATATATGAGCCCCTCCCAAAGAAGGTACAACAATTTGTATTCTTGAGAGGGTACATTTATGCCTAAACTAGTTAGAGCAGAGCAAATTCAACCAAAACCCACAATGTCTTGATCATACTTTTTGGAGACACAAATTTTGTTTTGATTGTCAGCATTGGTAATTAAACTACAGGAGAAAGAAAGAGTAAATAAAGGGTGACTAATATGTCAAAATAGCTCCCAAAGACTATGCATTATTTCCATCTGCAATAAGATAGAAATAAGAGAAGAATAATGAGACAAAAAGAGGCAAATGCTAATAAATTTGAAGAAAATCATTATTCTGTGTTATTGTGTTTATGAATTAATTAACTTTTGGTGGGTGACTATAGAAAGTTTACGTGAGCTAAGTAGGTAGATTTGAGTATTTAGTCCTTAAACAATAAAATGAAAGCAACAACAACAGAAACCTGCTTTCACAGAGATTTAAGAAAATGAAAACAAGAGCTCATCTGGGTCTAGTTTGGAAAAGGATGTATCAGCAAGAAAAATGAGTGACTTCAAGAAGTATGGCTAGAGGAGGAACCAGGGATTATTGGGGAGTGATACCATATAATAAAGTATCTCTTAACCAGGACTGGGCCAAATTAAATAATACTCCAGCCCAGGAATTCAGCTAATGGATAAAACTCATCCCTGAAGACTTCCTCTTCCTTTAATGCACGTTGTTGTGCAGATTAATGAGTATTGAACTTGCCATTCCACAGTGGGCATTGATCCTAACTGAAAAAGGACAACATACCCTATAATCCTAATCTAATCTAAGACAGGTGAGAGGCACTCTTCCTGAGACATTCTGTCCATGGGAGGAAGTATCACTGTTATTTTCCTTTGAGAATTCTAGTGCTCTTATCAAATAATACTTTAAATGTGTAAACTTCAAAAAAGGGAGAAAATTACGAAATAAAATCAACAGTAATTTCATAGTAACCTCCAGATAATAATGTTATCAAACTCCTATTTTAAAAGTTTAAGAATCAAAGCCATTCCCTTAAAACCAAGGATTTCTCAACTTCCAGGTCATAGGTAAGAAGGACCAACACAAAACCCTTGATGACAGCAGAGGGTACCATTGGCCTAGAGCCTTTGGCAAGCAGCCCTCCATTGAGGGTTCCACATCCTTAGAGTCAACCAAACTTGGGTTGAAAGTATTCAAATTAAAAAAAAAATGAAAAATATTGTCATTGTCCCTATTCTCCAAACAATGCAGTATAAGAAATATTTATATAGCATTTACATTATATGAAATATTATGAAGAGTAATGTAGAAAAAATTGTATCTTAGTATATATATATGTGTATTTACTTAACACAAATATTGTACATCTAAAAATATTTATATTGTTAAATAAATACATATGCCATTTCATATGAAGGTCTTGAGCATCTGGGTCTTTTGTTTCTGCAGAGGATCCTGGAGTAAATTACTTGTGGATACCAGGGGTGACTATTATGTGTGCCTCCGGAAGGCTCTGACTGAGTCGAAGCCAGAGGATCAGGAGCACCTCCAGACAACATGCCGGCATCGCATGTTGTCTGGAGGACCTCAGAAATAATCTTTACGAAAGGGGCCTCACAAAGTGATGGAGATTAAACTTTCATCATGCAGGCAGTACAGGAGCTTGAATTGGATTCTGTAAAAATTCTCGTAAACTTTTCACATACTTGTATCTACAGATAGAGAATTCTCTCAAAACAAACATTAAGGTAACTGACTCTTTTTTCATTTTCTGCATACACACACTATCTCCCGTTTCTTTTTTAATTTCCAATTGGTTTCATTAGTGAATTTTGACATGTTACTTTATCCTCTTCAGTTTTTAGTTTTTCCCCCTCTTGTTCCCTGATTTGGTATTGACTGTGACATTTATTTGACACTCTGGTAGGCAAATGCTACGAATGTTACCCCAGATACTGTGGATATAAAGGCAGAGTCTGTTAGAGTAAATTTTTGTTACTGGTTTTCCATTCCATTGTGGTCTGTGTCTTCAAGGAGCTATCAGTAAAACAGGAAACAGGACAACAACTAAGGAAAATGATTTGTATATAAACATGTAACTAGAGTTTGCTTCAAGTGCTTTAGGGCAGCACACAGATGATACTTTTCAGTTCAACAGGATGTCCAGGGATACACACCTATGTCTTGATGACACTCAATAGTAAAAATTTTAAAAAATGAGTGTTCATCACACTCCAAATATTTTCTCCCAAGAATACCAGATATTTATACAATTAAACAAAATCCTCTATGGTTTAATGATCTAATGTAAGGGTATCAAACATTTTCAGTAAAGGTCAGGATAGTGTTCATTTAGTGATTATGTATAATCTCTATTCTGTATTCACCTGTGGTTGTGTGCTTGTATAATACTTCAAAAACATTTTTAAAAACTCTCATTTTGAAGGTCTACAAATGGCTTAGGCCATGGCTTAATGTTTGCTGAGTACCAAAGATGTACATCACAGTTTGCAATTCATAAACACTGCTGGCATCTCTCTAAATCCCAGGAAACTTGATGTATGTGTCAGGAATATGTGTTACTCTATTACCTTCCATAGTGACTGTAATTGACAAGGAATATTAGCAGTGCTGCTGTAAAGGTGTAAAGAAAAAGGACTTTATTATTTCAGATGAGGTAAAGTATCACATGGAAATCCCGGCATTAGAATGAGATCATCTGAGTACCATTTGTACAATTTAAATGAATTGTCATAAAATTTAATAGAGGCAGAAATAATGATCAAGATAGCAATGGAGTAGAGAGCTTATATGATTAATCAGAGTACAGTTAAGATTGGCAGTGTGAAGTTGCTCTTGCTTCAGTTGGTTTGAACTTTCAAGGGACCCTTCATTGTCTGTGCTTCTCATCAAATTTAATGTATCTAATGTTTGATTAAGTTTGGTTTAAACTTGTCTCCATACTAACATAATAAAATTTGGCCAAATGATGACTCTTTACCTAGTACACTATCATCTACTTTGATACATAAACAAATGTAGAGTTTATCCTTGTCATCAAGCTACTAAGTCTCAGTCAATGAAACCCTCAGTTAGTCAGTGGTTGATGGTTATCTAAACATGCCCCAATGAGGCAAATACTGAACTGCACCAATGACCTAATTATTATGTGTAATTTCCTGGTTTTCTGATCATAAATGCAGTTTGCTAACCTGTACCTTATAGAGGTGGCACTTGAACCAGCTTTGGTTCAACCTTTGAATGTTGCCCAATTCTAGAACCTTTTCTTTCTTGTCCTACTTTGTTAAGTCTGATTCATCTTTTTTAAATAAAAATGAAGTTTCTGTTGCCTCAGTTGATCTCAACTTCCATGGATCTTTCATCATCTATGCTTCTCACAAGTCTTATTATATCTAGCATATAGTGATTTTTTTCATATAAAATAGTCTCAAATCTTTAGGTATCAGCTGCAAAATCAATGATCTATACTAACATTGTAGGAAAACCTATGCTGGACTTACTGAGAGAAAAAGTAGACTGATGTGTAATATGTAATGTGACACATTTTAAATGCATTTTCAGAAAAAGTTTGCCTCATGCCATTTTATCCTCATGTATTGACTTTAGAATTCAAATGTACTAATAAAATACTACTGCACCAATTTCCTACCTAAGCTGAAATAAATATTCATCCACTGAATGATCAGTGTAAAAGATATCAATGTACGAATCAGCATGGATTGCTGGAGACAACTGCCATCCCTGCAGGAATATCAGGGTGAGGTAAAATGTTTGAGAGGAACCATGAGCAATATTAGTAAAGGCCATAATTCAGTTGTGAATAAACTGGCAAAAATGACTGTAACAGTGGTCCACTTGCCCTTTTGAATATAGCTCTGAGGCTTATTTTTAAAAGTGACAAGATTTTCTTTTCCTGTCCCCCCTCTCCTCCTCCCTAACCTTGGGGCGGGGAACAAGATTACCCTGAGTTATCTGTGCTTCACAGGAAGGAGGTATCTGCTAGAGGATCTAGGAAGTGAACATCTCCCAAATTAACAAGTGAATCCTAACACACTATCAAGATACCCTGGGACCCCCTGTCAGAACACACCTAGACCCTAATACACCATCAGGACCCCCTGGGACCCCCTGTCAGTGCACACCTGGACATGGCCTTTGAACAGCTCCTTTAAAAGCTCCCTGTTCCCCTTAATAGGCAGAATCACAGTCTCTGGGACAGGAGTCCCCTGTGCTTCTCCTTTGCTAGGAAAGCAATAAAACTTCTTATTCCTTTTTTTCTCAAAACCGTGTCCTCATTATTGAATTGGCATCAGGGACAAGGACCCATTTTTCGGTTACGTGACTACTGCGGAAGACCCAGTTTGGAAGCAGAAAAGAAAGATTCTGGAAATATACTTGGAGAGCTGATAAACTCATCTATAAATTTCAGGTTTGGAGAGTTTAATATTACTACATTTCTTATGCTGCATATGTTCTTGTGCATAAATATATTTCATAAGTAACTTAAAGACTTACAACTCAATGAAAACAAATGGTATTATAGCAATTGGGAAGAAAGTTGATTTTTTAACTCTTCAGTCCCTACATCAAGCTGAGGCAGTTATTGACACATGTCATTTCACCTACTTTGTATTTTGGGGGCTCCAATTATGTGTCAGACTCAAGGTAGGTAAGAAATACCAAGGAAAAAATTAATTAAACATCTAACGAAGTAAAAAATTGAATATTTGAGGCTTTTATCTAGGGTGGGAATGATCTCCAATAATCTGGTGACCTTCACTGTTTATATTCTCTGATTTCAATACAATTGCACATAGGAATGACGAAATTTCTATATGAACCCTCACAACTTATTTAAGTGATTATATACAGACAAAAACTTTACTGTATAGGTTCCTACCTTCTTGAGCCAGTGAGTTAACACATACTTGTCTTCCAAAAATGGGGTAAAAGCAGAGAAATAGCAAGAATCATTTCTTAAGTAAAAATATCTTTTAGTTCAGATCAGGATTTTTCAGTGGCTTTTAAAAAGGCAATACCAAAGAAGGGAAATAATATAATTTGGCAGTAACATTATATTTTTGAAAGTGCTATAAAATTATCCATATGCTCTACCATTCCTTTACTAACCTCTGAACAGCAGGAAACAATTTCTAAGGTATAAAATTAGTAGTTCTGAAACATATTTACCCTTTAAACTATACATCTTAGACAAGCTGATGGTTCTTACTTCATTACTGGAAACTCACTACTCTGAAAGGGCAATAGAGATCTTTTATTTTTTTTAATGCAAATCAGAAGGCTATTATTTCCTCTAATTTGTGCAATTTTGTTGTTGAAAAATACATATTTCTTACAAAGCTCTTCCAGGAAGTGTGAAAGTACGGTGACACTTTATTAAGGTGCAGGGCAACTAGTTTGAGAGAAAAATCTCACTTGCATTATGAATAAAGGCAATGTATTAGCTCAGACATATACTATGAGGTAGATAGGTTTCTCATGAAATAAGGCCCAAGGAAGAAGTAAATTGTCTTTTCAGAATGCTTAAGACTGGGTAATTTATAATAAATTTTATTATGGCCCATCGTTCTTGAGGCTGAGAATTTCCAGATCAAACTGCTATGTCTTGGGATGAACTTCTGCTTTGTCAACTCCATGGAAAAGTGGAATATAAGACTTTGTGTAAGTTTTTATTACTCATTTAAGAGAAAAAGGCATTAGTCCACTCATGAAGAATCTGGACACCCCCAAGTCCAAACACCTCCCACTAGACCCCACCTTCCAACATGGCAAAACTGAGGAATTGAGGTTCCATTGTGTGAACTTTGGGGGGACATTCTGAAATCACAATACATATGAAAAGATTTTCTATTCCTTGCTTTTATGATTTTATTTCTTCATTATACTTATCATAACCGGACTATTCCACATCTTGAAAAATTATCCAATCTCAATGTATGCATATTCATTAGCTTGGACAAATCCATGGAGGACCATATGCCCAGTTCTATACTCTTAAAATAGTCATAACAACTAGCAACAATATAAATTTTTCTACTTGAAAAATAAATACAAAATTGTGTGATAGTTATTTAGAAGAAAGAATAAGTGGGTATTCAGAAATTACTTTGCACTCTAGGAAAAGAGCCATCAAGGGTATCCATATATATAAAGACCATTTGTTTATTTATTTATTAAGAATGTTTTTAGCATAGGTTACAGCCCTTGAAGCTATGTAGATGCTGATGTGCTGCAGATCCAGAAAGAGATAATTTCTACTTCTATGATCCTTATGTTTTAATGGGAATGACAAAGAATGAAAAGGTAATTACCTTGTCTGAAATTTTATAAAGAAAAAGCTTGTGTTGTTAATATGGAGTGTAAAGGGAGGATGTAAATAATTCAATGTTCTCAGTGAATACTTGGTGGAGGAGAAGTTAGCTAGGGAGAGGACAATGATTGATGTGCTTCATGTGGATAGAAGGGCATGTATGAAGGAGCTAAAGTAGGAGAGTTCAAAGAATTCTAGAGTCTTGAAATTCCTCAGAAAACTTGGAATGGAACCATCATTTGACCCAGCTCTTCCACTTCTCAGTTTATACCTTAATATCAGCATACTACAGTGATGCAGCCACATCAATGTTTATAACAGCTCAATTCACAATAGCTAAATTATGGAACTAACTTAGGTACCCTACAACAGATGAATGGATCAATAAAATGTGGTACATATACACAATCAAATATTACTCAGCCTTAAAGAAGAATGAAATTATGGCATTTGCAGGTATAAGGATGGAGCTGGAGAATTCCATGCCAAGTGAAATATGCCAATCCCAAAACACCAAAGACTGAATGTTTTCTTTGATAAGCGAATGCTGATCCGTAAGATGGGAAGGTAAGGAAGAATAGAGGAACTTTGGATTGGGCAGAGGGTAGTGAGAGGAGGGGCTGGGGTGTGGGAGTGGGAAAGATGGTGGAATGAGACAGACATTATTATTCTATATACATGTATGATTGCATGATCGGTGTGACACTGCATCATGTACAACCCAGAGGAATGAGAAGTTGTGCTCCATTTGTGTACAATGTGTCAAAATGCATTCTGCTGTCATGTACAACTAAATAGAACAAATTAAAAAAATACCATTAAAAAATACCTAGGGAAACTACATGTGACTGGAGGAGACACAATGGGGAGTCTCTACAGGAATGACTGTGCTCCCTCATTTCCAAGAATATTTCCAGTTTGCATTTTTGAACCTTAGTATGAAATGACCTCTTCACTAACTTGCAATATGACCAATGTTTGACATTAAAGCATATGGTCACTGAGTTTATTAGGGATTTGACCTAGGAAAGTGAGAGAAGTCATTGGAGACTTCTATAGCAGTTTATATATATGAATTTTCTTGAAGCTTTTATGAGTTTGATACTTGATGGTTTTTCTAACTCCTCTTTTCTCTGAAGTATCATTGTTCAATAGAAGCAAGCTATGAATGCACTTTTAATCTTCTAATAGCCACATTTAGAAAGGGAAAAAGAAATAGGTGACATTAACTTCAATCAAGTTTCAATCCAATATGTCAAAAATATTATTACTTCTTTAAATGTAACCAATATAAAATTATTATGGAGATTATATTTTAAGTATTTTGGTTTTAATTTTAAATTTTTATATTCCTTTTACCTTATAGAAAATATCAATTTGAACTGGTCATATTTAAATGCTCAACAGTCTTACATAACCAGTAGCTATTATATTGGATAATGCAGTTTCTCATAATAATATTTGCACCTTCGATTCAACTGTGTCCTTATAATATTTTCCACTTGAACCTATTAATCAGCCCCCTCTTTCCTTGTTACTTTAACAATGGAGTTTTGGAGGTTGAAGAGTAATCTGTTTCTAATTACAATGACTCTGCAGCAAAGGATCAGCAATGACACAAACGTCCACATTTCCATCAATATCTTGGAAATGGATTGCTCTGCATTTTGTTTCATGAATCACATAGACACAGTCACATAGATGGATGCAGGAAACTTGACCCAAGACATAACCTGGAAAGGAGAAGCAAGTATAATAAAGCTTAGCATAAATTCAAGAGTTAGAAATTGTTCATGTTTTGTCCTTCACATTCCGGCAGGGTGCTAATGGGCAAATTTGCAACTGAGGTTAAATCTAAAATTAAGAATTAAAATATAAATACCTGAGGTGCCTGACTCTGAAAGTTATGGTAAAAAGCAAAGATAGTCAGTATTTATGTATGACAAGTTTCATTTTTATGATGAAAGTATGAATAAAGAATATTAATTTCAACATTATAATTTTTAAATGTCAAGAATTTGTATTAATAACTTTTATGAACAGTTCATGAAGGTTAACTTTCAGATGCTGCTACATTATTACAAAGCATTTTATTCTTGAAAAATGCACTTATATTCTTAACCTTGGGAGAGAGTATGCAAAGTAGGGAATGATCCCTGATTAGCAAGTTGTCTTTGTTCACACAAGATTTACACTGCAAAACTGCTTTGACAGTCTGAGGAGAGAAGAAAAAAAGATGTTATTTCTTAAAGAATAATTTCGTAAACTATTTCTTTCTTACAGTTTGTACTTAATGTGGATCTTCCTGGTGAAGATAGGGTAGATATAAAATACAGTGAGGATAATTTAATTAAACATGTAATTCTGAGTCTCAAGGGCAACATTTGCTGCACTCAAAAAATACTTGGATTAGAGAATTATCCATAGGTAGGCCAGTCCCATATTAAAAAAGACTGTGAATTTGAATTTTCTTGGCTTTGCCCACTGCATCAAGACCTTACCAGTCATGGTTTTATTGCTATTATTTATTTTACAGGTTATGGTTTTAAGTGAGGCTAGTTCATTATTTAGTCCCAAAGTTCTCTGGCTTGGGAGCCATCTGTGGCACTGCTATGTAACCTATGAATTTGACCTACCTCTAAATGTTTCTTCATTCCTATATTTTTGTACTTGCTCACTGCTTTCACTTCTAGAAATATCATTTTTTATTGCTGCAAAATATATGTAATAACATATTATAATCTTAACCATTTTTAAATATGCCATTCAGTGGTATTGTGTTCATGATATTGTATAATACTCACCATTATCCATTTCCAGAATTTTTCACACTTTCAGTCAGACACCGTGTAGTCATTAGAGAGATGGTAATGAAAGTCACAAGGAGATACCAGTTTGAACCTATTACCATAGTGTTTTAGTTAGCTTTCTTGTTCTTGTGACCAAAACACCCAACAAAAAAAAAAAAAAAAACTTAGAAGAGGAGAAGTTTATTTGGGGCTCACAGTTTCAGAGGTCTTAGTTCATAAACAGCAAGACTATTGTTCTGGGTGTAAGGAGTGGATGAACATCATGGTGGAAGTGTAGGAGAGAGGGAAGCTGCTTCCCTCATGGCAGTAAGAAAGCAGGGGAGGGAAGAGGCTGCAGGGAACTGTACTTTTCCAGGTCATGCCCCCAGTGACCCACCTCCTCCAGCCACACACTACCTGCCTGCAGCTACCACCCAGTTTGTCCATTCAAAATAGGATGGGATGATTAAGTTACATGTCTATCATTTAATATTTGACTATTTCTGCATTAACAGGAGCTTTAGGGGCCATGTCCTATTCAAACTATATTAGATGGCTATATAAAACAAAATATTGCAAAGCAAAAACTGAAAAAAATTGCAAGTTTTAGCTAGGTGTGGAAGAATCAGAACCCCGATGCAATGGTGTATCCACTATGAAAGAACAGTCTGGCAGTTCTTTAAAATGTTAAACACAGAATTACCGTATGATTCAGCAATTCCACTTCTAGCTATATATTAAAAATAATTCAGAGACGCATCATGCTCATTCTCAGCTCAGGCCTATTTCTTCACTTCTGAACCACTCCGAATCACCCGTCAAGCTCCATTCATGGCTGCCGCCTGCCCAGAGAATTGGACCTGTATAAGGATCCTGGAGCTCAACTCATTATTCCAGGTAGAACATGGAGTTCTTAAAACCATTTTACTTCTGCTTCACCACTTAGAAAAATCTGTTCATAACCCTGGGATCAACAATTTTTCAGTTTTCCTAAGGCTGAGTGGTTTCACGGAGAATAGACTTTCAGTTCTAAAACTCGAAATGTTTTGGGCCATCCAGGATGAGTTGCTCATCATAGTTTGGTCCCTAAAGAACATAAAGTTCTTTGGTCTGTTTTCTGTTGTTAATGTTTATCAGTCTACCTCTCAGTCACACTCGTCTTTTGCCAGCATATATTCTATTGCTAGAAATATTATCTTGACAGGAGATGAGTTTAATAGTTGACTTAATCATAAGCCATTGGCTCTGAGTCAGCTTATGTTGCAGCACATTAAGCAAGAATCTTCCCAATGACTTGTGGTGCAAAAGTATAACAAGGAAACCATATGTAGACAGATTCAAAGTTGGTTCCAAGTAGTATAGCCCAGTCTAAGCTCCTGTTCTCTCCACCAGTGTTGTATTTCATTTATCTTCTTTGTTCCAAAATGACTTTCACAGGTCTAGATCATATTCACCATACAACATTATTTACAGCAGGAATTGAGAAAGTGCTACTAAGTGTCCTTGTAGGAAAATATCATATCAAGAAAGAGAAAGTTTTGCCGATTCCTCCAGGACTCTCTCACATTTATCTTCTTGACCTGAACTCAGTCTTTCCCAGTGACCCACAAGCAAAGGCACCACAATCACATGGTTGATTCTAACCAGTGTTTATCAATCTCTGTCTTATTATGACTCTCTCCATGTAGGCTTTTTAGACACCGTTTTCTTATTCACTCCCACTATGGACTGTTAACATCACTGTGCACCTTCTTGTGTACTTTATCTCTGCTTCATAAATAAAATCATAAATTATTTTGCTTCCTACCAAAAATCAATTGTCATTCCTTTGGTATTGATGTCATTCTACTGTGAACTCATAGTTAAGATCAATCATGATTCAATCTCTGTACTCAATTGAGTGTATTATGGCAACTGTTAGCAAGTTAACAAAGCAACAAGAAGAAGAAGCCCCAGTAGCATCTAGCAGTATCTGCCAGAGTCAACTTTTGAGGTCACTACTTCAATTCAGTATTTATTGACTATTCACTTATAAGTATCATTGACTATATACTGCACATCAAGACTTAAACAGGTGCTGGAGATACTCTGGGGAACTGAACAATTTAAGTCATTCAATTTTACTGAATAGTTTGTTAGGACAACTTTCAGAAACAAAATATTGCCAGCATAATGGCTTGAATGATGTAAAACCAGACTTCTCCCATTTTCTCTTTGCAAAGTAGGTTGAAAGATAAATCATGGTTACAAATACTTGGATTCTAGTGTTGTTTGACCATTAAATGTGACATTGCACATCATCATCATTGTTATTTTGCAAAGTGTGAAATGTGATACCACTCTAAAAGGATATTATGATAATTGTAGTTTTTAGCATTCATAATTTTCTTTCCTTGCTCAATTCCTTATTTTACCATTTTAGAGAATTAATAAATCAACAAATACTGGTCTCATCATTGAATAAAAACTTACTGTGAACCCCAGAAATAGGAACTTGTAATTGGTAAGAATAATGTTTAATTCAGTCTCTGCTTTTGACCTTTAAATGTATAAGACTTTAATAATTTTATTTGTTTTTCTTATGCAACTTACTTACTTACTTCTGACATTTCAGAAGAAAGAATTATTAAAAATACCTCTCCCTAATGCCTGTTTATGTAAAGCACCTTTTATCTAGTCACAAGAGAGAAGAAAAAAAAAAGAAGAGTGTTCCATTCCTACTTGTTTTAAAGCATTTTACATTGTGTTTTGCTTGTAGTGCTGTTGAGTGAACTCAGAGTTTGTGATGATCAGTTAAGCAATCGACAATCATTACCAAGCTGACCATCCACTGGACTTGCATATTGGAAGACAGACTCCTATAGCATTGATTGCCAATTAGGCAGAAGTGACAGTTTGTGAAATAGGAATCAGAGAAGGAGACAGGTCGTCTGGGCTGTGCAGACTTCGACGGTGCTGAGAGAGAAAGTAAAACACCAAGCCACAGAACAAAATCATGGAGAGAGAATGGAGAGAGAGAGAGAGAGAGAGAGAGAGAGAGAGAGAGAGAGAGAGAGAGAGAGAGAGACAGACAGACAGACAGACAGACGGAACACCACTTCTCAGATATGGGGCAAAAAGAAACAGCATAGGGATTTCTGTGTGTGGGGGATGGGAGGCTGCGAAGGGAGCATCCACAATGATAGTAATCTGCCTAGAATGAATTCCTGATGGTGTTTGTGGTCTGACTCTAAAATGCTACAAATAGGTCAAGTCTTCAAAATTCATTTTCCTTTTGCCTCTTTTGAGGCAAAAACAGGCTGAAGGACACAAATGAGCAGGTGTTGGCATGTTGTTGAGTGCCTAGTTGTAGTCTATTCACTACCCACAGCTACCCATGTCCTGCTTTCAGGAAGTCGGAACACCCCATAGGCAAGGTTTCTCTAGCAAAGGATTGAACATTTTTACTCCAAATCTACTGTACCCCTTAATGTGTCCTTTTCCCCTTATCAAGTAAAGTAGCCTTGAAGGTCCTTTGAACCTTTAAATGCATTTGAATATTAAGGAAATTGGATTCAGGCATCACTGATGCATCCTGTTGCTTTGCAACTGAAGAGTACCAGTATATGGGGTGCTGAGAGTGTCTAGAATCTCTTAGTCTCCCTCTGTGCCTACAGGACAAGAATGTTCTGTATTTTAAGAGATTTGCTTTATCTCAAATCTGCAGACATTCATCACAATATGCAGGAGCTTGAAAAATAATCATATTCAAAAGATGTGGAGCATTTCACATCACACTGCCAAGCAGAGATTAGAGGGAAGCCTTACAGGCTTATTGGACTATCCAGATTTCCACACCCTGAAGGTCAGATATTAAACATTTCTCCATAGTATTTTATCAATTTTACATATTTTATGCCAAATGTTAAATTTATACTAAGATTTTTTTTAGTACATAAGGTTGATCATAGAAATGTGGAACACCTGTTCAAAATTCACTGTTTTGGCAAATATTTTCTCCCACAGCTCACCCTTTTAGCCCTTGTCATGCTGTGTAACTCACCTACCTGATTTCAAATTGTTCTAAATCTCTGATCCACAAGTATGTGATGGAAAAAAGGCAGTGATTTTCTTCTGGTCCCATAGTGCTGGTGAAAACTTGTTTCTCCCCATTTAGAAGCTGAAAATGATACCCTGATAAAATATCCTAAGAAATTTGCAAATAAGTACGAATTACTGAAAACTGACGTATTTTCAGTCTGAGATATTCGTATGATAATACCTGAATGGTAGGTGAGTACACATCGAAATGAGAAATCATTAAAACTTGAGAGTTGAAAGAAATTGAGTATCCATCAAGACCATACCTTCATTTCACATGTGAGAAATCTGAGATATAGAATATTCCATGATTTATCCTACAAAGATCTAATGTAAACCATTGTTGGAGCACCAAACCACTTTTAGACAAGTCTTTATCTAATTAACATGTATGGTTTCTGTATAATCTCAAGAACTTTCACCATGTTATATTTAATTAGAAGAAAAGTTTTATATTTAATTAGATATTTATATTTATATCTAATTAGGTTACATAATTTTCTATTTAGTTTTCTATTTATTAAAGGAAAAACAGTTTGTTGAAGGGTTTTTTTTTAACTTTTGAATTGTTGGTAATAGAATTCAGAAGCAAAAATCAGAAGCTCAAGAAAGAAAACCTATATTAATCCTGTATCATATTTCACATGAAAAAAAAATCAACCATATCAGGGAAATGGAAAAGATGAGGCAGTTACTGAGCATGGGATGACTGCTAGGTAATATGCATTTCAGTGTTCATTTTAGTTTCATTAACACATTGTTAAAATTCAACATATTTTAAATGCATTATACACTTATTAATGAAAGGAATGATGTTAGCAGTCTTTATCAATGTCACAAAACTGTCCACTGACAAATCTCTTACCCTCAAGTCCTTGTCCTTCCCACTAGGCCTATGTTGCCTCTGAACAGAATTTTAAACCTTGGTTTGATTCCCTAATGTCAATTTTACTAGGTAACATTCAATTTAGTTTACAGTTGTTGCTGTTACTATCGCTATTGTTTTTACAAACACTCTTATATCCAAGCCTTCTGAACTTCTGTCACAATGCAACTCTTCAGATATTTACTTGAACTTGACATTTATATTGGTGGTTGAAAGAAAGAGATTAGCAGCTAGTTCTGTGGCCTTCCCTGCGACTCTGTGACACCTGAGGATTTGTACCTTGATGGAATCCTTCTGGCTACAGTAATTCATAGAATTGTAAGGATTATTCTTATCCCAGAGCCAAGATAAATGAGAACCTTACCAAGGACCTCACACCTCGCTGTTGAGAATATTGACCTAGGAAGGAATAACTAGAACAAACAAACATGGCTGCACCTTACCATGGAAACTCATTGTGCACTCTGTGATTAACAGGCACAACAGCTGAAGACTCTCAGAGCCCAGGACTTCCTGGAGTCCAGATAGTCCATGCTCACTTCTGGCCTGGCATCTGTGAACCACATTCTGTGACCTGGGCACAGAATGATGGCTACACCAGAAACGGGATTTGGAGTCAACGATATTTCGGTTATGCATTTCTTAGGTGTACTCTGTGACGGCCTGCTTTATATCCTTTTATAAAGCTTCATTTACTTAAAGCTGCACAAAGCTTACTGTTCCTGAGGACAGAGTGACTGTGTGGAGAAATATCCAAAGCTCCTTCTGAAAGCCCAAGCATAGGCAGTTCTCAGGATATATTACCTTACTAATTACTGCCATCTTTCAGATTTTTAAAAATATTATTTGGGTACATCTCACTTCCTTGATCTCTTCATTTTCAATAACCATTTTTTCCTCAGTTTACTCCTCTACAGAGTTATACCCTGAATCTTGCCATTGCCCTGGAGATTTTACAAACACTGAGTCATTATTTCAAACAAGTTACAACCAACCCATTCCAGTGCACTTGTTCAGGCACACAGATGAATTGATCTTTAACTTCATGAACACTAACAAGGCAGTGTACTTCTGTCTTTTTATCTGCCAACTTATTTCTTCACTGCCCCAAAGTTTCTGTTATTATTGTATTTGTTCTTTTTATATATACATGATCAAAGAGTATATTTCGACATACTTATACAAACACGGAGTATATTTAATTCTAATTAGGGCCCAGAAGCTTCTATTAGATTAGATTGCCTAGTTCATTTTCACAGCCACTTTTGCAAAATCTTTCAAGTTCTTACACTGGGTGAAATTTTTTGCTCTTCCTATCCCAGATAGTGAGATGATGGATGATCACACTCATGTAAATCCATTTGTTAATTTCAGAGTAAATTCTTGAGGCACAGGGCTTAAACAGAGAATTACCAGCAATTCAAAAATCCTCCCTGAATTCCTATCTATACCTGTGCACCTCTGCCCAATAGTAGAGGAAAAGTTATATAAAAAGATTTTGAACTTTATGTAAGTGGAATCATATGTAATGTTACAATGCATGTGAGTTCTTTTGCTCGATATTATATTTATGAGGTAGGCTCACAGTATTGAAAATAGTTGTTACTTGTTCATTCTCAATTCTGTAGTATTCCATTTTAAAATAACAGATTTAATTTAATAATCCCGTTCTTTTTAGAAATTAAACTCACCTCCAGATTTCAGAGATTATGAAAATGCTACTATGGGTATTTTTCTGTACGTGTTTTATTGATCCCTATATAAACAGTTCTGTTCATTGTTTCCATAAGAAGAAAATTAAGGTGCCATAAGTTTTGAGAATGTTCAGCTTTAGAAGGTATTACCTTTGTTTTTTAAAGGTTCGTTTGTATCATTTAAAGCTGTTTCTAGAAACTCCATAATTGTGTTACATCAAAGATGAGGTCATCACAGAGATCGAAATAATATCTACCAGACAAATGTCAATAAAAACAAGGGCATGCCATTTGTGTTGTTTGTATGTGAATATTCACTTTCAATATATGTAGGCATTTCATGTAACATCAATGAAAGTTCTGTTTACATGCATTTTTTTTCTATGAATTCTTTTTCATCTGATTGTAGTGCAAAATTTCATTTACTCAGAAAAATTAATGAAGATATGAAACCTGTTAATTTACATTCAAAAGAGTCATTAAGATCTTCAAAGAGTAAAATAGGAAAGCAGGTTGGAGTCAACACAAATGTTGAGAATAAGTAAAATTATACAAAGGATCAGATTGTTAAATCTCAGATTTCCACAAAAATCTAAGAGTTTATCGAGCATCAGGCTATACTCGGTGGCACAGGCAAATACCAGGAGCAGAAGAAGGAGAGTACCAGCTGACATGTAGAACCATGCATGTACTTTCTCATCGCTTCAGATTCAAGTATAGTAGTTTCTAGGTAATGTTGACTTGCAAATACTATTAGTATATATACCAAATAGGATGTCATTAACATGTTACAAGAAAATATGGTCAATCACACTTTCACTTTTTCCTCATTATATTATTATTTTTATTTTTACAGACTGCATTTTGATTCATTGTACACAAATGGGGTACAACTTTTTGTTTCTATGATTGTACACGATGTAGATTCATACCATTTGTGTAATCATACATGTACACAGGGTAATGATACCTGTCTCATTCTACCATCTTTCATATCCCCATCCCCGCCTCCCTTTCATTTCCCTCTACATAACCTAAAATTCCTCCATTCTTCTACCACCCTCCATCCTACACCCCCATTATATATCATCTTCCACTTATCAGGAAAAACATTCAGCCTCTGATTTTTTGGGATTGGCTTATTTCACGTAGCATGGTATTATCCAGTTCCAACCATTTATCTGCAAATACCATAATATTATTCTTCTTTATGACTGAATAATATTCCTTTGTGCACATATACCACAGTTTCTTTATCTATTAATTTGTTGGAGGGCATCTAGTTTGGTTCTATAATCTAGCTACTGTGAATTGAGCTGCTATAGACATTGATGTGGCTGTGTTACTGTAGTATGCTAATTTTAAGTCCTTTGGATATAAACCCAGGAGTGGGATAACTGAGTCAAAAGGTGGGTTCATTCCAAGTTTTCTGAGGAATCTCCAGAGGAGCTGAACCAATTTGAAACTCCACTAGCAATGTAAAAGTATGCCTTTTTCCCCACATCCACATCAACATCTATTATTGTTTGTGTTATTCATAATAGTCATTCTAATTGGAGTAAGATGAAATCTTAAAGTTGTTTTAATTTGTATTTGTATAATTACTAGACATGTTGAACACTTTTTCATATATTTATTAATCACCTGTATATCTTCTTCTGTAAAGTGTCTGTCCAGTTCCTCAGTCCATGTATTGATTGTGTTTTTTGTATTTTTGGTGTAAAGTTTTGTAAGTTCTTTATAAATTTTGGAAATTAGTGCTTTATCTGAAGTTCGTGTGGAAAAGATTTTCTCCCACTCTGTAGGTTCTCTTTTTACATTATTGATTGTAACCTTTGCTGAGAAAAAGCTTTTTAGTTTGAATCCATCCCATTTATTGATTCTTGCTTTGGTTTCTTGTGCTTTGGGAGTCTTGTTAAGGAAGTCTGATTCTAAACCAACATTATGAAGATTCAGGCCTACTTTGTCTTCTATTTGGTGCAGGGTCTCTGGTCTAATTCTTAAGTCCTTGATCCATTTTGAGCTGAGTTTTGTGCAGGGTGAGAAATAGAGGTTAAATTTCATTTTGCTGCATATGGATTTCCAGTTTTCCCAGCACCATTTGTTGAACAGGCTATCTTTTCTCCATTGTATGTTTTGGCTCCTTTGTCTAGTATGACAATATTTTTGTGGGTTTGTCTTTGTATCTTCTATTGTGTACCAGTGGTCTACTTGTCTATTTTGGTGCCAATACCATGCTGTTTTTTTGTAACTATCACTCTGTAGTATAGTTGAAGGTCTGATATTGTGATACCTGCTTCACTCTTTCTGCTCAGGATCGTTTTGGCTATTTCAGGTTTCTTATTCTTCTACATGAAGTTAATGATTGCTTTCTCTATTTCTATGAGGAATGTCATTGGAATTTTAATTGGAATTGCATCAAATCTGTATAGCACCTTTGATAGTAAGGCCATTTTGACAATATTAATTCTGCCTATCTAAGAACATGGAAGATCTTTCTATCTTCTAAGGTTTTCTTCAATTTCTTTCTTTAGTGTTCTATAGTTTTCATTTTAGAGGTCTTTCACTTCTTTCATTAGATTGATTCCCAAGTTTTGTTTTGTTTTGTTTTGTTTTTTGAGGTTATTGTGAATGAAATGGTTTTCCTAATTTCTCTTTCAGAGGATTCATCACTTATGAATAGAAATTCATTACATTTATGCATATTGATTTTATATCCTGCTACTTTGCTGAATTCATTTATTTGTTCTAGAAGTTATCTAGTGGAGGTTTTGGATCCTCTAAATACAGAATCATGTCATCTGCAAATAGTGACAGCTTGAGTTCTTCTTTTCCTATTTATATTCCTTTAGTTTCTTTTGTCTGTCTGATTGCTCTGGCTAGTGTTACAAAGACAATGTTGAATAGAAGTAGTGAAAGAGGGCATACCTGTCATGTTCCAGTTTTTAGAGGGAATGCTTTCAGTTTTTCTCCATTCAGAATGATATTGGCTGTGGGCTTAGTGTAGATAGCCTTTACAATGTTGAGGTATGTTTCTACTATCCCTAATTTTTATAGTGTTTTAAGTATGAAGGAGTGCTATATTTTATGAAATGCTTTTTCAGGAAATAATCATACGATTCTTTACTTTAAGTCTATTGATGTGATGAATTATGTTTATTGACTTCCAGGTGTTGAACCAACCTTGCATCCCTGGGATAAACCCCACTTGACTATGGTGCACTATCTTTTTAATATGTTTTTGCATGTGATTTGCCAGAATTTTGTTAGGAATTTTTGCATCTATGTTCATCAGGGATATTGGTCTAAAATTTTCTTTTCTTGATGCATCTTTGTCTGGTTTTGGTATCAGAGTGATACTAGCTTCATAGAATAAGAGGGTTCCCTCCTTTTATATTTCCTGGAATACTTTGAGGAGTATTGGTACTAGTTCTTCTTTAAAGATCTTGTAGAATTCAGCTAAGAATCCATCTGGTCCTGAACTTTTCTTGGTTGGTAGGGTTTTCATGGCTTCATCTATTTTGATGCTTGAAATTGATCTGTTTAACTTGTGTATGTCTTCCTGATTCAGTTTGGGAGGATCATATATCTCTAAAAATTTGTCAATGTCTTCCATATTTTCTATTTTGTTGGAGTATACATTTTCAAAGTAGCTTCTAACTATGTTATGTGTTTCAATGATGTCTGTCATGATTTTTCCTTTTTCATCTTGAATTCTTTCTCTTCATTAGTGTGGCTAAGAGTTTTATTGATTTTGTTTACTTTTTCAAAGAACCAACTTTTTGTTTTGTCAATTCTTGAAATAGTTTCTTTTGTTTCAATTTCATTGATTTCCATCTGATTTTAATTATTTCCTCTTTTCTACTATTTCTGTGTTTTCTGTTCTCCTTTTCTTGGGCTTTGAGGTGTAATGTTAGGTCATTTAGTTGTCGACTTTTCATTTTTTTAACATATGAGCTCAATGCAATGAACTTTCCTTTTAGTACTGCTTTCAGAGTGTCCAGAGATTTTGATATGTTGTGTTGTTCTTGTTTACCTCTAAGAATATTTTTATTTCCTTCTTAATGTCTTCTTTTATCATTGCATCATTCAATAGCATATTAATTAGTGTCCAGGTGTAGGAGTAGTTTTTGTTTTTTATTTTATCATTGATTTCTAATTGCATTCCGTTATGGTCTGATAGAATACAAGGTAGTATCTCTATTTTTTGTATTTACTAATGGCTTCTTTGTGGCATTGCACATGGTCTGTTTTAGAGAAGGACCCATGAGCTGCTGAGAAGAAAGTTTATTTGCTTGATGATGGATGAAATACTCAATACACGTCCATTAAGTTTATATCATTGATTATATTATTTAGTTCTATAGTTTCTTTGTTCACTTTCTGTTTGGAGGATGTATCCAGTGGTTAGAGCAGTGTGTTAAAGTCACCCACTATTATTGTGCTTTGGTCTATTTGATTCATAAGATTGAGAAAAGTTTGTTTGATGTACACAGATGCTCCATTGTTTGGGGCATAAATATTTAAAATTGTTATGTCTTACTGACTTATGGTTCCCTAAAGCAGTATGAAATGTTCTTCTTTATTCCTTCTGACTGAGGCTTGAAGTCCACTTTATCTAATATAAGAATGGAGACTCCTGCTTTTTTACTGAGTCCATGTGCATGGTATGTTTTTCCCCATCCTTTCACCTTCAGTCTGTGGATGTCTTTTTCTATGAGATGAGTCTCTTGAAGGCAGCATATTGTTGGGTCTTTCCTTTTAATCCAATCTGTCAGTCTATGTCTTTTGATTAATGAGTTTAGGCCATTAACATTCAGGATCATTATTGTGATATGATTTGTTTTTCTGGTCCTGGCTTATTTTTGGTTTTTAACTTGACTTGGTTTCCTCTTTGATTTACTTTTCCTTTAGGGTATTTCCTCCCTTTGCTGACTTATATTGTTTTTCACTTTCATCTCAAGAAATATTTTGCTGAGAATGTTCTGTAGTGCAGGATTTCTATTTGTAAATTCTTTAAACTTTTGTTTATCATGGAAATATTTTATTTCATCATCAAATCTGAAGGGTAGTTTTGCTGGGTTAAATATTCCTGGCTGGCATCCATGTTCTTTCAGAGCTATATTATTCCAAGCCCTTCTCTTTTAGGATCTGGGATAAGAAGTCTGCTGATATCCATACTGGTTTCCCCTTATACGTAATCTGATGCTTTTTTTCTTGCAAACTTTAAAATCCTATCTTTATTTTGTATGTGAGGTATTTTCATTATAATGTGCCTTGGTGTGGATCTGCTGTAATTGTGTGCAATTTGGTTTTCTGTAAGCCTCTTGTATTTGATTTTCCATTTCATTGTTCAGGTTTGGGAAATTTTCTGATATTCTTTCATTGAACAGGTGGTTCATTCCTTTGGTTTGTTTCTCTGTGCCTTCCTCAATCCCAATAATTTTTAAATTTGGTCTTTTCATCATATCCCATAGTTCTTGGAGGTTCCATTCATGATTTCTTACCATCTTCTCAGTTTGGTCAACTTCATTTTCAAGATTAAATATTTTGTCTTCATTGTCTGAGATTCTGTCTTCCATGAGATCTATTCTGTTGGTGATGCTTTCTACTGAGGTTTAACGTCATTTACTGTTTCTTTCTTTTCAAGTATTTCTGTTTGTTTGTTTTTTCTGAATCTCCATCTCTTTATTGAAATGATCCTTTGCTTCCTTCATTTGCTCTTTTGTCTGTTTATTGGAGTGATCATTCATTGCCTGTATTTGCTCTCTTATCTCATCTTTTGCTTCACAGATCATTTTAATTATTTAGATTCTAAACTCCTTTTCTGTCATTTCTACTGCCATGCTATCATTAGATTCAATCAAAATAGCATATTGGTTTGTTAGGGAAACTTTCTTCCACTCTTTTTTCATATTGTTTCTTATATTCCGCTCCAGCAGTGAAGGTCTGAGGTACTGCAACTTCCCCTGTAGGCTCATTGTGACCCTGCAGGCTTCCAATACCTCTCCTTTGAGGGGAAGATCAATATTAGCAGCACCCAATACAAACCTCTCCTTTGAGGGGAAGATCAATATTAGCAGCACCCAATACAAACAATATGCAGCCCTACACAAGAGAACCCCTATAAATATGTTAACAGTATTGTAATTGTAAGGTATAAAGCCACCTTTCTCTCCGGTTACAGGAATTTCCGGCCTCCCCATCACCTGTCAGTCTGCATTCTTCCCGCCTCTTACATTAGAGGAATTTCCAGCTTATGCTGCCGTAATCTTCCTGACTCCCACGTTATGTCTTAACAAGCTATTGGTTCTTCTGAGCCCGCGAGATTCCAATATCTGGGAGAGGCCGCATGCCATCTCTCTCTTTTCTTCTTTCCTTTTCCCCCAAGCGGATGTGAATTGTCCGCATAAAATAAAGTCCCTTGTGTGAGACCTTGTGTCTGCTGAGAGTTTTTCTGGGAGCTATGGACGAGCCACAACTGCCCCTAACATCTGGTACCGAAGACCTGGGATGGGTTTTTCCACTGACTAAGCAAGTGAAATCCCATCTGATAGCCCCAGCACCCGCGGATACAGGCTCAACTTCCATTTACCTGGATGCCCAGTTTTCTGCATACAACACCAGACTCCAAAATTGGTGAGTTCCCCTTAGGCAGGCCCCTGACCACTTAAACACATCTCGGCTGATCTGAGAAGCGGCCATTCCCACGGTTGCCTCCGCCGCGGTTCCTGCCGCCTCGGCTCCCCTCTGTAAATCTGGTGCTCTCAAGACTGCTGAGGTGTGGGGGTACCTCCTTGGTCCCCATAGCTAGTCCTAGTTGCTGGATGGATTCCTGATTTTATGGTGCTGAGATTCTTTCTCAGGGTTTGAGGCTCTTTTATATTTTTTCATCTCGCTCGAAATCCTGGCCAGGTCTTCAAACTTTCTCGGCTAATGCCTGGTTAGACACTGGTATTGGTGACGACCAAACCTCTGTTCTAACCTCTAGTTGCCTGGCACCATGGTTCTTGGGACGCCAATAATCACTAGCCAGGTGGGTCTCAGTTTACCATGGGATCCAGGACATCCAGCCCAGCAAACTCGCCCCTGAGATGTTTATCAAATCATCTCAAACCCCTTCACCTGTTCCCTGAATTGGAGCTAAATTGTCCTTTAGATAGTAAGACAGAATGGTCTATTTATGACACCCTAAATTCTGGCTTTGTACTAGGTATAATTATATGCCTAATTGTACTAGTTATAATTAAGTACATATGTGGGCAACCTGGTGAATGGAAAGGGACTTTTCCCTTTCGTGTTTTTCCTTTCTTTCAGGCTAAACCTAATCTCTGCTCTCCTCAAAAACCTGAACCCGTTCTCTTGGTTTCTCCCCCACCCTTTAACCCTTCTTTCTCTTCCGAGTTCGATCCAGCTGATGAGCCATCTCCTTACAGGCCTCCTACTGCAGAAGCCCCTGTCCATTCCTCTTCTTTGCCTCATTCTGTTTCTCCTTCCACTCCTCCATTCAGCCCACCAAGTCCCTCCACCACGCGGTCCCGTGCACATGTCTTAGCCCCTTTAGGGGAGGTGGCTGGCGTGGAGGGAGTAATCAGAGTTCATGTCCCCTTTTCACTGTCTGATCTGCCTCAAATAGAGAAGCAGCTAGGTTCCTTCACCTCCAACCCTGCAACCTTCATTAAGGAATTTCAGTACCTTACCCAGTCTTATAACCTTACCTGGCATGACATTTACATAATCATGTCCAACACCCTAACCCCTGAGGAGTGCAGGAGAGTCTGGGAACAGGCACGCAATTATGCAGATGAGATTCATCAATGAACCCCCTTTGGGGCTGAAGCGGTACCAAATAGGGAGCCCCTATGGAACTATAATACTGAGGCTGGGTGACTACAGTGGGATAGGTTTCAAACCTGCATCCTTGCAGGTCTATGAAAGGCTACTATTAAACCCATTAACTATGATAAACTTCAGGAAGTAATACAGGACAGAGATGAAAACCCTTCAGCATTTCTAAGCTGCCTTACAGAGGCCATGCTCAGGTACACTAACCAGGATCCTGAAACCCCAGAGGGACGGCAGCTACTTATTACTTTTCCCAAAGTTACCCTGACATAAAGGTCAAATTGAGGCAGTTGGATAGGGGGCCCCTTACCCCACAGCGACAGGTTCTAGCAGTGACACTCAAGGTTTATCAGGGAAGGAAAGGATTGGCAAATGCTGGCCAAAACCCTTATAGTGGCAGGCAGGCAGATCCCTTTCCTTATAGACACTGGCGCCACCTTCTCAGTGCTGCAGGAATTTTGGGGACCCACTTCCCCTGCCAAATCCTCTATTGTTGGGGTAGAGGGAAAACCATATAACCCCTTACAAACCCCTCCAATAAGCTGCCATATAGGACAAATTGGCTTTACTCATTCCTTTTTAATAATTTCTTCGTGTCCCATTCCCCTTCTGGGAAGGGACATCCTAACCAAATTGGGTGCCTCTATTTCTTTCTCACCCACCATGTGCCTTAGCCAAGACTCCTCTGCTATTCCTCTCCTTATGATTCTACAGGAATATACAGCTCAAACAGAGTCCTCATATCCCCTTCCCCCCTCCCTGGTTGACCCCAAGGTCTGGGACACTCATACACCCTCTGTAGCTAAGTGCTCACCTGTACTCATTCATCTAAAGGACCCAACATCCTACCCAGCCCAGGCCCAATATCCCCTTCCCCAAAGGAGCCTTATAGGACTTCAACCAATCATCCAGGATTTAAGGCAGAAAGGCTTCCTGCGCCCTGCCAACTCACCTTATAACACTCCCATCCTGGCTGTTAGGAAACCTAATGGATCTTACCGTCTAGTGCAAGACCTCCGCATCATTAACTCAGCAGTGGTCCCCATCTTCCCCATTGTATCCAATCCTTACTCCCTGCTTTCCTCTATCCCTTCTTCCACCACATACTTTTCAGTGCTAGATTTGAAGGATGTATTTTTTACTGTACCATTTCACCCTGATTCACAGGATCTCTTTGCTTTTACTTGGACTGACCCTTTCACTCGAGTTTCTTCTCAGCTGACCTGGACAGTTCTCCCACAGGATTTCTGAGACAGTCCCCATCTCTTTGGCCCAATGTTATCTCAGGATCTTGCCTCTCTCACATTCATTTCCTCCTTTCTCTTACAGTATGTTGATGATCTTCTTCTATGTAGCCCCTCTCTTGAGGACTCCCAAAGGGACACAATTAAGCTTTTAAACTTTCTGGCTGACAGGGGTTATAGGGTTTCTCCAGCAAAAGTGCAACTTTCCCAGCCTCAGGTTGTTTACTTAGGTGTCAGCCTCTCACCTGGATTTAAAGCCATCACTGTAGAGAGAAAAGCATTAATAAAGGACATGCCCACTCCATCCACCAAGGAAGAAATCCTTTCCTTTTTGGGATTAGCAGGATATTTATGATCCTGTGTCTCCAATTTTTCCATCCTGGCAGCTCCCCTATATGAGGCTTCAAAGGGTACTCCCACTGAGCCTCTCCTCAACACAATGAAAGCCCCTTTACAGATCTTAAGGAAAGCCCTTCTTCAAGCCCTATCTTCCCTGACTTAACCAAACTATTCTACCTGTTTGTCTCTGAAAAAAGTGGGTTTACCCTGGGGGTCTTAGTTCACATGTGTGGTCCCACTTTTGGACCAATAGCATACCTGTCAAAGAGGTCAGACCCCACTATAATGGGCTGGACACCATGTATTAGAGTATTAGCAGCAGCATTTGTCTTAATTCAGGAATCAAAAAAACTCTCTTTTGGGGCTCCCACTGAAGTGCTCTCACCTCATCATCTGTCTAAGCTTCTTACTTATAAAGGTCTGAAATGCTACCACCCTGTCGGGTGTTAGCCTTACAAACCGCTCTTATCCAGGACTCTTCCATTTCCTTTAAAACATGCTCTCCTTTAAATCCATCCACCCTCTTACCCCCACCTTCCAACATACATGCTTCTGCAACCCACAGCTGCCTTGAGACCCTGGAGGAGTTACTTCCCTACCCCTCTAACGTCCAGGAAGGAGCCGTATGCAACCCTACTTTCATATGGTTCACTGATGGAAGCTCATTTCTCCATAAAGGGATCCGTCGAACTGGATATGCCATTGTCTCTCTTAAAAAGGTAATAGAGTCAGGACCACTACCCAACAACACCACCAATCAACAGGCAGAACTAATTGCCCTTTCCCGCGCATTCACCCTCGCAAAGGGACAATCCCTCACAGTCTACACCAACTCCAAATATGCTTTTCACATTATCCTCTCTCATGCTGCTATCTGGAAAGAGAGAGGCCTTCTTACTACTAAGGGGAACTCCATCACCAACTCTAGTTACATTCTAAAACTCCTTGAGGCTGTTCACCTCCCAGCAACAAAAGGCCTTGTGCATTGCAGAGCCCATCAAACACATCAATCATCCATCTCTTCAGGTAATAACAAGGCAGATGAGGAGGCTAAAGGGGCTGCCCTCTCGTCCAGGCCAGCCCCTATTATGGCTCTCCATGATTCTTTGCCTCCACCACCCCCCAACAGGGAAATACTTTCCTATCTCCATCGTCTGTTTGACTCCAACCTTTCTTCACTCTTACAATTTGTTAAAACTCATCTGCAACTGTCCTCCTCTGACATCTCATTTCTGAAGGAACTCTCTTCCTCATGTGAAGTCTGCCTGCGAACAAATCCTACAGCTGTCAGGCCCCCCATTTTTCCAACTCACCAAGCCTGTGGCACCATTCCAGGGGTAGACTGGCAACTTGATTTCACTCACATACCCACAGTAAGAAAATCTAAATACCTATTGGTTATGATAGACACCTTCTCGGGATGGATTGAAGCCATCCCCACCTCCAACAAAAGGGCAATAACTGTCTCTACCTTCATCCTTCATGAAATCATTCCTCGCTTTGGAGTACCTACTTCCTTCCAGTCAGATAATGGACCTGAATTCATTTCCCAAGTCACCCAACAACTTGCCAAGGCTCTCGGGGTCCCTTGGCATTTCCACATCCCTTTGCACCCAAAGTCATCAGGCAAAGTAGAAAGAGCAAACTGAACCCTTAAAAATGCTTTAACCAAGCTCTTTTCAGAACTTCACCTCGACTGGGTTAAAATCCTGCCCCTTGCTCTTCTGTGTCTTCGCTCACTCCCAAAGAAACCAACTAATATTTCCCCTTTTGAGTTAATGTACGGTCGTCCCATCCTGCCCCCTGGGATAGTGCCCCTTCCTTCCCTTCTTCCTTCTCAAATATCCATTCCACTCCTAAATCACATTCGAGCATTTCTATGGGGTTATGCTGACTCCACCCTACCCAAACCTTTATCTGGCCTCCTTACCCAACCTCTTCAAATAGGAGACCAAGTTCTTATTTATCCTCCTCAGGAAGCTACAATCCCTCTATCTCCCAAGTGGCAGGGACCCCATACAGTAATCCTGACCATGCCAACAGCTGTCAAAGTACAAAATCTACCAGGATGGCTGCACATTTCTCGGGTTAAGCTCTATTCTCGGTCCACTAACCCTTCTCCAGCTCCTAATCCACAGGCTTCTTCCAACAGATACTCAGCCACTCCTGTGGGACCCTTTCATCTCAGACTGAAGATCATGAAGCCCTCCACCCTTTCTCCCACTCCAGAAATTGGGAACCAGACAATTGAAATACCAGACAACCATGCCCAGCCATGAGGACCGGATTCCTGTTTGTAATTTTCCTAACCACTGAATTTTTTCCAATAGAATGCCAGCCAAAAAGGGGAGCCCCCTGTCTTTTACTTCCATGTCAACTAATCAGCTTGTATTGCAGAAATATCGGGATCTCACAAAAAATTGGAGCCTGGCTGTAGATGTGCCTCCAGAAAAACTATCAAGTCTCCAGCTCTTCCTGCCACAGTGATAACAGCTCTACATCCACACCCAGCAGGAAGTATTTACAGAAGACTGACCTTCATCCATATACCCCCCCAAAAAAAAAAATTATAAGAAAGTAAATGGGGGAATGTAAGGTATAAAGCCACCTTTCTCTCCCGTTACAGGAATTTCCCGCCTCTCAACCACCTGTCAATCTGTGTTCCACCCGCCTCTCCGTTATGGGAATTTCTGGCCTCCCCATCACCTGTCAGTCTGCATTCTTCCCGCCTCTGACATTACAGGAATTTCTGGCTTATGCTACTGTAATCTTCCTGCCTCCCACGTTACGTCCTAATATGCTATTGGTTCCTCCGAGCCCGTGAGATTCCAATATCTGGGAGAGGGCGCACGCCATCTCTCTCTTTTCTTCTTTCCTTTTCCCACTGAGCGGACGTGAATCATCCCCATAAAATAAAGTCCCTTGTGTGAGACCTCGTGTCTGCTGAGCATTTTTCTGGGAGCTATCCGAGCCACAACTGCCCCTAACAGTAATAAACAAATAAAATGAGTTCAATTATTATATAAAGTATAGCCAATAGGCTTGCAATGAGCTCTACAACCTCTAGTGGTGGATAAAGAGTATGGGGAGGGGTGTAGGATCTAACTGCTAATTGTATAAGAGGTGAGTAAATAGAGGTACCTGCTCAAGGGAAGAGTGAGAGAAGGATCAAAAGTAGTTGATGTTTAGCACAAGAAAAGAGAGAAAGAAACTCCAAGAGAATAGGTAAATTAAAGGAAAATAGAGTGAGAAAAAAAAAAAAAGGAGAAATAAAAAATTAAAAATTAAAAAAAAAAAAATCTATGATTCACAGTCATCCACCACTCAAACCTCCCTGTCCTCAGTATCTTGATTTTACTCATCCTCAGGGATAATTCAAAAAAGTCTGCACCAGCCTCAAACATGCTGGGGAGCTACAGTGAGGGCACCAAATCTGAGTGGTGTGGGCAGGCGCCAAGGTCTGGAAGTGTTAGGGGGCAGGTGGGTGCTGTCTCCAGCATCTGGACACGCAGGCACCTATTATTCTTGAAGAAGGGAAAGGATGAATTATTCACCAGCTACTAATTCCTTCCTTCTCATGACTTTAGACAGTTAAATTATGGAAGAATACTATGATACTTTTAACCCAAAGTATTAAATTTATAAAACATAATGATTCAAGGCAGAGAATTAGAAATTAAATGAATCATAACTATAATTTATATAATAGTTTGTTATCTTAATGTCCAAAATATCACACTAAAGAAACTTTAGAAAGTGCACATAAATTTTGACAGTTAATTCCATTTATGAAATATACTTTTAAGAAAAAAGTTCTATTTTCCAACAACACAGATGTATAATATTCACTTTGCTCTATCAAGAAATTTACAAAAAAAAACTTCAGCTCTATTACTAGAGGCCATGATAAATTATCCTTAATTCAAACATAGTAAAGAATATGAGTTTGGAAATAGAAGAACATGTCAGAGAAAAATATGAATTGATTTTCTTCTGTCTCAAACTTCAAAAACAATAGACTTTAGACATTAAATTACACTACTTTATAATTTTGAGTTAATGGAATCTTGCCAAAATGCTTTAGAGACTTTCCTATTTTGGGTTATTAAAGACTAAAGATTTTTGAAATAATCAAATTGTACATCTTAGTGAAAAAGCTCTTAAAAACATAACAGAAAAGTATAGTGATGAATTGAATTATGTTCAAAAAAAGTACAGTGATGTTTTAAATGTAAGGATTTTTTTTAAAACATAAGACTTGGTTTTAGATTTAATGATATTTCCTTTAAAATACTGCAGTTGATTAAATATTTATAACATAAATGAATAGAGTCAAACAATTGCCATTACTTCATTCACTGAGTATTAATTGTGATTCTCATGGTGTTAAGCATTGTTGTAGCCCTGTAGATGAAGGTGAAAATGAAAAAATAAAATAAAATAGAAAATAGAACCCCCTACCCATGGAGATTTCATTCTAGGAGAGATTCATATTGTACAAACAAAGGAACAAATGAATTGCTGTTAGCACCATGGTTAAGAATAATAACACCAGTATTCTCAGGATATCAAAAGTATGAACTTACTTTTCAATTTCAAACAGAGTGATTGAAGTAGAACTCCTAAGATGAGTTACTTGCATGAGCATAAAGAAGCACTGTTTTCCTGGCAGGGAGATAATCATTTGCAAAGGTGCTGAGGTAAGATCCTGTGTGCCTTGTCCAACAGACAATGAGAAAAACTGTGGGACTGGTGGTTGGTAAAGAGAGAGGAGAAGATTTCAGGGAGATCATTGCCAGTTGTACCTACTTATGAAGTTCACATGTTGAAAATTTCACAAAAGAACAACTTGAATTGACTGAGTCAGGACTACTGAAAATCTACTCCTCTACAGAAGCCAGGAGAATACAGGTAAACATTAAAAAAAAAAAAAAAAAAAAAAAAAAAAAAAAAAAACTTTTTTAGAACTCTTGAAATAACCAAAGCTTTCAACATTCAGAGGAAAATTTATTCAAGTTAATGTCTGAATCTTGATAAGAACAAGGAACTTTTGGCATGTCAACTCACTATATCCTCCAGTTCTATAATATCCTTTAAAGATAAAGGCTGTGAAAACACAGGATCCATGAAAACCAGGAGCTATTAAATAAGAGAACAGGCTTAGAGTTCCTCAGCAGCCCCACCCAGAGAACTGTCCTTATTAACCTGTCTGGAAGTTCCTAAAAACTTCCTCTTGCTCTTGCAGATCTTGAATATTTAACACTATTCACGAGTCACTCATGCAAATTGATTTTCACCTGGGTGTCTGTTGAAAAAAACCTCAGCTGTAAGTGTTTTACCTTGCAGGTATCTGAAGCAAAAAGAACAGGACTATGAAGAAGCTGACCCAAAATAAGTAAATCAAAAGAAAATCGGAAGTTGACATGTTGGCAGGGACATTGGAAAAGTTCTGATATATTCCCAGGACTCTAGGAGACAACAGCCATGTGCAGGACTATGTGCATACCCCCAAAAGACCCAAGAAAATCTTAATGACTCACAAGGGGCTGACCTTGAGGGTCTGTTCAGGGAAGAAAGGAGAGGGAAAACATGACTGTAAAAAGCTGTCTGAAGTATTGAAAGAGGACCTTTTCTGACTGTGGCTTCTCTATTGTAATTCAATTCTTGTGCTCAGTACCCAGAGTTAGCATCAGACTTCATGGAAGTTCCTAAAAAGACTGCTTCCAACTCAGATACCAATCTAGTGGAATGCCCCTGCTACCTATGCTTCCAAGAAACTGATTAGCCCAGTGTATTCCCTCAAACAACCTGTTTCAATCATTTACTCTATCAACTCACAGAACTTAAGAAAGTATGTTCTCGAGATAAGTTTTATTAGAAAGGATACCAATCAGGTACTGCCAAATGGAGAGAAACTTTGGGTGAGGTGCTAATGATTCCCAAATGAGCTTCCGTACTTTCTCCTCATGGAGTAAAGGCGCATCACCCCCCTAGCACCAAACAGGAAGCTGCACTAAGCTTTTGTGTCCAGAGATTTTATTGGAAATGTAGACATGATTGAGTGGCTGTGAGAACGAACTCAATCTTTAGTCTTCTTTTTAACTCACTGGAAATCAGGTTTTCTCAGTGCTCCAAGCTTCTAATCACATGTGTAGACTTTCTGGTGAACCAGACCCCTCCTGAATTATTAGCATAAAGTTGAGTATAGCACAAGGGATCATGAATGACAATGATAGTCTTTGAAATAGTTTGGATTTTTAATGTGCCCCAAAAGTCCCATGCATAGAATCAGTCAGTCGGTTGGCACTATTGGGGGATGGAAGAACCGTTTGGAAGTGAAGCCTAGTGGGAGGTCCTGCAGTCATTGTGATCCATGCTCTTGAAGAGGGTAGTGGGAGTCTGCCCCTTCTTCTTTCTCTCTTGATTTCTGGCCATAGGAGAGAGGTGTTGCTCACCACATGCTCCTTCCCTGACATGCTACCTTACCCTAGTCCCATTGCAATGGGGCAAACTAATCATGGACAGGAACCTCCAAAACTGTGGGCCAAACTAAATATTGTTCTTGTAAAATTTAATTATATCAGGTACTTCATTAGAGGAGAGCTGACTAACACATTCTGTGTATTCATTAGCTTGGAACAAAGAACAGAAAATTCCTTTATTATACAACAGTCCTAATACACAAAGAATCCTTCTACACAGGTGAGAGGCTTATTAAAGCAATCTCCATCCAATCATTACCTGACTACTAAGCTATTCATAAAGATAGTTTACTAACTACACAGAACAAATAATGAAGACTTAAGAAAATGAGTTAAAGAAAGTAACTAATCAATAAAAACAAAGTACTGGATTGGAACATTTAATTGTCAGAAATTATATTTCATATTATTTAACATATTCAGTATACCTGCATGACTTTTGTCTGGGCAATGATTTTTAGATTTGACTCTAAAAGTGCAGGCAACAAAAAGGAAGGAAAATGGGATTACAACAAAATAAAGAGTCCACATATAAAAGGAAATAGTTAAAAAGTGAAGAGGTAGTGTAAGGATTAAGAAAAAATATTTGCAAGCCATATATTAAGAAGATGTCAATAGTCATTTATAGAAGGAAATAAAACAACTCTACGGAAAGAAAACAAGTCACTAGGTGAAGGACCTGAACAGACATTTCTCAAAGACAGGTAAAGCAGTATCAATCTTACAAATCATTAGGAAGCTAAAAATTAGCACCACAATGAAATATTACCTTACACACACTAGAATAGTTATTGTTAAAAAGACAAAAGGTAAAGAGTGTTGGAGAAGATGTGAAAAAAAGGAAACCCTTGTAAACTATTGGTGGGAATGCAAATTACTGAAATCATTAAGGAAAACTTCATGGAGTGTACATAAATAATAAAAAGTAGAATGATCATATGATCCAGGAATCCCAAATACATATCCAAAAGAAATGAATCAATATATTAAGGACAACTGGACTCCCATGTTTATTCCAGGACTATTCACAATAGTCAAGGTATGAAATCAATCTATGTCTTCCTCAAGGGATTAGTGAATAAAGAAAATCTGGAGAAATGAAATACTATTCAGCCATTAAAAAGGAAGAAATTATGTTATTTGTGAAAATATTGATGGAATTGGAGAACATAATACTAAGTAAAATAAGTGAAGCTTACATAAATACTGCATGATCTCATTTATAAGAAGTGTTGAAACTAATGCAGTGGAGAGTAGAGTAGAAAGCTACCTACTGAGTTATTTGGGTAGAGGAAATGGGGGCAGTGGTATTCAAAGGATATAAAGTCTAAAATTGGGAGAATAAGTTTGAGGTTTCCTTTTTTTGTTTTATACTTTTCTTTTTAGAAAAATTCCACAGTAGAGTGAATAATATAGCTAATAATTTAGCAGTGACATTTAAATATTACTTACAGCTCTATGTAAAGAAAATAAGTGCTCCTCTTTCAGTAATGGAGAGAATAATCAGGCAACTGATAGTCAAGAATGTAGAAGATATGAAAAACACTCTTAACCAAACAGATCTGATACACATCCTGAGGCACCCAACAAGAGGATAAAAATTCATCAGAACAGAGCATATGCTATACCACAAGGCAGATTTAAGTATGTTTAGAAGAAGTTAAATTATACAAACAACGTTCTATAAGCACAATGAAATGAAATATAAATCAATAAAGCAACACAAGATGTAGAAATTAAAAAATGGGCATTAACACAGTATGAAATAACAAATGGGTCCAGAATGGACTCATAATGGAAAACACGAATTACATAAATTAAAAGATAAAGCACGGCATGTCCAACTATGTGATACAAGAAAAACAGTGATTAAAGGGAAATCTAAATCTATCGATACCTATGTTATCAAAGAAGGAAGAACGCAAATGTATAGCCTAACTTACTACATTAAGACACTGGAAAAAAAATGCAAACTAAACATGAAGTAAAGGAAAGAAAGAAGTGGAAAAAATAAGTAAAATAGAAAAAAATAGAGAAAATCAATAAAACAAAAGTTAATCATTTGAAAATGTTCATGAAATTGAGAAACTTATAGCTAGACTGACCTTGAAAAAACTAGAGAAATTGAAAATGAGGGAAAAAAAGAAACAAAGAATAAGAGTGAAAACAAGAAAATTTAAAACATAAAAGAAATAAATAAGGGACTAGGAGTACAGAGGGCTTGCCTAGTATATACAGGCCCTGGGTTTGGTCCCTAGCATAGTAAAAAAAATAAACAAATAACAAACAAATAAATAAATAAATAAATAAATAAATAAAAATAAACTAAAAAATACAGATTGGGAAGGAAGCAGTAACATATGTCTATCTGTAGATGCATGATTTTGCACCTAAAACTCCTATAAATAGCCACAAAAAAATGTTAAAATTAAAGCAGCTCAGCAAAACCTCAGAATTAAAGATCAATATTGAAAAACTCAATTGCTATTTATATTTGCAACAAAAATATCTGAGTATTAAAGAAAATTTAATTTAAAATACCTTTAAAAATAATAAAATTCTTATCTATACATTTGACAAAAAATTGTAATATCTGTGCACTTAAAATAATAAGACATTGAAAAAATTTTCAAAAAGACTCAACTAAACGGAAAGACATTTTCAGTGTATGGATAGGAAGACAATATCATGAGGATGGCAATACTCCCCAAAATATACAAAGGTTAATTGAAATCCCTATCAGAATACCAAATGTTGTTTTTGCAGAAATAAAGAAACTTGTTCCCAAATTCATTCTTAACAGCAACTCAAAGAGCACAGAGCATAATCCTAATAAAGAACGAAATTGGAGGACTCATACCTCCTATTTTGAAACTTAGTATACAGGTGCTATAAACAGATTTATAACATATATAATGTTCCCTAGGACAATATGGTACTATGAAGAGAAACACATCAATGAATGGAAGAGCACCTGATATTCTGCAAATAAATCTTTACATTGATGGTCAAACAATTTTAGACAAGGATGCCAAGACAATTCAATGGATAAATAAAGCACATATTCATATGCCTAATAAAGTGGCTATCCATATTCCCAATTCAATAGATAAGTGAATACTAAGCTAAACTTCTATATCCCAACATGAACAAAAACCATTTTTAAATGAGATCACATACCTAAATATAACAACTAATGCTCTAAAACCCCCAGAAGAAAAACTAGGCATACTTCTTTCTAACCTTAGATTGGGCAATGGTTTCTTGCATATGATAACAGAAGTATGAGAAAAAAAAAAGGAAAAAGGTATATAAACATGATTTAATCAAAATTATAAACTTTATTTAGGTTTTGTTTGGAAGATCTGTCCCGTAGTGAGAGAGGTCTGTTAAAGGTGCCCAGTATTATTGTGTTGTGGTCTAATTTTTTTTTTCATGCAAGAGATTTTATTAAGCAGACAGGCAGAGTGTCTGTCCACAGGGTGAGAAAGAGAGAAAAAAAAAATGAGAGAGAGAGAATGAGAGAGAGTGAGGAGGAGAGAGAAAAACAGTGAGGAGGAGAGAAAGAGATAAAGTGAGTGAGAGTGAGAGTAAGAGTCAGTGAGAGCCTAATTTGATTCTTGAAAATGCAAAGGGTTTGTTTGATGTACATAGATGCTTCATTGTTTGTGGCCTACATATTTATGATTGTTATGGCTCGTTGATGTATGATTCCCTTTAGCAGTATGAAATGTCCTTTGTTGTCCCTTCTGATTACCTTTGGCTTGAGGTCAACTTTATCAGATATGAGGATGGAAACCCCTGCTTGTTTACATGGCCCATGTGAGTGATATGAGTTTTTTTCTATCTTCTCACCTTCAGTATCTGGATGTCTTCGCCTATGAAGTGAGTCCTGTGGAGACAGCCTATTGTTGGGTTATTGGGTTTTTTAATCCAATCTGCCAGTTTATGTCTTTGGATTGATGAGTTTAGGCTATTAACATTCAGGGTTATTATTAAGATATGATTCGTATTCCCTGTCTTTTGGGTTTATTTCTGGTTTTTAATTTTGAATTAGTTTCTCCACTGATTGACTATTCCTTTAGTGTGTTTCCTCCCTTTGCTGATTTTCACTGTTTTTTCATTTCATCCTCATAGAATATTTTGTTGAGAATGTTCTGTTTTGCAGGCTTTCTAGTTGTGAATTCTTTTAATTTTTGTTTACCATGGAAAGTTTTTATTTCATCTTCAAATCTGAAGCTTAATTTTGCTGTATATAAAGTTCTTGGTCGGCATCCATTTTCTTTCAGAGCTTGAAATATACTATTCCAGGACCTCCTAACTTTGAGTATCTGGGTTAAAAAATCAGCTGAGATTCAAATTGGTTTCCCTCCATATGTAATTTGATATTTTTTCTCTCGTGGGCTTTAAGATTTTACCTTTATTCTTTATGTTAGTCATTCTTGTTATAATGTGCCTTGGTGTTAATCTGCTGTAATTTTGTACATTTTGGATCCTATAAACCTCATACATTTGGTTTTCCATTTCATTCTTTAAGTTTAGAAAATTTTCTGACATTATGTCATTGAAAAGTTTGTGCATTCCTTTGGTTTGTACCTGTGCTCCTTCATCTAGCCTGATAAATTTGGTCTTTTCATGTTATCCCATAATTCTTGGAAGTTCTGTTCATGGTTTCTTAACAATCCTCTCTGTATGGTCAACTTTATTTTCATGATCATATATTTTTGTCTTCATTATCTAAGGTTCTGTCTTCCAAGTGATCTAGTTTGTTGTTGGTGTTTCTATTTGAATTTTTAATATGGTTTATTGATTCCTTCATTTTGAGGAGTTCTGCTTGGTTTTTTTAAAAAAAAAATCTCTGCCTCATTATTGAAGTGATCTTTCACTTCCTATATTTTCTCTCTGATTTTATTCCTTATACTATCCTTTACTTTGCAGATTATTTTAACTATGTACATACTGAACTATTTCTCTGACATTTCTTCTATTGTGTTGTCAATTATTAGAGCATCTTGATTTGTTTGGGGCACTTTGTTCCCTTGTTTTTTCATGTTGTTTGTGTTTCTCCATCTAGCAGTGTGAATCTCAGGTAGGGCAAATTTGATTCTGTAGACTTACAGGGTGCTGAAGGTTTCCAGTAAGTCACCTTTAAGGGAGAGACAAATATTAACAGCACCCAGCATAAACAATATAGAGCCTTAAAAATAATAGCTCCTATTAAGATGTCTACATTTTTGTCATAATAAGCAGAAATGATGTGTTCAATTATCTTCTACAATATAAATGGTAATATTGCTAAAAAGGATTTACAATTTTAAATGATGGATAGAGAACAGAAGTAATTTTGGATGTGATACTTATGAGGGGGGAGAGAAGATAGAAGTAAAAAATTATAGGAAGAGTGGAAAAGGATTTGATAGAGATTGGCTCTTAGCAGAAGAAAAGAGAGAAAGTAAATCCCCAGAAACAGACACTTCTCTGAAAAGAAAAATATATACAAAGAAAACAAAAGTAAAAATATAGTAATACATACACACACAAACTGTAAAATACCATTAACACCAATAAAATACTATTAATACCATTACTGTAAAATACTGTTAACACCAATTCTACAAAGTAGAAAATTAGGGAACCCTTCCAAACTCATTCTGTGAGACTAATATCACCCTGATACCAAAACCAGACAAAGACACATCAAGGAAATAACTTCAGACCAATATCCCTGATGGACATAGATGTAAACTTTCTCAATAAAATTCTGTCAAATTGCATAAAAAACATATTAAAAAGATAATGCACCATGATCATGTGAGGTTCATCCTAGAGATGTGAGGCTGGTTCAAAATACAGAAATCAATAAAATTAATGTATCGCATCAATAGACTTAAAAACAAGAATCATATTATTATCTCAATAGATGCAGAAAAAACATTTGACAAAATAAAATGCCCCTTCATGTTCAAAACACTAGAAAAACTAGGGATAGTAGAAATATACCTTAACATTGTAAAAGCTAGATGTGACAAACCCAAGGCCAGTATAATTCTAAATGGAGAAAAATTGAAAGCATTCCCTCTAACATCTGGAACAATACAAGGATGCCCTCTTTTACCACTTTTACTCAACATCATCCTTCAAACTATAGCCGCAGCAATTGGGAGAAAGAAATTAACAAGATACAAATAGGGAAGGAAGAACTCAAACTATCACTATTTGCCACTGACATGATTCTATACTTAAAAAATCAAAAAATTTCCACCAGAAAATTTCTAGAACTAATTATGAATTCAGCAAAGTAGCAGGATATAAAATCAACATCCATAAATCAAATGTGTTTCTATACATCAGTGATGAATCTGCTGAAAAAGAAATGAGGAAAACTACCCCACTCACAATAGCCTCACAAAAATTAAAATATTCGTGAATAAATCTAATAAAAGAGGTGAGAGACCTATACAACGAAAACTATAGAACACTAAAGAAAGAAATTGAAGAAGACCTGAGAAGATGGAAGGACCTCCCATGCTCCTGGATAGGCAAAATTAATATAGTCAAAATGGTCATACTACTAAAAGTTTTTACAGCTTCAATGGGACTCCTATTAAAATTCCAATAACATTCTTCATAGAACTAGACAAAGCAATCAGGGAATTCATTTGGAAAAATAAGAGACCCAGAAAAGTCAAAGCAATCCTTAGCAAGAAGAATGAAGCAGGAGGCATCACAATACAAGACCTTAAACTATACTACAGAGCTATAGTAACAAAAATGGCATAGCATTGGTGCCAAAACAGATGCATAGACCAATGGTACAGAATAGAAGACACAGAGACAAACCCATATATGTACAGTTATCTTATATTAGACAATTTGCAGAGACCATACATTGGAGAAAAGATAGATTCGTCAACAAATGGTGCTGAGAAAACTGGAAATTCATAGGTAGCAAAATGAAATTAAACCCCTACCTCTCACTCTCAATGAAACTCAACTCATAGTGGATCAAAGACTTAGGCACTAAAACAGAGACCTTGTGCCTAATAGAAGAAAAAGTAGGCCCAAATCTTAACCATGTTGGCCTAGGATCTGACTTCCTTAACAAGACCCCTAAAGTGTAAGAAATTAAATTAAGAATCAATAAATGGGATGACTCAAACTAAAAAGTTTCTTCAAAGCAAAGGAAACAATCAAGAACATGAAGAGAGAGTCTACAGAATGGGAGAAAATCTTCACCACATACTTCAGATATAACATTATTCTCCAGGATATATAAAGAACTCAAAAAATTTAACATCAAAAAAACAATGAACCCAATCAATAAATGAACTAAGAAACTGAACAAACACTTCACAGAAGAAATACAATTTGTCAACAAATATATGAAAAAGATCTTCAACTTCTCTAGGAATTAGAGAAATGCAAATTAAAACTACACTGAAACCAGGTAATCCCAGTGGCTTGGGAGGCTGTTGCAGGAGGATCTCAAGTTTAAAGCTAGCCTCAACAAGAGTGAGGTACTGATAAATTATTACTGTTATCACAGAAGTAACTGAAAAAAATTCTACATTCAAATAATTTAGTATAATAATAAAGCTAAATAATAGTAATAATAGTAATAATAATAATAAATGTTGGATAAAATTTCTGATTCATTCTTGTACAGAAAAATTTTAGTTTTGATGATATTGTTAGTCTCAACTTCAAACAAATACAGATTTCCATATTTTACCACTAAGCATTTTGACAAAACATGTACTTAATGCCTTCTTAACCTAGATTATAAGTTTTTTTATTTTTATACTTCATTTGCCTCCTGCAGAGATATTTCCTAAGCTGTGAATTTAGGAATATCATTTCTGTGCAGTATAAACTACGCCTGCATGAAAAAAGGTATTAAAATGTGCTAATTTTCTTTGGATTTATGTTTCCTTTATTTTGAAAAGAAATTTGGAATTGCTTTTTTTTTTTTTTTTTTTTTAGGGAAAATTGTCAAGATCTAAGAAGTAACAGTGATAAAAATTACATTTAGTTATTTTAACATTGTTGAATAAATGCACTCATATCTACATGTATACACTGGTAAATTATCTTGAAGGAGATAAGGCAAAGACATTCTATGTTAGTAAGTAGCTTCCTAGTACATCTATTTTCAAGAAGATGGTTCACATGCATTCATGTTTTTCACAGCCTAAAATGAATATCATACGCTATACTGATTTAGGATTAATTTGACAAAGTGGTCTCAGGATGAATACAGCAGAGCCCCCATCCACATTTTCACATTTAGTGTTTCTGTTACCAATGACTAACAGCAATCTGAGCTATGGGTCACATCATCAAAAGAGAAAATGAAACATTTTGAGAAAGAAAACCACATTCACATAGCTTTGATTACAGTATACTGTTATAATTATACTATTTTCTTATTGATTACTGTTAATCTCTTACTGTGCCTAATTTATAAGTTAAACTTTATTGTAGGTATGTATAGGAAAAACAACATATGGTTTGGTGTTATCTGTGGTTTTGAGCATCCCCTGGGGGGAATGAGAACTCATATCCCACGGATAAAGGAGGACTACCGTATTTACTTTTGTTATTTTCTTTTTCATAAACTGCTAACCTTCTCTCAAATTGCTTAAAGGCATATAAGCATAAACGAACTTGTACTAAGATAACATTGACTGTTAAATTTTATGTTGCTTCCAATTAATTCATTTTATACTTGACAGTACAGTTAATAGCAGCAGCTCACATTTGAACCCTAATATAATGTTTCTTACCATCCAATTAAATCATTTCATTAATTAATACCTGGTTCAGTTTGCCAAACTTCATCAAGTTCACTGCCTCTAAGACGGAAACCTTCAATATATTACGAAATTCTCTTAGAGAAATAGATCTGAGACAAGGCTTTCACAGCATACCCATTTCAGCAATGACTACAAAATCTACTTTACTTTGCATATTTTTCATATGATGAATGATATAAGGACCAAAATTTATTTATGAAGGTTTATTGAATTTCTTGGATGATTAACTCAGTCAGTCTTCAATCTCATGATTCAGAGCAGCATTAGAGGCAGGGTGTGTAGATATGCATCTTCAAGCTATCACTCTGAAAAATTTAATTATGAACAAAAAGAAAACCTGCAATGAGAAATTGCAGTTTTTGCTTACACTGTTTAAGATTATTCATGGTACTCTAGATCGCCTTGATAATCTTGCAGAAAAAGAAAAAAGAAATAAACATGTACCATTTTCAGCCCTTTGATTCTATTTACATCAATTTCCTTCCTGTGTCTTTTCTATTTGTATAAGACATAGCATCTATTTTAATACAGTTTTTCAAGCACAAAAAAACTCTTCATTACCCCAACTATCTCTGTGATATTTAGCATGCATTAAAATTTAAATTTATAAATATGAAATAAAAATATTTTGATATATGAATGCTATATTATATTAAGTAAAATAAAAATTTAATCATAGTATAGTAGGCTACTCTGTATTTTATTATAATTATAAAATAAGCCTTTAAGCCAGTCATTAAATTACCTTCAATAATGATTATCAAAGACTGAGCATACTGGGGAAGATGGAAGGGAAGAGATTGATCAACACATAGATAGTTATTGCTAGAGAGTGGAATAACTTCTGATGTTCTATGGCATAACAGAGTAAATACCATTCACAATAATGCATAATATACTCATGATAAGGAAGTGACAAAATATTAAGGTAATGAACATGCTAATTACTCTGACTTGATCACTACCTAATGTATATATGAATCAAAACGTCACATTATAATTCCTAAATAGGAGCAAGTATTATGTGTCAGTCAAAAAGATAACCCAATATCTGAGTTACAAATACTATTATTGAGCTTCTCTTATAGGTAATAGAACCTTGAAGTGTGCATCAAAATATTTTTGCCCAATTAAGAGTTAGAATACAGTTATTTTCTAGCAAACACTATAATAATGACAGTAATGTTGTCACTCATATCTTCCCTAAAGCTTATATTTTATCAGTTTTTAAGACCACACTCCTTTTTAAACTATAATATGGAAAATTTGTAATCACTACATTGCTTTTTGAGATGATTTCTGCCTCTCCTCATTTCCAGTAGCTTCCCTTTCCTCATGTGTTCTGTGTTTATGGGATCAGCCATCAGGGCACTTGTCACTGTGACTGATCTCTTATTTCTGGAGGTACCCTTCCAATTCCTTGCTTCATCTGCCTCATTCCCGTTCAGTCAATAAAGGATCCAAGAGGGGCGAGGTTAATCAATTTGTTTTTATTATAACTTATGTAAATCAAACTGAAAGGAAAAAAAAGTTACTTCTTTCTTATAAAGCTGAAATTGTCATAAATACAATTCTAGTGTAACTATACTTGTCTTTTCAAATATCATGTGGCCATCCATACCTTTTTTATCTCCATTTTTAACTTTAATTCTCTTACTATCATTTACCTACTTATTAATCAAGGGCCAACTATTTCTGGATTTTTAAGAAAATTTTAAATAAAGTAAATTCACCACTTAACATGGCTATTTAAAATGATCATTGAATGACATTTAGTATATTCATAATGTTTTGCAAACACCATCTGTATTTTTAAAGTATTTTTATCAACTCAAAAGGATTTCCGATATTGAGTAAAATGCCACTACCTATCTTTCCTTACCCTAGTCCCTGGCAATAACTAATCTGCTTTCTGTCTCTGTGAATTTATCTATTTCTGGATATTTCATATGAAATGCAGTCATACAGCATATCTTTGTGTCTGGTTTTCTTTCACCTAGACTGTTTTGTTTTTCATCCGTGTTGTAATATGTAATAAAACTTCATTGTTATTATTGCTGAATAATATTCCATTGCACAGGTCATAATTGCTTTATTCATTCTTATATAGATGGACATTCTGTTGTTTCCACTTTTGGACTAGAATGCATATTGCTGCTATGAACATGTATTTACTGTTTTTGATTCTGTTGTGTATAGCAATAGACTTTATGGGTTATATGGCAATTCTTTACTTAACTGCCAGATGTTTTTCCATGGCAGGTGACACATTTTACATTTCCACAGTAAGAAAGAGACACAGAGTCTCCAATTTCTCCATATATTTATGAATATAGGTAAGATTTTTGGATGCATGTACATATGTATCCATTTTTAGTATAATCATCCTAGTAGGTAAAAAGTGGTTTCTCAAGGTAGTTTTGAGTTGCATTTCCATAATGACTAGTGATGTTGAGAATCTTTTCATGTGCTTGTTGGCTATTTATGCATCTTCTTTGGAGGTCCATTTTAGTGTTTAAATTAAATTAAGAGAATGTAGCTGTAGGTAAAGAACCTAGGTAAGGAAATAACAAAAGCATCTTTGACAACTATGAATTATTAGCACATGAAATTAACCAGAGGAGAAGAGATAAAAGAAAAAGTCTTCTGTGGTTTGTTTTAACAAAGTGAACTTTCAAAGAAAGAAATCATGAGCCTGTTTAAAAAAAAAAAAAAGTTCTGAGACTCTTTGAGTCTAAAACAATGACCCTTGGGTCTATAATCTATGATCAGAAAAATAAGTTTTAAAAGTGTTGAAACCCTCAAAGAAGGTATATGCTTTTATGCCCTTTTCAAAAGAACACAAGGGGGATACTAGAAAAGAAAGGACCATCAAAATGTGGAATAATGAAAGATAAGGGACATCTCTGAAATTGACACATGGTATAATGAACCCTCATCTTTACTTCCAAGATAAGGCAGTGCTGAAATGGTTCTCCAGGGGAATTTCAGAATCTTCACAGTCTTCCATTTTTTGCTATTGCTTATTATATGTGGGGAATGAGTTAAGAGTTTTCACATAATGGGTCTTTTTGTTATTTAGGCCTCTGAACCATGGGTAGCCATATTTGACTTGAAGAGATGTTTTTATATCACTACAAACTCCTAAACTTTGAGCTGAATACAAAGATTACCTTGGAATTGAATGTCATTTTCTGAGTGACTAACAGGCCTGGCCTTATTCATCTCCTAGATCCAACATTACATGTGTGGCCTCCAAGGTTGCTATGGTTAGAGGTAAAGTTAATTGGAGAACTCCTACTCATTCTTCTGTGCTTCCTTTTGGAAATAACATCACTCTTTTGATTAAAGCTGACTGAACAGAACTAGCCATCCACTTAATTTTTTGAAATGAGGAAAAGTGGATGGATAGTCAAAGATAAGTACATGTCTTTATCTTTCAGGTACTCCTTTTTTTCCTTCCTCCCCAAACAAAGCATATATAAAGCCTGTGAGATTTCTTCTATTGTTTTTCATCACAGAGCACACCTACTGAACTTAACATGACAATTTAACTGTCCCAGCCAGGTGAAAATGGAGGCTACATCACCATCAGATCCAACAGGAACTCAGCATTGTGGACAGGAACACAGGTCTCAAAGAAAAGACATAAAACCCAGAGGCTGCTTTGCCACTCTCAAACACTTTGAAATTCTCTCACAGAGATGTTTTTCTTTATGGGAGTCACTTTAATATCAATCCCCTAAGCAAATAACACTGCTCAAAACTACATCAACAAAGAAAGCGGAGACCCCTGGATGAAATCTTCTCCTAATTGGGTTTAGGTTCACAGATTACTTGCAGTCTCCTGTATATAACTCAGAAAGATAGGAATTATAATTAGACTGAAACAAATAAAATAATTGCACTTCATGTGCATGTTTTTTGCAAGCTTCACTATGAGGCTCTGCTCCAGTTTGTGGTTGGCAATAAAAACAAATGTCTTGACAGAAGTCCACGAGGCGTCCACTAAGGAACCCTAACCCTTGCAGTGTACGGATGTGGTAGTTGCTTCCCCATTGCAGATGCTAGGGAGCTTCACCCATCTCATGCTGTGAACAGGCGTGCCAGCCTGAAGCTGCTGCCTCACTCTCTAGGATGAGACCCTTGAGTTGCAGAATAGCAAAATGACTGAGCAATAATTTTCATTTGCTTGCAAAAAAGAAGAACTTTACTTCAGCTTTCTGAAGAGTGGGAGTTTCTTCTTAGTGCTTAAATGAGAAACCTTTTTCTAATGCCAGTATGATGTGAAGTGCAGTCTCATGTTTCTGGGACTGAGGCAAGTCTCCATTCCCTACATACTGAGAAACTCTGGACGTGTGGGAAATAGTTTTGTGTGTGGTTAACAGTCTTGCCAAAGAACATTCCCCAGGCCCCAGAAGGGAGTTGTGTACATGATGAAAACTGGGTTGCTTACAAAGGAGCAAATACATAAAAAAATGTTGTCTGCTGTCCTTTCTCCCATTCTCACCTTTCCTGGTTTCTAATGAATACCATTCTATTTTTTTTTTGGTGGGGGTCAGTACTGGGGATTGAACCCAGGGCAATTTAGCCACATCCCAAGTCCTTCCTTTCTTCTTTTAAATTTTTATTTATTTATTTTTTAAATTTTGAGACAGGGTCTTTCTAAGTAGCTGAGACTGACTTTAAACTTGTGATCCTCCTGCCTAAGTCTCCTAAATTTCTTGTATTACAGGCTTATGGCCCCACATCCAGCTCTATTTAACTTTTGAATGAACTCTTTTTGATTCCAAATAATAGAGAGGTTATGTTTTATTTGTCTTTTTGTGTCTGGCAAATTTCACTTAACATACTATCCTTCAGTTCCATCCATATTACTGCAAAAAAAGAGATTTTTATCCTTTGTTATGACTGAATAACATTCCATTGAACATATGTACCCAGATTTGATCAGCACACATTGTATATAAGTATTAAAACATCACAATGTGCCCCCCAAAATTGTCAATTATTACATGTTCATTAAATTTCATTTTAAACTTAATAAAAAGTATTATATACAAATACTCTCCATCTCATTAAAAACTTGTGTACTTCAATCTATTTTGAATCATATGCATATTTGTACTATATAATACCGATAGTTCATGTTATATTCTCCAAATGGATGTAAAAATTTCCCAGTAGGACTGGTGATACAGCTCAGTTGGTAGAGTGCTTGCCTTGCAAGTACAAGGCCCTGGGTTCAATCTCCAGGACAGCCAAAAACAAAAAAAATTCCCGGTAATGGCTACTGAATAAGCTGTTTCTATTGATGTAAAACGTCTTATCATTAAATCCTGTCTTGGTCCACAGTTACTTCTGTCTTCTTTGGGAAATACTAATGAAGGACTCCTGTTCCTTCTTTGTCCTGTAAATGGTGGTTGCAGGTAGGGGTTTACTTTTGTCCTCCTTTGGAGCTGCTTTTGGTGCCTCAGGAGTCCTGCAGGAAGCCAATCAGGCAGGCAATCTTAATGCTGGGGGGACTGAGACACTGGGTGAGTGAGACAAGGACACTGTGGTCAGCTGCTGGTGAATATCATACCCTATACCAAAGTCCAGCCCACTTCCACCACAGAGTCTGCACTAAGGGGAAAAGAGAAGGTGAAGGGTGTGTGGGAAGGGCTGGGAGGCTCTTGCATGCTCTGATCACTCCTGGCAGGTGCAAGGAAGACCCTAAAAGACATTCAAAACTTTTGAATAGACACAGAGAATCCCGTTCCCAAAAAATGTGAGCCAACACCAGTAGCAGCAGATCTCTGACCAGGTATGAATTCTCTCCTTCACTGCTATGAAATCCTAAGGGAGATGAATGTTCAAAGAGTCCTGAAGTGTCCCCAAGAGGCCACCAAGGCTTATATTAAATATATTGACAGGCTTAATAGTCACCATTAATTTTGATTTTGTTATTAAGTGTGATTTAAACTAAGAACCAATAAATGTGACTTTTTTGTTTGTTTATTGTTTTAACTTTACTTTTAATTGACATTTTTTCTCTATAGAGATATTAACAGATTTTTTTTTAATCTAATGTATGTGGAACCTCTGCTGCAAATGGCAAAGGTACATTAGTGGAAAAAAGGTTAAAAAGTAGTAGTCAAGGAGATGGGTTTATTAAAGATGAATGAGTGACTGTCATAAGTAGGCTATGCTTACACTACAAGCAAAAGGTTAATTTAATGAGGGTTAAAGATGAGAAACCTGAGCAATGGACAGGTGCTGGCCAGCTCCCAAACATGGATCTATATGACAGAAACCTCAAAAGGTCCTTCAGAGTCTTGCAAATTGGTGTGTAGTGTCAGGTGCAAAACCAACAAATGATTTTTACGCAGCATTCCTTTTGTGTTTCTTCACAAATGAACATATTAAAAATAGTATTTGTATCATGGTTACAAATTTCATTCAGAGATCTATTTCTAATCTAAATATTAAGCAATGCAATTTGTTTTGTGGGTTTATACAGAATGCTCTGATAAGTGATAAGGCACAGATCAAAATTAAAAGCACAGTGAAACAATGAATAAAATCTCAGCTTCCTCCCTTCCATTCTTTCTTTGGTAACGATTTATTAACATAAATGTAATCCTAGGTGGAGGTATGTATGATGTGTGATATTAAGACCAAGAAAAAACAAACAAAATCTCACCAAGGGTAATACAGTCTATGGATTGAGATGGGTAAAATAAATAATAAAAGCAATACATTTGCATAATAAAAATGAAATTTTTTTGTGCGTTTCTTTGAATAATTTGACCTCTTTGTTTTAATCATGTTCATTACTAACCTAGGTCTTTCTCAAGTAAAATCAAGGCTTAGAGAAATTCAGAAAGCACAGGTAGCCTGGAGTGCTGTGAAAAGATCTGAGTAACTCATGTCGCTCTTTGCCCAAATCCCAAACTAAGAGAACTTATGCAGTCTGTCAAGAAAGAACAGAAAACTGTTATGAAGCAAGTTTGTGCTGTGTTACAAATGATGGCAATTACAGTTGAGCATGCTGCACATCATGTCTTCAGTTCTAGGCTTGCCATGCATCTGGATGAGAGGTCCATTAGAGAACAAAAGAAGCATTCCATCTCTCCCTGTACTATTGTTTTCCATAACAATCCAAATCAATCAATCACTGTGTTACCAGAGACTAGGACTTGCAATTAGCCTTTGCTAAGGAATATTTTATGTTATGAGAAACCATCGAGAAATGCACTGAAAGGGCAAAAGCCTTTTCATTTCTTCTTTGACATCCCTGTAAATTTCCACGTGGTTATGCACAGCTCCTGAGGGATCCCTCTCCTCAAGCACTTCATGTTCTTTTCAGAAAGTATACATTTTCTGTATTCGGGTTTTGTGTAATGAGCTCAGAATGGATTGTTGTCATTAGTCCATAGGCTCTATGTGAAACTCTTAATCTTGCTGAAGATATTTCAAGTTAAATTCCAAGAAACAGTCATTGTTGCACTTCGATATTTATGGAGAAGGAGAGGCAATTGACCTATGTGTCCTTGAGAGAGGTAATTGAACTGAGGACATTTGACTCCTCTGGAGTGATTCATTAATCATGGGAGTGATTCAAATGCAGAAGGAGAACACTTTCTATTTCAGCAGAGGAAGTTGTTCTGAATAGGAAAAGGGATTATGAAGGAATTGTGTCTAAAATTCTATTTCTCCAAGACCCATTGACCTGCTTTAAGCCCCTCTTATCAATAAAATGGCTCAACCCACTAGTCTTTTTCAATACTGGCTGGATATTGGATTATAGCAGGTGCTGTAGTCAGAGTATCCTCATGACATAGGATAGAATTTGGGGATACATAGAAAGAGAGATCATACTGAGTCTCCAAAGAGAAGCTCAGGAAAGGTGGGAATTCAGGAAATGCACATGAGCCATTGGAATGAGAAGCAAGAGACTCTGTGATAGGAGTAACCCAGTCAGCCTGCATCCCCGTCCCTCTAGTGTCCTGGCCAGCGAAAAGTGGTTGGCACACAGGGCCATGTGCAAGCACTAGCAAAACTGATAGGAAATCATGAAAGTCCATCTTGACTTCACCTCTAGTCCAGCCTCCAGGCAATGTCCTTCTAAATAGTAACACCCTGGACCAACCAAGGTGCTGCTGCTTTTTCTGGAATAACCTGCATTCTTCCTTGAATGTATGTTCCTTACTCTACTCCAAAAGATATATATATCTCTCTCTTGAGATAGCCCATATTTCCCCTTAAATATGTATCTGCTTTTCTAAGTAGGGTTCTATCTGGGCATCTGACAAATATGAGCTTGAATTATTTACTGTCCTGTACTCCAAGGATCCCACTTGTCCTGAGTTGAGCTCCTCCTCCCAGGAACTCCACTGGTAACACTCAGACCCTTCCACAATTGTTAAACTGAATGGAAACCATATTTACCACCAGCATAGCTATTCATTGAGCTTGAATTAGCATATTTTGTTTTTATTCATGATTTATTTATTGGGCATCTTACCTGCACCATCTCATCTAATCTTCACAATAATCCCAAAGCCAGATACTCTTATTAGTATCATACTGACCAAGGTCTCACAGTGGGTAATGGTCCTGGGATAGAAACCCAGAGCACCAATCTCTCTGGTATGACCCATTCTCTTCTACTTGACAACCTAGTTCCTGGTACTGAGGGATCTTTATTTGCTGTTTATCATAAAACTTCAAGTTTCTGGACATATTCATGCTTATGAATCTGACCACTCTTTGCTGTACACTATATGTTAAATACAGGTTATGTTAGTGTCCTCAAATTTTTACTTTTCACTCAGAAAATATGCCATGTGACCTAAGGATTTTTTTTTTTTTTTTTTTTTTTTTTTTTTTTTTGGTAACTAAACTGATCATTCTTCATATCCATTGATACCCTGTGCTACAGCATGTTTGAAAGGTTTATAACACCTTGGTTCAAGGGGAATGTCAGCTCATCACTTCTGAAAAACTTTACTAGAGCGAGAGCCCATATAAAGTTTTATTCATTGAAGATAGCCCTCCTGAATTTGAATCATGTTTCTGTGACTCTACAATAATACAAACACATGTTATTTAACCTCTATTCATTTTAATTTCCTGCTCTTTATGGTAAATAATGTGATAGTTGCTCCATGAGTTTATTATATATTATGAGACACATCACTTGAAATGGTGTTTGCTGCATGGTAAGTACTCAACCAACAATGGCACTTGCTTTCATTCCCTCCCCTCTCTGACAAAGAATATATTACACAGGCCTCAGAGAGGATATGACAAAGCTAATTGTGATTGGTTCTTTGTCCTTGCAAATGGGAATAACCAAGGTATTCAAAAGTCCTCAAATCCTCTAATACCACTAGAGGAGAGATGACAGGCAGCCAGTTACCTAAGTGATGAGCAAACAAACACTGATTGCTTGAATGTAGTTGTAATTAAAAGTGGTGAGGTTGGAAATACCGTTCCCACCATTAAAATGATACTTTACATTTTATAGTATTTCAACACATACAAAGCTTTCTTCTGTCTCTCATTCTGGCCACGAATTGAAGCCAGGGACAATCCACCCTGAGCTATATGCCCTTACCTTTTATTTTGAGATATCACTAAGTTGCCCAGTCTGGCCTTATATTTGCTCACGTCCTACCTAGGCCTCTCAAGCAGTTGGAATTAGGGGTGTGTGCTGCCACACCTAGTTGTACAATGTATTTTAACACATGTTTTATTACTTGAATTGTGAGTTACCCTAAATCAAATAGAACAACAACAACAAAAAACACATACTTTTTAAATTAAGTCATATAAAAGAGCTATTTTTTAAACTGTGTTTTTTAACAGCTGTTTTAGTTTCAAAGCAAAATTGAGAGGAAGATATAGATTTCCCATATATCTGGCTGACAGACATGCACTAGGGAGTACCACTGATCACAGTGACCACATTGGTTACAACTAATAACCTACATTGACACTTCATTATCCTGCAAAACCTATAGTTTACCTTAGGATTCACTAGACTTTGAAACAATGCATTCCATAGTTTTGGAATAATTTAGAACCACATGTATTCCACATAATTAGAATGGCTTATTTCACTAACAGAATTTTTTTTGATTCATATGTGTGTAGTGCATGTTAATACTTCATTAGTTTCATGACTGAATAATATTCTGTTATATATAATTCCACAATTTATTAATTCATCCATTGACGACCATCTAAATTGTTCCTACCCTTTCTCTATTATAAATAGTGCTGCTTTGAACATGTATGTACAAGTACTTGGGTATCTGTTTTCAATTCTTTTTGGTAAATACCTAGCAATGCAGCATAGAGATTTGTTTAGTAAATAATTGGTGGCTGTCAAAGATACTGTGTAAGAGTTAATTGAAGAAGCTACAATAACATATTTATCAAACACTTTAATATGCACCCATGTAACCTTCTCTACAGTTCAATGATTCCTTAGCCTTGGCCCTTTTATATTGACACAACTATATTCTACAGGCATCACACAATCAAAAACCTTTTGATGTAATAGCTGTGGACAGGGTGATGAGATATCAAGTTATGAACGTGTGTCCCTAAGAATGCATGGGGTAGACTTGGTGAACCATTATATCCTGTTTCAAGCAGAGTGGAAAGGTTCTAAACTATTATAACCCATCCATGTGTCTTGATTAGAACTAATTTCACCAATAAGAATCTGTTTTTAGCATTCATCATTTCAACAAATATGTAGCTAACTATGCTCATGAAAACACATTTTAGCTTTTATTTTGTAAATTAGCACAGTTTTGGGGGGTTGATCCAGGGTACTGCTAGTAGAAATTCTTTTTCAGACCATAGTATAGTGATAGCTTTATTTTTATATGATCTTTGAATTACCAGTTAATAATGGTTTATCTCACCAACCCTGGGATTAAAGCTTAATCAAACTGGTGAGTACACAGTGTCACATTGATTGTACTAAGTGTTTTATATAACTTGTAAGATTAGTCATGCAGCATCTCTGTGAGTTAGGTTTTTCAGCTGTGCTTGATTTTTGTAATAGAGACAATGGCTCACAAACTTGACTTGCTTAACTTTATATGATAAATAAAATAAGAGAACCAGAATTTTGATTCCTTGTCTAGTGGCGTCTTAACCTCTATATTTTAAAAAAGTAAAAAGCCAGAAATAAACATTACTATATCTTTAATAAACAACAACAAATGATAAGAACAAAATTTCTAAAATATTAATTATCATAGAAGGTACAGGTCTGCTATTGAAAAAGACAAAATTAGAATAAAATAAAGGAGAAAAATTTTACTATATATAAATTACTATATGTAAAATTTTACTGTATTCAGATTAGTAAATAAATTCACTAAATTTTTGGCAATTTTTGTTTCTTCACTGAACAATGTGAACAATGACACTTGTGATGCTGGGTTTTTAGACATTTTGTAGGTAAAATAGGAAAAAGTTTCTGGCACCTAGAAAACATGCAGAAAGTGTCATCCTAATTTTAATTACTATCTCCTTGCCAGTATGCCACATGCTTATCTTTTTCTATTTCTACAAATACATAGTATGATGCTTTGTTAAAAATGTCTAATAGAATTTTAGTAAATCAGGAATTCAGAGACCATTAATTAATTGGGTGGCAAACAAATCTATTTCTAATGTTTCTCCATTCCTAAATGTGTTTCCTTTACAAGAAATTTAAAATATGACTTAAAAGAGAACTTCATCAACAGTGACCTCAGAGGGCACTTTGAGAAATCCTTATCACTTGCATCTGCACATGAGATGAGTATTCTACCCAAGAAAGTGCAAAGGCATAATTCCAAGGACAGACTAATTGGCTGACTCTGAAAACAGAAGACCAAGACAAGTCTATATCTGCTCCCCAACAAGCTTGCCCTATTTAAGTCTCAATTAAATGGAAAATCTGGAATCATCACAAATATACATATCAATGTCAACTAATACAAGAACCATGGCTCTTGGAAAGATCTTATTAGAAATATTTGCAGTGATATCTCCTTATGACTCTGAAGTACTAAATTTCAATAATAAAGTATTTATCATATAAAAATGCATGTGTTAATCTACTTTAAGTGGATATACCAGAAGGAGAAAGCTACTGATACTTATCTAATTAAAAATCAACTTTGACATCACCAGCTTCTGTTTATTCTTTCCTCAAAAGCTGATGGTTGCTGATCATTCTTTCTGACCACAGTTGTTACACTGTTGTCAATAGCAGAGTTCAAATTTTGTAATTGGTCTGGATTTAGTCTGTTTGGGCTGCTATAACAATGCAATAGACTGGGTTGTTTATTAAGCAACAGAGATCATGTCTCACAATTTGGGAGAAGGAAAGCCCAAGGTCAGGGATCCAGTAGATTTGGTGTTTTAATGACAGATCTCTTCTGGATCATAGATGGTCCTGGGTTTTCTGTGTTCTCACATGGCAGATGGAGCCAAAGATTTCTCTGGGGCCTCTTTGATGAGGACATTCATCTAATTCACAAGAACTCCAGTCTCACAACCTAATCACTTTCAAACACCACCACATTTGTGAGTAAGTTCAACATGTGAATTTTGGAGGGAGACACAAACAGGCTGCAGCAGTCCAAAGATAATTAACTAATGCTTAATGAGGTAACATAAAATCATTTCAAAACACAGATTTAATCTTTATTAAATAGTCTGAAGTATATTAGGTTTTTGCCTGTTAACCAAATTAATCAACACCCTATTCTGTAAAGAGGTAAATAAGTCAAACATCTGTTATTCAGTTGCATGCCCCATCCAAAGGTGAAGTATCGTCATTATTGATAGTGTCCACAACCTTACTTTTATGTTTACTTCTCAACAGATAGGAATCTGCTCTTCATTATTTTCATTTGTACCACTTTTCTTAAATGTCTCTAATGTATAAAGACCACCAAACTAACATGTTAATTGTAATAGCAATAATAAGAACTTCTCTAACATCTTATTGGCAATTCAATAACTTAATACAGCATGAACACTATTTTCTTTTCGGAAACAACTTCTATACAAACAATTACTTTAAAATCACCTTTCTCCTACTTTTAATGATTAAACTCTAGATTATGTATTTGAAGAAAAACAAGAATCAGCCTTCTGACCTCTCGTTATTGTTCTTTAAACTACTTATTTGACAACTTAATCTAGCTTATTTTCCTCAATTGTATGTATATCAGGCTCTTCCTATTATTTTTACCATACCTAATTGTTTTTCTAGTTTTACAAGGTTTGCACACCATATAGAAGAGTTATACTACTCTGAACTTGTGTACCTTTTTTATTCTTTCATATCTCTAACAGAATAATTTTATATGCATTTATCTAAACTTATGTAATGAATTCCCTTTGTCACTATGTCATGCAATCTGTTATGTGAGATGAGATAGCATTATTTATACACACAAATATATAAATCATTTCACTTTAACAAAATATTTTTATCCACTGCCGTACAATTGTATTCCGCTTTGCTACTGTTAACAATGCATTTCTGGAATTCATCTTTGACTCTTTCTTGCTATGCTACAGATTCTCAAGGGGTCACATATAAAAATTGGAAATGATATTGTGAGTTATTTTTATCCTTCAGTATATATTGGTTGATGATAGCTTGTTTCCTACAGTAGCTGTGCTAACTCACATATTCATTATGGAATATTAAATTTTGCTCAGATGTCCAGGAGAAAATTAAAAGTTTTTTCCAGTTACTTCACATCCTCATCATAGTATGTTACTAATCACCATTTCAACTTTTGCCCACTTCATGGCTGTAAAGTTGAACCTTCTTTGTCATGTAATTTGAACTTCCCAAACTATTAGTGGGGTTGAGTATCATTTTATCATTTAGATTTTTTCCATGTATTTCTATGTAAATGATTATTTATGTGTATGGAGGGTAAAATGCTTGTATCTTAACTGTACAGATCATTTTACACAGGTACATGCTATGTAACCAAATTCTATATTAAGGTATAAATTTTTCTAAAATTGTTAAGTTCTATGAAAATTTCAGGAAAGAATAATGTTCTTTCAAAAATCTTTGTTAAATATAAAATATTATATTAAATATCAGTTCATGAGAACAGTATAATATTGAGAAGTAAGAAAGAGACATTATAAAAAAGGAAAATTAAGATGATTATCAATCATAATATATTTCAAAAAATCATGAACTATTATCAGATCAAAAGTTATGATATAAGAAAATGATGGGACTATGACAGATTACTTACTGAGAAATTGATAAAACATGAAAAATTAAGGAAGGTATAAATAGTTGAAGATATTTACCATGTTTTATTTATTAGAAATCAGCATACTACATTGACACAACCACATCAATGTTTATCTCAATTCAATTGACAATACCTGAGCTATGGAGACAACCTAGTTTCCCTTCAACTGATGACTGCATAAAGAAAACGTTTATACATACACAGTGGAATATTACTCAGCCTTTAAGAAAAATGACTTTATGCCATTTGCCAGTAAGTGGATCAATCTGGAGACTAGCATGCTAAGTGAATAAGCAAGTCCAAAAAGTACAAGGTCAAATGTTTTCACTTATATGTAGAAGCTAACCCACAGTAAGGGAGGGAGAAAGGAGGAATAGATATTCAGTAGATTAGACAAAGGGAACAGAATGGGAATATGAGAAGGAAAGACAGTGGAATGAATCTGAAATAATTTTTCCTATGTACATATATGAATACAGCATAGTGAATCCTACCATGTGTACATTCACAAGAATGGAGTCCTGATTGACTGAGATATATTCCATGCTAGTATAATTATATCAAAAGGAATTCTACTGTCATGTATAACCACACATACAGACACACACACACACCACATTTCCAACTTATAAAATAAATGTGGAGGTATTGGACTGAGAATGTTGAAACATAATTTAAAAAGATCTTTGAAGTTTTCTTCTCTAGAATATTACAATTTGTTTTAAGCAGATATAAACTTCATTATAGATAACAAATATCTTGAGTAAATAAATTAAAACATGAAATAGTATAAAGAGTATCAAAGAAATCTGCTATTATGCATCATTGGTTATGTAACTGAATTTTGATAAAAAGATGGGTTTTTTCAGTGACAACAACAAAAAAAATAGGTTCAGTGGTGTCTACATGTAAAGCTGTAATTGAACCCTATCGCACAACATATCAAAAAAATCAGTTCTGGGGACAGGGTCAGCCTAATTATAAAAAAGTAAAGCAATATATCTTCTAACACAAGCATCTTCAGGAACACAGAATAAGTGCAAATTTTTTAATCAGATGAGAGATAATGACCCCACTGAAATGATTAGTCATTTGAAATATAATTACTTGATATAAATAAACAATAAAATGCAAACCATGAAATATCACATGTATTGTGACAAATGAGTTTTCCAAATACAGAACAAATTTCTTCAATTAATAAGTGAAAAGAAAAATAATTCAATAAAAATAGACAAACTATTTGAACATGTATTCCTCTCCAAATGCATATGCATGTTTGATAAATTTTTGAAAATTATTCTACTAAAATATCAAGAAATCTCAAATTTTACCACAAAGAAATACCAGTATACACACATATATATTCAGTGGCTGAAACTAAAGGGCCATTATATCCAAGAATTAGGTAAGATAGCAATTAGTTTAGGGAAAGAAGTACAAGAGAGCAATGCAAAGGCACAATAAACAGGGGCGCAGATGCTGGCAATGCTCTGTAACTTGACCTAGGTTGCTGCCACATTAGTGTGTACCCCTGGTGTGGTTTACTAAGTGGATGCAAGTTTGTGTTTTGATTGATTTTTTTAAAAATTTTACATTTTATAAATGTAGATTGTAAATAAATTACTATGTGCGACATGAATTCCTAGTTAAGTATCACCTTAGTTTCTCTGAAAGAATACAGTTTTGTCTTTCAAGCAACATTGATTTTCATAATTTCACTTATTGTTGATTACTGATATTGCTTTTTACAGTCTAGATTTACATAGATTAACTTACATTATTTTTATTTTGTTTGCTCTTCATTTTTCTTGTAACTTAAGAACTATTACCTTGGACCATTTTCTTCTTTCTGAAGTACAACTCTTAGAATTTTCTTACTGAAGTACAATTAGTTATAAAGTCACTTACTATTGACTTTATTATCTGATCTGAGGGTATCTTTATTTGTCCTAAGCTCTTGAAAGATAATTTTAATAGGTGTAGAGCTTAAGATTGACATTATCTTTCTCTTCATATTTTATAGGTATTTTTGATGATTTTTTTACCTACCTGCCAGGTTACTACTTCTTTTGACATGTCTAATCAAAAACATAATAAATAATTTTAATATATAATTGAATTATTCTATAATTCATTTTTTGAAGTTCTATATTGTTTTATTTTTAAACATTCACTTTATCTTTATCTCTCTCTCTTTCATTCTTCACCATATTTACGGCTTCCCACATTTACTTTAAGTTATTACAAACCCTTGTTATAGTGCTTATCTGGTCATTTCAATGTTTTTAAATGCTTTGCTTTCTTTCTTTCTTTCTTTTAATCATTATGCTGTATTGTTTAATCAGTAAAGATAGGAGAAAAAACTCTTCCTGTGTTGAGTACAGGTGTAATTTTTTTTAATTGTAAACAAATGGGATACATGTTGTTTCTCTGTTTGTACTGCAGCATTTTGTAATTATTAATTCACATTTATGCCTACTTATAAACAAAAACTAATTTAGCAGAATTACACACTAACACTTGGGGCATCTCCCTAATTTTGAATTTGTTAAAATTTTAAGTTTTATGGATTCTCAAAATTGCTTGTCTCTGAAAATTTATGTATCTTCTAGAATACTTGGATATTATAATAATTGTTTTGTTTTTGTCCAGAATATTTGGTGTCTTGGTATCAATATGGTTACTTTAAGATATCTATTCTATCACATTCTAAAAAATGTATCTATTTGGAGTATCATTTAATGAATGTTGCTTTTCTTTTCCTGTGTCATAGTGTTCACGTTGTTGCATTATTTAAATATATGAGCAATATTTTACCATTATTCTCTAGAGTCATAAAGGAAATTGGAAACAAGTATGAACTGAACACATAGGTAACTACTTCCCTTGAGTCTTCTGATGCTGAATGGGTCTGGGGGATTCAGAAGTGAAAATATTAATTAATAATAATGCCTAAGATAAAAGTTCAAATCTTCTGAAAAGTCAAGCTGAGTTCTCTACAATTTAAGTTGCTGTGGATCCAAAAGTCTCACAGAAGGGGCCTCACAAACAGATAATACTCTTAATCTACAGCACTAGAGAATAACCCCATGGAAAAGGGCCAAGGCAGAGACAGGCAAAGGCTACCACAAGGGCAAACCCAAAAGAGTGAAATTCAGTCCCAGACAAATCCTGTACTCAAGGATTTGATCTATTCAGATGAAGTCTCCCTTACAAAAATAACCCCAACATACCATCTCTTCTCATTTGGGTCATATTTTCCTACCTTTTCTCATTCCACAAATCTGCGAGTATGATCAAGGACAAGACTGTATTTCCAAAATGAAATGAAAAACAGTATAAATAATTCACAGATGACACCAGCATTAGAGTAAACATGGAATGCCTTTAAATAACCATGACTAATATATTCAGAAATTACATAAAGCAGAAGTAATTGAAGTAATTCATGGAGAACTTTCCAAAATAATTGTAATCTATAAAAATGTATTTTAGAAATTAAAGCACTGAAAATCACAATCTCTGTCATTAAGAAATCATCAAATGTTTTAAAAGCAATTACAAACATTTACACAAGGCTAGAAGTAAGGCCAAAATCACATTTCAAAGCAGAAACCAAAAGGGACAGAAAAATGGAAAATTCAGGAAGGACCGTAAGACACATGAGACAAAGTAAAAGGATCTACAGAGTGTATTGGGTTCTGTGCATAGCTGAGAGATTTTTAAAGCGGATAACAGTCACCAGCCCATAAATGAGAAGTGATCAAAGAGGAAGAAGTAAAAAGAACAGCAAATCTGGTTAACTCCAAGTGTGAGAAAATGTATTAATGCACCTATACATGTATACCAATTTGGTTAAAATTTTATGAAAATATGAAGGAGAACTTCATATCTACTTGGTTTTAGGAATATTGGCTGAAATTAAATCATAAGCTATTTACCTCAAACTTAATGAATTTGAATTTAATATTCTCAGGAAATAATATTTCTGATAATTCAAAACAATGGTAAGAACTACTAGTTTTGTCACATGTGTAGATGGTGATAAAATGTTTATCAATGCTAAAAATAAATTAGAATTAAGATCATCAATAAAATAATTTTTAAAATTTTAGTGTAATAGAAAAAGTGAGACTTTTAATCAGCTAAAATAAGAAATTTATTATCAGTATAGATTCTTTCATGCTATATTTATATAACCAAATTATATTAAAAACATATTTTAGTTATGTTGGTCTAAAATTATTTTCACATTTCCCACACCTGTAAATTAATTTCCAGTGAAGATGTAATCAGGCTGAAGACAATTTCATGAAATCAATGGGTCCGCCTTAATGTGTATTTGTGAAAATTATATGTTTAGTCCAAACTGAAAATAAATGGCTTAAATATTGGATTAGTCAAACAAAAATTCTTACCTTTTCTCTTCCTAAAATATGTTGATGTCTAAATATAAACACAATCTATTTGAACACAGAAAAAACACTGAATTCTTTGTTATACTGATTAACATAAATCAGGAAATTAAATGCAATCTTTTTCTGAATAAAAGCTAATCTCAATTTTTGTTTTACTGTTTTGAAAATCAATGACCAAATGAACTATTTTCTACAAACTTGGAGAACTACCTTAGAATCCTTCCACTAGTGTGGTATGTGTACATGTGTGTCTATATTTTAGGGATTTGTGAGATAGGGAAACATATTCCAAAACATAGACACTTAGGAAGAACACTAGAAAAACTCAAGAAACAATGAGTATTCACTGATAAAAAAAAAATTGCTTTTCTCTGACAGATCATTTGAATGAGTTTTTGTATAAATACCAAATAGAAGGAGTTTCAGCTTGTGGTAGGCTTGTCATGTGTTGTCAGAGGTTTTACTTACTTTCCTCAAATCTTCCTGTTTAAAAAATAAAAACCTAAAATAGGGTCAGTCATCTCTTGCAATCTCAAAACAGGTCTCAGAGCAGGAATGAGGCTGGATAGTCAAGGCTTTCTTTTAACATCGTGGAAGTGCTCTGGAAGCAACTTGACTTGACTCAGAAGGTCACATTCAGATGTGAGGTAGACAAACTTGTAGCTAGAACTCTCTGGTATGGCACTTAATCAAGCCTGGTGAGATTCCCTGTTTGAATGTAGAGAAAAGCCCTAAAAAGAAGCTATTTTTAAAGTCAGAGCTACCTTGATGTTGGAGATCATTTAGAAAATTTCAAGTTACACCTAAATATTTTTAGGTCAGTTATAATTATCATCTATTAAAAAGTGTGTGAAAAAGGGTGTTAATAGTTTTCATGTGTGATCCCCAAAAAGCATATGTGTGTGACAATTCAAAAGATTAAGAGGTGAAATGATTGGGTTATGAAAGCTTTAACCCAATCAGTGAATTCATCCTCTGATAGTGATTAAATGGGTGGTAACTGAAAGCAGGTAGGGTGTGGCTGGAAGAGGTGGACCATTAGGGACATCCTTTGGGGTTTATATTTTGTCCTTGTTTAACAGAGCATGCACTCTCTTTCTCTTTCCCCTTCCTGGTGCCATGTTCCCAGCTGCTTTCCTCTGCCACACACTTCCACCATTATGTGACCCTGAAGAAATGGAGGTGGTCATCTATAGACTGATACCTTTAAAACCATGAGCCCCCAATAAACTTTTCCTCCTTAAAATTTTTCTTGTCATGTCCTTTGGTCATAGCAGTGAAAAAATTGACTAAAGCAAAGAGAGGTACTATAGTTGGAAAAATATTTTCCCTACAGAGTCTGATCTTAAAAATCCTACGTATGATCCTGTAATGATTAGCCTTATGTGTCCATGGGGCACCTAGATGTTTGGTAAATCAATGTTGTGTGTCTGTGAGGAAGTATCTGGATGGACTAGTAGACAGAAGTAGAGCAGATTTCCCTCCTCAATATTGGTAAGGTATCAACCAGTAGGTCTACAGTATTAAATAAAATAAAGTCTGAGTAAGAAAGAAATCTTTCTGTTGACTATTCAAGCTGGGACATTGATCTTCACTTTCTTTTGGACTCAGACTCAAAATGGAACTCACACAATCTCCTGGTTCTCAGACCTTTAAACTTGGACTAGAACTATATTATCAGCTGTCCTGGGTGTCCAGCTTGTCTACTGCAGATGGTCATCTCAGTCTCCAAAATCACAAGGGACAGTTTCTTACCCTATATGTATGGTGTTTTGTTTGTTTTTGTAGTTTTGTCTTATGTTCTTTTTCCAGAGTACGTATAAACTCTATCCCTGCTCTAATGAAATTAATGGATTTGGTCATGGATGTTAGCAATATATCTTTCATGGGTTACTTATTCTGGCAGATGACTTAATATGTAGGTGTTCAAACTATGAACAGGTGTTTCTCCTACAGGAGCATTATTCTACCAGGTGCTCTTGTGGCTCTTGTTTTAACTGTTTTTAATTTATTCCTGCAGATACAACCATTCTCTATAAGAACACTGACCAGGAAAGAAATGATGTTTGCTTGTGTCAGTCAGGTGATAAACATAAGGGGACAATTAAGAAAATATATGAAATGGCAGAAGCATCTTATTATTTGCAGATACATAAGAGAAGAGGGATGTTGGTGAGAACTGGTTGGTGGTGGGAAGCCAGCTAGCACAGGTATGCTTAACAAGTGTAGCAAGGAATAAGAGAGAGAGATGGAATTGTGGTCCAAAGCCTTGGTAGGGTCCAGGGTGTTACCAAACCTCTTTTATTTTTAGTAAGCTATTGTAATTGGTGGGGTTTAGACCCAGAAAGTACAAATTCCATGAATAAGCACTGTGACTGTGAGGAAGTTACTGTTTCATTCAAGGGTCGAAGGTCAGATGGAGAGAGATGTAGGTGCTATCTCAGAGGGAGGTGGTCACCAGGAGAAGGCTGCATCCAGCATGTATCTGCATCAATCACATTGAGGAACTAGGAGGAGGTGAAGAACTGGAAACTATGATTGAGCCCCTGCTTTTTCTGTGAGAAGGTATTTCCTCAAAACAAATACCAAGGTAACAACCTCAAACTATAAGAATTGACAATTCTTCACTCCTTGGTTTTGTAGCAAAATTGAACTAGGTTAACAGATTGGGAAGTTGAAATGTCTATTGCCATGGGAATGGTATCGTTGATCCAGTGAAATAGGATTTTAACAGGGCAGAGATAATGCTGATACCATGAACACAAAACAATTCTGAAAACCCTCATGTAGCCAGTTATCCCCATCAGGTACTAGGTAAAAGCCATGAGGGTTTTGCAAATTTGTTAGAGGGTCAAAATATTGTTAAATACGTTGGCCTCTTAGGACAACTATTTTCCCCCTTCTTGTACTTATTCTGAATTATCGTACATGTAACATGAAATGCCCTGTATCATATAAGTCCTGGCTAAGGGATAGAAAGCAGTAACTCTCTACTAACCTCTATCTGCTTATCTGTAGAACTCACATTAACATAAAGAGTAATGGAAAAAAATATTTTTAAAAGAATTTCAGAATTGCTAAGTGTGGTGGTACATGCCTATAATCCCAGAGACTCAGGAGATTAAGACAGGAAGATTGCAAGTGCGAGAACAGCCTCACAACTTAGCAAGGCCCTAAGCAACTTCAGGAGATCCTGTCTCAAAATAAACATCAACAACAAAAATAAATAAAAAGGGCTGGACATGTGGCTCAGTGGTTAAGAACTCCTGGGTTCAATCTCTAGTACCAAAAGGGGAAAAAAAAATTTTTTTCTGAATTAATGGCTAATGTTATATAATCAAAACAAAAAGAAAAAAAGAAAAAGAAAAAAAAAGAGAGAGAGAGAAGGTTGCTGTGTACATAAACATGGAAAGTTACTCCTCCAAAGTTTGAGAAAACATATTCCATGGTGAACATCATAGTTAAAGTGGAGAAGATTCTCAGGCAAAATGAAGAATTTATTCAAAATTTATCCTTGAAGATTAAGGTTGCCTACCCTTGAACATCTTTTTATCCTATTTTTATTTTGTTTTGGCAAAATTTGTAATTGTTTGTTGAAATATATTTATGGCAGCTGCTGTATAATGCCAATACCTTCTGACCTATTCATCCCAGTGCTTCCAGGGTAATTGTTGGGTCATTCATTCAGGCAGAGGAAGTGAGCTCCCTTATGTCATTTTGGAGTTTCTGTTCTGGGATTGGGTCATACACTTTGTTTTTTAGGGGAAAGAGAATTGTGCTGCCCTTACTATGTCTCCAGTAGTGTATCCCTAACCAATTCACTTTCTTCTTTCCACCTCAGCTTCTGCCTATTAGTTCCAGGATTTATTGTTAGTGCTGAATTTAAAATGCCACTCTTCTCTGCAATAGAGCAGCCACTCATACTTCAGATAGAGCACTAATTTCCAGAATATATAAAGAACTCAAAAAAACCCTCTACACCAAGAATATAAATAACCCCAGCAACAATGGGCTAAGGAAATGAACAGACACTCACAGAAGAATATCTACAAGCTATCAACAGATATATGAAAAAATGTTCAACATCTCTAGTAATAAGAGAAATACAAATCAAAACTACCCTAAGATTTCATCTCACCCCCAATTAGAATGGTGATTGTCAAGAACACAAGCAACAATAGGTGTTGACGAGGATGTGGGGGAAAAAGGTACACTCATACATTTCTGGTGGGGTTACAAATTAGTGCAGCCACTCTGGAAAGCAGTGTGGAGATTCCTTAGAAAACTTGGAATGGACCCACCATTGACCCAACTATCCCACTCCTTGCCTATACCCAAAGGACTTAAAATCAATGGTCACAATGGTCATAGCTGCTCAATTCACAATAACTACATTGTGGAACCAACCTAGATGCCCTTCAACAGATGAATGGATAAAGAAACTTTCATTTAAATACACAATGGAATATTATTCAGTCATAAAGAAGAAAAATTATGGCATTTGCAGGTTATGGATGAAGTTGCATAATATCATGCTAAGTGAAATTAACCAATCCCTAAAAACCAAAGGCCATATGATTTCTCTGATAAGTGGTCGATGATACATAAAGGAGGGAGAGGTAAGGGAAGAATGGAAGAAGAATGGATTGTGTAGACAGAAATGAGGGGTGGGGAGGGGTCAGGGGGAAGAAAAGATAATAGAATGAGACAAAAATCATTACCCTATGTACATGTACAATTACCCAACTGGTATGACTGTACTTCATGTATTACCAGAGAAATGATAGTTGTATTCCTTTTGTGTACAATAAATCAAAATTTAAAAAAAAAAAAAAGTTTGTCTCACAACACTTTCCTGTAAATTGAGAAATTTTTGAAATCAATGAGAAAAATGAGGCTAAAGACATCAGAAAATTTTAAAATTATGTCTTGCTATATGAGTGTTCAATTAAACATGAACATTTGGTAGGTTTTTTTACCCCCTGCTCTGGATTCTTGGTTCTTTGAAGTACTGTTTTTCCATAGTCTATATCTCTTATCCCAACAGAGTCTCTGAAAGAACTCAGCAATATATGTGGATTAAAGGCTTGAGAGAAAGATAAGAAGACTATTTTTAAGTCCCTCATGGAACATTGTTTATTTCACTTATGTAGGTATAAAGAAGACACTAGTCAGACTCTCATTCTAAGAGAAATACATAGAAAGGGGACAGATGCAGACAGATATGGGTAGATTAGAGATAAATATATACTTTTCTGAGGCACTCTGAATGATTCAGATTTATTTATATATAATTATATATATATAATTATATAATTATATAAGAAAGGCTATGTTTTATTTACACTTTTGAAAGTGAAATTAAGGTTATGAGTATAAGTTTAAAGAACTTTTTAAAAAATTTCTGGAAATGGGGATAAATTCTGGTCTTATACATATTCGAAAAACATTCTATCATTCAATTCTACCCCAGCACCATAACTAGCTCTTTTAACTACTGAGGCTTATGGGGCATTTCATAGATTGTGTGAAAGTGAAAAGACAGATTAAACGAGCTTTGTGGAATATGGTAGGTATATAATGTCCCTGGAATAAAATAAATAAAGAATCTTAGTGCTGCAGTATTCAGATGACTCTTTCGAATCAGGAATGCAAAAATGTAATCTTAGGCTATTATTGCTGTAAAATCATATTTTCCCATAACAGCACACCTCTAATAATGCAGACTCCTTAAACCACTTTTTAAACGTGCCTTTTTAAGTGAATTATTCAAAACAGTAGCTGGTTTCCCAAGCACAGCTCAACATGGAACCAAAGCAGGAGGTCAGCTTTGAGAAGTGAGGATCAAATGAGTTTACCTTTAAGGAGTTTTGAGTCCGACGTGGTTAAAAAATCTACTGAGAAAATAAACCTACATATATTTAAAAGAATTTTGGTAAGAAACCTGAGATTTCTCAAAAGTCAGGATAAATAAGAGAGCCAAGTGTATTTTAAACTCGATATAACTATGTCAACACCTTAGTTTGCATCCTGTATACAGGTTCAACCTGATACATAATGTTTTAACTTAACTGCTTGACTTCATGAATTTGAATTTGAGCTTTCTCCTGGTCTAGCAATATGCCTTATGATAATCCCTGGCAATGCTGTGCTGTAGCAGCCACAGCTCCCAGTCAGCCTCACAATCATGAGCAAAACAAGACTCCACAGTGGACTGCACTGATTAGTCAGGATATTCAGAACTAGGAATATTAAATGCATTTTTGACCTGTGATATTTTCAATTTATGATGATTGTGGAAATGTTAATTCCATGGTAAGATGAGGTACATTTGGATGTAGATGACTGACAAATATTAAGATAAAATGGATATCTATCTCTCCGCTCTCTCTCTCTCCCTTCCAGAGAATATAACCTTCATGCCAAAAATCAGCTCAGACAACATAGAGGTTTATCTCACTCATATATACCTAATAGTCTAGCAGTAGAGAGCAAGTCCAGTGTGGATAAAAATATTTCCAAGTAATTTTTCAGAAAGTCAGACTTCTCCTAATGTTTACAGCTCCATTCCTTAAAGTATTGCTAGTGTTGCTTTGTTTGCCATTTTGAAGCAAGATTGAAGCATTGTCCTCCCGTGATAGGCACTTGGAATTGAACCCACAGTCACTTTACTACTGCGGTATATCCCAAGTCTTTTTTATTTTATTTTGAGACAGAGTCAATCTAAGTTTTGCTAAGGGTCTTACTATGTTGCAGAAGTTTACCTCAAAGTTGCAATCCTCCTGCCTCAGCCTCCTCAGTCACTAGGATTACAGGTATGGCTGACCCCTACTCCTGGTTAAGATTGAAGTACTTTTGCATTCCATCTACAAGGATGAGGAAAAACAATGGGATGAGCTGTGTTCTTATAAACACAATCAAAATATTTGCACATAGGAATTTTGCTCACCTTCCATTTAACAAACACAGACATATGACCTATAGCTGCACTAGCTGCAAGGGACTCTGGGAAATGTAGTTTCTCTTGAATGGTCATGTAAGTAGCAGGAACCCAGGAGGAAGTGATGGCTCCATCCTCACAGAGGGTTGAAACCCTAAGATAGACAATTAGCCACAGCTACATCAGTCAATATGTGACCCTTAAATAATAACATTGCTAATGGGTGGATAATAATCTTGATATCTAACAAAATGTTGTCTGCTGTCCTTTCTCCCATTCTCACCTTTCCTGGTTTCTAATGAATACCATTCTATTTTTTTTTGGTGGGGGTCAGTACTGGGGATTGAACCCAGGGCAATTTAGCCACATCCCAAGTCCTTCCTTTCTTCTTTTAAATTTTTATTTATTTATTTTTAAATTTTGAGACAGGGTCTTTCTAAGTAGCTGAGACTGACTTTAAACTTGTGATCCTCCTGCCTAAGTCTCCTAAATTTCTTGTATTACAGGCTTATGGCCCCACATCCAGCTCTATTTAACTTTTGAATGAACTCTTTTTGATTCCAAATAATAGAGAGGTTATGTTTTATTTGTCTTTTTGTGTCTGGCAAATTTCACTTAACATACTATCCTTCAGTTCCATCCATATTACTGCAAAAAAGAGATTTTTATCCTTTGTTATGACTGAATAACATTCCATTGAACATATGTACCCAGATTTGATCAGCACACATTGTATATAAGTATTAAAACATCACAATGTGCCCCCCAAAATTGTCAATTATTACATGTTCATTAAATTTCATTTTAAACTTAATAAAAAGTATTATATACAAACTCTCCATCTCATTAAAAACTTGTGTACTTCAATCTATTTTGAATCATATGCATATTTGTACTATATAATACCGATAGTTCATGTTATATTCTCCAAATGGATGTAAAAATTTCCCAGTAGGACTGGTGATACAGCTCAGTTGGTAGAGTGCTTGCCTTGCAAGTACAAGGCCCTGGGTTCAATCTCCAGGACAGCCAAAAACAAAAAAAATTCCCGGTAATGGCTACTGAATAAGCTGTTTCTATTGATGTAAAACGTCTTATCATTAAATCCTGTCTTGGTCCACAGTTACTTCTGTCTTCTTTGGGAAATACTAATGAAGGACTCCTGTTCCTTCTTTGTCCTGTAAATGGTGGTTGCAGGTAGGGGTTTACATTTGTCCTCCTTTGGAGCTGCTTTTGGTGCCTCAGGAGTCCTGCAGGAAGCCAATCAGGCAGGCAATCTTAATGCTGGGGGGACTGAGACACTGGGTGAGTGAGACAAGGACACTGTGGTCAGCTGCTGGTGAATATCATACCCTATACCAAAGTCCAGCCCACTTCCACCACAGAGTCTGCACTAAGGGGAAAAGAGAAGGTGAAGGGTGTGTGGGAAGGGCTGGGAGGCTCTTGCATGCTCTGATCACTCCTGGCAGGTGCAAGGAAGACCCTAAAAGACATTCAAAACTTTTGAATAGACACAGAGAATCCCGTTCCCAAAAAATGTGAGCCAACACCAGTAGCAGCAGATCTCTGACCAGGTATGAATTCTCTCCTTCACTGCTATGAAATCCTAAGGGAGATGAATGTTCAAAGAGTCCTGAAGTGTCCCCAAGAGGCCACCAAGGCTTATATTAAATATATTGACAGGCTTAATAGTCACCATTAATTTTGATTTTGTATTAAGTGTGATTTAAACTAAGAACCAATAAATGTGACTTTTTTGTTTGTTTATTGTTTTAACTTTACTTTTAATTGACATTTTTTCTCTATAGAGATATTAACAGATTTTTTTTAATCTAATGTATGTGGAACCTCTGCTGCAAATGGCAAAGGTACATTAGTGGAAAAAAGGTTAAAAAGTAGTAGTCAAGGAGATGGGTTTATTAAAGATGAATGAGTGACTGTCATAAGTAGGCTATGCTTACACTACAAGCAAAAGGTTAATTTAATGAGGGTTAAAGATGAGAAACCTGAGCAATGGACAGGTGCTGGCCAGCTCCCAAACATGGATCTATATGACAGAAACCTCAAAAGGTCCTTCAGAGTCTTGCAAATTGGTGTGTAGTGTCAGGTGCAAAACCAACAAATGATTTTTACGCAGCATTCCTTTTGTGTTTCTTCACAAAATGAACATATTAAAAATAGTATTTGTATCATGGTTACAAATTTCATTCAGAGATCTATTTCTAATCTAAATATTAAGCAATGCAATTTGTTTTGTGGGTTTATACAGAATGCTCTGATAAGTGATAAGGCACAGATCAAAATTAAAAGCACAGTGAAACAATGAATAAAATCTCAGCTTCCTCCCTTCCATTCTTTCTTTGGTAACGATTTATTAACATAAATGTAATCCTAGGTGGAGGTATGTATGATGTGTGATATTAAGACCAAGAAAAAACAAACAAAATCTCACCAAGGGTAATACAGTCTATGGATTGAGATGGGTAAAATAAATAATAAAAGCAATACATTTGCATAATAAAAATGAAATTTTTTTGTGCGTTTCTTTGAATAATTTGACCTCTTTGTTTTAATCATGTTCATTACTAACCTAGGTCTTTCTCAAGTAAAATCAAGGCTTAGAGAAATTCAGAAAGCACAGGTAGCCTGGAGTGCTGTGAAAAGATCTGAGTAACTCATGTCGCTCTTTGCCCAAATCCCAAACTAAGAGAACTTATGCAGTCTGTCAAGAAAGAACAGAAAACTGTTTATGAAGCAAGTTTGTGCTGTGTTACAAATGATGGCAATTACAGTTGAGCATGCTGCACATCATGTCTTCAGTTCTAGGCTTGCCATGCATCTGGATGAGAGGTCCATTAGAGAACAAAAGAAGCATTCCATCTCTCCCTGTACTATTGTTTTCCATAACAATCCAAATCAATCAATCACTGTGTTACCAGAGACTAGGACTTGCAATTAGCCTTTGCTAAAGGAATATTTTATGTTATGAGAAACCATCGAGAAATGCACTGAAAGGGCAAAAGCCTTTTCCATTTCTTCTTTGACATCCCTGTAAATTTCCACGTGGTTATGCACAGCTCCTGAGGGATCCCTCTCCTCAAGCACTTCATTGTTCTTTTCAGAAAGTATACATTTTCTGTATTCGGGTTTGTGTAATGAGCTCAGAATGGATTGTTGTCATTAGTCATAGGCTCTATGTGAAACTCTTAATCTTGCTGAAGATATTTCAAGTTAAATTCCAAGAAACAGTCATTGTTGCACTTCGATATTTATGGAGAAGGAGAGGCAATTGACCTATGTGTCCTTGAGAGAGGTAATTGAACTGAGGACATTTGACTCCTCTGGAGTGATTCATTAATCATGGGAGTGATTCAAATGCAGAAGGAGAACACTTTCTATTTCAGCAGAGGAAGTTGTTCTGAATAGGAAAAGGGATTATGAAGGAATTGTGTCTAAAATTCTATTTCTCCAAGACCCATTGACCTGCTTTAAGCCCCTCTTATCAATAAAATGGCTCAACCCACTAGTCTTTTTCAATACTGGCTGGATATTGGATTATAGCAGGTGCTGTAGTCAGAGTATCCTCATGACATAGGATAGAATTTGGGGATACATAGAAAGAGATCATACTGAGTCTCCAAAGAGAAGCTCAGGAAAGGTGGGAATTCAGGAAATGCACATGAGCCATTGGAATGAGAAGCAAGAGACTCTGTGATAGGAGTAACCCAGTCAGCCTGCATCCCCGTCCCTCTAGTGTCCTGGCCAGCGAAAAGTGGTTGGCACACAGGGCCATGTGCAAGCACTAGCAAAACTGATAGGAAATCATGAAAGTCCATCTTGACTTCACCTCTAGTCCAGCCTCCAGGCAATGTCCTTCTAAATAGTAACACCCTGGACCAACCAAGGTGCTGCTGCTTTTTCTGGAAATAACCTGCATTCTTCCTTGAATGTATGTTCCTTACTCTACTCCAAAAGATATATATATCTCTCTCTTGAGATAGCCCATATTTCCCCTTAAATATGTATCTGCTTTTCTAAGTAGGGTTCTATCTGGGCATCTGACAAATATGAGCTTGAATTATTTACTGTCCTGTACTCCAAGGATCCCACTTGTCCTGAGTTGAGCTCCTCCTCCCCAGGAACTCCACTGGTAACACTCAGACCCTTCCACAATTGTTAAACTGAATGGAAACCATATTTACCACCAGCATAGCTATTCATTGAGCTTGAATTAGCATATTTTGTTTTTATTCATGATTTATTTATTGGGCATCTTACCTGCACCATCTCATCTAATCTTCACAATAATCCCAAAGCCAGATACTCTTATTAGTATCATACTGACCAAGGTCTCACAGTGGGTAAATGGTCCTGGGATAGAAACCCAGAGCACCAATCTCTCTGGTATGACCCATTTCTCTTCTACTTGACAACCTAGTTCCTGGTACTGAGGGATCTTTATTTGCTGTTTATCATAAAACTTCAAGTTTCTGGACATATTCATGCTTATGAATCTGACCACTCTTTGCTGTACACTATATGTTAAATACAGGTTATGTTAGTGTCCTCAAATTTTTACTTTTCACTCAGAAAATATGCCATGTGACCTAAGGATTTTTTTTTTTTTTTTTTTTTTTTTTTTGGTAACTAAACTGATCATTCTTCATATCCATTGATACCCTGTGCTACACATGTTTGAAAGGTTTAAACACCTTGGTTCAAGGGGAATGTCAGCTCATCACTTCTGAAAAACTTTACTAGAGCGAGAGCCCATATAAAGTTTTATTCATTGAAGATAGCCCTCCTGAATTTGAATCATGTTTCTGTGACTCTACAATAATACAAACACATGTTATTTAACCTCTATTCATTTTAATTTCCTGCTCTTTATGGTAAATAATGTGATAGTTGCTCCATGAGTTTATTATATATTATGAGACACATCACTTGAAATGGTGTTTGCTGCATGGTAAGTACTCAACCAACAATGGCACTTGCTTTCATTCCCTCCCCTCTCTGACAAAGAATATATTACACAGGCCTCAGAGAGGATATGACAAAGCTAATTGTGATTGGTTCTTTGTCCTTGCAAATGGGAATAACCAAGGTATTCAAAAGTCCTCAAATCCTCTAATACCACTAGAGGAGAGATGACAGGCAGCCAGTTACCTAAGTGATGAGCAAACAAAACACTGATTGCTTGAATGTAGTTGTAATTAAAAGTGGTGAGGTTGGAAATACCGTTCCCACCATTAAAATGATACTTTACATTTTATAGTATTTCAACACATACAAAGCTTTCTTCTGTCTCTCATTCTGGCCACGAATTGAAGCCAGGGACAATCCACCCTGAGCTATATGCCCTTACCTTTTTATTTTGAGATATCACTAAGTTGCCCAGTCTGGCCTTATATTTGCTCACGTCCTACCTAGGCCTCTCAAGCAGTTGGAATTAGGGGTGTGTGCTGCCACACCTAGTTGTACAATGTATTTTAACACATGTTTTATTACTTGAATTGTGAGTTACCCTAAATCAAATAGAACAACAACAACAAAAACACATACTTTTAAATTAAGTCATATAAAAGAGCTATTTTTTAAAAACTGTGTTTTTTAACAGCTGTTTTAGTTTCAAAGCAAAATTGAGAGGAAGATATAGATTTCCCATATATCTGGCTGACAGACATGCACTAGGGAGTACCACTGATCACAGTGACACATTGGTTACAACTAATAACCTACATTGACACTTCATTATCCTGCAAAACCTATAGTTTACCTTAGGATTCACTAGACTTTGAAACAATGCATTCCATAGTTTTGGAATAATTTAGAACCACATGTATTCCACATAATTAAGAATGGCTTATTTCACTAACAGAATTTTTTTTGATTCATATGTGTGTAGTGCATGTTAAATACTTCATTAGTTTCATGACTGAATAATATTCTGTTATATATAATTCCACAATTTATTAATTCATCCATTGACGACCATCTAAATTGTTCCTACCCTTTCTCTATTATAAATAGTGCTGCTTTGAACATGTATGTACAAGTACTTGGGTATCTGTTTTCAATTCTTTTTGGTAAATACCTAGCAATGCAGCATAGAGATTTGTTTAGTAAATAATTGGTGGCTGTCAAAGATACTGTGTAAGAGTTAATTGAAGAAGCTACAATAACATATTTATCAAACACTTTAATATGCACCCATGTAACCTTCTCTACAGTTCAATGATTCCTTAGCCTTGGCCCTTTTATATTGACACAACTATTTCTACAGGCATCACACAATCAAAAACCTTTTGATGTAATAGCTGTGGACAGGGTGATGAGATATCAAGTTATGAACGTGTGTCCCTAAGAATGCATGGGGTAGACTTGGTGAACCATTATATCCTGTTCAAGCAAGAGTGGAAAGGTTCTAAAACTATTATAACCCATCCATGTGTCTGATTAGAACTAATTTCACCAATAAGAATCTGTTTTTAGCATTCATCATTTCAACAAATATGTAGCTAACTATGCTCATGAAAACACATTTTAGCTTTTATTTTGTAAATTAGCACAGTTTTGGGGGTTGATCCAGGTCTGCTAGTAGAAAATTCTTTTCAGACCATAGTATAGTGATAGCTTTATTTTTATATGATCTTTGAATTACCAGTTAATAATGGTTTATCTCACCAACCCTGGGATTAAAGCTTAATCAAACTGGTGAGTACACAGTGTCACATTGATTGTACTAAGTGTTTTATATAACTTGTAAGATTAGTCATGCAGCATCTCTGTGAGTTAGGTTTTTCAGCTGTGCTTGATTTTTGTAATAGAGACAATGGCTCACAAACTTGACTTGCTTAACTTTATATGATAAATAAAATAAGAGAACCAGAAATTTTGATTCCTTGTCTAGTGGCGTCTTAACCTCTATATTTTAAAAAGTAAAAAGCCAGAAATAAACATTACTATATCTTTAATAAACAACAACAAATGATAAGAACAAAATTTCTAAAATATTAATTATCATAGAAGGTACAGGTCTGCTATTGAAAAAGACAAAATTAGAATAAAATAAAGGAGAAAAATTTTACTATATATAAATTACTATATGTAAAATTTTACTGTATTCAGATTAGTAAATAAATTCACTAAATTTTTGGCAATTTTTGTTTCTTCACTGAACAATGTGAACAATGACACTTGTGATGCTGGGTTTTTAGACATTTTGTAGGTAAAATAGGAAAAAGTTTCTGGCACCTAGAAAACATGCAGAAAGTGTCATCCTAATTTTAATTACTATCTCCTTGCCAGTATGCCACATGCTTATCTTTTCTATTTCTACAAATACATAGTATGATGCTTTGTTAAAAAATGTCTAATAGAATTTTAGTAAATCAGGAATTCAGAGACCATTAATTAATATGGGTGGCAAACAAATTCTATTCTAATGTTTCTCCATTCCTAAATGTGTTTTCCTTACAAGAAATTTAAAATATGACTTAAAAGAGAACTTCATCAACAGTGACCTCAGAGGGCAACTTTGAGAAATCCTTATCACTTGCATCTGCACATGAGATGAGTATTCTACCCAAGAAAGTGCAAAAGGCATAATTCCAAGACAGACTAATTGGCTGACTCTGAAAACAGAAGACCAAGACAAGTCTAATATCTGCTCCCCAACAAGCTTGCCCTATTTAAGTCTCAATTAAATGGAAAATCTGGAATCATCACAAATATACATATCAATGTCAACTAATACAAGAACCATGGCTCTTGGAAAGATCTTATTAGAAATATTTGCAGTGATATCTCCTTATGACTCTGAAGTACTAAATTTCAATAATAAAGTATTTATCATATAAAAATGCATGTGTTAATCTACTTTAAGTGGATATACCAGAAGGAGAAAGCTACTGATACTTATCTAATTAAAAATCAACTTTGACATCACCAGCTTCTGTTTATTCTTTCCTCAAAAGCTGATGGTTGCTGATCATTCTTTCTGACCACAGTTGTTACACTGTTGTCAATAGCAGAGTTCAAATTTTGTAATTGGTCTGGATTTAGTCTGTTTGGGCTGCTATAACAATGCAATAGACTGGGTTGTTTATTAAGCAACAGAGATCATGTCTCACAATTTGGGAGAAGGAAAGCCCAAGGTCAGGGATCCAGTAGATTTGGTGTTTAATGACAGATCTCTTTCTGGATCATAGATGGTCCTGGGTTTTCTGTGTTCTCACATGGCAGATGGAGCCAAAGATTTCTCTGGGGCCTCTTTGATGAGGACATTCATCTAATTCACAAGAACTCCAGTCTCACAACCTAATCACTTTCAAACACCACCACATTTGTGAGTAAGTTCAACATGTGAATTTTGGAGGGAGACACAAACAGGCTGCAGCAGTCCAAAGATAATTAACTAATGCTTAATGAGGTAACATAAAATCATTTCAAAACACAGATTTAATCTTTATTAAATAGTCTGAAGTATATTAGGTTTTTGCCTGTTAACCAAATTAATCAACACCCTATTCTGTAAAGAGGTAAATAAGTCAAACATCTGTTATTCAGTTGCATGCCCCATCCAAAGGTGAAGTATCGTCATTATTGATAGTGTCCACAACCTTACTTTTATGTTTACTTCTCAACAGATAGGAATCTGCTCTTCATTATTTTCATTTGTACCACTTTTCTTAAATGTCTCTAATGTATAAAGACCACCAAACTAACATGTTAATTGTAATAGCAATAATAAGAACTTCTCTAACATCTTATTGGCAATTCAATAACTTAATACAGCATGAACACTATTTTCTTTCGGAAACAACTTCTATACAAACAATTACTTTAAAATCACCTTTCTCCTACTTTTAATGATTAAACTCTAGATTATGTATTTGAAGAAAAACAAGAATCAGCCTTCTGACCTCTCGTTATTGTTCTTTAAACTACTTATTTGACAACTTAATCTAGCTTATTTTCCTCAATTGTATGTATATCAGGCTCTTCCTATTATTTTTACCATACCTAATTGTTTTCTAGTTTTACAAGGTTTGCACACCATATAGAAGAGTTATACTACTCTGAACTTGTGTACCTTTTTTATTCTTTCATATCTCTAACAGAATAATTTTATATGCATTTATCTAAACTTATGTAATGAATTCCCTTTGTCACTATGTCATGCAATCTGTTATGTGAGATGAGATAGCATTATTTATACACACAAATATATATAAATCATTTCACTTTAACAAAATATTTTTATCCACTGCCGTACAATTGTATTCCGCTTTGCTACTGTTAACAATGCATTTCTGGAATTCATCTTTGACTCTTTCTTGCTATGCTACAGATTCTCAAGGGGTCACATATAAAATTGGAAATGATATTGTGAGTTATTTTTATCCTTCAGTATATATTGGTTGATGATAGCTTGTTTCCTACAGTAGCTGTGCTAACTCACATATTCATTATGGAATATTAAATTTTGCTCAGATGTCCAGGAGAAAATTAAAAGTTTTTTCCAGTTACTTCACATCCTCATCATAGTATGTTACTAATCACCATTTCAACTTTTGCCCACTTCATGGCTGTAAAGTTGAACCTTCTTTGTCATGTAATTTGAACTTCCCAAACTATTAGTGGGGTTGAGTATCATTTTATCATTTTAGATTTTTTCCATGTATTTCTATGTAAATGATTATTTATGTGTATGGAGGGTAAAATGCTTGTATCTTAACTGTACAGATCATTTTTACACAGGTACATGCTATGTAACCAAATTCTATATTAAGGTATAAATTTTTCTAAAATTGTTAAGTTCTATGAAAATTTCAGGAAAGAATAATGTTCTTTCAAAAATCTTTGTTAAATATAAAATATTATATTAAATATCAGTTCATGAGAACAGTATAATATTGAGAAGTAAGAAAGAGACATTATAAAAAAAGGAAAATTAAGATGATTATCAATCATAATATATTTCAAAAAATCATGAACTATTATCAGATCAAAAGTTATGATATAAGAAAATGATGGGACTATGACAGATTACTTACTGAGAAATTGATAAAACATGAAAAATTAAGGAAGGTATAAATAGTTGAAGATATTTACCATGTTTATTTATTAGAAATCAGCATACTACATTGACACAACCACATCAATGTTTATCTCAATTCAATTGACAATACCTGAGCTATGGAGACAACCTAGTTTCCCTTCAACTGATGACTGCATAAAGAAAACGTGTTATACATACACAGTGGAATATTACTCAGCCTTTAAGAAAAATGACTTTATGCCATTTGCCAGTAAGTGGATCAATCTGGAGACTAGCATGCTAAGTGAATAAGCAAGTTCCAAAAAGTACAAGGTCAAATGTTTTCACTTATATGTAGAAGCTAACCCACAGTAAGGGAGGGAGAAAGGAGGAATAGATATTCAGTAGATTAGACAAAGGGAACAGAATGGGAATATGAGAAGGAAAGACAGTGGAATGAATCTGAAATAATTTTCCTATGTACATATATGAATACAGCATAGTGAATCCTACCATTGTGTACATTCACAAGAATGGAGTCCTGATTGACTGAGATATATTCCATGCTAGTATAATTATATCAAAAGGAATTCTACTGTCATGTATAACCACACATACAGACACACACACACACACCATTTCCAACTTATAAAATAAATGTGGAGGTATTGGACTGAGAATGTTGAAACATAATTTAAAAAGATCTTTGAAGTTTTCTTCTCTAGAATATTACAATTTGTTTTAAGCAGATATAAACTTCATTATAGATAACAAATATCTTTGAGTAAATAAATTAAAACATGAAATAGTATAAAGAGTATCAAAGAAATCTGCTATTATGCATCATTGGTTAATGTAACTGAATTTTGATAAAAAGATGGGTTTTTTCAGTGACAACAACAAAAAAAATAGGTTCAGTGGTGTCTACATGTAAAGCTGTAATTGAACCCTATCGCACAACATATCAAAAAAATCAGTTCTGGGGACAGGGTCAGCCTAATTATAAAAAGTAAAGCAATATATCTTCTAACACAAGCATCTTCAGGAACACAGAATAAGTGCAAATTTTTTAATCAGATGAGAGATAATGACCCCACTGGAAATGATTAGTCATTTGAAATATAATTACTTGATATAAATAAACAATAAAATGCAAACCATGAAATATCACATGTATTTGTGACAAATGAGTTTTCCAAATACAGAACAAATTTCTTCAATTAATAAGTGAAAAGAAAAATAATTCAATAAAAATAGACAAACTATTTGAACATGTATTCCTCTCCAAAATGCATATGCATGTTTGATAAATTTTTGAAAATTATTCTACTAAAATATCAAGAAATCTCAAATTTTACCACAAAGAAATACCAGTATACACACATATATATTCAGTGGCTGAAACTAAAGGGCCATTATATAATCCAAGAATTAGGTAAGATAGCAATTAGTTTAGGGAAAGAAGTACAAGAGAGCAATGCAAAGGCACAATAAACAGGGGCGCAGATGCTGGCAATGCTCTGTAACTTGACCTAGGTTGCTGCCACATTAGTGTGTACCCCTGGTGTGTGTTTACTAAGTGGGATGCAAGTTTGTGTTTTTGATTGATTTTTTTAAAAAATTTTACTTTTATAAATGTAGATTGTAAATAAATTACTATGTGCGACATGAATCCTAGTTAAGTTATCACCTTAGTTTCTCTGAAAGAATACAGTTTGTCTTTCAAGCAACATTGATTTTCATAATTTCACTTATTTGTTGATTACTGATATTGCTTTTTACAGTCTAGGATTTACATAGATTAACTTACATTATTTTTATTTTGTTTGCTCTTCATTTTTCTTGAACTTAAGAACTATTACCTTGGGACCATTTCTTCTTTCTGAAGTACAACTCTTAGAATTTTCTTACTGAAGTACAATTAGTTATAAAGTCACTTACTATGGACTTTATTATCTGATCTGAGGGTATCTTTAGTTGTCCTAAGCTCTTGAAAGATAATTTAATAGGTGTAGAGCTTAACGATTGACATTATCTTCTCTTCATATTTTATAGGTATTTTTTGATGAATTTTTTTTACCTACCTGCCAGGTTACTACTTCTTTTTGACATGTTCCTAATCAAAAACATACTAAATAATTTTAATATATAATTGAATTATTCTATAATTCATTTTTTTGAAGTTCTATATTGTTTTATTTTTAAACATTCACTTATCTTTATCTCTCTCTCTTTTCATTCTTCACCATATTTACGGCTTCCCCACATTTACTTTAAGTTATTTACAAACCCTTGTTATAGTGCTTATCTGGTCATTTCAATGTTTTTAAATGCTTTGCTTTCTTTCTTTCTTTCTTTTAATCATTATGCTGTATTGTTTAATCAGTAAAGATAGGAGAAAAAACTCTTCCTGGTTGAGTACAGGTGTTAATATTTTTTTAATTGTAAACAAATGGATACATGTTGTTTCTCTGTTTGTACTTGCAGCATTTTGTAATTATTAATCACATTTATGCTACTTATAAACAAAAACTAATTTAGCAGAATTACACACTAACACTTGGGGCATCTCCCTCAATTTTGAATTTGTTAAAATTTTAAGTTTTATGGATTCTCAAAATTGCTGCTCTCTGAAAATTTATGTATCTTCTAGAATACTTGGATATTATAATAATGTTTTGTTTTTGTCCAGAATATTCTGGTGTCTTGGTATCAATATGGTTACTTTAAGATATCTATTCTATCACATTCTAAAAAATGCTAATCTAGTTTGGAGTATCATTTAATGAATGTTTGCTTTTCTTTTCCTGTGTCATAGGTTCACGTTGTTGCATTATTTAAATATATGAGCAATATTTTACCATTATTCTCTAGAGTCATAAAGGAAATTGGAAACAAGTATGAACTGAACACATAGGTAACTACTTCCCTTGAGTCTTCTGATGCTGAATGGGTCTGGGGGATTCAGAAGTGAAAATATTAATTAATAATAATGCCTAAGATAAAGTTCAAATCTTCTGAAAAGTCAAGCTGAGTTCTCTACAATTTAAGTTGCTGTGGATCCAAAAGTCTCACAGAAGGGGCCCTCACAAACAGATAATACTCTTAATCTACAGCACTAGAGAATAACCCCATGGAAAAGGGCCAAGGCAGAGACAGGCAAAGGCTACCACAAGGGGCAAACCCAAAAGAGTGAAATTCAGTCCCAGGACCAAATCCTGTACTCAAGGATTTGATCCTATCAGATGAAGTCTCCCATTACAAAAATAAACCCCAACATACCATCTCTTCTCATTTGGGTCATATTTTCCTACCTTTTCTCATTCCACAAATCTGCGAGTATGATCAAGGACAAGACTGTATTTCCAAAATGAAATGGAAAAACAGTATAAATAATTCACAGATGACACCAGCATAGAGTAAACATGGAATGCCTTTAAATAACCATGACTAATATATTCAGAAATTACATAAGCAGAAGTAATTGAAGTAATTCATGGAGAACTTTTCCAAAATAATTGTAATCTATAAAAATGTATTTTAGAAATTAAAGCACTGAAAATCACAATCTCTGTCATTAAGAAATCATCAAATGTTTTAAAAGCAATTACAAACATTTACACAAGGCTAGAAGTAAGGCCAAATCACATTTCAAAGCAGAAACCAAAAGGGACAGAACAATGGAAAATTCAGGAGGACCGTAAGACACATGAGACAAAGTAAAAGGATCTACAGAGTGTATTGGGTTCTGTGCATAGCTGAGAGAGTTTTAAAGCGATAACAGTCACCAGCCCATAAATGAGAAGTGATCAAGAGGAAGAAGTAAAAGAACAGCATAATCTGGTTAACTCCAAGTGTGAGAAAATGTATTAATGCACCTATACATGTATACCAATTTGGTTAAAATTTTATGAAAATATGAAGGAGAAACTTCATATCTACTTGGTTTTAGGAATATTGGCTGAAATTAAATCATAAGCTATTACCTCAAACTTAATGAATTGAATTTAATATTCTCAGGAAATAATATTTCTGATAATTCAAAAACAATGGTAAGAACCTACTAGTTTTGTCACATGTGTAGATGGTGATAAAATGTTTATCAATGCTAAAAATAAAATTAGAAGTAAGATCATCAATAAATAATTTTTAAAAATTTTAGTGTAATAGAAAAAGTGAGACTTTTAATCAGCTAAAATAAGAAAATTTTATTATCAGTATAGATTCTTTCATGCTATATTATATAACCAAATTATATTAAAAACATATTTTAGTTATGTTGGTCTAAAATTATTTTCACATTTCCACACCTGTAAATTAATTCCAGTGAAGATGTAATCAGGCTGAAGACAATTTCATGAAATCAATGGGTCCGCCTTAATGTGTATTTGTGAAATTATATGTTTAGTCCAAACTGACAATAAATGGCTTAAATATTGGATTAGTCAAACAAAATTCTTACCTTTTCTCTTCCTAAAATATGTTGATGTCTAAATATAAACACAATCTATTTGAACACAGAAAAAACACTGAATTCTTTGTTATACTGATTAACATAAATCAGGAAATTAAATGCAATCTTTTTTCTGAATAAAAGCTAATCTCAATTTTTGTTTTACTGTTTTGAAAATCAATGACCAAATGAACTATTTTCTACAAACTTGGAGAACTACCTTAGAATCCTTCACTAGTGTGGTATGTGTACATGTGTGTCTATATTTTAGGGATTTGTGAGATAGGGAAACATATTCCAAACATAGACACTTAGGAAGAACACTAGAAAAAACTCAAGAAACAATGAGTATTCACTGATAAAAAAAAAATTGCTTTTCTCTGACAGATCATTTGAATGAGTTTTTGTATAAATACCAAATAGAAGGAGTTTCAGCTTGTGGTAGGCTTGTCATGTGTTGTCAGAGGTTTTACTTACTTTCCTCAAATCTTCCTGTTTAAAAAATAAAAACCTAAAATAGGGTCAGTCATCTCTTGCAATCTCAAAACAGGTCTCAGAGCAGGAATGAGGCTGGATAGTCAAGGCTTTCTTTAACATCGTGGAAGTGCTCTGGAAGCAACTTGACTTGACTCAGAAGGTCACATTCAGATGTGAGGTAGACAAACTTGTAGCTAGAACTCTCTGGTATGGCACTTAATCAAGCCTGGTGAGATTCCCTGTTTGGAATGTAGAGAAAAGCCCTAAAAAAGAAGCTATTTTTAAAGTCAGAGCTACCTTGATGTTGGAGATCATTTAGAAAATTTCAAGTTACACCTAAATATTTTTAGGTCAGTTATAATTATCATCTATTAAAAAAGTGTGTGAAAAAGGGTGTTAATAGTTTTCATGTGTGATCCCCCAAAAGCATATGTGTGTGACAATTCAAAAAGATTAAGAGGTGAAATGATTGGGTTATGAAAGCTTTAACCCAATCAGTGAATTCATCCTCTGATAGTGATTAAATGGGTGGTAACTGAAAGCAGGTAGGGTGTGGCTGGAAGAGGTGGACCATTAGGGACATCCTTTGGGGTTTATATTTTGTCCTTGTTTAACAGAGCATGCACTCTCTTTCTCTTTCCCCTTCCTGGTGCCATGTTCCCAGCTGCTTTCCTCTGCCACACACTTCCACCATTATGTGACCCTGAAGAATGGAGGTGGTCATCTATAGACTGATACCTTTAAAACCATGAGCCCCCAAATAAACTTTTCCCTCCTTAAAATTTTCTTGTCATGTCCTTGGTCATAGCAGTGAAAAAATTGACTAAAGCAAGAGAGGTACTATAGTTGGAAAAATATTTTCCCTACAGAGTCTGATCTTAAAAATCCTACGTATGATCCTGTAATGATTAGCCTTATGTGTCCATGGGGCACCTAGATGTTTGGTAAATCAATGTGTGTGTCTGTGAGGAAGTATCTGGATGGACTAGTAGACAGAGTAGAGCAGATTTCCCTCCTCAATATTGGTAAGTATCAACCAGTAGGTCTACAGTATTAAATAAAATAAAGTCTGAGTAAGAAAGAAATCTTTCTGTTGACTATTCAAGCTGGGACATTGATCTTCACTTTCTTTTGGACTCAGACTCAAAATGGAACTCACACAATCTCCTGGTTTCTCAGACCTTTAAACTTGGACTAGAACTATATTATCAGCTGTCCTGGGGTGTCCAGCTTGTCTACTGCAGATGGTCATCTCAGTCTCCAAAATCACAAGGGACAGTTTCTTACCCTATATGTATGGTGTTTTGTTTGTTTTTG